>NC_062569.1:35803749-37098332 GCF_022837055.1 Prionailurus viverrinus
GACTCTACTCCCATCCCTAGGAGATTATCAAGGGTCCCTCAGGTCTCAGGCTGTGGCCTAATATATTAGGGATTCATTGTGAAGATTTTGCTACTGGTGAAAGCTTTTTATTTCCTTCTTACTGTTGAATAAACAGGACTTAGAATAAATGTCTCCACATGCTGAAGATCCAGGAAGTTACTGCACTGCAGGACAGAGGCCCGGCACCTGATGGCCCCTCTCAGAGCCATCATTCCCTGCTGAGGACCTTAGGTGTGTCATTTAATAACACACATTTAGTGCCTGCTCTGTACCTCTCTGAGAAGGAAACTGGAGAAAGAGTAAAGATTTGAATTCTAAAGTAGTTTTTAAAAACAACCTTCCTACAAAACAAACTATGCTCTGAATCCTTGGGAGACAATATTGATTTAGTGTACTTTTCTTCCCTTCAATGAAGGTGAATTATCAAATTTCCACCTATTATTATTATTATTATTATTATTATTATTAGAACCTATCTGTAGCTGTAATTCAGTGTTTGGGCTTTGGAGTCAAATTATCCTTGAATTTTCACTATTTACTAACTATATAACCTTAGGCAAGTTAATTAGTCCCTTAAACTTTAGTTTATTCATCAGTAAAATGAGGACAATAATAGTCCTAGATCAGTTATGACTTTTCCAAGTACGAGAGTGATTCCACTTTACCCTGAATTAGAAATTAAGGAAATGTCTTGTTTCACACTGCAAGGAAGCCCAGCAGCAGGGTGGACAGATCCCACAGCTCAGTGATGGTATCAGGGACCCGGGTCTCCATGCCCCTCTGCTCATGGCACCTGCCATGTTAAGGGCGGTTCCCTGAGACCAGGGTGGCCACCACTGGCGCTCGGGTCTATGTGCTACTCTGTTCTCACCCAGCAGGAGAGTGAGAGTGAGAAAGAATCAGTTTCCCCAACCATGGCATATGTGTGCTTATGCTCAGACTGTCTGGGCCATAGTCATGAGCTCCTTTCAGTCAAGTGACGGTGGCCAGAGACACAGCGGGCACTTGTTTGCTTCTTAAGTAATCAGGTGACCCCTGTGGGGCTGGAGCTGGGCTGGCTGCCGACACATGAGGATCCACTTAGGAAGGGTGGCAAGAACATGAATGCTGGGAAGGCAGCCAATGACAATGTCCACCACAAGTGCCATGATAGAGGTTTGTCACAAAGAACAAAGAGATGACACATCGAAAGTTCTGAGCATGTGCCTCAGCATGATTGTAGATCGCTTCTATAATAAGCAACAGTGCGAACCCTTCTAGGAATTTCCATCTGTCCCTGTTTCAAATAATAGTCACTGTGCTCTTTTGAAACATGCCCTGGGCACAGCAACTCGGCTGCTTCCCCTCACAGAAAAAAAGGCCACTCTGGGGCGCCTGGGTGGCTCAGTCGGTTGGGCGACCGACTTCAGCTCAGGTCATGATCTTGCGGTCCGTGAGTTCGAGCCCCGCTTCGGCCTCTGTGCTGACAGCTCAGAGCCTGGAGCCTGTTTCAGATTCTGTGTCTCCCTCTCTCTCTTACCTTCCCCCATTCATGCTCTGTCTCTCTGTCTCTAAAATGAATAAACGTTAAAAAAAAATTTTTTTTTAAAGAAAAAAAGTCCACTCTTGCTGCAGTCTCTTCGCTGCTGCTTTATGCCTTTCCCGTCTTACTGCAAGTGCATTCCCAGTGGTCTCTGAACACTGTGTTCCAGTGTCCTCAACAAACATCCTTGCTGTGCCATGAAACGGGTTTGCGTCTGAACTATCATCCCAGAGCAAGATGTATGTCCAGGGTCTGACCACAGGGAGCCACATGTCACATCCTCCCCTAGCCTAGCTGTTCGGACAGCCCTTAGGATTGGGTTCTCTTAGGAGCCGTGTGTGATGCAAGCCAGCCAGGAGATCGTGAGAGTAGGTAGAAGCACAGGGTTTGTCGGGACAACCTCCCACCTGAAGGCTATCAGAGATCAGGTACTGGGGACCTTATTAGAATTCACCCCTGTGTGTAGTTTCTAGATTAGGGAATGGGGAAACCAGGTAAGAGATAAGACAAAATGGAAATGGAAAGTAACAGCCCTATCACCCTCTCTCAGAAGAGAGGAAGAGGGTGTGATATGGGTGGTAAGAGAAGATGACAAAGTGGTAAAAGACATGGTCCCAATTTGATGCTTTTCAGATGCAGATGTCACAGGCTTCAGGGCACACTGCTGGCACTGAGCGGATACCTCAGGCCTGACCACACGAAGTCAGGCTAGCAATATCCCTGAGAACTAGGTGTCAGTGAGCAGGCCCTATTTCTAGACACATAATGCCTAGGCTTCCTTTTTATTGGGGGGCATTGGTGGTGCTCAGTTTATGGGTATGTTTTGGATTATACAAGATTCAGGAGCATCTTCGTTATTGGTTAGAGCCCTGAACCATGTCCAGTAGGACAGAAAGTCCATGTGGGGGGGGATGCAGTTGAGCCTTAAGCAGCTCCGGAAAGGCACGAACAAATAAATGGCAGATGTGAGAGAAAGCCGAAACAGAAGGCAAATGCACTGCCTAAGAATCTGGGTTGCTTATGTTTGCCTGACTGTTGGGTGGGAGGTGAGCAGAGGCAACAGAGAAGAGTACCTGACGTCACTTTCACTGGATGCCAGCAAGCAACACTCTACCACGTGGCCCGCATGGACCATAGAACGCCCCCTTATCTCTGGGGGGACGTGTAGCTGAAATCAGTGGGCTTAGTTATGAAGGGAAAAGGGCAAGTGACTGCAATAAAGGATGGTGGAAAAGGGCGCTCTCCCTTGGCCGACTTAGCCAGAGTGCAGCTTGTTTCTGGAATGGGGCCCTGGGGCCTCAAGGACCAGTTTAGGATGGGTCTGCCCCAGGACTCTCCATAGCCTTAAGTCCAGAGTAAGTCCAGACTCATGGTCACTTCACTACCTGGTAGGTGGGGTCAGCCCAGCCAGGTGGTAAGCGTGTACCCCTCAGCCCTAAACCTGTCTCCCCCTCCTTCTCTTGGACCTTCTCAGTTCCCGGCAGTGGCCTGTGTTGTCCAGTGTGTGCACTGCATCCTTCTCTACTTGGTCCCTAAACCCTCAGGCATGGACCCTCCTGAGGCCCACCACCCTCCCTCAGCAGGGCCAGAGACAGACTGCTGGGGACCTTAGAAGCTAATAACTTAGTAGCCCTTCAAGCTTAGAGTCCTTAAAATGCTGCTGCTCATTTATTTAGAAGTGAAGCTGAAGGCAGATTTGGGGAGCAGCTGGGGGGGTGCACACCCTACTGAGAAACCAGAGCCCTCAGATACCCAGAGCCACCCTCCTAAGAAGGCATCACGTCACTCCCAGAAATGACCAGATTGTTCTCGTTGAGAAGGGTTCTGGGAAATACCTTTTTCCCCATGTATGCTACTTTTGTGTCCAATGCAGACTGGCATTCAGGGGGTCATGCTTGCTCCCAGCTTCCAGGGAATCCAGACTCTCAGGGAAGGAGGGCCGTGCAGCCACAGCCTGTCCAGTGCACAACTGGCAACTTGGAGCAGGGTGGTTTGACTAGTATCTCGTTCTAGGGCAGATGCCTAGGTCCTCACTGTCACCCTCTATCCCTCTGTGGTTCCATCTCTCCAGACTATAGTCCCACAGGAGAAGCGCAGCCCTGGGGCAGGGATTGTTCTCAGGGACAGAGCCTTAGTCATAGCTAAGTCCCAGAACAAGGACCTTGTCAGTGAAGAGAAAAGGACAGGATGTCAGTGCTCAGGAGAGGTGGGAGCTTCCCCTGGACTGCCTTATACACTATTGGTCTCCCCGGGGCTAAGATAATCTGGCTACAAACTTCCCCACCTGAACACTGAGATATGAACTAACACTGGGTCATCTTCCTGGGTACTGCTTAGCAGTCATTGAATAAATAATGTATTAAGTACCTATTCCCATGGCAAGCTCCATGCTTAGAGTTGAGAATACAGACCCAATTGTGATAGTTTCTGCTTGAAGGACCTCAGAGTCAGGTGGAGAACATGGACAAGAAAACGGCCACATGGGTTGCACAATGACAGATGCCAAGTGAAGATTATCTGAGGGATTGTGGGAAGTTGGGGGAGGAGCCCCAACCTAAGAGCCCCGACCCTCTTAGGGTAGAGGGTGGTCAGTGACATTTTCTAGAGCAGATGCCAATGAACTGAGTCTTTTAGAATGAACCTTCTCATTATTATTTCTTATCAACCTTAAAAATAAATTAACAAAGAAGATTTGCCCAAATGCAGGTAGCAAAAGACACAGAGTGTGTGAGAGAGATGGTACACGTATCTCACACTCACATCCATGAGAACACTATCACTCCTGGAATCTCCCAGTCCCACTTGGAAAGCCTCCAAGGGATTTCTGGGTTACAACATTCTGATGGAATCAGTGAATCAAAAAATAAACTCCTTATTTGCAAATCAGCATCCCTGTCAGGCAAAATCCTGTTTCCCTAAGTGGAAGTTTCTCACTCCCAGAAAATCACGTACATTCTGTGAATTAAAATCTAAGAGAGAAATAAAAAGCATACCTCATGCTGAGTTGATTTTCTCTAATGATCTGATCCATGGCCCTGTTTTGGGTGGGAAGTTATTACAGCCATAAATATTTGTAAGTCTTTCTCTGATGTATTATATTTGTTAACAGCGCCACAGGGTAGATGCTGTGCTAGAGAAAATAAAAACATTGAATGGTGGGGCCTAACTGGAGAACACAGGGATGAGGAGGGGGTTCTCTCCCTGAGCAGACTTCCTCAGTAGTGGGATCCATTGGAGGAAGGTCTGCATCACTGGTCAGGCAACCTAGACTCCAGTTCAGTCTCTGACACCAGCTAGCATTGTGCCTTGGGACAGAGCACTTAAATTTCTGGGACCTGTCCCCTCTTATACAAGGTATCTGGGGATAGATAAAATAAATGAATAGATGTAAAAAGATTTTATAAAGCAGTGAGCTCCACATATGCACATTTAAACAAATGGTGCAGAAACTAAGGATGCTACCCTCTTCACCCTCATGGACAGTATGCTTGACACTCTTCACTTATCTAATCTATGCATCAGGGAGGCTCCCGACTCACATGCCTATATGGATCTGGGGCAAGTTGTGTAGCTTCTCTGATATTCAGTCTTTTCATTTGTTCATTGAGGGCAATTGCTGTTCAATTAAAGATAAAATCTGTAACAACTTCATGAGTGGTTGCCATTTTTATGAAATGTGTTTGTTTTACTTTATCAGTTGGGATGCTTTCAGCTACAATTAGTAACAAGTCCAGCACAACCAGAAGAAACAAGGAGGAATATGGCTTTATCATGTAATAAGAAGGCTGGTGCCAGGACAGCACCAGGATGAGTTGAATGGCAGCTCAAGGACTTCACCAAGGAGGCAGGTGTCAGTGTTGGCTTCCGTCCTAAGACTAGTCCCTTGCTTTTCTCACAAGGTGGTCCAGCCTCATATCCCCACCCAACAATGTTCACAGGCCAGGAACGATGCCTTCCTGATATTCACAGACAAGGAAATCCACCAGTAAGGAAAATGGGCAGATCTCAGAGGGGCAGCCAGATGGACCTATCTACCACACCTCTTCAAATAAGGCTGAAGGAGTTGGGACGTGATCTTGCATTGTCATATCTCTCCCATACCACCTGGAAAGGTATATGCACACATTAGGCATCACTAAAGTGTTACTACTCATTAAAAGCAGTTAAGCACTGAGTTATTTAAAAATTATCATGATTAGCAATATTTATCCTTTGTGTAGAAAGTTATCTGTGGTATAATTTCTAAAAGCAAGAAAGAAAAGGAAACACTTGTCTAACAGTAGAAGCACAGTTGAATAATCAATAATGTACTCCTCTATGCAGTATTAAAAATGAGTTTCAGATGACATATAAAAATCCTATAAAATGTTGAGTGAGTAAAATAAAAATACATATACACCACATTATTTCCACTAAGGAAAGCAAACATATGTACAAAACAAAATTATGTGTAGGGGAAAAAACATGCTAGAAGAAACCATACCAAAATGTTGACAGTGGTTTTTCGAGGGTTGTGCAAGCCCAATTGATTGGTCCTCTTTTTCTTTCCCTACAGTGTTCCAGAATTTCTATGATTCACATGTTTAGTCTTTTAACAGGGAGAAAAACAATTTAAAAAATAATGGTGGCTAGCCTGACCACAGAGAATGCCCTCTTGGCATAGATCTGCATGTATATTTATATCATTCTCTTCTATCCAAATCAATGTGAAAAAGCAACTCAGACTGTGTGGGGAAAGCGTCTGCATCTCATGCATTTTTAACAGGCTTATCGAAACAAATGAGAGATGAGGGACAGAACCTCTTGCCCTGAGAACAGGTTATATAAACTAAGAGTGATACTAGGGTGGTGGTGCCCACAGAAATGTGGGTTAGGGGACACTTCTGGGACTACAGATGTGTCAAGAAAACGCTAAAAACTTGAGAAACCACAGTTAATGTCTGTGACAAATCAAAGAGGATTGGCATGCATCCTTATGAAGAGATTTATTTTGATTACAAAGAGATTAAAGAGCCAAAGCTGCCTCTAAGACAAGAAGTTTGATGAGGTAGATCAGAAAGCAGGCGATGGGGTTACCAGGGCCAGCTTGAGGGGTAAGTGGACGATGAAGTTTGCTTCACCGTGGGTGGGTTGCTGGTGAAAAACCCCATTCCCCGAGTACCTTGCCCACGACTTGATACTGAATCAAGTTTTAAGAAGCCAAATGTGTACTTTTTCTCCTTGCAGTCCTACCCCACAATAAAGAATTACCCCACAAGCAAGAATTACCATTTTAAGTCATTGTGATAAACAGAATTCCACCCCCCGCATATCACATCCAAACTCTCCCCCACTACTAGGTGCTGTATCTGAAACACTACCATTATGGCTTTACTCCTTTAAGCTTTGAATAGTCCCTAGTTTCTTAAGAGTCCTGAAACAATACCTTCTCCCTGGGGGAAAAAGCTTTCTGCCACTGCCAGGGTGTCTCATGGATTAGTAGTTCGCTGCCAGTAGGGAAGCCTTCTTGGTGTGAAGTCAGGGAAGCAAAGCAAGAAGTAGGCCCCAAAAGGCAAAATCTTCACAATGCTGTACGTGTTGTGCCTGAAGCTTCCAGAGATCATGTTCCTGTTGGGTATTACAGTTATGCAAGGCTGTGAGTTACCTGATTCTTCCCTGGGAAGAATGTGTTGAGCATTTCCCTTACATGGTATCATTTTATCATCTTGCTTTTCCTCATTTTCAGAAAATCTACTCTGATTAGTTACGGAAGTTGAAGTTTGCATGTTAATACAGGGCACATGGGAGATTCAAGGCCATGGCTTACTCCTCCAAGCCAGATTCCTCTCGAGGACTCAAGAGCCTAAGAGACAGAAGTCTCCAAAAGCTACCACCCTTTGTGCCCAGATGACCCCTTCATCCAAGCAGGATTTGCCATGGTGCTGCCCGTGGAACTAAACACTGTGACATTGTACCAATTATGAGGGACCAAAGGATTGAAAGAGTGGGGCCTCATTAGAATCTACCTCTGTACCTTCAGACAAAACTCTCTCATTGACCTGTGCAATTTGGTGTGACATTTTCCCAAAGTGCTTTCCATGACCGTATTTGCTTTAGACATCAATTTTAAGAGTGAAAGGTCGACTTTCTGGATGTGAAATATTTTATACATGACCTTTTATCTGTCATTGCTAAGATTAATACAAAGTATTTGCCCTGAGGAATAACTAAAAATGCAATCAAATAAGATTATCTATTGCATAGAAAAAAAAATAACACCTCATTAAAGTGATTGTGTGTGTAGCTCTTGGCAAACAGGTCAGAAAGCACACAGAAGACAGAGGATGAGTCTATATTATCTCAACCCCGAATGAACCAGGGTTCATTTTATGGAGAAAACCAAATCATTAGAATTGAAGCCAGGCTTACTAGCAGCCATTCAAAGTTTGACGCTCTACCATGCACTATGGTAACAAATGCCCCTATTGCCTTTCACAACATAGCCATCATCCTGTCCTCCCGAGGGAGAGCGACAGGGGGAATAACCCTAAACACTCAAAACCTGCCCCTGTTGTCCCAGCAACAGGTTAAGTTTTTTGAAGTGCCTTCATGCACAAGAAGGACCCAGAGCCTCCTTGTACTCACGTAAGGTCCGTGTGCTGCTAGTCTCAAGTTTGGGGTTTAAGGTCTCCTGAGTTCTACTAGCCAGACTTCCCTCATACTTGGCCTCAAACTTTAGGAAATGGAGTTGGGGGAAAACTCTGGACATACTGCCTGCTCTACTCAAGAGAATACAGGCTTTCGGGTCAGACAGCTCTCTGTTCATGTACTGACTCCACTGCCAAACAGCCAAGCCATCTTGGGCAAGTCACTTCACCTTGATGAACCTCATCTATGAAGTGGGCATATCTGTAAAACTGATCTCCTAGTGATTTTGTGGGAATTAATTGAGATTAGTACCATGCACTCAATTAATGTCAGCTTACTGGCCAATCCATAGAATACTATGGGATCTGAAGAATTTAGTGTAGCATGTTAATTTCATACTATAGCTTTCAGGCATATTTAGTAACAGACCCGTTTGTTTAATGAAATTATATGTAGAAACACAGCATGTAAACTAGTTGAAAGCTAACCTGTGGGGGTAGGATACCAGGAGTCCCAGTACCTCAGGTCAATTGTATTTCAATTCCAGTACTCTGAGGGGGTCCCAGAAGCACTTGGGAATTGCAGGAAGATGGCTTATCAATTGTTCTGGATACTCATTCCCCTCACACTAGCTTTGCTTCTGTTGTAACTTCTTCAGAAAGAAACTCGGAGTCTTCTCTAACCCAGGCTTGAAAGTTTCAGGAGCTGGATCCTATTCCCAACCTAACCAGTGAAGACAGACATTTCCTGGCATCCTGGAAAGTAAATACATGGGATGTGTGTTTTGATCTTCCCCCAAGTTCCCAGGATGGGACCATACACCAGATCATTAGCACATAGACTGTCCCCTTTAGCCAAGCCCTGTTCGTTTGTCAAAACTCAAGGCAGACCCGCTCTCTGCAGAGAAGTTTCACTGAACTTCCCAGTCCACACAGAGCTCTTCCTTCTTATTGGATTATAAATGCCTGGGATTTGGAGGGGTCAGATTTAAGGGGATCATATGTTAGCTATCTTCCCATGGTTCTCCTCTGTTTTTCCCAACTTTTCCCAAGCTAGAAACTCTCCAAAGCTCAGAACATACACGATGTATAGAAGAGAATGGAGACATTTCCTCACTGTGCAATTCTTTAGACTGTTTGTAGTCAGGGAGGCTACAAACATGGGAATATGGAGACTCCTGATGAGAAGCAGTATAGTAGAGTGGTTACAACCATGGACTCTGGATTCATACAGTCTAGATTCAAACCATAGCTCTGTCACTGGGTGACTTTGGGCAAGTTGTATAACTGCTCCCTGCCTCTGTTTCCTCATGTGTAAAATTAAAATAATAGTAGTTCTTTCCTTGCAGCGTTGTTGTGAACGTTCAGTAGGTTAGGATGTGTAACGACCTTAGAACAGTGCCTGGTATGCAGTGTTGCACAAATTTCTCATTGACGCTTTGCCCCATGTTTGGTAATGAAGTGAGTTAATGTGGATTGTCAAAAGAGCACCGGACTGAGAGTCAGGATCTAAATTCTAGTCTTGGTTCCTCCATGCCTCTATCAATTTGGTGTGTGATTTAATCAAGATACTTTTGCTCTTTGGGCCTCAGTTTCCCTCATTTGTGTTATCAGTGGGTTGGGGTAGGTTATCTGTAAGGCCTCCTATCTTCTATATCCTTTTTTTTTAATGTGTAACTGTGGCAAAATATTCCTACCATAATATTTACCATCTTTAACCACTTTCAAGTGTAAGTTAAGTGGTATTAAGTATGTTCACACCGCTGTGCAACCATCACACTATCTGTCTCCATAACGTCTCCATCATCCCAAACTGAAACTGTACCCACTAAACAGTAACTCCCCATTCCCCTCCCCCCAGCCCTTGGCGACCACTATTTTACTTTCCACATCTATGAATTTGACTACTCTAGGTACCCCATGTAAGTGTAATCACACAGTTATGGTTTTTTTGTGACCGGCTTATTTCACTTAACATAACGTCCCCAAGGTTTATTCGTGTTATAGCGTGTGTCAGAATCCCCTTCCTTTTTGAGGCGGAATAATATCCCATTGTATGTGTATACCACATTTTCAAATTATCTCATGTATTGACAAACACTTGGGGTTACTTCTACCTTTTTGGCTATTGTGAATAATGCTGCAGTGAACATGACTATACAAATATCTCTTTGAGTCCCTGCTTCTAATGATTTTTGATGTATACCCAGAAGTGGAATGGCTGGATCACATGCTTATTCTATTTTTAATTTTTTGAGGAGCCTCCATCCTGGCCCATTAGGAGCTCCACTATTTTACGTTCCCACCAGCAGTGTATAAGGGCTCTAATTTCTCCATATCCTCACGGCACTTATTATTCTCTAAGTTTGGGGAGGTTTGATTGTAGCCATCCTAATGGGTGTGAGGTGTCTTCTGTATCCTCTGACTTGATGACTTGGTGCCTGATATGGCAGGAATGGCTGGTCCTGGGGTCTGCTGTCCAGCCCCCCGGTAGGTGACTCCTTCTACATCCGTCTCCTATGCCAAGTGCACCTGGAATTGAAAAAGAAATTCTTCCCCTTCCCTTTGATTTTATAGGCATAAGCACTTCAGGCCATATTTATGGGGTTAAGATCCAAGCTCTGATCGATGGCCTCTCCTCTGCTTCCTGTATTCACAGCATGGCCTCAGCAAAGTAGGCATGGGAATCTATGGCTGGGTGCCACTGAAATATAAATGGTCCTTCATTTCTAATGGATGCTGAAGAATGCAGCTTATATCACTACGCCTGCCATAAAATATTAAAAGTAAGTAATTCAGTGTTACTCAAGAGCCAGAGCCGAGCTGATGCCTTTTTCTTCCCCTGTTCAGGAAGTAATGGCCCTGAGTACCCAGCCTGGCAGCTGCACACTGTGGGCGCAGTGTTTACACCTCTATTTCTCATGACTGGAGGCTGCCTTTCTTAGGGTCCCTTGAAGCTAACTACCCCAGGGAATGAATGGCAGAGGGCCAAATCTTCATCCAACATTTTGGGCCTCCCCAGGGAGAGAGCCCGAGGGGCTGTTCCTCTTCCCGAAACCCTTCAAGCTAAGAGAGGCTTCCCAATGTGAGATTTTATCTAAGGATAGGCTGCGGCAGATGCTTCCTGTGCCCCACATCCTTCCCCCTCGGCCCACCTGCTTTCAGTGTTGTCACAGTGCACAGTTGAGGGCACGCCATCAGAATCCCACATCCACTGGACCCCACTCGCCTCATACTCACGTGCTGCTCAGAAGTGTGAGATAGGTCATGCTCCCAGCAACACCTCCCAACTAATGGGAGACAGAGGATGGTGGTGGTCAATAAATATCCTGGCTGCTCATCCTATGGAGAGGCAAAGGATGTGCATTTTGATATGCATTCTACATGTTTCCTCAAATGGTCCCCAGATGGATCAAGCTTCAGTTCGTCCACAGCTATAACTAGCCCAATTCTGTACCTTTCCATACTTCCTTGTCTTGTTTTCCTTGCCCCATTACTCTGCCTTCCTGAGACACCTCCAAGTAAATTACCTGGCCCAAGTTCTCATGCTAGGCTCTGCTTTCAGGGGGACTCATGTCAGGACACAGGCTCACAGCATGGGGAGGGTTTCTGGAAGGGGAAGGTGAACTTTGAGGCTTGAGGACTGACAAATAGGCTGAATACCCCTACAAGTCAAATTCTGTGAAAAGAATTTGGCTTCAGTTGTGCTTCTGGTTCTACATACATCTTACCTGGCCTGTCACAGTGAGGCTACGGCATACAGTTGTGCAGGTCAGGCACTGCACAATGGCATCTCATGCAGCAGTTTGAAATTTGGCACTCGTTCTGCTCACCAGGCCACACCCTCAAGTTCTAGGCTGTACCCACCAAAATAAAAGGCTCTTGTTTCTTAGCACAAAGTTACTGATCATTTTCCAGGCCATGTGGCTTCAGTCTGACATGTGCACAAATGGGGTACACCTTCTTCCAGTTCACACAAAGGTGTCTTACAGGCTAACTGTGGTCCTCAGACCCCTCACTGGGGGGGGGGAGGGGGGTGTTCCCTGTGTTTGATTACTTCTATCCACAAACCTAACACTGTAGCCAGACAGTCTCTCTCTCATGCCCCGTATGACATTTTCATTTCTGCATGTGCCCTTGGTTAATGCTGACCCCTTCCTTCCTTCTTCTCCCAGAGGTACACCTGTGTTCTCCAGCATTTGTTCTTTGGATCCCCACTCATTTTAGTAAGCTTGCAAGCTCACTTGTGCCACTATAGTACTTATTTGGATTTGTCCATTTGTTCATTTATTTATACGTTTATTCTTTAAGAATGTGTTCACTGTTTTCCAATAACGTATTTGGCTCTGGGTCTGGAAAACATGAATCAATCCAACCCCTGTCCTGGGGAAGGACAAAAAAGCAGATAGAGAGAGAACAGTGATCAGTACAATGGTAGAGGAAAGCTCGTGGCCCTGAGGGCCAAAGCAGACAGGTAACCTGAACTGTCTTAATGCTAGGTAAATGTAGAGGGTGGGAGACATGGAGGGCATTCCAAGAGAGAATGGCAGGTTCAAGGACAAGGAGACAAGAAATGTCCACAGGGGACACTAGATTGTTCAGTGTTGTGGGATTGGAAAAGGGAGAAGTAAGGCTGGACTGGGTTAAAGGTAAGCCAACAGTGGTGAGCCATGGAACCATAGAATTCCATGTTGATTATAAGCACCATCAAGGTACATTTACTGAACCCTACAGAAAGCAAAGAGGCCCGCCTCTTTGCTTTGCTCTTGCTTATGTTCTGTAAACAGTAAGAAATTCAACTGATTTTTTTTCTGCCAAATCTGCTTGCATTTTTGAATAGAAAGCACATAGAGTGAGGGTCCATTGGGCTGGGATGAATATTTGGCTGTAATGAATGGATGAGAAATGTCATCGATACAGACTTGATCTTGTCAACATGAAAGGTGCTGAGTCAATAAAGAAGATCAGAGTCTGTGATTGCTTCTGCCAACATTTCCCTTTCACATGGTGAACACTGGGTTTCCTGGTCTACATATCTCCCAGGAGGATTTTCTTGTCTTTTCTGGCGAGAAAGTGTACATGAAGGATCCCTTTGCCCTTCCTCTAGACCAGACATGAGACAGGAGCAACAAGAGGAGAAGGAGGCAGTGGGCTGGAGGGAGGAGTTCCATCCCTGTTTGTTTGCTCAAGATCTTTGCAGGATCTTATAAAATATAGGGAGGCTTAGTTGAGAAGAAAGAGCTTGGGATCTTTGTGTCTTACTGACCTGTATTCAAAGCCAGGCTCAGGCTCAGACAAGTTATCAAACTTCTCCAAATCACTAATTTCCTTCCCAGGAGGGTTCATTCACTCACTAGGCTGTTAGGATAAGTAAAGGGGACGATATGGAGTGCCTGCCACTGAGTCTGACTCTGAAGGTGACCCCAGATGGAGCTCGCTGGATGTTGGCCCATTCCTCTCTACTGGCTCCTCCTTTAGGGGTCTGTTTCCACATCTCTCTGACTCCCTTTCTGTAAATGCATGAGATCTGGGCCAAGGTATATCAGCATCATCTACCTCATCCATCTCTTTACAGATTAATCCATTTCCATGCCTCCACCAGTGATGACCTTCTGAGTCAGAGCTCTGATTGTGCACTTCCTTTGCCAGTAATTCACCATGTGACTGTTAGGAAGTGACATTCCCTTGCCGGGCCTCAGTTTGTCCATCTATCATACAGATGGATGGACCAGATCATTTGTGAAAGTCCTCTCAGCTCTAACATTATATGATTCCATGATTCCATAGTTCCCCACTATCTAGAAAATAAAGCCCAAATGCCTTGGCAGGGTGTGCAAGCTTTGCCCAGAGTCCCTGTCTCCATGGTCTGACTATAATTTTACCCTCATTGTCCCTGTCTCCTCTTTGTCACTATCCAGTCCCTTGCCTCATCATCCCAGTGAAATTCTCTGCCACTTCCCTGGACCCCTGCCACACTATGTATCTCATCCCCACTGCCCGGTTTCATCACAACAAAAAACAGTATTAGGCAGAGAGGAGACATACAACAAAGTTTTTTGCTGAGTCAACTTGAAATTTCATTATGAGTGGGTATTACTGAGGGAAACAGAAAGAAAGCCTGAAATTATAATCAGAGGTATGGTTGGTGAAGTCACCAGACCAGGCCGTCTAGACAGTTGTTAGGGCAGAAATACCAGCCCCAGAAATACTTGCAGCTCCACATACAGCCTGCTGTTGAGATTGTTATAAGCAGACCAGATAAAAAAAATGACACCTGGGTTTTACATCTGGCTATGTCAGTTTGATCAAGGAGGAGCAGGCTGGTGTCGTGGAAAGTACAACACAAAGAGGCAGGGATAGAAGCCTGGTTTCAGCTTTATCTTAGCTCACTATGTGGCCTTCAGTCCAGCTGCTTAACTTCTTGGGCCTCAGTTTCCTCATCTGCAAAATGAAGATGCTCTTTTTCCTGGGGGCGTATCCCACCCTGATTGAGACATTGCATATAAAGGTGCATTGGGAGAAACATGCAAATGTTGTCCCGAAGGGAGGAAGCATTATCATAAAGTCATTGCTTATCATCCATTACAGAAAGGCTTTCTAGAATGAGCTAAACCAGTCACCCACCCCAGCCACTGAGAAATGACTCACTTTCCTGGATGTGACCTGAATAAACAAAGGAAGTGTGGCAGCTCTAAAACATTAAAATGAAAGAACAGCCTGGTGGTCTCATTGATCACCGCCTGGCTGAAAGTTTCTGCTCTCTGTTACTTGTGCCTTTACTATTCCATGTTCATGCAGTGAGCACACAACAACATTTGCTAAACACCTGCTCTGTGCCAAGCCCTGCCCTGGGCTGTGGAGACAAAAATGGAAGGACAGGGCCCCTGCCTTAGGCCACCTCAGAGCCACATGGGGAGGCCCATGAAAGAAAACAATTGCCGTGTGTCCTAATCAGTTACAGAATGAGGGGATGCTCCATGCGAGGCTAAGAAAAGGATTGCTAAGTCATCTAGAGAAATCCAGAAAGGTTCTCAGAGGAAGTGTCATTTAGGACTTTTGCAGGTTGGGTAAGGAATTTGCAGAAGGGGAAGGGGAGAGGAGCCTCAAGTTTGAGGTGAATGTCAACTGGCAGAAGGTACAGCGATGGACTCCTGCAAGAAAGCTTAAAGCCAGGCCACCAGTCTGAAAAGCTGAGCCTGGAAATTCACCTTTTCTTTGCTCCAGAGCCTCAGGAGTGTGTTGTCCGTGTTACTACTTGTCGCCACCTCTAGGGCAGGCAGGAGCAGGGCCTGAGTCTCCATGGTAGCTGGTTATATCCAGGAGGGTATAAACTCCAACAGAGTGGTCACAGGGGCTTCTTAAAGGAGTAAGTGGCCCCTTACCCCAACCAGACATTTTTTTGGCCGAAGGTTGCCTTGTGAGGACTCTAAAGAATCAAAGGCTGAGGATTATTTGCCCTCTAATGAGGAAAAGCTTGTTCTGTCTTCCTCTGTAGAGAGTAAGTTGCATCCTGGTCTTGATTAAAATCCAAGTGTGGGACAGGCAGCCTGTGTCTGATCACCTTTGGACCTGGTGATCCATCTGGTGGCTATGGCAGGAAATGGACCAAGGCACAGGAGCACTCATCTTTTAGGGATCATATGTTATTAGGATGGTAGTAAGGAAATAGATACTTCTCACCTTCTAACTCTTACAAAAAATCAATTATGACAGACAGCAGGTGGGGAGGAAGTTATCAAGGGAACTCAAGCCGTGTGCCCTTGTTCAGAGGATGTGGAAGGAAAAAGAAAGCCCCGTGTGAGACTTGACTTGGCTTTTCTCTGAAAGGAGTCAAAGGACTCCGTGCATCCCCGATACGGAAGACCCTCCCTTCCTCCCTGGGACCACAGTGCTCAAAGAAAGCAGCCTACAGTCTGGCACCCCTGACTGAGACAGCCAGAATCTTGAAGACAGTTAGAGACAGGATAAATCAGATTGCAGTACTTAGAGACTGCATTTCTGACTGATTATCGTTATTTTATATTACATTATTGTAACAAAGACAGGAAGACAGGAGGGAGAATACAATTACTTACAGAAGTCTTTTCAGGTGGCTGCTGAGTTCTGTACCACTGGTAGTAATCCAATCACGCACCTATAATTTGGGGGCCATGCGTTTCAGCAAGTCAGTTCTTCCAAGAGGAGGGGAGAAGTGAATTTGCAAGACACTTGACTATGACCGTGTGTGTGCACGTACGTGTATGCGTGCGTGTGTGTGTCTGTGTGTGTAGTGAGTGAAGTGGGGGGATGCTGGGAACGGCCTCCTTCCTCTGACCCTCACTGCTATCAGAACAGGTCCGCTGCTCAGAACAGAAGCTGCAGGCAGGCCACATCAGAGTCTAAGTTTTCTAGACACTAGACAAGAAAACCCCTCTTTACCCTCTTACAGTAAAAGTGTTGGACCTGGGAAGCAACTGTGAAGCTAGGTCGAATGAGTCAATTACTGTTTGTCTGTTTGTTTTGCTAATTCTGTCATCATCCAGCAGTTATTTATACATTGAGTACTATTGGATTTGGTTATTGATGAACGAGATAAAGATGATCGATACAGCTACCAATGAGTGCCGACTGTGTGTCGAGCACTGCAAAGGCCCTTTGAACATTTTATCTCAAGTCTCCCATTTTACAGAGTTGGAAACTGAGGCTCAGTGTCATATCCAAGCTCACAAAGCAGGTACATGGTGGAGACAGGATTTGAACTCAGGAACAACCCATTGTTCAGCATTTCTGGAGCCTAATGTGAGAGAGATGAGATGGAACTGTATTTGGAGAGGAATCATGAAGGGTCTGGAGTGCCATCTGACCGGCTTAGCCTTCCTTCTTTCTGGTTTTTCAGGCTCTGCCTGTATACAGGCCCCTCCTCAGCATCCCCTGCAGTGTGGACAAGTCCCGTAGGATGGCACAGCTCCCCCACTGCTCAGCACCTAACCAAGGTGGGGATGGGAACTGACTGTGTGCCAAGTGCACAGCCTACCAGAGCCAGTGTAGACATGCCAAGATCTTGCTGAAACCCAACTACTTTTAATGTCCAAAAGCTGAAGTCCCAGGCAGGGGGCTTTTGTGTTTTCTTTCATGCAACCACTTGCTGCTGCCCTGTGTGAATTGTGCTGTGGAAAACCAGCCGCCAAAGGCTTCCATCATCAGCATTCAGTGGGCAGCAGGCTAATGGGGCTGCTGGATACACCCCAGTCATCAAGAACCAAACTGCATGTCTACACAGGCGAGGAAGAGGGAAGGGGGGTCCTTACGACACTCACCCTCCTCCCCACCCCCAGAAGATGAACACCTGAGGGAATAACTGAGAACCACCTCTTCCCTATCAGTAGACACATTACTGTCTCCAGAAGGGCTTTTGCCCTCGCTGGTGCTTAGCAGGCCAGATCCAGGATCCAAATTTCAGGAATTTGGAGCTTACTTCTTGGGAATGGTCATTCAGCTCTCCTTCTCTAGTTCTACAGGCCAGTTAATGCCCATTCCATGTCGACAGATGTATTAATTTCCTAGGGCTGCTGTCACAAACACATTTAAAACACTTGGTGTAATTGACTTAACAGAACTTCATTGTCACACAGTTCCGGAAGCTCAAAGTCTGAAATCGAGGTGTTGGCAAGGTTGGTTCCTTCTAAGGGCTGTTTTTGCTCTAATCCTCTCCCTGAGCTTCTGGGGACTTCGGGCATTCGCTGGCTTATAGATGGTGTTCTTCCTGTGTCTTTACATCATCTTCTCTTTGTACATGTCTGCCTCTGTGTCCCAATTTCTCCTCTTACCTAGGACACAGTCATGTTGGATTGGGGCCCATCCTAATGACCTCATTGTAACTTGATCATCACATCCCCGGACACCAGGAGTTAGGACTTCAACGTCTTTGGGGAGAAAGCAATTCAACCCATAGCAGCTACAATGCTGCCTTAATTTCCGGGCTCCATGGGAGAACTGGAAAGGTTGGCTGCCACGGGTAATGGCGGTACACCCAGGTTGTGGGACTGGCCTCACCCGAGGTAGAGAATATAATCACCCTCCATCTGAGTTCCTGAGCCCTGGAGCGACCCCATGAAGAAAGCGTCTCTACCAGGGTGAAATGGAGCCTGAGCCTCTACTGGCTGACCTTTAGTTTGCATTTTCCCTTTCAGTAGCACTTGGATACTAATTGAGCTCTTGCTGTTGGCCTTGAACTAGTTTAAAGGATTTATACATGTTAACTCATTGAACCCTCAGAACATCCACATGAGGTGGACACCAGCACAATACCTGTTTTACACCCAGCAGGAAACTCTCCTAGACTCACTGCAGTGACAGAGTTTATTTCTTTTTTATTATTTTTAATGCTTATTTAATTTTCAGAGCGACACAGAGAGACAGAGTGTGAGCAGGGGAGGGCCAGAGAAAGAGGGAGACACAGAATCTGAAGCAGGCTCCAGGCTCTGAGCTGTCAGCACAGAGCCCGAGGCGGGGCTTGAACCCATGTGCTGTCAGATCATGACCTGAGCCAAAGTCAGGTGCTCAACCGACTGAGCCAGCCAGGTGCCCAAACTGTAACAGTTTGGATGAAAACCCAGCACTCTGACTTCAGAGCTCAAGTTGTTAATCCCAAATTCTCGATAATACGGATTTTTAGGCTTTTCCTCTAGAGTTTCTGATTCAGCAAATCTGAGGCGAGTCCCAGGAATCTGAATTTTAAAAGCACATGCAGTGATTCTGATGCAGAGTCCATGGTCCACACTTTGATAAAATGTCCTCCCGTTTACATGGAAATGATTGTCAATTAGTCTTTTTTTTAAAGTTTATTTATTTATTTATTTATTTGGAGAGAGAGAGCAATTTGAGGAGGAGAAGAGAGAGAGGGGCAGAGCCAGAGTCCCAAGCAGGCCCCACACTGTCAGCATGGAGCTCAACGCGGGGCTCAAACCCACACACCTCAAAATCATGACCTGAGCTGAAACCAAGAGTCGACACTTGAACCAATTGAGCCACCCAGGCGCTCTGGTCAAATAGTCTTTAATCCTCTGGCCTCAGGGGTAGCAAGAGTGATCACCGTGGCTCTACTTCCACTTCTCTGGCTGCTACCTTTGTGTCTCAGGCACTTAGTGATGGGTCTCCACATACAACCACTCCACTCCCTTGCCCACACTTCAGCTGGAGCAGGAATCTATTTGCAGGGCAAACCTGGGGCCACAGATCTGTCTGTGACCCACAGCTCTTAAACTAAACCCTGAATCCCTAACGCTGCCACAGGCCCTCTGGTAGCCATCCCTGCTCCTGCGTGGGTTTAAGTCCCAGCTCTGTCAATGCAGCAAGGATTTTAATGCCTCTGAGCCTCCTCTATGAAGCAGGATTAATAACATCTCCACCAGGGTGGCAGCAAGGATGAAATGTGGCCAAGCACTTAACACATCGAATTCCACTCTAGGCCCCTAGGGGGTGCTCAGTAAGTGGTGGCTTTTCTATTAAGAGCACCTTCCGAACTCTGAGGCGCTGTGTGACACGAGCTCATCAGAGAGCTCTCATTCGGGGAGCTGGAGGAGGATCCTAAGAACTGCACAAAAAGCCAGCGCCTTTTGCTGCACCCGGCCTGGAACTGGTTCCTGAGGGGCTTTTCCTGCCTGAGACCTGGGGGAACACGCATCTTATAGAACAGACGGGGCAAGTGTGGACCGTTCTCTTCCAGGCCCATAGGTTCTCGGTGCACAGATGCCACATCTTCCCTGTCCTCAGCCTGGCCAGCTGCTCTCTTAATCTCATATGCACCGTGCTTGTCTGCTTTCTCCAAGCAGACAGTGGGGCGGGCTTTATGGGCTCGTAGCTAATGAGGTGGGGGGCAGAGATGAGGGTTCTGGCCACCTGACACAGACCCACATATGCTACTGTATTAGGAGAGAATAGGGGTGTGTCACTCTGTGCAGTGACTCTCTTAGCGGAGTTGCCCTGTGTCAGCGGGCATGACCAGGACCACAGCATCTGCTTCCTGGGCGGTGCTTTCGGTGTGGGTCTGAGGTGGGCAGTCCAGGTTTAAATCTGGCCCTTGAAACTTTAGTACCTTGTCTGTACCATAAGGAATTGGATTTTCTCTCTCTCCCTCCCTCTCTCTCTTCCTCCAAGGAAAAGTTATTAAGAAGACCAGAAGGGACACCGGGATTAGTGATATCTGTGAAGAGGAATTATGGGGATTTAGTTTGCTAATCAATTCTTCTTAGAATCTTTTTTTTTTTAATTTTTTTTTACATTTATTTATGTGTTGAGAGACATAGAGAGACAGAGCACAAGTTGGGGAAGGGCAGAGTGAGGAGACACAGAATCCGAAGCAGGCTCCAGGCTCCGAGCTGTCAGCACAGAGGCCGACATGGGGCTCGAACTCATAAACCGTGAGATCATGACCCGAGCTGAAGTCAGACGTTTAACAGACTGAGCCACCCAGACACCCCAGGCTCTTAGAATCTTAAAAGCAGAGGGGACCATCCTTGTCAGTGACTTCTAAATCTGCTGCACTCCAGCATCACCTGGGGAACTTGAAAAACACGCCAATTCCCAGGCCATAAGCTAGTCCCATTAAATGAGATCTCTGTGGCTGGGGCCCTGGAATCTCTCTATCCAACTTGGCCTTGTGCTTCCTCTGAGCCATGGGGGCCTTGAAACCGTAGTTTAGAAGTTTTCATCCTTAGCGGAAATATATGTGCCATGCGGTTGCCTAAAGCACACAAAGAACCACTATACCCCTCGGGTGTTCCAACTGTGTAAAAACAAGTAGTTAGGGGCACGTGTCACATGCTTTGCAGGTGTTATTCTAAGCAGCCGACTGCAGTTGATCATGTGCTCATCTGGCCTTAGTTTCTTCATCTCCAAAGTTAGACCTGGTCCAGGCAACAGCAGTGCCTTATGAAGGAGAAAGAGCCCAAGTTTCAGAGTTGGACTCGGTTCAGACACTGGCTCAGCCGCTCACTGTTTGAATTGTATGACCTTGAGCAAGGTACCCTCACAACCCCAGTTTTCTTTCCAGAAACTGAGGACAAACAGGTAAGCCTTACACGATTTCTGTAGGAATAAAGGAGACTGTGGTTGGTCGCGAGGTGAGCAGCGTGTAATACAATGGCTGGATATGGGTTCTTCTCCCACACCCTCCCTATAGCTGGAGTGTATCCCTTTCTAATCTTGCTGAAACTGGTAACTTGCCTATCAGGTATCTTTCTACAATATGCATCTAATTTGGTGCAGGACAATTCGTGAAGTAGACTTGACTTTGAGAAGTTCTAACGTACTCCGTACATGTATTTCACCTTCTCTCACATGTGGAACATTGTAGTAATATATGCTGACTAAATTTGCAAATGAGAGCCAGAGAGTGAAGAAAAATAGGGTTAAAAAGATACAGAAGAGCCCTATTTTTTGTTTAAAAATATTGAAATAAAACCGTATATAGAATGATTGTGTATGCAAAGAGAAGACTATTAACCATATTATCAACAATAGTTTTATCTGGAGAGTACAGTTACAAAAGATGTATAATTCCTTTTTGTTTTTAATAAACTTTACTTCTTTAGATTTATAGAAAAGTTTACAGAAGTTTTTGATTTACAGAAAACTCTCAAACGATATAGTACAGAAAATTCCCATAAGCCCTACTCTCAGTTTACCTCATTATTAACTGTTTACATCAACGTGGTACGTTTGCTACAATTAATGAACCAATATCAATATATTATTATTAACTCAAGTCCACACTGTAGTCACATTTCCTTACTCTTCACTTAATGCCCATTTTTTTCTGTTCTAGGAGTCACCCAGCATTCCACATTATGTAGTCATCATGTCTCCTTAGGTTCCTCTTGGCTGAGAAGGTTCTTTGTTTTTGATCGCCTTGAAGGTTTTGAGGGATATTTGATCCAGTATTGGAAGAATGTCCTTAGATTCGGATTTGTTTCATGTTTTTCTCATGATTAGACTGAGTCTGTGAGTTTGGGGGGAGGAAGACCACAGAGGTAAAAGGCTATTTTCAGCACATGACATCAGGGACACATACTAGCAACCTGACTTACCACCGGTGACGTTAATCTGATCTCCTGGGTGATGTGGTATTTGTCAGGTTCTCCTTTACAAATGTACAGTTACCCCCCACCCCCTTTTCCATACTATATTATTTTACTTCATTTTTTTTAAAGCTTATTTATTTATTTTGAGAGAGAGCATGCAAGCAGGGGAGGGGCAGAGAGAGGGAGAGAGAAGAATCCCCAAGCAGGCTCCACACTGTCAGCACAGAGCCCGACACAAGGCTTGGACTCACAAACCGTGAGGTATGACCCGAGCTGAAATCAAGAGTTGGACGCTTAACCGACTGAGGCACCCAGGTGCCCCTATCGCTTTTTTTATTGTTCCATATTATCTGAAGGTTTTTTTCTTTTTCCTTCAGCGAGCATAATTACTTTGATAATCATTTTGGGGGAAAAAATGGCAAGGTCTCATAAGACTTTCTCCTTTCTATATATTTTATTTTGACTTGATTTTCAGGCTATTGCACACCACTCCTCCAGAAGTTTTTGTTGGGAATTTGTCTGGCCACCCAGGTTCCTGACAAGTGTGACTCTGCCCTGGGGCCAGGCTGCCCGTCATGAGGAGGGTATATTGTGCAGAGTAACTTCCGATGGCGCTGTGCACGTGCAGGGCCCATAAATCAGCCAGAGAGCTTTGCCCTCACTATAAAAGTGAAGGGGATTTTCAGCCTCACTTTCAACTTGCTGCCGAAGGTAAACACGGCGTAAATCTTGCTAAAGGAGAAGACTCTTATCCAGGCTCTGGAAAGTACCCCAGCCATTTGGAGGACAATCTGCTCCACACCTTTTCATTCAAAACACCCAGCATGCAGCACAAGGCAGGGCACATTGTGCTCAGTTACCAGACGGGTAAGGGAGTGAATTGAGGCAATTTCCTCCCTCCTTTTGCCCATGGCTTTTTGTCAGAGAAGCTAATGAGTGTAAGGCACTGAAATTGGACAGTTTTTCCCACAATAACAGCTTCCTGGCCACCTGCAGCAGAGACACTGTCCTAAAATTTACTATCCTTAGGGAGTTGTTGGTTTGTTTTTGTTGTTGTTGTTTCCAAAAGAAACAGTTCTGAGTGGAGAGCAGGTGGCTAATTGCTATGCTTTAAGGGGAGCAGGGTGCAAAAGGACATCCCTGGGGCTGAGTGCCCTGGGGCAGAGGGCCTGTGGATGGCTTTATGTAACACCTGAAAGGAAAGCGTCTTCAACCACACCTTGTCAGAGCTTTGTTGTCCTGGCCCAGGTAGCCTTGCCCTGTGAAAATGGAAGATTCTTAGCAAATTGTGCGGCTCTGAGTGGTTGTTGTCTTCTAGAGCAGAGATTCTCAACCTCAGCACTACTGACAGTGTGGACAGAAGAATTTTTTGTGGTGAGGAACTGCCCTGTGCATTCGAGAATGTTTGGTAGCATCCCTGGCCCCAACCCACCACGTGATAGTAGCACCACTCCTCCAAGTATGACAATCACAGATGTCTTCAGGGGCGCCTGGGTGGCTCAGTCGGTTGAGCATCTGACTTCGGCCGAGGTCATGACCTCAAGGTTCATGAGTTCAAGTCCTGCATCGGGCTTGCTGCTGTCAGCACAGAGCCCACTTCAGATTCTTTGTCCCCACCCCCCACCCCCGTGCCCCTCCCCTGCTCGAGATCTCTCTCTCAAAAATAAATGAACATTAAAAAAAATGCCTTCAGACATTGCGAAATGTCCCCCTAGGGGAAAATCCCCCTCAGTTGAGAACCACTATTCTAAAGGGATGGCTATCTCTTTAGGTCCTGTGCAATGGAATACATTTGCTTACATCCTGCCTGTGGAGGGCTGATGGCTTGCTAACCATTAATTGCAGAGGTTAACAGGAGAAACCGAGGAGGCAGTCCCCATCATGATTCCTGTTCCAGTTATCTATTGCTGTGCCAAAAAGCACCCGAAACTTAGTGCCATAAAGCAGCAACCATTTCTGGATTCTGTGAAGTTTAGAAGGAGCACAGCAGGGATGGCTTATCCCTGTACCTGAGGCTTGGAGCCCTCAGTAGGAAGACTCAAAGGCTGAGAGTAACTTCTTACTGGGAACCTGAAATCATCCAAAGCTGTCCTCACTCACATGTCTGGCAGCTGATGCTTGCTGTCATCTGGAACTAAGCTGGGGCTGTAGCCAGAATATCTACTCATGGCCTCTCCATGTGGTCTGGGCTTCCGTTCAACATGGCGGCCTCAGGGCACTCAGATGCCTGTATAGTGTCTCTGGTCTCCAAAGGTGACTATCACAAGAGAACCGGGTGGAAACTGTATTGCCTTTCATGACCAAGTCTTGAAACTCCCATGGTGTGGCTTCTACTGTGGTCAGAAACATTCCCAGGTGGGAAGAGTGCCCATGTCACCTTGTAGGAAGAGCACATGGACAGAATATGTTGTGGCTATTGCCCCAGTTCTTTCCCTGACCTTGTCTTTCTGTAGTCAGAAAGGCCACCCATCCCATGGACCCTGGCTCCCCACTCTTCTCTCAGGCTCTCTGCTCTCCTGTCATTCACCACAGAGGCTTCCCCAGAATTAAAGAGACTGACATAACATTACCTTCCAGATCTGCTAGAAGAGGATGATTCTGGGGTTTTGTCTGCTTTATTCTCTCTGACTATCCCCAGTGGCTCTGAGAACCTTTTGATTCTCAATTCTAGAGGTCTTAAGAATAGCTAGTTCCATTTCAGCCTGAGAAAGCTCATTTTAAGGCAAAACCACAGCATTGGTTATTATGAGGTTGGCTCAATAAAGAATTGTGGTACTGATACACTTGAAATAAGATTGCACATACATCTTTGCTTTTAAGAGACTCCCTTAGAGTGAAGTTGCATTTACCAATGTGCAGTGCACAAACTGAGTTCTTAATAAGTGTTTACTGAATAGATATTTCTGATCTCAGTGACTGGGCATTTTATTATACTCAGCATTGTCTACATTAAAGCTTATGAGATTTTTCTTGAGCCTGGAATTTCTAGGCAAAATATAATTAGAATATGAAGTTTTACTCCTCTTCAGTCCTTATGCAACTTTTGGTTACCCTGAGTGAGTTCATATGATTATTGTGTTAACTGAAAGACTTTTAGGCTATGGCCCCGACTGAAGTTTTGCCTAGAATAGTTTCAAGCCAGTGCTACAAGTATTCTGTCATGCTGATGTATGTGCAGACTATTGTCTGTTCCTGGCTGAGGACTTGTTGCTTTGGTCTTTCACCTGTCTTTACTGAGTAGCTACTGTGTACTCAAAGGGGCGCCTGGGTGGCGCAGTCGGTTAAGCGTCCGACTTCAGCCAGGTCACGATCTCGCGGTCCGTGAGTTCGAGCCCCGTGTTGGGCTCTGGGCTGATGGCTCAGAGCCTGGAGCCTGCTTCCGATTCTGTGTCTCCCTCTCTCTCTGCCCCTCCCCCGTTCATGCTCTGTCTCTCTCTGTCCCAAAAATAAATTAAAAAAAAAAAAAACATTGAAAAAAAAGTTATGTTGTCAGGCATGGGTTACCATCCAAAAGAAGACAGCCTTGGGACCATTTCTTGCTCCCTTTGTTTCCCTGCTGTGTTTATTTCCAGTTAGTTATAATCGGCATATTGTCCTTTCTTCAGCTTCTTCTCTTCCCATTCTTTGCCTTGCCTCATGTATCAGTCTGTTTTATTTCTGTAATGCTGTGTAATGAGCTGCCCCAATTCTCACTGGTGTACAGTGATCAACATTTATTTACTACTCACTTGTGCACCATCATCTAGAGTTTGGCTGATTTATGTTGAGTTCAGTTGACATAGGGTTCAGGCCCATTCGACACATACCTTGTGGCTGGGCTTGAAGCTATCCAAAATCTGTTCTTCTTGCAAAAGGCAGGGAGCACAAGACAGCAAACCTGACCGTACAAGCATTTCTTAAGCCTCTGCTCACATCCCATTTGATGGCATACCAGTAGCCAAAACAAGTCATATCCTCAGCCCAAAGTCACGTTGCATGCCAGTAGACTCCTCCCAGGAGGCAGGGAAGACTGCTTGAGTATATTCTTAACAGTTGTCTAATGTATCACAGCCAGTAGTACTTCTATAAGTGCCATGGGCTTTTTGGCCTCTGGGCCGTTGGTATGCCCTCCCTGCTACTGAAATACTCTCTCCTTCAGGATAAAACTATCCCGCTCCCTAACTCATTCCTACTCAACTTCCTAGATTCTAGTCTGAGGCCACCTCCTCTGGTGGCCCTGATATTATACAGATTCCTGGACTCCCCTCTGGGTTCCCATAACATTCTTCACATGCAGACCTCCTTATCCTGTACAGTGAATGTATCTTTTTGTCTTGATCACCCCCACCGTTTCAGGAGTATTGAACCACATCTTATTCACTATTATTTCCCCAATATGCACTCAGGCTCAAAGGTTTTGAAGAGCAAATATGTGCTGGTATTTGTGGCACTGACCTGTCTATACTGACAGCTCTAGAGGAGCACAGAAAGAACTGGGGTTTTGACATTTCCAAGGGGGAGGGCCATTTGGAATGAACCATATGAGCCGTCTGGGCCCAAGTGACTGTGTCCAACAAACACCATCTGCTTTTGAGGCATGTGGAGACTGGGAAATCAGTGTAGACCATGTGGCTTAGGATCTGTTCTGATCGGCACCATATCCTCATTTGCCCTTTCTAAATTTTGTTCCCCCTATCTTAACTTAGTTGAGGAGTAGGTCTGACCAGCTGCCAGTTTGCTCCCCAGGCGCTAGTCTTGAAGGATTTGAGGCAGGGAGACATTGGGCAGATGCAGGCTCTGTTATGCAGGATTTGTCATTGGTTTGTCATTGGTGTTCCTGTGTCGATTGTCTGGTAAAGGGTGGGGCTGAGAGCATAGAGCAGAAGGCCATGCAT
This sequence comes from Prionailurus viverrinus, assembly GCF_022837055.1. NCBI lineage: Eukaryota > Metazoa > Chordata > Mammalia > Carnivora > Felidae > Prionailurus > Prionailurus viverrinus. The sequence continues at coordinate 35,830,853 of NC_062569.1, forward strand.
GTGGTTAAAGGCAGTGACATGTGTGGCTGCCACTCATCGCTGTTTGGATTTTTCCAGAGGCAATAGGGAGGGTGGAAGGGCTGCTTTCAACCCACTGCACACTTCAGTTTCTTCAGAACAGGGCTGGAAATGGGAATTTATATATTTGCCGGGTGGTACTTTAAAGTCGCAGCTGCTCCTCATTTAAAGGAATCCAAAGCCTTTCAGTGTGAATGATCATTTTGAAGGTAACTCAATTATCTGTTTGCCGGTTCAATATGGTACTCTTAGATATAATGGACTATCATCTCAGCTTACTGAAACCATGCATGGCTTCCAAGGCTGGGTCTTCATCCAAAGGAGCGAGTGGAGACATTCAGAAGCCTCTTCCATTCAGAGCGAGTAAAGTATGAGAGAAGGAGGGGATGGCAGAGCCCCAAGGCCTGCCATCTCTTCTGGTGCCATGTCCAACTCCCCTAAGCGTGCAGACATTCAGATAAGTCTCACCATCGCAAAGGTGTTTATCCCACGCCAGTTGAATTGACTGTAAAATTCATCAAACAAGATATCACACTGTTTATTCAAATTTAGAATTTCATATTAGCCAAGTCCATGCAGCCATCCTGCATATAACAGCCCAAACAAGTTTTTCTGGGTATTCTCATTTGGAGAAGGGCAACAGGGAGCTATAAGAACTGATGGGATAGGTGCGGTTGTGTCTCTCACCGCCACCTTGTTTTCAGTGATCACCTCTGCTAGCCACTCCCTTTCAACCCGCTCTATGTATCCACATCTCTGTGCTGCACTTTGCCTGCTCACATTCCCAGTTCTGCCCATTCAGATCTTCTAGGCGGTGTCCCCTGCTGGCACACGTACCTTACACAGAGGAGTTATTCAATAAGCTTGTAGGACTGAATTACGAGAATTAAGTAGGCAGTGTTGGAACAAGGGTCAAATACCCAGAAACTCTGAACTGAGCCATTTTCAGTCCCTACTTATCTAAAATTGGGGCTGAAAACCTTCATTGCATCTCTGCATACAGTCCGCATCCCACTTTCCCCAGTGACCCTCAGCCAATGACTTCACATATCAACCTCTCATGGTACTCACCTACAAAGGTGAGGAAATGATAACCATGAATATGGTTGTGAGGATTATGGGTAATGGACAGAGAGTGAAATGCAGGTGGCCTTTGGCAGATTCTCCAGGATCTAAAATAATGGTTAATATTGGGTCTCTGCACCTATCGATCCACTTAACCTGCCCAATAGTAAACACTGGAAGAATATCTTATATAACCTTTATGTTTTACAATTTTTCTCTCCTGGGACGGATTTCACAACTCTAAAAGTTATGTTTGATTTTCTTTAAAGGGACCCAGATTCTATTTTCTCCTGGAATCATACACACATTTTAAACAGAATTGTTGCTTTGTTGATGGTTTTCTCACAAAATACCATTTACTGAAACAATGAGTAAAATGTATTATTTGGTGTCTCCTAACAGACTATGTATATATATATTGAACTTTTCCTAATAGACTATGTGTGTATATGTATGTATGTGTGTATGTATGTATGTATATGTATGTATGTGTGTGTATACATACATACATACATATACATACATACCTTTTCCTGGTTAAACAGGAGACATTAAGTCATTCCAGTGACATAGAATGTAAGCATTGAAGATTCCAAAGAGGTTCTGCAGGACTGCTAAAGCTTGAGTCCACTGTGGTATTGTTTAATGGCTATTTACAAGATGGTGCTCCTGAGTCTGCCATATTGGTGAGTTCTAGTCACTTCCCTGGAGTCCTAAACAAGAGAAGGAACAAAAGTGAATCACCTGGAACCAACTGGAATGGGCTTATTAACTCATCATAGTTCCTCTGGGGTTTTTTTTGGTTTTGGTTTTGGTTTTGGTTAAGCAAACCTCAGATCCATCACTAAAACACACACTACAATATTTTTGTCTTGCTGAACATGACTGGAGCTCTGTGTAGATAAGACCTCAGTGAATCATTTTTCTTCCCAAAGCAACAGAGAGTAAGCAGTCATAGCAAATATACTTTTATGATATCCAGGTAATACTTTCTTCCACCTGCCTCTTAGGAATTGTTAAATGTGTTGACTGTGTGTACTTGTTTGCACGTGAGGTTTTATCAAATGCTCATAGATCAACTGCATATGTGCTACAGTATCCTACCCTGAATTGTATTCTTCAAGGAAGAAACATAGAGATAGAATCTTTGAAGAATTTATATATGGAACCTCTTCATTGCTTTTGACCAAGAAAAGAAAATAGCTTTTGACTCAAGAGCCAAGTTCAGTCGATTAATTCTGGCAACTTGGAAAGCTGGGTTGAGAAGGATTCTGATGCTAGTATTGGCTCGGTATGGAGGATGCCATGATGAATTAGCACTGACTGTCATTTGGGTAGAAAGGAAGTATGATGATACAGGTATTGGGTATTGACTCTATCTCCTAGACTTGCAAAGGTAATCAATTATGGTCAAGTTATAGAGCTTCGGCCCTTGGAAAAGTTCTCTTAAATGGTGAAGTTACCGAGGCGCCTGGGTGGCTCAGTCAGTTGAGCTTCCATCTTCGGCTCAGGTCATGATCTCTCGGTTCCTGAGTTTGAGCCCGGTGTCGGGTTCTGTGCTGACAGCTCAGAGCTTGGAGCCTGCTTTGGATTCTGTGTCTACCTCTCTCTTTCTGCCCCTCCCCTGCTCATGCTCTGTCTCTCTCTCTCTCAAAAATGAATAAACTTAAAAGAAAAAGAATTTTTAAATGGTGAAGTTACCAAAATGAGGCATAGCTCTAGTTCTTTGGCTTCAAACTCTCAGATAGAAACGAAACTGTTCAGTCTAATCCCCCAGCCGTGATGGATAGGTTGAACTCTGTAGTTTCACTACTGGAGCACAAGAGCCCCAAACCAAGGATTTTTCCTTTCTCTGATCACTTTTATATTCATGCCTCAATTTAGAGTCAGTCAGCAGACACGATCTTAATCGCCTTGCGTTCTCCTTTCTGCCCTGGTGTCCATGTCAGTCTGGGTACTTCTCCTCCCCACCACGTACCTGCTCCAGTCTGCCCTGGATCCAGAAGGGATCTGCTATCTGTCATTTGCACCTCAGCGTGAGTTTCACTATTTTTCTTTCTCTCAGAGATTCACAGTTTGAAATTTCTCTAAGAAATGAAAGACTGCCCCCTGCCCCCACTGACAGAAAGGTAAGCCACAGTAGCAGATAGGGGAAACAATGTCATACGGGAAAGCTTTACATGAGGCATTAAGGCATACCCTATATATAATGGCCTAATCCATCTAATATGTGAGGTCAGCTCTGCTGCTGTGTAACCTGTACTGGAGAGAATTCCTTCCCTAAGGGTCTCGTTGTGTCATCACACGCACGCCTACAGGTAAATTCCCTGAGGTCAAGAACTCCAGCCACTCTCTCTCTCTGCTCTTCCACCCCCCTCCTCTGTCTCCTCTCTTTTTCCTCCCTGCTATGGCACAGATAGGGTCGCAGTGATTTTGCCAAGACTGACTGTCAGTCATTACTTTGGCTGACTGTACTTCCCTCACACTATACTGCAAATGTACACTCTACTTTGTCACTGGGTCAGAATCCAGTTACTTTTAGAATGCACTGAAGGAATTTAGTTTAGGAGAAAAGCCCATGTTCCTCTTTGTAAAATGAAAATCCTTTCCCAATAGGAATGATCCACTCATTTATTCAAGAAACACTGGTTTGTTGCTTTTTATACAATCCTGTAGATTCACCCAGAAGATCATAGATGGCGTTACAGTGGGAGTCTAATCTATAGCTGCAGTAATGAGTGACGTATGAGGGCTGGGAATGGCCACACCCAAAATCTGTGAACTGAAAAGTTTGAAATGGTCACTCAGCCTTTTAAGAGTCCAGGTGTTTGAATTTAATTGCAAGACAAACAGGCTCTAGAACTAAAGTAACAAGTCCCCACTTACCGTTTGCTGGCTATTTTCCCACCTTGGTTCCAGGTACAAGTTTCCCTCTATAACAAAACTCTACTAATACATGTGGTTAAGGTAGAGTAAGCATCTGCATGCTTCCCCATCACTCCGTGCCAATGGCTGGCTTGTGAGCAGAGCACCAGCATTTTGCACATTTTGCATCAAGGTATCTCTCTCCAAAGTCTTCTCTGACTCTCCCTGCCTCTCGCCTTGTGGACACCGCCCATAAGATTGAGGGGGTCATTTGGATGACAGTTTTCGAAACTTTGCCTGAAGTCCAAGAAGGAGAGCCAAGAGTCAGTCAGACGCTGTGGACTGGCCAACCTTTTTCTACACACGTGTGCTCTAATCCCCAAGGAAGGTGAATTGACTGCAAGAACAACTGCCGTTCAGCCTCTTGGCTTGGTGGCAGCTTAGCGCGGGGGTGGACAGGAAGAAAGACAATGACTTTGGAAAGCCGAAAGGAACACATCCATCCCAAACCAAGTCTTTCTTTATTAATGCCAAGAACACAGCCCACCGGAAGTCCACGCTAATCTCAGAAGGTAACAATAGCTGGAGGAGTTTCACTTACACAAACGAACTTGAAAAGGCAGGGATTACATGGAAGCTAAAAAGCCAGTTACAGGTGTCTTCCTTCAGCGCCAAGCTTTGCCATGGCTGGAGGGTTCCTGGATGTCCTGTGCTGAGGGACTAGATCTAATGGAGAAAACGGGAGGTGGGGTAAGGAGAGGGTGTGACTTGGGAAAGCCCCTCTACATGTTTTATGTTTTCACAAGTAAGACATTGAAGGACACATCAAATAATGAGCGTATCAATGACATGGTATTATCTCAAAACGGGAACAGTGGCTGCTGCCTGTGATTAGGTTGCATTTACCCACTTACTTCTTCCTTGATAGGAACTTCTTGGGTTCTTTCTTTCCAGATGTCCTAACAACATGCTTCTGAGTTTATGTTAGCCTTTTGCAGATGGAATGCACCTAATGCGGCACTTACTTTGGTATCTTCCTTTGTCCAGGTAGTGCCTAATTTTCTGCCTTTGACTCCAGGTCCCTGAAGCCCAGGGATCCTGGCAGTTCTAAAGGGAGACATGACTCACCCAAGACAGGAAGTCATTGAATCAAGTTGTGGAGAGGCTGATCAGGGGTGAAGCAAACCCCTGGATCCCTCAACACCAATCCCGCCCACACCCGAGCCCGTTCTTCTTCAGGCCCTGCAGTAGGTGTAGTGCTTGTTTGTCGGACAGACCTTGTTCCGCTCCCACGTGGAGAGAACTAGTGCCGGGGAAAGTGTCCTCAGGACGCTTCAGGTGCACAGAGGGGCGGGTAGCCAGGAAAAGGGGACGATCCACATGAGTGCTGAAGTGTGATGGAAAGTGGATGGAAGAGCTCATCAAAATAAATTGCTGAAAATGGAGAAAGAGAAAGAGAGAATGTGTAAGAGCTTTATTTAACTTTTCAAGGGCGTAACCAGCAAGATGACAAAATCAGTGCCACAGAAATACGAGAAGTAGTATCGTATATACTGTGCAAAAACTAAAAAGGAATGCTGAGAAGAGATAGGTAAATGAGATGCAAAGCTAGGTAATTTCTGCAGGGAAATAAAACTATCGCTTTTGAGAATCCTTTCTACCAGCATCCGCCACCTCCATCAGTTTTCTGTAAGTTAACCTCTAACTTTTACAGAAGACAAAATATCCGGGCCCTAATTGATAGTAAATAGTGAAGAAAATTCGGTCAAGCCCCCCGACTCCAGCAAGGGTCAGCAAAACATTTATATAAAGACCCAGATAGTAAACATTTTACGCTTTGTGGGCCATAAGGTCCCTATCGTAACTACTCAGTTCTGCCATTGCAGCAAAAAAGCTGCCCTAGACAACATTTACATAAATGGGTGTGGCTGTGTTTTCATAAAACTTTATAAAAACAAGTGGTTGGCTGGATTTGGCCTGAAATCTACACTTGACCTCTGCTCCAGGATAAACTTAAAGGGTCACAGAATCACCTTTTTAACTTATTTCCAAGTTTTGGTGCTATTTTCCTAGTAGGTTTGCAGTATGGAAAACAGCAAGTGCAAAGACACTGAGGCCTGAGCTCACGTGTTGTATTTGGGGAGGAAGAAGTGAATAAAAATTCCTGGAGCACTAGCATGGGAGTATTGGCTATACAAAGAGGAATAAAGCTGGATAACTCAGGAGGAAATCGACTATCTTTTTACCTGTAGCAACAAGTGTACCTGAATAATATACCTGGGCAAGAAAAGAAGATGACCTGGGTCTGATTCCAATGAGCGACCTGAGAGGGCTGAAGTAGTCTTACTAACACTTGGTTTTCCTGCTTCAGAAATAAAAATAATATTGGACCTGGCCAGAGGGGTGCTGTGACAGTAAAAAGAGACAGTGTATTTCCCAGTACTCAATAAATGATAGCTTTTGATTATAAAATTATTATTGATATCCTTTATTAATCAAAGGCAAAGGGAGGTCCTAGGCCTACTGTTGAGTCCACACTTAGTCACAAAGGGTAGGTGCTGGGATCGTGAAGTGTGATGGAGAGTCCTGTCACTCACCTCCTTCTCATAAGGTCCTTGGTCCTTGGTCCTTGAGACCTTGTCCTAAAACCAAGGCCATGTTTTCCTTCAATACCCAGCTGGGCTCAGAAGACCAGGGTTTCCTGGAAGTCCTATTAAGAATCTCCTCACCCCCCACCCCCAGTAACAATTTATAAACAACAAGGACTCTGGGGACAATTACCTTGTAAACAAGGACACAGAGAGTGTACTTAGAGCAAAACTCCTGGATTAGCAGCCGTATTTGCATTCAGACAATGGATGCGCTAATTAACAGCAATTCCTACCTATTCATTAAAGCCTTAAGAGATTCTCTAAGAAACATAGCAGCACTTTCTCTTCTGGCCCTGCCAGCAGCATCCGGTGCTTACGCAAAGTCACACTTTAAAATTATACCCATTTTTTTCTCTTTTTCAAGCTTTTATTTAAATTCCACTTCATTGACATACACTGTACTATTGGTTTCAGGTATAGAATGTAGTGATTCATCACTTACATATAACACCCAGTGCTCATCCCAACAAGTGCTCTCCTTGATGCCCATCACCCATTTCAGCCCATCGTCCCCTCCTCCCTCCTCAACCCTCAGTTTGTTCTCTATAGTTGAGTCTGTTTTATGATTTACCTCTTTCTCTTCCCCCTCCCACGTTCATCTGTTTTGTTTCTTAAATTCCACATATGAGTGAAATCATATAGTGCTTGTCTTTCTCTGACTTATTTCGCTTAGCATAATGCACTCGAGTTGCATCCACGTTGTTGCAAATGACAAGATTTCATTCTTTTTGATTGCCAAGTGGTATTCTATTGTGTATATATATATACCATATCTTCTTTATCCATTCATCAGTCGACGGGCACTGGGGCTCTTTCAAAATTTAGCTATTATTGATAGCACTACTGTAAACATTGGGGTGCATGTGCCCCTTCGAATCATTATTTTTGTATCCTTTTGGTAAATGTCTAGTAGTGCAATTTCTGGATTGTAGGGTAGTTCTATTTTTCACTGTCTGAGGAACCTCTATACTCTTATTGAAAGGTTTTAGGGGTTTTGTTGGTTGTGTTGTTGTTTTGCTGACTGGGACCAGTTATCTCCTTCAGAGCAGAGGAATTCATCTCTTTCCACCCAACCTCCTGGCATCCTCAGCCCGGATCCATCTTCTCAGGGGGCTACCTCTGCCTCACTCAGGCTGCTTACTAGTACATCTGCCCTCTGCTAGCAGCTCCAAAGCTTAGCCAGATGGCCTCCGTAAAATATTAACAAATAATGATCACGACGCATTTACTCTGGGCCACTTGTAGATTTCCTTTTCACTTCTAAACAGCAATACTTTAAGGGTAATGATACTAATGCCATGTGGTGCTGTCATCCATCTTTGCCTGGGTTCAACCAGACAGACTGCCTGGTGATCCCTAAGTGCTGAGGCTGCATCAGACAGCAGGGACCCTGAACCCCACGAGTGGACCAAAGGTGGGTCTCAAGGCAGAGCTTACTGAAAAACAGTCAGCCTGGGAAAACAGTCCCTCTGCATCCATCACACATTAACCACTCAGGAATGTGCTGGCCTGTTCCTTGTATATGGAGAGTGAGTAGGCACATAACCTTCATAACTAGGCCCAAGGAGAGGTGGAGGAGGTGAGGCTGGAAATAGTTAGGAAGGACCTCCTGAAAACGGCCAGTGGAGTTTCTGACACCTGACAGTGCCCTGCCTCCAGATGACGGTATCATTCACAGTTGCACCGATCAGGGTCGAACTTTGGGCCACCCAAGGACACTGAATTTCTATCTTGTAACTGAACTAACACTCCAAGGGGTCACTCCTTGGTGAGTCATCTATAAAACTGCACCAGGTAGGTTTGTTACACAAAGGAAACTTTACCTGCAGTCACTAAGATCATGGGGAAATAACTTCCAAAGCCATGACTCCCCAAACAGGGGTAAGTAGGTTCCTTTTACTTAAGGTTAGGATGAATATTCAGAAAGAGGAGTTTGGTCAGCATATGTAGAGGCGGGTAAAAGGTTGCACATGCGTACTCAGGAAATATGCCTCAACACGCATCGCATGTTATGTAAATGAGATTTGCGCTCCTCCTTGGGCAGAGGTTTGAATGCTGTCATGAATGTTACCAGACACTCCATGGTCCATCTGTGCAGGTATGCATTGGTGATCCTGCTCAAACTGGTCTAGGCTGGTTGGAGGTCCTCCTGTTGTTTGCCTCTAAAAGATTAAGTTAATGTTCCTGTGAAGGAGAAGGGGGCTCAGTGCAGGTCTTGCTGGTGACAGTCTGGGAATGGGTTGTATGGCCTTCTGTTGTGTGTCTAGCTTTGTAAGATTATGTATCTTTTGTGGCTACTTTATGCCCTTTAAAATTGTGCAGAAACTTTCCTCCTTTCATCGGCAGCGGATGGTACCTTTCTACCCACCATGTTGCCACCCCCGTGGCAACCGTGTAAACTTTATTTCTGTGTCACTCCATTTGTGACTGCACCCACCTTACCCACAGCGACGAGTGTCCTAGCATTTTGGTGGCACTGTGCCTGCTCCACAATCCTCCAGACTCCCCGCAGCCCCACGGACAGCTCCTGAGACTCTAGGAGAGTCCGCTTCCAAGGAGACACAACCCCAGCCTGCACTGAGCCACGTGCGTGTCCTTGTTTGCACGTGGAAGGGCGTGCCCCGCCGGGTCAGGATGAGTTAGGGGTGGCCCGTGGTGGGTGGGAATCGAGCGCGGAAAGGCACATCTCATAACTCCTTTCTGTGAGGAGTCTCCAAGAGAGAGACTGCTTTCTCGCGCCCGCCCTCTACCAGGCCAGCGGTCACCTGGAGGCACTCGTGGAGAAGGCACCCCCATGCCACATGGGTGTCCTCCTGCTCACCAGCACCCACCCTTCAGGGGCCACTGTTTGCTCCAGCCTGTGCCATAGTCCCCCAGGTGTCTGAAGCAGCCCCAGACTGGGACTCTCCCTGTGGGATCTAGAATGAGCTGGTAGGGGGAGGCCTCACACCCACCCCTCACCATGTTGTCAGAAGACAGATAAGCTAACTGGTAAGTCCCAGGTGTTTTACAGAAAGTGGCATTGCTATTAAACCGTGCACGAGCTTAGGAATTGCCTTTCTTAGATTGGCCTTTCTTATTTAAGAATGGCACTTTTCATTTAATTTTTTAAACTTAAATATGAGTCTTTACTCTGCTGAATAAATAGTTGGGTGCAGGGAATTTGTCATTTCACACGCCTTTTTGGTCATCTGAGCCTTGCTTTCTTTATCTGTAAAATGGGAATGTTAATGTCAATCTCATAGGATTGTTGTGAGGGAAAAAGGGGAAAATGCCCTTGGCATTTAGCATGGCATCTGCCATACAGAGGGTGCCCAGTAGGTAAAGGGCTTGCCTACGGAGCACAGTAGGTATGGGCCTCAGACCCAATGCTGAGGCAGCCAGGATATGCTGCCAAATCGCCGGGGTGAAGGCCCAGTGTGGTCGGGGGCGGCCTGGGAGAAGTTTGGATGCGGCTTGGAGAAGGAAGCTTTTGTGCCACACACTCCCCCGTCGTGGGTCAGGCAGGTCGAAAGGAACCCCGGGGCACGTGCCAGGAGGCAGGCTGGGCTATCAGACCTGCTCGGCATCTCCCACCCGTGGCAGCTCCCACTCCCAGGACGTCACAGGGGAGGCGTTTTGTTCCAGTCAAGGGCTGCTCTTGTTTCCTTGCTAAGTGAACACCTGTGCGTTGCCTTCGGAAAATGTGAATTAATGTGGGCTTTTGTCCTTGAATACGAATGAATGAAAAGTTAACCATAATATTGTTTGAGCATCTAGCAAAACCCCCACTAGTGATGACACAGCTCAGACTTCACCATCTCCCTACCTGCAGTATCTCCATCTTCTAGCAGTTACCACCCTGAATCCTGACCGTCTTTTCCTCCCACTGAGTGTGAGCTCCTCCAGGGAAGAGATTGACACAGAGCCTTGGACCCACAGCTCAATGCCTATTGGAAATTTAAGACGAACAGCCGAGGGGGCTGGGAGCAGAAAATGCTCTGGGAGTCAGCAGAGCGAGAGATCAGAGTCAGCAGAGCGAGAGATCAGCCCCAATGGACCGATCAGGACTGGATTCACAAAACAAGCCACCGCTGGGCTTTTCGCTAAAGGTGTCCAGGAGCGACAGCACCTATGACTGGTAAAACTCCCCGCGAGCTAAGACAAGATGGAGGGCTTTTCCCTACAAGGACCTGCGCTGGGTGACACCTAGGAAAACAACTGTCCTCAAAAGGAAAACTGGGTGGCTCAGTCGGTTAAGCATCCGACTCTTGGTTTCAGCCCAGGTCATGATCTCACAGTTTCATGAATTCGAGCACCATGTCGGGCTCTGCACTGGCAGTACAGAACCTGCTTGGGATTCTCTCTCTCTCCCCCCTCCCTCTCTTTTCCTGCCCCACTCGTGCTCTGTCTCTAAATAAGTAAATAAATACTTAAAACAAAAAACTTTAAAACATATTACCCTAACAATTATATTATCATTTCAGACGATGGAAAGGGTAAAGAAAACTGAGAATTATCATAAACTGGGTTAACAATTACTCATAGAACCGGCCACATTACGTGTCCTGTCTCAGTCCTAAGGGTGCACCAGCATGTGGTAGGCACGCCCATTTTGCCGATGAGGAAATGGAGGCTTACGGAGGAACCTGGCCCCATGCCAATTAGTAAAAGGCACGGCAGGTGCAAGCTTCGAATTCAGCTCAGCCACGTAACACCTGCCAGTTCTTGAGCGGGTCACTTCCCTGAACCTCAGTCTAGAAAACGGAGAGGAAATAAGGTATTTTCTGCTACAGTTCCTAGCAGAGGGTCAGGGACGTAGTATGTGTCTGACAGACCTCGGTTTTTGAAATGGTCTGAAATGTTGCCAATTAAATTCATTTGGTGCAGCGCATCTTCCAAAGTGGCAACAGCGGTGACTCTCCAAGGGATATTCTATCCGGCGGTGAGAGATTGCCGTGGCAGAAGGAGCTAGAAAGACCGACTGACCCCACATCTCCGAATGCTGCCCCTGGACCAGCAGCATCCAAGCCACCTCTGTGGGCATGTGCTCCACACCACCTTTCCCACGGACGCACACGCACGCAGTCACACCAGTTACTCCTTCATCTCCAGACACACAGGGGTAAGGTTCACGCACAGAGGCCTGCTCGGCCTCTCGGAGAGGCCTGCTCGGAGGAGAGGAGTGTCCTCCTCTCCTCCTGCCTCGCAGAACCTCCCCGGAGGTCCAGCTGTCGATGGCAAGACGATGAACCCTCTTGGGAGCGTGCTGGGCTGCTCTCTTGGTGACACTGGCTCCAGCCTCCCAGGGAGCCACATGCGGGGCCAGGTGGGGCAGCCCATTGCTTACAATCGGACGGGACCTGGCAGAGGGCGAATGTGGGAGAAAGGGGCTTGCAGCCCTCCTGCACACTCAGACGGATATGCTCGGTGCCCAGCAGGCCCTGGCAGGAAAGCGAAAGGGCCTAGAAGAGAGCAGGATTTGATCGAAGCCGAGAGCCCCAGAGCCTCCTGAGGCCCAGTCTTGGGTGTTGCCCAGAAGACCTTTTGCCCCAAATTACCCTACCTTTCTCAAATATGAGAATCACAGGTATCATTCAGGCCTACCACCTGCCACCCCACCCAAGATGTTGGCTGTGATGGGAGATGACTCTCCCAGCATTCTCTAAAGACAGAATGTAAGTTCATGGGCACCTTGTAGAACGGGGCAAGGCCTCACCAGGAGGCCGCTGATAGCTGTGCAAGCCCTCCCACCCCCACCAAGCATCATGGAGCACCTCCTGTGCATTCGTCCCTGCTGCTCAGCCATCTCCTCCAGGAAGCCTTCCTGGCCTTAACCTGGGCTGGGTGGGTGCCTTGGGTATGTACCCCCTCCCCAGCATTGAGAGTGTTATTATTCTTGTCACTTTGGCACTTGTCTTATTAACCCAAAACTGTCTCTCTATGTGAGGAAGGCAAGCACAGACAGACACTGAGCCTGGACAGAGAAAAGGCCTCAGGACACTCTGCTTGTAGCGGCCAGAGCTGAGCAGAGACTCTATGGTCTACCTCATTTTTTACTCTCTCTGTGTGCCCTTAGAATGACATTCAGGGATGGGGACACTTGGGATCCAGATGTCTCATGAAGAGAGCAGAGGGGTGTGGTTTGGAGGCATCTAGACACTATTATTCGCACCCTGGCCAAGGGTCACAAGGGTGCTCCGGAGGCTCAGACTTCTCCGTCTGAACTGTAAATTCAATGCTGGGCTGACCAGCCTCAGCAACTTAATATCGAGGAAAATATACATTTCTGGATTGCATGGCAGAAATGCAGACTCTCTTATGGATTCTGACAGCCCATTGGCCAATAGCAAGGGGTTAAGTGTGAAGTGCCCTAGCAAGAACTTCTCTTCCTGTTAGAGGCTGGCCCTGAGGGAGGCTGTTCCCACCACTTCCTTCATCAGAGCTGAGGGCTGGCGGAGCACCTGCTGGGCAGGCCGGGACTCCCTGTGCTCTGTGTGTCACAAGGTGGCCCAATGATGGGTCTCTCCTTGCTCAGAATCCTGTGAAACCAGGCCCTCCTATCTCTCAGAGTGGTGGGGAGATGTGGCCATCCCCCCTCCACCTCCCCTTGAAAACATTTTTCTAAAGCTTCTTGGCTTTAGGGACCAGTTAGAGCTCCTGGACTCCGCTCTGGGCTGGGGTCCTCAGCTTGTCTGCGTTTTGGTTCCAGTTAGCGACTCAATAGCTGGTAACCTTGAGAGAGATTCTGAACTGTCTATGAAATATCTAAAATACCTGTCTTGCTGCAGTATTAGTATTTAAAGATCATTCCTTTAATGAATAGGAAAGCACTTAGGAAAACATAAGGCAATATCAAAGACAAGGCTGAGGAATGCCTTTCAGCCATGGAAATATGATTCCAGATTGTGACCCTTTTTTTAAGTTTATTTATTTATTTTGGGAGGGGGGGGAATGTGTGTGCATGTGTATACGAGTGGGAAAGGGGCAGGGAGAGAGAGAGGGAGAGAGAGAGAAAGAATCCCAAGCAGGCTTCATGCCGTCAGCACAAGGGGCTCGATCTCACCAACTGTTGGTTCACCAACTGACCAAAATCAAGAGTCAGACGCTTAACCAACTGAACACCCAGGTGCCCTTGAACTGTGAGCCTTTCTTGGGTCATACCTTGCATGTTTGAATCTGCACGGACCTGGAGTGGGCCCCAGAGATTATTCTAGATTCGTATTATTCTAGTTCTCAACTCTGGGAGCTTATCACTGTCACCTGCGAGCTTTTTCAGAAATACCAATCTTCTACCACCACCCCCACCCCATCCACTCTAACCCTGCAACACCCATATTTTGATCCTTTTAGTCTGGGGGTGGGACAAGAGCCCTGTTTTTCAGTGAGACAGATGATGTGCACCTAGGGAGGGAGAGGCCGATTTGGGGGCAGAATAAACCCAAGAGCAGAGGTGACAGCCAGGTCACCCTCCCAGGTAGGGCCAGCAACCAAACCTCCTTCTGATATCCAGGCATCTATGCCAAGAGCAAAGATCCTGTTGTTCCAAGGTGTCGTCTGTCAGTCTGCAATTACCCATGACCCACCCACAACATCTGCTCCAGATGCTGCCCCGGGGAATTAATGCAGCAACAGAAGGTAGGAGTTTATTTGCTGGTATTTGTATGTCTGTATATTTGGAAATACAGACTTCTATTCTGGCTGTCCCTCTGAACTCTGAACTCTTCAGGGCAGGGGCTGAGTCTCCTCATCTTTGCAACCCCCCCCCCCCACCCCCGCCCCTGCCATCCCTGGTAGAGGAAAAGTCAAACCAGAAAAAAATGTTTGGTGGATGAGTGAGTGAACAAACAAAAGCATGTGAAGTGCCCGGTACCAGGCTTAAATTTAAACCCTGAACGTCACAAAATGAAACCATTTCTGCACTCGCCTAGCTCTTCTGTCTTCAATTTTAATTGTCAGTGTAAAAATCATTTTGATAGTTAGCCAGGGCTGCACTGATGCTAAACATTATGTGTGCTCACATTCAGAAAGGAAAAGGAAAAAAAAATGGGCCTTTTGATTCTCTGCCTAACTCACAATAAACCATCTATGGTGCTAATTGTTTATAATAACTTAATGACATAATTACCCCCATGTAGGTTTCCTAGAACAGTGAAAACACAGCAGGATCTCAAACCCTTTGAAGGAAATGTAAAAGGAGGGCTGACTCCACCTCTGATCAGTTGGGTGAGGTTGGTCATATGACTTCACCTCTGACCCTCGACAGCCTCATCTTTAAAGGGGGACGATAATATCTATCTTGCTGAGTAATGATGGTGGAGGCATAAGAGACTCACTTCCAATCATATTCCATTGGCCAGAACTAGTAATCTGGTCCCAGCCTGACTGCAAGGGAGGCTTGGAAATGTGTGGAAATGCCCCCTACCTCTCTATGGGCAGTAAGCTCAGTACACATTAGTTTGCCCACCTACAGCTCCTCCCACCTCCACCCTGGGGACAGGTTTATAATTTAGTTAGAAAGAACAGTGGACTAGAAAATTACCACTCTGGAGTGGTTTGAGGGCCCCAGGTCTGAGGCCTTATCTCCTCCTATGATCCTTCCTTCCTTGCTTTATTCCTTCACTCATTCACCTGCAGATGTTTTTTGAGTTCCTCCCCATGCTGTGGAGAGAACTGAGGACAGCCAGTGCTTGCATGGCAGTAACATTCTGGCAGGGAAGCCGGAGGTGGGCCTGGAGTGAGAAATGGATGGTAACTAAGTGAGAAAGTGGCTGAACAAATAGAATAAATTCAGATAGTGATAAGTGCTAAGATAAAATACCACTGACTGACATGATAATAAGTACCTGGAAGGGGGAGAGGCATTTGAGATGACAGTGACCAAGAAAGCTCTCACAAGGGAGTTGTCATTTTAATAAAAACTCAAACGTCTGAAATGGTCACCTACACAAAGTCTCCTTCACCAAGAAATGAGGATGTGGTATAAAGGAGAAGAGAACAGTGTGACTTCTGGAACGGCAGAATAAGGAGCTTGGCAAATACTCTCCTCAAGAAGGAACAATAAAACCGGAAAAAAAAAATTGTCACAAACAACCATTTCAGGACTCTGAAAATTGACCAAAGGCAAACAACAAACTGGGGAAACATTATGAACAATTTTGTGCCAATAGATTACCCAACTTCAACAAAATGGGTAAATCCCCCAAAAGACACAAGAAATTAAAACTGATTCAAAAGAAATAGAACATCTAAACAGACTATGACATCATAAGCATTATCTCTCCTGAGCATCGACGCAAAAATCCTCAAAATACTCAAAAATCAAGTTCAGCAATATATAAAAAAGATTATATATCATGACTAAGTCAGATTTATCCCAGGAATAAAATGCTGGTTTAACATCCAAAAGTCAATCAATGTGATATGTCATCTTATTACACGGGCAAAATTAGCCAGGACAAAACTACATGGTCATCTCAACAGAAAAAAAAAAAAAAAAAAAAAAAAAAGCACGTAAAAATATTGAACGCCCACTTGAACTGAAAAATAGAGGAACTTCCTCAGCCTAACACAGGACATTTATAAAAAACCTATAGCTAATATCACATTGAATGATGAAAGACTGAAAGCCTTTCCCAAAAAATGAAAATGAGGCATGGATACCCACTCCAACCACTCCAATCATTGAACTGATGTTTCTAAGCCTGTTAAATAAGACCAAAAAACAGATATTAAAAACATTCAGACTGGAAAGCAAGAAGTAAAAATTGTCTTTATTCACAGACAACACAAAACAGAATGTAGAAAATTTTACAGAATCAACAAAATTCTAGAACTAATGAACAAGTACAGCAAGTTTGCAGATACAAGATCAATGTAAAAAAGTCAATTGTATTTTTAAATACTAGCAATGAACAATCCAAAATAGAAATTAAGAAAACAACTCCATTCGAAATAACGTCAAAAATAATAAAATGCCTAGGAAGAAATTTAGCAAAAGAAGGGCAAGACTTGTACACTGCAAACTGTGAAAACATTGCTAAGAAAAAAATTAAAAATACCTAAATAAATGGAAAGACATTCCAAGTTCATGGATTGGAAGAGTCAGCATTACTACAATGGCTTTTCTTCACAAATGGATCTACATATTCAATGCAAGCCCTATCAAAATCTCAGCAGGCTTTTTTGCAGAAATTGACAAGGTGATCCTGGGAATGCAAAGGACCCACAATAGCCAAAACAATTCTGCAAAGAACAAAGTTGGAAGACTTAGACTTTGTGATTTCAAAACTTACTATGTCTACAGTAATCAAAACAGTGGGGAACTGTTGGAAGGATAGGAATATATATCAGTGGAACAAAATTGGAAGTCAAGAAATAAGCCCTTACATTTGTGATCAAGTGATTTTCAGTACAGGTGCTACATTAATTCAATGGGGAAAAGGGTAGTTCTTTCAACAAATGGTGCTAGGATAATTGGATATCCACATACAACAGTGATGAATATGGATCCTTCCCAATAAACACAAAAACTAACTCAAAATGGATCATTAATTAACTTGAATGTAAGAGGTAAAATTATAAACCTTTGGGTGAAAACAGGAGAAAATCTTCATGATCTTGGATTGAGCAAGAAATTTTTAGATATCACACCAAAAGCATGATCTACAAAAAAAAATTAATTGACCTTCATCAAAATTAAAAACGGTTTTGCTTCAAAAGACATCATTAAGAATATGCAAAGACAAGCCACAGACTTGAAGAAAACATTTGTAAATCATGTATTGATGAAGGGCTCACTTGAATGCAGAATATGTAAGAACCCTTACAATTCAATAATAAGAGGTAGGACAACCTAATTTTTAAAATAGGCGAAAGGTGTGAATAGACATTTCACCAAAGAAGATTTAAGAATGAAAAGTGAAAAGGTATTCAACATCATTAGTCATTAGGGAGATGCAAATTAAAACCACAGTAAGCTACCACTTCAACATCCCAAGAATGTATGTAATAATGATAATAAACAATAAACAATAATAAACCAGACTTAATAACAAATGTTGACAAGAATGTGGAGAAACAGTAACCCTTATATATTGCAGGGTCGGAGTGAGGAAATCATGATCATACAATGACTTTAGAAAACAATTTGTCAGTTTCTCAAAAAGTTAAACATAAACTTACCATATGAGCCCAAAACTCCACTGTTGGGTATTCATCTAAGGTATGAAAAATATACATCTATATACAGAATATTAATAGTGGCATTATTCATAATAGCTTAAAAGTGGGAACAACCCAACGTGTCCATCAACTGATGAATAATAAACAAAATATGGTATACCCATACAATAAAACATTATTGATCAATAAGAAGGAATGCTTTACTTATACACAGTATGACATGGATGAGTCTCAAAAGCATGCTGTGTAAAAGAAGCTAGTCACAACAGACTATTATATTATTCCATATTATAACAATATTATGATTGCATTTATGTGAAATGTCCAGGAAAGTCAAACTTTTAGAGATAGAAAGCAGATCTGTCTCGGGTGTTGCCCGGGATGAAGGCTGGAAGCCCCCAACATAACTAAAAATGGGCATAAAGGGGATGTCTTGGGGGTGATGGAAATGTTCTCAAACTGGATTGCGATGATAGTTGTGCATCGCTATAAAATTACTAAAAATCATTGCAGTGTACGCTTATGATGGGTGATTTTTAGATCTGTAATTATACCTCAATTAAGTTGTTGAAGAAAAATGAGATCAAAACCTCTGATTCTCGAACCATGGCTGATAGATGGTGGTCTTGGGTTTAGTGACCACTGATAGAGACGCCTGACCAGTTGGTGGGGCCTAACCCATAGTTAGGATCCTGTCTATGTATTGTTTCTCCCTGCCCTGAATTCCACCAGAACGGGGCTCCTCTGAGCAGACGTGGATGGTGGGTAAAAACAGGAAGGGCAAACAAAATCCTTTGGGACTCTATGCTGAGCACAACGGGCAACAATGCAGACTCTAAATTTAGGGGTAACAAGGATTTTACAAAGATCCCCCTGATTGCTCAGTGAAGGATGAACTGGGGATAGGGAGTATGAAGGGCAGGAGGCCAGTGGCCCAAGTTGGAATGGTAAGATGAGTGGGAGGCTGGATTCTGACTGGGAGTCTCAGTGTGACCCTGACCTTCAGTTCCATGTCCCTGACTGACAGCCTCCCCTGGTTTCCTCATCTGCAAACCGAGAGGGGTAAACTATAGGACCCCAGCACCATCCACAGTGCCTGGTACACGGTTGGCACAAGTCC
This sequence comes from Prionailurus viverrinus, assembly GCF_022837055.1. NCBI lineage: Eukaryota > Metazoa > Chordata > Mammalia > Carnivora > Felidae > Prionailurus > Prionailurus viverrinus. Next base: position 35,849,735 of record NC_062569.1, read on the forward strand.
ATGTGTGTTTAATGAACGAGTGTCCCTCTAGGGTCCTTCTGTGCTGCATCTTCTTCTAAGTCCCGAATCTAGACCTCAGGGTGCACGTTCTCAAAGAGTTGCGCATCTAGTCCACTTCCTTCCCATAAGTCAATTCCAAGGAGTGAACTTAATGTTTTTGGTAAAAAAAAAAAAAAAAAAGGCAATCATAGGCATCAGACACATTCACCCAGAGTTCCATGAGGGGGGCCCTGTAGGAGATCCCTAGAGTTCTGAGTGGCATTGGCCCCTTTCGAGAGTGGACACCTGGGGTTTGATGGGTTCTGTCCTAAGGTATCAAAAGGCCCCATCTCCATCTCCTGCTGAGGAAGGGAGTTTGAGGGAAACTAACAGTTACCATGGAAACTGCCCAAGGTCCCCAGAACTTTACTTTCCCCTCCATGTGCCACTTGGTCTCCTAGTCTGACCTGGTTGTAACCAACTTAAAACTTGTATATGTGAGACTGGTGCCTATTTGAAGGTCATTTAAGAGGCAGCAGTGAGGAATACGGGGCACCCCTGTCCAGGGTGCCAGAAACAAGACATAGGGGAGGGGTAGGGCATGAGAAGCTTATGATAGCAATTGGGAAAAGGGGACAAGAGTGGCCAACCCCTGGGGCTTGTGGGGGGGATAATGAGGCAGGGGGAGGGCCAGGATAGAAGCAGAGGCCCACCTGTAGAAGGGCATGTGGAAGGTGCTTGATTCAAATCCCATGCCATCACTTACCTTGGAGGGAAATATGGGCTACAACTCACCAGAAATCCATTCATTCATGTGTTCATTCATTCAGCAAAGACTAATTGAGTGCCACAGTTGTCCAGGCCCCACCTGGACAGTGGGCACACACTGGGGTCACAGTGCTGAATAAGGGGGCTTACAATCCAGTGAGGAAGCCCAAGGAGCTGAGAGCCCCTAGGATGAGCACTTCACCCAAACATGAGCACGACTCGGGATTGCCCAGGAAGGACAGCACGGACCAAAGTCCACACGTGTGGTGAACAGTGGTGCCAGAGAGGGGTCTTCAAAATCAAAGCCCCGGAGTCCGTCTTCCTCCCACCATCCTCTCATGTGTCCACCCAATGCTCACTGCGTGCCTGAGCATTGACAGGCCCTGTTCCCGGCTCGGTGCTCTGGAGACATAGGGAAACAGACAACTGCACGTTCAAAACAGGAACTTTCTCTCTTTTTAAAAAAACTTTTAACCCATTCGCAAAGCTTCCTGAAGCACCTGGGAAATGTCTAGAGAGAAAATGAGGTGCAGCCCCATGCCCTAGCTGGGGGTCTCCCCAGGAGCTTGTGTTCTGTCTCCTGGAGGACCACGCCCCAGGCCACCTCCTCACCCTGATTCTCAGAAGGAAGCCGCACTTGCAGAACCTGTACAGCTGGCCGGAGACCAGCTGACCCAGGAGGGGAAAAACACGGTGCCGAGGACAGCCTGACATGCTAGGCTGCTACGTGTCACAGAGGCACAGGCATCATGCACACGTTGCCTCCTAGAACCCACCTACGGGATGGATGGGACACAGCGTCTCCACCACCCCCTTCTGCCCCTCCCACCCAGAAGCCACCAGTTATGATTCATGCTGGAGAAGCCTTGCCAGGTAAACAGAAACACCGTCTGTGTGAGGAGAATGCGACCCATCGGGTGTGGGCAGCGGCCCCAGTCTGGAGCAATCAGCCTAATTACTTCCTCGCTCTGAAACCAGTTGTGAGCTGCAGGAGGACTGGAGACAGGATTTGTTCTGCCTTAAGAGAACAGTTAAGAAAGCAGCCATCAAATATTTAGAAAGAAAAATATATAAGTCAAAATCAAGGCACTGAATTGTGTGGGCCACGGGCTGAGCCACGCAGGGCTGATTTCAGACAGCCTGCAGAGGACCGCACGGGGTCAGACCCACATGCATTGTCATAAGTGCACCCTTGCCTTCCCTCTCTCCTCTGGCCCTGTGAGTCCTGCCTGCCAGGGGCCTAAACCCTCACATCATTCCTTCTTGAATCCTCTCCACGCTGTGCACCGGCTCAGACACCGTCTCTTCCCAGCACCTGCAGAATCCCTCTGCTGGCAGGCACTGATCACTCTCTTCTCAAAACTCCCACCAGATTATTCCTACTCGAGACTTGTCCTTACACTCAGGACCTTTCTTGTGTCTTTGGATTTTTCCCTTCCAGCTTCTGGGGCCAGCTGGTGACTGGGAATCGTCAAAGGTGCAAAGACCTGAGTTGGGAATGACCAGGGTGCTCTCACTGGCCAGCCCAGAGTCCAACCAGCACCGGGTGGGGCCTGGGCAACATCTCCAGGAGGGGAGGCAAAGCCAAGCTCCCATGGACTGGCGTGGCCACCTGCAGCCAGGCAGGAAGGTTCTGAGTCCACTCTGCATGCCAAAGGAGCACTCGCTGTGCAGCCTGGCAGCGGGCCTGGCGGTAAGAACACGGGTGTTGGGCCCACCACCTGGACTCCACCCCCTCACCTCAGGGCCAGGGGACCCAGCTGGTACCCTGAAGGGGATTCACAATAAGGAGAGACTTTCAGCTTCAGAGAAATGCACCCAGAACTTTATAATTCGAAAACTTAGAATCCTCCATTGTCGGCATTAGTTTTGCATCAGTGTTTTGAGTTACTTCTTTATATTTCGCATTGGGGAGGCTGAGGGCTCCGTAGCATTGTTTAATGCATGAAGGTCCTAACGTATTTATCCCAGTCCTGGATTTACTACTTGAGTTTGTGGCACCGGATATGGTTGGGAACCTCTTGGAAACTCAACTGTAAGCTCTGAGTGCAGGGCCTGGGGTGTAGTGAGTGCTCAGGGCTTCTATTACTTCTGTCTGGGCTCCCGAGGAGGCAATCACGGTACAGGGTGCATCACAGGGGTGAAAGGAAAACTCCAGACCCTGAAATCTAAAGCACAGAGGCCCATGGAAGCTTCCAGGTGAGCATTTTTGGAAAAACCAATCAGGGAAAGCCTAGTTAAGGCAGAAAATTGTAACTATGTAAAGTTTATTCCAAATTTGAGGGGAAACAGGTCACCTGTGAAATTTAAAATGATGCATTCATGGGTGTGTCCCACACCCCCACACTGATCACCTAAACTGAGCGAGTCACAGACACAGGGACACCCATGTTGGCCTGAGGATGGGGTGGTCAGGAAGCTCTCCCAGACAAAGTGGCCTGGCTGCATTTTAAGAGATGAGTAGTGTGTTGGGCTTGTGTGACTATCTGCCCTTTAGAGCCCCCCTTCCCCGCCTTGCTTTGTCCCCTGCTCTCTAGTTTCCAGCTAGTTCGGACCATGGAGCCAGGCAGGAGCTCAGGGGAGGGAGATCGAGGGACACCAGGTTATTTGCTGCCCCAGCACCCTCCCTGATTGGCCACTGCAGGCTGGATGTGCTCTTGATCAACGGTCAAAGGGTCCATCCTCAGCCTCTGGCCTCAGACCTCTGCAGCTACTTCCTTACTCCCATCCAGGCCTAGAGGTGCCGTCCTGGCTCCCCCAGCCTCTGTAGTTTCTCTGCACCAGAACCCCACCCTTTACCCACCTCTCTGGTTTCCTGCTGGGACCGTGACTGGTTATAGGTAAACATGAGACACACAGATGGACGGAAAGAGGAACCCACCACAAGTAAAAAGACTGGAACTGGACCTGGGCTCTACCAGGCCCTCTGCATGAGAGACACCCCGTATCTGGGTGTGGATACGCTGGGGAAGGAAGCAGGGGCCCCCGTGGCAGAGAGTCTTTTGTGCTAAGCTGAAAAGCTTGGAGTTTATTTGAAGGTAAATGATAACCCCAAAAGGATTTCAAATACCGGGGTAGCAAGATCAAGCTTGGCTTTGTAGAAAGAACTTTCTGGCCATTTTATGGAAGATGGGCTTGAGGGGAGCCAGACTGGAGCTGGAACCCCCAGTAGGAGGCCACTCGGGTGCTCCAGGTGAGAGATTATGAGGACAGGCCAAAACACATGGTGAGATAACAAGCGGGGATTCAAGGGATTAAGTACATGTAAAGTACGAGGGACGAACAAAAAGAAACTTCTCATTGTTCTGGATCAAAAGATTTGGTGGATGATAGTTCCATTTGGCAAGATATTAAAAACAAAGAAAGAAAGTTCTGACAGAAGGAGAATGAATCTTTTATTTTGTTTTGTTTTGTTTTGTTTTTAAGGTTTACTCTTTTTTATTTTTTTATTATTTTTTTTAATACGAAATTTATTGTCAGATTGGTTTCCATACAACACCCAGTACTCATCCCAATAGGTGCCCTCCTCAATGCCCATCATTCACCTCTCACCCCCCATCCACTCTTACTTTGTTCTTAGTTTTTAAGAGTCTCTTATGGTTTGGCTCCCTCCCCCTCTAACTTTTTTTTCCTTTCCCCTCCCCCAGGGTCCACGTAAGAGTGAAAACATATGGTATCTGTCTTTCTCTGTATGACTTATTTCACTTAGCATAACACTCTCCAGTTCCATCCATGTTGCTACAAAAGGCCGTATTTCGTTCTTTCTCATTGCCAAGTAATACTCCATTGTGTATATAAACCATACTTTCTTTATCCATTCATCAGTTGATGGACATTTAGGCTCTTTCCATAATTTGGCTATTGAGAGTGCTGCTATAAACATTGGGGTACAAGTGCCCCTATGCATCAGTGCTCCTGGATCCCTTGGGTAAATTCCTAGCAGTGCTATTGCTGGGTCATAGGGTAGGTCTATTTTTAATTTTTTGACGAACCTCCACACTGTTTTCCAGAGCGGCTGCACCAGTTTGCATTCCCACCAACAGTGCAAGAGGGTTCCCGTTTCTCCACATCCTCTCCAGCATCTATAGTCTCCTGATTTGTTCATTTTGGCCAGTCTGACTGGCGTGAGGTGATATCTGAGTGTGGTTTTGATTTGTATTTCCCTGATGAGGAGCGACGTTGAGCATCTTTTCATGTGCCTATTGGCCATCTGGATGTCTTCTTTGGAGAAGTGTCTATTCATGTCTTCTGCCCATTTCTTCACTGTATTATTTGTTTTTAGGGTGTGGAGTTTGGTGAGTTTGTCCAATATGTCATTTGCAAATATCTTTTCCCATTCTGTCGGTTTTAAAATGATTTTAAAACAAATCCTAATTTTCTTGTGCACAATATAGTTCCTGACAGAAATGCTGAAAGATGGCCACATGGAAAAGGAGCTGTCTCCTCCCCTTGGCACTCTGTGCCATGACCACCCGTACCCCCTTGTCTGACTCTCCTGCTCTTCTCTGACCCGTGGTCTCCCCGATTTCTGTCTCCCAGAACCCATCTCAGTAGCATGGTGATTGTCTGCGAGGCACGGAAGAGGGAGGACACTGTGAGGTCAGATTCTAGAACTGCACTTAGTAGCTGGGTGGACCCGCACCTCATGCTGAACTTCTCTGACCCTCTGTTTCCTCTTCTGTAAAGGAGACCTTCTGTGAGTTGAGCTGAGAATTAAAGAGGCTATTTTATAGATACAGCACGTGGCATATGATAGGCACACAATAAATGCTTGTGTGCAGAAGCCTGCAGAAGGGGTTGGAGTAGACTGGAAGGGCTTCCTGGAGAAGAAGATTCCATGGCACTAAAACTGGCCTCAGAGATAGATGTCTTGGGCAGGGAGATGATCAGAGGTGTAGGCAGGACCTCTGCAACGCTGAGAAGAGACTCAGATGTGGGAATAACCCCATAGAAGGACATAAGCCGTCCTGGCTGGAGGAGACCATTTTTTTGGGGAAAGGAAGGATGGGGCCCAGAGACATCCAGGCCCTGGAGGACACAATCTTTGGGCTGGGTCAAGCCCCACTACTCAATGGGTCAAAGCCAGATAGTCCCATCTTCCCTAAGTTGCAGTCAATTCACAACCAGTCCTTGTCTCAACCTGTGCTTAAAGCACCCCCAAGATGATCCATGGGAATCCTCAAAAAGCCATGCAAGCACCTGGGGCAGACCCAGGCCTATAAGTTCTGCCCCCACCCTCCCTCTGCCTCTGCCTTGTTTACGTAAGAAAGCAGAGAAGTTGCCCTCTCTCTCTAGAGTGCACGCTGCGTGCTGTTCCATTTGCTATGGAAATTTATTTTTTATAGCATCATCATTCATTGATTTGCTTACGGTGTTCTGTGTGAGCCTGAAATGAAAACAATCTGGAAAGCAGTTAGAAGGGTGGGTGGCCCCATCTTGTTCCATAGTCAAGGCTAGCTTGCCTCCCTTACAGCCAGTGCATAATTGAGGCCTTTTAACTGACAATTCACTCTTCTTCTCTAGGAGCATGTAGACCTTGAAGGTGAGGCCCATCTCAAGTAGAGGGTCAGTAGCAGTTTTTAAGTAAGAGAATGAATTTCTGGCCAGATTGTGGCTGTTCTGTTACCAAGCAACATGTAAGACCAGTCGCTTACGTGAGGAAGAATAATTCACAAATTCATCAGCTGGGTTCTAGGCGCCTCAATTGTTATAGCTTGCTATTTAATGGTCTTGTGTAAAATTCACCAGCAGCCATTAGAAGTCAATACTGGGGGCGCCTGGGTGGCTCTGTCGGTTGGGCGGCTGACTTCGGCTCAGGTCATGATATCGTGGTCTGTGAGTTCGAGCCCCACATTAGGCTCTGTGCTGACAGAGCCTGGAGCCTGCTTCAGATTCTGTGTCTTCCTCTCTCTCTGCCCCTTCCCTGCTTGCTCTCTGTCTCTCTCTCTCTCTCTCTCAAAAATAATAAACATTAAAAAAAAATTTTTAGAAGTCAGTACTGAGCCGGGCAGAGATATTTTCCCATCACAGGTGTCTATGAATGTCATACTTGTCTGTCACAGCAGGCAGTGGAGGGGTACCAGCAATGCTGCTTTCCTGCCTCTAACATTACTAATTAAGCCATGGGGCCAGCAGCTCACAGTGATGATCTATCATGGAAGGTCTGTATGTGCATAGAGCCCTGCTTGGCCAGACCGCTTGCTATCCTTTTGGCCTGGAAACCAAATTTGATCGGTTGACATGTCTGACTTGCATTACCCATTGTGTTTTTGTGGTGTGTTTGCTTGTTTGTTTTTAATATTTTAAAATTTTATTGGCTTTCCACATTTAAAAACCAAGAGATTTCATTTAAAAATCTTCAGAAAAAAACTCAATGCCAACATAGTTCCCGCTTGGCCACCGTTAGTGGAAGCTATAATGGTCCACCCAGTTTGGGCCCAGCATTAGCACTCCTGTGGCCCAAGCTTCCACCACTGTTTGTCCTTAACTCAGCCTGTTCCATTCACTCCTGGTACCTGGCCCTGTGTTGCCTGCAGGAGGTGAAATGCTGAGCTTCAGATCGTGGAAGAACAGGGCTATAGATGGACACACAGGCCTCACCATGGGGAGCACCATGCAAAGCAGATAGTGGTCCCCCTGCAAGTTGTTTCTGGGGGCCATTTGATATTACAGATGGGTAGCTACAAAATGTGAGACTACATGTGTGTTCTGGGAATTGATAAGGATTACTTTCATAGGGTTGTGGGGTCATGTCTGCAGTCTGAGAGGCCACTGCTTCACAGAGAGTTGGCTTCCATGTTTTACCTAGAAACAACCCCCTATCAGTCTTGGGAACTAAAGCGAGATGGGTTTCAGGGGATAGGACATGTGAACAGATTATCTAAGGCCCTAGGCTGTCCCGGGGCAGGCTTCTCCACCTACACTCTACGTTAGATTGCACGGTATGCACTCTCCCCAGAGTCGAGTTCAGTTGCTCTCAGGTGAGGCCTGGTGCGAGTATATGTAAAAACTGTGTGGTGATTCTCATGAGCAGTTGACCACTGTCCCAAGGAAGGCTGTCTGCTGAAGGTCAGTAATCATGGAACTGAAGTGCAGTCCTGGGTTGAAAGCTTGGGAGTGCGGCCTGCCCCACCAGACTGAAGACCCAAGATGGCTTTGTGCTCATCCTGTGTCTTTCACCAACCAGGCACACAGTATATGTTCCGTATACACTTGTGGAAGGAAAAAAGAAAGGGATTGAGGAAAGGAATTGTCCTGGAAACCTTATGGCCAGGCTTGGTGCTGATTTTGTAGTTCTAGAATAAGATTATTGTGTCAGGTTTGAAGGAGGAAGGAGGAGACGGCGAGATAATTCCCCTGGCCTGAGAGAACTTTATTTACTCAGCATGCCCTCACCCTGGGTGGTCTGAAGTCCAGCTAAGTGGGAAGTACACACAGCTGAGTAAAGAGCACCATTCAGGGCTTACAGAAGAGCAAATCACATTTCAAGGATGAAGAACCATCTTCTGGGAGCTCAACAGTTTTTGTCAATACCCAGCTCCCAGCAAGGACCATGTGAGACCCATGAGGACTTACTGTTTCCATTAGAATCCCAGGACCACCCCTCACCCACAGCCAACACACACATCCCATCCACCTCTACTGCCTTGGCCAGGAAAGCATTAGGACTCTAGATATCAAACACCCATCTGAAAGTTTGCGATTTCCACAGGTTTGTGTCTCATAAAAATTTAAACACCTGCTAAGTGAAAACAACACCTTTTGCTGTCTTTCTGGCAAACACCTTCTGCAGAAATTTTCTCACTTCTCAGAGGCAACATATTTCACTGGCAATTCCCCTGGCACTGAAGCTGCTAAAAGATAAAGGGATCCAGGTAAGGCTGCCTTCCAGAAGTCCCAGCAGGTACCTCTGGAGACTGGGATCTGAGAGGGCTTTGGGAAGTGGAGGGGTTCAGGACCTGAGGCAGCATGTAGGTTAATCTTTGAAGATAAGTGACAGCTAGGCCTGGAACACATGGCCTTGGAACGTTGTTGCAAACAGCCTTCAGAGGATTAAGGAGAAAACATGGTCAGCTGGGGCACAGGGCATTAGGGGGTGGGGGACAAGGAACTATCATGTATTGAGGCCAGGCACATGCCAAGCTTCTTTGTGCATAAGCGAGTTTCCCCAAGCCTCACCAATCTTTGATGCAAATGAGACCTCCACACCAGTCACTAGTAACATACTATGAACATACCTATTCATAATATTCTGGCTGCCCATAATACTGGGCTGCAAACCATCAAAAAAGTTCTGCAGTTCCCAGAGGGTCCCATATGAACTTAATGGGTCATCCCACATTCCTCCCTATTATGGGTTAAATTGTGTCCCCCTGACCAATTCATTCACTCAAGTCCTAACCCTCCAGTACCTCAGAATGTGACCTTATGTGCAAATAGGGCCTTTGTAGATATAATTAGTTAAGATGAAGTCATACTGGAGTAGGGTGGGTCCCTAGTTCAATATGACTGATGTCCTTATAAAAAGGGGAAATTGGGGCACAGATGTATGCAGAGAGAATGTCATGTGAAGGTGAGGGCAGAGATAAGGCAATGCCTTCAAACCTCCAGAAGCATGGAGAAAGGCATGAGTATATCCTCCCTCATGCCCCTCAGGATAAAACAACTCTGCCAACACCTTGATCTTAGACTTCTAGCTTCCAGAACTGTGAGACAACTTTCTGTTGTTTATGCCACCCGGTACAGGCTGAGGTAACTGGCTTTCCTTCAGGCCACCAGGTAGCTGCCCCTGGACCCTTCTTGCAAATCAGCCCCGGAGGTCCTGCACTCTAGTTGGCCACAATATCTGGGCATGATGGCTTTGGTCTAAGCTCAGACTAAAGCCTCAGTGTCTATCATCTTTCCGCTAAAGAAAGCCTGAGAAGAAAATTCTATTCATACTTTGCTAAGTAACTGCAATTCAGGGAAGTTATAGGACCAGCCTAGGGCTACACACTCATTAATTTCAGCGTTTCCCCATCAAACCAGTTATGGTATAATAGCCAAATAGCACGTGTTCATCAAATCTGTGGTCAGGGAGCTTCGCATTAGGTGGTGTCACCACCAGTAAGTGGGTGTGCTGTCTGCACCTAACCCTAACCTTAGGGACATACCCACAATGCCCATCTCTCCCTTCCTAGGTGGATGTGAAGGTGTTGTAATACATTGATGCTTCATGATGGGCCTTGGGTGGCTGAAGAGACCAAGCCAGTAATTCCCGCATGGCAACAGGGTTTGTAATTGAGGGATCTGGATGGAGAAGGAGTAACTGCAAGGACGTAGGATGAATCTGGAGAAGGAAGTGCAGCAGCTGGAGATGCCCCAAGCCTAAGAAATCCCAGAGTAGGGAGAGAGTAATAGGAACTCAGTTTACTCCTAGTGGATGAGGACATAGTGCTCCCCCCCTTTTTCGGGATGACATCCACACTCCTTGCTCCGTAAGAACATCCCTGATCTGGTCCCCACCTCCCTGATGGCCTCATCTCCTGTCGCTTCTCTAAAGTTATCCTTCTCTTCAGCTGTGGTGGGCTGTATGGTCTTCTCCCAAGCATAGCACTCTGTGTCTCTTCTCCCAGCCCTGCCTATGTCCTTTATTCTGCTCTAGCACCTTTTCTCACTTCCCCAGTTAGGTATCACCTCCTTCTGGAAGCCATCTCCGAATGTATGCTTCTTGGACCACGTGAGGTGTCCCTCATCTGCTCTCAAAGCTCTTGGTCCATCCTTCTTTCATAGCATATCATCCAGAAGAGTAATTATATTTTTAGTTCTCTGTCTCTCTCAGTGGACTTGAGATCTTCTCCAGGGCAGGGTCTACAACTCACTTTCTACTCAGCACAGTCAGCACTGACTGTTTCCGAATGACTAAATGAGAGGATAGAAGAATGCCTGCATGGGTGGGTAACCAGTGAGCAGCCTTAGTGTGAAATATTCTCCCCCTTTTTATGAGAGGACATTTGGATAACTATGTCAGAGGGAACATAAGGGTACTTGGTAGGAAAGAAAAGAAGGGGAAGGCAGGGAATGAGAGAGGCCTTAGACAACACATTTTGCGGACAACGATAACTTTAGGCCACTTGGTATCACCAGTTATGATGCAATAAAATCCCATTGCATCCATGAGATTCTGTTGGAGAGGTAAATGAGAGAGGTGAGTCTCTCTCACCTCACAGAGACACACAACGCTCAGAGCATGGGTGGCTCATCAACATGGAGGTGAGATGGCCTTTTGACCATTTTCCCTACAGGCACGCTGTAAGCTCTAGTTGCCTGAGATGCTCTACAATAAGGTAGTTCAAGAATGCATCCTCTCTGGATCACTGGTTCTCTTGGAAATGCACGGTATAAATTAGCATATTAAAGGCTCTGAGAAGTATTGCAGTTAAGAAACCTATTGTTAAGTCAGCATTTTCCAAACATGGGTGGCCATAAAAGGAACTGTGTGTATAATGTCCATTAAGAAATGGCAGAGCATACTCTAGCAAAAATGGTCATAACACTATTTCAACAGTGATAATACCAGAGAGAATCTCACTGGAACTTTGAGGACTATTGTTCCTTATTCTTGGGAGAAACTCAGCTCAGCCATCAGGGAAATATGACCTCTTTCCCCTACTGCTTGTGTGACCACCAGGGATTAAAAACGTGCCCAGTGTTAACAACTACATTTCCAAATGGAAAACGATCGACTTTCTGCTTCACTCTGCTCCCACAAAAGGTCCATTCTGAGTGCTGCTTTCTTATGTGCTGTCACGTGGAACAGCAAGAGCCAGAAGAAATCTCTCCCTCTTCACTTGGTTCAGGCTATGGGGCTGCATAGCCAGGGTGTGGAGAGAGTCTTTAGGGGAAAGAGCTCTCTAAGTGCGCAAGGCACTGGCAATCAGTACTGTTGGCTCAAGAGAGAAAGAACTCTATTTTAGGGCAAAGGAACAATCACTCTGACCTACATACACTATCACATGTGAGGCTTCAACAGTGGGAAAGTCAGGAAAGCATAATCGTCTCTTTGAAAAGCAAGGTGGAGTCTGGCTTCCCAATCAGCAGGAAGGAAAGGGGTCAGAGCAAAGAGGCTGGAGGCTCCCTGTCAGTGTTGGAGCATGAAAATGGGCCACTCATCCCTGCCAGAACTTTCTGGACTGGACATGTCACATGCTCTCAGTTCGTTTCCTTTCCTGGTTGCTCAGCCTCTAGACCCTTCTCCATTTTCTCTGTAGGCTTCCTGCTGCAGGCCCTCATCACTGGGTTCAAATCGCCCCCATTGCCTGGCAGTCTTCATTTTTAGATGCTTTCCCCTCTGCTGCTCTGCAGAGAGGTCCTCCTGCAGGACAGCATCCATCATCTACCAGGCACCTTCAGTAGACGCCACATCCAACTCCAGGATGTGGCATAAAACCATTCCCCCTGGCTTTCACATCACAGCCCTTTATGATGGGGCCCTTGTTTACTGTTTAATTCTGTGACCTTAAACCCTATGACAAAAACCAAGTTGATCAACCTGTCTGTTCTGCTCCTTGGCTCAGGACTCCACCCACCCAACCACCCACTCCCAGAAAGTGCAAATATTGCCATTCTTTACAACCTAACTGAAATTTCACATTATGCCTAGTGTGTCTTTAGTGGCCTAGAGTGGCCTCTGGTAGGACTTAGTACAAAATATCCTTGTAACATTAGCCTTCCTCTCTTGTTTTGTTAGCTAATTTTTATAGGTATCATTTTTGCCCTAAAGAGTCTTTCTATTGTACGTCTCTATTCTATTTCATTAATTTCTATTCTTTGCATTTGCTAGTTCTTTGAAAATACTAATAAAACTGATAAAGCTCTGTTAAGGATGACCAAGTGAAGAAAAAAGAAGACATAACCTGTAGTAGGAATGACAGAAGAGAACATCATATGATAAGTGTTAATAAAGTGGTATTATAAATGACTATGCAATACATTTGAAAATTTAACTGACATAAACAAATTTCTAAAAATACAACTTCCTAAATTGATTCAAGAAGAAATGGAAAGCCTAAGTGATCCAATAACCCATAAATAAATGCAATCAGTACTTTTTCATAATAGATGCCTGTCTCCTTGGTATACAAGGAGCTCTTTGACAGCATCACAACATATCTCAATATTGCCTGACTGATGTTGGCCGTTGGACCCCTTTCAGTACCCTGGCGAGGGTTGGAAGGAGAGGTCAGGTGCTCACAAACAACTCTCTTGACCCAGTGATTTCCTCTGGCCATATCAGCCCAACCCAAAACTTCTATGCATTTTGCAGAATTTCAGACAGACAAGGCCTTTAGCCTTCTGCCTCCCTTTCTCCATCTAGCAGGCAGGGTATGGTGCTAGATCTTGACACTTGGACTCCCTAATGGACTATATGTATGGGCACTGCTCTTTGCTGTTCACAGAATGTAGTGGAGGGGCTGAGGAAGAGCAGCTGATCTGGCTGCGATCTCACTCTGGTGCATTAAACAAGGGGGCTGGCATGGAAAGGAGGCCCACATTGAAGGAGAGAGGGAAAAAGGGAAGAGGCAAGGATGCATGTCCCGCTCTCCAGCAGCTGGGGTCTGTCTCCAGAGAACATTGCTCGGGGACCCCTTGCCATGAGAAGACAGTGGTGGGAGGCCTGTGCCCCAGCACAAAGGCCCTGACAGTCTTTGCTCTTGGAAACTCCACCCTTTGGCATATGCCCCAGGACCAGATGAGCTCTATCTTCTTATCCATTTTGTTTTATTGCCTGATTATCCCAGTTTTATAGTTTGTAGATTATATTCTTTCAGTATTCACTTTGTTCTTTGTTTCTTGTATTTTAATTGTTCTCAGCTGACGACAATTTAATGGCTTTCTTTGATCTCACTTTTACTTTTATCCGTGGCTCATATTTTATCTACTTCTCTCATCATACTCAACTTTTATTTTGAGCTTTATTGTTATGTTGTTCATTTTTATTTCAGCCTTGTTATTTGCCTTTTCTGCTTTTTTTAATGACTTTTGCCTTGATTCATCTTTTTGTTGGTAGCATACTGTTTGTTGGCTTTTATGCTCTCTCATTACAAAATAGCAAGTTTGAAGCAGAGTTGTGCAGAAGCCGATTGTGAGGGCTGTCCAGTGTCTTAGAAAGGACATCGCGAGTGGCCAGAGGCAGCAAGCCACTCAGGCTAACTCCATGCAGCGAAGACTTATTCGAAGAATACAAATATCAAAGAAATGAAGTGTAATAAGGATATTCAAGGCTCATTAGAAATGGAAAATTATCACCAGCAACTGCCTTCTCCATCTGTCTCCCAATCTGGTGATGCTGGTTTCTTTCTCTCTGCTCTTCTGGTTCATGCACCCTCTCCAAATAGTGCAGGTCTGCTTTCTCAGGACCCAGCCTAAACACCAAGCTCCAGTCTGCATGCCTTCCAGTCCAGAACCTACTACCATGTAACAGACTAGCTTCTGTTAACCTCTGCCAAATACCAGGAAGAGAGGATCTGATTTTGCAGTTCACCTTGGCTCAGTTTTCCACTTCCAACCCTAACCAACCCCCCCCATCAGTGTTAGCCATCAGGATGGCAGCAAGTAGTACTCACTCAAGGCTGTGCCTTCTAGACTTTGTCAGGCAGCTTCCCCACCTAAGGGCAGTGATGGGCAGGGATGGGAGGGAGGCTGGATGCTTTTCTCCTTCCAGATAATCCTGGGATAACATCATAACTTTCTCCCATAGATTCCCCTTCCTTATGCATCATCCCTCCATCTCTTCCTTCTTCAACTACATATTCAACTAACGAGTTTAAAAATACTTAGCTGAATTATCTAGTAGATAACTGGCCAAAATTCCAAATCCCCTTCCCAAGAGGCAAATCCTACCTGGATTTTGCTTTCAAATGTTGCAACAAAGTTGTTTTTCATATCACATTCTTTACAGTCTCTATGAGGAGGTGTCCTGTAAATCCAGACTGTGCAACCCCAGAACACTTGGCAAAATGTGCCAACAAGAGAGCAATGTCTCAGTTTCATTGAAATAAGCCACCAGGTTATTTGTAGCATACTCATGAGACTCCTTAGAAAAGACATAATGAAAGATCTGTGAACTGGGTTTGGGAATGTTTTATCATCATTTCTTGATGAATTCTTAAAGCCAAAAGGAACAACATTCCTGCCAGTTGGACTTATGGGAAAGAACATCTCTTGCTGCTGTGAGTGCTCCCTAATTCCTTTCTCCTGGTAGCAGACCAATATAGGAAGTACTCTGGATGCCATATAGTAGATGCTTAGTAAATATTTGATGAGTGAACCGCAAAGCCATCTGACCCTAATGGGAAAAGGGAACTAATATCTGCTCATAGGTGTTATGTTCCAGGCACTCTACACACTCAAGCTGTATAAAGCCAGTGCCTACAACCTCCTGACTTAATGGACTCTGTCCAAAGACTAAGAGCTCTCTGCTAGAACTAGGAAAGGTGGGACTGGAAATGCCGTAATTCTGTTTATCTGTCTTTGGGGCTATATAATCTGTCTGCTAGAGACCTGGGACCTAGACTTTGTTCACTGGCATGAGGACCCTGTTGTACATTTGAACCTGGCTGTGGGAGAAGCAGCAGGGAGGCCTTGAGAGTCCACCAGGAGAAGCTTCTTTAGACACTAGTACCTAAAAGGAGCATCAGTGTAGGAAGCAGACAAATTGTGTCTGAAGCCTGAGGGTCGCTTACTGGCTCTGTGGCCTTAGGTGAGTCACGTAACTTCTTCGAACTCCAATTTATTTTTCTCTAAAATTTGGTAAAATATCTAGCTTTCAGGAGTGTAGACAACATTAAGGATGCTAATATACATGAAATGCCACATTTAGTGTTTGATGTATACTAGATGCTCATTTATAGATGGCTTTCCCCTCCTGGCCTTCCTGCCACAATCACTGTGATTTAAATCACAGCCTGAGCCTGCTACCTGCTGAAATGCACTTGAGGCCTGCAGTCTTCAGTGGTCAATGTTGACTGTCCACATTAGCTTAGCAGCTAGGTTTCCCCTGTGAGCATATTCTGCCCCACTCCATTCTATTCCCACCCTGCTGCCTGGAGAGTGAGGTGCTAATTGAAAATCCCCAAAGGGCTGCCACATTCTGGGGGAAGGAAGAAGCAATGATGGGTCACTTTTCCCCTTTAGTTGCTACTGGGTGTCTGCCAACAGGAGCTGAGATCATCTCATTTAGCAAGCAGGAGCCTGCTGTTTCTTGCTCATAGTCTTGGGCACCAGCCTGGCCCAAAAACAAGCAGACAGTCCCAGGACCATATTGACAAGGATGCACTCCCATAGTGTCAATGGGGACTGATCCCAGGGAGGTCAAGGTCATGTGGAGGTTGCCAGGAGTGGGAAGGAGGCAACAATGACTCTTCAGAGTAGCTCTTTGGCTGAAACTTGCCGGGGGTCATTGGATAGTCATTCAGCCAGGGTCCACACCACAATTGGGAAGGCTTCTTCATGTCCTGGGAGGCTGTCATTAGGGCAGAGGAACATTAATGATAAAATGTGTCCTCCTGGTGAGAAGGGAGAAGCAGGAAGCTGCATCTTAAGTAAAAGAGTAAAACACAACAAGAACTTTAAAATATCTATGCCCTTTGACTTAGTATTTCCACTTCCAAGAATTCATCATAATTTGCCAATATTTAAAACTATATATGACAGGGCTCCAGGGTGGCTCAGTTGGTTAAGCATCCAACTCTTGGTTTCAGCTGAAGGCTTGATCTCAAGCCCTGTGTCAGGCTCTGCACTGGGCTGGAGCCTGCTTAAGATTCTCTCTCTCCCCCTCTCCCTTTGCCCTCCGCCCCAAAACAACCTACATTTCAATCACTTGGATCCAATCATATATGATAGCTATATCCATAGAATGGAATAGTATGTAGCCATTAAAGTAGTGCTTGCAAAGAGTCTTTAATGAGCTAGGAAAACACTCTTATGATATGAAACAGAGATGTAAGACACAGAATTGTACATAAAACATGATCTCCGCTATTTAAAAAAAGTGCACTGGAAGAAAATTGGAAGCAAATATGCCTAAAAGTTACTTTTGATTGCTTCCCAGAGGTAGGATTATCATTCTTTTTTTTTAACTTTTTTATATTTCTAAATTTTATCTACTGCACATAAAGATAAAAATGGAAAATGAAACAAAAGTAACATCAGGAAATGCCAGCATGGATGATCCAAGCCCAGATAGACTCTAGTGGTGGGATTTCAGGCACTGCCAGGCCTATTGCTGTTGGAATCAGAGCCATCTGGGGCCCGTTCAATCACCCCGCCTGACAGCAGTTGTGTGTGACTGACCGCTGAGCCCACTCTGACAATGCTGGGCTTTGGGGACAGCCAGAAATGTTTGTGAGGGGCAGCTGGGAGTGCATGCCTGTCAGAGAGCCAGGCAAGGCCACCAAAATCAGCCCCTGTGGGGGATCCCTGCTGGAGAGGGAGCAGGGCCCTCACCACGGCCTGGCCCTGTTTCCTGAGATGGCCAAACGACATATCCATGTGTGTTCCAAGCCTTGTCCAGCCAGTTGTAAATTGGAATGCTTATCAGATTGGCTCCCTCAAGGGACAGCACATAACAATGAAATAACAGATATATTTATAGCCCTTTTATTGAAGTACTTAAGAATTTCTTTTTTTAATTCTGAAATTTCTCCAACTTTTAGAAACACTGACAAGGAGTAGTTTCTTTCCTCCTGAGAAAATCTGGGCAGAGGCAGGAAACCTAGTTAAGCATCTGCAGTAAACTCTCGACCCCAACCCCTCCACAAATACCCCCAGTCTGTGCCTCACGGGCTAGGCCTCTGTGGCCGACTCTGATGCATAATTCCTCATGTACTTAACAAGCACGCTCGGAGCTTCCCTGTATGCTAGAACCACATCTGCTCACACAGAAGTAATGGAGCAGAAGGGGACACAGATATGAGAACTTCCATGGCTGGACCAGACATTCCTTCCAAGACCTTCTTTCCTTCTTCAGCCTCCAAGGCTCCCACATAGGACCAAGGTGGACTTCAATGGCAGCAGAGGGAAAATGTGGTCACAGGCTTTGTGGCTCAGAAAGAGTCTATCTGCCTCAGGCTTGGTTTCTATATTAGTGCCCCAGGGTTGCCATAACAAAGTGCCACAAACTGGGTGGCTGAAAACAACAGAAATGTGTTGTCTTACTGTCCTGGAGGCTAGAATCTGAAATCATGATGTCCACCGGGCCATTGGCTGGCCATCCTTGGCATTCCTTGGCTTGTGGATGCATCTCCCCAGTCACATGGCCACCTTCTGCTCTGTGTTAGCATCTTTCCTCTGTGCATAGCTATCTCTGTGTCCAAATTAACCCCTTTTTATAAGGACACCATCATATTGGATTAGAGCCCACCCTAATGATGTCATCTTAACTCGCTTACCTTTATAAAGACCCTATTTCCAAATAAACTCACCTTCTGAAGTTAGGACTTCAAGGTGTCTTTGGCAGGGGTGGGGGGGAGCGGGTACACAGTTCAGTCTACAATGATTTCTAAGGCTGACTCAGCCACCCACTAAGTGTATAACCTTGGTAATCACAAAACCTCTCCAAACTTCGGCCACCTCTTACTCTGTTAAACAGAAGTTAAAAAGAACACCTAACTCCAAGGTCATCGCAAGGTCTATAGGACGTAATATGTGTAAAGCATGCAACATGACACCTAGCTGATTTTAGATGATTTTTTCTCATCATTATTATGAAGCTACCGCTTCCAGGCCACATAGGCATTCCATTCAGAGGAGAGTCTGGCCTGAGCCAACCAGGGCTGACCCTGCACCTCTAGCTAGCTCCACACTGTAGAGGGTCCAAGGGTGGCATGTCAGCAGAGGTCTCCCAGAATGACCAGCTAGGTGTCCAAGCAAGGAAGAGTGTAGGACCAGACACAGGGCTAGTGATGTATCAAAGTTTGCAGAATCAGCAGTTGGAGCTTGCCATTTTTAAACAACCTCACAGAGGCCACATTTGCCCTGCGTCCTGCTGGGTATAAGAAAGCAAGGGGTCCTGGGGCATCTGGGTGGCTCTGTCAGTTAAATGACCACCTTTTGATTTCAGCTCAGGTCATGAGATCATGGTCATGAGATCAAGCTCCGCGTAGGGCTCCATGCCTACTTAGGATTCTCTTTCTCCCTCTCCCTGGCTTGTGCTCTTTCTCTCTCGAAAGGAAGGGAGGGAGGAAGGAAGGGGTCCTCAAAGAATAAATTTGGGGTCAGACTAGAGAGCCTTGAATTGGAAAAACATGATATGTCCATTCCTACCTCTCTAACTCTTCTCCTGCCACTGACACCACCATGTTCAGACTCTTTCTGTTCCCCAAGTGGAAGTTTGTACCCTTCTATCTCAGGGCCTTCGCACTGTTGTTTCTTCTACCTAAAATACACTACGCAGCTACCCTCCACCCTCCTTACCCATTCCCCAGTTTATCTCATTTCTTTTTCGTTCTTTACTCACTCATCCCCTCCCCCAGTTATTTTCCTGTTTATTCCGTTCCTAACAATTAACCCAACTTATAACCATATCTTCAGTCTTGTGTTTAGTCATTTATATTTGCCGTTTTCCATCAGACCAGGTCCCAGACTGCAGGGTCTCTGTCAGTTTTATTCTCCGTGGACTACCTCCCACCCAACTAAGGTCTTGCACACTGAGAAGGTATTGGGGACTATTTTGTGGTTATCCAATGGATGGAAACAGAAGACACTGCTTCCCCAGACGAGATGTGGCCTCATAAGACTGAGAGAAGCTGATCCTTTGGGGAAAATGAATGACTCATAGCTTCTACTTTCAACCGAGTGATATTTAATCAATGCGATTTGTGAAAGAAGTTGGTTCATTTTCGTGGAAGTTGGCAAGCACCCCTGCAGCCACCACTACCTTTGTGTCTGTGGTCTGTGCTCTGCCTCATTCCTTGGGGGCTCAGGTTAATGGGATAACCCTATTAAAAACCTACGTTCTACAAACACATGGTGTTGCACCAAGAGGAAACACCAGAGGCTGCTATCCTTGGCATAAACTCCATGTTTTCAAGCCTACTTCACACATGCTCTGTGAGAACAGTGAAATGATTGTGTTCCACCAAGGGGAGAAATGAGGGAAACCCAAGCAAAAGGCTTTGGGGGGTTATCCCCTACCAGGTGACCAGCGAATAGATTCTTCAGCTCAGGGTTGTCACCACAACCAAATCTCCAGGCATTCCTGAGGTCAGTGCCCTTTAGTTCACGGCAAGTTCTTGGCAAGCTAGAGAGGCTGGGCTTCTGACCCTAGCAGAGAATCACAACCTGGGGGAAGGAGAGTAACCGCGGTGTGGTTTTTAAAATAAATCACAACAGGGCACCCAGGTGGCTCAGTCAGTTGAGTCTGATTCTTGAATTCAGCCCAGGTCATGATCTCAAGGTCATGGGATTGAGCCCTGTCAGGCTTAGCACAGAGCATGGAGCCTGCTTGAGATTCTCTCTCTCTCCTCTCTCTGCCCCTCCCCCACTCATTCATCTCTTTCTCTCTCTCTCTCTCTCTCTCTCTCTCTCTCTCTGTCTCTCAAATTAAATAAATAAGGGCACTTGAATGGCTCAGTCAGTTAAGTGTCTGACTTTGACTCAGATCATTATCTCAGTTTGTGAGTTCAAGCTGCATCGGGCTCTGTGCTGATAGCTCAGAGTCTGGACCCTGCTTCGGATACTGTGTCTTCCTCTCTCTCTCTGTGCCCACCCCCCTCCCAGTTTGTGCTCTCTCTCTCTCTCTCTCAAAAATAAATAACCATTTAAATAAATAAACCTTAAATCACAATAATCAAAGCATATGAGAGATGCTGCATGTGAAAACAGGCAACATTTTAGAGTTGTTTCACAAGAGGAATGATCAGAGCATGTCTGCAACAGCCTAAGCAGTTTGAAAAGTGTTGGTGCAAATAGATTTTGATGTCCATGTTGGATAATCAGTAAGGTGCTGTCTCTGCATGTTCCAGAGACAACAGCAGGTAAATTAACAGCAAGACAATTCAGCTGGTTCTAGACACAAGTAAGACCACAATGGAGTATGAAGGGTTTTCTGGTCTTCCTAATGAACTCCTAGTTATCCTTCTAGCCCAGTTTAGGAATCTCCTCCTCCAGGAAGCCTTCCCTTACCCCTACAGTTGATTAATTGCTCCCTCCCCTCTTCTCTCTGTTGTATTTATCCTCCATTTTAATGAAATGGACACATGTCTATTTCCTCACTGTGAGGGTAAAGCCGTCAAACTAGAAATAATGCATAAACAGTGCTTTCTCTCTTTGTGGCTACTTGTGTTGTTTTCCAAACAATAGCAATAAAGTCTTCTTTAGAAATTATTTGAAGTAGAAACAATCAAATCTGGTTAAAATTATGAAGTAAAAATATCACAAGTCTTCCTCAACTCTAGCCAAAATCACGAAGGTGATCCTTGAAAACCTGAGGTTGAGAAATATTGGCGTAAGAGCTCTGAATCTTTCTTCTCTGGTCTAAAGCCCTCGGGTTCCCTGTACACCCAGCTCCTCTTCCTAAGGAGATAGCAGCTTACAGGACAGTGATGGAGTCCCATTCCTTTTGCCTCCTCTGCAGTGTCCAGTATGGAATAGGTGTGCATTCGTGATTCCTAATATCCCATGCATGAAGTGTGATTGGCCGGGAGAATACAAGTAACAAAAGATAGAAGTAGTTGAACTCCAAGCTTGTCATGGAAGTTCTAAGCCAAATACCATTCAGGAAGCTGAAGCAAGATGAAAAACTGAAAAACTACTGCCGATAAATTTGTGTAGAAACATGCAGTGCAGACTTCCCAATCAGTAGAGACATTAATAATTCCGGGGAGCTGCGAAAATGACTCCTTCTGTCAATTTTCCTCTTCTGGGGTATGCCAAATTCTGGAGCTCACTGGGGATGACATAATCATGTGACCTTCGCTGCTGGGAGCCAGGGAATTAAATTCTTCTAGGTCTTCTACAAATACCCCCTACTGAGAGAGGGAGGAATTCTCTCTCTCTTTGCATTTCTGGGTAGCTTAAAAGTGAACTGCATTCACGTAGGTTTTGCATGGAAAGTAAGCAGCAGCATAAGGGTATTTACCGTACAGTGAAATGGATCACGAAGCTGTGATTTATCCTGCACTGGCCCACGGAGGAAATGAAGCATCCTATTAGCATTGCTGGTCCGTGTGAATCACAATAGGCAAATGAGAGCAAGAGCAAAGCACCAATAATACAAATATCCGTGTGCAGCGAAGGAAAATGTCAAAGCAGAGTTTGGCTCTGCTGCAAATGGGTTACATTGAGAATGCATTAGCTCCTGACACCGGGGCCTGGGTAATCTACAGCTCTTTCAACTTATTTACTGTAAACTTGGAAGCAGCCAACCTTTCACATTTGCATTGGCTTTCTGTTGCCAAGGGGGGAAAAAAAGGTACAGGAAAAGAAAATGAGAGAGCGTCCCAAGTCCATCGGCTGATAGGGTGGCTCGCTGGAGTGCCTGTCCGTGAACTGGGAGCGTCTCGGCCACCCTGGTTCTCAGTCACGGAGGCTGCTCTACCATTGCATTCTTCTTCCAGCCGATTCCTTGGAAAATAATGGTTTTATTTTGCTCCAGAATTAGAAAATAAAGCAGCTGAACCTGGGAGCTACGAGTCTTAATTATCCTCCCTGGCCTTTTCTTCGGGAACCTAAAATTGATTTTCAAATTTCTCTTCTGAATTTGATTTAACATTTTAATCTGCGTGCCTTCTGTGGGGGCTTTGCCAGCAGTATTGATGACAAGGAGATGAAGAATTAGCCGGCCACGGTGGAGGTGCTTGTTATCAGCCCAGCCGTCCCGGTGTTGATGAGAGGTGCCCGGGGGTCGTCTGGGCCATGTGTGAGAAGGCCCTTCATCTCCTACTCACCTTGATCAGAACGAAAGCTGGAATCATGCCTGACAGGCAGCAGCCTCTGAACTTTTGTTTTAAACTCCGAAGCTGTCCCCTGAGATGCTGACTTATTAGCTCCAGGAATTGATAGAACAGTAAAAGAGTCCATATACTTCTGTAATATTGATTGGGCTGCCATTTCTCTTTCTTCTGTGGCTCAAAATATGGATTTTCCTGACACCAGCCTTAATTTGAATTAAACATTTAAAATATGCCTCTGCCCCTTTGGGGTTCCCCACCTGAACATTTGGGAACTTCAGCACAGCATATGGATTATGGGCAAAACTTGTCAGGGAGTGGAAATATGAGGTCTTGTGTACCTGCAGGTTGTTCATCGATTCCAGAGGCTTTGCTATACAAGGAGGTGGCTTGGCATAGAGTTTGAGTACCAGGACTGGGAAAACGTGGGGCCGGATCCCGGTGTGAATAAGGCATTCAGTTGCTCTGTGCCTCCGATGACGCATCTGCCAAATGGGGTGACTACGCCCTGACAGCAGGATCATTGGGGGAGATCATGCAGGCAGCGTGAGAGTGTCCGTGGCGAACTGGGGAAGGACAGAGCAGTGGAATCAGCTTAGAAGAAGTAAGTTACAAAGATAAGTACAGGGAGGCGGGCAGACATGAGAGGATCCCTGGTACTTGGAACAGCTGTCCACCGCAGGGGCTCACCGTTCAGGGCCCCAGAAGAAAGCGGGGGTCTGGGACAGGGGCTAAGCAGACCTGCAAATGAGGCTGCTTGAAGGAGGTGGGGTGTGACCGCTGGCAAAGAGAAACCTGGAAGCAGAGTCTTAGTGATGGCTTTGCTGGGATCTTTCTGACACCACATGGTAACCCTCTCAGAGGCTCTTTCTCTCTTGTGAGGTCACAATCAGGAGAAAATGAGTGTCAGCTTCAGCACGAGGAGCTACCACTGAGTTAGCAATTACTGTGCCCTTTCTCCGTGCCAGACTGCTGATTTTAAACTTGTTGATTTTAAACTTCATAATAGCCCAAGATAGTAGGTTCTGTTTTTGTTCACATTTAATGGACAATGAGACTGAACTTTAGAGAAGTTAATGCATTTTGGCCAATGATCGCAGCATTAGGGAAGTCGGAGCTCATACTTGAAGACAAGTCATTTCTGATTCCAAGACTCTGGTATTAACCATCATACCACACTCCTTTGAATTGATTGAGACTTTATTTCTTTGACATCCAGCAAGAATTCCCTGACCACCTCTATTAAGCCAGGCCTTAAACTGGGCAGTAAAGTCAAGGAGATGAGTAAGTACAGATTCTTGCCTCTGGGACCTCTAAAAGGAAAAAATATGTGTGGACACAATTGACAATGCAGGAGGAAATGTGCAGGGAGCCAGGGAAGCATGAGGCATGGGAGAGCTGCTATCTCAGCCTGAGAAGCCTGCACAGGCTCCTCAAAAGAGGTAATGCTTAAACTGGGTTTTGAAGCTTCTATAGGAGTTCTCCCGATACAAAGAAGTGTTCTTCGTTAGTGGGCCAAGAGCAGCTAGGATGGCTATTTCTTTTTGTCTTTCTTTTGAGAGAGAGCATGAGTGAGAGGGGGTGGGGCAGAGAGACAGGGAGAGAGAGAATCCCAAGCAGGATTGGCATGCTTAGCATGGAGCCTTACACAGGGCTCCATCCCATGACCGGGAGACCATGACTTGAGCCAAAATCAAGAGCCAGATGCTTAACCAACTGAGTCACCTGGGCGCCCCTCATTTTTTTGGCAACAAAGACTGCAAATGGCAGTAACAGCTACTTACTAATCTCTCATTTGGGCAGCTTGCAAGCCTTTCTGTTTCCACGGGTTTCTGTTTGCAGGTAAACTGCAAAGAGCCTGTTTTGGCTCTAAAAAAGAGAGTGTTTTTAGTTCCTCCTTAATTTACAGATTATAAACCTTGAGTATTAATCACCAGTTGGCTCCTTGATAAGTTAACCTTCAAGCAACAGTTTCAAAGCAAGGCTTCTCTCTGCCTGAAGCAGGTATGGAATCACCAGATAAACATGATACATTTTCTTGTAAAGTTAATTCTATTCAAAGACACAAAGGTAAACAATGTTAATGTCATATTGTATTTAGATAGTTTATAGAGTGAATTGCAAAATTAGCATGATTCTTGAGAAATAAAACATTAGCTTTCTTGGAAATGTCACCGTTGACACGGGCCATTTTTGGGCATAGTAACTCCTTCTCGATCATTAGGAGATAATGAAATATCTGAATGGGCCTCGCATTAAGGTTACCTGGTACTGGGCAGTAGAACAGTTGGGGTCGATCTTTCACCTGCTCAAAAGCTGAACCCTCATACTCTCCCTGTAGAAGGAACCTGCGTCCATTCCCTAGAGTATGATCCCATAAAGTCTGTTCTTTCATAAAGACGGGTGCCACGATGGGTTCACACTTACCAGTAATGGCTGAAATCTTACAGCGCTTTAATGCCATGCTTGAAATTAAAGTAATGGGAGACACAACCATAAGAAACCCGCTATAAGCCGTGTCAAGTCATAAAACTGTAATGCTGTGAAAGCCTAGCAGCCAGAAATCACTGGTGATGTGAAAGGAGCAAAATAAATATCGGCTGGGTTTTTAATTAACTGCCTCTAAATAATGAAAATGAGCCAATCAGACTCCCTTTTAGTAGCGAAATACCATTATAATTTGAATATTCCTATTGATGGAGAGCATGGCGCCTTTGATGGAGGCACATAAATCAGGCAGGGCTGTTTTGCGTCTCCTGGAGACCACACACCAGTGAGCCTGCTGCGTCTGCCAGGCTCCGGCCTGACAAGCACAGGCCATGGTTTTTGCCCCTCGGCCTTTGAGAGGGGAAAGCGTGAAGAAGCCAGACCCAGAAGCTCCTACTCTGTGTCTAGCTCCCTTTAATAATCATCGCCATGCTACTGAGAAAAGAGTTGTGATGAAGAGGCATGCTCTGAAGTCCGGGAGATCAGAAGTTAAATCGTGGCTTACGATTACGTTATGACACTGGGCAAGTCTCCCCTCCCTGTGCGCCAACATGCTCATCTCTGTAATGGGAGGAAATTTGGTCCTTGCACAAAGGGTTTCTTCTCTAAAGCCACCGGCAAAGTATCTAGCACATAATATGCACTTAAGAACTATCAAGTGGTGAGGACAGGCTTCCTGCCTTGTTCCTGACCTTGGGAAGGAAGGATCTAATATTTCACCATTAATATGATGTTAGCTGTAAATTTATCACAGTTGCCCCTTATCAGTTTGAACAACTCCTCTTCTATTTGTAGTTTACTGGGAGATTTTACTGGGTATGCATTTTGAATTTTGGCGAATTTTTTTTTTTTTTACATCTATTGAAGGGACCATATGGTTTTTCTCCTTTCTCCTGTTAGTATGGTAAATTACATTGACCGAAACTTGGGTTTCTGGATTAAATTCTACTTAGTCATAATCCTTTTTATAGAGATGGATTAAATTTGCTAATACATTGTTGAGGATTTTTGTGTTTATGTTCATGACAGACAGGGGTCTGTAATTTTCTTCACTTGTAGTGTCTCTGCCAGTTTTTGGTATTAGGGTAATGCCAGCCTCTGAAAAGGAGAAAACATTCCCTCCTCCTCTATTTCTTAAAAACAAAATGATATATGATTAGTGTTTTTCTTCTTTGGATGTGTGATAGAAACCAAAGAAACCATCTGGGCCTGTGGGAAGATCTTCTACAAAAAAATTTTAAATGATCTAATATGTGATTTAAATATGGTAATAATCAACAGGGGTTTTTTTCCTTAACTCACTTTGGATTTGCTTTACTCTTTTAGGACCTTCTTGATTTTAGCTCTTTCTTCTTTTGTAATAGATACATTTAAAGCTATCGGTGTTTATCTAAGCACCAATTTAACAGCATTTCACAAATTTTAATATGTTTGATTTGTAATATTTTCAGTTTTAATTATTTCTCTTTCAATTTCTTCTTTGTGCATGGATTATTTAAATGTGTATTGTTTAATTTCCAAATATCTGGGCTTTCTTTAGATTGCGTATAGTTAAATGTTATTGATTTCCAATTTAGTTCCATTATGGTCAGAGAACATACTCTAGGATTTCAGCTTTTAAATTCATTGGGTCATTTTATGGCCCATACATGGTCTTTGTGAACATGACATGTGAGGTTGAAATGAGTGTGCATTCTACAGCTGGATGTAATGGTCGACAAATATCAGTTAGGACAAAGTGGTTGACAGCATTGTTTACGTTACCTGTGAGTTTATTGATTGTTTTTTTGTGTTCTTATTCTATCAATTACTAAAATTTTCCTATGATTGCAGAATTGTCTATTTCTTCCTTTAAGTTTGTCCATTTTTGCTTCATGTTTTGAGGCTCTGTAATTAGATGCATGTGCTTTTATAATAGTTATCTCTTCCATTTGTAATTATAAAATGCCCTTCTTTGGCAACATTATTTGTTCGACATCAGTTTCATCTGATATTAATTAATTGCCTCCTGCCTTCCTGTGCTTACCATTGTATCAGGTATCTTTCCTACCTACTCCTTTTAGCCTATTTGTGTTTTTATACCTAGAGTGCATCTCTTGTAGACAGCACCATATAGTTATTGCTTACATTTTTATTCCGATAATCTCTGCCTTCTTATTGGAATGTTTCATGTAATTCTTGATGTGGTTGGATTCAGATATACTATTTTATTGTTTGTTACCTGTTTAACCTCCCATACTTGTTTCTCTGTTGTTGCTTCTTTCCTGCCTTCTTTGGGATTGTTTGAATATTCTTAGAATTCCACTTTGGTTTATCACTGACTTTTAGCTATACCTCTTTTCCTTTATTTTTAGTGGTTACTTGCTCTCTGTATAGATCTATAAATTTTCACAGGCTTCCTAGAATTGGTATTTTACCACTTTGTACAAACTGCAGAAACACTGCAGCCATATAGATACATTTACCACCTCTCTTTTGCCATCTTTTATGCTATAGTGCTCGTGTGTTATATGTATTATAAGCCACGCACACAATGTTGTAATTTTACTTTAAACAATCATGTATATATTTTAAAGAAATAGGAGGAGAAAAATAGTTTCTTAGACTTACCTAGATACTTACATTTCTTGATGATCTTCCTTTATCCCTGAAGACTCATGTTTTCCTAATATCATTTCTCTTTTGCTAGTAAAAAAAAAAAAAATTCCTTTAACATTTCTTACAGACCAGTCTGGTGGAGATGAACTAAAATATCTTCACTCCACCTTCTTTCTTGAAGGCCATTTTTCTTGTTCTAGAATTATGGGCTAATAGATTTTTTTTTTTCTTTTAGTCCCTTAAACGCAGGGATCCTATAGCTTCCATGGTTTCTGATCAGTGTGCAGTCATTCACATGTATTTAATGCCAGTTTTTCTGTGGCTGCTTTCTCTTTATCTTCAGATTTATGGTAGATAGGTATAGTTTCATTCATATTTATTTCCCTTGGGATTTATTGGCTTTTTGAACATGTAAATACATGTCTTTTGCCAAAATTGGAAAGGTCTCAGCCATTGTTTGTTTCAATATTATTTTTGCCTCATTCTCCCTCTCTTCTCTTTCTGGGACTCCAATGACTTATTATGTAAGACTTTTTGATATCAACCCATACGTCCCTGAGGTTACATTTTTCTTCAATATTTTTTCTCTTTCTACTTCAGATTTCTTACAGGTGATCAAAGCTCTGTTTCTTTCCTTGCAGTCTTTATTTTCTCTTTTCTTCAAATTGGATACTTTTATATTGATTTATCACACATTCACTTACCTATTCTATCAAGTCCATTCAGTGAATGGATATTTATTTCAAATATTACTTTATTTATTTATTTATTTATTTATTTTTTCTCTTTCTACTTCAGATTTCTTACAGGTGATCAAAGCTCTGTTTCTTTCCTTGCAGTCTTTATTTTCTCTTTTCTTCAAATTGGATACTTTTATATTGATTTATCACACATTCACTTACCTATTCTATCAAGTCCATTCAGTGAATGAATATTTATTTCAAATATTACTTTATTTATTTATTTATTTATTTATTTATTTATTTATTTATTTTTGAGAGAGCATGTGTGAGTGGGAGGGGGCAGAGGGGGAGAAAAAGAGAGAATCTCAAGCAGGTTCCACACCCAGAGCAGATCTCTTGGTCATGAGATCATGAGCTCAGCCAAAATCAAGGGTCAGATGCTTCGCCAACTGACCCACCCAGGCATCCCAGATATTATCTCTCTTAATTATAGAATTTGTACTAGATTACTTTTTCTATGTTGCATTTGTCTGATGAGATTTATATCTTTTCCTTCATTCTAAGCATATTTTCTTTTATAGCCTTGAGCATACTTATAAGAATAAATAGTATACTTGTTTGAAAATACAAATGGCTGAGCTATCTTGGGGTTGGGCCCTGTTGTCTTTTCCCTCGGGAAAGGGTCACATTTTCCTGACTCCTCATATGGCAATTAAGTTTAGATTATATCCTGGATATTTTGCACATTGGGCCAAGATGGCACTGGATTGTCGGATTCCTTCAAAACGGTTGACGTTTTGTTTTAACAGGCAATTCAGCTCACTTACTTCAGTTCAAACTATAAATTCTCTCTTGCCTCGTATGGACCGTAGTTCAGATCTCAGTGCAGTTGGCTTTCAGTCTGTCCCCTACATGCACAGTTCTGGGGCCGGCCAGAGACTTGGGTATTTGAAACACAGTTTGGGCTGTCCCTTCCCTGGCTGGCTTCTCTCCAAGAGTCCTCCCTCACCTTCCAGAAGTGCTGTTCATCTGGCCAGAAAGATGGCCCGCTCATCTGATAGAAATCAGAGTTTTAGCCCCTTGTTCCACAAGGACTGTGACCGCCCTCAGGGCAAGGGAACAAACAGAAAACTCTTGAATGCACTTAGTAATACTGAACTATACACCCAAAAGTGGTTAAGATGATAAATTTTATGTCATGTGAATTTTATCACCGTTTTTAAGAATTATTAAAAATCAGAGAACTCACCCATTTTTAGTAGCTTTTTCTGCTCCCCTCCAAAATCTGTCACTCCCCAGGCTTCAGGTCTTCGGGAGGGGGGAGCTATTTTTCCAGGGTTAAGGGTATTGTGAGAGGGTCATGTGTGAGAAGCCTACGCACATCAGAAGCAGAACTCCTTAGGTCGCTTTATTTGTACCTTTCACAACCCAAGTTTGCTGTCCTCCCAGTTTCAGGGAAATAAACACAGTGTATTACGTTTTGTGTGAATTTTAATATTCTAATTAGAAAAGTATAAGAATATTGACATAATATGACCCAACATGCAATATATATTCTTTTATAAGATTATTATTTTACTGTTGATAAAGTGCCAATGTAAGATTATTAAATTTATGTTATGAAAATAAAACTTTATTTTTAAAGGATTATACCTTTTTAATTTTGGTGACTAAGTGAATTATAAACTCAAATCCTATTGCCATTCAACCTTAGATGATAATTCACAAAAGCCATTTGTTAGTGCCTACATCTGAATTTCTACAGGTGACCAAGGTGCGATTATTTAAGTATGCAGTGTCATTAAAACTTCAAAGAATTTTCTGTTTTATAATAAAAGCCATCCAAAGTTTTAAGAGGCCATGCTAGTTAAAAGCCTGACAGTCAGCACTCCAGGAACTTGAGCTAAATTTGGCTTAATCACCTGAAGAAAGCCAAATGGGCAGTTGTTTTAAGAGGGAGCATTACTCTAAATATTAGGAATAATGCTGAGAAATAAAAATCAGCATTGAAGCAGAACAGTTCTACAGTTATTACAGAATGCATCCTCTCTACTTTATGTTTATTTCTATGGGAAAATTAGCCTTCATGATGTATACTATTAATTAGGCAGAGCAACCCTGTCCAACAGAAATGTGATTCCAGCCACATACATAATTATTTCTTTTCTACTGGCCACATTAAATGAATAAAAAGAAACAGATGAAATTGATTTCAATAATGTGGTATGCAACCCAAAATATCTAACATTATCATTTCAATATGTTATCAAATAGAAAATCATTTGCGAGAAATTCTCCATGAAACAAGTTTTTCAAATCTGATGTGTATTTTCCACTTATGAGACATCTCAATTTGGACTCTAAATTTTCATTGGAAATACTTGATCTGTCTGTAGGTTTTGTATAATTTATAGTTGCAAAAAATTGATTCACATACCCAGACGTACTTAAAAGTTTTCCAGTAACTGAATTGAGCAACTATTCTTAAATGAGCAATTCAAAAATGACAAAAATGAAATAAAATTCAAATCCAGTTCCTCTGTCATACTAGCCACATAGCAAGTGTTCAAAAGCCATATGGTGGCTTGTGGCTTCTGCCCTGAAAAGTGCAGAGTAGTCACAAGGCATCCTTCGAAGGGAAACCTACATCCCATGTCTGTCCAAATTCCTAGAGACACTGTAGATGAGAAAAATTAATTAAAGAAAATCAGGTGGAGAAAAAAAACTGGGTGGAGGCAAACAAAACCTTCAGGTTTGTATGGACTAGAACTTCTGACTGGTTCAGTGTTGAGACCGTATGTTAAGACCCTGCTTGACACTGAGAAAAAGGAGACCGGAAGACATTTAAAGGTTTTACCTGTCAGTATGATTTGTACCAATTCTATTTAAACATTAGTCTTCAGGTATTCTCCTGGTTAATCGAGGAGTTTGTAATGTTCCATTGTTTTATCTTGAGAACTCGTTAGCACTCATTAATTATTTGGTCCTCACAATCCCAGATTTCAAGATATGCTACAGATTCGAGCTGTAGTAATCAAAGCAGTATGGTACTGGCACAAAAATAGGCATATAGATTAATAGAACAGGATAGAAAACCCAGAAATAAACACATACTTATATGGTGAATTAATCAATGACAAAGTATGCTAGAATATACGATGGGGAAAAGACAGTCTCTTTGATAAATGGTCCTGGGAAAACCAGACAGCTACTTGCAGAAGAATGAAACTGGACCACTTTCTCATACCACACACAAAAATAAACTCAAAATGAATTAAAGACATAAATATGAGACCCGAAACCATAAGACTCCAAGGAGAAAACGTTTCTTTGACATGGACCATAGAAACATTGTTCTAGAAATGTCTGCTTAGGCAAGGGAAACAAAAGCAAAATTAAATTATTGAGACTACACCAAAATGAAAATCTTCTGCACAGTAAAGGAAACCATCAACAAAACAAAAAGCAACTTACTGAATGGGAGAAGATAATTTCAAATGATATATCTCATAAAGGGTTGGCATCCAAAATAAATAAGAATTTATACAACTCAACACCAATAATAATAATAATAATCTGATTAAAAATGGGCAGGAAACCTAAATAGACATTTTTCTAAAGAAGACATCCAGATGGCCAACAAACACATGAAGAGATGCTCAACATCACTCCTCATCAGAGAAGTGCAAATCAAAACCACAGTGGGATATCACCTTACACCTGTCAGAATGGCTAAAATAAAAAACACAAGAAATAACAAGTATTGGCAAAGATGTGCAGAAAAAGGAACCTTCCTGCACTGTTAGTGGAACTGCAGAATTGGTGCAGCCACTGTGGAGAACAGCTTGGAGGTTCCTCAAAAATTTAAAATCAGAATTACCCCATGATCCAGTAATTCTACTACTGGATATTTACCCAAAGAAAAGAAAAATACTAATTGATAAAAATATATGCACCCCTATGTTTATGGCAGCATTATTTATAATAGCCAAGATACGAAAGCAACCTAAGTGTCCATGAATAGATGAATGGATAAAGAAAATGTGCTATCTGTATCTAGATAGATAGACAGATAGATAGATAGATAGATAGATAATAGAATATATATTGGAATATTACTCAGCCATAAAGAAGAATGAAATCTTGCCATTTGCAACAACATGGGTGGATCTGGAGGGTATAATGCTAAGTGAAGTAAGTCAGTCAGAAAAAGACAAATACCAGATGATTTCATACATATGTGGAATTTAAGAAACAAAAAGCGAAAAAAAAAAAAAAGAGACCAAAAAAAAAAAAAAAAAAAGCCAGACTCATAAATACAGAAAACAAACTGGTGGTTACCAGAGGGGAAGTGGGTGGGAGAATGTGTGCAATAGATAAAGGGGATCAAATGTACACATCATGGTGAGACCGGAGGAATGTATAGATTTGTTGAATCATTATAGCATACGTCTGAAACTAATATAACACTGTATGTTAACTATACTTTGATTAAGTAAAAGAAAAGAGGGGTGCCTGGGTGGCTCAGTCGGTTAAGCACCCAACTTCACTCAAGTCATGATCTCACAGTCATGGGTTCCAGCCTCACGTTGGGCTCTGTCCCAACAGCTCAAAGCCTGGAGCCTGCTTTGGATTCTGTGTCTCCCTCTCTCTCTGGGCCTCCCCCACTCGTGCTATCTCTCTGTCTCTCAAAAATAAATATACATTAAAAAATTTAAAAAGGAAAAGAAAAGAATTATTTGGTCCTATGGATAGCTCCTCTTTCTGAAGTTGTAAGCCCTGGCCCTAATTCTGGGGACCTCAGTATCTCCTAAGATTCCCTTCCTGCAGGAGGTAGATGCTTACAAAAACTTTGTTGATGGAGATAATTGCAGAGTGCTAAAGGGGCATGACATTTGCATAGGACATTTTTCACTCTCCAGGCACTTCAACATCCATTACTTCCCCTAAAGGACAAGTAGGGGTTAGTTGAAGTAGATTCCAGATAATGATCATGGAGTGGATCTGACTGAATTGCACCTAACAGCTGTGGGCAAACAAGAGCCCTTCATTTTTAAATAAGATTCTCTACCCTTATTTGACAGTCCCCTGTTCCTGTTTGGCGGTGAGAAATGTGTGTGTGCCCATGTGGTAATTGCATTCAGGTCAGTAATTTTTGAGACACAGAGTTTTAACACATTCTTGGCAAACATTAAAAATTCAGCCATTATGGGGTGCCTGGGTGGCTCAGGCAGGTGAGCGTCCAACTTTGGCTCAGGTGGTGGTCTCACGGTTTGTGGGTTCAAGCCCCACATTGGGCTCCGTGCTGACAGCTCAGAGCTTGGAGACTGCTTTGGATTCCCTCTCTCTCTGCCCCTCCCTTCCTGGCACTCTATCTCTTTCTCAAAAATAAATAAACATTATTTTTTTTTTAATTCAGTCATTATGAACTCAGTCACTATCCTAGTCAGTGTGGTTTCCTGGCTCCCTCCCTCATCCTGCCATGTGGCAACACCTGACCAGAACTGTGGATGCCTTGGGATCAACCAGCGAGGTCAGCAGGAGGGCAAGGGTGTGGCTCCCACCGGCAAGGGCACAGCGAACGACAGGACTAGGAAAGAGCCATCTCATAGGCCAGGCAATGACCTGTACTAGCCTTCTGCTAGGAATGAAGGCACAGAAATGCCATTATCAAGAGGAAGACATGACGGGGTCCACAGGCAGGGTCCTGTCCCACCGGCGATGTTAAGGCTGATATTCTTTCCCCTTGGCAGCCATAATACTCTTCTGTGGTGGCTCCGTGGTGGCTCACAACTGTGTCTGGAAGCATGTAAGGGTGAGATTGGCCATCGTGCTTTGTGTTCTCCCCACACTCAGAACAGACACCTGTTGCAGCCTTTGAGTACTTCATTGTGCTTAATTCTTGAGTCATCTGCCTCCTTCTCCCATCTGTGAACACAGAGCTAGTCTCTGATTCATCCGGATCTCTAGCCCCTGGCCAGGTAGGTCAGCACTTCAAGAAATGCAGGTTGGTTTCACCGTAGGCCAGAGTAAGAGCCTGGTCCATTGTAAATGCTCAAAAAATGTGAGCTGCAGTGAATTTTATAAATTATTATTCACTCAGCTGCTTTTAACTATATTATGTATGCCTAGGGAAGGTTGCTGAGTGAATGATGAATACAGCACATTTTTGTACCTGGAGTCCTTCAACGCCAGACCACTGGGCACCAGGCGGAGCGAATGACCGTCTGACATCTCTTTAAGTCCTACTTGACCTCATTGTGACGAGCTGAGCCAGGGGGACTTCAAGTCTCTCAGCATATAGATCGGTTGTTATAGCATTTGTTTGTTCAAGAGACGTTGCCAAATAAGGAAAAATGCGTTGTCTTCATCGGTTTTTCAGCAATGCAATAACTAGTGTTAAATCTTCCAAAAGGAAAGGGAATTTTGATCTTGGAATGTAGGAAGATGGCTTTTTAAATAAAAGAGTATGTTTTCTTTTGCTCAATACTAAGTAGACAGAAAGCTATAAATGGTGACGCCTCCCCTCCCCCTGACTTTGGTGTCTCAGAGAAATAAGGTACGCTGCCAATATGCATTTAGCCACTTGCAGGCTGGAAGCAGGATTTATTATTATCGCAATAAGAAAAAGCAGGTAGACCTTTATACTTCACACGGTGCTTTCACATTTAGTGTGTCGTTGCAGCCTCTTGGCACTTTCAGGATTAGGCATGGTTCATCCTCAGTTATATGAAGAGGGATTTAGGAACCAGTCAAGGTCACACAGCTGAGAAGAACAGAGCCAGGGACCCCAAACAAGGTCATCTTCCCGCCACCCAGGCGCACGAAGGACCAGCAGAAGTGACGATCCATTGAACCTTCCCCTTTAACTTTCTACTTGGGGATATTTTAAGTTTTCATCTGGAGCAAGAGGGCTTAAAATCAACACTTTCTTTTTTAAAGTATAGATTTATCTCTAAATTCAGCCCTGATCAGATATTCTGGGAGTGATGGCCTCTTGATGTGATTGGCATTTGTCCTTTCCCATTTTATTATACTTAAAGTCACTGCCGAAGGCTCCAGCTAGAGGTGTAGGGTCCACTTTCAAAATCACACCCTCCCAGCCCTCTGGCAGCGTGGTCAGGGTTCACTGCCTGCCGAGCGTGCCTGCTGGAGGCCACAGCCTGCCGCGGAAAGCAGATGGCATCATCCCCATCTGGAGGCACCTCACCACTCTGGTGGAGAAGCCTTTACAAGGTCTATCATTTTCCGCAGGTCTGGGGCCATGAAACTGACCTGGCGTTAGCTCCAACAGAAGACTGGCTACATGCTTGGGGTACAGTGTTTCTCAAGGGGGGCATCATAGCCATTTTGGGTACCATGGTTCTCGGAGCTGACTATTTAGCACCTTTGACTCTTGCACAATAAAGGCCATTAACAACCTCCAGCCACCGAGACAAGCAAAATCAGACAAACAAAGCCAACCTACCCCACAAACTCTCCCGGTGAAGCAGTACCAGGCCTGGATGAGACTTTGGGGACACAGGATATAGTCGTTGACCAGGGATGTTCAGGAAAGCAGGTGTGTGTAAGCTGTGGCTGACAGATGCCAGGTATTTCAAGGAGCAGACTGTTCTTGAATGATTCAAAATATTTCTGCTGATGAAATGATCTCCACATTCAGCCCCTTCAGCTCTCAAACGTGAACAGGGAATTTGCCAGAAGTGGGTGATTTTTCTTCAGTATAATGGCAGTGATAAGGGTTAACACGTATGTAGTACTTAACTTCATATCAGGCACTATTAAGTGTTTTGTATGTATTAACTCATTTAATCCACCCAACAACCAAAATTGCTGAGGTGACTATTACTAATATCGTCTCATTTTACAGATGAAGAAACAGGCACAGAGAGGTCGGTGACTTGCTCAGGGTCACACAGGTAGTTAACCAGACAGGTAGGGTTCGAGTCCAGCGTCTTTGGCTCCAAGAGCCATCAAGTTCTGCCTAGTTGCTCCCACTACAAAACCTTCGATTGCGAGATACAAAGCACGTTGTGTTGCTCTGAGATTCTGAGTTCACTGAGAGGTGGCAGGTTGCGTTTTTAAGCATCAGGAATGGGATATGGAATCATGATCTGGGTGGAAAGCGTAGGTGGTAAATTATAAGAACAGTAATTCTCAAGCTTTCTGGTCTCAGGACCCCTTTACACTCTTAAACAATATTAAGGACCCCCAACAGCTTTTGTCTTTGTGGGTTTGTGTCTCTTAATATTTACTGTATAAGAAATTAAAACTGAGAAACTTCCAAGTCCTTATCTATTAATTCACTTAAAAATAACAATAATAAATTCATTACATGTTAACATAAATAACATAGTTTGACTATATTTTCCAAAACAAAATAAGTTAGTGAGAAGAGTGGTATTGTTGTTTACATTTTTTGCAATCTCTTCAATGTGTAGCCTACTGGAAGACAGCGAGATCCTCGTATCTGCACTTGCCATCAGTCTGCTGAGATACATTTGTTTAGGTGAAGTATGCAAGCAGAAAAAAATATAGCCTTGCCCAGGTATGTAGTTGGAAAAGGGAGGAAATTTTAAAAATCTTTTCGGATAATTGTAGATATTCTTCTCAGATACAACACCAGAACTTCATAAGTAATAGTTTCTTAAAGGTTCGTTATAATAAGGAATCTGAAATCGCATCAAGGAACTTACCATATACTGACCACTACATTAAAATGCACTCGCTCTTTTTAAATTTTTTTTTTTAACGTTTATTTATTTTTGAGACAGAGAGAGACAGAGCATGAACGGGGGAGGGGCAGAGAGAGAGGGCGACACAGAATCGGAAGCAGACTCCAGGCTCTGAGCCATCAGCCCAGAGCCCGACGCGGTGCTCGAACTCACAGACCGCAAGATCGTGACCTGAGCTGAAGTCGGACGCTTAACCGACTGAACTACCCGGGCGCCCCACCTGCACTGGCTCTTTGAATGGCTCTTTTACCCATAACACGACTGTGCAATACTACACACTGATCGTTTGGAAGACAGTGATTCACTGGCAAGTAGATCTTTCAAAAACCGATGTATTTCATTCTACAATATCACACAGTCACCCTCATTAATACCACTAACCATCTCATCAGAAAAGTATTAATATATTGGTAAATGGTTAAAACTTAATGTGGCAGACACAAGTTTTCCAAATTAAAAGCTCTCATCTTGTCACTGTGGACAAATCCTTACCGGTTCTTTTCTTTTGAGTGATAGGCTTACTTTTAAAACAATGTCTGCCACACCCTCCAATCTGAATAAACCTAGTTTGTCTAACAATCATTCTTCCAAGTCAAAAAGGCATTCCATGAAAAAAGGTCCTAGTTCAACTCCCACTCAACTCACACAAATGCTTTTCTTAGAGCATACTTTGCTGTGCAGGGTCCTTTACGTATACTTTCCATTTTGTTCCACAGAATATGAAAAAGATGTGTACTCAAGAACTGAGATTTAACTAAATCAATAATATTTACTGCATTATTCAAGTCATTGTGTTTTTTTCCAAAAAAGTTTATTATTTTGAGAGAGAGAGAGAATCCTATGCAGGCTCCTCTGTGGTGTCAGTGCAGATCCCAATACTGGGTTCCATCTCACGAATTCAGATCATGACCTGAGCCAAAATCAAGAGTCAGATGCTTAACCCAATGCACCCCTCGGGTGCCCCTCAAGTCATTCTTAGGTGAAATTGGCTTTTTTTTTTTTTTTTTTTTTTATTACTCCAACTCTATGTGGTAAAGAATCCAGCCAGGTCTACTTAAGGCACAGCACGTTTGTTCACTGTTGCTTTTGTACCATCAGTACAAGTTATCACCACAGTGAAAAAGTCAAATAATGCATTAGTGTCAGTAGAGAGCTAATTTTGACTTTGTGGACCCGGCGGGAGGGGTATCGGGGATCCCAGGGGTCCGGGGATCCCAGGGGTCCACAGATAGCACTTGGAGACCCGGTATTCTAGAATGTCACACTGGCCCAGTGATAGGCAACAAGAAAGAACAAAGAAGGTGCTGGAGTTAGAATCAGAGGGTCTAAATCCGTCCTTGATCTGGTCCTTACTATCACAGTGGCTTTGGGTGAACTAGTTGATCTCTCTGAGACTCAGTTTCCTCAGCTGAAAAATGGAATCAACACAACCTGCTGTTCAAGGGTATTCAAGGTTAGGATCAAAATATATTCTAAAAATCTGTTTCATCCCCCCATTCATGAGTCAATTTCATTCATTTGCCCCAGACTCTTAGGGGAGGACTTGAGCAGCAGCTCCAGCAGTGTCTGCCAAGGTGTTGCGAGGGTGCACTATAGGAGGAGAAGGCACCTGTGAGGCAGACAGGGGTGCGGAGGGGCGAGAGCCTCATGCCCCTCCCCCCCAGCCCTGCAGGGGCCCATCTTCCGGCCTGGCCTTTCAAGGGGGCCTTTGGGGAAGTCGAGTTCAGCGTCCTGGGGCCACAGTCAGGGCGGGTCACAGCCGGAAGCCTGGCAGCCTCGTGCTGCCTGCCTCACTTCCCCACAGCGCCCACTAATGGCTGGCGTGCGTGTCCATCACTGCGCTACTCCCCTACCCATGAAAGCAGATTAGAAAACCACTTTTTAGAAGTGACATGTTTACATGGACACCACCACTTATCGTCACCATTACAAACCCTTTATGCACATTGCCCCCACCCCGAACTGCAGTTCTTTATTAGTAATAACACATTCCAGTGGTAGACCTCACAAAACATGGAGGCAGCCCAGTGAGTCACATACCAGCACCCCAGCCCACAATTTTAAATATCCTTCCGCCTTCACGCTCCATCCCGGGAGCTCCATCCTTCCTTCTACAGGTCCTACAAATTCCTCTCTCAATTTGTGGTCTCTCAATTTGCTACTCGACGCCGTTGTAAGTAAAGACAGATTAGAATGCTAAATTATGGGCATGAATTTTACCATTCATCTATATACTATGCAATGCCAGTTTCAAATACAAATATAAGAGCAGTTAACTGCTGTGCAGAGTCTCCGAAAATTACAGAATTCACATTTCATAGCTCACGTATGCCTGCCTATGTATTCAATTCTTTACCAGAGCATTGTAAATGCCACACAAACACAAACGGCGCTCAACTGTGTTTATTTTGCTTCTTGATGTGCACACATTTTATCCATGCTCTCTACCCTCGGTTTACTGGTAGGAAGGGCAGCCCCAAACAAAAGGAACTGCAGGGTGTCCTAGCTTTCCTCCTCTCTGCCGTCTTCAGCCTAAGTGTTTGACTACTACAGGGAAGTACCATGAGTAAGAAAAGAAAAGACAGAGTTCTTTGGTTGGTCATGCTTCTTAAAACATCCCTGCCTTCCTTCCGCATTCAAAGCAATTTTGGTTCGAACTGGAAAGGTACCTCTCGGGATTGTCCGCTGCCTGCTTTCTCAGTCCTGAACACCATGCGCTTACCTTCGCATTGCATCTGCTGAACTCCCACACAGTGTAAGGGCACTGAGTTTCTGTGATCACTGGGTATCCTGAGCGCTGGAAGTAAATGGGGCAGACAGAACAATGGATCGTTGTCTCCTCTGCTCCCGGACTTGCTGCATTGTCCCATCAGACTTTAGGTACAAAACGCAAGTTCAAAGATAAAATGATTAAGAATTCAAGATGGCAACAACAGAGGTTTAAACCAAGCTCAGGGTTCTCTTAAGCATGGAGTGCCATGTGGCTCTCAGGTCACATGCCCGTGAAGCTGGCCCTACCCCAGTGCCTGTGCTCCTGCCACCCTGGCCCCTGCAGGCCTGGTGGCCTCAAGATGTCCCTTCCCGCTGAAGGGCCCCCAGGGCATCTGCCCCTCTGCCTGAAACTCAGTTTCCTCCCTCCTGGCCTGGGCATGTCCCTCCTTCTCCTCCTGGGATCTCAGCTCAGCTGTTGCATCCTTAGGTAGTGCTCCCCGCCCAGCAGACAGGTCAGAACTGTCTTAGTACTGCGGAGCTCTCCTTCAATCATGCATCATGATCACTGTTCTTTATTTAGGGATGTCACCATCGGATTGCTTATTGTCCCCCCCACTGAACTGCCAGCAGCATATATGCTAGGACTGGGTTTGGTTTTGCTCATCCATGTTTCACCAGTGCTGAGCACGCAGTCCCTAATCAATACCTACAAGGTGAATGAATGGATAAAAAACTGAATGCTTGTTTTTGCAACAGGAGCACAAGTATCAGATGAAGAGGTGGGATGAGGGCCACATGAATTCTAGCTTTTGTTCAAAAGAGGCTAAATCCTGTCTCATACTGAGCTGGTGAGACTATGTGAGTATCACATACCCTTGTTTCCTTGCTGTCTCCTCTGGGTAATGAGTGCTCAAGGATTGGCCGTCCTTGTGTTATAAGGGATCCGAGTGCTTTCCTTTGTGTCTCTGGTGCCACAGGCAAGTTCCTGGTGCTTGCTCGGCTCTCCGAAAGTTCTGGTCCATTGAAGTGAACTGAGCTGGACTTGGATGAAATGTGTGGCCCCGAAGCTTCCTATGTCTCTCCCTCCCCTGTGTCTCCTTTTCCTCTGTCCTCACCTTCCCTCTTGTTAAGGATTTCTGAGTCTTGAGAACCATTTTAGTTGTGATCAAATGTTTCCAACAGAAAATGACCCTCATTTATTTTCACTTTAACTCGACTCTTCAAAGAAAAATGGTCTGATTGGTCCTATAATCATGCAGTGGTTGGGCACTCCAGAGACTGCCCCAGAGCCAGGTTGGGCACATTTGCTGGTAATATTCCCACATTGGCCTTGATCTTGGGAATCACAAGGCAGGCACTTCAGAGGTTCATGCATTCAACAGGAGCCAACTCAAAGCAGAAATTAAACTCGAGAACCAGATGAAACCTACCCTTCCGCCCTGAGGGCTGCAGATTTAACCCTGTCCAAGAGGCAGTACAGTGTCACCCCCGACCCTGAACAACAGTGACAGAGTGTGAATCGGCCCTCTTGGTGGGGCCCAGTCTGCAACCTGTCTGTCTTCTCCATGATTCCACACCTACATCTGAGAAATGGCCAGGAGGGGGTGTAGTGAAAATGGAGTGCTCATAATGAAATTGAGGATCGATGAAATAATAAAAAATAAAAGCCTACAGGTAAGATTGGTATTGATTGACCATCTCAGAAAACATTGTTAGTAAGAGATCAGGGCATGCTTCCTTTATGTAAAATGGGGGATTTCTCTCCAGAGGGAGACTTGAATGGGAATATAGAATGCTACTGGAAGCAATCCCCAGTGCAGTGCCCTTGAAATTACGGGGCTGCTTATGGATGGTGCGGTGGAGGAGAAAGGGCCCGGCTCAGGGGTCAGCCAGCCATACCTGGGGTTTACACTGTCTTCAGCTCTGTGACCTGGAGCAAGTAATAACCTCTCTGATTCTGATTCTCTTCCTCCTCCTCCTCTTCCTCTTTCTCCTCCTCCTCTAATTCCTCCTCCTCCTTGTTCTTAATTTGACAAATCGGCATAAAGCACCTGCCTCCAGGTTTGCTATGAAGATTGAATAAGGTCACCCAGGTGGAGATCCGGAGTTCGGCACTAGGTACAGAGCAGGTGTGCGGTCATGTTACCCCTTCTCCCCACAGCATCAGGAGACTGGTCCTCTCTGGAACAGCTGGCCAGGGCCTGGACTAGAGGCAAGAAAACACCTGATTGCCTCCAGAATGAGGACCACCTTAAATTGTGCACACTAGGCACCTCACCCCGGTGCCAACAGTGTTGGGACGCATCAGAGTAGATGCCCTCCTCCAACACCATCTCCCGGGCCATTTTCTAGGTGACACAACTGAGACCCACAGTCATCATAATTCAACTACAGCAGTGAGTCAAAGTGGAAAACCTAGAACGTGACTCAAAGCCTCCAAGTCTGTGGGAGGTTCCAAGTCTGTGTTTTACCCCCAGCAGCCTAGAGATGAATTCTTTGCTGCCCGTGTCGTGTGATGTTTACCACCCCCCTCCCTTGCACCATGAGTGGTCTTTCTGGACATCTACGCACTGTCTCCCTGACAAGTCAGGAAGAGAACGTGTCTCAAGTTTTCAGTATTTCACAAGGCACTTACTACACGGCTTACTTGCAGTCGGGGTTCAAGAAATAAATATCCATCAATTGAGAAAAAGAAGATGTTTTCATGGCCTCATAATTTTAATGCAGAGAAATAGTTATAATACACATTAACCCAGCTGAGGGGGAGAAATGCATTAATTTCACAACATGTTCAGCTCTTTAAGAAGTTAGCTTTTCAGGCTCCACGGGGCTTCTGGAACTCAGACTCACGTCTGCTGTTTTGAGAGAAAATTGCACCTGATTGGTGCCCCTCTCCCGCCAGGGAAGTGGTGGGTGGAGAGACTTAATGGAGGCTGGAGGGGTGGGAAGCTGGCCGCAGCACCATGGGGCGTTTAAGCCAGGAGGAAAGGACAGAGCAGAGTGGCTCACATTTAGTGAGCAGACAAATACCTCACCAGGGAACCTGGTTTAAAAAAAAAACAAAACAACAAAAACCTGTAATCTGATTCAGGAGTCCAGGTCAGGCCTGGGAGTCTGTATTTTCGACGAGTTCCCCAGCAATGCTCACGCTGGTGGTTCAAGGGACAAACAATTATGCAAGCTTTGGCCTTTTTCTCCTTCCTCTACAGCCATTTATCTTTAGGCTGTGGGCGAAATCCTTGTTCTCACACCAGGCGAGGGCAAGCGGGAAAGCAGCAAACTAGGACAGTCACCGGCCACCCCCCGCCCCCGCAACCGTGACTCCCCTCCTTTCTGCTGGATACACTTGATGGGTGACATTTCCATGTGTGAAACGCTTCAATTTTACCATCCATGAAGTGAGCATGTTGATCTGGGTCTCTGGAGGCCTCTTTTTCCAGTGTGACAATTCTTTGTGTGGAGGAAACGGCCTGGAGGTTTTGGGTTTGCAAATCTGGCCCAAGAGAAGCTCTGTCTTCCGTCTGGCAATTCTCAGGATCCCCATTCACTGTCTTCCATCCTTCTGCAGGGGAAATTTGCGCGTTCAAGATCCACGGCCAGGAGCTGCCCTTTGAGGCCGTGGTGCTCAACAAGACGTCAGGAGAGGGCCGGCTGCGCGCCAAGAGTCCCATCGACTGTGAGCTGCAGAAAGAGTACACGTTCATCATCCAGGCCTACGACTGTGGCGCAGGGCCCCGGGAGACGGCCTGGAAGAAGTCGCACAAGTGAGTGGCCGGAGAGGGATCCCTGCACCCCTACCCCCCACCCCACTTCCCTCCCACCCTTCGATACCACACCCTGCTCTTCAGGTCTGTATACCCAGTGGTCATACCATGGTTCTTCTGCCAGCTCCCCGGGCCCCTGCAGGCATCAGCACAGGCGGAGTCCTCCACCTGCAATACTCTGCCCCTGTGCCTCCCTTGAAAATATTCCCCTTCTGCCATCAGGACTGTGTTCAAGTGTCACGTCTTCCAGGAAGCCTTCCCTGAGCCAGCCCATCCCTGCGGAGCTGGTTGGGACCTTGTTCTGGGTTTTTGCCATGCCACACGCATATCTCTGTCCTGGCACTTTTTAGTTTGGGTTGTAGCTCTCTCCCATTTGGAGTTTGATTCTGAACCTAACTCAGAGAGTGGTTAAATTCTTTCTGAAAGGAAGAGTGAATGAACAGAGGAGGAGGAGCAGATAAAGGAAAGGGGAGGCATCCTAGAAGGAATCGTTGCTTAAAGCTGGGTAACTGGGAAGGCCAGAGAAGGGGCGGATTCACCTCCAAAGCAGGGCGTTGACAGGTAGAAGCGTCTCCAGTGGGAGGGCGGACAGAACACTGAGACAGCAACCATCCTGACTGGCTGTGGTTTCTC
This sequence comes from Prionailurus viverrinus, assembly GCF_022837055.1. Lineage (NCBI taxonomy): Eukaryota > Metazoa > Chordata > Mammalia > Carnivora > Felidae > Prionailurus > Prionailurus viverrinus. Next base: position 35,894,023 of record NC_062569.1, read on the forward strand.
TGCTCCTTCGGCCCTGGGACCGACCAGAGTCAGTGCCCACGGGAGGTGTGGGAGGACAGTGTCATTCTCCCTTTACTGCCATCTCTTCCTTCCGGTGTGTGGTCCCAGGGCCGTGGTCCATATCCAGGTGAAGGACGTCAATGAGTTTGCTCCCACCTTCAAAGAGCCAGCCTACAAGGCGGTGGTGACAGAGGGCAAGATCTATGACAGCATCCTACAGGTGGAGGCCGTGGACGAGGACTGCTCCCCTCAGTACAGCCAGATTTGCAACTATGAGATCGTCACAACTGACGTGCCTTTTGCCATTGATAGAAATGGTGAGTGTCCTGAGAGGGCCCCCCTGGGGGGAGGGGCAGGGAATCAAGTCCACCACCCCCTCTCTGAAGGCCAAGTGAAGGCTCTGAATGTCCATGGCAGGTGATGACTCCCTTGCCATCCATGACCTAGGCTCTGTAACCCAGAACTCAGCCCTGCACTAGAGTGGATGTCCTTAGATTATTAGCACAGCCAGGTCGAAGATACCCCCCAGATACCTCAGAAACCTGCTCAGTGAGTACAGCCCCTAGAACTCATAATGCCACACATCTGGATACTTAAGACAGGATGGCTTTCTGGTAGAATTTTCCATGCCGTCAACTCAGCCATACCTGAGTCCCTTTCCTGCACCATAAGTTGTGGCACTACCCCCCACCCCAGCCGTCTGCTTCCTGCTCCCAGGAAAAAAGAAAAAAATGCTAAAAGAGAAGATGGAGATTTTTGGAAACACCTTCTGAGCTTAGAATCGTTTAAGAATCTTTTATATTCTTGCCAATGTCCTTTGAGAATTTCTACTATAGTGACAACAATGAAAGAATGAAACCTCCCACCACACCCCAGTCCCAAACTGAACTTACCGAACTGAAAACAATCCTATAAAGCCCTTTGTGCATTTCCCCATCACCATTCGCAAAACACTTGTAGTGTAAACACCTCAGCCAGAGGCCCAGTCAACTCCGCCCACATTAAATGCAATTTTCAATAACTCCATGTTAATCAGATGATAATTATTTGCCAAGTGTATCATTTGATAGCATGAGTGTGTGCTTATAGGTATATTATCCCCACTCTGTTTCAAATAGGATCATAGAGCACTGCACAAAGATGCAAAAGTTACAAAACCTGAAGTTCCTCTACCCTGTGAATTATTTACTGAGTGCCAGGCATAGTGCTGGGAACTGGGAACAGAGTGGGCGTGGAACTCAAAACCGACGCAGGCCTGCCATCCAGTGGAGCTTACCATCCAGTGGAAAGAAAGTCGAAATGAAAACTAGAAAGTCAGGTGGCACCAAGGGTGAGGTTGGTGCATAAAGCATGCCGTGAGCCAGAATTAGGCAGTGGATTAACTGTGAGCTTCCCGATAGCCGACGCCTAGAGGGAAGTACCATCAGTGACCTGCTTGCTAGTATTCAGTGCTTCCCATGCTCCTTGACATTGAGATGGGGTGGGGGGGGGTGGGGGGAACGTGTCCTGGGACCTGGTCTTCTGCATCCTGAGAACTGCAGCAGGTTCCACAGCGGATGGGAGCCAACAAGACACCCTCATCCCTGATCTCCAGTGGTTTGTGATCTGCCTTGGAAGATGAAATAAAGCATTCTTATAACAGACAAAGATAAGGCAGTTTCCTCATAAAATGATAAACCACGTGGGAATGTTAGAAACCAGCACATTGCGAGATGCTCACTGTGTGGAACACAAGATCAGTGCCTCAGTGCACAAGAAAGTAAAAGAGAAAATATTGGACTTGAGTTAAAGATTGGTTCAGGACTAAGAAGTAGGTAATTTCAATTAGTAGAGTCTGTCAGAACTATTTCCTGATGGCTTTTCCTACAAGCCCTGTGAGGCAGCTGGCTTGTCCCTACCACACGGATGTATGTCTCACACACATCAAATACACGCACATGCACACACCACCCTATGAAATATACAACAATTGGTTTGTATTTTTCTGTTCCCCTATGATCAGCTGCGTCGTCTCTGTCCACAAAAGCTTTGGAACTTGGGGGGCGATGAGTCCTTGGTGAAGAGCGTGACCAGACAAACAGAGATATCTGTGATGAGTGGTCAGGCTCCACTTGACTTCCTGCCTTAGTTCTGGAAAGCCACAGCCCAATGCAAGTTGAGATGCAAATCCTTTCATCTGAGGGTAAACTGCCCCAGTCATGAAGATAATTACTCACCTTGATGAGCCATTTCGCTAACATATGCCAATTTATTTCCCTAGCTGTCTCATTAAAAGTGAGTAATGGTCTTTTGCCAAGCCTCTGCCTCCAACGTTGGTTTACAACAGAAGATGAAGAGGAGAGTGGGCACTCCCAGGGAGTGTGGGCCCCCGACAGCGAGGTTTACAAAAGCGGTTCTCCAAGTAATGAAGGCAGGACCCAGGGACAGACACAGAAGCGGCAGCTCCCCATTCTAATGAGTTTCCCAATTGGTCCTTATCCATCATTTCTCCCAGCGACCTTCCCGTCTCCTTGAAGAAGTTCTTTGTATGCACATCAGAGAAAGTACTGCTGAGTTCGGGGTCCACTCCTTGAAACCGCATGATGGCAGGTAGATGGGTCCTGGCTCCTCCAGCTTGCCAAGCTGTTTGCTTGTTGGTGAAGAAAGGGGAACGGGCAGCAGTGAAGATCGAAGACATTCTATGGATTCAGCCTGGGCTGTCTTAACCCAAAACTCAGCCTCTTTCTACTAGAGGTCTTTGGCCTCCCCACCTTGAATTCCTTCCCCATGAAATCATGGCGGGAACCATCCCTGCCCCCTTGTGGGGTTGTGAGGCCTCAGGGAGGCTGTGCCCTGGGGGTGATGTTCACAGGGTACCTGGCACCTAGGGAATGCTCCATTCATGGTGCCACGATTCTTAGATGTTTACCTGGGTGGTTGGGACATAAAGCTTATTCACTACTCACCCCCCCACACACACACCCCATAGATTTCCAGGCTGAAATTATAAGCAGGTAACTGAGTCACCACTCCCTCTTAGGAAGTTCCGGATCCACTTCCGATGGCTTCTTGTTTCCCATCTCCTGGCACTTGGCTGGTCTCTTTGAGATCAGTAGGGACCAAATCCTTATTTCCGTTGAACAGATGGAAAAACTGAGTCCTAAAGTATTAAGAGCTTGCCTAACAGCACCTGTGACCCCGGTGGCAGAGTTGGGACTGGAGCCCAGATCACCTGAGCATGGGCCTCTCTGCCTTTCCACCAGTCATGTGATCACACTCCTCAGTGATATTTGACAGGAATGCTTGGCTATAGTATTTAAGTTCAAAACTACAAAGTTACATCTTAGTCCTACATCCATTACCTGTGTGAGTGTGTGAGTGTGTGTGTGTGTGTGTGTGTGTGTGTGTGTATGGGAGAGAGAGAGAGAGAGAGATCTTTGATAAGTTACTTAACCCTTGCCTCAGATCCTTCCCGGTAAAATGGGAATTAAATCCCGTGCTCAATGCCATGCCCGTGTGAGAGGCTGGGTGCATTGCCAAGAGGGGGCTCGCCAGCGTGTCTGCACAAACCACGCTCTCAGCCACACTTGGGAATGGCCAGAAGGCGAAGCGGGGTTCTCCACGACACGACACCACTTGGCAGACTTTTCTCCTTTTCCAGCAGTTCCGTGGTCGGTCCCCAGGCAGCCTCTCCTGGGCAACGGGGCTGCCCTGGTGAGTCAGGAGACTCCGCCTCCTCTGGGCCAAGTGTGCCCTACAGTTGGCTTATTTGAAAGTAAATGCAAACATTTCTTTTCCATCTGAATAGAAAAGTCACGCTTGCCCCTTGTGCAGGAAATTCGGAAAGCATAGAAAAGTACAAGAAGGAAGTAAATCACCTGTAATCCCACTAAAGATAGCCATTATTGATGTTCTACCAGTACTTTTTCTGTGGGGTTTTTTCTAACAAAAGTAAGGTTACACTCGCCTTGTTTTTCTTTACCCTGCTGTGTTCACTTAACATTCGATAGTATGGATTTTTTCCACCCTTAAAAATGCTTCATAATTACCACGTTCAGTGCTAAAAACATTCTATCTGGTGCACAGACTCTTTTACCTAGCTCTTGCCTTACTATCAGACATCCAGTTTATTATTTTTCACTGTGGGAAATAATGCTTAGATGAACATATTTGCACCTGTATGTGTAATTTTTATCATTTTCCCGGAATCAATTTCTTAGATGTGGAATTGCATGCCCCAAAGGTATAAACAATTGCAAAGTGACTGGCCTGTGTAACTTTCCAAAAGGGTCATTCCAATTTTTTAAATGTTTGCTTATTTTGGGGAAAGAGACAGAGAGAGGATGAGCAGGGGAGGGGCAGAGAGAGAGGGAGGCACAGAATCCAAAGCAGGCTGCAGGCTCTCAGCTGTTCACACAGAGCCTGATGCAGGGCTGGAACCCAAGAACCTTGAGATCATGACCTGAGCCAAAGTGAGATGCTTAATTGACTGAGCCACCCAGGGGCCCCAGGGGCTATTGTGATTTAAATTCCACTGAAAGGAGGCTGCAGGCCAGTGTGCTTGGCTCCTGGCACCTCCATCAGCCTCAGTTTGAAAAAAAAAAGAACACCTTCACTAATATGCATGGTACATACTAACTGTTCTTTGAGAATTAGCTTCCCCAGGTTCATTTAGAGCAGGGAAATGGGCCCAGGAACCCCTAGTCACCTGGGCTAGCTAGGGACTCAGGTCTCCTTCTTAGGCACTGCTGGGAGAAATCATTCAAATATGGAAAGAAGAATACAATTGTAACAGAAGCAAAATGGGTGACTTTTTGAGCTTCCAAAAATTTTTAAGTATGTGTCTTATCCACATAGGACCCTCCCCAACACAATTGGTCACCACATTATACACTCATTTTTGACCTAAGGCTTCAAATTCCGGGCTCTGAAACCCATTCTCCCATGTGTGAGGCCGGCGGTAGTGGAGAAAGTACATTTGTTTCTCAGACAGTTTCATTAGGACTCGCTAGGATGTGCGGTTGCCGCAGACTGGGCCAGGGATTGCCGCCTGTGTGTTTATTTGTCTACCACGGTCAATAGCGTTTGGTCTGCTTAATGTCACACGGCTTGTAAACCCTGAGCCTTCCTCTTCCGAGAGGCATATCTTTTGAGAGCCATTTAACCATAAGGAAAAGGAAAGTTAAAACTTTTTTGTTCAAAATTCAATTTGATGCTGCTGCAACATCGTTCTTGCGGTTATTTTGCAATGCTTCCACCTGCAAGAAATCCTCCCCCGTGAGCACTATAACCACAAGCTAGTTTGCTAACAGAGCCCACAGGGAACATCACCAACCCAACACCTAGCCGCCCCAGTCCTGGGGGGCCCTGAGCTGAGACCGAAGCCAAAAGGTGTGGGGGGGGGGTGGTTAGTGAGAGGGATTCTGAACACCAGGCACGAGGCCAAAAATATATCAAACCCATTTTTATTCAGAGATTTTTGAATGGCTTTGTTAAACTAAATTTTACTTCAAATCAGTGGCTGCGGGTACATTTTTAGAAACGGTCTGGAGCTGACGGTGGAATAAAAGATCCTCATTCTTGGTCCAGTGTCTCAGACGCTGGACTCTCACAGGAGAAGCCCTGCTCAGGGCCTGGTACTGAGGACTGTTTCACTGGTATTAGGTGATGAGTGCACCAGCTCTTCGGATCTTTAAAACATTATGTGACTTTTGTAATTCCCCAGAGCTGATTCATGTAGTCCCTGTTGCCTCCACTCACATGAGCCATAGACATCAGTTGAAATGGAAGAAAGCTCATTAGGAATTTTTCCCTTAGTTTTAATGAAATTTAAAAATATACCTGAGTCAGCCATTAGCACGTTGGTTTGTTTTTAAGTTTCCATTTTCTTTCTTTTTTTTTTAAATTTATTCTTGAGACAGAGCATGAGCAGGGGAGGGGCAGAGAGAGAGAGACACAGAATCTGAAGCAGGGTCCAGGCTCTGAGCTGTCAGCACAGAGCCCGACGTGGGGCTCGAACTCACGGACTGTGAGATCATGACCTGAGCTGAAGTCGGATGCTTAACCGACTGAGCCACCCAGGCGCCCCTAAGTTTCAATTTTCTTAATTTCACTTCTGCTAAAGGATAATGATAACACTGGAGTTCTAATTTGCTGTCAGCTCCACTATCAGAAAAAAAAGCAAGAATGAAATTCTTCTTTGCAAAGGAAGACTTCACTCTCTCGGAATCCAAAATTGAGAAGTGTTCAGTGCACACTGGGCTTTTATTCATCCCTTAGAAGCAAAACTGTATTTCAGCAAAAATAATCAATTAGAATTTTGCTCATTAATTATCAAATATTTATTTCTGAATTATAATACCAAACCCACAGGAGCAAAAACACACACATGGCCCAGAAAAATGATGTGGTCTCTTTCGGAGAAGAGAAATGTCTTTGCCACCAGGGCAAGGAATCTGTTATTCTGTGTAGCTTTCAGAAGAGAGGTCACACGTTTTCTTATTGATTTTACTTCCTATTTGGTAGCAAAATAATGTGAGAAGAGGCAGTGAACATTTCTGGCGACGAGCCCAGATGTTAAAAAATATGTGCCAGGACATTTTTGAATCCCATCTTTTTCCCAGAGATTTCATGGCAGATGAGCCTCGGTGCCCTACATCATCAGGGACACAACCACACGGGCACACTCTAGGAGGGACTTTTCTGACAACCCATGACTAACGAATCCACCAGTTGGGTTCCAGATATGTGCTTGGAATCTCCTAGTAGTCCTTTCCCACAGCTGAGGTGGCTCCAGCCAGTGGTTCCTGGCAATCTGCCACCAAGGCACAAGCAAGGAAAGGGGTCATTCCATGCCAGTGAAGGTTAGCGGAGTAGAGAAGGGATTTTAAAGAACGGCAGTGTGGTTAACTTGATCCCAAACCTTTTTGAATATCCCTGCGTCCTCAGGCAACATCAGAAATACCGAGAAGCTGAGCTATGACAAGCAACGTCAGTACGAGATCCTGGTGACGGCCTACGACTGTGGACAGAAGCCCGCCGCTCAGGACACGCTGGTGCAGGTGGATGTGAAGCCAGTTTGCAAGCCTGGCTGGCAAGGTGGGCCATCTCTTGTAGATGCTGTTGAGCGGGGGCAGCTTGGCCTGGTGTAGAGAAGGTGCTAGACCTATCCTGAAAGCCAACACAACCTATAACTAGAGGAATTTCTTACATGCGGTCACTCTGCTGCAAGAAATAAAGCAGCTTGTTTATTCTTACAACTCCTGGGTGATCTATTATCTTCATTTTACAGTTGAGAATGTCCAAGGCAACTTGTCTCATATCGTGTGCCCTGTTTGTCCGGCTCACCCTTTCTAAAATCTCATGACACTTTTGAATCGATAGTAATTATACCACCGTGTTCGGGAGAAAGTGCCAGCAAACCTATTCACTTTATCTAAGGGAGTGAGTTGAGCCAGTGTGTGTCAAGTTTGAATCATCACTCAGTACCTGGGGAAGGTTGTCATGTTCTTTGGGCTAGCACAGAAGGTAGGTACACAAGCAGAGGTTGGAGTCCCAGAATCTAGCCTCTAGATTAAGGAGTTTCTCAAGTGTTGGCTCCGGGAATGGAGAAACAATGGCCTTAGATGGAGGTGGGTTTTTGCCCCGGTTTAGCTGTTTGGGTATGCAAAGACGGAGCAAAGGTTCAGGTTACCCTTAGATGACAGAGGTTTATCACTGACCTCAGGCGAAGTGAGGAACGCAAGGCCATGTGCATAGATGGATCTCGCCGAGAATTGGATGGCTTATAGAATAACAATGCCTCTAGTGGTGGCACCAATATCCCAGTGGCCGGGCAGGGATGCTGGACGTATCACTGGGCCACCATTTTGGTTGGTCACTGGCTTCTGTTTCTGCTTCCTGTGCTGTTGCTGCTACAGGTACCACTCACTCATAACTTTGGGTACTTCTTGGAGTCCTGCTTTGTGGCTTGTGTCTACTGTTTTCTCCACGTGTCTTTAAGCTTCAGAGCTCCTGTTATATTCTACCTGTTTCTCTCCCTCTTTCTCTTCCTGTCCGTATATTTCAGTCTTAAATTCCACTTGAGAGGATGTCATTAGCTATGGTAATCATCCGTATTTCTATCGGACAGACTGATGCCACGATACCATAGAGGTCACTGGTCAGACTTTGAACGGGCGCCTATTAGTCAAGCATTCATTCTCATGGTACACTGCAAGGACCCCTGAGGACCCATCTGGGGTCACTCTCCTCAGAAGGCAGCTCTCAAAAGGCTCCTCCCCTGTGCAACTTTATCTCCTTTACTCTTTCAACTAGAAAAAAATGGGAGGTGGTAATTAAACCCACCTCTGGAGAGAGCCAGAGTCGTTTGCCTTTGAACAAAGTAGAGAAGATGAAATGCCAATAGAGGAGTCACAGGTAAGACAGATGCAACAGAAAGAACAAAGTAGATCCACCTATTTTGGATCAAGTAAAAGAGAAAAAGGAACAAGCCAGAGTGGGAAACTACGTGTCACCAACCTCAGGGAGCCTGGGCTCTGGTTGGTATAATTCACTAAACCCTAAGGGACCTGAGGGCAGGATTCTGTCTCTCTTGTTCACCACTGAATTTCTCAGACTTAGCACATATCTGACCCCAATGATAGGTGCTCAAGAAACAGCCATCGAATGAATGAATGAATGAAAAGCTATTTGAGTAAAGAAGAACTCAGCTTGTTTTATTTTAACTTATAAGGACTAACCTAGTGAAAGTCTAGCTTTTGAAAAGAAAGCCTGGAAAGAATATAAAAGCTTTCTAAGCAGGGAACATGCTCATAATGGGATTTTCAGTGGGGAGAGTAAAACACAAAGCAGTATCTGGAAAAAGATCCCAATGTTTTGTGTCTTTGACAAATGAGACACCTACAGATTTGGGATTACATTTTTGTACCTATATTTAAATGCCATTTCCTAAAAGCGTTTGTACTTGCTTCAGTGTTAAACGTATGCACAGAAAATCATGTTAATAATGTTGGGCTCCGTGTGTGCAGAATGTGTGGGACGCCTATCCTGCTAGTGCCCAATGCTATTTGTAGCCAGACTGTGAGCTCCTGGAGGCAGAGGTCACGCCCATTCGCTGTGTCTCCGGTGCTCAGCGCAGGGCCAGGCACAAGGCAGGTGGTTGGCCAGTGCTGCATGGATGAATGGATGGTACACGGAAATGTACCTTTCTGTGGAATAAAGGAAACAGGGACACAGCGACTCCCTGCATCCCTTCACTGTGTCTGGCAAAGCCATTTAAGCATGTGTAACCTCAGACTCAACTACCTTACGGTGGCTTCTCTGCCCACGTTAGCCAGCCTTTGGTGGCAGAAGCTGACACTGGATTCTGCACTGTGTCCCTCCTCCCTCCAGCTTAGCTCCGGTAGAAGCCACTAGGTCTCTCTCCCCAGCCGTCATCCCAGTAGGTTCTCAGATCATAGCAGGTCACCCAGCTTCTCCGACGTGTGTTAGCAGTGCTCAGACTTCTTTCCGGCTACTCCCATCCCAGCCCCCAGACCTGGAGAGCAATCTTCTCTCCTTCCAGAAGGCTGGTCCACTTTATTCCTCCACTTGGGCAGCCCTCACCTCCAGCTGACCCACCTTGGGGCCGATCCTCTCTTCTACGCCAGGTCAGGGCTGCTGCCTTGTAGCTGGATAGCCCTTTCTCCCGTGAAGAGTATACCTACCACCACTGGCCCCTAGTGGTGGGACCAGTCTACTCCCCTCTCCCAGCTTTGCAGAACAAACTGGAGTAAGCCAATGTTTACGGGTTTTCTTTTTTTAACCACGGGGTAAGCAGGCTGCCCCTCACTTGACGGGTTGTCAGGTCCCTGGGGGAAAGGGCTGGCTCTTCTTAAAGTGGGTGTGGGGTGAAGCCGGCCCTGTATAGAATGGGAGAGGAGCACAGAGAGAGGAGGCCTTTCAGGGCACCAGTGAATAGTGTAAGGAAGCCAGTCTGGCTTGCATAGGTGGTTGGGACTGTGGGGAGGTGGGAAGCAAGATTGGAGAGGTCAGGGGTAGGGTATGGCTGGCAGTCAAGATTTTGAATGCTGGGGTCAGGAGCTGCAATGAACCCAAGCCCCTCAGAGCCAGCCGTGAGTGAGAGGTCTGCGGGTATGTGCCAGAGGTGATTGCCCGGGAGAACAGAGACTCTTCCCTGAGCTGATTTCCCACAAACAACAAGAGTCACCAAGCAAACACAGTTTGGCAGTTCAAATTCTTGTACCTGTTTTTAGTCATTTCCCTCCAGGCAGGAGCGGGCTGCAGCACAGTGAAAGCAATCCATCATGCTCAGGAACCTCCTGTCTCCCGGGAGCACTCCCAGTCAGCACCATCAGCTTCTCCCAGAAGCTGTCCTGAAGGAGTAAGGGACCCTGCTCACAGCTGGAGCCTTTCTTTCCTTCCCAGGCCAATGAGGGACTGCTCCCAGACTCCCACGGTGCCCCAGGACATGGCCCCAGTTTTCCATCACAACAACCCCTTCCAGGAGTGTGGGGCTGCAGCTTTCCCAGCATGCTGCTGGCCCTACCCAGCTGTGCACAAGGACATCACAGACCCTGACTCTTCTGCCACTGCCTTATAAACCTTGACCAAGACATTGTCTGCTGGGGCTATGGTTTTCCATTCTCCATCTTTTTTCTATGGCTGTGTCTTGTCTTCCCAGAAACAATATGAGTTCTATCCTCTCTGCTGAGATTCTGAGATTGTCTTCTGAGATTCTGAATAGGTAGTAGGGGTCAGCTCACTCTATGGGGGTAGGTGGAGCTTTACCCAAGGGAATGCCACTCCCATTCTCAGCTGCCCAGAGAAGAAGTTGGTCCTCCAAGGACCAACTAGACCTGTGCGAGTGGAATAGAGAACAAAATCTCCATGTTTTGTCCCGAGCTTGGAGACCTCATGTATCCCTATAGTAGCCCTTACTCATGGAGGTAGAAGATTCTATTAGGAAGCAGGAAAAAAGGTGCCCCTGCAGTAGCCTACAGAAGCCTAAAGGCTGGGTTGTGCCCTGCCTCTCATGCCAGACTTTTGCAGTCTTCTTGGTGTCTGTTCCCCTCTTGCCAAGCCGTTACACGTGCCCGAGCCTGGGCCTATGTGGGCACTGAGGACTTTGGGAAGAATCCACATCTGTTCATGGATCAGAGCGGACAGAGGATATAGTGCCCTCAGAGGCCATCGGGATGATAGTGGCAATGGACCCAGTGAGAGTTGCTCCTGTGGACCCCTCCTTCCAGGGGCCACAGAATGTGTCTTAGAGGATCATTTGTAATTTGTTTGTTGATTTGGGTTTTGTTTGTTTGTTTAGTTGTTATGTGAAGAAACACATCCCCTCTTTATGCCTTCTTTCGTTCTTTATAATCTCTTAGCCTATCTCTTTCTGTGTTGCAAGATGAAAACATTGTCTTCATGACACTTATTTAGTGTATTTTTCCTTTTATTATCGCAAGTCAGATTTTGTGTCTGTTACCTGCTCCGGCCAGTAGAGAAGCAGAGTTCAGTATTTCAAGTCCCTTTATGCAAAACAGTTGCCCTCTGGAGAGAGTCACGGCAGACTTCCCTGGTGGCCCTTCCCCATTTCTTGCCCAGACGTGCAGCCATTCTGGATTGTTCGTGTGCCAGACCAAGTTTCCAGACTCCAGCCCCCGCAGGACCCCCTCTCTCCTTGCCCCCGTCATCGCTGAGCACAAGCCCACGGTGGTCAGCCACCCCTCGCCCCGCACCAGTTCAACCAGCACTGTCAGTTCCTAGACCTCCTCTCACGGGCCCAATTCCTGGTCCCTTCACCTTCACAGTAAGCTGCCCTATTTCATATGGAGAGAAAAAAAAGATGCAGCCACATAACAAGCCACTTTTTCTCTGTTCTTTGGGCTTGACTATTTCCCTAGGTACATCAGATGGTCTCAGTGTTTCTGCCATTCCACAAATCAGGCCTTGGTCAGGAAGAAAGGTGGTATCTGATAGAGTAGGGCTTCTGGCATCCGCATGCGCACAGGAGCACCTGGGAGCCAGGGTACATTGCAGATCCTGACTTCTTCAGTCTGGGATGCTTCTGGATGTAGCTGGTCCACGGCCTTCACATTGAACAAGAAAGAAGGTCGCACAGAAAAGATTTATGAACACACAGAGTGAGTCTAGGACTTCCATGTTGGAAGGACCGCAGCGCGAAAGCTGCTGGTTGAGGAATTATCCCTTAGTTATTTGCATTGTGAGAGTTGACACACACACTACTCAGGGGGAGACATTGCCGAGTGAATTCATTCACCCTTTACTGAGGCCCGCTGTGTGCTGAAGGCCAGGGATACAGAGACAGACACGACGTACCAGGACCCGTAGTGCAGAAGGAGATGAGGGCAAAGAAGGTACTGAGGACGAAAGGTCTGGTGGAGGTGGCTTTGGGGACACAGAAGAGAGACACTTAACCTTGCAGGGGTCCTGGGGAGATGTGCCTGGGCCAAATCTTGAAGGATAATAGTTTCAGCATAGAGAAGAGTGTTCCACACTAGGGAGCAGAGGTCAGGAAGGTGGGAAGGAGCATGGTGTGGCTGGGGCATGGGGGGAGGAGGTTGGATGGGCCTATGGGGACCAGGTCATGAAGGCAGGGCCTCCTGTGTTACCTCAAAAGCACTGGGGAGCCTAGAGGCTTTCATGACCCTGTGTGGCGAGGGGGATTTGGGGGGAAAGAAGGACTTCTTGGCCAACCACATAGATGCAGAGACTGGTCAGGAACCAGCTGAAAAGGATGATTTGTCCTGAGAACACTTTTAAATGGATCATTTCTGGAAAAGTACCTAAAATCATGTATTTCTTCAAAAGCCAATCCAAAGTACTGGACAGCAAAGGAAGTTAGATTTGCAGTCAAAGCCCATGAGAGCCCACAGGCCAGGGGATGAGGTTGGCAGCCAAGCACGTCTGAGGTTGACTGCTGCTAAGTCTTGTCAAGTATATGTCCCTGTCCCCCTGCAGCCATCCATTTGCCCATCACCCTGCCAAGGAGAAAAAACTCCAGGCCCCAGGGGTCAGCTGGCTTCACCCTGCCCCTTCCAAAATCAGATCAATTATTGGTCAAGTACACAGAAGAGCTGGCTTAGGTTTTACTACATGAAAGGCATTGATTTCAAATCTTAGGGTGATAAGCCCAGACGGCACCCACATTTGCTTAGAGACAGGCAAGGCTCAGAAGGTGAAACTGTGTCCATCTGAAGCTTGCATGATGGTGCTTCCCTTAATGCAGGCTGATATACGAGGGCATTGCCAGAATGGCAGAAGAAAGGTTGGCTCCTTGCCCTCAGTCCTGGCCTTCACGGTACTGCCAGTGTGTCCAGTATGCCACCATTTGGGTACCAACTTTTTTGTTCTAAAGGATAACTCCCAGCTTAAAATTTAAATGCCTCTTGGAAGAATCACTATGAACCCAGTGGTCAGCAAAGTATAGCCCGCAAGCCAAATCTAGTTGACCACCTGTCCTTGTACTACTGTGAGTCAGAAAATGGTTTGTGCACCTTAAATCACTGGAAAAAATCAAAGACGAATCATACTTTGGGCCACATGAAATTCACATTTTAGTGCCTATAAATAAAGCTTTATTGGCATCCTGCCATGCTCGTCCATTTCATATCATCTCATGGCTGCTGTTGCACTCTAACAGCAGAGCTGAGCAGTTTCAACAGAGACCAGATGGTCCTCCAAGCCTAAATGTTTACTTTCTGGCCCTTTACAGAGAATACTTGGTGACACCTGCATGGAGCTATTATCTTCCATTGACACCTTAGTGAGAAGTAATTTATTGGAGCGCCTTGGACAGCCTAGAAAGAATGGAACACCAAATAGACACATTAAGACAGAAGAAAAGGAACACGGAAGTCCAAAAAGTCCTCTGTGTTGCTGCACAGAGGACAGGAACAACCCTGTGAGATATGCAATTCTAGCCCACTTTACAGATAAGGAAAACTTAGGGTTAAGAACGTTTGAGTGACCTTGCTCAATATCTCACAGCTGATGAATGGCATAGATAGAATTCAAAGTTATAACTGCCTATCTCAAAGAATTACTGAAGCGGCAGGAGAAGAAGGCTAGAACAAGGAGGTTGGGAGTTTCCAAAGGGGCGCATTACTAGCTCTAAAAGGGCATCTCAGGAGATTGTTCAGAAGAGAAGCCACCTGAGTACCCTCAGGCAACACATTTCACCTCTCCATCACCTTATCTACAAAAAGGCGATGAGACTTAGCTTGAAAGAGTAGCTCCAGTTCAACGAAGCACTGTACATGTGGCACCTAAGGGGTCCCCTGACATTCATTGTGCCCTCTCCTTGCCCTGCCCAACGCATCCATCTTTCCTGGATTGATGCTGGTCTGGTGCACCATTGCCTTAAATGACAGCTCATGTGAAAATAAACCCACACTTGCAGACTGTCCATCTCTCAGATACTTTTTGCCTGAACCTAAAGTTGCTTCTGGTGACCACATGGGCCAGAGAAACACAATGTGAGCCTGAGACATATGTGAAACTTCAAACCCAAAGATGACGGACTCAAGCACAGCAACTCACCCCAGAGTAGGGAAGGCTACCTTCCCCTGTAAGAGAACCGAACGTGAAAATTACCCACCTTCCACCCTTCCATTCACCAGTACCTGGCTTTATTTGACATTCATCCCCAGGGGCTCTGCTCTTTCATCCCATAGGTGTTCTCCACCTTCAGGCTTCTCCTATCCTCTTGACTTTCCCCTTTGTCATATCATCTCCTCTCCCTGTGTCCCTGTTGTCTACAGTCACCCCCTTCCCCTTATTCCTTAGATATCCATCCTCTGAACCCTCCCCGAGGCTGAGGAAGGTGATGGGGTCTGGGGGTGCCAGACTCAGGAACAAACTAGTGACGACAGAGCTGAGTGAGAGTGAAAAGGGCTCAGGCCAACCCTTAGCCCTGTCATGATTGGCCATAGCCTTTGCGGAAGCCACTGCCCTTTCTGAGCCTGGGTTTCCTCAGATGTTAATGGAGAATCATAACCCTTGGCCTAATCATCTGGCAGGATTGTAAGGAGGCCCAAAGAGGTCCTATGTTTGGAAGTGCTTTATAAAACTTAGATTGCCATGCAAATAATGTTATGACTAAAATTGGTAAGATAGGTACCATCATATAAATGGATACATGTGCCTGTGTGTGCACACACATACACACACACATACACACACACACACAGAAATTTATAGAATTGAGTAAGACTGTGTGTCTTGAGCTTTGCAGTCTTGATTTTAGAGCTATAGATTGGACCAAAGGGAGACAGTGGGGTGGGGTGTGTGGAAAAAGCACAGTCTGGGGGGCTGGGCACACAGGCCTCAGTCCCTCCTCAGCTCTAACCCACGCTGCATCCTCAGGAAAGTCACTCCTGCCTGGTTCAGCTTGCCTACGTAGAAATGGATAATAATGCCTTCTCCTGAGGGCCAGAAGCAAGCCTGCCTGTGGAACACCGTGCTCTTAACCACACACACGGGGGCTCAATGAACAGCAGCTCTTTTAGTTCCCTTTATACTGTTTTTTTTTAAGTTACAATGGAGCATTTTCTTCCCAAATAATTGGAAAAGCCATCACTGAAGCCCAATTCCACTGACTCCGGCAGAGTGACCCCGGAGCAGCTGCACCTTGGGTCCG
The DNA here is from genome assembly GCF_022837055.1 of Prionailurus viverrinus. Taxonomy (NCBI): domain Eukaryota; kingdom Metazoa; phylum Chordata; class Mammalia; order Carnivora; family Felidae; genus Prionailurus; species Prionailurus viverrinus. The sequence goes on from NC_062569.1 coordinate 35,909,663, forward strand.
CTCAGATCTGCCAGGAGAGCATCCGAGCTCCTGGCAGAGGGCCTCCAGGGGCACTCCTCCGTGAATAACGACCTGTTTTGACATCACTGACACAGCCGATCATTATGGCGCAACAAATGGCTTCTGTACACGATGCTGATTTACCTACTCTGTGGCGTCTTAATGTGCTTAAAGACCTGCTGGGGAAGCTCGTCTGCTCGAGCCTGTTTCTACCTGACTCCCCTGTGCCTCCATGTGAACATGAGTGGAAATGGGCTTGGGAAGTTTCTGGATCTAATCGTCTCAGCCCTGGTGGGGAGGGGGTGCAGGTGGACCGCATTTGTCCCAAACAGAGCTCAATCAGAGTAATGGTCACCAGTGAGTAAGCATTTAATCTTTGCCAAACCCTGTCTAACAGGGATGCGTGTATTGTCCCATTTACTCCTCAGCATATACCCCGAAAGCTGTTTTTTCCCCTTTTGGCAGATGAGAACATTGAGGTTAAGATGCTGGCCTTAACTAGTTATATCCAGGACCTACATCAATCTCAGTCCCATCTGTCTGTAGACACAGATCTCCTGTCTCTTCATCTACAATGCGTTTCCAAGCAAAGGAGAATGCTGACCATGTTTTGAGACCATTGAAGGCTATTTTGAGAAAAATGTTGTAGTTAGAATCCTTCCCTTGTGTTGTGAGAAAAATGTGTGATTGGACATCGGGGCAGCCTTGAGCAAGGTCTGTGGCTTGTGGAATGGTGTGGGGGAGGTATCACTCTTGCCACACCTCTGGGACCTGCCTGCATCCAGAGTAGTGAGGCCACCTCTCAGCCTTCTTAGATGACTCCTTAGGGACTGGACTACCGAGGATATGCGGCTTACCCAAGGACACACAGATGCTGAGAGGGAGAACAGTGGATGGTATTGGGTTTTCTGACTTAGAACCCATATGCTCTACCCCATCTCTTTGTAGACATGGGTCTGCCCTGGAACCACACGCGATCAGCCTCTTCGACTGATAGTTCTTTTAAGTTTTTGCAGCCTGCTAGAATTGCTCCCTGCAGGGAGTCAGCAGAGGGCGGGGCTTCAGAGGGATGGCTGTGAAGCCAGAAAGAGCAGAGTTCAAATGCAGGTTCTACCATGCCCTCAACTCAGGGCCATTAGGGGAGCCACGTAACCTCTCTGAACCTTCAGATGTGGCGTCTGCAAAATGAGGCTCTTGTACCTGTCTCAGAGGATTGTCACGAGGTAGACCTGTGGCCGGCCACAGGAACGGGTCCACGGTACCAGTGAGGAGGATGAAGGAAGAGAAGAAAGAGAAGCTACTATAGTGGGTTTAGGAGTCGTGCCAACCTCTTGGCATCATTTTCTGACCGTGTGACCTTCGGCAGGTCTTTTGACATCTTAGCCTCAGCTCTCTCATCAGTGAAATGCCCCTCCTATGACTCCCTTCCCCAAAAGGATGCCAGGCGGACTGGGCTTTGTGAGAAGCCCAGCACAAAGACCATTGAATGGTGGTTTTCTTCCAGCTCCCTGCATCCCTGAGTGGGAGGACAGACCTAGCCAGCCCAGGCACCAGTGTCACCACCTGCGTGCCAGCCAGACACTTGGGTTCTAGTGATAAATGTGAACTATGGCAAGCTGCCTACCTCTCCTTGCCACACTTGTCCTCACCTCTAAAGTGGGCAGGAACAGTGTCCTCTTCTCCCCTCATCCGCTTCACATGGTACTTGGGAGATAGAGTGACCACATGTAGTTATGAGTCTTCCCTGGTCTGCCAGGGGGGCCCTGGAGTCACATTGTTGAACGTATCATGTCCCTTCAGATGTCATTGCAGGGTTTGGGAGCGTTGACCCTCTATAACCATGCAGAGGGCCAGCCATGGTCCTGGCACAACAGAGAAGCTCTCAAAACTTCCACTCCACTCACGGAACTCCACTCAGGGTCAACTCTGTGCCAGGCGGATGGTGAGCCCCTAGCGACCGTGAGCTGGAGCAGAGAGGTGAGGGCAAGCAGGTGGACAGGTCAGGAAGAGATCATTCCCATACAAGGAAGTCAGAGCAGTCGCCAGGGGACCCAGGGGCTAGGAAAGCAGAGAGCAGGGGTGCCCAACCCTTTAGAAAGGCTTCCCAGGGAAGGTGACAAGAGGCTGAGACCTGAGGTGTCAGTGCAGTTCTCCAGGTGCACTGAGGGTGTGGGGAAAGGGGCAGTAGTGGAAGGGGCAGGGAGGAGTATCCCCAGGACAGCTTGGTGCTTACAAGCTGCACTTACTTTAGGCCTTATGCACTGTCGCGCATCATAAAGCCTCACCACCCCCTCCGCAGCTGCATAATATTCCTTCACAGAAGGTCAGATGTGCTTGTCTGTGTCCTTGCAGTTAGATAGGGTGCAGTGTGATTGACTTTAGCTTGGCTCCATTTTCCTTTTTTGTGCACCAGTAAAGCTCTCTGTGCAAAAGTCTTTGCATTTTGAATCGCTTTCTCGGGAGGATGTCACCTGGGCCCAAGTACATGGGCATTTCCTGGCCTGAGATATGTTTTGCCAAGCGCCAGTCGAATCATTTGTGATGGCCTGTGCGGCCCCGCAGTAGCATGAGTGACAGCCCTCCCCACCTTCACGCACACGCACTCCCGGGCTTCCAGTGTGTGTGACCAACTCTGCGGATGTGTACTGTATTTTCTGAAGAGACGATAATTCGGTTCCAATTTTAGAATGCCGTTCGGTGAAATGAAAAGTCCTCCCGGACTGTAATATCACCCAGAGTCACAGTCTTTTTATTTAAAAAATAAAAAAGTTTTGCGACCGTGTACAAGTGATCTGTAGATTAAGGAGATCTATATCGCCGGAGCAGGAAAAGTATACAGAGGACATCTTTACAAAAAAGGCTGAAAATGTGTGCGTGAACAAAACTATAATCCTGCACTGCAGAAGCTTTTCAAAGCCATAAAACTAAAGATTCTTGAAGAATAGCTACTCCATCTTGCACCAATAATACATTTGTCCCAAGATAAGAAAATTGCCTGGAAAATGCTCATGTTTATTGGACATAAGAGAGAAGAGTTTCTATAAATCCAAGAGAAAGTACCCTGGTTGGTTGAGTTAATGATTTCCCCCTTGGGAGAATTATCCTTCAGAAAAGCTGCTCTTAAATTGCTTGGTTTCCACACCTTTCTAGCATCAATTCTGCCCGCTGTGTTTCTGTTTGGGAGTTGAGAGGCATGTGAGTTGAGAATCTTTGGAGACGAAGGAGTTGGGGAGAAAGTAGCAGCCAAGCTTTGGGTGGGAGTCCTGGTTGCTGAACACCACAGGGTTCTCTTCAATGGCAGCACCGGCTGCTCCCCAGCACCCCCAGGGAGCTTGGAGCCAGGGCGAAGGGGGACCACACAGCTTTAAAGAGGTGGTTCCCAATACTAGCAAGCTCGGAGGGCTTTTGGGGAACGGAGGCACTGGCACTGGCATCAGAGAGCCACACAGAAGAGAATGGGTCCCCTCACAACACGTGGCTGGCCAGGGGCTAGCTGCACTGGGCACAGTGTCCAGGGGCTTGCGCCAGGCATGGGAGCAGAGGAGAGCCCAAAGGCTGTGTGCAGATCCGGGGGCCCTGGAGAAGCAGCACACACAGAGTGGATCTGAGCCTCTTCAGTTCACAGATGCTGGAGCAAGCAGGAGAATCCACAAGGAATGCATCAAGGAGAAAGTCTGACCAAAGCAGGACGGCCAACGGAATTCCCTGAGCCCCAGAAAGACAGGTGCCTTTCACGAAACATCCTCGCCAGTCCATTTCCCAAATATTCAGTGAGAGGCTGAATTCAGTGAGAGGTCCAGGAAGTGTACCAGGTACTGGAGATTTTAAAACTAAACAGATATAGACCCTGCTCTAGCAGAACTTCTGATGGGGTAGCGGGGGATAGAGAGTTGCAGACAAAAAACAATTACAGAAATAAATGACTAGTTTATTCTCCTGGTCAAAGCCACTTGCATGGCTAAGTCCCAAATCACTGGGAGGAGGGCATGGTCAGGAGTAATCATCCAGTGCACACAACCAGAAGTGGCTTTCTCCCCACTGAGAGCCCTGGGTCCCACATTCGTGGTTCTTCTGGGACTAGAACCTGTGCTTTGCCCTGCAGAAGGTAGAGAAAGAAAAGACAGCTTGTTGTCCTACCCTGCTGGGTCAGGTTCCAGGCAGTAGACAGGTCTCCCTTTGGGCGTCCTGCGTGGGGGGCAGAAATCCTTTCTCAGCCCCTTGCTGGCTGTTGGGGCATGAATGCAGTGGGAGGAGGAACAGGAGTTCATTGCCCATATTGTTCGGGCTAGTGGCTTCCAAGTCTGTCTGCGCAACCCAGTCACTTAGGGGGATGGTTAAAATGACAGATTCCAGACCCTTGTCCTCAAAACCTTCCACTGGAATCTCCTAAGGTGGGACCCAGGAATTAGTGTCTTCAGAAGTTGTTTCTGGTGATTCTTCTGAGGCTAGCCCTGATCTTGCGCCTGTCTACAGACGATAATTTGGGGAACACAGTGTGAATCCCACATAGATGATGTGCATTGCCAACTCTGTGAATCGGGGAGGAGAGAATGTGGTCCAGCCTGGGGCAATCATGGAGGACTTCCTGGAAGAGGAACTGGTTGTATTGCAGTCAGGCAGCAGTGACCAGTGTAGATTAGAAAGACAAAGAGAGTGAGATAGGAAATTGTCATAGTGATTGGTCCCGGTGAGAAGACATGATGGCCTTAAACTAGAGTGGAGAGACCTTGATCTTGGTAGCCATCTAAAATTCAGAAGCAGGAAGCCTTAACGGCCCTTTGCATGTGGAGGGTAAAATGTTACAATGCTCTGAAGTACTTCCTTCTAGATATAAAGCCTTTGGAAGTAAGTTTTAGGAACCGTTAAAATAGGGTATAATCTAGAAGCATGCTTCTTAAATCATCTGTGGTGAAGAACCAGGGTTTTTTTTTTCCCCAATCACTTGTGGACCAGAACTTTATAAAAATGTAATAGAAACAAATTTCTGAGGAAATGAAATAAACAGCGAAGACATTCAAACTCTAAACCCAAGTTTTATTTTTATTAGATTCAACAAACATAAACTTCCTCTGCCAAATTGCTAGAAAAGTTTCTAAATGCTTACTGTTGATTTCTCTGCTGACCTCATGACAGACATAACAAGCAGTTCAGGGACCATACCAGTCTGCAAACCACAGTAGCATTGTTCTGGCAACATGGCCTTGCCCTCACCCTCCACAAAATCTAAAATGGTTTGGATCATCTTTCCAATTTAGTCTGCTCAGCAAGCCTCCCTCCATGGTCCTTGCCTAATGGCGTGGTTTCTCCTGGTTGACACTGACAGGCTGGGAAGAGGGTATGATAGAAGCTGCTGGCTGCAGCCAGAAGCTGTTGGGCAGAAAGCTGTCTACAGTTTGCCAGGTGTTCCCAGAGTAAGGCCTGAAAGTGTTTATGGACATGACTCTGAAATCACCCTGGTGGAGATATGAGGGTTTTCTCAGGCCAACGAGTCACAGTGTGAATTTGAGACAAAATTAAAACCCCTCTGCCATCAGGAAACCAGAGAGAACTTCATAGGCAGGACACAATTTGAGGACAAATTTCTATTTCATTTGGCATTTATCGTGATGTCGCAAGGGTGAGGGAGGTATTAAAAGAGTTGAAAATGCATGAAGTTTTCCAGAGCTGGAGCCATATGTCAATGCACTTTCATCATTATATACACTTGCCCTCAGACACTCACATTCAGGCTGGGGTGTGTGCCTGCACACATATGGACACACACATACACACAGCAGCCACGTCTCGAATTTTTCCACTTTAATGCCTGGCATTCTGTCATTTGGGGGCTGGCTGGGGGCTGGGTGGATGACAGACAGGCAAGGTGTGCAGTCTTACATGGTCAGCAACAAGGATTCCCTGAATCCATATGATTGCCTTCCTCACCTCTGACAGCGAAATCGGAGTGTGTGTGCGTGTGTGTGTGCGTGTGTGCGTGTGTTGGTTTCCATATACCTAATCACTCATTACTGAGCACCTGTTATGGGCCAGGCACTGCAGTGATGTATAGGTTATGCTCCAGAGCAGGAATGGGCCAGAAACAAATAAGTAAATAATTCTCCAGAGGGGAGGACAGGCAGGGATTATATGGAAGCGGGGTGCTGATCATCAAGGTGAGGCAGAGAAGGCCTTACAAAGTCATGAGTGAGTTGAGGCCTGGAGGCAAGGAGGACCAGCCACAGGAAGGGCAGGAATTGAACACCCAGGCAGAGGCAAAGCCTTGAGGCTTAACCGGGGATATGGGTGGGCACAGCAGTGTTTTTCCCCTCCCGTGTTCTCTTTTATAGTTAATTAAGATATCTCTTTTTAGTAAGAATTAAAAGGTAATAAAATGATCTGACTTTGTGAAAGTAAAATATAGTAAATGGAAAGGGTCAGTAATAAAGGAAGAGAGAGGATTCCTTATATTTGTAATTGAGTTCAGAGAGTTTGTGTTTTTGTTTCTTTGTAAATTGTGCCTGTGTAATTGTTTTTAATTGGAGAAGAGAAAGCCACGTAATTTAATGCCTGTTAAATTGTGTAGGGGCCTGTTCTATATCGGGCACAGGGCTAAGTGGTTTGCATTTATTTTTTAAAAAAAATTTTTTTCAACGTTTATTTATTTTTGAGACAGAGAGAGAGACAGAGCATGAACGGGGGAGGGGCAGAGAGAGAGGGAGACACAGAATCTGAAACAGGCTCCAGGCTCTGAGCTGTCAGCCCAGAGCCCGACGCGGGGCTCGAACTCACGGACCGTGAGATCGTGACCTGAGCTGAAGTCGGACGCTTAACCGACTGAGCCACCCAGGCGCCCCAGTGGTTTGCATTTATTATCTGACACAAACCCTATCAAGAGCTCTGCATTAGGTGAGCATATAACCAGTGTCTGCCTGCTCAGGCAGAGAGGGAGATGACCAGCCCACCATATGTGGTATCAAGTGGGAGACCCAGGATTCACACTTAGGTCTGACCCCAAGGCCCGGGTTCCTCCTTTTAGGGTGGATAACAACAATCCCCATTCTGCAGATGAAGAAACTGAGGCTCTGAAAGGTTAAGGAACATGCCCAAGGCTATTTAGCTGAAAGGCAGGACCAGTTACATAATTTGTGGGTCCCAGATGAAAATAAAAATGGAGGGCCTCTTGTGTGAAAATTATTTAGAATTTCAAGACAGGGACAGCAGAGCATTAAAGCAAGTACAAGGCGGGGTGCCTGGGTAGCTCAGTCAGTTAAGCATCCAACTCTTGGTTTTGGCTCAGGTCATGATCTCACAGTTCATGAGTTCAAGCCCCACATCGGGCTTCGGGCTGGCAGTGCTGAGCCTGTTTGGGATTCAGTCTCCCCCTCTCTCTGTGTCCCTCCCCTGCTCACTCTGTTTCTCTTTCTAAACAAATAAATAAACCTAAAATAATTAAAAAATAAAGCAAGCACAAGGCCCTTCTCAGCACGAAGCTAGTCTTAGAGCCAGGATTGGATGTCCCGCCTCACTGATTCCTCACCTCCTCCTGTCTCCTTCCAGCTGAATGTCCCTCCCCATAGTTACAGACCTATAGCAGCAGTTCAGGAAATGTAACAAGAAAAAGAATTCAGAAAAGCAAGGAATTCTTTCTGAGGTTTGGCTTTGGAGTCAGGTGGGCCTGGCACAAGTCCTGAGTCTCCCACCTGTATTGTCTCACTTAATCTTCACGACATCCCCAGGAGATGTGGTTGTAATCTCCCCTCATTTTACTTGAGGAAATTGAGGCAGAGCATCTGGCCCAGCGTGCAATAGCTGGTTAACAGAGGAGGGTCTCACACTCTGTTGTCTAAGTGTCATCACAGCCCTACCCAAAGCCAGGCGAGAAGAACTCTCAGAAGAACTCACCCCCAGGAGCCACGTGGGGAGAGGGGAGAGAAAGTGAGTCTCAGAAGTCAGCTTTTGTTACAATTTTACAAAGGCCTTGGAAGAATATTTCTTTTTCATTTTTTAACTTTTTTTCACTTTTTCCCGTTTTTTTATACATATAATTTATTGTCAAATTGGTTTCCATACAACACCCAGTGCTCATCCCAACAGGTGCCCTCCTCAATGCCCATCACCCACTTTCCCCTCTCCCCCACCCCCCAACAACCCTCAGTTTGTTCTCAGTATTACCTACTCTACAGAAGATCCCTACCGGCTCAGCATTCAGTGGGCCCCAAAGTTCTGGCCCATGTGACACTACGCCCCCTGGAGGACACCCCATGACTCATACAGGTCTGACACTTTCTGAGTCATGGCTAGGCTGCTGAGCTGTAGATTGGGGTGGTGGGTACCATCTAAATAGCCTCCTTCCGTCTAAATAGCCTCCTTTGGCCTTGAGAAGCCCCAGGGCCATGGTGGAGACATCCTGGGATTCTATTCTGCTTTCTGGCATTCCCCCTCCTTCTGCAGTTCTGCATTAACCATGTCTTTATTGTCTATATCCTGATGTTTTGATAACTGGGGTCCTGCTGACCCTGGAGGGACTCCCCATCAGGGCTAGCCAATTCCTAGAGATAGGAAACAACTTACCCTTTTGCTTTTCAAATGCAGACCAACCAATCCAGAACCCATACTCCCCCAATCACCCTCTTTATTGGGCTCTCATACCTTGTGCCACCATATATCACCATCTATCTGCCCTAACCACCCCAGGGCCAGTAGCAGACAACAAGGGACAGCCCCTGTATACCAGAAGCTGCTGAAATTACACAAATTAGCATTTTGGGCAGTCTTTTTTTTTTTAATTTTTTTTTTATTTTTGAGAGAGAGACAGAGCATGAGTGGGGGAGGAGCAGAGAGAGAGGGAGACACAGAATCCCAAGCAGGCTCCAGGCTCTGAGCTTCAGCACAGAGCCCGACACAGGGCTCGAACCCACGAACCGTGAGATCATGACCTGAGTGGAAGTCGGACGCTTAACCCACTGAGCCACCCGCTTTATAAGACTGCATTTTTGGCATTCTTAAACCTGGTTACCATGCTTTGCCCATTCCTTCCCTTGGAAACCACAATAAAGGCCCATGCCCACAGTTTTCCCCCTCCTCTGCCTCCCGACTGACCGCATTGCTTCTCCCCGTGCCCTCAGTGACTTGGCATAGCCCCACTCCTTGGGATCTGTGAGTGTAACAAACGATCTGTTCAATGGAACAGCATCCTGATCTGTTCGCTTTACCTTACTTAAATAAAACCTATATTAAAACAAATGCCCAGGTCACTTCCTCCAGGGAGGCTCCGTTGATCTCTCTACTACTCAGCGTAATTTACTTCTTCTCTGTTCCCTGGGGCCTGCTCTTTGTTCCTCTGTTTGCCTAGAATCTGGCTGCTATCTGTGGCTGCTGCCTTCACTGTGATCCATCCAGTTAGGGGCTATGAGTCCTACTTCTCAGCCTCCCATGTCTAGGGCTCTGCCTGGCACACAGTAGGTGCTCAGTAAAGACCTGGCAACTGAAAAATGGTAAGAATGATGCAAGAATGATGGTAGTAGTAATAACAGTAGCTCTCTGTGCCTGCTGCTTTTCATACCTTTCCCCCAATTCCACAAAGCAACTTTCCCCGGGGTTATCTTCATTCTACAGATGCAAAATGAGACTCAGAGAGGTTCAGTGATTTATTCAAGGCTACACAGCCAAGAAGTGGCAGAGCCAGGGTTCAAACCTGAGTCTGTCCAGCTGCAGGGTTAACAATCTTGAGTTTAATTAAATTGAATCTAACTGAATTGAAGTTAATTCCTCATTGTGTGACCCTGTCGGAGGGTGGCCCTCTGCATGGATTAAGAGGTGGCAATCAGGAGTGTGCTAATGCTCTGAAAATGAACACCAGACGTAATCCAGCTGCCAAATGACTTTTTCAAAGCAGAATCTGGATACTTTATGTCCTTACTAAACACCCATTTAAGGCTCTTCACTAGCTTTAAGGTGAAACCCAAACCGCTTACCATCATCATCTGACCTCTACTTACTTTGCCAGCCCCTCTCTACTTCCTAACCCCCCCCCAATTCAGATGCACTGGGTGGTCCTGGGGATAAAGGTGCTTGCTGCTGAGCAAAAGTACCTCCCTAGCTTCTCCCAGTAAGAAAGGAAGTCCCTCGGTGCCCAACTCAAAGTTACCCATCTCCTGGAGAAAGTCCTCAAAGACACCAGATGGCCGACGCCTGCAGAGAATGTGAGAATGTCAGCTGCCTGAACAATCCTGTGCAGGGGGCCACCCCTTCCTGCCCTCCCACGCTCCAGCACCCCCACATCCAGCCACTCACCTTGCATGAATCCAGCAATTTTCTAGAACACCTGATGCTTCTTCAGCTGAGGCCACAAAGAGCTGCAGGCCCACGAGCACACAGTTAAGGGGAGAAGCGTGTTTTGACAGACCTGTGTCTTTCCTTTTCATCCTTCGGTGTCACTTCTGAGCCCAGAAGGGGAACAATTCTGAATGTCTTGGATTACAAGAACCCCCAACGCCGGTACTGTCCAGAAGTCTCAGATTTGCTTTTTTCCACCTCTAGGCATCTAATATGAGAGTCCCAAGTGGTTAATATTCTCCTGATAAGAAACATGTGTTCCCCAAATTTAGCAGGAATTATAATAAAATCATTATGTTTCTAAATCCTTAATCCAGGAGGAAGGAGTTTAATTCCTAAAGGCATTCTATTGTTAGCTTTTCCAGGAATACTTATGAGGTAATTGAGCCTGATTTATCAAAACAAGAGGTAGTCTGCTTCCTTTCTCTTCACTTAAGAAAAAAATTGAACCACAGTTCATAAACCAGTATCCAGGTCCTTTACAAACTGGAAAGACTTTATTTCTGAGCAGTACAGCTCAGAGAAGTGTGGGAAGCTTGTAAAGCAGGGTGTGACACTTTCCTATTGTGAGTCTTCAACTCACAATTTAAGTAAGGCTAAGGGCTTCCACTGTGTTGGACCCTTAGCCTTCAATGCTCATAACAAGCCCATGAGGAGTAACTAACTTGAATCTGCAGGTGAGGCAGTGGAGACTCAGGAGTCTGAGTATATATATATATATATATATATATATATATATATATATAAAATATACATAATATATTATATATAATACATACATATTATATATATTATACATACATATATAATATCATATATATAATATAATATTATATTATATTATATGTATATATAATATATAATATGTATGTATTATATATAATATTATATATTATATTATATGTGTATATATAATATATATAATATTATATATTATATTATATGTGTATATATAATATGTATAATATGTATAATATTATATATATAATATATGTATTATATAATATATATGTATATATAATATATATAAAATATGTATTATATATAATATATAAAATATATATGTATATATAATATATACAATATACATTATATAGATAGATATGTCTATATCTGTATATCTATATCTATGTCTATATCTTTATCAGTATAAATCAAACATTCAAAAATGAATCTGTAAAAATTACACTTGCTCTCCCTCCTGACAAATCCTCAGAATCATGGCTGAGCTGCTGCGAAAGAGCTGCATGGCCTTGGGCAAGTCATACCAGCTGTCAACCATGGCTTTCTCATCTGCACAATTAAGTTAATAATCACTGGGCTGTTGGGAGAACCAAACAAAAGAATAGATGTAGAAGTGCTTAGCACCCTGTAGGTGCTTAATAATTGTATGTCCTTTTAGTTCCTGCAATAAGTGCTATTGAATAAATGATAATTTAACAATAATGTATCTATTGAACATAACCCTTGTGTTTGGTGCTAAAACGAGTCTGCATTTAGTCCCTCCCAAATCCTGGGTAGTAGGCACCACTTTCACATAAGAGGAAGCTGAGGCTCAGAGAAGGTAAACATTTTGCGGGAAGGAGTAAGGGTGGGGTTTGAACTCAGGCACACTGAATTTAGAGGTCATAGTCTTAACCATCTTGCTATCCGACCTCCAGGAAATGAGGATGAATAGACATTTCATGTGACAGAGGCTGAATTTGATGATTTGCCTTTTGCTCTCTCATTCCCCATCCCAAATTCCTTCTTGGAAAATGAAAGATGTTTGTGCGAGCTGCCCACTCTCTCAAGGACACTACGCTCAGAAAGCTTCATCGATTTCTTTTATTATATGGTTGCAAATTTGCCTGCTCCTCGTAAACCCTCAAAAGCAAGCCTCATGAGGTCACCAAAGCAGCTGCAGATGTGATGTTCCCAATTGTCTTTCGTACTTGATTTCTTCCCAAAGAGGAAATTTCACCCCTGCCAGGGGATGGGGAGAGGAATGAACCCTCTACTCGGCCTGTGCCTCCACTCACCTTCCCTTCAATATTTATTTGCTTCTTTATTTTCATTCCTTCTAAAAAGGACCTGAGGTAGAATGTCTCATCAAAGATAACCACCAAAATATCTAGATAGCTGCAGCGCCCCCAGAGTAAAGGGAATCAATACCATGGATGGCTTGGGCTTCTCCAATGAAGAGACTTCCAGAAGGAGGCAATGTGGGAGGAGCTTCTACCAGCAGAAGTAGCAGAACCTCAAAAACTGGTCCCTGAGGCTCACACCAAGGCCTGCTACAAAAAACCATTTTCTCTATATTTCTAGCTGCATCTCTAAAGAAAGGGAGGATCCAGGGAAAGAGGGGTAAGGCAGGGAAGGGAAAAAGGCCTCCTCCTCCTTGATGCCATTTCTTGTTATCAGGAGGGAGACTGTTCCATCATCAGTTCTGGCCCAGCTTCCTGCCTGAGAACAAAACGAAAACAAACAAAAAGGAACATGTTATGGGCTGCTGACAGGCTAGGTGGTTCTGTAGGACTGAGGTCGGGGCCAACCAGGGCAGTACTGGCGACAGGGCAGATAGGCCAAAAGTTCTTTCTGTGGCTCAAGAAAGGCTGCCACGGCAGCAGTCACGGCTAGGTATCTGTGGCTCCCTAGGTCCACCCTGTGCTGTGACCTCAATGTAGCGTCATCAAAAATAAACATAGCAATCCCTGCCTTTAAGGAGCATCCAGGTGCTGGGGGAGGCAAGCACACAACTGAATCCTACAGGATTCATTCACACTTTCTACCAACATCGAGTGAGCATCTACTCTGTGCCAGGCACCAGGCATGGAGCATGAGGGGGACTCGGAGGAACCATGAAGCTTGGAGTCTAATGCTGTGTCGAAGGCTGAGGGTGTTGTGGAGCACAGAGGAGTGTATCTACCCAGACTAGAGAAAGTCAGAAAGGTTGCATGGAGTTAACAAAACAGAAAGGGATAGAAAGGGAGCTCTCTATAGAAAAAACAGCATGATCAACTGCACAGAGGCATGAAACATTGTACCTAAGACTCAAGGCTTGTCAGGTGTGGACTGCTTCTGACAGCTCTATGACCTTCAGATGCATCTGACAGGACTTCCTGTCCTCCAGTGGCTCATCTTAATTGAACTTGGGGCCTCTGGAGCATGGCTCAGAGAAGCTCCATGATCTCATCCTCCAGGAGGTGATGGGCTAGGCCAGACACAGTTCCTGGGGGCTCTGAGGAAAAGCATGCAATCAGGCACATTCCGTTTCGCATGAAGTCCCTATCCAAATATCCTCCCGTAGTAAGTTCCTGGTGACCAGCCTCACAACCCTGTGTCCAGTCTCTGCTCACGGCACACTCTGAGAAAATCAGACCTAAACTCAGATTCCATGGTTATCCGGAATGGAATGCAGGGGACACCTGTCCCCTTGGACTGAACATCTCCTTCCTTCCCTGCATGCCATGCACACTTGAAGCCCTCAGTCCTCACTCCAAGTCCACACTTGAGATCCGTGCAATGATTGTGTCCTATTTTATTGATGAGGTGCCTGAGGCTTGGAGACCTTCATTAACCTGCCCAAGAACTTCCTGACCAGGCAGAGTCAAACCAAGATCACTGGGGCATCTGCTTCCGACCTGCTTGTCTGAGTCTTCCCACATACGTTCATCCTTGACATTCAGACCTCAGCTCAAACCAGAATTCTCTCCATCTAAAGAGTCTCTCTCTGTCACAACTTTCCCTTTTATAACACTCACCCTCTCAGATAGAATAGCACAGCCCTCCCCCTAACCCTCACCCCTCACCCCAGCTCCGCAAGGCAGGGACCTTTCCTGACTCCTTCACTGCTGCATCCCTGATGCTCCAAACAGAGCCTAGGACATGGAAACCCTGAACAAACGTGTGCTCAGTGAACAAAGGCATCTGGCCCCTCCCCTGGAATTGCTAAATATGGCAGCCAGTGGCCCACTGGGCACTTGTGAAGAACACTGACCCATTCAGGCCAGGCTTTCTCAGTTTCTCACAGGTGAGCACAGGCAATGTCATAGCTTTTTATTTCTGCTTCAGCAAAAGGATACCTTCTAGCAAGGTTCTGTGTGACAAACATTTGCGATTCATAAACTAATAGTATCCATAGGTCACATTCCTTGATTCTACCCACACGTCTGGCTTAGGGTCGAACAGACCTCTCAGACACGTGTCCTCACAGAGCGTGGTACGCCTGCCGTCGTCAGCAAGAACTGTTGCCGGTCTGTGTGAGCGTTGCCTGGAATCTGCTCTGACTTTCAATTGCTGCTTTTGCTGTTCCGGTCAATTCATGTGTGCACTCTCTCTTGGTGTTTATTTTCGTTGATTGCTCTATTTCGTGTGGTGCCATTTTGATCGTGGTTTTGTTCCTCTCCAACACTTGATCACCTCCAAATTATTTTTCCTCTAAAAAGAAGTCATAAGACCATCAGCCCTCCTTAAGTGAGCCACGGTCCTGAATGCTTGGGAAAGAATCCTCGCTCCCCACCTCATGACCCCAAGTAATCCTGAACTACTGTGCTCTCATATTTTGTGACAAGACATACGCGTTCCTAAAAAGCACCCCGCTACACAAAATGGGGAACAGGGAGCGAGGGGCATAACACTCAGAAATGTCATCGGTGACAGATAAAAAGGGCACAAAGAAAAAAATATTAGCACAGTTTTACACACGTTAAAGGGTTCAGGAATATCTAAGTACTACAATAAGCACGGCACTTCCCCTTGAAAAGACCTGGTGTTTGTATGTAGAAAGGACGGGGGAGGGTGACAGTTGGGGCAGTACTGTGGCGGGGTGGACGCAGGGCTCTCTGGATGGCATGGAAATTTGCAACTGCCGGTGCAGGTGGATGTGGCTTATAACGCATAGTGGGCTGCGGCACCGAGAGGTGCTGGAGGTGTGTCCACGGGCGTGTTTTGTGCATTCCTACCTGGCTCAGCTCAGCTGGCTGCCGTTTTCTGCATTCGCCTAGTGTTTCTCCAGTAGGAGATTTTGCCTAGGCAAATGTGAAATTCCCATTATCCTCAAGTCATTCCCTAAGATGTCAATTGCATTGGAACAAATTCACATTTTCAAAGACCGTGTTCCATCAGAACTGGCCGTACCTGATTGCCTTTAATGTTTTCCTCGTTTATTCAGACTGGACCAAGAGGATTGAGTATCAGCCTGGCTCGGGGAGCATGCCGCTTTTCCCCAGCATCCACCTGGAGACATGCGACGGGGCCGTGTCCTCCATCCAGATCACCACAGAGCTACAGACCAATTATATCGGCAAGGGCTGCGACCGGGAGACCTACTCTGAGAGATCCCTTCAGAAATTTTGTGGTGGGTAAAAATGATATACAAAGCATATCTTATATTATGAAAGAATTAGCCCCTGCCCACCGCATTGGCATATATACCTCCTGGATGATTATTAAGTTTACTTACTATGATTAGGGGTTCAGATGGCACAGGTCTGGGCACTGGGCACACCTGACTAGGTCCCACCATTTACCAACTGTGTGGCTGTGGGCAAGGCATGGGACAAAGCCTCCTCTCTTCATCAGCAATTAATGACACAATGCACTTAAGACAACCTACCGTGGAGCCTGAAGAAACACGGGCTCTGTTCCACTGTGTTGATTTTAAAGAGGCACCTGATCAGGGGCCAGGGTGAAGGGTGGTGTCTTATCACTCGGGGAGCGGTCGGTTTCCTCTCCCAAGGGACCCCCTCATAATTTACAGAGCCCAGGCTAAGTGAGAATGTGGGGCTCTTATTCAGAAACTCATAAGAATTTTAAGGCTGCAACAGCAAAGCATTAAACCAAGCCAGGGACCCAGGCCAAGCATGGGACCTATGTGATAGCTTAGGTGGCATGCCAGTAAAGCCATCCTGGCCGCCCATACCAGAGAAGAAGATCTGGCGTGGGGGCGGAGGTGGCCCAGGTGAAGGTGTCCCGGTGTAACAGAAAGGACCTACTGCCTCTGTGAGGTGAAGCCACAGGAAAGGAGCTGCCAAGAGCAAGGAAGCAAGACTGATGAAGGTGCGGCACAAGGAAACCACTTTACCAAGCAGCGACTTTGTGCACCTGCTACGCTCTTCACATGCATCGCTTGATTTAATTCTCTCATCTTCAGTGCGAGGAGGCTGTTATTCATCCAGTTCTAAAGATGGGAAAGTTGAGGCCCAGAGAGGAAAAATAGCTTGCTCATGATCCCAGTTAGAAGGTGACAGAGACAGAATTTGGAGGTAGTTCTACCTGAATGAAGGCTGTTTAGCTCAATATCTGAGGAGACAGGCCAGGCCTTGGGAGCTAGAATGTAAATCTCTTCAGTCAGTCTGTGGAGTGCTCAGTACAGTGGGAATGGTCCCATGTGCTTGGTAAACCAGACCGTTGATGTGTTGATGGGCCTTGGGGTGAGGTGGGCGACATATATTTCGTTTGTCTCGTGTTCTCACCAAGAATATTCAGGAACTCCCATTTGATTCCCTAGCTGTGCTGCGGGGAGCTTAGAAAAGAGCTTGCTCTTAAACTAGACCTATATTTGGGGGTAACTATATCTCCACAAAAGGAAAAGGACCCTCCTGGATACAATGCAGGCTGCCATCCACTCCTGGTGACCCCTCCACTACTATTGCTGGGACAGTTTCCCTCCTTCAACATTGCTGTGCACACACACACACATGCACTCATGTGTGCGTGCACACACACACACACACACACACACACACACACACGTCTTCACCCACCCTGCTCTTGCCCAAAGAACCAGGTGCAAATTTTAGAAGTGAATGTGGAATGGACCCTCTTTAGGCTATGTCCCATTTATCATGTCACCAGGCTGTCAGGAAGGCCTGCGGGAATGGAGCTTCTCCAGAACAATGCAGTAGGCTGGGGAGAACATCACAACTTCAATATTCCAGACAGCTCCTGCAAAAATGGATGGAAGGGGCCCACAGTATTCAGCAAACTGCCTCCAGCCCACGTGCAGAGAAGCCATCTCAGACATCTTACTCTGAATGAATATGCCCTTTCGCTCCCCATGCACCTGGATTATAAGTCAACTCAACCCGTGCCACGGTGGGTTACAGCCATTTCCTAAACCCCTCCAGGTTAGAAGGAGATGATGGAATCAGGTTGTTAAAGATCAGATGGGCCCAAGGGCACGCACTTGTGATTTGATTTTGAATGTTGCTGGGGAGAGCAAGAAGGATTTTCTCAGGGAAGAAAGTTTAGAGCAAAATTGCATCTGGTTGTTAACACAGCTTATTCCTTCTGGGCTGCCAGCCTCGCCTTGCAGGAGGCACGTTCATTCAATGAGGAGAGCAGGTTTCCCCCAAGATGTGAGCTTGCCTGGTTCCAGGAGCAACCCTTTATTGGGGGAGCGGTGGGGGGGAGTCTGGGTGTCTTTCTGGTGACCTCCCCGGTAGTGCCGCCCACTGCCCTATGGGGACTCTGTCCTAGTAACAGGATGGGTAGGAACACTCTTGCCTCCATGTTAGGAGTCTGAATCTTGAATTCCATGGAGGGAGAGCTCTGGAAAAAAAGGCAGAAGCAAATGAGTGAAACCCAGATGCGCATCTGCTGCTAGAGTCAGCTTTGGAGAAGGCAGCTCATCGGACCCCATGCTCTTTCCCAACTGCAAGGGAAATGCAGGCTGGGTCACATATAAAACAGAGTCTGGGTTATCATTCCTGCTCCTGTGGGCAGCTTAGGTTCTGGGGACAAGCTTCTGTGTGTTTTCAGTGGATGGTAGACAAGTTGTTTGCAGGCTCTCCCAACTAAGGAGCAGCCATGATACTTTCAGCCTCAGCAGTCATGCATTTTTCATCTTCCAAATCTTTATTGGTTTTGGATGGAAACAGGGAGACCAATTAGGATGTTATTGCCATGGTCTAAGCAAGAGATAATGAGTTCCTAACCAGGGGAGTGGCAGTAGGGATGCCTTTAAGACAGCTTTAGGAGGCAAAATCAGCAAGCTAACCAATGATTGATCAGCTGTCAGTGAGAAAGAAGAAATTAAGATGACTCTAGCATAAGCCTCTAAGTGGACAAGGGTGCCACCAGCCAGAACCAGGAATGCAGGCAAGAGTAGATTTAGGGGGACTCTGAGGTCAGGTGCCTGTGGAACATCCAGATGTGGGTGTCCAATGCTAGCCTGAGTCTGGACGCTCCTGCAGCCTGGCCTCCACCCAGCAGATCCATCGTCAGAGCCAGTTTCTTCCTGATGTTGCACCTCTTCTTGGCCAGGACACCTCCTCTGACCCTGTCCGTGCCCAGCTGGCCCTCATCCCTAAATCTTAGCTCATTTTTCTTCCCACTAGAATCTCTCCCCTTTTCGTCATCCCAAACCTTTCCCTTCAGTCAATATTCTCCTGACCACTGTACACCAGGGAGGCTGTCCTAGGGGTGCTTCCTGGGTTCCTTTGAGTTCCGGCAGGGGTGTCTCCATGGAGGGGCATCTTGCATGTCTGGTCATTGCTCACCTGCCTCCTCCACTTGTGATACGGGCTCCATTAGGAGCTGTGATAGAATCCTGGTCAAGGGGAAATCTGACAGTAGCTAGCTCAAAGCCAATTGTCAGCAAGTATCTGACAGGTGCAGTAAAAACAAAGGCGTCCCCTTCAGCTTGTAGAACATAGCCTAAGATGATCCCCCACTAGCCTTGCTTTACATAAAGCCAGGCTTCTTGACGAAGTTGGGCAAACTGCTTATCACTTGCTCTGAATTCAGAGATTAAGATGAAGGGCTCTGTCATCTCAATACCAGACTTTCCAGAAGTGAAGTGTCACAGTACTGCCTTGAGTATGAGATGCCCCATGAAGCCCTTAGGAAGACCTCTTGACCAAATTAAATTTGACATTAACATCAGCCCCAGGAAAGGCCCACGGCGCTGCCCCTAAGTCAGTACATATTATAGGAAATAGAAAAGCGGTCTGTGATGCACATGCCTTTCCTAGCCCGGAGGCCAAAGGCTAGTCCTCCTCAGGATCACGAGGCTCCTGGCAGCTGGCCCACACCTCCACATATGTCACCTGGGTCAGCTGCTTTGTCTCTCGAGTCAAGAACTTTGAGGAGAGGCTCTGTTGCAGGAAAGGCCACAGGATGAGAGCATCCTATTAAATCAAGTGGTGATCTGTCAGAGCACTTCAGATCACCAGACATTAAGTTGTTCTCAGGGCTTATTCATTTGAGAGCCCAGGAGATTTTCATAGCTGATTCGCTCATTCATTCTTTCATTCCTTCATTCGTGTTTTAATTTAACAAATATTTGTTGAGTGTCCAAATGCTGCAACTCTTGAGGTTATATAGAAGTTAATAAGACCGCTTAACAATTCAGTCTTCTGGGGGAGACATGTTAAAAAAAAAAAAAAAGTTAAGAGGCTCCTGGGTGGCTCAGTCGGTAAAAGTCCGACTTAGGCTCAGGTCATGATCTCACAGCTTGTGAGTTTAAGCCCCACGTCGGGCTCTGTGCTAACAACTCAGAGCCTGGAACCTGCTTCGGATTCTGTGTCTCCCTCTTTCTTGCCCCTCCTCCATTCATACTCTGTCTCTCTTTCCTTCAGAAATAAACATTAAAAAACATTTTCTTGGAAAAGAAAAAGTTAAGATCATCTTCTACTATACCATGAAGCTTAACAGAGCTGCTCTCATTCATAATCATGGTCAGAGGCTTTTGTACCCCAAGAATAGCCCAGCTACAGGAAGCTATTGTCAGTTTCTCCAAGATGCCTTTAAAAGGCTGAGCTTCTAGGGGGTGAGTGTCAGAACCCTAGATGTAGCCAGTACTTCCATTCTCAGAGAGCAGCAGTGGGCCTACTGCTTAAAGGAAAATCAGTACACACCTACTGGAAATCAGATTAAAGGGCAAAGGGCTGACTCATAGAGGATAGTGAGTGGGGAGCTTCTCCATGGATATGCTGATTTCTTTGGCCTCATTTAAACAGCTGTCTTACAGCAGCCCTCCCATGTTGGGGGTAAGGATTTTACCTGTAGTGGCCTTGCACAAGCTGGTCAGCAACTGAGTCTCTATGGCCCTGCTTCAGGAGCCTGGCTGACCGCCCCTCTTCCAGGGCCCAGTTTGCTTCACCTGGAGATCCAAGTTCCCAATGGCAAGGCCTTGCAGGAACCCTTCTTGTCTGGGATTCCAAAGGTGGAATGACACTCTGAGTAGGGACAACAGCATGTGAGCTCCTGAAAGGACATCAGAAAGTCCTCCCAACATGTCCGTGTCGAAGGCCTCCGGAAGAAGAACTGGGAATCGTAGGCTCTGATGTCGGTCACTTACGTGGATAATCAGGATCGCAGGTTATGCACCAGCCACCAGTGACTCTAAAATCATATTGGCTATCATTATTTTATTGGTGTTTATTATTGACATATTATTATTTTATAACAAAGGTTTATTTATCATCTCTACCACATGTCCTTCTTGGGTTGACTGTGGCTCTCTTCCACACGGCCTCCCACCGGGATCTAGGCTAACAAGTAGCCTTTATCTAGAGCACTGTTGATCTCATGGCGCATGGAAAAGACTTGGAGAGCCATGAACTGTCTCTTAAGGCTTCTGCCCTGAGAGGACACATCACTTGCACTCACACGTTGTTGGTCAGAACAGGTCACATGGCTCTGTGACATCAGTGGGGCAGAGAAGCATGTTGGGAACAGGGTGCATTCAACCACCACACAGTCCTAGTATAGCATTTGCCAAGAAGGCCTCCCTGTCTTCCCCTGAGACTCTGCCACTGACCTGTTCTACCCACCAATGGTAAAAGATCTTCTACTGGGTCCCAAAAGGTAGGGTCAACTTCTGTTTGGTTAGTTCCTGGCTTCTCGTCACAGTGCCAGGCGTAACCTAGACATTACATGAATATTTATTGAAATAGTATGGAGTTGATATTGCAATTGGAAGAGCATGCCACAGAATGAGGCCTGCGTCTTTAAAAAAAAAAAAAGTTGATTCATTTTGAGAGAGAATGAGTGGGGGAGGGACAGAGAGAGAGAGAGAGAGGGAGAGAGGGAGAGAGAGAGAGAGAGAGCGAATCCCAAGCAGGCTCTACACTGCCAGCACAGAGCCTGATGTGGGACTCAAACCCATGAACCATGAGATCATGACCTGAACTGAAATCAAGAGTCTGACACTGAACTGACTGAGCCACCCAGGTGCCCCAGAATGAGGCCTGTGTCTTTGATTACAATGATTCCTCGACCCTGAGACCCTCCACTTATTCCTGCCCTGTGGCAGACCCCGAGGAGGCATGACCTGAGGCTCCATGTCAATTACCATTGCCACAGGCCCAGCTTGAGGTGCTAAGAACACTCTGCCCTCACCAAAGTCATTCAGAGCAGAATGCAAACCCTGCAATTAAGAAGTTCGGGCCCCTGGGCTCCATTTTTGCTTTCACAGCACAGTGTGTCCTGAAATCTATCTCATTCATACATCTTTATCTAATTGCTGACTCAGAGAGGCTTCCCCATTCTACGCCTCGGGGACCTTGACTCATGCCTCAACTCTGGTTCCAAGTCCGCCACGCTTAACCTGCAACTGCTGTGCACCGAAACAGTGTGGACTCTAAGCAGCCGGGTGGGTCCCAGGGACCTTCACAGAGGATTCCCAAAGAGCTCCTTAAATACACCCTGATTCCAGATGATGCGGCACCATCTTTGCAAGTGACGCATCCTGTTTACCCACAGCTTTCCCTGAGATCCCTTGAGGAGAGGAGAGAGAGAGAGGAACTTTGGGAGAAAGTAAGTCTCTCTTAGTTTGTTTAAGTGCGCCGAGAAATGAAATACAAGCTGTTGAGTTTGGGGAAGTCTGCACCATCTGGTTACTTACAGCTTGATGCTTTCGGGTAGGCAACATCTGTGGGTTAGGCAGGGTGGCCCCGCCGCTCCCCTTGTCATGGAATCAGGGAAGCCTACATCAATGGCCTTACCAGGGCACATGCTGTCTTCACCATGACTGTCTGTGGACAGCCACCTGTGTAGGAGGGTGGGATCCCAGGGGCCTATGCTGTGCGCTTGGCAAGACACCATGCTGCATGGTAGAATGAACATTAGCTGGGCCTGCCTCTAGCTAGCTGTGTGGCTCTGTGACCTTGGTCAAGTCATTTCCCTTCTCTGGGCTTTGATTTCTGTTTATAAAATGTAGCACAGTTTACAAGATCTCCCTCCTGGTTCATTGAGGCGGTGCAGTGGGGAGCCTGGTCTTTGGAGCTGCAAAGCCCTGGTGATGGGCCCACTCAGTAGCTGGTTGTGATCCTGGGCTTACTGAGCCTCAGGTTCTTACCTGTAGACTGGAATCATAATAGTATTCACCATGTAGATGAATGATTAAGCAAAAGCATTGTAGTACTTAATTCAGGTCTGGTGCTCAGTGCCCAAACCAGTCCTTAGGAAAATAAATAATAGTGGTATGGTGCAAAGCTGGCATTGGCAGCTACCAGGCACACATGTTCGCACTGGTTCTGCTAGACTGCACTGGATTCACTGGCCTGAGCTGGAAGTCTAGGAGCCCAGAGCACTCAGCCTGCATCTCTCTGGCCACCTGGAATTTCGAGAACTGACACAATCTCTGAGAGTGCCCCGTCATGGGGCCGTCTCCACACTGGAGAAATCCTGGTCTCAGAGCCAACTCACAGTTGGGTCCAAGAAACAGTTGCCATGTTGCATTATTCTGAGGGTTCTAAGAAAATGAAATTGCTCCAAAAGATCGCGTATCTCCCACTCCCCAACCACCCTCAAATCTCTCCCTGCTACCACCCATATAGATTTCTTTCCGATACCTTTGGAGGGTGATAACCCTTAAGGCTTTGTTAGGCATTAAAATATTACTGTGAATCAACCTAGCAGAGAAATAAAATAATACCAGACAAGGCTTCAGGGACATTAGATAAGAAGAAGGAAATATTGGGGCTCCTGGGTGGCTCAGTCGGTTGAGCATCCGACTTTGGCTCAGGTCATGATCTTACAGTTTGTGGGTTATAGCCCCGCATCAAGCTCTGTGCTGACAGCTTGCTCAGAGCCTGCAGCCTGCTTCAGATTCTGTGTCTCCTTCTCTCTCTCTGCCCCTCCCCGGCTCATGCTCTGTCTCTGTCTCTCAAAAATAAATAAATGTTAAAAAAATTTTTTTTTTAAAAAGAACAAGTAAATATTGATGAGAGGTGTGGGGACAGACATAAGGCTGAATGGGCAGGCTTACCTGGGCATTGGATAGATGGCCAGAAGTATCTCATGGAGGCCCTGGGTGGGAAGAAGGGCAGTTATAAACATTAAATGAGTGTCTATTAATGGCACTGTGTATCAGGCATGGTACCAACCCCAAAACCCTAGGAAATACACATGTAAATAATGCAGTCAATACTGCCCACACTCTCTCCTTGATAAGCATAAGCCACAGGGTGATCATGGATTGGCAGACAGGAATCTCCCACCCTCTCAGACTCTGTGGTTCCTGGAGGCCTCTCCTAGGGTGAGTCTGTCACCCTAAACAAAGCATCTGGCTCTAAGGAAACCTATTTTTCACATAGCATAACTTTCAGTTGCAAACCAACAGGTGCTCAACTCTAGACTTGATCATCTGTTCTAAGGCTAGAGGGAAAACTGACTGCTTGAACCTTTCCCAAGAAGTATATTGGTTTCCAATATGGCACCTTCCTGAAAGGTTCTCAAAGGTCATTTTAACCATAGGAGATTTGGTGGTAGCTGACTTTGGAACCCAATCCCTAGGTGAGACGAGATTCTGATATACAGAATTCAGATGTCCAGTGACCTCTGGCAAAGATCCGGTAATGCACGCAACCACTGTCCATTAAGCCCGTCAGCTTTTACGACTGACTGGTTGGAGCCATCCTGGGAGAGCACTGGCTTCCTGCACCATGCACACCTTATTCCCTGACAGTATCAGGAAGCCCCCGATCCTTATCCTTCCCTAAAGAGCTGAGCCCTGCTCCTGTGTGGGACATAAAGATGCAGAGAGCTCTGCTGGCAACTTTTGAGCTTCAGTGGGAAGCCGGTGGACACCCAAGGGTTCTCCCAGCGGAGGCATCCAGTCTTCTCTGCCAGGCTGGCCACCCCTGCCCCCCTCAGCTCCGCCCTCCACAAAGCTGTTGGTGTGAATTTCCTAAGACATAAATCTACCTGGGACACTCCCACTGCTTCAGGCTTAGTCTTCGTGCATTACCCTGGAATCATAGCAGTAGCAGAAATAAAAATAGTTACAATAGTAAGGATAAAGTCACAGGTAACATGGAGTGAGCGCTCACCACGTGGCCAGCATGCTGCTTCAGGCTCTAATGCAGGCTCCCATTCAGTCCTCACAACCACTGGGAAGGGAGATGTCACAGCAGGAGCTGGACAGGCAGAAAGGCTAAGGGACGTGCTCACAGGGCCTAGGTCAGCAAGTCATGTTACAAGGCATCAAATGCAAGTTTGCTAACTTCTGAACCTGTGTTCTCGACCACTGTACCGTTTGGCCTAAACATAATGGTTGTAAAAAAAAAAAGAAAAGTGTGGTGGGTAAAAAGTGGCTCACACTCCTTATGGCATCGGGACCTAGAACTTTCCCCAATCACAGCCCTGATCACACTGTGTCACAGCTGTGTGTCCACTTGTTGGCTTTGAGCTGCCCCAGGTCAGAAGCTGTGCTGATTCACCTTTACATCACCAGTGCCTAGCAGGGGTCTTGGCACATGGTCGGGGCTCAATAAATGGCTCATGGGTTAATGGATGGATGAATTCATTGGTCCACATCAAACTCTGGCCTTCTCTGGGAACTTCTCTGCTTATGAAAGCCCACCATTCTCATTTCCCTAAATTCCAGCACCGTTTTCCTTATATAATATAGCTCATTGCACCTTATCTTGTCACATATAACATTTTTGTCTGCATGTTACTGATGCTTTCACCTCTGCAGACCATAAGAAACTCGGGGAGGAGGGGGGCAGGTGTGGCCTTTGGCCTTTCTTTTCCTGACTCACCCAGCTCCAGGTTGGCTTAGATCTCTAAGTAGATACACTGAGTAGTTCATCCTGACCCAGGAGCAGAAAATGGAAGGTGAGGACACCCAGCCCGTGAAGAATAACGCTTTGTTCTTTCTGTCCCCCGTGCACTGCAGGAGCTTCCTCTGGCATCATCGACCTCTTGCCATCCCCCAGCGCAGCCACCAACTGGACAGCAGGACTGCTGGTGGACAGCAGTGAGATGATCTTCAAGTTCGATGGCAGGCAAGGGGCCAAGATCCCTGATGGGATTGTGCCCAAGAACCTGACAGACCAGTTCACCATCACCATGTGGATGAAACATGGCCCCAGCCCCGGTGTGAGAGCCGAGAAGGAAACCATTCTCTGCAACTCGGATAAGACTGGTGAGTCTGGAGCCCACCCCTGCCGGTGGCTGCCCCTTATATCCCAGCTGGTTAGGCACGGACGCAGCCACAGAGGATGTGGGAGGAAAGCAAGAGCATGATGGGGGCCTGGGAAAATATTCTTGTGTCTGGTTTTCTGGCTGCTGATTTTCTGGGCTTGGGGTAGAGCAGGACCAGGAAAGGGGGGAAGAGTAGAGGCACAGACACAATGCAAAAGCTGAGACTGGTAGTTTTCAAACTGGGTTCTTCAGAACTCCAGCCTCCCCAGAAGTAACCTAGGGCTACTACACATGAAGGGGGTGGGGGTAGCTGGTGGGGGACACCGCATCCTTACTTCAAGCAAGGCAGCTTCACCTTCACTATGTTATAGACAGTAAGACTTCCAAAGGTTTATTTTCAGTGAAAAGGTCATGCTCATTTTCAAAGTCACCGAATGGTAGCTGACTTTGGCAAGGCGTTTTCCCCACATTAAGCCTGCACAAGGCAGTTCACAGCTTAGTGGTTAAAAGCATTCCATCCCTTATTGGCCATATGACCTTCAGCAAGTTGTTTAACCTCTCTGTGCCTCACTTTCCCTTTCTATAAAATGGGTATTATAGTGTTATCTACCCATAGGATTTTTATCAGGATTAAATGACTTAATGTACATATAGTGCTTTAGGACAGTACCTGGCACATAGGAAATTCAATCTGTGTTAGATGTTACTGTTCAAGATAGTCTCTTATATCTCTACAAACAAGTTTATGAAAGCATTATTGTGTTTCCCATCTTGAGGATAAGGAAACATCCTTGAGAGGTTAATAACTTTCCCAAGTATATAGCCAGTGAGTATCAGAACTGGAATGTAAGCTCAGATCCAGCTGACTCCAGTCCTGTGCACTTGTCACCACACCCCACAGGTACACACATACACACACACATACACACACACACACACACACACACACACACACAAACCCATGCACATGCATGCAGGCACACACACTTTTCGGGTATCTTATGCAAATTTTACAACTTTATCTTTTTTTTAATGTTTTTATTTATTTTAGAGAGAGAAAGACAGAGCATGAGTGGGGGAGGGGCAGAGAGAGAGAGGGAGACCCAGAGTCTGAAGCAGGCTCCAGGCTCTGAGTTGTCAGCCAGAAACTGGCACAGGGCTCAAACTCACAGACCGAGAGGTCAAGACCTGAGCTGAGGTCAGTTGTTCAACCAACTGAGCCACCCAGGCACTCCACCAGCACTCCACCTTTTCTGTTTCAGTCACTCTTTATATTACATGTTAGCGTACTTTCCAGATGCAGAAACTGAAAGAGTTGTCTGGCTTTTCCTAGTCCTAAAGTAAGTCTGTGTCAGATTGGTTGTGCCGAGGGTCAGTTTTTCTGGGACTTTCATGCCAGAAGGATTCTGTAGACATGCATGAGGTCACACTGAGGTTTAGGACCAGGTTCAGAGCTCAGCCCACAACCCCAGGAATCAGCCTGCGGTGTGGTCCGTGCAGTGCCTGGCAGGGTGCTCCCGTCACAACCCAGGAACCCGTATCAATAAGACAACAGGACAGGGCTGTAGGTACCAGCGCAAAGTGGCCCCGCCCCGGCTGGGGTTAGCGGCCACACACATATAATCCTTTCTGAAATGTATCAAATACCCCCGGGAGGCAGGTCAGACAGATGTCAGTGTTCCTGCTTACAGAGGAAGAAATTGAAATATCAAAGGTTGAGCAACTGGCCCAGGGTAGCACCGCCGGTTACCCAAAGAAATGGGATCAGACTGGGCCCCCCGGGCCCAAGTTCCACACGCAGGCTCTGGGTCCCGTGGTTCTCAATGGCTACACAGGAGAATAACCTAACCCGGATGTTTGTGAAAGTGCACAGATGCCAGGGCCCCACCCGGCACAGTAAGTCAGACTTTCTAGCAGATTCCTTTGTACAGCCATGGCTGAACATGCCACCTTAAATAATGACACTTCACTGTCGTCACACCAGTCCACCCCACGGCACATCGACACCCTCAAGTCAGCGAGACCTGGTGCTCCTGTGCTTTGGCCAAGCATATGCAACAACACTTTGCAAGCAGCTCAACCCTGGCACAGAGAAGCTAGGGAAGGTTTTCTCTAAGTTCTTTGACTTAAAAAATAAATAATCTATAAATACCTTCTTGCCCTAAAAAAAAAAAATTTTTTTTTCAGGAATAGGCTAAAGTTTTATTAGGCTTTTATATATCAGAAACATTTTTTTCAAGGCATGTTTATATCAGAAAACCTGAAAAAAACACATAAAAGTATAAAGAGGAATGCACAAATCCCCTAAAACCCTAATACTTAGAGATATCTTCTGATTATATTTGGCATATGTCATTACCAAATAAAATCTTATTTTTATTTCTGTGTATATGTAAGATGTCCTTACAATTTTCCATCTATTTTTATAATACATGTGATACTGTCATGTTCTCTGTTTTTTTTTATGTAACATTACATCCAGATCATTTCTCTTTGTGATAAAATATTCCTTAAAGATATGAATTACATAACAATCCAAAATTCTGTCATGGGGCTTTAGTATTTCATTTTTTTAATGTTTATTTATTTATTTATTTATTTTTTTCAACGTTTATTTATTTTTGGTACAGAGAGAGACAGAGCATGAACGGGGGAGGGGCAGAGAGAGAGGGAGACACAGAATCGGAAACAGGCTCCAGGCTCTGAGCCATCAGCCCAGAGCCTGACGCGGGGCTCAAACTCACGGACCGCGAGATCGTGACCTGGCTGAAGTCGGACGCTTAACCGACTGCGCCACCCAGGCGCCCCTTATTTATTTATTTTGAGAGACAGAGGGAGAGAGAGAATCCCAAGCAGGCTCCACACTGTCAGCATAGAGAATAACACAGGGCTGTGATCTCACAAACTGTGAGGTCATGACCTGAGCTGAAACCAAGAGTCAGATGCTTAACTGACCGAGCCACACAGGCGCCCCTATTACTTCAGTTAACTGGCTTCTTTTTGTTAGACATTTAGCTGCAACAATGACCAGGGGTCATGAAAAGAAATGGAGTCGATTTCTGAGTGTGCCATATCCCTAGCCCACTGAATAAACCAGTGACCTTGGTAGGGATACTGACTCCAGGAACCCAGGCTAACAGAGGGAGAAGAAGGAAGAAATTTCCTAGGCTAGAAAGTGCTCCAGACCTCCATTCATTCTTCTTGTTCCCTTCCTCACCCACAACTTTTCCTGGCTCCAAATAATATTAAATGAGAAAAGTCCTTCTTTCTCTATTTTTCTGACAGTAGACAACAGATAACAGAAATTACTTGGTCACCTGGACCTTGGCCTAGGCCAAACCTACAACACTGGCAACTGCTTTGCACATACTTCCTCATTGTGTCAACTAAGATGCTTTCGGGGTGTCTGCGGGGCTCAGTCAGATATGCTTCCAACTTCGGCTCAGGTCATGATTTCATGGTTCATGAGGTCAAGCCCCGGGTTGGGCTCAGTGCTGATAGCTCAGAGCCTGGAGCCTGCTTCGAATTCTGTGTCTCCCTCTCTCTCTGCCCCTCCCCAGCTCGTGCTCCATCTTTCTCTGTCTCTCAAAAATAAACATTAAAACAAATTTTAAAGATGGTTTCAGTTATAAGAAATAGGAAATATGGACCAAACTGATATCAAATAAACAAAAAATCAAAATAATAAAGGGAACATAGAGTTCTTTTAATTGAAAATGTCCAGAGCTATGACAGCTTCAGGCAAAGTGTGATCAAGGGCTTGGCCCTTTCTGCTGCAGTTTCTCAGATCTGCCCCATGTGTGTACAATTTCATGTTAGCAAACATGGCTGAAGCAGCTCCATGCCTCCCACTCATGTAGACAACTTTTAGAGAGATAGTGTCTCTTCTATTTGCTTTCTGATAAAAGAGAGTTCTTTTTGGGGTACCTAGGTGGCTCAGTTGGTTAAGCATCCAACTCTTAATTTCGGCTCAGTTCATGATCTCAAGCCCTGTGTTGGGATCTGTGCTAAACATGGAACCTGCTTGGGATTCTCTCTCTCTCTCTCTCTCTCTCTCTCTCTCTCTCTCTCTGCTCCTCCCGTGTTCTCTCTCTCTCTCTCTCTTTCTTTCTCTCTGCTTCTCTCTCTCTCTTTCTCTCTCTCTCTCTTTAAAAATTAAATAAATAAAACTTAAAAGAAAAAGATTTTTAAAAAAGGAGAGTTCTTTTTTAGAACCACTCAGAAAAGCTCCTGAATCACGGGCTTGAACTGAGTCACTTTCCTGACAGAAGCCCTGGGGCCGAGAGAATGGCCTGCGTTGCCTGACTTGGGCCTGGGTCCCGAACCAATGACTGTGGCAAGGGGACCACCCAGAGCCCATATCTAGAGGTGGAATTGGGTTGAGGTTTGTAGAGGAAGTACAAGAATCGATCTCACTATCCTATTCTCCTGATGCATTAGGATAATCCAGCATCCCTGTCATGACACAGGTAAGGAAACTGAGGCTCTGAGAAGCTAAAAAGTTCTCCCAGAACCATCTAGAGGATACAAGTCCACCCAAAGTCTATCTGACTCTAGGGCCTGTGTTCTTCCTATGACACCTGGTCACCTGCTCATCCATGCGTCATTTATGGATCATGTGCCTCATAGTAGATTTCTGTGTATGCTAACATGTATATCATGTGAGCTCTTTGAGTATTGGTCAAAGAACAGCTCCTCTCCTCCCAATGGCTGTCATCTTGTGGCTGCAGGACATCATGGCTGGGACCCATGATGTGAGATTTCCTAAGCAGAAAAGGAAGTCTTTTATATCAGTGGAGGAAAATATCCCATCCACTGTGTATGGGGAGAGAGGTATTTATTCATAGCTTTGGAAAGACATGGAACTATGACTAACGCTGAAAAATCAATCTGCCCCCTCCTCGTAGCAACCAGAAATGAAGCCGCTCCCCCTAACTGCACACCATAAGGTAGAGAAGGAGACATGATCCGTGGTCGCCATGGTCAAGCCTGATGAAATGGAATAAAAGTCCAGCACTCTAGGAGACACCAGCTGTGCTAAAGGAGCCCAGGGTAGCTGACGTGACTGTCAGAGAGCCCCCTTAGCCCTCCCAGAAGTACTTGTATAAAAAATAAACGAAACTCGTTAGCCTATATAATTTTTATCCTGTGTCTGATGCAATATCTCAGTATAAGTCAGGTTGCTAAGGCCAGATGGCTTCTCTGCCTAGGTTTTGCTGTGGACTTTCTTGCACCTTCCTTTTCCATTTCAGTGAGCTCCACTATGTGTGTTCTAGAACATTCATGAGATCTGATTGTGTAAGGGGAAACCGAAACACCCACCCCTTTCCCCTTTGAGGCGCTCTAAGCGATGTAGCGGGAAGACCCCTCTGGCAGAGACTGATGCAGCAATTCTGCAACCACTCCGATCGCTTTCTGCTTTTCAGAAATGAACCGGCATCACTATGCCCTGTATGTGCACAACTGCCGCCTGGTCTTCCTCTTGCGCAAGGACTTCGACCAGGCCGACACCTTCCGCCCTGCAGAGTTCCACTGGAAGCTGGACCAGGTAGGGCGCTCCCCTCACCCCTCACCCCAGCTCACCCATTGGGAGGGGCGGTAGGTGTGCTCCAGTGACGAGAGCAGCCACGACGCCCCTCAAAGTTCTGCTCACTTGCTGAGTTTGGGAAAATTCAGCTCAGGGAGACACACAGCATCTTAAAATCACGATAGAAACTGCTGCCTTCAAGACCACCTGGGGGTGGGAGGGCCACACTTCCCAGGCAGGACCGTGCACCTGTCAGCAGACCCGTCGACGTGTATCTTGTCCATTTGCTCCACGTTGAGCTCCTGGGAAGCTGGTTCTCTTGATCTCCAAGCTCAGTTTGTGATCTCTGCTAGCACATCTTTCTATCACAAGTGCCCATGTCTCCTCTCTGATGCTCTGTTATCTCCCTTGGGTGACAGTGCAGCCTTGCTTTTTGGTGACACAGGTTGAGAACAAGGGACCCGAGGACCTTGAAGTAAACAGTGACACAGCACACTGAGCAGTGCACGTCCCTTTCTGAAGTGCAAAACCCTATGACCCACTCCAGAGCTTCCTGACTTGTGATCAGAAGGGCTACTGTGTCATACTTGTCAATGACAAATCAAGTGTCTCGTTTGAGTGAAAAGCTTTGAAGTGTCTGTTTCCAAGGACTGTGCAGGGCTGAGATTGCAGAAGGGGCGGTCACTTCTCTGGGTGGCTGTGTCCCTGAGGAAGAGTCTGGCAGAAGGCCTGGAGCCAGCCTTCACTTAGACTTGAACTGGGTTAGGAGGTTGGGGGGAAGGCACGTGCGGATTTTTACAAATGGTTTTAGCAGCGTCTGGGTGGCTCAGTTGGTTAAGCATCCGACTTCGGCTCAGGTTGTGATCTCGTGGTTCGTGGGTTCAAGCCCTGCATCAGGCTCTGTGCTGACACCTCAGAGCCGGGAGCCTGCTTTGGATTCTGTGTCCCCCTCTCTTTCTGCCTCTTCCCCACTCGTGCTCTGTCTGTCTGTCTGTCTCTCTCTCTCAAAAATAAACATAAAATAATTGTTTTTAATAATAATAACAAAAATGGTTTTAAACTACCAAGATGGAGAATGCCAGCAGAGCAGGAAGGGGATTGTAGAATGGGTCCTGCTAAAGGAAGCAGATGATATGATGCCCATTCTGCGGTCGTACTGTGTGGAACCCCACCCATATCCTGAGTGCTTCTGGGAACTTCATTCTTCTGCCTTCCCCTAAAACCCACGGTGTGTGCTACCTGCCTCACCTTGTCTAGGGATGAGTGTTCCAGAATCCTCTCCCTACTCACGGGCATCTACCAGACACTCTCCCTGTACTACATACGCCCCCAGGCCCAGGTAGGTAGGGCTGGTTTCAGAGAGTGTTACTGGGAAGCAGTCCAGAAGGAAGTCATTTATATTGAGAGGAGAATGGTGGCTGCCCCCTTTCATCCACACAGAAGCAGAGACATATGCTCTTTAAAAGATAGATTCATTAACCTCAGGGAATCCTTCAGTGCTGGAACTCCAGGCAATGGGACAAGGTCAAGGCCGCCAAGCTGATGGAAAGATGTTTTAGGAAGCCCAGTGGCAACTGCCTAATCTATTCCCAGTAAATCTCATCCTGCTGGATCCCAGGGTTTTGCAAATATGGCATCTGGATTCGTATATGTTCCTCTGAATTAGGAATTCTGGGTATTGCAGAAATTGTGAAATCCTGACGTTGCTTATTTGATTTCCCGGCAACCTCTCAGCTGCCTTCTAAAGTGCCATATGGCTTATATGGGATATATTTAAATACCTAATACAAATTGAGATGAATTAAAATAAATTCCGTATTGTTAGGGGTTTTAATAAGAACATTGCTGTATTGGCCAGGATAATTACAGGTGCCCTGCCATGTTTTCTCAGATGGGTTTGAGAAGTACTGATACAGGCAAACGAAGTCACAGGGTTTGGAATTAAAAATAGGTGAGGAAGGAATTCTGGTTCTACAGAATAATGACTCCAGGAATTCTGAAATCTGCTCCCAAAGGGGTGAATTTAAGGAGAGACTGAGGTTCATGGAAAACCTTCCAGATTACTCTGATCCCGTTTACTACCATTCATTCGCCAGCATCCGCTCTGCACCAGACACGCTGCCTCTGAGTTCACTCTCGCCTGCCCGGTGGATGAGATGAGGCAGGGGACCACGGTCTCGTGACCTGCCCAGGGTCATACAGCAAACCACGGCCTGGACCTGCCCTTTGCATTACACTATGCTGTTTCCTTGATGAGCTTGCTAATTTAAAATGTTCTCATTTTCAAATTTTAAATATTTTTGATTTAGAGATCAGAATTATCCCTGAGATGCAAAATATTTATAGTCTTGATGAAACTCTTGAAACCGTCAAACCTTCCCTTTGATTAAGCCTTGTCTTCTTCCTTGTCTTAGTCAAGGCAGTCAAGGGGCTGCCATCGCAAAGTATCACAGACCAGGGCCTTGAACAACAGGTAATTATTTCTCACAGTTCTGGAGACTGGGAAGTACAAGACCAAGGTGCCAGCTGATTCAGCTCCCTAGTGATGGCCCTCTTCCCGGCCTGTAGACAGCCACCTTCTCATTTTGTCCTCCCATGGCAGACAGAGAGAGAGAATGCGAGAGAGCTCGCACACTGGGATACCTTTTCCTCTTCTTATGAGGCCCTGCGAGATTAAGGCCCTGCCCTTATGAACTCCTTTAACCTTGACCACCTGCTAAAGGCCCTGTCTCTAAATACAGTCACACTAGGGGGCAGTGCTTCAGTCTATGAATTTTGGGGGGACACAATTCAGTCCATAGCATTCTTACTTTTTATGGCATTCTTTACTAAAGAAATTAACATTGGGGTGCCTGGGTGACTCAGTTGGTTAAGCGTCCGACTTCGGCTGGGGTCATGATCTCGCGGTCCGTGAGTTCGAGCCCCGCATCGGGCTCTGTGCTGACTGCTCAGAGCCTGGAGCCTGTTTCGGATTCTGTGTCTCCCTCTCTCTCTGCCCCTCCCCCGCTCGTGCTCTCTCTCCCTCTGTCTCAAAAATAAACATTAAAAAAAAGAGAAATTAACATTAAAAATATTTATCAGAAACCCCAGCTCATCGGAACTGTTGCCCTCCCTTTGAAGGGAGCCACAGTGGGTAGGATATAGGAAATCTCAACCACACTCATAGTAGCAATCCAGTGGTACACACAGATGAAGCCCCAGACCCCTCTCTCCCTTATTCAGCTCTCTGTGTAGACAGAACCTTACCAGAAGTTTCTTGGATGTAAATCACTTGGTGTTCAGAATGTACATACTTGATTACGTCTCCTGTCCCAGGAAGCCACCCTGGGTCCCCCTCCACCCCGAGGGGTTTCCCTCTCCCCGGTGCTCCCCAGATTCCATGCAGCATGCAATCGCAGTGCTTACTGTACCCTGGTAACCCATTTATCCTGCTTTCTGCTCCCTTTGCCCTGAGCTCCTCGAGGGCAGTCCTGTGTGGTACTCTCTCCAGCTCCTCAGTGCATAGGATAGCCCTGAGCACACCATTGGTGCCCAGTAAATGTTTGCATAACAACGAAGGGATGTCAAGATCAAAAAAAGGGAGAGATGACATGAGGGAGGGAGAGAGGGGAAGAGAGAAGACAAATCCAGGGATTTTTTTTTTAAATCTCCTGATGATTAACTGATCTTTTTATTCACTTTATGGAGCATTTTAAATTCTAAAATTTTGCCATTTTTTACTCTGTGGATTTCAGTGTTGTTCCACTTTTATGTTGATATCTAATTTCAAAGGTTTAACTGGATTTGCCACCAATGGCTCTGTAATTATTGCAGAACTTTATGGTTTGGGCCAGAAAGGGCTCAAGCCAGTCTACCGTGTTATGTGTATTCAGATTCCTGGCCCACCTTGGGGATCCCAGAAGCATAATAAATGTTCTCATGGCTAATGGGGCTTCATTTCTTTCTTTATTCAACAGTTTATTCTGAACACAAACTATGTGCCAGGCTCTGTGCTGGGTACCAGGGATCAGCTGCTAGAACAGAAGACCCTGCTCTCTAGAAGGGTCCACTGTCATGAGCAAACTAGCACAGAAACGTTTTACAATCCTATGCAATACATGCTGGGGCAGAGGGCAGGGGCCAGGTCGGGGGAGTCTGCGGGAAACCGTTTTGGAGACACCTGACATAGACCTGGGAATAGGGGCCTGGAAGAGCCCCTGAGAGGGGACGTTATCTGAATGGAGTGCGGAGGGCTTGGAGGTGTAGAGCCAGGCAGCCAAGATGGCAGGGAGATGAGCAGCACGTCCATCTTCAGGAGACTGTAGGCTTCCGGAGTGGCAGGCCATAGGGATGGGGGGGAGGGGAATAGTTTGGCAGATATTAGGACCCATGTTTAGAGGAGCGGGTGTCAATCAAATCCCAAGAGGCTTTTTATATCCTGTTACTGAGTTGGTACTTTATTCCCCAAAGAATGGGCTACAAGAATTTTATTATTCAAGTAGAATTTAGGGATGGGTAAATGTGAATAATGCTAGTATGACATTCATAAAATGTATCAAATTTAAGTCAATATAGCTCAGGCCAGGTCATTTAATAGGGCCAGCGACGGGGGCTACATTAGAACCAGGGTGTCCCCCCTCCCGCCTCCATAGCCAGGCCAGGAGGTTAAGCACTTGACCGATGTTGCTCATGGGCATTGAAACCGGGGCCTGGTACGCACATAGCGTTTCAGGAGTGTGCCCAGGGAGGGAGGCAGTTACCACAGGGGAGCTGTGTGTTTCCAGAAGCCCAGCCCCTTTGCCCCACACCTCAGAAAGCCTTCGCCAGGGTGGACAGACTGCCAGGTAAGTCCATTATCAGGTAGCTCCAGGAAATGTCCCTGACAATCCAGTGTGCCTCACTAAAGGGATCCTAACGATGAGGAGAATGTCATTTTAATGGGATTTTTACTTACGATCTGCTAATGCAAATCCCTCAAGCCTGCAGCTAGTCATGTGCAAACCCAGACAAGAGCAGAGAACGCCCAGCTGCCAGCTCACACAGGAAAGGTTTATTCATTTGCAGCCCCTCCCGGCTCTAATATTATTTGGATGTGGTTGACTCATTGTCACAAATTCTAATGATCTTCCCCTTGGACTTCTTGGTGCTTGGAGGGAAACCTGCTGATGTTTTACAGCGTGTTCCATTTATTGGAAGACACAGCTTGAGTGACAGCCTCAATTGACCAGCAAGAGGCCAGGTGCCCCCAGCTCATACAAGGGGAAAAAAAAAAAATGCGTCTCTGAAAAATCACCCTGAACACAAGACGCAGAAGTGAGATTCATCCCATTGGCCATTGCTGTCCCTGTGCCAGAACTTGTAACAGGCACCAGAGAGAGAGAGAGGAGGACACAGCCCTGACCTCAGGGAGCTCACGGCCCTGCCCAGTGTACAGGCCCTAGAGAGGATTCTCCTGCAGAGGCCCTGAACTCTCGTAATTGGGGGTGAGGAGAATGACTGAAAATGCTTGGCTGGGTGGAGGTGGGGCCTCATTGAAGATTCAGCCATCACACACACAGCTTCCGGCCATGTAAGAATCTAGGCCTGGTGCTGCCTTTCCGACTGTTCAGAAGTTAGAATCTGATTTTTATGTAAAATCTCCCAATTTTTAGTATTTTCTCACTTAAAACCATTCATCATCAGATCCCACAAATGTTCTGCAGTGTACCTTTTATACCCCGGTCACGGGTTTGAGACTACTGATAAAAAACAACAAAAGAATATTCTCATGCAGGGAAATCACACCATAGCACATCTATTTGAGATGTTTGGGTCTTCCTAAGTGAGGCCCACCTGTTCTTTGTAAGCCCCTCCTGCTCTCCTAGCACCAGCCCCTCCCTCCAAGAAGAGCACGGGGCTTCCAGTGGTGAGGGCGGGGGAGCCTACCCTCCGACACCTAGGGGAAAGGGCAGGGGTGAGTGGGGCAGGTGCCCTAGACCCAGGCCCCTGGTGGTGGCGGTGGTGGTGGTCTCGCTTCCACCTACACAAAGGAGACAGCAAGGCACAGGCCCAGGTCTTTCCAGAAACAGATGCCAGGGCCAGCATTGGAGCCAAATGCTCTCAAATGTCTTGGGCTGAAGCTTCTGCTGGTCAGATCCTTTCTACTCGAATGGAATTCTGAAGCTCCAGCAGGAAGCTACAAGTGAATAAATCCTTCATTCCTACTGAGGATGAATGTCAGAACGAGGCAGTCAGGCTGCCCGCATCGGCTCCTCCAGCCACACCGGGAGTCAAATGGCTTAGTTCGATCATTATTACAGCCAAGTGCCAAGGAGTTAATTGGAGAATGGTTCGTCCAGGCCAGACCAGTCCTCTTAAAGAGCAGAATAATGGGGCTTTGTCAGCACTCTGGTTCCTCCACCTAAGACAGATTCTCGGCTGCATCAGCCATGTTCTCTCTAATGCAGCGCCCACCCTCAAACTGGCCTCCAGTGATACCTACATTCCTTTAGGAACATGTGTCCTAAACAGAGTGGGAAGAATGTCCAGAACCTCTTTTTTTTCTCTCTTGTAGGCAGAATCCCAAATGACTTTTTCTAAGATGCCAACTTTGCAGGGTTGTTCTGAATGAAATAGGATGTGGGGAGGGTCACAACTACTCTCCCTTCTCTTTCTCTCTCTAATACCTAAGGGCCCAGGCAAAGCCCTTCTCTCAGAGGCCCTCTCCCTTCCTCTTCCCATCTAATAGATCTCTGGGGAGAACTGACTTCCATGGCTTCGTGGTCATGGCAGAACAGGGTCCTCAGACCCACGTCGGACACTCAGACCTCTCGGTTCAGGACTGTGCAGAGACTGGCTTGTCTGCTCTCTGGAAAGGTGACTTCTGACAGTTAGTGCATGTGTTCAGTTTTCTTTACAGAGGGTGCGACATGTGGGCAGCCGCCATTCTAGCCCATCGCCTGAGCCTTGTTCCCTCCACCAGAACTCCCTTTCTTGGCAGCCCTTCAGGCTGACCCAGGTCCCTGTTGCACTGCTGGCCCTGACCACCCCATGCCACTACACCTCAGCTGGGCTCCTCGGCTCCCCTGTTGACCACTTGTGATAGACAGAATAATGGCTTCCCAAGATATGCACCCCCTAATCACTCAAACGTGTGAGTATGTTAACTCCCATGACAAGAGTCTCTACAAATGTGATTAAAGATCCTAAACTAGAAGGATTGTCCAGGTGCATCTAATGCAATCACACGGGGAGGCAGGAAGGTTAGAGTCAAAGAAGTGACAAAGGAAACACAGATCAAAGTGATGCGAGGCCTTGAGCCAAGGAATATGGCAGCCTCTCTGAGCTCAAAAAAAAAAAAAAAAAAAAAAAAAAAAAAAAAAAAAAAAAAAAAAAAAAAAAAAAAAGAGGGAGAAAGAAACAGATTCGCACTAAGGCCTCCAGAAGAAATATATGCAGCCTGGCCAGTACCTTGATTTTAGCCCACTGAAACTCCTTTCAGATCTCTGACCTCCAAAACTGTAAGATAATAAGTTTATGTTGTTTGAAGTTACCAGGTTGCTGGTAATTTGTTCTAGCAGCAATGGGAAACTGATACATCTCTCGTGAGCCTTGGGGAGGCCCAGAGCTGCCCAGGCTCATAGGTGCAGCACCCCCCCCCCACCTCCGCACAGCTTATTGAGGTGACCCTGGGCCAAGCTCTCCAGGCAGACCCAGAGAGCACCCCCTGAGTGTGGCACCTCTATCCTCTCGGAAAGTGTGGCCATGAGAGGTAGAGAGGAAGAGGTCCTGTCCTGATGTCCCTCATTGACCACCTGCCCCTCACTCCCCACCGGCCCGCTTCCTGCCAGCCTCCTGTGAAGGATCCCCAGGGAGCAGATTTAGCCTTTCCTCCTGCTCTAGACCATATTTTCCCTCTAGCTTAAGGTACCGGCGGCTGCCTCCCCAGCCATTATAAGTGGAAACTACCTTTCTCTGCCTTCAGGGAAGAAACACTGAGTTCTCCAAGCTTTGTTCTGGAAATGCTAAAGCAAACCTGGAAAATCCTCCGTCTCTTGACA
Source organism: Prionailurus viverrinus (assembly GCF_022837055.1). NCBI lineage: Eukaryota > Metazoa > Chordata > Mammalia > Carnivora > Felidae > Prionailurus > Prionailurus viverrinus. The sequence goes on from NC_062569.1 coordinate 35,948,882, forward strand.
GAGGCTCACCCGGAAGCTGAAAGTTGACACAGCTGATACACAAATGAGATTCTCTAGAAAATACCTGTCCTGCCCCTGAGGCACAGTCATTTGCTTCACTGGAAGGTCCCCTTCAAGCTCACACTGCCCCCACCGTGCCTTTCAGTTTTCTGCCTGAGGGCTTGCTCCAAGGCAAGAGGAGCCTCTTGGCTCCCAGGAGCACAGTCCACAAGCAGCCCCGGGAGCACCCCTGGCCCCAGGGCACAGGCGCAGCCAGGCCTGAAGGTAGGGAGCACCGGTGGGCAGCCACCTGCACTCTCATCAGAAGTCCCAGGGGAAGCAGGCCCCCCACAGCCACAGCACCCACCTTGACTTTGCCCCATTGTTCTGGCGTTCCCCCTTCCCTGACTCACTCTCCACAACGAGTCTTCTTTCTTCCTCCCTGGAGCCACCTCCTAAATGAACTCTCTGCTCTCCACACCCATGCAGCACAGGTAAAGTGTGTGATCTATAGAGGGAAGTGAGCAAACAGCGCCTGCTATTATCTCTGGGAAGAAAGGCCTGTCTGCAGAGTTTCGGAGGCAGAACTGGAACCAAACAGAGGAAGTTACCAAGAGACCAGAATGAAGTGAAAAAAAGGGAGGAAGAGAGGTTAGTGAAGTGCAGATTAGCGTTGTCAAATGTTAGTGAGCGGATTGTATCCATAACCAACAGTGAGATCTGATGACAAGCAGATCATTCCATTTGTGTCTTATTATAGACGTAGTGTCCACAAACTCGCTGAGGGTTTTCAGAGGCTTATTGATCAATATGTTCTGAGCCATTTGCTGGAAGGGCTGACTTCTCAGGGCTCTCTTGGATTCCCATTATTACCCAAAGGGTTTTCTTTACTTTTCCTCCTGAACATCCTGTGCAAAGGGAGAACCCCAACTCTTGCTGAATCCAGAGCTGCAGGAATGTCATTCTCTCCTCTGCCACAATCTCACTGGCTTCCCCCACTTTCTCACCCGGGCTGGAGGCGGAAGGCTATACAACTGTTAAATTTAAACAAGTCAGAGATGCTAACTATTCTATACATTCCTCCCTTAGCTGCCAGACCTGGCTCCTCTCTGATCTCTGTTCCCCCATGAGCACCTGCTCATCAATTCCTTTCATTCCCATGCAATGATTATTTGTGTTCTAGCCTGTACATCTGCCTAGAGGCAATGGATGCATGTTTTTCAGTAGACATCCCATAATACATATTTAAAGTCAGTGTCTCTCATTTTGTTGTTAAAAAAGAAGGAAATTAATGTCAACACAATTGAAAATGCCTAGTAAATCAAATCACCTTTTCAATAATAAATTAAGATGCTTGGGCCTCGGGGTGGTCCCACTGGAAAGCAGCATGAACTCGGTCACTACCCTGGCTGTGCTTTGCTCCTGTCTTTCCAGGCTGCTTCAGGTATTGGTGTCAGTGGGAGGGGAGGGAGACTCCTCCTTGGCATCAAACCCAAATGTCTACATTCATTAGAGGAAAGATATTTTTCTCTGTTGCTCCCACACTATGGAAAGATAAGAAATTGACAAAGCTGAATGCTAATATAAAATGGCAAATTCTAATGCTAAGCCCTCCTTTAAGAGAAGTGAAGTCCCTGGGTAGTGAGAAGAGAATCGGAACCAGCAGTAATTCGGTTCTTACTTGTGCCAGGGGCTTTCTTTTAATTCTAACAAAAATCTTGCAGCTTAGGCATAACACCCAGGTTAAGGATGAAGAATGGGAGACATAGCATCTTATCTAATCTCTTAGATAATAAATCTCTTACCTAATAAATGGAAGGACCTTAAATATGACCTTAAAATACACATACTTCAAGAGAGCAAAAAAACACCATTGTTGACTTGGAAGGGTTTACAACTTTAGTTGTGGCGACACAAGAAGACAAGAATGAACCGATATCCATGCTAAGACTGAAGTGTTCAGAACAGGGTGTGGGTGTCCATCTAGGAGCACATTCCAAGCTCGGCTTAGGAAGAATCATGATTTAGCATCTTTTAAAGTAAAATAAAGATCAGCTTGCTCCTGAGGCCCAGTGGTGAGTGCGGCTCATCCCATAAAGCAAGAGTAGCCAATGGAGCTGACTTCTCATGGGGAGCCCTCTTCCAAGGAAGTCTTGCACAGCAATAACCCTGGAGGCCCAGCAGTGAGATGAATCAGCTCTACCTTCCCTGCTTTCTCCCAATCCCGAGAGTCATCTGTTTCCATCTTTAATGTCTAAACATGCAAATATTGCTACACTTACTGCTCATTAGTTAGCTAAAGGAAGGGCCCTTTAATTATGCCTTTAAATAATGAACCTCCTCCATCACCTTGACAATCAGTGCCTATTTAGAAGGAAGCAAGGCCTCATTATGAAACAGCTACTGTATCCCTTGGTTACTCAGAAGATGGTAGCTTTCTTGAGGCAATGAAATGGATGTCTAAAGACAAATAAGCCTTGCAATTGCATTAACTCATTCTGGCTTTAGGTTCAACTGTTAGCCAGTGACATATTACATGTGAGGGAAAGAGAGGAAACTAGCGTTTTTTTTTAAGAGGCCAATATCTGAGCTCATTGATGTTCACACATGATGTCTAAACTGCACAGTCACTTTTGAAATGATTTCTTGTCTCAATTTTATAGATACTGAAATGAGGCTATGAAAGATGAAATAATTTGCTTAAGGTGTTGGACCAAGTCTACCATTCTCCAAAACTCCATGTTCTTTTCCATTATATGTTGATCTAGGTGAGAAGTATTTACATAGCTTGGCAGAACTGGGTTTCCTCTGAATCTCCACTGGATTTATCCATCTTTCTGCCTCAGCAGAAACTCACAGGAATAGTTTCCTTCAGACAACCCCCAGGCACAGTCAGACTGAACCACACTATGCATGCACCTGTCGGCATGGCTCTGAAAAATAAAACAGAGTATGTCATAGACAAGCAAGTCATTTCCACTATGGACAATTACCTATTTATCTCTCCATACTGGACTCAGGGCTCACATCTTTGATAAAGACTTTCCTGTAACTCCCTCCCCCATAGACAGTTGACCTTACTTCCATGGGGGCCCCAGAATTTTGTCACTGCATTTTTCATACTGTATTACATTTATTTGTTTGTTAATTCATTTCCTCCACTACACTGGGATACCATTCTTACTTACACCTTTAATCTTTAACACAGTGTCTCCTACAAATATGTGTTCAATACATGCTTATTAAATTTAAAAAAATGAGTCCTTATCTGTGGTTCCCAAACACTAGTCCATGGACCTATAAGCATCAGTTTGGCTATATATCACCTGAGTGACATTGAAAAAAAGCTGCCAGAAAAAAAAAAAAAACCCAGTATGTCCTTTAAAAGGTGAATGAATAAATAACCTATTGTATATCTGTACATGGAATTGTATTCAACAATAAAAAGGGACAAACTATTGGTTCATACAATGTGGATGCATTTCAAAAATATTGTGCTGTGTCAAAAACTAGACAACAAGGACTATATATTGCATGACCTCATTTACATAAAATATCAATAAAAGGCAATTCTGTAGATAGACTATCAGTGGTTTTCTAGGGCTTGGGTGAGAGCAGGAATCAACTGCAAATGGGCACAGATATCTTTGAATTATGGAAATGTTCTAAAACCAGATTTTTATGATCATTGCCCAACTCTATAAATTTATTAAAATCATTGAATTATACACTTAAATGAATGAATTTTGTGATATGTAAATCATACCTCAATAAAAATATTAAAAATAGGAATTGAAAAATGGCCCATTCTGAGATAACAGGGTGATATTGACACTGTCTTGTCTCTAAAGAGTTCTAATACAGGCTTAATACCAGAAAGGAGGGACATGTAGGAAGAAATCCCAAAATCAGAATAGAATCTTCCTTCAAATCCCTTAAATCTTTGGATGACCCCTGAACTGTGTACACACAGGGGAGCCTTCAAGAAACCAGTGAAAAGCAACAGCAAGAAAGACCAAAAAATTGAGTAGAGATTTTAGCTACTGCCTACTGCAAAGGAGACTTATTTTAAAATCCCTCCAAGTTTGAAGGGCCAGGAAAACACCTAGAAAACTCTGGGTGAAATACCAGAAGAGACATGAATACAGATTATATGCCGGGATTAAGGGACTGGCTCAGAATGAAGGGTAAACCCAAACAAACATACTCATATATAGTATAAGACCAACTCTACAGGTACAAGGTGATGATTCAGTAATTTAACAAAAATCAATAACCCCAGGGAAATATAGCAGGATCCAGAGTTTCTGCAATGTATAATGCACAGTTCCCAGGATGAAATATAAATTATTAGACATGTGAGGAAACACAAAAATGTGACCAAAGGTCCAGAGTGAAATTGTTCAAGAGAAACAGACCCTGAAATGATGCAGATGCAGGAATTATCAGAAAATAACCTAAAAGCAACTATTCTCAATGTGTTTAAAAACTTTAGAGATTGTCATAATGAGTGAACAGAATCTCAGCAAAGAAATGAAAACTACATAAATGTAAAATCTATGGTGGAAAATACAAAATTTAAAGTGAAAGGGTGGGCTTTGCAGACTGGAGATAGAAGAAGAAAGAGGCAGTGAACTGGAAAGGAGATCAAAAGAAATTGTCCAATATGAAGAAAAATGAAGGGAGAAAGATTTCTTAAAATCTTGAGCCAAAGAGAGAGGGAAGAGAAGAGAGGAGAAGAGAGGAGAGGAAAGTTTAAAAAGAACTCAAGAACAAGAGTGAATGAATGGGGCATAAAAGAATTAATTGAAAAGTGTCTGTTAATTTCTTCTGCCCATTTCTTCACTGGATTACTTGTTTTTTTGGGTGTTGAATTTGGTAAATTCTTTATAGATTTTGGATACTAACCCTTTACCCTACATGTCATTTGCAAATATCTTTTCCCATTCTGTCGGGTGCCTTTTAGTTTTGTTGTTTCCTTTGCAGTGCAGAAGCTTTTTATCTTGATGAGGTCTCAGTAGTTCATTTTTGCTTTTAATTCCCTTGCCTTTCGAGATATGTCAAGAAAGAAATTGCTGCTGCTAAGGTCAAAGAAGTTGTTGCCTGCGTTCTCCTCTAGGGTTTCGATGATTTCCTGTTTCACATTTAGGTCTTTCATGCATTTTGAGTTTATTTTTGTGAATGGTGTAAGAAAGTGGTCTCGTTTCATTCTTCTGAACGTTGCTGTTCAGTTCTCCCAGCACCATTTGCTAAAAAGAGTGTCTTTTTTCCATTGGATATTCTTTCCTGCTTTGTCAAAGATTAGTTGGCCATACATTGGTGGGTCCAGTTCTGGGTTCTCTATTCTAGTCCACTGGTCAATGTGTCTGTTTTTGTGCCAATACCATACTGTCTTGCTGATTACAGCTTTGTAGTAGAGGCTAAAGTCTGGGATTGTGATGCCTCCCACTCTGGTTTTCTTCTTCAATGTAATTTTGGCTATTCAGGGTTTTTTGTGGTTCCATACAAATTTTAGGGTTGTTTGTTCTAGCTTTGGGAAGAATGCTGGTGCAATTTTGATTGGGATTACTTTGAATGTGTAGATTGCTTTGGGTAGTATTGACATTTTAACAATATTTATTCTTCCATTCCATGAGCATGGAATGTTTTTCCATTTCTCTGTGTCTTATTCAATTTCCTTCATAAGTTTTCTATAGTTTTCAGCATAGAGATCTTGTACATCTTTGGTTAGGTTTATTCCTGGGTATTTTATGGTTCTTGGTGCAATTGTAAATGGGATCAGTTTCTTTATTTCTCTTTCTGTAGCTTCATTATTGTGTATAAAAATGCAACCGACTTCTGTACATTGATTTTGTACCCTGCGACTTTGCTGAATTCATGTAACAGCTCTAGAAGTCTTTTGGTGGAGAAATGGGCAGAAGACATGAATACACCCTTTTCCAAAGAAGACATCCAGATGGCTAACAGACACATGAAAAGATGCTCAACGTCATTCATCATCAGGGAAATACAAATCAAAACCACACTGAGATACCACCTCACACTGGTCAGAGTGGCTAAAACGAACAACTCAGTAAACTACAGATGCTGGCAAGGATGTAGAGAAGCAGGAACCCTCTCGCACTGTTGGTGGGAATGCTAACTGATGCAGCCACTCTGGAAAAGAGTGTGGAGGTTCCTCAAAAAATTAAAAATAGAACTATCCTATGACCCAGCAATAGCACTACTAGGGATTTATCCAAAGGATACAGGAGTGCTGATTCATAGGGGTACTTGTACCCCAATGTTTATAGCAGCACTTTCAACAATAGCCAAATTATGGAAAGAGCCTAAATGTCCATCAACTGATAAATGGATAAAGAAGATGTGGTTTATATATACAGTGGAATACTACTTGTCAATGAAAAAGAATGAAATCATGCCATTTGCAGCAATGTGGATGGAACTGAAAGGTATTATGCTGAATGAAATAGGTCATTCAGAGAAAGATACTGTATGTTTTCACTCATATGTGGATCTTGAGAAACTTAACAGAAGACCATGGGGGAAGGGAAGGGGGAAAATAGTTACAAACAGAGAGAGAGGGAGGCAAACCACAAGAGACTCTTAAATACAGAGAACAAACTGAGGGTGGATGGGAGATGGCAGGGGGAAATGGGTGATAGGCATTGAAGAGGGCACTTGTTGGGATGAGCATGGGGTGTTGTATGTAAACAATGAACCACAGAGATCTACCCCAAAAACCAAGAGCACACTTTATGTGCTAACTATATGTTAGCCAATTTGACAACAAATTATATTTTTTAAAAAAAGAATTAATTAGGGGCTCCTGGGTGGCTCATTCAGTTGAGCTCAGGTCATGATCTCGCGGTCTGTGAGTTTGAGCCCTGCGTTGGGGTCTGTGTTGACAGCTCAGAGCCTGAAGCCTGCTTCACATTCTGTGTCTCCCTCTCTCTCTCTGCCCCTTCCCTGCTCATGTTGTGTCTCTCTCTCTCTCTGTCAAAAATAAATAAACATTAAAAAAAATTTTTTAAGAATTCATTGAAGAACTGATGGCAAAAAAATGTTTCCAAATTTTGTATAAAACATCATCTTAGGGGCACCTGGGTGGCTTAGTTGATTAAGTGTCTGTCTTGAACTCAGGTCATGATCTCATGGTTTGTGAGTTCGAGCCCGCATTGGGCTCTCTGCTGTCAGCACAGAACCCACTTCAGATCCTCTTTGCACCACCCCATCTCTCTCTCTGCCCCACCCCCAGTCCCTCTCTCTCTCTCTCTCTCTCAAATAAATAAACATTAAGAAAAATAAAATAAAACATCATCTTAAAGATTGAATAAGATAAGCAAGCTCCAACTGAACAAGTATAAAGGAAACCACACTTAATCATAGCATTCTCAGCCTGTTCAAAAATGAAAAGAGAACATCTTGAAAGCATCCACAGAAAAAGAGAAAAAACATTATATATGGGAGAACAACAATATGAAAGCAGTTGAAATTTTACTGGAAATGATGGAGACCAAAAGAAAACAGGATGACAAAGGAAGTCTTTTTAAGAGCGAAGGGAAATGGTGTCAGATGGGGAAACAGACCTATAAGAGGAAAAGAAGAGCATTAGAAATGGTAAGTATGTGGTTAAGTATGAAAGACTATTTTTTCTTCCTTCTGGATTTCTTTAAATGGCCATGACTTCTAAGTCAATAATTATAACAGTGTATTGAGGGCATATAACAAATGTAGATGTAAAACATATGATAATATATGCAGATGTAAGGGTGGAGTTCTAATGCACCAAGGTTCTCACATTGTACGTGGAGTGTTAACTAAGTATTCTGATAAGCTAAAGATGCATATGATAGGCCTACTTTTAGGCTAGGGAAGTTAAAGGGATACTCAGGAAAAAGTGCAAGCTCAAGATGAACATTTCTTAAAGTAGATGCCCCCTTCAAAAATAATGGGCAAAGGTATCACGATGGCAAAGACCTTTTATTGGCAGATGATGCACAAGGAATAGAGCACTTGAATCTGGAATTTCTAGACAGTGCTCAAGGTGAGTGCTCGAGAGTTGGCATGAATGATGAAGGAGGACCCAATCTGACCTCCCAACCGTGAATTGGAATTGGACATAATATTTCAGAATGTGGAAGTGCTTTTTGCCATGAAACCGGGTTCTAGAGGGCCTAGAGAAAAAAGTCTGAGGTTTAGGTTTCAAAGTAGGCAAGAAAACCAACAGGTATTAAATTTGAGGGATGTGGACAGTGACTTAGGGGTGCAGGGATAGAAAGAAAGGAGGAATTTGCTGCTCTTGGGGCTGCAAGCAAAGGCATCAACTTTGTCTCTGTGTGTATCAAATCTTTTTTTTTTTTCTGTATTTTGATGCTTTGACATCTTGGGGCCTCATGGACCCAGATAGGGACTTCCCCTTGCAGTATCGTGCCTTTGATATCCAAACCAACCAATCCTGAGTCCATCCGTCCATCTGCCTCCTTTTATTGGACTCCTTCAGACCAGGACACTATCCACCTGCCCTAAATCATCCGAGGGCCAAGTACTGGACATCTAGCGATTCCCACTGAAATTATTCAGACCATCCAGCCCTAAACCTGTTCAGCTTGCTTACAGCTTCACCCATTCCTTCCAAAAAAAACCATAATAAAGCAACCTGCCCACAGTTCTTCTTACTCCCTCTGCCTCTCGACCAACCCCAGTGATTCCCCATGTAGCCCTGCGTGGTGTGGTGCCTCCAGTTTCTAGGGATCGGTGAATATAAAACCCTCATCCTTGGGGTGCCTGGGTGGCTCAGTCAGTTAAGCATCTGACTCTTGATTTCAGCTCAGGTCACAATCTCATGGTTCATGAGTTCAAGCTCTGCATCAGTCTCCTGCTTGGGATTCTCTCTCTTTCTCTGCCCCTTCCCCACTCACTCTCTCTCTCAAAAATAAATCAACATCCCAAAAACAAAAACAAAAACCAAAAACCTTCCTCCTTCATGACAGTCACTTCTGTGTCTGTGTGTCTTGCCATACCTGATTCAAACAAATCTTGGGGACATTTTAAAACAGTGTATACCTAAGGCCCTAGGAAGCTACAGGCCTGTGTGCATCATCTGTATAATCAGCCTCCCTCTGATGAAGTGTCCTTCTTTCCCTTTTTAAACAGAAATATCACTCTTTGTTCAAATTGTTCATGCTTGTCATGGAAGTAAATACAATGATAAGTTCTGCAAAAGTAATGATTTTAGCCATAAGTTAGAGGTTAAGAGGGAAATTACAACTATCCTGTGCATGGGGATAGCCACAAAGATCTCAGAAATTATCTCTCATTTGCACCAACAGTGTCCATATTTATTTGGCATATCCTTGACTCCTCATCTCTCACCTCTAGGCCTTTTGGCCATTTTGCCTTCAAGAGTCAAACCAAACCAGCTTCTCAGAACAGCCCAATGAAGGTTTTCCAGTCAACTTTCCTTATGATCCCCTAGACTACTTACAGGTACAAAACATAGTTTGGTCTCCCCCCGTCTTTATCAGTAGGGATGAGTTGTCATTCTTTCCCACACTGCCTTGGCTCCAGGGTCTGACATGAAGACAGAGGACAGTGGTAGGGTCACCCTTGCATTGACCCCATGGATCCACACGGCTTCTACTCTTTGGCAAGTAGGTGGTAGCTTCCCATGAGAAGAGAGCTCTTTGCTCTCCCAATAGCAAGATCTAGCACATGCTTCTGGAAAGGACATGAAATATTAGTTACCACAGAGCCATTGTCCTGTTTAGGCTGCCCTGGAAACCAAGAGCTCGGTGTCAGTCTTATAGTGAGGTCTGCTCCTGTTAAAAGGGCTACATATCTTTCCATCGGACACAACTCTGTCAGATGGTTAATTACAGTCACAAATGCAAGGGGACAAAAAACTTTAGTTATGTGGGCTCAAAGCAAAAAGAGAGTCTTCTACCTATTTTTTAGACTCAAATAAAAAGTGAGCCCTCAATCAGGGCACAAATGTGAACTGAGACTTGAGTTACTGGAAGAATTATTATACCCTCTGCCCACTTTTGCATCTGTAAATATATGAATAAAATGAGCCTCATAAGCCAAGAGAAAAAATATACCTTTAGGTTTATTCCAGAATACTGAAAATATCCCTCTGCCATCTAGCAAAAATATGTCAGAATAGGAACCAAAAAAGAAAAAAAAGAAGAAGAAGGAAAGAAGCACTTGATAGTGGAGCAGAGGGCAGAACTGGGCTGTGTCTACATTCTGCCCCATGAAGTCAGGCATTCATTCACTCAGTCATTCGTCAGCAAATCTCGATCAAGATCAAATTAAAAATTTTTTTTTCAACGTTTATTTATTTTTGGGACAGAGAGAGACAGAGCATGAACGGGGGAGGGGCAGAGAGAGAGGGAGACACAGAATCGGAAACAAGCTCCAGGCTCTGAGCCATCAGCCCAGAGCCCGATGCGGGGCTCGAACTCATGGACCGCGAGATCGTGACCTGGCTGAAGTCGGACGCTTAACCGACTGCGCCACCCAGGCGCCCCAAGATCAAATTTTAAAGTGAACACATTTACGTTCCAAGAGCACATATTCATCGAGGAGCCATGAAAGACATGCAGGCTTTGGAGTCTCTCGGACCTGAGTTTGCAGCTCAGCTCTGCCCCCTATTATCTATGTGACCTTGAATGCATCACTTTACGTCTCTGAGCCTCAGTTTCCTCATCTGTGAAATGAGGATTGTTATAAACAGTTTGGGGTGGTTGCAGGGATTACCTGATATGGTCAGCGTCAAGCGAGGTTAGTGAGGGAGTAGCAGCAGAACATGTGACCCATGGAAATATGTTTTTGGGGGGCCAGCACTATCATAATGCATAGGCACTATCACACATATGCATGCATGGTGGATGGATGGATGGATGGATGGATGGATGGATTCATAGGCAGACAGACTTTTTCCTTCCTTTCTTCATTCCCTTCCTTCCTTCCCTTCCTTCCTTCCTTTCTTCCTTCCTTCCTTCCCTCCTTCCTTCCTTCCTCTCTCTCCTTCTTTCTTCCTTCTTTCCTTTCTCTCTCTCCTTCCTTCTTTCCTTTCTCTCCCTTCTTTCTCTTTCTTTCTTTCTTTCTTTCTCTCTCTTTCTTTCCTTCCTTCCTTCTTTCTTTCCTTCCTTCTTTCTTTCTTTCCTTCTTCCTTTCTTCCTTCCTTCCTTCCTTCCTTCCTTCCTTCTTCCCTCCCTTACACCCTCCCTCCCTCCCTCTCTCCCTCCCTCTCTCCCTCCCTCTCTCTCTCTTTCCTTCCTTCCTTCCTTTCTTTCTTTTTTTTTCTTTCTTTTCTTTTCTTTTCTTTTCTTTTCTTTTCTTTTCTTTTCTTTTCTTTACTTTACTTTTCTTTCTTTACTATGCCATACCAGGCACTGGCATGGTGGGAACTGGACATATAGTGGTGAATAGAACTATGACAGGTCTCTGCTCTGATTATCCACACTGTGGTCTTAAAATATCATTTGTACTAAAAGAAACCAGGATTTCTTGAAGAAATAGCTAATTCCAAGTTTAGGGTTGAAAATGAATATTCTGAACCTGGATCCAATTGCCTATTTGCAGGAGCTACTTTTTAAACTGCATGTGAGTATGCAATTAACAAAATCCAGATAGGGTAACTCTGTAGGTCAGATGTCCTGGGCTTTTTGACAATTAGATTGTAAGGAAAAGAAAGCAATCAAGGAGGAATCTGTAAATTAAAAAAAAAGAAACGGAACAAGCTAGTTTTTTTAATGGGAAAAAACCATAATGTGCAGAGGCACAGATCTGAGTGGTCAGACTATAGAGAGGCTGTAAAGGTCAGGAGAGTGGGCCTTGCTTGGGGCAGGGGGGTGGTTGGGACGGGTGGAGCCTGGGGGTGTGGACACAAGCAGGGCATCTGGGTGGCTGGAAAAGTTATTTCTCGGCCTGGGCAGTGGCTGTAAAAGTAACTCACTCTCTAATAGTTCATTCCGTTCTACACTTGTTTTGCGTGGCCGTCTGCATCGTGATTTACGTTATCATAAGAAGTCATGTAAAAGGAAGCAGCGTGTGTTGAGGGCCACTGTGTGTTGCAGCCTTTGTCAGGTGCCAGGGTGATGAGTGGGGCAGGAGCTGATCCTGACCCTGAAGGAGTTTAGTGTTTCATGGAAGACAGAGGTAATTCAAATACTGTGATCAGGGCTGGCAGGGAAGGGTAGCCTAACCATCCTGGGCAGCAGCAGAAGCCTTGATGTGAACAAGGCGCCCAGGAAGGACACCTACCATACACTGGCCCATCTGAGGACTCAGGGCGTCCCAGGCACTGCCAGGCTGGTTGGGGCAGCAGGTGGGGGAACCGCTCACGGGCCCGGCACTTTGCTGTTTACTTTCCACAGCTTCCACGCCCCCCCCTCCCCCCACCCCGTGTCTCAGTTAACTCCTGCCAGGCACCACGGCCCCATTCCTCAGGTGTAAGGCGGCTGTGGCTTTGAGCAGTGGTTAAAAACAACTCACCCTTGGCCAAGTGGCCGGTAAACAGAAGAGTTGAAGATGCAACCAAATCTGCGCTCTTTTTCCAGGGAGGCAGTGTGTCCCTGACAGATAGAGGTAGTTAGTCTGTGGGAGCAGACAACCCAGGCCTGGAGTTAAAGGGGTTAGCAACAGAAAACGCACATGATAAATTTATAAATTACACAGATTTTTAATTCATTTTTACCCAAGTCAAACGGCCAAGTTGCTTTTAATGAGAATACCCAATATGGTGGGGATGCTAACAGTCAAGTGTAAATTGGCTCGGGCTTGCAGGGGTGGGGGCGGCGGGGCATCCTGAGGCCAGCAGTCCCTTTCCTCAGTGACAAACAAGCCTTTATATTCACATGCCCATGGGAGAAGAAGGAAGGCCGTACATGTGGTAATACTTGGGGAAAATAGAAAACTTCATGAGGGCAGAGGAAAGTATGTAGAAGTGAGAGCATGGGCTTTAAGCAGAAAACCTCGAGTTCACATCTCATCATGGCTACCCTCCAGCAGTGGGAACTCAGGGACGTGACTCAACTCCTCCAAGTCCTCCCATCCTCATCTGTAAAGTGGATTAATAAGCATTAGATATATGCGTAGAGCACCTAATTCATGCTAGGTGATAATAAATTGCATTGTTTAATTATTATCCTCATTTTTACCTTTTTGGCCCCCACTAGAGATCAGTCTTGGCTTAGCCAGTTTGAATCTGTCCTAGAGGATTCTAGAATTCAGAACTTTCTGGAAATAAAGAGCCATCCCCTCTGATGTACTTGGCCATGAGTGAGAACCTGGCTTAGTTGTTAAGTGCATAGATTTTGGAACCTGATTTCCTGGGTTTGAATCCCAGACCTACCAAGGTTGTATGGCCTCGGAGAAGGCAACTAAGTTCACTGTGCCTCAGTTCCCCTACCTGTAAAGCCAGGGTAAAATAGCACTTCCCCCACAGGGTTGGGAGGATTAAACATGGCTAACACAGCACATCGCACCTAGCGTAGCTCTGCCTCCAAGCTGTCTGCATTAAGGAGCTGGAGAGAAGCCTTCCCCAAGCATCCAGTAGAGTGGCTCTGAGAGTCTGACTAGAGCCTTCTCTGGGCATCACAGGCTCTCAAGGCTTCAAAGCTCCAGAACCTTTGAGATCCTTGCTCCCATTACAAAGTTTCTCCCTTGGCTTAAGGCTTGACTCAGCGCAGTCTCAAAACACTAAAATTTTAAGTCTCTCTTCAAGACCTTGTTTCCTTCTGCTGCTCAGCCCAGCACGCTGGCAGGAGCGAGCAAGCATGGCAGCCATGGCATCTGCTCTGTGGACTGCATGGGCTCCATACCAGTGACTCTGTGTCTATGCAACCCCCAACCCAGTTCCATGGAGATGCGAGGGGTGGCTACATCTCCATATAAAGGATGGATCCCTTCCTACTGGAGACAGAGCTGAACACAAATGCCCCTCGGTGCCTGGGTGTTAGACACTCATCCCCAGAAGCGGCAGCTAATGGGCAACACTGAGGAATCATTCAGCACTCAGACTAGGGGTGTCCCACTGATTTCCATTCCAGAACACCGAGGTTGAGCCACAGAGAAGGCTGTCATCCCCGCTGCCATTTGCCCAGGCCCAGTTCTTATTGTGGTACACCCCCTAGGTCAGTGTTCCCAGCAGGCAACCAGCTTTTGAGGGCAGGATTCTGTGACTTCCTACCTTTAGGTCGTGGGCAGCCTGTTCATCAAGCAGTGTTGTGGGCTGAACATTGGCAGCGCCATCAGCTCAGTCACCACACGACAGACCCCGCACCTTGCAAAGCTGCCACCGGCCAGCCTGGCTGGCCGTGACGTCCGGTGCAGGCTCCCATGTGGCCGACCAAAGAAGCCAGGATCCTTCCTCATTTCGCTCTGTTTCTACACGTCATCTACCAGCAGCTTATCTAGGGAGAGAGGGGCCGGACATGTAAAGCCTGCTCATTTAATAAGATTTTAGCAGTCTTAACCCCCTGCAAGTCATTTGTCCCTCACACACTTAAAGGTTTTTATCTGTGGAGTAAAGCACAATTAGCCTCTTAAAATATTGAAAAAAACCAGACTTTCTATCACAACTGGAGTCAAGTGTTAATTTGTCTTCCCACGTCTCTGTGCGTCTCGCCAATCTGGCACCCCTCCAGCCTCTTGTCCACTCGGTCACCTCACCTCGGCGGTCCTTCTAAAGACGTCACAAAGGCCGCAGCACTGCCACCTGGCCCGGGCACATTGTCCGAATACCCGTTTCCCCCTTGTGCCGGGTCTGCGGGTGCAGCTTGCATACCGCTGGCGTACGGGAGAGCTAGCCACAGCCAGCATATAATGGGCACTTGAATGTTTCACAGGAATCCATTTATTTAATTTGGGATGTACTCGTATATCACCAGTGATATGAAGGGGGAGATCTTTCAAAACACATACATGAATTTTTAAAAAATTAAACGTTGCCCATTTATTTTAACTTGTAACAGAAAAAAGTGGAACTTGCGCATTACAACCATGATTTCAGAGCTATGGAATGGCATACAATTACCTTCCTAAGTCACTTAATTTAAGTAAAAGCGAATTGACTTAAAGAAAACTATTAAGGAAATGATAGTAAAAGTAAGTGGATTTGCACATTTATTTAACAAATCCTTCCTGTGAGTGCCTACTTGTGGCAGGCATTGTTCTGGACGCTGAGGATACACAGTGAGCAAAGCAGACAAAACTCCTGGCCCTCCAAAAGACCCAAAAAAGCACTCCATAGAAATTCTCCAAATGGCCAGTAAGCACATGAAAAGGTGCTCAACTTTATTAGACATCGGGGAAATGCAAGATAGATCCACAACGAGCTCTACTGAACATCCACCCGAATGAAAAAGGAAAGAAAAACGACGATACCCAGATTTGGCAGGAATGTGGAGAGACCGGAACTCTTGTGGACTGCTGGTGGGAATGTAGACTGGTACAGCCATTTTGGGAAACTGCTTGGCAGTTTCTCCTAAACTGGACCCAGAAGTTGCACTCGGTGTTGTCTGCCCAGCAGAAACTCAGTCATGTGTTCACTAAAGGACATGTACAATATTTGGGGAATGAGTGGGTCTCAGAAAATGCTGGCTGAACGAATTTAAAACCTATTCTGGAATGTTCTATGCAGAGGCAGATAAAACATGGTTGCTGTCATTGACTAGCCCCAGAGCAGATTCTCTTGATTGAATACACTTCTCCTGAGCGTGTGCTGTTCCAGGTTTGTGCTAGGCGCCAGGCGTACAGGGTTACATCAGAGATGGCGCTTACCCCGTCAGAGGAAAGCACTCACCTCAGCAACCACGTGGCCTTGGCCTTTTGCACCTCGCTCAAGGAAATTTGGTTGAATGAGTACCAAAACGGACAACGCTGGCTTACGTTCCATAACTACTTGTGTATGTGATTATGTGAACTCCCTCCATGAGAGCAGGAACCTTGTCGGTCTGTCTTCCTGCTGTGTCCCACACAGCCACAGAGAGCAGCAAGTAGGGGTCTCGGCCAGTCTATGCTGGAGCAAGGATGGATGGAAGAAGTTGAATGGAGGTGGGAAGAGCTCAGGACTCTGTAGGTAAACTCACTACCCCCTTTTCACAGAGAAGAGATCTGAGTCTCAGAGCACTGAAGGGGCTTGTGCTAAGCCACACCGCTCCTGAATGGGTCTCTCCAAAAACTTGTGCCCTTTCCATGACAGCTCACTGCCTCCTGGAGAGGCCCAGGGGCTTGTGCCCACACCTGTGACCTCTTACCCACAGCTGTGAATCATGATGCCCATCGCGCCAGTCCGAGGAGGGAGGCAAGTCCCTGGGCTCTCTCCACCAGGGTTCCCTGTCTGTTGTCAGCTCCCACTGCAAGCTTGGGCTTCCCACCATGTAAAGAATATTCTGCAAAGAGTTTGACAGACCATACTTGCCTCTTCCAAGGACACTTACCAGCAGTTTCAATTATAACAATCAACCATGGACTTTTTTTTTTTCCACTTAAGACAAAGATTAATATTTCAGGAGAACACGGTTCTAATTTACAGCCGAGACCTTTGGTGTAATCAGCAAAAGGGAAAAAAACGAAGTCTGTGAACATCATTGGCTCACTCATGTTTCCTATTGCACTCCTCGCTGGGTTTACCTCTTTGGCCTTTAATTATTCCATTCTCTCACATGGCTTTATCTCTGACACTTCGGGATGAAAATGTGATTTGCCATTCAGAGGTTTCAGCAAAAATCACACTCCAGTCAGCAAATTGAGAGTCTGATAAAGGAACAGAGGGTTGGGCCGCGGCTTTGAGAGGATGTCTTTAAAGTGTTTTTTAATTAAATCTGTGTTATTATTTAGGATGGTGGAGAATCATTTACATGCATTACAGCGTCTGTTTGGAATCTCTGTCGTGCTGTTCTGAGAACTGTAGCATTAGTCATGGAACCTAAGGGCACTGTGACAAGTTTGCTTCCTCCATCACATATTTTGTGAGCAGCACCCGCTGTGGCTACCTGCTTTATACTAGGCATCAAGCTAGGTCTGGTAGGGGTCACACAGAGGCACTTGGCAGAGCTCTTTTCCTACTGTAGCAAGGGCTAGATGACATCACCACGTTGCAATACCACAGAAGGGGGAAGAAGAGGGTCAAAGGAATGAACATTACCGAGCCTCGATGCTAGGATCTTCTCTAGGGGCTTTGCCTGCGTTTGCTCTTCTAATCATACAGTGGTCTGCAAAGAAGAATCGTGACCCCATTTCACAGACAGGAGACCTGAGGCTCAGAGCACTGAAGAGGCTTGTCGTAAGCCACACCGCTCCTGAGTGGGTCTCTCCAAAACCCTGTGCCCTTTCCACGACAGCGTGTTGCCTCCTAGAGAGGCCCAGGGGCTTGTGCCCACACCCATGAAGGGTGGCCTCACCCCAGCTGTGGATCACGATGCCCATCATGGCAGCCGGAGGAGGAGGAGGCATAGCCATAAGCACACTCTCCACCAGGGGTTGCCCACCTGTTGTCAGTCAGCCTTTCCAGACTCCTAGACTCTAGGACCCGCTATTAAAACTGTCACTTCCTGTGCTCCTCCTTCAAAATACTTGTCACAACCTAAAATACACAGTTATTTGTATGATTATTCATTTACCATGTGTCTCCCCTACAAACTTTGAGCTTTATTTATGAGGGTAGAAACCTCTTCTGTGTGGTTACCACTGAATCTCCAGCATTAGCATAGTCACTGGCGCAGAGTATTTATAGAATGAAATAGGAAAAGGGAGGGAGGGAAGGAAAAAGGAAGGGAGGAAGGGTGGTTGGGCCAGAAGGAGGAAGAAAAGAGAGATGGAGGGAGGGAGGGGGAAGGGAAGGAAGGAGGGAAGGAAGAAAAGAAGGGGAGAGAAAAGAGAAATTAGGGCCTCTTTTTTAGGAACCCCTGTGATTACCGTGGCCCTTCCCAATATTCTTTTCCCTGTATTTCATTTCTCTATTCTGTACTAGCATTTGTAGCCAGTAAAAGCAAAAAAGCCAAACAGCCTAGAGTACAGGTGTTCTCCAAACTGACTGAAAGATCAAAAGATCAGATCTCTGGCTCTGGAACCCCAAACCATGGAACACTGTGTTACTTTGAGGGGTCTTCTTGGATAATTTGCCCTGCCAAGTACTTTGCACACATAGCCTGCGTGTGCTTTTTGGATTTCAAATGCTATGATCATTAATAAAATAATATATTCATATAAATATAAACAGTAGCTTTAAGTCGTTGTATTATTCTCTCAGACCACGGATGCAACTGTATGCAAAGCCTGAAATGTTTGAAATCAAAGAGAGACCCTCATTGGTGAAAAAAAAAATAGGAGCTACACCTCAAAATACTCTACACATACCTGTGAATTAAGACAGATCATCTGAGAACCATGCTGTGCCTGGACTTCCTTCCAGGGACAGTCTCAGAACAGTGTCATCCATAGTAATTTCTACGGGACACTCACTATGTGCTGAGTGTCATATTGAGCACTCTTCATGCATTATTTTATTTATCCTTATCATGACTCATTTAACAGATGAAGGACACAGAGACGTAGGGAGTTTAATTTGCCTGAGGTCACACATGTAGTCAGTGGCAGAACCGGGAGTCATACGGCCAGCCACACCAGTTCAAAACCCTTGATATTAACCAAACACAATCTCTCTGGCTCCAGGCTCTTGCTGGAGTATACCTTGATGATTCATTTTTCAGGCCACGTCGAAGGGTGTTATAAGAGCCAGCCCCCAAAACTCATTGATAGACTAATAAAAGGTGAGGTTGAGGTCTCTGCATCACACAATGCCTCCTTCTGAGAACCCACGAGGAAGATTTCAGTCTGGACTCAGTATAAAAAAGAGCTCTGCTTCTCTTTAACCAAAAGGATCCTTTCCTTTTGTGGGCGTGGGAAGGCAATATGACACATCAGGTTTCCTCTTTGCACTGGCTGCTACACAGCTTGGAATCACTGGCTGCCCCTCTGCTGAAGAACAGACCCTTCCCACATACATTTAGGGGGCGGGCCACACACATTCCCTCCCACACTTCATCTTAACTTCCTGTCTTCACCTGAGTCCCTAGAAAGCAAAGCCTGAGGCAAAAGTATATGGGTCTCTCCTTTATAATGAGGAGCACAATCCCTGGGAATGTGTGTATGGGAAAGGGGAGTGAGGTAGGGATTGAGGGACGTAAACAAAAAGGGTGTGGTATCAAGCTGTACACTGCTTGTGATCAAGTTCAGCTGATTGTTCTTTCGAAGCAAATATTAGCTAGTAGTAACTAGCTGTTAAGTCTTATGGGAGGAGAGAAAAGGAGAAGAATTTGTCCACTGGCACCTGTCTCCCAATAGCTCAATATTTGCCCAAGGAATGTCCATGTCCCTGTATGTTTAAATGGCATTTGTCCTGCTGTGCCTTATGCCTCAGAGACAACTGGGAGCCCCACAGCAGGGTAAGGGGCCATCGGGTTGGGGCTTTGGATGGACCACGCAGAGTTATTTGCCACAATGTCAGCTGTAGCCAACCCGTGGCCATGCCCTCTGCCCCACTCCTCCCACAGAGAGATGGTGCCCAGATGTGAGGTGGCCCAGAGAGGTGTCTAAGAGACTCTCCTACCCACATTTTCTCTTCCATGGCTTCTTATTTCCTGACTTAAAAAAAAAAATTATCTACTGACTTTATCCTCACAGGCCATGTTCGATATGTTTTGGATGGGCCAGGGCATATACAAAATTCAACAATTATTTTCTGTGTGCTAATCCAGTCTCTCAGTAAGAGTTGTATCTTCAGGGGTGCCTGGGTGGCACAGTCGGTTAAGCGTCCGACTTCAGCCAGGTCACGATCTCGCAGTCCGTGAGTTCGAGCCCCACGTCAGGCTCTGGGCTGATGGCTCAGAGGCTGGAGCCTGTTTCCGATTCTGTGTCTCCCTCTCTCTCTGCCCCTCCCCCGTTCATGCTCTGTCTCTCTCTGTCCCAAAAATAAATAAACGTTGAAAAAAAAAATTAAAAAAAAAAAAAAGAGTTGTATCTTCAAAGCACCTCATGTCTTTTATTCCCTGAAGTGCCCCTGAGAGTGGCTGGAGTGGGTGCTTGAGGGTGAACCCATAGCTGTTGTCACCACCTCTCTTTACGCAACAAGGTGGCTTTGAGCTGTCATGTCTCCTACCAAGTATAAGGCTTTTGTTTCCTGAAGTGTTTCCTCTAAACCTGGGTTACATTTGTCATTGGAAACCCCAAGGATCCGCAAGGACAGCATGTCCCTGGAATCCCCAACACTGAGCACTCTGTCTGGCATTGTGGACACTGATGAATGTTTTTCCCATAAACCAAACAGCAAACAATTACTATATTATAATTATACTGTATTGTATTATATATTTTATTATATTTTATTATATTATATTATATCATATCATATCGTATCATATTATATTGTA
Source organism: Prionailurus viverrinus (assembly GCF_022837055.1). NCBI lineage: Eukaryota > Metazoa > Chordata > Mammalia > Carnivora > Felidae > Prionailurus > Prionailurus viverrinus. Next base: position 35,969,302 of record NC_062569.1, read on the forward strand.
TTATATTATATTATATTAATAACTATCTATTGAGCACTTCCTGTATACCCAACACTGCATTAGCTGGTCTACCTTATTTCATCTTCACATAACTCAGCTCTTAGCAGCTATGGCTCAGTCATATAATCTGATGAGGAAACCAGATTTTCTATCATGATGGATTTTGCCAGAAGAAAAAATTCAAATAGCTTTCTGACTCTGAAAACGTCAACCCATATTGAGCCCTTAGAGAATCTGCTGTCTCCAGATCCCTCTCACTCTTGGTCTCAAGCTTTACCTCTTCACTGCATGACTCACATGGCCCATCTACTGACTGCGACAGAAACAATCTGCGTTTCTGGAACCTGGCAGCAAGGTGGCCTTTAATTACCTAATGTCTTTGAGGTCCTTAAAGTGTAATTAGTTTGATTGGACCTTGTAATTAAACGGCTAGCCAACCATATGGGAGGACACCTTCGGCTTGGGCGTTCTTTTCTTTCTTTTTCTGGGCTGTGGGCCTGAGAACTGCAACCCGAGAAACAAAGAGCCACCTGAGTGCTGAGCCACTCCTACGACCCAGGATGCAGGGACACCATTTAGAGGAAGAGAGGCTGATCTTTGTGCAGGGTAGCTCTGCTCACTGGCGGAGTTGTCCCTGGTGTCACGGGCACTCTAATCCCACCACCATCTCTGAATATTTGTCACCGACCGTCTCTGATGGCATGCCTAGGCGCCTGAAGTTCCCCCCTCACTCTGCATGGGGTGCAGACATCTAAGACCCCTGTAAAAACAAAGGTTCCCATTGATGGGAGAGCAAGGTGTGAAAATCAGGGCATTTCATGGGGAGTCAGAGAGCCTCCGGTTTAGGGGCCCCCAGGGAGGGGTTCAGGAATTCAGTGTCAGCTTCTGATCCCCAGAGATTCCAGACATAACCATCCCCTCATTCACCCACTCATTCGAAAGGCATTTCTCCTAATTGAAGATTAGAGGCTGGTCTCCAAACCAGCCTCGCTGGTAATTGTTTAAAGACCCAGAAAATATCTGGGAATTGAGAAAAACAACCAAGCAACATATACACATATATATGTGTCCACAGAAGAAAGACAGACTTGAAAATGAGGAAAACACTCAGAATGTGTGAAGGAGAGAAAAACTTTCGAACAGATGTAGGCAGTCCCACCATGGAACCAGAGTAAACCATTCAAGCAGGATTCTCAGTCGTGAATCTGAAACGTGGATTGTGCTGGGACGCCTGGGTGGCTCAGTCAGTTGGGCTGCTGACTTCAGCTCAGGTCATGATCTCGCAATCCATGAGTTCAAACCCCGCGTCGGGCTCTGTGCTGACAGCTCAGAGCCTGGAGCCTGCTTCGGATTCTGTGTCCCCCCTCTCTCTCTGCCCCTCTCCCACTCGTGCTCTGTCTCATTCTGTCTCTCAAAAATATATGTTTTTAAAAAAAGCTATAAAACATGGATTGTGCTTAACACAATGCTCTTAAAGTATGACATGGGGTAAATGTTCCTGAATCCGAGGGTGGCATCTTCTCCTCTTTGCCCACATTTGATCAGTGCTGTTGATGCAGGCAGGCCAGGTCCAAGGGCCCGGGGGGTGGGGGGAGGACCCACAGGACTAGCCAAGAGGGTCCTTGGCTTTGTGCAGGATAGAAGTCAAACATGAGCCAGCAGGAAGTGAGAACAGAGTTTTTGAAGGTATAGAGAGAGTGCAGGTGCAGACAGAGCGTCTGAAAGACTCCGAAAGGAAAAGAGAGTCTCTTCTTTGCTCAGGGTGTGGGGTTTTCACTGACAATTGTAGTCTGGTGTATGCATCCTCTCAGGCATCCAGGAACCAGTCAGAACAAGGACAAGCCTCCGGGTGTCCTCCATAAGTCACTTATTGCTTAGAGCCAGGGGTCTTGGCATCGAGGTGTCTAGGTCTGGTGATCTGAAATGCGCATGGATGGCTTCCTCTGCTCATCCTCGCCTGGCCCTTCCTTAGATGTTACCTGTTTTGCTGGAAGACTCCAAAGAAATCATGAACTGCTTGTCCCTTACAACGAAGACATACACTATTTCTGAGATGTGTGTAAAGTGGGGATGTGGGTCCCAGCAAGAACACAAGCAGGAAAAGGAGCGAAAGAGCAGATTTTTATGGAGTCATTCGGTTTCCCTATCTCCTTGTGTCATTACTGCTGGCTTGGTTTTCACGTTTATTTGGTTAGTTGGAGGGAATGCCAAGGAAGCGATGGCGTCTAGAATTCAGGAGAACTGGGCTGCGGCCCGGTCCCCTACTCCAGAAGCTGCCTCCGATGAAGTCACACTTCCGCAGGCCTTACTTTTATCTCTGTAGAACGCGTACAATACTCACCCATTTGTCCTCCCAGGGACTCTGTGGAGTACTTTGAAAATAATAAGTATTATTTCATTAATGGAAAGTGACCAGTGCTGTTGCCATTAATGATGGTTATTAAGTATCTATTATCAATACAAATTCTAAATCCGATGAGGAATGAAGGAGGAATAAAATAAACAAACAAATAAATAAATAAGATCTAAATGGATGAGTTCCAAGGCAGTAAGGATAGTGATTAAGTACCAATCTCACTCCTCTCACTTCTAAGTGAGTGTTGGGGGGGGACGGGGAGGGCTCCCTGACCCTGTTTGGAGGGAGCCTGGTTGTGGAGAGCACTTGCCCTTCACTTACCTCCTCTGGTGCACAAGGCGCCTCCTCCCCAAGTCAACCCATCCCCTCCCCCACCTTGCTTTTGTTCTCTCTCTCTCTCTCTCTCCCTCCCTCCCCACCTGCCTCCCACCTTCACACTAGCTAGCTTGCCTGAATTCCCACTCCTTCCTCCTAAGGCTGAGATGTTTGCAAGAGTGGTCCCGATAGCTCTAATGCCCTTTGCAGGCCATCGGCTCCCATGGCCACCACACAAGGACAAACACCTGTGTCAGTCCTTCAGCAAACCAGTGGGAGCAGCCCCCTCTGTCTGGTCTGAGAGCTAGGGGCAGAGAGGAGGGAGCAGCTAGATGCTTAGGGATTAAATGAAATGCTTCCAGAGGCCTCATCTGCCTCTCCCAAGGCCTTCCAGCCTATTTTCACTTGACCTGCAGGAATCCTTCCCAGACACGCTATTCAAGCTCTCATCCAATACGTGCTTATTTTTTTCTTTCTTGGGTGGTCATACCACATAATGGTTTAGAGCTTCTCAAACCTTAATGCACACTGAACACCTAGAGATCTCATTAGACTGCAAATGCCAATTCAGAAGGTCAGAGTGACATCTGCAACTAGTTTCTGACCGGCTCCCGGGTGATGGCTGTGCTGCTAGGACACGCTGCTGCTGACTGATGGCTCACAGTGATCAGCGAGGCTTTGCAGTGAGGCTCTAGACACAAACTCGCTGTGTGACCTTGGGCAAGTTACTTAACCTCTCTGAGCCTCTGCAAGGTGAAGAATAGTGTTACTTCCAAGAGTTGCCCCAGCAAATACATAAGAATACATAAGACGGTGCATGGAAAGTTCTCAGCCCAGGGAGCAGCGCAAAGCAGAGGAGAAAGTGCTGTACACACAGAGTTGGTAATGATCGCAAGATGCTAAGATGGGAGCCTTCTCCTAAGTGGGCCTTTCCCTAGGGAGGCATTTCAAAGAATTCAAAGAGCACAGGGGCGCCTGCGTGGCTCCGCTGGCTAAGCGGCCAATTTTGGCTCAGGTCACAATCTCACACTTTGTGGGTTCAAGCCCTGTGACAGGCTCTGTGCTGGCAGCTCTGAGCCTGGAGCCTGCTTCGGATTCTGTGTGTGTGTGTGTCTGCCTCTCCTGTTCATGCTCTGTCTCTCTCTCAAAAATAAATAAACATTAAAAAATTTTAAAAAAAAGAATTCAAAGAGCACATCTTTCAGGCTTAGGAATTGCCTGGGGCCCAAGGAAACCGCACATGACTAATTGGAAAGACTTGTCGCAAATGAAACACCTTGGACAGGCTGAGCAGCAGCAGGTGCAGAGGCCTATGTTTGCATAACGGGTGGACAGAGGCCAGCTGCCGAGCTCCCCATGCCGCAGCACGCGGTTCCATGCAGAGGTCTGCGTCATTTCAGAAAAGGAGCCTTATGAAGCAGCAGTTAGTTCCTGGGGAACTCTAGCTTTGGGGAGATGCATTAGGTAGCCAGTTTTGCTCTGCATGGCCAGACCAGCCCTTCTCAGTATCTAAGTAGGTGTGACTTTTGCTTATTTGTTCATCTACAAGTGGGCATGGGATATGATAATGAGAAACACCCTTCAAAATACGGAGGGGACTCAGGGCCACCTGGGTGGCTCAGTTGGTTAAATGTCTGACTCTCGATCTCAGCTCAGGTCGTGATCTCATGGTTCATGGGATTGAGTCCCGCGTAGGGCTCTGCACTGACAGTGCGGAGCCTCCTTGGGATTCTCTCTCTCTCCCTCTCTCCCTTCCCCTCTCCCACTCATTCTCATTCTCTCTCTCAAAATAAATAAATCAACTTAAAAAAAATACTGAGGAGATTGAGAGGTCAGCGTGCTCTGTGCCTGATTTGGGGGGCGGGCGGCCTCGGAGAAGCTGGAGAGGGCACGAAACAGAGGCATGTGTAAGTATGGCACGTAGAACCAAAAGATGACGGTGAAGACATCTTGTGTTTGGAGAAGCAAGGAGCGTGGACTCAGATGCGTGCATCTGTTTTCTATTGTCACCGCACAAGTTACTGCACACTTAGTAGATTCAAACAACACAAATTTATTATCTTACAGTTTGGAGATCAGAAGTCTGAAATGGGTCTCACAGGACTAAAACCAAGGTGTAGGAGGGCAGTGTTCCTTCGGAAGGCTCTGGGGAGAATCGGTTTCCTTGTCCTTTCCCGCTACAGAGGCCGCCCACCGTCCTGGGCTCCATCCTTAAAGTCAGTACTCACACCCCCCGGCCTCTGCCTCTACCACCTCCAGACTTCTCTGACCCGCCTGCCTCCCTCCCTCACTTGTAAACACACTTGTGATTACACTGAGCCCATCTGGATACTCCAGGAAAACTCCCCATCTCAAAATCCTTTACTTCATCACTTCTGGGAAGTCCCTCCGCCACGTGAGGTAACACATGTCATGCAGGTTGCAGGGGTTGGGATGTAGACATCCTTGGGGTGATTATTCTGCCCACATGGTGAGAGCGACTTCAGGGTGGCTGTTTCCCAGGATTTCGTGGGAAATGCAACTCATCAAGGAAGGTTCCTACTAAAGAAAACAAAATGTTTATCCATTTTGGATAGAGAGGAGAAAAGAATTGTCTGAGACTCAGCTCTATTAGCAGGTCGGTAGGGAGAGCTTCCGCTCACACAGGGACTGAGGACCCATGGTGTGCATGGCATCATGGTAGGTCTCCTTCATCCAGGCCCCGGGAAGAGCCACAGGAGAGGCAGGGCAGCTATGAGGGCCTGGAGAACATGCGGTCCTCAGCCTTCCCTCCTTCTACACAACGCACCTGCCTTACCAGATAAATCCAAACACTGCCTTAGAACCTCAGTGTGTGCAAAGAAAATCCCCTGTGTGTGTCTCCTTTACTCTCTCCCTACACCACGCTCGCAATTCTTCTGATACCAGATGTGCGGGATTTTTCCCACATCAAGCAATGCTTTGAGACACCAGCTGGGTGTCCCACGGTCCAGTTCAACACTGGTACTGAACTGGAGGTCACGCAGACCCTGCGGCTTAAAAGCTTGGTACCACGAGATCACCCCTACTTCAGATGCCAGTAAGCAAGTAGGAGGTGCCCAGATTACCCACAACTTCTGTCCAACTTGGCTACAAATCGGAGGTTCCAAAGACACCTCAGTCTTTGGATTCAGTCATTTGCTAGCACAGCTCCCAGAACTCGGGCAAACGCTAACTTACATTTATCAGCTTATTAAATAATAAAGCGTATGAGAAAGGGTACAGATGAGCAACCGGATAAAGAACAGTGAGGCCTGGGCGGATCCCAAGTGTAGGGGCTTCTTCTGTTCCTGTGGAGTTGGGCTACACCACCCTCCTGTATTTGGATGTGTTCACCAACCTAGAAGCTCCCTGAAGCCCATACTGTTGGGACTTTTATGGCGATTTCATCAGATAGGCATGGCAGGTTACTATTTCCAGCCCCTCTTCCTTGTCCAGAGGATGGCAGGGGGGCACAGGGGAGGCTGAAAGTTCCAAGCTTCCAATCATGACTTGGCCTTTCTGATGACTGACCCCCATCCAGGAGCCCACCCAGAGTCGACTCACTGGGACAAAAGATGCTTCTATTGCCCAGGAAATTCCAAAGGATTTAGGGGCTTACTGTCAGATGCTCCTATCATGCAGAGAATTGCAAAGGTCTTAAGAGTACCGTGTCAGGAACTGTTGCTGAGACTAAATGTTAGAACAAGAGTCTCCCAATGCCCCAATTTACAATGGTTTTTAGGTCAGGAATCGAAGGTAAAGATAGATAGAGATAGAGATTTCTTAGTACTCACACTCAGGCGTTCGAATAACTGCTTTGGAAGTGGTCTCAAGTCTGAGCCTCTCCCCACTTCTGCCAGCTCACTAGAGAAGGAGCCTTAGAGGCCCAGCCCGGCAGAAACAAGTCTCCAAGTTTCCTGCATGGGACCTCTGCTTCCACGTGGAGCAGATGTCTGGTGCACAACAGACTCTGTGCATGCTGATTGAATGAATAAATGAATGAGTAAGTGAATGAATGAATGAATGAATGAATATGGTCTACAGAACCTTTAATGGGAGGCTTTTATTATTGTATTACTTAACCAGGGATTCTCCTTTTAAAAGTAGCACTTCCTGGGGCACTTGTGTGGCTCAGTCAGTTGAGCATCCGACTCTTGATTACGGCTCAGGTCATTATCCCAGAGTCATGGGATCAAGCCCCACATCTCTCGCTCAATGAAATGAAATGAAATGAAATGAAATAGCACTTCCTGAACACATATAACAGCTTACTCTTTTTATCATACAGGATTCAAAGAGTGTTCTTTCCTCACACCAGAGAATGGTGGTAACTCTAGGTTGCCCCTTTGCAGTTTCTGACGTGGTGAGTGATAGGATGGAATACTGCACACATCCTTTGAGCACTTTCTATGCCCCTACCCCCGCACGGTGAGAACATGGGGGGACCAAGAGAAGGCTGTTACGGACTGAATTGCATCCCTCCAAAAAAGATGTTAAAGCCCTAATGCCCAATAATAGAATGTGACGTTATTTGCAAATAGGTCTGTTGCAAATTAAATTACTTAAGATGAGGTCATATGGGGGTAGGGTGGGCCCTTACTGCAATATGACTGGTGTCCTTATAAGAAGATGGCTGTGTGAAGACACAAACACACAGGGAGAACACCATGTGAAGACAGGAGGGAAGACTGCACCCACAAGCCAAGAATGCCTGTGGCCACCAGAAGCCAGGAAATAGGCCCAGAACAGATTTTCCCTCAGAACCCACAGAAGGGCCAACCCGCCAACACCTTGCTCTCAGACCTCTGGCCTGCAGAACTGTAAAACCGACAAGTTCCTGTTGTCTGAAGCCAAGGGGGTTGTGCTTTATTGCAGCAGCCCGAGCAAACTAATACGAAGGCCAACACAGAGTCGTGGATGTAGGCCTTCCCAGTCTTCTTCAAAGATGTGGCAAAACCTGGTCCCTGAACGCTGTGGCTCTGACAGAAGCCAGGATGAATGAGACATACTTGCCTCAGTTAACGTAGAGGGCCGTATATATTTTCTGACATCTGCCATCAGGCTGAAGCTTGGAACCAACACATGCATGGCACCTAACCAGCTCTCAGAAGTCCACACTGAGTCTGGGCATGGAGCTGGTCAGACTACCCCACCGTCTCTCCAAAGCAAGGGAAGGTCGGTGCTGGGCAGATTTTTGTGTTTGTTTGGGTTGCTTTATTTTAGGGGGGAAGGAGGAGGGTGGCTCTTGCTGGATTTTAAACTGTTCCCAAAGCTTTATTATGAGACCAAAAGCCAGGGGTGAAAATTCCACTTGGCAAATATCCTTGACAGACTGGCCTTAAGATCTTGGATGTCCTAATGAATTTCGGCCTGTGACTGTTCCCGAAAGGTTCTACAAGTTCTCCCAGACTTCACGGACTGACTTATAGTTCCAAGAATGTACCCGGTTTCTTCGCCGGGAATTCCAAGCAGAGATAACCTATTCACGTGCCTTCCCTGGAGGCTCCCATGAACTGCAAAGAGGCCTTTCTACAGAAACTGCTCTGCGAGGGGAACAGGTGATCCACACGTGGCTGGGACAGATCTCTTCCGGAGCAGTGATGTCATATGACCTGGGCCCACTAACATTAGCCTTCAATCACACCCAGGCACTCCAAATGCTACCAGAACAAGATCAGCATGAGAAGCCCATGTGTGTGTGTGTGTGTGGTGTGTGGGGGGGGTGGGGGGGTGGTCAATGCTGGAAGTTCAGCCTCTCCTTGTGGGATGCACACTCGTCTCGGTTACCAGAGAGCTAACAGACAGTCGAGGTAGGCACATGGCTGAAGGCGAGGAGGGACAGAGGCCCCGCGGCTGGTGGCTGGAGCCAGTACCGGAGGAGGGCCCAGGGAGATCCGAGACGTGCTTGCTGGCTGCCACGTGCTGTGTCTTTGGAGATGGAAGTGCTTAACCAATTCCATTCAGGATCGACTCAGTTTTCCAAAGGGGCAGAATTTATTATTTGAATTATTCAGGGGAGGTTTATTCGCCAGCACCGAGATATGAGATCTGTCAACTAAATTATAATTATGTTTCTCTAAAGATATCCACTGGGAGAGTCCTTTTTTTTTTTTTTTTTTTATTTAAACTTGCAAGGAGGAGTCAGACTGTGTATTTATGAACAGCCGGGCTCAATATTCTGAGTGGCGGAATGAAAAATTAATTTTCTGCAAATACATTAGTGAATAGTTAACTGCATCTCAGTAACCTATTTGTTTAATATACCGGGGTCCTCTTCAAAGAGCTTATGATTTACTCTCATCTTCGCCAGGAGATAACTTTCAAAAGCACAGGCCTGAGGACGAGAAACAGGAATTCTGGGCTCCAGCCCCACCGCCAACAAGCTGGGGCTCCTTAAGCGAGCCCCCACTGCTCTCTGGGCCCTGTAGGCACCAGGGGACCCTGTCCTTCTGCAGCTGCCCACAAATGTCACCCTCCCTGAGTGTGAAAAGGGTGATGTGCGCACTGCTGCTTATCTAATAAGGAATAAGAAGAGAAATTAAGCACAGAAAGGAACATTTTTGTACCAAAGTGTCCCCCCACCTTGTCTTCCTTCTGCCAACCCTTGCCTCTCCTGCCAAGGTCCTAGGAAATTGAGAGAGCCCTTCTGGGAGAAGCCCCCTCGCCTTCCGTCCATTCCCCTTTCCCTCTGCCTACAGGCAGAAGGCCCAGGGCTCCCAGGATGGGGTCTGTTCCCACGAATCTTCACCACCCCACCGTTCTTTCTTCACATGGTCCTCCTAATGGTGCCTTCTGGGCCTCTAGGTCCGTAAGTGCACCTCTCACCTTCTCTTCGGAAAGGTCATTTGGCACTGGGTACCCAGGATTTGATCCCCATCATGGCTGAAAGGCTGTGTGCCCAGTAACGGAGGAGGAAGCCACATGAGAGCAGACGGGGGCTTTGCAGAGCATGACTGCTGTTCTCCCGTGCATCCATGCTTTTACGTGTGCAATCTGCATTTATCCAGAACCTACCACATACCTGGAGTCCAGACAAGGCCCTGCCCCATGGATCTCAGAGCCAAAGGCTGGCCAGACCAGCAGGATAGCCACTAGCCATGCGTGACTGTTGAGCAGTTGAAATCAAGCCAGTTTGAAGCAAGGTGTGCTGACAATGTAACGAACACAGTGCCCTGCAAAGACTTAGTAAGAAAACCAGAATGTAAAATATGATATATTTTAAGATTGATTACACGTTGCATGATGAATGGATATATTGAATTAGAGTATATTATTGTTTTAAGGTTATTATTTTGAGAGAGAGAGAGAGAGAGAGAGGGAGAATGAGTGGGCAAGGGGCAGAGAGGCAGAGAGATTCTCAGGCAGACTCCGCCCTGAGCCCAGACATGGGGCTACACCCCACGATTGTGACATCATGTCCTGAGCCAAAATCAGGAGTCAGACGCTTAACCGGCTGAACCACCCAGGTGCCCCTGGATTAGAGTGTATTATTAAAGCTAGTATCACCTGTTCCTTTTTAGTTTTTTAACGTGGCTACTTAAAAAATGTAAAATTACGTATGTGCCATGAATGTTGTGAGGGACTTGGGTAAACCCCAGGAGGTAGTTACTATTGTTATTTCCATTGCCTAGATGAAGGAACTGAGGCACAAAGAGGGAATGTGACTGGCCTGGGATCACACAGCCAGGAAGGGGTCAAATTAGAGCATGAACCCTGGAGGCCTGGCTCTGGAGCCCCAGCTTGATCTGTCCTAGGCCCCTCTCCAGGCTCAGGCTGAGCGGTGAAGCTGAGTCTGTGGAAGGTGGGCACCCCGCGGGTCTGGAGCCGTGCGGAGACCAGTCTGCAGACACAGGAAGAGTAATCTGGGGGCAGGGAGTTTGGGATAGACCCAAAGGGGTGCTGGCGGCAGCGGGGCTGAAGGAAGGGCAGAGACTGATGCTCCCATGACACCAGCCCTGCCAAGTCCTCAGCACCACGTCACAAGCTCTCCCGTCCCCTCGGGGCTCCTACCACAGGGCCACTGTCCGTGCCCTTCCCTCCTCCTGGAACCTTCTTACCCCCACCGGCCCATTCACCTGCCTCCTTTTCCTTCACCCTCACTTCTTCACTGCCACAACTAGCTTCGATCTCCCAACTTTGAGCTCATATGGCACCTTGTACCTCCCCTGCATAGTATTTCTTTCAGTTAGAACATTACATTTATTTATGCGAGTATTTTCTGTCTACTCCCTTAGGGAAGGAACTGCGTCTGTTTTTGCTCACTTTATACACTCAACACTGAGAACAATACCTGATCTATATAGTTGCTACCAATAAATATCTACGGAATAAACAAACCTTCCTGCAACACAGGTGTTCTACCCATTTTACAGATGAAGAAACCGACCACCAAGTTTAAGAAAGTTTGAGAAAATTGCCCCAGGTCCCAGCCCAGCTGAAATTTCCTCTGACCTGACTCTTCAAAGCCACTGCCTCTTGGTGGGAACCCACAGAGATGCAGGTACCCCCAGGATGGGCCTTGAAGCCAGAGGCCGTGAGGAGGCCTTCGCGACATGCCTGGGCCCTTCCCTCGTCAGGGTCTTCTCCGGACTCCCCTGTGTCTGATGACCTTCACCCTCCTTCCTTTGCCTCGTCTTCTATCCAGAACTTTCCATGTTTGCTGGACCTTCTCAACCCTGTCTCTTGGACTGCCATCCTGGTGAGCTTGTCAGAATTCTAAGTATTTGACACAGACATAGCTTTACCCCCAGAACCGTGCTCCAGCTCTCTGAGCTGGGCCCCCACGTCCCCCTTTTCTAAAGGATCCATTTCCAGTGTCGCTGGCTTTGGCTGGTTTTACTGTAATCATTCATTCCTTCAGTCAGTCGGTCCGTCTACAGGCGCTCACTGTTGAGTGGCCATCACGCCTCTTACGCTGTACCGACTGCGACAGGCTCACAGTCTGGGAGCAGCACCCACCTCGGCCCCAAGCCAAAGCATCTCGCTTTCCACACCCTTCCTGTGTCAGGGCGAGCGATCGGCTTGGTCTTTGTGCAGCTGACTGTGATCAGGGAAAGCACACCTGGGGAGAAATCGTCCCTTTCCTAATTGTCAAATTTAAGACATGTGCTTCCTGGCCTGCCTCCGCAGCTCCAGTGCGCGCCCCGGGGCCCTGACAGGTGTCAGCTGTTCAGTAAATTCATGAGGAAAATATCCCCCGAGGAATTCGATGGCACGTCCTGGAAGCAACAACTGAGGCGGGAGAAAGCTTGGCAAGCTTAAGAGAGGCCTTTTGCTTTGGGGGCAAGGGAATCCTACTGCTCAAAAGGAAGAGCTACAGCCAAGGTGTGTGAGCAGAGGCAGGGAAGTCAGTCGGGACCGGAGGGACGGGACGGTGGGGGAGGGGAGAGACTAGGGCAAACGCTGGAAAGTGGGAAGGGACTGGTAGAAATCTTCCTGTTTTGTTCACTGTCACATCCCCAGTGCCCGGAAGTTGCCTGGGACACAGTGGGTACTCTGTTAATATGTGTTCGGCGAACTTAATGAATTTCACAGCATGCATCTTCTGAGATTTTTTTGTTTGTTTCAGGTGATATTCATAGGCGCCTAACAGGCAAACAGGATAAACTCGGTGAACAAATTTGCTAAACTGACTAGTCTATCGACCACATTAGCGTATTAAATTCTCTGAGGCAAAGGGTCTCAAACTTGACTTATCTGAACATCCGGAGGTCCTGTTACACAGACTGCTGGGCCCCACCTGCAGGGTTTCTGTTCATTGGATCTGGGGTAGAGCCGGAGAATCTGCATTTCTAACAAGTTCCTTGGTGACTTCGCTCAGGCTGCCAGAACAAAATACCACAGATTGGGTGGTTTTAACAATAGACGTTTATTCGTCACAGTTCTGGAGGCTGGGAAGTCCAAGTTCAAGGTGCCTGCAGATTCAGTTCTTGGTGGAAACCCACTTCATGGCTTGCAGGAGGTCACCTTCTTCCTGTGTCCTCACAAGCAGAGAAAAAGAGGGGCTCCGGTCTTCCTCTTCTTATAAGGACACAAGCACCACCAGGGGAGACCCACCTTTATGACATCACCTAAACCTAATTACTTCACAAAGACCTCGCCTCCAGATAGCATCACGCTGGGCATTAGGGTTTCACCATATGAGTTTGGAGAGGATACAAACATCCAGTCCCTAACACTAGCTGGTGCCGATGCTGCTGGTCCCGGGACCACACTTTGAGAACCACTGGTCCGTGGAGTCTTGCTAGAAGAAACCTGATTAACTGTGTAACATGAAGCTTTTCTAATTTTGACCCTGACCCCATTGTTCATGATATATCTTGCAGGACCGTATTTTACAAAATACCCACTTGGGAAAGAAGCCTGAAAGGGTCACACCTTCCCGAGTGATGGCCAAAGAGGGGCCTCATCTCCGCTGGTTGGCCCCATTCTTCTTGCTTACTCGTGTAGGAGACCCAGCACCCAGAATGTACAATGCCCACTTCATGTGCAGGTTTGCTGCCCCCACACATCTGGCTCCCCCATGAAGCTGCCAACCCTACCTCCATGGGGCTTTGTAGAGTTTGCAGATCAGACCCAGGCTGGGGAGAGAGGCTTTGGTTTGGACGAGAGACTAACTGAAGTACCATTTTAACACATAAAAATGAGGCCATCCATCAGTAAGATCTGGAAGTTAAGGGATCTTCCCAGGGTTGTCCTCCAGGGATGGGGAAGGGAGATCTGACTGGCATTGCTGAAAGGCTGTGGTGGGGAAGAACGAACCGCTGATCCAAGAAGCTGATTATGTTGCGGAATTCTCTACCTCAATACGGGGGGTTCGTTGTTTCGCTGCTTCGAAGAATGAAGAGGTGGACACAGAATGAGCAGCAGGCGAAAGCTTATTAGAGTATAAGATCAGAAAGGAAGAATGGTGTGAAAGCTGTCTACAGACAGGGGGCATTCGAAAGGGAATGCCCGTGACTATAGGCAACGGTCCTTGTTTTATAAGGTTCTGGTCGTCTCTCCCTGCCCTTCCCCATCATTCCTTCTCAGGTTCCACCCTTACTGGCTGGATGGCTCTAGGTGCAGGGCTGTCCCTTCCTGATTGGCTCGATTCCATTGCATGAGCGGTGGTCTGTAGCCACATCATTCCTTGTGGGTCATACGCTTTGTGGTCTACTACTTATTTTTAGTTAGGTCTTTTGTCAAATTCCTGAGGGGAACCTCAGGGGGGTAGATGGTGTCTGATACATTCTTAGGAGGAACTTCACACCCCAGGGGGTTGCTGTGGTCAGAGACGCCCAGCATTGTTCCAAACTACGTGTTTTTCTGCACCCAGGGACCTCAGGTCCTAACCCTCTCTGCCTATTTTCTCCTATCTTTTCCTATCGTAATTACATACGCAAAAACCATAGCATGGTGCCAGGCATATCATCAGCGCATAATAAAGGTGTATTTTCTCTCCCCCTGGACGAGTTTAAATCGTGGGTGCGGGCAAGTCTTGATTTACGTGCTCCAGGCACAAACTGCAAGGACAGATTTTCAGGATTGTTTTGGGGATTGGCCCAAATGTTGCTCAACCAAATTGCAAATGGAGGTGGTCTCTTTGACACAAGCTACCTTTCATGTTTCCCAGTCCCCTGGGCTCCACCGCCCTGAGTCAGCAATTGCTTTTTGACAGAAGGCCCAGCGGGTGCTTTCTGAGCTGTCATAATCACCTTCCCCGAAAACACACTGTACTTCTCCCTGCCAGTCTGGAGGTGCAGGCGACCTCCTGGGAAGATCTTAAAGAGATTTGCAAATAAGAGTGGCATCTTTGCTTTGGCATGAGGTTGGTCTTGGCAGTGACCAAAACCTCATCTTTCTAAATGTTCCCAAACAGCGGCCTGATGCCAAAGGGCCTTGCAAGTCCACAGTGAGAACTCGATTTGCATGGTTTCAACACTCCCGGTTCAGTCACTCTCCGTTTCAGGAAGGGAAGTTTGGTTTTGACTTGCCCTTCAAACATGTCCTGTGGGGCAGGGGCTAGGGGGCTCTGTGTGTCCACTGTCCTCTAAGTTGTCACAGGAGGGGGCTGTGGAAGTAAAGAATGGCTTTCTAGAATGCAAGGCGCTACAATAGAGTAGTACATGCATCGGCAGGATGCAAGAGGTCCTCAGGAGCCCAGCCCCCCTGCCGTCCCCTGGGGGGGGGGGGGCCCTCCCCACACACATCTGTCAGGCTCTCTGTTGGAATATGTCCTTTGATCAGCCATAGAATCCATACACCTCTTTGTTGCTTTATCAAATTCTCGTTCTCTAATCTCATCTATCAGCCTGTTCTCTAATGCCATTGTCCGTTTTCTTGATTTATTTTTATTTCAATAACTATGTCTTTTGTTTCTGGAATTTTTCTTTGATTCTTTTTCAGACCTGTTTTCCTCTATTTCCTTTCTAATTGCTCCATTTTCTGTGGTTCCCTGAATGTGGGTTTGATCATTTGTTTTGTCTGCCTTTTCTCTCACACACAAAGGATTGCTTCCTCTTTGTTTTGTAAATTTTAACCCTGAGCTCAAGGCCAGCAGGAATTGTCCTGCCTAAGCCCTGGGTGGTGAGCATATGTAGAATAGATTCCGACTATGTCTTTGTGGAGGGCCTAGAGACTTTGTGGATGCGTTGTTAAGTTTGCGTCTGAGTTCCAGGTTTCTGCATCAGGCAGGCTGTGTGCATTTGGACCCGATGCACACGCACAGAATAGGCTTGCGGGTCTAACGTTGCAGAGGTGACCTGTTCCAGAGCCGTTGTCCAACTTCCTCCCTGCCTCCCTCGGTCCATCCATGGCTGCCATTGTCCCAGGACACAGGCTTCAGATGGCTCCTCTGCAGCTGCAGGCTTTATGCAGACGTGTCAGGTCGAGTTTTCCCAGGTGAAGGACCTGAGTCTACATTCCTCTCTCCCACTGGCTTTGAAACCACAGCTGAGAGGGTGGGCTGCATGGGGCACCTGGGTGTCTCAGTCAGTTGAGCACCCGACTTTGGCTCAGGTCATTATCTCAGGGTTCATGGTTCAAGCCCCGCGTTGGGCTCTGTGCTGACAGCTCCGAGCCTGGAGCCTGCTTTCGATTCTATGTCTCCCTCTCTCTGGCCCTCCCCCGTTCACGCTCTGTCTCACGCTCTCTCTCAAAAATAAATAAACATTAAAAAAATAATAAAAGAAAAAAAAGAAGAAAGGGTGGGCCATAGCCCCTCCGCAGTCATTTGCTTCCAACAACAGTCAGGTGCAGCTTTGGGGGTTTTGTTTGCTTTTTATACCTAAGGACTTCTAACTCTCTTATTCTGTTTTGTCATTATCACTGTTCTGTTTTATGCAGCATCTCAATGTATTTGGAAAAGGAAAGGGGTCTGCATATCTGCTCAGGTTACAAACACGTGCTTGGCATTGTATATGCTTTATTTTAGCTCCCTTCACAAAATAACCATCTGATTGGGTACTCTTTATTATCCTCACTTTACAGGTGAAGGAGTCAGGATTTAAATTTTTCAATTATTTTCCCAAAGCCCACAACATGCTTCCCCAGAAGTTGTTAAAGCGGGTGTGACCCCTGGCCCATTCTCCCCAGGCTTGGCCTGCACGACTCCCTCCCGCGTCCTCTTGGCTGTCTCTCTCTGGCTCCCCCAGCGCAGCGCCGCCTGCTGGCCACCAGCAGTCTGCAGGCTCTGCCCACCCACACTCACACCAGACCTTTCCGGCCATCCCCCTGCTGCAGATGGGCCTCTCCCCTGGCCCAGGTGCTTTCCCTCTTGCAGTAGCCTGTCAGAGACGCACTCCTTCAACCTCCCCCCCTCCAGTGCATGTTGTAAATTCTGAGCGGGAGTGAAGGTAGACAGAGGAGAGTGGATGAGAGGGGCGTCATCAGAACTTGGCAACACGCGGGCAGGAGGGAGGGAAAGAGTGAGGCAGTCTAAAGCAATGCCCAGGGTTCTGGCTCGGACGATACATAGGATGAGGAGCGCTTGCTGAGGCAGGGACACAGGAGGGGGCGAAGGGGGGACTGGAGCATGAGGGGTGTTGGGCTCAATTTTGGACACCCCGTGCGTCCGAAGTGCCTGTAGCACGTCAGGTGGGCCACTCGGGGACAATCTGACACACAAGCCCATCACTCAGGAGGTAAGTGTCTGCACCAGACCCTGATTCGGCGGTGAGTATGCGAAGCTGAGCCACTGGTTGTGTGTGAAACAGAGACACGAGAGGCTGAGTGTGGAAGCCCGAGTGGGGTGCCTGTTACACCTAACTCCCGACATCCGCTCCTCGACATCAGAAACCATATCCTTTCTCTCCCTTTATGTTGTAAAGGTGCCTGTGTCAAACTGGCACTCGGGTTGCAGCGAGGATTCACTAGCGTAAGGAGTATGAAAAGCTTCTTTAAAAGGGAGAAGCATGTTCCAGCATTGACTGTTGTTATGACTACCATCCTCCTCCCCCCTGCCCCAACCCCCCCACACCTCCTGCTGCCTGAAGAATAAAAGCACCTCAGATCCTTGGGCCTCACTTCCCAATCTATCCCTGTGGCCTCCTCTCCCACCCTGGCCCTTCCCAGACCAGCCTGACCCCTCCATACTGGGTGCCTGTGCTTCTTCCCCCGCCACCCGCCTCCCAGTGCAGATATCCTTTAAAGGGCCACAGTGCCAGCTCCGGATTGGTTTTTCCAGGAAATCAGGAATGTTTGAGTGCAGCAATTCAACGTGAGATACTTTTGCCTCCCACCTATTATGTGCCAGGGGCTGCACGCTTTAGAGGATATTTGGACCGACCAGTCAGCAGCCTGATTTTCTCCTCCTCTCTAGTGGGAGGCTTCCATGGCCCGACTCACCCTGGAGTACCCTCCCACTCCCAACACAACCTCCTATGGCATCGTCTTTGCTACCTACCGTTCCTCAACACGTGTCCCTGGGTCTCTGGTCTCTGGTCTCTGCTTCACTTGCCAGCTAAACAGCATCCCAGCCACCCATCCTGGGAACACACCTGCAAGTTTTCACAGAGAAAGGGTCTCTGGCCCCACCGAGGTCCTGGGCACCGCCTCAGGGGATGACACGGGACATGCTTGGTGCCAACTGCATTCACCAGTGATTCATGAACAGTCAGGAATTAAAGTTCTTCTCTCCCCCCAGGAAAGGTCACTTTGCCTAATCTCCTTCTCTCACCGTTGAGCCATTGCACTGACACATTTATTTTTGCTGCCTCCTGGCTTGATCATTTTTTTATTACAGTTTGTCCCTCCGACTCTTAACAGAGGGCTAATGCAGGTCTCCTCCTGATCACAGATCCACGTTAGTGAAACCCTAACTAGGCATCTCCTTGGGCAGCCTTCGCAGATTACTTGGTGCCAGAAGTCTGCAAGCATTCGCCTAGTCTGAGCTCGAAGATGCCCAATCAGGAGCCAAGTAGGAAGCTCCCCAGCATTCCTGCCTGCGAGTCTTAGCTCAGGGAGCTCCCCACTCCCAGAAGGCCCTCCCTTTTGACCTTGGAGAATATAAATCTTGCCATCTTTTGTGAACCATCTTAAAATGAGATAAAATGTATCCCCTTTCAAATTGCCAGGATTGTATATTTTATTAACACTCTGTGGTAAGGGTACAATGCACGAACACTCTTAGAGTCTGTGGGCAGGAGAACAAAAAGGCACAAACTTCTTCCGGAAAAAAAAAATGACAGTGTGTGTCATGAGCCTTCAAACTACCTCCAACCTTTGACTCAGTAATTGCACTTCCATGAATCTTTCCCAAGGATATAATCAGGAATGCAGGCAAATAATTATTCATAAATAAATATAGTATTAGGTTACAGCATGTTTTATAACTGCTGGTACATAATTAATACGTGATACTAAGGACATATTTAAATATGGTTTAGTATATGCATACTATACAGCCATCTAAACTGAAGTTGGTAAAGGCATTTTAATGCTGACATTAAGTGAAGCCAGCAAACTCAAATCATATACACAGTATGATCCAAATTGACCTTCTCCCACTGTTGTTTTACAGGACGCTTACAGGAATGCTATAAATAGAAAAATTCATTTTCCAACAAGGTTGGAAAGTTATTATAGGCATATACTTCATACTTTGAGGCTGCTGGGAGCCTTGGATATGCAAATGAAATGGGAAATCCAAAAAAAAAAAAAAAAAAAAACAAGACCCAGTATACATGGTCGCTGTTTTTCTTCAGGGCATCACAGGGGCTGCTGTTCATGAATCATGCTTCGGAAAACTTGGGGGGGGTAATACCTAGGAAAAGATTCCTATGTTGAAAGAGGTCACCGCTGCTGTTAGTTATGGAATTATTTTGTTTCTTCCTTGGAATGTTTTTTTTCCTACAAAAATGCTGTAAGTATCGTGAAAGGACGCAAGCCAGAGGATCCTTCTCCTCCCAGTGTCAGCAGTGTGGAGTGATGTAGAGCCAGTCAGCACACAGGTCCTACACAGCAGTCATGCCTGAGAGGATGGCTGCCAAGAGGGTGGTATGGCGGCCAGGACAGGGGGGCCCCCTGGGCTGCCTGGTTGACTCTCATGCTCTGCCCACATTTCAAAGGGCACGGGATACGGTCAGGGTCACAGCACTGCCACCTGCTCCCACCCCACCCTGGGACTGGCTAGAGATTTCTCCATGCTTCAGAGAACATGAGGCTCTGAAATATGCCACCTGCCTACTCTTGATTGCAGACTTCAAGTCCAAGGTGCACAGGATGAGCGTGCTTGGATTAGATGCCTCCTCCTTAGCTCCCCACTCTTCCACGACCCCTAGGCTCTGTTTCCAGGTCTTCCTTTGTACCACTCCCACACCACACCACTGGGTCAGCCCTACCCCAGTCACAGGCCCAGCCTAAGAGTCTGCCCCAACCCAGGATGTGGCCTCAGACATGGAGCAGGACGGATGTAAACTTGGTTAGAACCTCATTAGTAGGTACTGAGCTGTACTTGCAGTGGGGTGTAATAGGATTTTGGAAATACTTGCTCGGACACCTCCTGATTACTTTCCAAGGGCCCCTAAAATATTCATCAGCCTTTATCAGGCTAATGGGCTTCAAAAGGAGCAATTTTCTGAGACATGAGACAGGACAATATAAAAAGAACATTAAGGAAAAAATTCCTATTCCAAAATGAAAGGGAAAAGATCATTTAGCATCCCTGTTGGTGTTATCTATTCATGAGAAACAGCACATTTAATCCAGAATGGGCTGTAGGGAGGGCTTTGATGCCCTCACCTTGAGGTCACCTTCATGCAGAACTCATCTGTCTCCGCTGCCACAGATGGCGGGGGCAATGCAGACAAGAAGATACAGATGAGAGGCATTTCAGAGGTGGACTCCACAGGGTGCAGAGTGATTTGAGGGAGAAGAGGGGTGGAGGAGAGGTTTGAATGTGACCCCAAGACACTGGTTTAGGGGATCAGAGAGAAGGGGCACCATTCTCCAGCCTGGCCATCTTACCTCCCTTCCCAAGGCCCACCAGTCTTGGTTTCTATTTTGGATCATGCTGTGAGAGTTCAGCATCTTAAGGTCAGGAATTACTGCTCCATCTAGCCCTCAGCGTCTCTACCCGTCCATTAAAGTTTTGGTTACCACCATAAGATCAGAAATCTCAGGCACAAAAGTTGGGAGAGGCATTAAGTTTAAGAGTGCCCTGCACTTATCGAGGCCAGGAGGACCATCTGTGGCCCTTCTATGCCTCCCCAGGAACACTCCAAGGTAGGATTCAGGTGAGTCCCCTTGGAAAGACTATGTTTCTCAGAATGTATTTTGCTCGATTTGAAAGGCCCTGAGGTTACAAGAAGAGCTCCTTGGGCAAGGCTTAAAGTAGAGACAAAAGAATTGGGCGTTTCTACTCTTCTGCATTCCAACCTTCTTCCTCACCCGATGTTCTTCACCTCTTCTCTTGCTCCTTTTGAGCCCCTAATTCTCTGCCATTTTCTTCTTTTTCTTTCCCTTCTTCCTCCCCTTCTCTATCTCCACCCTCACTTCTACTTTCAATCTTAGTATCTTTCTTTTTAGAGCTTCATCTGTCCCCAAGCTTAGGAAAATAATTTCAATTTAACTTTTTTCTCTATTAAAGAACTAAGAAAAATTTTATACAAAGCAAATTTAAGCTGTCAGCCCCACCTGTCCCCCAAGAATTTGCCAGCCTTGACAACTGTTAATTATGTGACCAAGATGCTCTGCCCATGCTCAAATACTTGTCTGATGATTGGAATCTCTGGTGTTCCTCTACTCCATGGTTTGCCCCATGGTGTTGGACATGAGCCTCTCTAACCTCAGTTATAGCAACCATTATATTCATGTGGTTCTTTGCAATAAAAACTGTTCACGCAAAATGTCTTCTCTTCCTTTCATAATTAAAATAAAGGCCTGTTTGATGTTTCATTGCATATTCAATTTTAAGTGTTGCTTTTCTTTCCTTTCATTAGATATGTGACAAAGAATGGCATTACTATGTCATCAACGTGGAGTTTCCTGTGGTTACTTTGTACATGGATGGAGCAACGTACGAACCCTATCTGGTGACCAACGACTGGCCCATTCATCCATCTCACATAGCAATGCAACTTACGGTCGGCGCTTGTTGGCAAGGTAACTATACGTCAAGCCCTTCTCCCTGGCCCATCTGTATACAGTTCGTGAAGGGTACTGATAGAAAAAAGGGGAAAACAAGTGATGTGAGAATTAGCTTTGAAAATTTACTACCCCTTACTAATATGACAGGACTTATAAAAATAAGGATTAATCCAGACACTAAACTTGTGTCATAATAAAGCACTTGGCTGGAGACCAGATTCTGATTTTAGGTTAACACGAGCAGTTTCATGGTTGCCTCTGAATAAGCTAATGCCTTTTATTGTTCTGGAACCTTACATAGTTTCAAATTGGGACTGTATAGAGAAAAGGCTGAATGTAGAATCCCATATCAAAATTGCCTTTTGGCTCTGTTGAGTGCTAATCAGGAACCAAGGATCTCCTTTTATCCCCACACAAGTTGTCCAAGCCTCCAACCCTCTGCTCTGGATGCTCACACATATGTAGGGCTATGAGGGGTGGATTGTCTATAGGCGTGAGACAATGGACGGCCACTCTCAAGTTCAGCTCATTGCCTAGCCCCTGCCCTGCTCTTTAAGGACAGAGGTTCCTTATTGCCTTCCCACTCAAAGGTCTCTGCTGCCCCCTCAGTGCTGCTGCTGCCTCTCCTACATTCCCCAAATTGGAAGACTAATCTCCTCTTTGGAAGCAGGAAAACCTGCTATTTGAGCATACATTTAACCCTCTGTCCTTCACTCAGATCTGTTGGAATCTTTGCTTTTGCTCCCTTAAAAGCTAGGGTGCTATAAAGTACCAATGAAAGAACAGAGGGGAAGAAAAACATTCCCCAAATAAGCAGATTAGTACTTTGAGATGACCCAACCTCAGGTTGATGGATTCCTCCAAAGCTAAGATTTGTGACTTTGACCATTCGCCATGGGGGCTCAGGGTAGATAGAGATGGGCTGTGGTAGAAGAATATGTCTTCAGAGAACCAGTTAACCAAGGAGCGATCTAGAGGAGATATAGGCCCCTTTGGGTTGAGACAGAGTTCTAGGCCACACCATAAGAGATACGACAGAAAGGTGCACACATAGCTCAGCCCTGGGAACACTAGGGATACACAACCTAGTAAGGAAATAAAGCACAAATGAGGCAAGGGAAGAGAAGATGGATGGATGAATAGATAGATAGATAGATAGATAGATAGATAGACAGATAGATAATTATGACATGAGCCAAAATCAGACGCTCAACCAACTGAGCCATCTAGGCACCCTGGGAAGAGCAAATAAATAAATAAATAAATAAATAAATACACACACACACACACACACACACACACACACGCATACATATATATTTAATTTTTTAAACATTTATTCGTTTTTGAGAGACAGAGCATGAGTGGGGGAAGGGAAGAGAGGGAGGGAAACACAGAATCTGCAGCAGGCTCCAGGCTCCTCCAAGGTGCAGCACAGAGCCTGATGCGGGGCTCGAACCCACAGACTGGGAGATCATGACCTGAGCTGAAGTCAGACACTTAACCAACTAAGCCACCCAGGAGCCCCGAGAATATATTTTTAAGTTGAGGTCACCAATTTAACATCTGATATATGTCATATGATACTAAAAAGTTCATTGAACATCTCAATAGAACTTGGTAAGAGCTTCATCATTGTTGCAGAATTTCCCAGGAATTCAGAAAAGGGAAACTGGGTCAACTGGCAAGAGTCCATGAAACTAATGAGTACAAGCCCCTGATTCAGAGATTACACAGGAATGACTAGTCACTGAACACAGCTATGCCCGAGTGATGGCCCTCATATGGTTCAGTGTCCCAGTTGGACACCACAGCCAGCCTGTGGATATTTTGGGACATAGCCTGGATGCTACCCACAAGTTAAGGGGGCCCCAGTAATGTCCTCACTATGAACCTCACCATGACTCTTCCTCTAGAGGACTTCAGAGAACATATCAGGCTCCCTGTCACACCAGCCTGCAAGGGAAACCTGCCCCCACCTCTGAAGGGCAATTGTAACCACTGCTGTCCAGCTGCATGCCCACTGGGTGGGGAAATAGTCCCACCAAAATAAAATGCGATTTTATAAAGAACTAGGATGACCTCTTTGAATCAGTTACAATAGGCTAAGTTGTGCTGCAGTGACAATCAAGTCCCAATTCTCAGGTGCTTAAAATAATTCTCACTTTACACTTGCTGCAGATCAGTGGGGGGCTTTTCTCTGATTTCTCCTCAGTCTGAGACCCAAGCAGAGAGAGCAGCTGCATTGCTTCGTACTGAGAAACAGGAAAAAGAAAGCATGACGAATGGTGCATGAGCCCTTACAGCTTTCACCTATGAGTGACACCAATAATTTCTAATCACATTTTATTGGCCAAAGCAATTCCTATGTCCACACCTAACCCCAACAAGGCAGGGAAGTAAAATCTATAATGTGTCTGGAAGAAAAACTGAAAATATTTTATGAACAACACTGATGAACACCATGGTCTGTCCACTTACTACTCTACAGCTATTTGACTGTCCTTCCCACATAAAACATAAAACTACCCTTCCCTAATGAGGCAACCCAAAAGTTTGACCTGTTACTGGCTCCAAGCTCAACATCCAGATTCTCTGAGTGATTCCTGGTGATCTGTCCCTTCATCAGGCTGAGTTGCATAGGAGGCTCTATCTCAGGACCAGATGTAGCTCTGCTTGATCTGGAGACTTCTACACTAATAGGGAGAAGTATGTGCTGCCACCACAACCATCACCCCTACACACACTCACACTCATACACACACACACACACACACACACACAATGCAACAGTGGAATCAGTCAGAGTAACCAAAAAAAAAAAAAAAACCATTTCCACTAAATAAGAGGAAGAATTAGAGAAACACAGAAGTCTGGTTGCTAGCAATTCTGAAATCCCTCTGGGCAGATGCTTTAAGGGCCCTACCCTAGAATGGAGAGTGTTCTTTGTGGTCCCTGACTCCACTTTCTGGGAGATGTTTCCTTCTCAGTATCCACCTAGGCCACGTCCAAAGACGGCATTGTCATTGCATAAGTAATAGCACTAATACTTTACCTGATTTCAGCTGATTTAAAAACTATTTCTCAAAAATGCTTTTCAAACATTAAACCAAAGTATATGTTTATTTTAAAGGAATGTGGGAGAAAGTGACAACTAGGGTGTTCACCACCGAGTATTTCTGCCCTCTTCCCAGACAGGGATGCTAGGACTATCTTTGTTGGAGTAAGGTGGGTCATGTGACTTGCCTTGGCCAATTAAATGTGAGTGGAAGTGCCTGATGTCATTTCCTGGATGAAACTTTAAGAGCCAGTATTGCAAGGAGGTCCTTCACAAACCTGGTATTTACAGTCTCATGATAAAAGCGCTATTAGATAAAGCAACTTATAGATAAAGAAACTGAGGCTCTGAGAGGTGAAGTAGCTGACCCTAGGTTACCCAGCCAAACCTGCCTGACCCCAGGTCTTCAAAGCCTGGTTTCTTCTTACTGTGGCTTGCTCCCCCATTGCTAGTTGATCCTTTTGTTGATGTGGTTATGTATCTGGGAAAATGCGGGAGCTGATGTGTATTGATACAAACTCTGTCAACCTTTTACCTTCGGACACATCTGACAACTCTGCAATCAAAAAGCCACAGCAACCCTGCTTTGCAATTGCTAATCCCTTGCTGTATACTCCCTTAAGTGACCCTGCACAGAACCAGGGGAAAGGATTTAGCCTTGGGAGTCAGAAAAGTTTGAGTGTGAGTCAAATCCCAACCCTGCCACTTACTAGCTGTGCGGACCCAGCAGAAACTTCGACTTCCCTGAGCAACTCTTCTCTATTCTATAAAACTAGGCTAACGCCTCCCTTGTCATTCTAAGGGTTAGATGATAGGAACATGGAGCGTGCTTGGCATGTTTCAGTTGAATAAATGTATACATTTGAAAACATCTAGTCTCCTCCTCCATCCCTTCTTGTTCCTTGCACCTAAGCCCAATATGGCAGACGGTCTACAAGACCTTTTGGTATGCTCTGGCTTCTGTGATTCCAGCCTCCCCGTGACTCCTTGCATGCACCGACTCTATTCCCCTCCCCCAGGTTGAACCCTCACACACAGACCCTGCTCCCCCAGGTCCATCTACAGGTCAGAAGGGTCAATGAGGCTGGACACTAGCCAGTCAGAAGACAAGTATTAGAACATGGCCCTTGTGGCACAGGCAGGAACCCGATCGTGTGGTCTTTCAGGCCATGGACATTTGGGTATCTTCCCTGAGAGGAAAGACAATCCATTGGTAAATTTTTAGCATAGGAGAAAATCCTTAAAAGTCTTTAAACTTGGGCTTTATAGGATCGGTAAGAGTTCACTAGCAAGACAGGGAAGGCAAAAGCATATGCCATAGCAGGGAAGCTTCACATAGACATGCTGAGGATGCCCTGTCACTGGAAGGTACACGGACCAGAAAGAGTACAGAAGAGGCTGGGAAGAGGAGTTGAGATGCCATACTGCCTTGATAAGGAGCCTGGATTCTCCTGAATACGTACATCCTCCTTGGAGCCAGGCTTTGTCTTAGAAGAACACGTCAAAAGACCTTTCAATAGGACATGGTGCTATGAAATTGACAGCCTATGATGCAGCCCTTATTTTGACATGTTTCTATACTTTCTGAAGTCCACTTACATACATATTATAAGCCTGCTGGATAAGCCTCTCATTGCCTCTGGGCCTGCTATTGTGGGGAGACTTTTTAGGTGCCTCTGAGGTTGGCAAGGAAACTAGTTCCCATTTGTGAAATTTCCAATTGGGGTTTAACAATGGGAATAGAAAATAATTTGATAGCAGCTGCTTGTTGGATGCTCCTGGGAACTGGCTCCAGCACTGTTGCTGGGTAGTGCTTGGCAGCCCCCATTAGCCTACTGTGTCCTGTTAGTGAATTTGGAAGCCAAAGGAATCAGTGGAACTTCATTTACATTGGTATTTTTTCCAGTAATTAAAAAAAAGAGAGAGAGACTTCATGTACACTTAAGAAATATAGCCAGTGCAGCCTCGAGCGCAAAGCATATCTTAATTGTAGAGAAAAGCTTTTGCAGTGAGGACGGACCTCGCATCACAAGAATCCTCTTCCCCTGTGTGGCTGATGCACACCACCTTGACTTCACCTCTGTGCTAAGAGTCACAGTGTTCTCAGGATGCAATCAGACCCTCCTGGGGTTGACTTCAGTCTATGCCAACTCAGAAACTGCTGCCTTTAGGCAAATTCCAGGTTCCTTGTGTCTCTCTGGGTCACACCTTGGGAGAAGATCATTTAAAAGACTAATTAATTTGCCCTCTTCCTTAGATTTCCTACTCATCCATTTCTAACAGCAAAAATTCTGGTTCTACTGGTGTATAATAAAAATTGTATACTCACACCTGCTTCGGCCCTGGACCTCTAAACTGGGGCCACCCACACAGGGACTGGAACCCAGCTGTCCCTGGGAGCGAGTCAGGAAGGCTGCTGATTGTATCAGTCCAGGGTCTTAGGGAGCCCCCAGGGTTTCAGGGAGATGCCTCAGCAGGTGAAAGTCTGGGTCACCCCTCCCCCAATACTACAACCAAAGCAGCTCTGTGTCACCTATTTTCTAGTTCCCATTTGTGAAATGGGCAAGGATTCTTTCAACAAAGGAGCTAACCACGTTTCAGAAGCATAATTCTAGGCACATCCTCAAGAAGCCACCAACCTGCTCCCTCACTGGTCTTCATCTACTCTTGGTGGATCTCATCACAGACTTCCCTACTTGTTGCTCGTCCCCAGAAACCACCTCATCCCTACCTCTGCTGGGGACTCTCCTCCAGTGCTCTGGATCTTGGCCTTCCTAGAGTGTTCAGCTTTGCCTGCCCCTGACTGTGACTTTATCCTGGTCTCAAATGAGGAGAGCTCTTGCTGAGTCCTACCCCCTACTTAACAAATAAAGCCACAGGAGATACAGAAAGGGATGGTGCTAAAAATTAGAACCTCTTGTTAAAGGACAGATACAGAACTCCCATTGTGGCTTTTGGGAGGAGTCAAGGCAAAGAACAGGAATGGTCAAAAGTGAGATAAAAAGGCAGAAATAACTCTGAGAGTGGCAATAATTAATAGTATGTGATCTTCAGAGGCGAGTTGGGGCCACATGTGGTCCTGAGATCTGGTACACGTTTCCGGGTCAACTTGTCGCCAGACACTAAAATTAGTGCAGGGACTTGAAGTACATGCCTTCACTTAATAAGATTGGTCTAATTTAGTACAAATTCTCTTAATAAAGTCTGTGTTGAAATTATTCTGCATCCCCAGGGTCTCTGCTGCTGGAAGCAAGAGGCACGTGCTAACATAGTCTGCCTTACATTCAGGTGGGCATTTCCCAAGGAGGGCTTCATGAAGCTCCAGTTCCATAGGCTGCCCCTTCCACAAGGAGGCCATGGTCAGGTTTGGGAAACTGCATAAATTATCTCCATAGGACCACATTGGAGAGTCACAATGCTTGTTAGCATATTAAAAGCTCTCAAAAGCCCACCAATGAAGGATTCTGTTTGATATTACTTAACCCATGTTTCTCAATCTCATTTCACTATGGAACTCACTCTTTGTGAAATAGCATTCTTGGAGCACTCTTTGGGAAATATCTCATTGGAGATGCAGGTCTCCATCCCTACCAGGCCATGAGTTTACAGAAGGCAAGGACTGTCTGCTCTCACAGATTCTCCTCTCCTCACCTTTCCCCCTCCACTAGTAGGTCAATAGCTAATGTTTGCTGAATTACATCCCATTTGTTTTTTTAAAATGTATTTATTTTGAGAGAGAGAGAGAGAGAGAGAGAGTGTGTGTGTGTGTGTGTGTGTGTGTGTGTGTGTGTATGTGTGTGTGTGAGTGGGAGAGGGGCAGAGAGAAAGGGAGAGACAGAGAATCCTAAGCAGGCTCTGCACTGTCAGCACAGAGCCCAACATGGGGCTTGAACTCACAAGCTGTGAGATCATGACCTGAGCTGACATCAACAGTCAGATGCTTACCCAACTGGGTCACCCAGGCACCCCACATCCCAGTTTTGAAGCTGTTTTGACAAAGCTATGTGGTTCGTGGTCTGACACACAGGGATGACTAACAAGGTGTTCCTTAGTATTATCTGTATCAACAAATCAAGAGAAGATTGTTCTAGGCAATGGAGTTAATTTGATGCAAGGGCATCTTAGTTTAATAGATGAAATCAGCTTTAAAATTCATGTCAGTATAACTGGGTTGTAATTCTAACTTTGTATCTTATTCCAAAGATTATATATTTTTTAAGTTTATTTTTGAGAGGGACAGAGACAGAGAGAGGGACAGAGAGACAGAGAGACAGAGCCCAAGTGGAGGAGAGGCAGAGAGAGAGGGAGACACAGAATCCGAAGCAGGCTCCAGGCTCTGAGCTGTCAGCACAGAGCCCGATTTGGGGCTTGCATTCATGAACCATGAGATTATGACTAAGCTGAAGTCAGACATTTAACCAACTGAGCCACCCAGACTCCCCTTTCCAAAGATTATATTAATAACAAAATTTGAAAACCCAAAAGATTCCACCAGAAAACTGCTAGAATTGATTCATGAATTCAGCAAAGTTGCAGGATATAAAATCAATACACAGAAATCAGTTGCATTCCTAGACACCAACAATGAAGCAACCGAAAGAGAAATCAAAGAACTGATCCCATTTGCAGTTGTACAAAAAAACCATAAAATACCTAGGAATAAATCTAACCAAAAAGGTGAAAAATCTATACACTGAAAACTATAGAAATCTTATGAAAGAAATTGAAGAAGACACAAAAAAATGGAAAAAGATTCCATGCTCCTGGATAGGAAGAACAAATATTGTTAAACTGTCGATACTACCCAAGCAATCTACATATTCAATGCAATCCCTATCAAAGTAACACCAGCATTCTTCACAGAGCTAGAACAAATAATCCTAAAATTTGTATGGAACCAGAAAAGACCCCAAATAGCCAAAGAAATCTTGAAAAAGAAAACCAAAGCAGGAGGCATCACAATCCCAGACTTCAAGCTATACTACAAAGCTGTAATCATCAAGACAGTATGGTACTGGTACAAGAACAGACACTCAGATCAATGGAACAGAATAGAGAACCCAGAAATGGACCCACAAACATATGGCCAACTAATCTTTGACAAAGCAGGAAACAATACCCAATGGAATAAAGACAGTCTCTTCAGCAAGTGGTGCTGGGAAAACCGGGCAGCGACATGCAGAAGAATGAACCTGGACCACTTTCTTACACCATACACAAAAATAAACTCAAAATGGATGAAAGAGCTCAATGTAAGACAGGAAGCCATCAAAATCCTCGAGGAGAAAGCAGGCAAAAACCTCTTTGATCTTGGCTGCAGCAACTTCTTACTCAATACGTCTCTGGAGGCAAGGGAAACAAAAGCAAAAATGAACTACTGGGACCTCATCAAAATAAAAAGTTTCTGCACAGCAAAGGAAACAATCACCAAAACTAAAAGGCAACCAATAGAATGGGAGAAGATATTTGCAAATGACATATCAGATAAAGGGTTAGTATCTAAAATCTATAAAGAACTTATCAAACTCTACACCCAAAAAACAAACAATCCAGTGAAGAAATGGGTGAAAGACATGAATAGACACTTATCCAAGGAAGACATCCAGATGTCCAACCGACACATGAAAAAATGCTCAACATCACTCATCATCAGAGAAATACAAATCGAAACCATACTGAGATACCACTTTACACCTGTCAGAATGGCTAACATTAACAATTCAGGCAACAACAGATGTTGGCGAGGATGCAGAGAAAGAGGATCTCTTTTGCATTGTTGGTGGGAATGCAAGCTGGTGAAGCCACTCTGGAAAACAGTATGGAGGTTCCTCAAAAAACTAAAAATAGAACTACCCTATGACCCAGCAATTGCATTACTAGGCATTTATCCACAGGATACAGATGTGCTGTTTCGAAAGGACACATGCACCCCCATGTTTATAGCAGCACTATCAACAACAGCCAAAGTATGGAAAGAGCCCAAATGTCCATCAATGGATGAATGGATTAAGAAAATGTGGTATATATACACAATGGAGTGTTACTCGGCAATCAAAAAGAATGAAGTGTTACCATTCGCAACTATGTGGATGGACCTGGAGGGTATTAAGCTAAGTGAAATTAGTCAGAGAAAGACAAAAATCATATGACTTCAATCATATGACAAAACAGATGAACATAAGGGAAGGGAAACAAAAATAATATAAAAACAGGGAGGGGGACAAAACAGAAGAGGCTCATAAATATGGAGGACAAACTGAGGGGTTTACCAGAGGGGTGGTGGGAGGGGGGATGGGCTAAATGGGTAAGTGGCACTAAGGAATCTACTCCTGAAGTCATTGCTGCACTATATGCTAACTAATTTGGATGCAAATTTTATTTTTTTTTTAATTTTTTTTTTCAACGTTTATTTATTTTTGGGACAGAGAGAGACAGAGCATGAACGGGGGAGGGACAGAGAGAGAGGGAGACACAGAATCGGAAACAGGCTCCAGGCTCTGAGCCATCAGCCCAGAGCCCGACGCGGGGCTCGAACTCACGGACCGCGAGATCGTGACCTGGCTGAAGTCGGACGCTCAACCGACTGCGCCAACCAGGCGCCCCGGATGCAAATTTTAAAAAATAAAAAATTAAATAAAATTTGACAAGGGCTTGGAGCAAAAACAGTATTGTCTTAGTTTTTCTAAGAGATACACCAGAAGGAAGGAAAGAGGCCACTGAAGAAAAAGTGAAAACTCACGTGATGTAATCTGATCTTGGAGTTCCTTGGTTCATGCTGTCCCTCTACCACTAGCTGCCATTTTTGAGTACCTGCCCTGTGCCGAGCTAAATGCATGTCTTCCCCTTTTGCAACCCTATTGCCTGGGTGAGAATGGGACCCCCATTTTGCAGATGAAGAAACAGACAGAAGAGAAGTACCTCACTAGGGGTCACACAGAGCCTGGATTTGCACCTGGGCCTCTGCCACCAGAACTCTTATCCTTAATTGCACTGCTACACCACCTCTGCTTCTAGGGACATGTAAAAAGCCAGATGGAGCTTCATACCCAAGTACAGAAGACCAGACAATTCTGAAACCTGGAGCCAAATCACTTGTACAAACCCCCAGGGCATTTTCCCCACACATTGGACAATGTCCAAGCTGAGGCCTAAAAGGAACTACAGGCCCCTCAAGGCATTGTGGTTCACTGTAGGGAGGGTTGAGTTTGGAGCCATAGGAAGAAAATTCCAGACCCTCACTGCTGCTCTGGGTCTTTGAAAAGTGTCTTGCCTCTATATTCCTTAGTTCTTCATCTGGAGAAGGAAGGGGATATCCTGGATGATATAGGATAATAATAATCCACTCCATGAATTCAGGTCCCCAACCCGACAGAGCTGACTTTGGACTCATCTATAGTCATATGTTTTGCTCTCTTAGAACATGCCACATATTAAATGTCTGCTGGGACAGCTGGAGGGGGATACATAGAAACAAAAAAGAGTGAGAAACCTGCTGAGAATGGCCGTGGCCGGCCACGACCACAGGTCATCCATCTCCACAAGTCCCCTGCAGCCCCTGGGTTGTGTGGACAGTTGTGAAGCTACAGCTTGTGGGGGTCTATTACACACTTCACTTAGTCTTTGCGTTCCATGGGTGTCTCCATCACTGACAGGAGGAAATGAGGGAAAGCGAGATTTCAGACGGTCTCGCCATTTGCATTGCTCAAAATTGATACCCAACCATCCGTGAAATTGTGTTCATTGAGGGGCGTCCCCATCAACAAGCCACACATAGAGCAGCATTCGAGTCAAGCAAGAGGGAATGTCGCACCCACTCCACCGTGTGTTTCTCAGACTAAACAGCTGTGGGGATGACGGCAGGAAAGGAAGCACCAGCAGCGTCCTGCACACACCTCACAAAGGGAGGAGACAGCACATTCTCACAACACGGATCTTCTACTTGGAGGGAAGTGGATGTTACTGATTGAAAAGCTATTGAGGTGGGTGGGCCCCACCTCTCAACTGAAAGAAAGCTGAGGGGGAGTTCATCCCCAACGCAAACTCTGGCTCAGAATACAAGCTACATTAAATCACGTTTGCCAAATACTACTATTTCTCAAGACAATGGCATTTCCCAGAAAACCTGACACAAATCATTGGGAGTTGTTGCTGAACCCAGTGTCCACAGAACCCAATTATTCGGACAGTCTCTCCCGGCATTGTGTCGGTCCCAGCCTGTCCCCATCTTCATGAAGCAGCCCAATTACTACATCCTCCAAGGAGTCCTCTTTGAGCCCTCCCAGCCACATCTATTGTATGGCATGCAGGTCAAAGCCTTGGAAGCAAGCAAGACCTGAGTTTGAATCTAGGCTTCACTAATTCCTGGCTGTGTGGTTTGGGCAAGTTATCTAAATGTGCAACATCATCTGTAAAAAGAGTTATACGTTTAGCAGGTAAGAATCGGAATTCACAAAGAAAAATTATTTTTTCTACATCCATCTTAGTTTCATTTCAAACCCCTATTCCATCTGAGTGGGGGAGATTTAACCTTGGAAAATTAGAAATGTTTCCATTTCCTTGGGGCTGATCGATTTGGGGAGTACTGATGTGGGGTTAGGGCGTTGAGGGGGCCCCCAGCCCTCTCCCCAAGCAGGTGTCCGCTGAAATGGTGCTCGCCTCTTTGGTCCTGTCACTGACGGGCCTTCTGGCCTGGCAGCTCTCTCAGCATTTCCTTGCCTTATTTGAGGGCACAAAAATATCTTCGCTGCTCCTCATGCTCTCTCTGTAAGACCATCTGTGGTCCATCTGCCTGTCTGTCCAGATGCGACAGGCGGGCATTCCCTCCAGCATCATGCTCCCCAGCCCCAGCTCAGCCCAGGTGGCGGGCTTTAGGTGCCTCACTCAGCACCCCTGTGCCTTATCCCCCTCTGCTGCCTCCCTGCCAGCCTCCCTCCCCAGTCGAGGGCAACATTTTCTCCTCTGGGGGAAGCCAGATTTTCTTCCTCTATTTTCCCCCAAATGTTGATCCATACCCAGATCTTCTCCATCCTCCTAAGGACTTAGGCTGCTGGAAACAAAACCGAGGAAGAAGCTCAGCTTTAAGCCCGATCTGCTCTTCTCCTTGTCACAACCCTCCCTGTGGCAATGAGCAGAAGCCAGATATGTGTCTAAATGGAGGGTAAGGTGGGAGAAATACTCAGGAAAAAATCAAAAGAATAGACAGATTAATATCTCAAACGTACTATCCTGCCACTTAAGTATTAAATAAAATAGAACATGAAAGCACTTGCCATATTTTAAGGGCCTCATAAACAATGGCTATTATTCTTTCCCCTGTGATCTGTTGGACACATCATCTCTGTCATTTGTTTGGAAATTAATCATGCACTGCCTTAGAACATCTATTCTACTAGCAATTTACTCTTAGATTTTTATCTTCCCATTGTCTACACTTTATTCTCCCAACTAATGTAAGTTCCTAGAGAGCATGGTCTATATCTTATAATTAACTGAATATAACAGAGGGCTAGACATTCAGCAAACACTTTAAAAATGTGTGCAGATCTAGCCTCAAGAATCCAAAATCACATTCACAAACATTTAGAGAAAGTTCTTTGTGTAAGAAATCAGGTTACATTTTTTTTTCCTTCAAATAATTCATGAGCATGTTTGTGTCTAAATGTTAACAGAGGAGCCATGTGGTTTATGAAGACACCCCAGATATTAAAAAGAGATTTTCAATGTATCTATTATTTTTTAAATCCTGAATCACAACCACCCCTGAGTGCAAATATATTTCAAATTTTATGCTGGCCTCCTATTGCAAAGTGCTAATTGAATTGATTTCCTGGAGCTGCATCACTAATAAATACAGTGCACCACAGATGTGGGATTCTTGAATGAAAAATACAGAATATGAATGTTTTGCTGAGAGAAAATGGTGCATTGGAAAATGTCTAAGAATCCAAAAGAGTCACAAAGTTTGGTCTTTAAACATGGAGCTGCAGGGGCGCCTGGGTGGCTCAGTCGGTTAGGCGTCCGACTTCGGCTCAGGTCATGATCTCACAGCTCATGAGTTCAAGCCCTGCGTCGGGTTCTGTGCTGACAGCTCAGAGCCTGAAACCTGCTTCTCATTCTGTGTCTCCCTCTCTCTCTGCTCCTCCCCGCCCCCCGCTTGTGCTCTGTCTTTCTCTGTCTCTCAAAAATGAATAAATGTAAAAAAAATATTTTTTTAAATAAATAAATAAACTTGGTGCTGCAGAGTGAGCACTTCAGGGGACTAGATGACAGAGGGCTCTCTCTCAACCTCACTCTGGATGGGGCCGCTGGTACAACAGGATGCCCCAGCTGGCCCCGTGCAGGAGTGAATGTGCTCACACTGGAGGGGCACATACTTCACTACTGGTGTGGCCTCGGGCCACTAACTTCTCTCTCAATCTGAGTTTGCTCCACTGTAACGATAGAATAAGTACCTCGTATCCAAGTGTTTAGTGAAGATTCAGTAAGATGATGTATCTTGAAGACTTGGCACAGTGTTGGAAACGTAGTTCATATCCAGTAAATGATAATTGCTGTATCTGCTGCTCTAAGGGGACAGTGGGGTGGACAAAGCAGGGAAGAGATGACCCTCTGAATGCCCCGGAGAGTGGCAACTCTGCGACTTGTACCCAAGACACACCCTTCTTCCTGCAGGTCCACAGAAGTGCCCCTTTTGCTAGAATAGGAATACACTAATGGCACGGAGGACCCTACCCATGGGTGCTTTGATAACTAAGATCAGAAGGCTTCAGGAGGGTTCCCCCTACTCCCAAGTCATTGCCATGTCAGGGCATTCCTCAAAGCCAAATCTCTTTAGAGTTTCCCGTGGACTGAGTACTTCAATAGAACCTTCTAGTTTCATTTCCAAAGTGAAGACACTTTTGGCGGCAGGTAACAACAGCGTGAGTCAAAGGGCTTAAGCCATAAAGACGGATGATGGCCTCCCACAGCTGAAGATGCCCTGTGGTAGAGCAGTGAGGAGGTCCACTCAGCACTCTGCTAGGATCCTCCTGGCCCTTCTCTCCTTCATGCATCACCTTGGTCATCCCTTGTCGGCCTACAAGATGGCTGGAGCAGCTCTTAGCCTTCCATCCTCACGTAATCATCTCCAGGGAAGAGAGCAAGAGCAGGTTCCAGAAACTTTCTGGAGAGAAAATGAAAGCTCTTTTCCCAAAGGCTACTGGTTAATTTCTCCTCTCAACTCATTGGCCTAATTTGGTCTCGTGATTATTCCTGGGCCAGCCTCTGTGATTTAGTGGACACAGGCACCGATTGGCTTTGTCGTGGTACTGGGTCCCAAGTCGACACCTGAGTCAGTCACTAGAGCAAGGGAAACAGGAAAACCTGATTCGCCGTGACTAAATAGAATCCATCCCTGGAATTCAAGTCCACTCTGCCAAACCTCTGGGCTCTGCGACAAGAAAGCAGAGGAGAGATGGATGTTGGGGAGACACCACAATGCCCGGTACTCTGCTGGCATTAACTCACCGTCTCTTTTAGTTCAGGAAACAGTTTTGAAATGTCTGCTGGGTGCCAGGCAGGGTGCAGGATGCTGGGATGACACAGAGGCCCTGTGTTGTTGAGAGGAATAAATGAGTCAACTTATGCAAAGTGCCTGGTGCAGCCCTCGGCCCCTAATACCTGCTCAGTATCATCTTCATTAAAATGAATAATGCATGAGTGCCCCCTGCCATCCAGGAGAGAGACTTAAACAAACACATTCTAGCACCGTGCAAAGGGCTGCAAGGGTAAGCTGGCGGGTGGCAGAAAGGAGAGAGATCACACAGGGGCTTGCAGGAGGCCCAACCTACGAAGCTTCTAGCCAGTGATTCCTAACCTTGACTTCACGTTTAACACACCTGAGGACCTTCTGAAACTCCCCACGCCAATTAAGTCACAATCTCTCAGGGCAGGACCCAGCACCAGAATCAGGTTGACTTTTTAAAGATCCCCAGATGATTAAAATGCGCAGCCAAGGTTGAGAAGCACAGTAATAGGCTATTGAGGACATAAAACGCACACGTGTAAACCATTAGCAACACTGGGTTGCGAGGGGATGTGAAAATGAAGTCAGCGCTCCAAGGCGCAGGGCGAGGAGACGACACAGTGAGCAGGGGGCTCAGGACACAGAGCGTGGTAGGCAGCGTGGCTCATGAAAGGTTTTGTGTGCAGCAGGGGACAGGAGATGGGATTTGCCTAATGTAAGCAGTTTGGAGGTGGTGCCTTAGGGGGAAGAGGAACAAGCGGGAGCAAAGTATGTGTGCAAATGTAGAGGGTGTTGAGTGTGGACTCAATCGGGAGAGAAAAACTACACCGTAGTTTTCAACAGGTAAATATAAAGAATTATTAACTAACGGAGAATTGGAATAATGAAGAATTAGCCCCTGAGAAGTAGAACTCTGAAGAACAAAGGAGGACAGGTATTAGAAGTCTCTACTACCCCAGGGCTGAGGTGGGGTGACCAGGGGAGAGCCCTCCCCCCACTCTCCAGCTAAGGTCCAGGCTCTGCTGGCTCAGAGTAGCTTGTTGAGGGCAGAGAAGTCACTGTAGCTTTCTAGTCTAGTAGAACTTGTCAGAAATTCGCCCTCGGTGGTGGTCTCACTGGAGCACACTTCCCTGGGGACACACTGCAGGAGACTTCTGAGAGAGGGCGGGAGAGCCAGGAGGCAAAACCCAGAATTGTCCCCTACAAGCAAGCAGAGGCTGAGAATTTGCAAAACCTTCCCCGGGAATTAGCAAGGCTGGAGTTTGACCCACATCCGCATTTCTTATACATCCTGCCACCCCGCTGAACAAACAGGAGAGCAAGATCAAGGCTGGGCTGTCCGTGTGGGCTGCTCAGAGATGGAACAGGCCTGGGCCCTGGGAAGGCTGTGGGGGAGGCCTCCTGGAGGAGGAAGGCTGTGGGGGAGGAGGATTCCAATAGACCTCAGGGAAGCTTTTAGAGACCTGGAGAAAATGAGAGGAGAGGACTTGAGACCAGCAGCATTAAACAGTCTCATGTGCTGAAGAGCAGGCCTGACCTCAGGACTTGGCCCAGCCGATAGAACAGTGGAGAACGAGATGTAGGCAATGAGAAGAAAGTCAGAGGTAGAACAGAATCAAGGAAGTCCTTCCATGCCAAAGAGCTTGAATTTAAGTGGGTACAAAACCAATTTATTGCAAGAGAGCCAGAGGCCGTGGATGTAGGGCTCTAGGATTCCCTGACTGCCTGCCAGCCTCTTTGTAGAATATAGGGAAGCAAAGGCCAGCTTTGGGGCCAGACAGACTGGGACTAGGGTACCAGCTCCAGCGTTCAGCTGTGTGTCTTGGGGCAAGTCCCTCAACCTTGCTGAGTCTCGGGTTTCTTCAGGTGTCAGTGGGACACGAGGGTTCCTTCTTTGCAGGCTTGTTCACATGAAGTCCCTAGCAGACAGCCGGACACACAGCAGGCCTGGCATCAGTGGCCGCTTCCTGCTCCCTCCTACCTTTACTCTTTAGGCCCTTTCTGTTTTCTAAAGCAGTTCATGGCCCTGAAGGCAGCTGCTTAAAATTCAGGAATTCCAGGATTTCTAAATCAGGTGCAGCTGGGGGAGTGCCACGGTATTGGCGGCAGATGATATCCTCTCGACGTCAGTGCGGCCGCTGAGCTCACCGCTCCGAAGGAAAAGCTCAGGTTGAGGGGACACGGTCACTGTGTCTTTGGTCCCCTGGCCAGATGGTGGTGGCCTTGAAGTGGTGTTTCATCTCCACAGGGCAAATGACCGTGCTTCTTTCACTTCTAGGAGGAGAAGTCACCAAACCGCGGTTTGCTCAATTCTTCCACGGCAGCCTGGCCAGTCTCACCATCCGCCCTGGCAAAATGGAGAGTCAGAAGGTCATTTCCTGCCTGCAGGCCTGCAAGGAAGGGCTGGATATTAATTCCCTGGAAAGTCTCGGCCAAGGAATAAAGGTAAGGAAGGAGCGGGCATCCCCACCAATAAGACATTGATTTATGGGGCAGTGGCTGCCCAGTGCCAGTGGACTCTGGGAAATGGAGTCCTCAGTGTGGAGTTGCACAGAGATGGTCTGGGGGCAAAGGTGCTGACACGGTGGGGAGATTAGCGACCGTGACTTCCATGATGGGCTT
Organism: Prionailurus viverrinus; assembly: GCF_022837055.1. NCBI lineage: Eukaryota > Metazoa > Chordata > Mammalia > Carnivora > Felidae > Prionailurus > Prionailurus viverrinus. The sequence continues at coordinate 36,007,723 of NC_062569.1, forward strand.
CTGCCGTGTCCTGAAATTCCTAGACGAAGGCCTCCTGTATAATCAGTTCACTACGCAAAAGCAGGCACATGTCCAATGCCTACCAGAAGGGAATTGTTGTATTTCAGCTGTTCCTGGGCTGGTTGATTGGTTTTTGTTTTATTTGCCAAAGGCTCAGAAGCAGCATGCAGGAATGTATTTCAAAAATATTTAAAAATAGAATAAAAAGTTTGGCCATGTTAAATATAAATTAGGAAGGAAGGTCAGCCTGGGGTGGGCTGGAATTAGAAAGCAGATACAGAGGTCGCCGGGTCTCATGTTGTGAAATTGAAGCACAGATTGGGCTTCGAGCAATCTCTGGCAAAGGGAGTGTGAGCAGATTATGCAAAATAAAAACATTCCGTGTGATCCAAAAGAATCAAAGCTGCATTCTGAGAACAGCGCTTCCTGAGAGGCAAGACATGGCTGACTGTCCTCAGTGAGCGCCCCTCGCCGTCCCCACCCCAGACAGGCAGGGGTAGTTCTGGCCTCACCTGGACCTTAGGAGCTCCGGCCAGCAGGGAGCCTCTGGGAACCTGAGCAAAGAGCTGGGTGAACATCATCATAGCCCCTGTTCGATCCTAACACACCCCTGTTAGGGGTCTGCGGTGAGAACAGGCAGACCACCCTCTACCTCCTGGAGCATAGGACAGCCCCACAAGCCATCGCCCCTGCCAAACTGTGGAGGCTTCCTTTACGGGCCATTTCCCAAGGATGGTGTGCCCCCCACCCCCATCTTGCACCTGGTACAGCCCTAGGATCCTCACCTGCCTCCTGCCCTGGGCCTACCTATCCTGGATCGGGAGTCACCCCTCCAGCAGACAGTGCCTTTATGTCCACTGCCAGCGGGGCCTGTGGGGCTCGGATGTGGGAAGCCCTGGAGGGTCTGGTGATCTGAGCACACCATGCTTTTCTGTAGGCTGCAGTCACTTCAGCAAACATGCCACAGACACCCACGTATGGGTTCAGGGCTGGGTGAGGAGACGCAAAACTGAACACTGCCAGCCTTTTGTCTTTTGGGAAGTCAGTAGCCTAAGAGGACGTTTATAATCCAGTGTGGTAACCGCCGTGATGATTATGAGCACTGAGGCTCCCCAAGTGCCAGGCATGGTTCTCAATGCTTTACAGGTGTTAACTCATTGAAGCCCAGAACAACCCTATGGCAAAGTTCGTGTGGATATTCCTATTTTGCACATGAGGAATTGAGGACTGCAAGAGAAAGGAAACTTGTCTAGGATCCTAGAATTAGTAATGAGCAGAGCCAGAATAGAAGCCCAGGTAGCCTGCTCCAGAATTCCAGATCCTGGGGAGCAGCAGTTAGGGAAGGCTTCCTGGAGGAGGTGAGGTCTGAGCAGAATGTTTGAGGATGGATAGGCATAGAACAGGAGAAAACCAGGGGAGGGGAGCTGGGCAGTAACTCTAGGCAGATCTGAGAGCACGAGTGATGGCAGAGGGCTGGGGAGCCCTGCATTGTGCACTGGAACTCCAAGAAGGCCAGTGGAACAGTGCCCAAATTGCAGAAGGAGAGGTAGAAAGTGTGGTCGGAGAGCTGCGCACAGACCACGTCATGGGGCCCCCGTAAACTATATTCACGTGTACACATGTTTTCTTCTTTCAGCAACAAGGGAGCCACTGAAGGGCTGTAGGCAAAGGAACGTGATCTGGGCAAGATGCTCACCTTGGAAACTGGGTCAGAGGGGGAAGGTGGGAGCAGTGCACAGACAGGGTAAGGCAAGAATGGCTTTCCAGAACATTAGATACATGCGCACAGGTGCATTCAGTAGTTAATCACCTGCCATTGAAGGAAACGTTCGTGACTGCCTCCTATTGGAAAGGCCAACTTTCCCACGGTCTATTTCACGGCACATTTCATATAGGCACCCTCACATGTAGAACCTAGGGTTTGATCCTTGACCAACTGTGTTGTTTCCTTAGCGTTTTCGTCAGCCCAGTGATGCAGAAATCTGTCTTCCAACCATCCCCCTCTCTGTCTGATTCTGGGTTTGCTCCCTGCCTCTGAGCTGCATCTGCTCTGCTGTGGAGCATCCCGTGAGACCATAGTTTCAGGATTCCGGCACTACAGAACACATAAGCCAAAGATACTGGACTGAAAAGCCACACATTCTTAGGATCATAAATGGAAAGGCATGGTAGTCTCTCCAGAGCAGCCAGAGGCTGTGAAAAGAGGGGGTGTAAACTAAATGGCACACACCACCCTGGAGGGTGGGGAGGCTCTTCCAACTTTCTAGGAGGCCACCTGTTGATAAGCAGTCACCGCAGAGGATCCTTTTCCATCCTTAGAGCACAGCTGGCAAGAAGCAGAGCACTGCAGGGAAGTTAATGATAAGACACACAATTTATGGTGTACCCACTGGGGGCTATTCGAAGTTCATTAGCCCTACTCCTCACAACAGATTAAATGTTATGGCCCCATTTCAGAAATAAGGAGACTGGGACTCAGAGACTTGCCCAAAATAAGTCTGTGCTCTTTCCTCCACACCAGCAACTCAGAGTAGAAGGCATTCTTGAAAATCACTCAGACTTCCTTTCTCCTTGTCCTTCCTCCATTGATCCCTCATTTCATTCCTGAATACTGTTGTTCTCTCTTACCTGTGCCTCGCCTCTTCCCTCCTCCCTAGCTAGTCAAAGGAAGTGAGGTCCGTCTCTAATTAACAAAACTTTCCGTCTGCTCACAGGACTGGCCCGGTTCCTCTTTCCACTTGTTTTCCCCCGGCTCATGCCAATTTCTGAATATTTGTCCAGCCTGGCTGGAGTCATTAGATGGCTGGGGTGGTTACCATCTCGTACCCATACATGACACTGTGGAATAGCCACATTCCTGAAGAACACGCTGTTCTGATTTTCATAACATACTCCCTGCCAATTTGTCATTTCTACCATGTGGAAGAGTGGGAAAGAGCAAAAACTTTGGGACAAGTTACTCCCAGGTTCAAATCGTAGTACGAATATTTACTAGCTGGGTGACCTTGGGCAAAGGAATGTAATCCTTTAAACTCCAATTCCCTCATGTATAAAGTGTAGTTTGTTGTGATGTTGTGGGAACTGAATTCTATGTATGTTATATATAGATACACACACACACACACACACACACACACACACACACATATAGGGAGAGAGAAAAAGAAAGATACATATGTGTAGATAAGATGATAAATACAGATACAGACATAAAGATCTTCCTTAGCAAATCTAATAAATAAAATCACAGGTCTCTTCGCCAACTAGGCTGGTCTTGCACTTGCCTTTGACGCTGCCCCAGCTTCTTTTGAAAGGTAAACCAGGTGACACTTGTAGCAGAGGAGCCTCAAATGTGGCAATTCTTCATCTGGCCCAACCCAGAGGGGCTGGCAGGCGTCCAAGTGAATGGCTAGGTGCCTGGAGTGCCGTGGCCAGCCTTCCCTAGAGGAACAGACCTAGGCTTTGGCCAGGAATTTCACTGATCTCCCAGCCTGCTAGGTGCCTGGTGATATTTGCTGGCCCTCTAAGAGAACTGACTATTCCCAAGGGCCATAGCTTTGGGGATGTCTAGTAGTTTCTTAGCTCAAAGAAAGGAATCACCATGGCCACAGCACAGCTTCCTAAAGGAAAGTGGGTGCTATCACGCCTTGCTGGGTTCCCAGGAAGCCATCTCCTGTCCCTGTGTAATGCTAATGCCACTGTGTGTCTTACACAGAGACCTAACCTCAGTCATGCCACAGGGTTGGTAACACTGCAATTTAAATTTTTATGTTTTATATTTGAGAGAGAGAGAGCAGGGGAGGGGCAAAGAGACAGAGACAGAACCTGATTTTTTTTAATTCTTTATGTTTAGTAACACTGCAATTTAAAGCAAACAAAACAGGGGCGCCTGGGTGGCTCAGTCGGTTAAGCGTCCAACTTCGGCTCAGGTCACGATCTCACAGTTGGGGAGTTTGAGCCCTGCTTCAGGCTCTGTGCTGACAGCTCAGAGCCTGCAGCCTGCTTCGGATTCTGTGTCTCCCTCTCTCTCTGCCCCTCCCATGCTCACGCTCTTTCTCTCAAAAATAAACAAACATTAAGAAAATTAAAAGACCTAGTTTGGTAGAAGGTTTTGTTGATCCTGCAAGAAATTTATTGCTAGTCCAGTGCCCACCTTCATGCCCTGTGGCAGCTCTGGGGATGCTCAAGCAGCCAAACTAGGGTATTAATTGGAGATCCAACACATGGCCTAACCCATCCCCTCCTTAGGTGGCTGCGGTGGGAATGTGCCCCCTGCTGATTGCCACAGTATGCTGTTGATACGAGCCTCTGGAAGAGGTTCCTCAAGGAACTGTTTGAGGTTCCTGTTCAGCCCTTGTGTGAAGCTTAGAGATCAGCCACCTCCGCAGGGCTTATCATTCCATCTCCTGTGTCTCGTGTGCTAGACCCTGTGGTGACCGTGAGGAAAAGTCTACAGACCCTGCCCTGGAGGTGCTCACAGTTGGCTGGGGGAAACAGACAACAACAGCTCCGTGACTCTGCTATAGCAGGGATGGTGCAGGGCAGGGTTGCAGGGAGGTAGGGGGGCATAAAGACAAGTGGGAACAGAAGTGGTATTTTAGAAGAATGAAGTTGAATCTCCGAATGACTTCCAAAACACTCAGAACAGGGCAGCTCTATGGCTGAGCAAACTAAGCTAGTGAGTCATCCACAGCAAGGGAGACGCCAACTGAAAAGATGACTGTGGCATCATCACCTGCACATATATCCGGGGCTCCCACACCCAACAGAGGGGTTGGTGCTCTGATCTCCCAGATCAGAGAGACCCTGCTCAGGGCATTGAGGGCAGAAGGGAACTGGATCATAGGATAAGAGGAGCAGTGAAGGCTGCGGTATACCTGTGTGGGCCAAGACTCAGGGCAGAAATAATTACAATGTTAAGAATTATAATAAAAGCTATCTAGGACTAAACACCCTTTACACACTAGATTCATTATATACATTATCTCATTTAAGCCCCAGACAGGCAGGTATTAATATCCCCATTACTTTAAATGAGGAGATAAAGTCTGGAAAGGGCAAGTAGTCCAAAGTTGTTGTATCCTGTAGTCTGTACTGTAACTGGGGTTACAGCCCATGATCTTTCAAAGATGCCACATAGACTTAGGTAAGTGAGAATCCTGCCTGGGAGGAGCTCAATTTTTCCAAATGGGTTTAAAACGATTGCAGTAGCAAAAAACTCCAAAATCCCTATGGTTTTAATGCTTAAAAGTTTATTTTTCTCTGACATCAAGCCAGGGAGGCAGTGTGGGGTTTCCGCCTACAACACCAGAGCCACCAAAGGGGGGGAAGAAAAAGGCTAGAGCATTCCAGGGGGCTTTGACTGCCCCAGCCGGGAAGCCCCGCCTCACTTCCTCTCACACCTCATTGGCCAGACGTGGTCACGTGGCCCTCCCACACACAGCAGGAGGCCTTTGCAAGTGTAGCCTCCAGGATGCCAAGGATGCAGAGGTGAACAGGGTTTAGCAAGCACTGATGACTCCCACAGAGCCATGACTATGGAAACAGTGACTGAAAAAAAGTCCTTTTGGAGAGTAACCTGGAGATGATAGGAGTAGAATGTGGGCCAAGGGGGAACATTCACTCATTCATCTGATGGGATTATAGGGCACTAGGGCTAGGTTCTGGAATTCAGGGATAGGAGTTGGGAGTCCTTGTCTTCTGTGAGCTCGTGGTCACTGTACTAGAGTAATTATACTGCCATTTGATAAGCACTAGAGGAGCCCAGTGGGGACGTAAATGAGTGAAGTTGGGGTGGCCTCAAGGAGGAGGTAACAAAATACTCAAATGATAGTTGAAGGAGGCAAAGTGGAAGCTATTGATTGGCTAGGGGCCACGCTGCAAGACTGTATGCGGGTCAGTATCATCAATAGTGCTCATGGGACATCTACTTTGTTTTACCCTCCAGACACAGAACAGGGAACTCTTAAAAAGGCATCCAAGTTAGGGAAAAGTTCATACAGATGGATTTTTCCTTAATCCCCTGAAAACGTATTCCGTCTCCTTCATGGTAAGATTAAACCTACACTAAATGGTAAATTAAAACTACATGAAGGTAGCATTTATCACCTATCAGGCTGGCAAAAATCTCAAATGACAGCATATTCTGTTGTTGAGGTTTTGAGAAAAGAGGCATTCCCATATGCTGGGAGAGGGAGCGTGTGTTGATATATATAATCCCTAGCAAGGGGGAATTAGGCAACATTTGTCAAAACTTAAAAGTGCATATACTGTTGGACCTAATAACTTCACATGGAGGGATTTATCCAATACATAGGTATTTGCATACATATGAAATGTGTACAAGATTATTCATTGTGGAACTATTAGTAAAAGAATGGAAATAATCCAAATGTAACAAACTGGTTGAAAAAATTATACAGTAGAATATTATACAACTATAAAAAAAGTTTATGATGTACTGATACAGAAAGATCTCCAAGATTTGAGCTAAGTGAAGAAACAAAGTACAATAAAGTATGTAAAAAGCTACTTTTGGTTGAAGAAAGGAGAAAAAAGGAAATCTATATTCCTAAGAATGCTTACATATAACTTTCAGGGTAGGCTAAGTCATGCTGCTCTAACAAGTGACTTAAACATTTCAGTGGCTTATCCAACTTTTTGTTGTCATTGTTCACACCTAATGTCCATTACATAGATTGGCTTCAGCTCTGATCCATATCACCAGCACTGTGAGACCAGGCTGCTGGACCAGACCCTAAGGGAACTTGGCAGGTTTCATGGCAGAGGGAAAGGGACATGGCAAACTATGAACTAGCTGTGAAATCGTCTACATGAGTGTGAACCAAATAATACTTCTGCCCACACTTCATTGGCCAAGCAAGTCACATGACCACTACTGACTACAAAAGGGAAAGATGTGTGTCTTGCAGGGAATGGTTCCATAGGTCACATAATCAAGTCTACTGACAATAGGTCAGGCATGTATAAGCCTCCCACTGGGAGGGGAAGCAGGTAATCATGAACAATAATGCAATTTGCCACTAAGAAAGTAATAGAACACTGATTAGTTGTGGGACGGGATATTGGAAACTGGGTAAGAGATATGAATAAGATGGACACTTTCACTTAGAACATATATATATTTGAATTATGTGAATATATTATCAAAAAAAATGTTGGCATAAAAATATATCCAGATCAGGGGTGCCTGGGTGGCTCAGTCAGAAGAGCATGTGACTCTGATCTCAGGGTTGTAAGTTCAAGCCCCATGTTGGGTGTAGAGATGATAGATAGATGGATAGATAGATAGATAACCAGATCTCCTTTTCCTCTGATAGGAACTTTGGATACATAATCTGAATCCACTGATAAGCTCCTGACATCTTACTGACAACAGTTCCTAATAATTCCTGCTCAGAAGCATGTGAAGATCAGTAAGTCAGACCAGCACCAAGGCAGTTCTCTGTGCTCCATTTGGAGAAGAGTAACTGCTAGGGCTTTGCAGAGAGAAGCAGAAGTCTGTATCTGGTTTATCTGTCTTGAGGACTCAAGTGACTTGGTGGAGAGCATTGTAGCCCTGGGGCCTTCACCAAGTATGGGATACCAGGGACTCTGAGTGAAATGAATAGATAACAGACCTGGGACAGCTGGCAAGAGTGTAAACAGCAAGTGAGCAAAACTCTTGGGAAGGCAGAGTGGAGCACCAGGGAAAAAAAAAAGACCAGGAATCAGATATAAGGAGAGCTGTTAACTAAAAAATGAGCTTTAAGGTCAGAAGCTAAGAAGATGGCCATGAATCAGGAAGGGGAGCACAGGGTGAACTGAGGAGGAGTTCAAGGCCAAAGACAAGACCAGTGAAAGGAGCAAAACCCCAAGTTTCTAGGCACTCAGCTGAGGGGGCAGGCTGTCTAAGGGCTGAAAGGCTGGTCAGGACCCCACAGCAGCACAGAGCATGGGCCACCCTGCAAGGGCTAGATCACAAGAGACCTGTGATGGGGATCCAGAATCTTATGCTATGGCTTTGGAGTTTATAACCCCTAAAGGTCTTAAATGGGAGGCCCAGAAGCCCCGCCAGGGGGGCAGGGCAGAGCAGGAATTGTTTGAGGGGTTAAAACACTCATCTGTGCTCATGGCTGCTGCCCTTGCAGACGCTCTGGAGACACCAGGCCTTTGTGGCCTGTCCATGGAGGTGGAGGGCTCCGTCGCTGATCATTCTCCCCCATCATGCCCCTTTCCTCCTCTAGTACCACTTCAACCCCTCGCAGTCCGTCCTGGTGATGGAAGGTGACGATATTGGGAACATCAATCGTGCCCTCCAGAAGGTCTCCTACATCAACTCCAGGCAGTTCCCGACGGCAGGTGTGCGGCGCCTGAGAGTCTCTTCCAAAGTCCAGTGAGTAGACAGGTGCTGGTCTACTAGGGGCCCAGCTGAGGCGGCAGGGATGGGGCATGCTCCCTGGCAAAACAGAATTCACCTTTCTTCAGCTAATTCTCAATTTCTCTGCTGTCCCTGTGAGGGTGCCCCAGTGAATCAGTGTTCTCCCCTTGTTAAAGAAAATGTTCTATTGCTTTGTCAACACCAATCCAGCATTCTCCATTTAATTCAGAATCTGATGTAGTACTGCTTTCTGTAAATTCTCAGAAAGCTTGGTTTTAAGTGGTCTGATCTCGGGGTACCGTAGCTGGTGGGTACACAGGTGCTTAACAAATGTTTATTAAATTAGCTTCAAATCACCCAGCTTTGTAGAGATCTCCTAAGTACCATGAGTCTGAAAAGAGGGTGTGGTTCTTGTCCCCAGGGAATCAGAGTTCAATTAAGGAGATGCGACTGTTTATTAGTGAAATCTGTGGATACCTCCCTTCTTGGTCTGTCAAGTCATCTCTCAGCCACAGCAACTGCCTGGGAGGGGAGCAAAGGGGGGACCCCCAGAAAAACTCCTGAGAGGTGGGAGTGGAGTCACCCAGCCCCTGGAGCCAGGAGAAGAATCCAGAAGGCCAGGAACAAGGCAGGGAAGAATGAGGCTGCTGACTGCCACATTACTGGGCCCTGGGATAGGTGCCATTAGATTAGACAGCAATTAGATTGAATAGTTGTAGTGACAGAGAAGGTGCATCCACCTTCACACTAAGGGCCACCCTTGGAGGCCTGCACCAGGGAGCAAGCACCTCCAGGTCAGCTGCAGTCAAGTAGAGGGACTAGGCTGGCCAGTCTCTACCTCTGGGACCAGGTTTCCATAAACTGACGAGGGACAGGGTACCTTCTGGGGTTGGTGCAGAAAAGGCCAAAGTCGGGAACAGGAGACAACCACCACTCCCACATCTGGCCCACCCCAAAGAAGATGTGGCTCAGCATGATGTCCACCCAGACTGCACTTCTCTCAGGAACTTTCCCAAGAGATTCAAGCTGATGGACGCCACAGCTGGAGTCAACTCAGCGTTCTCAGAGCAACCATCTGGGCCGCCATTATAGCCTCTGTCTTTGGCCTAGATGAGTGATAGAGTTCTGGTGATACAGTGTGATTAAGGGTGTTGGATCTGCCAACATGATGAATGAGCTCCATGATGCAGGTTCTGGGGTCAGCCTCTTTTCTGTACGTCATCACCTTGAATCCTTCCTACTAAAAGGTAATTAATTATTGTCATCACCATTGTATAGATGGAGAAACTGAGGTTCACAGGAGTCATACCTTGCCCACAGTCACCCAGCCCAGTGGTGGCAGAGCCAGGCCATGGACCCTTATCTAACTTCCCAGGCCTTGCTTGTGTTGTCACACCATTCTGCCTTCTGGATATTTCTGTGGCCGTGCATCAGGAGAAAGGAATGTGGTCAGCAGCACCACAGCTGCAACAGGGACACTGTGAGATGGCCTCAGAGAGAGAAAACACACAAAAGCGCAGGAGAGTTTAGCCCCGGGGTCTCAGCAAGGTGCCGCTCCTCAACCAGTTAGACAACAATTTGCTTACCAAATCCTAAAGCACATCTGAAGCAGTTGCTATCTAATTCATTTTGCCACTGATTACTTTGTTAAAGGATAATTAAAGGTTTAACAGTTACTTGTTGCTGGTATCGAAGATTCCCATTTCTCCCAGAAGCTGATCTTCCTAAGCCCCTAGATTGCTATTGGCTTTGACTTTAATGTGGCTTTAAATCTGAATGTCTGTTGACACAGTCAGAGACTCTGAGGCAGTCAGGATACCTTGTTGAGAACGAGAGATGGCTGTGTGGATCCTTGTCCACAGCCACGCGATGGATGGTTTTATCACTCGCTCGTCAGTGCCGTGACTGCGGCTGTTTTCCCAGGTGCTTTGGAGAAGATGTGTGCATCAGCGTCCCCGACGTGGATGCCTATGTGATGGTGCTGCAGGCCATCGAGCCCCAGATCAGCCTCCGTGGCACGGACCGCCTCTGGAGACCCGCCGCCCAGTTTGAAAGTGCCAGAGGGGTGACCCTCTTCCCCGACATCAAGATCGTGAGCACCTTCGCCAAAGCTGAGACCCCGGGTGAGCCGAAGGCCACAGGTACGGATGCACACTGGGTTGTGGGGCGGGGACCTTCAGTCCTCACAGTCGCATCAGGTCACACTTGAGAACGACAGCGCTCTTCACCACAGCAGGGAATTTCTAATAGCAAAGCAAACAACCTGGAAACAAGGCAGATAAGTAACAGGTGGGAAATGAACCACTTGGCAAATTGGGGTCTGCCCGTATACCCATGTGTTACGATGTTGGAGGGAGGGCACTTGCCAAATGGTGGACGAAAGAAGGCAAGATGCAAATTACAGAGTACCGACACATACTCAGAAAAATGCCAGGAAGAAAAGGCTAATGCTAACGGTGCTGTTCTCCAAGAAGCGTAAGAGCCTATTTCTCTCTGTTCCCATTCAGTTTGCAGCAAGTGAAAAAGGTTCTATAGTGAGTGTGTATTGTTGTGCTAATCAGGAGAAAAGCTAAAGAGGCACAAAGAAAAAATCTAGCTGCACCTTAATACACACATGGTAAAAGGACTTATTCAGCAGCATTGGTCTAAGCTCTTCAGAAACTTCCCGATTGTGCTTTCCAACATGTCCATCATTGGGAGATCCATCTGGCGGAGGTGGAGTAAGTTGAATTATCTGCCAGGGAGAAACACTCAGTTGCACGGAAAAGCTACAGTGCATTCAGCTGGCAGAGAGTGGTGGGTGACAGGAAGGATAAAGAAAGAAGGAAGGGAAACCCAGGGCCCAGATCTACAGGGGAAATACTTGTTTAACTGTCCTTTGTGGCCTCCTCCAGGAACATACTTCCAGCTCTCCCTCTCCCCCTCCAAAAGCACTGCTGATGATGTGCTGGTGCCTGTGGGCCAGAGTGCCTGAGAGACTGCTCCTGTAATCCCAAATCCTCATTGCCTTAAACCACCCTGGTCCCTAGTGAATGGGGTCCCTCAAAAGGCAGCCCTTCTTAGCTCACAAAAATAGATGGTGTCTTACCACTTGTCCTGGCAGGGCCATTTCCTAGTTATACTCCAAGGTGCATTCAGTCCTATGGTCTTCCGCCTTCCCCTCATTTGTAGCTACCATCAGACAGAAAAAGGAAGGGCTTGTGACCACCACGGTTGCAGGCTGTAACTGAGAGTGGCTGAATACACTAGGCCTGACACTGGCTGACGGGCAGTGGCTGGAAAAGCAATCACCTGGGTGTCTGTCTTATAAACTTGCTGTTTATGAGAGGTGTGGGCAGAGCATAGAGCCACGTGCCCAAGAGTTCTTATTGGTACTTTGTTTATCTTACTCTTATTGTGCCTAGAATAATTATTATGGGTGCCTTCAATAAGCAGGCTAATGGCATTTGCCACCAGGCCTCAGTGACCCACCCCGGCATCATCATCTGCCCCTACCGACTCCCTCCTCTTTGTGCTGTTTTGGTACCAAAGACAGGCAAGTTCCCCATGCCCACCCCTCTCCCTCACACCTCTGTGTTCTCACCTTTACTCATGCTCTAGCCTCTGCCTGGAAGGTCCCTCTCCCTTCCCATGTGTGTTACTCTCCCCCCCTCCCGCTCTGCTCCCTAGTCTGGGCTGGCTCTCCTGCTCTGTAAGCCTCCAATAACATGCTTCCCTGTAATGTACATGTGGGCTAGCCCTCAATGGCAGTTATCTGTTAATTAACCCAGACCAGGGGCTCCATGAGGGCTCCACCATGGCTGATTTGCCTAAATGCCTGAGCCCAGCATTAGGCCCAGCTCAGCCTAAATGCCTGAGTCCCTTCAGCACAGTGGGAATCCAGAGAAGTATAGACGCAAGATAGAACCTATAATGCAGTCATGAAAGAACAATGAGAAAATAGCCACATCATGCCCCCTACCTAGTGTGAGCAACCAGCCAGCCACATGGGGCAGTAGGAATAAGGATGACCTTAAGTGACCTGACAAGAAACTCACAAAAATCTCCAGAAACCTCGCAAAGGCCACTTGAAATACAGATACACATACACTATCATTAATGATGGGTCCTAAATGTATATTCATAGACTTTCAGATTTTGCCAGTGATCCATGAAACCATTGGGATTAACAAGCATTTAAAAATTAATCATATGAAATTATTTATAATAATGTATATCCAGTGAGAGCAAAAAGTATTTTTGGTATCACTAAAAAATTAAAATAGAAAATAATTATTTAAAATAATTCTCCCCTCTTTAGTAAATGCTTTTTAATTTCTATTTTCATAAATGTTTTATAATCCACAAAATATATTAGTCCACTTTATAAATAAATAACCATATTTAAATGATCTTGGTTCAGAAATTAAAAAAAAAAAAAGGCTGTGAAATCAAAAACACTTAGACTACTAGCCCAAAGATTATGAATTTATAAACCGTGGAATCAGAAAGTCATGGTTTCTGTACCAGCTTTTCCCCTACTATCTGTGTAAGCCTGGGCAGTCCACCCCACCCCTGAACCTTCCATCTCACCATTGGTGAAATAAGGATAATAATGGCACCCCCACTTAATATCTGTTAAGATTGTTTGCACAGTGCCTGATCCATAGCAAGCACTCCATAAATCCCACTTTTTTTTTTAAGCCAGTATAGTTAACATACAGTGTTCTGTTAATATCAGGTATACAATACATTGATTCAGCAATTCTATACACTACTCAGTGCTCATCATGATAAGTGCACTCTAATCTCCTTCACCTATTTCACCCATCCCCCCTCAGATAACCATCAGTTTGTTCTCTACAGTTAAGGGTCTGGTATTTTGGTTTGTCTCTTTTCTTCTTTGTTAGTTTGTTTCTTAAATTCCACGAGTGAAATCACACAGTATTTGTCTCTGACTTGCTGCACTTCAGGATCCATCCATGTTGTCATAAATGGCAAGATTTAATTCTTAGGTTGAATAATATTCCATAGTGTGTGAGTGTGTGTGTGTGTGTGTATGTGTGTGTGTATATGTATATGTATATATATATATATATATGTATATATATGTGTGTGTGTATATATATATATATATACACACACACACACACCACCTCTTCTTTATCCTTCCATGTAACAGTGGACACTTGGGTTGCTTCTGTAATTTGGCTATTGTAAATAATGCTTCAATAAAAGTAGGGTAGCATATGTCTTTTCAAATTAGTATTTATGTATTCTTTGTGTAAATACCCAATAGAATTACTAGATCATATGGTAATTCTATTTTTAATATTTTGAGGAACCTCTATACTGTTTTCCAGAGCAGCTGCACCAGTTTGCACTCCCACCAACAGTGTGCAAGGGTTCCTCTTCCTCCACATCCTTGCCAACAGTTGTTTTTTCTTGTGTTTACTTTAGCCATTCTGAGAGATGTGAGGTGATGTATCATTGCAGTTTTTATTTGCATTTCCCTGATAATTAGTGGTGATGTGCCTTTTTTCATGTGTCTAATGGGCCATCTGAATGTCTTCTTTGGAAGAAATGTTTGCTCATGTCTTCTGTCCATTTTTTTAATTGGATTATTTATTTTGGGGTATTGAGTTGTGTAAATTCTTTATATATTTTGGATACTAACCCTTTATCATTTGCAAATAACTTCTTCCATTCAGTACGTTGTCTTTTAGTTTTGATGATTGCTTCTTTTGCTATGCAGAAGCTTATTTCCATGTAGTCCCAATAGTTCATTTTTGCTTTTGGTTTCCCTTGTTTCAGGAGACATACCTAGAAAAATGGTCCTATAGCCATTGTCAGAGAGATAACTGCCTGTGCTCTCTTCTAGGATTTTTATGGTTTCCAAGTTTTATAGTTAGGTCCTTAGTCCATTTTGATTTCATTTTTGTCTATGGTGTTGGAAAGTGGTCCACTGTCATCCTTTTGCATATAGCCATCCAGTTTTCCAAATACCATTTGTTGAAGAGACCATCATTTTCCCAAAGTATAGTCTTGTCTCCTTTGTCACAGATTAATTGACTTATATGCATGGGTTCATTTCTGGGCTTTCTATTCTGTTCCATTGATCTATGCATCTATTCTGTGCCACTACCATACTGTTTTGATTACTACAGCTCTGTAGTATATCTCAAAATCTGGGATTGTGATACCTCCAGTTCTGTTCTTTTTTTTCAAGACTGCTTTGGCTATTTGGGGTCTTCTGTGATTTCATAAAAATTTTATGATTGTTCTGGTTCTAGTTCTGTTCTAATGCTGTTGGTATTTTGATAGAGATTGCATTAAATCTGTAGATTGCATTAAAATATAGTCATTTTAACATTTCTTCTTCCACTCCATGAGAATGGGATGTCTTTCCCTTTGTGTCATCTTCATTTCTTTCATCAGTGTTTTATAGTTTACAGAGTACAAGTCTTTCATCTCCTTGGTTAAGTTTATTGCTAGGTAGCTTATTATTTTTGGTGCAACTTTAAATGGGATTATTTTCTTAATTTCTTTTTCTGCTGCTTAATTGTGAGTGTATAGAAATTTCTGTTTGTTGATTTTGTATCCTGAGACCTTACTCAATTCCTTTATCAATTCTAGTAGTCTTTTGGTGGAGTCTATAGGGTTTTTTAGATACAGTATCATGTCATCTGCAAATAGTGAAAGTTTTACTTCTTCTTTACCAATATGGATTCCTTTTATGTCTTTTTGTTGTATGATTGCTGTGGCTAGGACTTCTCGTACTATGTTGGATAAAAGTGGTGAGAGTGGATATTCTTGTCTTCTTCCTGATCTTGGGGAAAAATCTCAGTTTTTCACCAATGAGTATGATGTTAGCTGTGGGTTTTTCATCTGTGGTCTTTATTATGTTGAGATATGTTCCCTCTAAACATACTTTGTGGAGGATTTTTATGATGAATGGAATTTTTACCTTGTCAAATGCTTTTTCTTCATCTATTGAAATGATCATATGTTTTTCATTTTTTCTCTTGTTGATGTGATGTTTGGTGTTGATTGTTTTGCAAATATTGAACTACCCTTGCATCCTGGGAATAAAACCAATTTGATCATGGTAAGTGATTTCTTTAATGTATTGTTGGATTCAGTTTGGTAATATTTTGTTAAGGATTTTTGCAACTATGTTCATCAGGGATATTGGCCTGTAGTTTTCCTTTTTGGTAGTGTCTTTATCTGGTTTGGGTATCAGGGTAATGCTGTTCTCAGAATGAATTTGGATGCTTTCCTTCTTTAATTTTTTGGAAGTTTGAGAAGAATATGTATTAACTCTTTAAATGTTTGGTAGAATTCACTTGTGAAGCCATCTGGTACTGGACTCTTGTTTTTTGGGAAGTATTTGATTACTGACTCAATTGCACTGCTAGTGATCAGTCTGTTCAAATTTTCTATTTCTTTCTGATTCCATTTGGGGAGATTATATGTTTACCCATTTCTTCTAGGTTGTCTAACTTGTTGGCATAGGATTTGTCATAATATTCTCTTATAAACCTTTGTATTTCTGTGGTGTTGGTTATTTCTCCTCTTTCATTTCTGATTGTTAGTCCTCTTTTTTTCTTTTAATGAGTCCAGCTAAAGGTTTATCAATTTTGTTCATCTTTTCAAAGAACCAGCTCCTGGTTTCACTGAGCTATCCTATTGCTTTTGCAGTTTCTATTTCATTTATTTCTGCTCTAATCTTTATTATTTCTTTGCTTCTACTGGTTTGGGGTTTTGTTTGTTGTTCTTTTTCTAGCTCCTTTAGGTGTAAGGTTGTTTGAGATTTTTCTTCCTGCTTGAGGCGAGCTTATGTTGCCATAAACTTCCCTTTTAGAACAGCTTTTGCTGCATCCCAAAGATTTTGGCCCATTATATTTTCATTTGTCTCTATGTATTTTTTTAAATTTCCTCTTGGATTTCTTGGTTGACCCTTTCATTGTTTACTAGAACATTCTAATAGCCTGCGTGTATTTGTGTTCTTTCCAGGTTTTTTCTTGTGGTTGCTTTCCAGATTCATAGCACTGTGTTTGGAAAAGATGCATGGTATGATTTTGATCTTTATGAATTTATTGAGACTTTATGACTTAATATATACTCTGGAAAATGTTCCAGGTGTAATAGAAAATGTTTATTCTGTTTTAGGATGCACTGTTCCGAATAGATCTATTAGATTCATCTGGCCCAATGTGTCATTCAAAGCCACTGTTTCCTTGTTGATTTTCTGTTTGGATGATCTGTCATTTATGTAAGTGGGGTGTTAAAGTCCCCTACTATTATTTTATTATTCTCAACTAATTGTGCTCACTTTGGCAGCACATATACTAATATTATTCTCCACTAATTCCTTTATGTTTGTTATTGGCTGCTTTATGTATTTGGGTGCTCTCATGTTGGATACATATTTACAATTGTTATATCTTCTTGTTGGATTGTCCCCTTTTTGATTATATAGTGTCCTTTGTCTCTTGTTACAGTCTTTGTTTTAAAGTCTATTTTGTCTGAGAGAAGTATTGCTACCCCAGCTTGCTTTCCACTTCTATTTACATGATAAATGCTTTTCCATCCCTTCATTTGCAGGCAGCATGTTTCTCTAGGTCTGAAATGAGTCTTTTGTAGGCAGCATACAGATGGGTCTTGTTTTTATTTGCTTATCCATTCCATCACCCTGTGTCTTTTTTAGGAGCATTTAGTCCATTTACATTTAATGTAATTATTGGTAAATATGTACTCTCTGCCATTTTGTTACTTGTTTTATAGTTGTTTTTGTAGTTCTTCTCTGTTCTGTTCTTGCTCTCTTCTCTCACGGTTGGTTGGCTTTAGTGATATGCTTGGATGCCATTCTTTTTATTTTTTACATATCTGTTCTGGTTTTTTTTGATTTGTGGTTACCAGTAGGTTTGTATATAACATCTTCTGCATTTAGCAATCTGTATTAAGTTAATGGTCCCTTATGTTTGAACCCATTCTTGACTCCTCTCCACCCCACCCCCCCATTTTAGGTACATGGTGTCATACTTTATACTCTTTTGTGAGTCCCTTGACTGATTTTTATAGACGTTTTTTACTGCTCTTGTGCTTCCTAAATTTCTTACTGCTACTTATGGTCTTTCCTTTTCACTCAGTGAATCCCCTTTCCCATTTCTTATAGTGCTGATTTAGTCACCATAAATTCATTTATGTTTTGTTTCCCTGGGAAACTCTTTCTCTCCTTCTATTCTTAATGATAGCCTTGCTAGATAGGGTATTCTTGGTTGCAAGGTTTTTTTCCCCTTTAGGCACTTTGAATATATCATGCCACTCCCTTCTGGCTTGCAAACTCTCTGCTGGAAAATCAGCTGATAGCTTATGGGGCTTCCTTTGTATCTGTTTTCTTTTTCTTGTTTTAAAAATTGTCACTACTTCTTGCCATTTTAATGATTGTATCTTGGTGTGGGCCTCCTTGGGTTGATTTTATTGGGGGCTCTCTGTACCTTCTGGATCTGTTTTTCCCCCCACATTTAGGAAGTTTTCAGGTATTATTTCTTTAAGCAAATTTTCTACCCCTTTTCTCTCTTCCCCTGGCATCCCTATAGTGTGAATGTTGTTATGCTTGATGGTGTCACAGAATTCTCCAAGTCTCCTTTCTCTTTCTGTCTCTCCCTCTCTCTCTCTCCCCTGTTCAGGTTTATTGCCTTCCATCACTCTGTCCTCCAGGTTGCTGAGCTCTTCTCCTTCTTCTAGTCTACTATTTATTTCATCTAGTGTATTTTTATTTTCAGCTATTGAGTTCTTCATCTCTGGTGATTTAGGTTTCCTCTTTGTTGAGGAACTCACTGAGGTCCTTTATGCTTCACCAGTCCAGTGAGTATCTCTATGACTATAACTTTAAATTCTGTATCACAGATATTAATCTTCTCATTTTTGTTTAGGTCTCTCGCTGTGATTTAGTCCTATTCTTTCATTTGGGACATATTCCTCTGTCTCATTTTGTCTAACCTTCTGTGTGTAAGCAATGTCAGCTATATGTACTGCTCTTGAAAGTAGTGGCCTTATGAAAAAGAGGTCCTATGGTGCCCTGCAGTGTCCCCTGTTGACTACAACCTGGCACTTCAGGAATGTCTCCTATGTGTGTTGTGTGTGCTCTACTGTTGTGGATAAGCTTTTGCCTTCATCACAGTAGTATCGCACTGCAGGGTTCTTTCCCTGTATTGGCCTCTAAGTAGCTTTTGTTAGTGGATGGGGCCTGCAGTTAGATCAGAGATCTTCCCCCAGCCTACTACTAGGGCTGTAGTCTGGCTGGTATGTGTGTTTATCATCCCGTTTTCCAAGGCCAGGAATCACTTTGGAGCAGTGCTAGTCCTTTTGGGGTTGCTTACACACTGCCAGGCTTGTGGCACTACTTTGGATGGGCTCCAGCCAAGGGCATTTTGGAGGGGGCCAGTCAGCAGAATTTGGGGCATGGCACTTGGTTTTAGCAAGGTTTATGTACATCTGCTATGTGAGGGGACATTTCTGTAGGTGAACCTGGGTGCAGTTGCACTGCTAGCAAGTTAGGTAGCATTTGTTGGTGCTGTGCTGGTTCCTGTAGGTGTCTGTGTATCTAGGCTGGGGAGCAGGGGAGGGAAATGGTGCCCACCAGCTCCTTTGTTCCTAAAGCAGTCTCCCAATGACCTCTGCCCCTCTGCACACACTTTGAGAATAAAAACAAATCTCCCTTCACTATACCCTGGGCATTTTTCAAACTGTTGCTTCTATATCTCCATGGGCTGTTGTGCTGGTTCTGGAAGGAGAGGGACAGAGTTTCCTCTCACCCTTTGGCTCCCCCAGAGCCAAACCCACTAATTTTTAATGTTCTAGGGGTTAAGCCAATTTTCAGAACTCATGAAATTATACCCAACTGGTTTTCAAAGCCAAATGGTATGGGGATTAATCTTCTCTGTGTAGGTTCCCCATCCCTGGGGTGCCTGGCATGAGCGTCTGTGTTTTTCCCCTATCTGTACCCATGGCATCCCTCCCTCCCATGGACTCGTTTAGCTCCTGAGTACATCTCTTCCCTTCCTATCCTCTTCCATGTGGCCTCTTCTCTACATTTAGTTTTGGAGTTTGTTGTGCCAGTCTTCAGATTATTTTCTGGGTTATTTACACTAATGTGGTGTTATCAAGGTATATCCCTGGGATCAAGTGAGCTTAGGGTCCTCCTACTCTGCCATCTTCCCCAGAAGTCCCAATCATTTTTAAGTTAGGACTGCCAACCTGTCCAGCATTCAAATATTCAGACATCCCTCTGGGAAATTTGTGGTCATAAAATCAGGCAACGATGGTTAAACTGACCAAAAGCTTGACAACTAACCAGTTTACTTAACCATTTGATTATATTAACAATGC
Organism: Prionailurus viverrinus; assembly: GCF_022837055.1. Classification (NCBI taxonomy): domain Eukaryota; kingdom Metazoa; phylum Chordata; class Mammalia; order Carnivora; family Felidae; genus Prionailurus; species Prionailurus viverrinus. Next base: position 36,027,476 of record NC_062569.1, read on the forward strand.
TTCTCTCTTTGAACAATGTGTAGTGATATGCTCCATATGAGCCCCTGGGTTAGATACTGAGGAGTCATTCCTAAAAAACTAGTGCCTCTACCCTTGAAAAACCCAAGGTTTGTTGGGGGTCACAGACACATATACCATGCCGCCATGGGGAAAGCTAGGGAAGCATGGTAGAAAGGCACTTACCTTTTGCTTATGAAGCACCTAACTAGATGCCAGACACGATCTTCAATCCTCTCAAGACCCTCACTCTCCCTACAGATGAGGAAAGAGAGAGGTAGGTAGTTTCTCTAACATTATAAGCATCTCTGTAGCAGAGCTGGTATTCACGTATCTTTTGACTATGATTTTCGTGTTTCTCACACAAATCCATGCCCTCCAACCTCAGGGCCTACCTGGGCGTTCATCTGAGCAGTGAAGACAGTGGTTGGGATGGCACAGCCTCTTCTCCTGACCCAGCCTGACCCTGGGGTGTAGTCGCAAAGGAGGAAGATGACATACAAGGCCTGCTGTCTGAGTTGTCCTCATGCCTGTGTTTCCCATGTGTCTGTCTTCCCTCAGCCCCCAAATCAGCAGTCTTAGAAGAAATGCTCCATAACCTAGATTTCTGTGACATTTTGGTACTTGGAGGGGACCTGGACCCAAGACAGGAATGCTTAGAGCTCAACCACAGTGAGCTCCATCAGCGACACCTGGATGCCACTAACTCCACCGCAGGTTACTCCATCTATGGTAAGGCCACACTTGGCCCCTTCACCTGGTGGTGTCCTTTCAGAGCGCCTTCATGCGAGAGTCATGAGTGTGATGGCACTCTGGCACCTGTGGAATAGGGGTCATGTGGAGACTCTTGACCTCAGAGCATGGACTTAAAGTCCCTCCTTCCATGAATTACTCCAGTATCTTGAGGACCTGGCCCACATCTCATTCCTGGGAACATCTACACAAAGTAGGTGCATGCTTTATCTTATAATGTTTGATCTCAGCAAATATTATAGCAGCATTTGACAGACTGAGGCCAAACATTCTGGTCAGAGACCAATGTATTTGGAAATCCTGTGGGTCAGTTTAATTGGCTCCTTAGAACTTCTGTGCCTACTCATTGCCCTTAAGCATCTCAAAATTCAGGAGATTCACAAGTCTCAGCAGCCACAGCCTGTATCCCCCATCTTCTGCCTTCTTATGACAGGTGTGGTCTCTTGGCACAGGTGTGGGCTCCATGAGCCGCTATGAGCAGGTGCTGCATCACATCCGCTACCGCAACTGGCATCCAGCTTCCCTGGAGTCCCGACGGTTTAGAATCAAGTGCTCAGAACTCAATGGACGTTATACTAGCAATGAGTTCAACCTCGAGGTGAGTGAGCCCTGCTATCATTAGGGAATCTCACACCCACTTGTTCCTCATTTGTCTGGGCCCACCTGCCACTCTTGGTCAGCAGCACCTCTCCCTGCTCTTCCCAGGTCAGCATCCTCCATGAGGTCAGAGTGTCAGACAAGGAGCACGTCAGCCACCTTATTGTGCAGCCTCCCTTCCTACAGTCTGTCCACCACCCCGAGTCCCGGAGTAGCATCCAGCGCAGTTCAGGTAGGTGGCCTTGGAGGAAGGACCTCAGGATACCAGGTGGTCACTGTGATTGAAGACCACCCACTAACAGGTATGTTGCAGGAGCTACAGGTACCCAGAAATGGGAAAGCTGGGAGCCCTACCTCTCAGATACTCACAGTCTCAGTAAGTGGCCAGTCAGGGAAAGAAGTTACACACAACATATCATAACAGAGTTAGTACAGAGTACTAGGGTGAAATCTTCCAAGTCTTTTAGGCCTCAGAGCCACATCCTGTGTGAAGCTTTCCATGAACCCCTTCATATGCTCACACACATGCATATGTACACCATATTGGGGTCTCCCACCCTTATTTCTGTTCTAGTCTTGCCATTTATATTACTGTCTGGTGGGCCCTCCATCCTTATGAAATTCCACAGTCACCTGCCTGTCAGTGGACCCTGCCCTAGAGTTTGAGGGGGAAAGCCAGAGATAGAATTTACATCAGTTATTTCATTTACTTCCCACAATTACCCATTGTATAGATGAAGAAAATAAAGCCCAGACAGGGTAAGGAGCTGGTCCAGAGTTCTACAGCTGAGAAATGGTAGAGCAGATTTTAACCTACACATGGATGTTTCATTCACACACCATCCCAAGACTGAGCTAGTCCTTCCGTTCACCATGTCACGTGGATTCCTTCCTTGTTCCAGTGGTCCCAAGCATCGCCACAGTGGTCATCATCATCTCCGTGTGCATGCTGGTGTTTGTCGTGGCCATGGGCGTGTACCGGGTCCGGATCGCCCACCAGCACTTCACCCAGGAGACTGAGGCTGCCAAGGAGGCGGAGATGGATTGGGACGACTCTGCGCTCACTATCACAGTCAACCCCATGGAGGTGATCCCCGTGCAGGGGCTGGGATCTTGGGGCAGGATGCTTCCCCTCCACCAGCTCCACCTTTCCTGTGCTGGAAGCCCTGCCCCAACTAGCCCAGCCCCACTGACCCTTCCCTTTTCTGAGCACCTCCAGCCCACGCAACCTGCATGGACCATACTTTCCTACCAGCTGCATTCACTGATTAAAAACGTGTGAATCGCTCTCACCCCTACAAACAGAACCAGACATTTCTTAAGACAAGCAGCCATGTGGTGTCTATCCCTTGCCTCCCCCATAGTATTTAACTCAGAGCTGACTAACACTTAAAAACTGAGTATTGAATTTTTGATTAACAGTGTAAATTAGATGGCTTTGCTCCATACTGCCTGCAGAGCTCATGTAAAGGTTCAGAACAGGTTAAAACAAAAATATAACATCAATACTTGCCATTCAGTGAGGCCCCATTATACCAGACACTGCATAAGGAGCTCTGTATATACCACCTCATTTAATCTTCACAGCCCTCTGTGAAGTAGGAGTCCTCATCCTCACCAAGGTGGGAACCAACTCTGAGAGGAAAGTAAAAGTGCTCAAACTTATACAGCTGGTAATGGCATTGCCAATATTCAACTCAAGGTTACCAGATCCTAACATTCATAACTTTCAGTTAGCCAGCAACCTCCAGCATCCACCCATGAGGGTCTAAGACCCCAGCTCTGGACATACAAATATCAAAGTACCTTTTGGTCTGCCCATGGGCCCTGGGTGCTAGAGGCAGGAGCAGGGAGGCAGGGGAAGATCAGGAAAAGTCACTGAGAAATGAAGATTCTCCCAGTTTGGTCCTCAGCGTCCCCCTAAGTTGGCCTCATGCTCCAATTTCATGCTCCAATTTCAGCCAGAGTCCCAGTGCAGCTCAGCTTCTTCTAGCACAGGGTGTAGGTATAATGCTGAGTGCACCACTCACAGGAACACAAGCATCTCCCCCTCAGAGAGCTGAGCCTCAGGTGTGGCAAATAAACCACTCTGCCTAGAACAATCTGAGTACCAGGCAAGAGTGTTCTTACCGAGGGCTAACCTGCTGATTCCAATGGTCAGTGAAGCATGAGTAGGGAGATCCACTGAGGCTCAAGTATTCAGGAAAGATTTCCTGGAGGAGGTTAGCTTGAGAGAGGCCTTGAAGAATGGGGGCAGGGGGCAAAGTAGAAGGGAAGCCACTCCAGGGAGGGGACACAATCACACAACAGCAAACATCAACTCAAAACATAAATCCAAAACTAAGATTTTGCTAGAATCACCAAAAAGCTGGCCAGGAGGGTAGGGGGAATGGAACTGGAAAAGAGTGGGGTTGAGTTTGAGGACACAAGTCTCAGAAGGTGAGGGAAGGCATGGAAAATGAGGACCATGGTCCTTCCCAAAGGAGTATTTCGGAGGGGCAGTACACCTGAGTCTTGGCTTAAAAGACGACCTGCTCCCAGAGAATATAATCTCACCTGGGAACAGGCCGTAAGCTTAAATGCCATTATCTCCTGGAAAAGCAAACACTTAAGGCTTGGAAAGTTCCATATAGACAGGCTTCAGAAATGCCAGAAAGCAAACCTTGGCATAAAAAGCTCATTAAATGATGGAAGGGATGGGCTTCAATGTCTTGTGTTTAAAACACACAATTTACCTTGAGTGCAGACCTTAGAATTTGCTATTTCTTCGCTGTCCTTAGCCCTCCCATTTCCCTTTCACCAGAGGACTGCCCATCCAGGAGGCAGATCTCCAGGCCCAAGGATTTAGCATGAAGGGAAAGGAATTCAAGGGGCCCAAAATATTCCCTTAGTGGAGGAAGAAACGTTTAGGTTCCAAAGCAGCTTTTGCTCAGCCCCTGATGAGCATATACCTTCTCTCCCTGACATCCAGAAACATGAAGAACCAGGGCATGGAGAAGAAGAGACTGAGGAGGAAGAGGAGGAAGAAGTAGAGGAAGACGTGAGCTCCAGCAGCAGTGACTCAGAGGACAGCGAAGAGGAAGAGGAGGAGGAAGGGATGGGCAGGGGCAGACATGGGCAGAGTGGAGCCAGGCAAGCCCAGCTGGAGTGGGACGACTCCGCCCTTCCCTACTAGTGCCCAGCTGTTTGCGCCCACCCACGTGTCCCTTTTGTAAGCCTCACCCCAGTGTACACCTAAGTCTATCACATGTCGCCTCTGATTTCTAGGACAGGTCTGGGCAGGCCCTCCCCAGTGTCCTGGAAGCCACCCGTTATGCCTTGGGCACTCCCTATGTCCCAGCCCCAGGGTAGTTCCAAGAAGCCCAGGGTCATTAGTGGAGACTTCAAGGTGGACTTTGTCCTGTAGCCCTCACTTTTCCTGCCCTGGGCTCACCCAGCATCCTGCCGGCCAATCTGCAGAGTTCTGCCATTGCTTTTCTCTGCAGGGAAGAAAGTAAGCCTTTATGTCACTCACCTCCCCCGGGTTCCCCATGGCCAGGGACCTTGGGTTCCAGCTCACTGTGCGTGTACCTGACCCAGTCTCCTCTTCCACACAGACCAGCAGGTTCTCTTTACCTGACTCTTCAGGTGGCTTCACACAGGCAAGGTGGTCAGACTTCACACACAAGAGGTCTCAGTCCTTAACACTTTAAAGGAAAATCCTTGTTGAGGCAAAATTAAATGTATAGGGAAAGGTTCACACATAGGCGAGTGCACACCCACATGCAAACATACACCCTCCCCAGTTTGGAGAACCTTTCCCCTTTATCCTTTTGGAGGCCACATAAAGCTTAGATGAAAAGTCCAAAACCAAGAATAGGTCCTTGACCACAGCAGGGCCTGAACCCCAGCCAAAGCTATCTGCAAACCTACCTGCCTTGGTGCCCTGCTGGGGGCTGCCACCACAGGACATTGCAGAAACCAGGAAGCACGCCCCAGAGGCACTGCCCCAGGCGACAGCATGACAAGCCTGCAGCCAGGGACCAGAAGGAAAGGCTGATGAGATGAGCAGCTAGGCGTCATGGTGGGCACAGATCTGGGGGACAGGGGTGAACGGTGTCTCCTGAGCCAGAGGTTAAGAAGGGTCTCAGCATCTAGTCTTAGGGTCCCTCATCACCTGTCTCACACTGTTTTTCCTCTTAAAAAAATACATTCCTCTTGGATGTATTAGGACAAGCATGAACTGTGCTGGATCTAAAATGAAAAGTTTGGGGATCTGAATGCTAGGAATTAGAAGCATATCTGTGATAGTAACAGCCGCTGCTTTATTCTCATAAAAGGAGCAACACTTCGGGTGGAGGGCAAATAGATCTGAAAACCTAATTTCTTTCTTTCTTCTTATTTTAATAAGAAAATCTTTTCCACCTCCATCCTAATGTGGACACCTCATGACAAGAACTGTTGCTATAGTAACTCATCTGTGCTCTTTTGTGACCAAGAGAATAGCAGGCAAGAAACAGGACCATCCTAGGACTTCCACGAGGCTCTGAGACCATCTTTGTTTTGAATGTCTCTGGCTTTGTCCTCAGTATGTACAATCTGTCCCCATCCTCCTGCAGTCCCTACCCCATCCCATATTGGCATAGGCACAGAGCTGGCCCCTAGTCACAATGGCATTCAGGTTCAAAAGAAGAGAATCTGTTCGTTTTATTCACCATGTCACCAAAACAGAGCATAAGGGGGACCATCATCAGTGTCTTCCACCCAGTGAGGATCCGTGATAGGCCTTTGCAAAATTCTGATTCAAGAAAACTACCTTAAGTGGCTTTTTCCACCACTAAAAGTGGTTTTTGCAGATCTGTTCCCTCCTTTGAGCCTCACAATAATTATATCAGGGAGTTGGGATATCTATTGTCAGGAACATTTCCCTTACGAGTAAACTGAGGTTCAGAGATTGAACATCTTGTTCAGAGTCATTCAGAGGCATAGACAAGACTAGACTCCCCACCTTCCACTCTTGGTCCAGTGCCCACCACCCTGCTTCTACTTATATTCATATTTATGCCGCTAACAGGCATTGCTGAGGACCTACTGTGTGCTAAGCACTCAGCCAGCAATGATGGGACATGATAAAGCTGAGTGAGATGAGCTCCTCCCCCTCAGAGACATAAAAGTTGCAAAGGAGAAACAAATACGCATAGAAATTATACAAGAGACCAACATAGAGTGGGGAGAGAAGTCACAGGAAGAAGAGGAACACAATCACAAGTGCTCTTGTCTTTTCCCTCTTAGGGAAAAATGAAGGGAGAAGTTTGGAATTTTATATTCATTGAATGGAAATAGACACATCTGTGAATTCTCCCAACCAAAAAAAAAAAAAAACCCCTTTTCTATCAGGCTGTCTGCACGTCTACAATGAGAAAATAGGTAACGCTGCTTAGCCCTCCCAATTCCCTTAAAAAATGCTCCAGTTGGGCATTTAGGAGCTAACAGAATTCTCCCAAAATTATGGCAGTAAAAGCCAAATTTATGGTTTAAAACTAAACTTTTGTTATTCATAAGATAATTTGTTTTTACTGTTTCAAGTTTTTATATAAATTCTAGGTAGTTAACATTTAGTGTAATATTAGCTTCAGGAGAATTTAGTGATTCATCACTTACATACCACACCCAGTGCTCATCACAACAAATTCTTTTTAATTGGATTTCCATTTAAAACATTAAGTCTGGTTTTCGTAAGAGCACCTTGCTCAGTATGTTCGGATTGGTTGGGGTGGGAAGGTGTTCCTCATGTCCTGTGGCTGTCTCCAATTTCTGCATCACTTACTCAAGGTTGAGTGAGCTATTTGGGGCATACATCAGGGAGGGTATGGGAGAAGCAGGTCAAAGTGGCATTTGGCTAGGGTAGCAGAGTTCAATCATCTGTGACTAGATTGACAGAGGGAAACAAGGGGAACAACACATCAGGACCCTCTCCATCAACTCCTATTGTAGGAGGTCACACTGCATGTCAGCTCCACAAGTGAAACACTTGATGCTGCTAGATCAACGGATGTTTATCACATCCCATGCCCTACTCATCACCATGGATGAGAACAAAGAGGAATGGTTATATAAAAGGAGCAAAAGCATCAGGTGGTATTCAGGTGAGTGGCAAGTAATGTCACTTGCCCTCTACCAGATATTCTAATTACGAGTGAAAAATGTCACTAATCGGCCCAGCATTTTCCAGACTCCATATGCTGGTATCAGGGAACCAGAACTCCCAGATGGCCCAGACGCCATGCAGCCTGGCATCTAGACAGCAGCAGCAGCAGATGCAGGCTCAGACCCCAGAGGAACAGCTGACCAATCTGGCCACAGGCCAGACCATTGTTTATCTTGCCAAGAGGATGACCAGATTCTGTTCTCTGGAGCTGGAAAATAGGCTAAAACCTCTCAAGTGATTCAGGTGACAGGGAGGAAGAGGAGGTTGAAATGGAAAAAGCCAGTATAGACTGAGTTGCCTCAATGGAGTAAAGGAATCAACCAGTTGGTCACCTGTCTTAAAGAATACTGAAAGTATATTCTAGTAAGTTAATCAAATCCTTTAAGTCTGACCAAGGCCCAAATTTATGTAGATAACAAAAATGTGATTTTAGTGGGATCTTAGTTCATTACCACTTTCTTGAATGTTCTTCATCATCCTATCAAGCAAAGTTTAGACCACACATCTCTGCAGGTAACAAGAGCTGTACCTTGTGGACATGGACCCTCCAGGGAGAGGGCTCCTGGTGGGAAGCAATGTCCTCCGTGCCTGTACATACAGCAGATGTCGGCAAACTCTATCTGTAAAGAGCCAGATAGTAAATATTTTGTACTTTGCAAGGCCATATTGTCTCTGTTGCAAGTATTCAACTCTTCCACCATAACATGAAACAAGCCACAGACAATACATAAACCAATGGATATGGTATGTTCCAAAGAAAATTATTTATGAATACTAAAAAAGCCGACCATTTGAATTCATATTTTTACATATCATGAAATTTTATTATTTTTTTTTTTTTTACTTTCAACCTTTTAAAATTGAAAAACTCTGCTGAGCCCATGGGCCATACAAAACCCAGCAGCCAGCCAGATGTGGTCTGCGGGCTTTAACTTACACACCTCTATCATACGTTCATGAAAAGCAGTCCTCCATTTGCCAAGGAAAAGAAAATTGCTGTCTTAGACTCTTCTTTCAACTACCCAGGGGCCTTTGCCTCCAAAATGAACAGCAACTCCATAGCCCTTAATTAAGCTGTTTTAAATGTCCATGTCCCAGCGAGGAAATGACAACAACCAAAAAACAAAACAAAACAAAAACAAAAAACACCTGTTACTGGTGGAATTGACTCAAACACAGGCAATCATTCATCATTCATCGAGAACTCCAAGCTCTGGGTCCAGGAACTGACTGACCACTGAGCACTAACCCCCTAGAGCTCAGGGTCAATTCCCAGGAGCAGCACCTTCCCTACACGACTCAGCCCATAATGATTTCTAAGCAGGAGTGTTCATTATCTCAGACTGATTTCCATTTTATCCCTGCTCATGCCATTGCTCTAAAAATGATCCTAAAGACTGTTGACTGAATCAATAGCAACATAATCAGTAGAAAGCCCTACCCAGCACATTTCAAAATTAGCAGTCTACTTGGCTCTATGATTCAATGTTAGCAAGAGGAAGAAAAGAGGACTTTTTAACCATACTCTCATTGAAATTAACCAAATCAGTTTTACAAAAAAATCGAGGGAGTGAGTTTAATTCTTTGAAATAATTTACGAGTGAAAAGTAGATGATTTTTAGGTACAGTCATTCTCGGGCCTTTGGGGGATCTCCAAAGCCCCTGCAAAATACTTTGGAGGCCTATGGATGGTATAGGTTCCTCTATCTGCATCAGACTTTTATCGAGGCTGACAAGCCAAAGCCCTTGGCACAATTTAATTTTCATGTAATCACTTTCTGCTGCCCTACTCTAGGCAAAGGAAATGAGCAGTCAAAGTTTTGAAGTCTACTCCAGACCTTCATTTCCCTGCCTTTATTTACTTTATAAATTTATTCTGTACCTACTTTATAGATCTTGCTCTAGTTTTCCATTTGGCACCAACTACAAAGGAGTGTTGGCTTTATAAGGGCTATGGGCTAGATGTCGAACTTGACTCTCTCCCAGGAAGACACAAAGAGACACAAGAAGTTACCTCCACCAGCACCCCAGAAAGCAATCAAACATTCCCTGGATGCCATTAGCGAACAGATGGGATTCTGTGTTTGCAGCTATGTTCAGTGTAGTTCAGCAAATCCTTGTTGAGCACCCATGGTGTGCCAGGCCCTGTGCCAGAAACAGGGAATGGTGAATGAATGAGGCACGGCCCTGCCCAGGAGGGTCTCCCGGTCTCATGAGCTGTTGGCATGCTTCCCTTCCAGCAGCAGACAGGAGCTGCTGGAGGCTGTCTGAGAGCAGTTGGGAAGTTGAGATGCAGACAGAAGTTTGCAGTTGGGGGATGTGGGTAACTTGCTTTTGCAGTTCTCCATCCTAAGATAGATGGTAGGTGTGATTCTGAGAGCCCTGACACACATTGCCAAGGCAAGAGAGGAGGAGATATCTAGGGAAGCAGGCAATGCCCCAACCTGACCCAGGTCACGTATGGATGAAAGCCAGTCACCCTGCCCATCAGGTAGATATCACGTGGCCGTTGATCTGAGGTTCAAAACTAGGCCAAAGGAAGTTCTTAAGTATGAACAACAGGATGAATTCTTAAGCATGAATACCTGGAAAGTAACCCAGCTATAGAGGCTGGTATGTGCCAAGTTCCAAAGGCATGAAAAGCCTGATGTGAGGGAGTATCCCTGAGGCCTGAAGTCAGAGCTGAGGAGGGAAGAAGGCCCTAACCTTTCAGGACCAGATAAGGGGCCACAGGACACTATAGAGCAGAGGTCCTCAAGGTGCATCCCTGGACTAGAGCATCACCTGAGGATGAATGAGAAATGCAAAATCTTGGGATCCACCTGAGAGCTACTACACCACAAACCAGGGATAGAGCCCAGCTGTTTATGTTTTAAGGCTCTCTGTTCCTGATGCACACTAAGGTTTGAAAACTGATATAGAGCATGAGAGTGACTTCCACGGCACTGGGAAAGGAGGACTAACAGGATGAGAGACTCAATCACAAGTGTAGAAGCCAGAGGGCTAAAGGAGACTTCCCCCATGAAGCCTCCAGGGCCCTCTAGACTCTAGTCCATAGTACCTTGAATCAGTGATTTCAAGGAACCTTAAGCCTAGTACCAACTCCACTCCTCCCATGGGGCAGGAGCCTCCTCCTGCTGGTCTGACCCCTTTCATCCTGAGAGAGACACAGTCCAGGAGAGGCTACAGTGAGGTCACCTATCCCTAGGGAGGCTGCCTTCCAGAGTCCCATAGATAAGCAGCCCCCTGAAGGGCCATATTTTAGGGGAAATGACTAAACCGTAGCAGTGTCCTTACATCGCCAGGAGAACTGGCCCCCACACAGCCTCTATGCTGTGGAGCCACCAGGGCTATATAGTGGAGTTGGGTCATCTAAGGACACTGCCAGATTACTGCAGTGCTGCTCCATATGTAATGGGACCAGGGCATGCAGCATCACAATCCAAACATAAAATTGGACAGAGAATGAATGGCTTTTCTTGGAAGGGCAGTAACTCATTGTGGAGGATACTAAATGTAGGAAGCAAAACCCAAAAACAAACCTGCAGCATTCTCTACAGACATAATCTGTGTTGGCCTTGGCATCTCCAAGGCCTGCAAATGTACCAATCTCCACCAATTCCCTTTTCCCCCACCTCTCAGAAGCCTGAGGTCTGCTGATTATTGATTTAGGTTTTTGATTCATGGCTTAAACTCTGTAAAGGTATACAACTTTTTTGGGAGAAATTAGTTGGCACTCTATCGGTCATTTACACCTACATGTGGTGCAGAATCTCCTCATAGAAGGATTACTGACACTAAAAGTCAGAGGACCTGGGCACTGGGTCTTGGGGTAGAAGTTCAGAGGAGGAATGGGCTGGAAGGGAACCCAGACATGCGGTCATGGATAACATGCCCCTGCTGCTTAGTTCCTAAGAACCCACTTCCCTCTTGACCAGAGGCACATTCCTGGTACCATCAGCCATGTCCTTACTGAATCTTCCCAAATGCCCTAAAGGATATCTCTATCCCAGTTTGTGGAAACATCTTCTGATTAAATGCCCAACCAATCCCCTGAGACTACAGTGATCATATCAAGAGCAACCATTGCTAACACCTTATATTACACTAAAAAGAACCAGTGGAGTTTTCCAGTTGTTTGTGAGAGGCATGGCAGGGAGCAATCGCAAGACGTATCCATGTCACTTAGGTCTAGAAGAACTTTCTTTACAGCCTGGCCTCTCTTCGTGAATTCTCTGATTTGACATCTCTCTCCCAAGACCTTAAGACAATTTTGTTTCCCTGAAGTGAAGTCACTTATTATGAAGTCCCCTGTGGGACAAAAGGACAAAGAATGGGATGGTAGGACATGGTGGAAAGGCTTCAAGTAGTTCTGTTTTCACTGGCAAGCTTAGATCTGTGTACAGTCAGACAGAAGGATCCAGAGCTCTGATCCAGCCAGAACACCAGGCGAGGAGAGTAAGTATGAGAGGAGCTCACTGGGAAGGCTGGGTGTGTCGTGTGGGCCATGCCAGCCATTTGCATTTGTCAGAAACAGCGGAGAGAACTAGGTTCCAACTCCAGCGAGTTCTGAGCAGCAGACAGGAGCTGCTACCTCTGAACCACTGAGGAGATATTTGTCCAGAGTTCTCCTTGATAATGGTCGACTGAATAAGATGGAACCACAGTGCTCAGGCCCCGATAGGGACACTGACCAAGTCCCAGAAAACATGGTTTTGTGAGGCTGTATGCCCCCTCAGCTCTTGCCTCCTCTGCTATCACAGACTCCTCTCATGACAAGAAAGGTCACTTACTTGTCACAGCTCCATGGGTGCCTAGCACAGCACCTAGCCCACAGCATGAACTTGATAAATGGTGAATTAAATGCGGTATCAGAGATCACCTGACCTCAGCAAAGGATGTGAAAAATTAAGACGCTTCAATGGAAATAGACTCCTCCATCTTCTTAGTATATAGGTTGGGGTCTTTCATAAAATCAGACCAAGGAGGAGTGGAAGTGCATAGAGGGGTAGAAAAAAGAACAGGAGTGGGGTTGTTTGGATGGCTATAACCTGTCTATAACCAGTAAAAGGTGCTCCTAAACAGAGAGTAGGGTTAGAGGAGCCTTGATGGGCCCACTAGGTCCACCCGCTAGGTCCTAGGCAGCATCCCGACTGAGGAAAGGAAGCCCTCATCTATTAATGACCCTAGCCCTGCACTGCTTTGCAGTCCCTTTTACCAGGTTCACTGCAGAGGAGATCCGTCAAGATGAAGCTGAATCCCCAACAGACTAATGAAAAGAAGGCAACAGACATGAGAAGAGCCAAAACACAGACAGTGTATATTAATCACAGGCAATAGAAACATGCCGGCTTTAACATCTGTTTGCTTTTATCTGGAAATTAAAATGCATCTCTGTTGCCCAGACCCTTTTTCCTGAGCATTTCAAAACAGAAATGGGACACATACACACACACACGTGGTAAGGATACTTTTCCCCAGCAGAAAGAGCTATCGGAGAAAGGAGCCCATAGACTGTGTCTATTTGCAGGAGCAGAGAATGAACCATGGGTCTCAGCTAGAGTCCATGCCCTGTGAAAAAGGGAGGGGAAGGATTCATTAGGGCCTCAGTGACAAGGGGCTCCACTTGGGCCTGTGGGTCACAGATAGGAATATAATGTGCACAACCTTGCAGAACACCAGACCATCCATCCTGGGCAATGTGGAACCCACCCATGAGCTCCTCCCTTGGCTGCAAAGGAACTGCTGATGTGCAGGATTCAGAAGAGGCCATGCACATCTTCACTTATAAACTTCAAGTGGTGGAAATAAGGCAAAAGTTTTTTGGAAATTAGGAAGTTAGACTTGATAACCCAGGGCTGATCACTCAAAAGGCAAGGAAAGAGAGACTGAGGAGAAAGCTGACTCAGAGTTAGGGACAGGGAAAGTTGGAGAACAGTGACAGAACAGGAACACCCTCATCTGGGAAGCCAGAGCATTTCTCTGGACTGAAAGGCTCTATCCAAGTTTCAGCAACCTAGGGGGAAGGCTGGCTGTGTGACCACAGAGGCAGTCAAACCAATGCCTCTGAAGTCAGACCTGTTCGAGGATTTCATTCTTAATTGAACTAGTCACAATGGAGCAATCCACCTGAGTGCTTCCAGCCTGACCTTGGTGGCTTCCAAAAAAAGTTGTTGATGCCCTGAGCTGGACAGCTTGGAAGGAAATTGAATAAAACCAGCCAGTAAATTTAGAAAAGAAACTGCATGTAGAATTTGGTTGTTTTCAAAGAAATCTGTAGGTATTAGAGTTGGTTGTGTTATGTTGTTGGCATGAACACTGTCAGTAAGGCAAGATTGAGAATGACTTGGTGGGGCATTCTTTGGAAAATTAGTTAATGTGTTAAATATGAGTTATCGGAGATAAGTAGACTAAGGACAGCCAATTATGTGTGGCATATGTGTATACACACACACACACACACACACACAATGTACAAATAAGTAAGAGAATAAAGATGTCAATGGTCCTAAGACATTTTCAATTCCTTAGAAGCACAGGTTTTGATGTTATACTTTTTCTTATTATCCTCATTTACTTTAAGCTCTCAAAGCACTGGGAACAGTGCCTGGCACATAGTAGGAGTTTGGTAAGCACTGGGAAATGGAAAGTCCAGCTTGTCACTACTTGCTAAACACTCGGTACTCACTATACCCCAAATTAAATGAGCCATAGAGAATCAGGCTGGCTACATCCCCCTCTAGACCATCACAATCTAGCTAAGAAGAAGCCTTTAAGAATTCAGAGATTCAGAGCAATGTCCAGCCAGCTGCAGGCATTGGGTCTGGCTTTTGCCAGGATGCTGTACATAGTGGGATTGTATCACTTAGGACGATGCACATAGTGGGTCTATTTCACTTAGGATGCTGCACACAGTGGGTCTGTATCACTTAGACCTCATCTGCATAACACCTAACAAGCTATTTCTAGAGGGAACAGGGCTGGGGGCTCCCCTCGTATTGCTTCTGCCATTTCCTAAACACTTGGTGCAATGCTGTTGGGTTTTGCCAACTTCGGGCACAATTCTGGAACTCAATGGAACCATTCTGGGCTGTGTCAGTCTAAAAGGTCTAGTGATTTCTTCTCTCAGCCTTTCCCATCACCCATATCTGGAGATGCCACCTCCGGGGCGGGCCAGTGTGTATCTGGCGCATGTCAGACTTCTGAGCTCATCTAGCTGCCTCAAAAAATGAATTCTTTTAGTCTAGAAAATGTACTTATTTGCTAAATATACTACTGTGTATGATGTGATACAATGCAAACTTTGGACTATCTTGTTAGGAGGACTTAAGCGTTTATAGAATGTTGAATTTAATTTCAGGAGAGTACATTGTCATCTTGCTCAATGAATCAGGTTGCCCAATCGCAGATGATCAGAGAAAATGCCCCTTCCCCTCCCCACACCTCTCAGCCCTGCCCTAATTGAGCTGTCCTGTCCACTCCAGGCTGATGCAGAGTGAAGGGCACTGAGGATCTCTATGTATATAAAGATATAGGAAGAAAATAAGAGCCACCACAGGAATCTGTTGGGCTTCTTCCCATGACTGTGATTTTACCCATGTTTGAGTCACAAACTTTGAATTTCTAACAGTTAAGATTCTTGCAGTTTCCAAGTAATTTGTTAAATGCCTATTCGACACAGACAGATATTTATTTTCAGCCTTGACTTGTAAATGCCTACAAACTGATTCATGCTGGTGGTCGTTACGACACTTTCTGTGAATTGGTCAATAAATATGATTTTAGAATTTC
The DNA here is from genome assembly GCF_022837055.1 of Prionailurus viverrinus. Taxonomy (NCBI): domain Eukaryota; kingdom Metazoa; phylum Chordata; class Mammalia; order Carnivora; family Felidae; genus Prionailurus; species Prionailurus viverrinus. The sequence goes on from NC_062569.1 coordinate 36,042,801, forward strand.
ACAGTAAAGGTGACCTCTGAGAGTTTTTATCCTTCAGACTATTTGATGAGACGCTGACAATGGCGCAGCCAGGTCAACATTCTCTGGGGCTCTGTCTGAAATCCTTGCATGGGGAAGAGAGGGGTGTGGGACATGAGGGGTGGTGACATGAGCTGGCCCCATTCAGGCCTCCGTCAGGGCAAACTGTTACACCAGAACACAACTCAGCAGCATTGCTACTGGAGACCAACATAAAGACAATCCTCATGTACTTACTGAGTGCCTACAAAGTGCTGGAGCCCAGTGTGTGTGGTCTTCATTAATCCTTGAAGCAGGCAGTTCTCACTAGTAACATGAAGAAGGGCAGATTCAGAGGAGCTACAGGCATTGCCAGAGGGCAGGTGGGACTCAACACAGATCTGTTTCCTAGCCCATTCCTTCTTGCTCCTCCATGCTGACCTTGCCTCATACCCAGGTGCCGCCTTGGCCCATAAGCCCACTGAGGACGGGCTCCTCTCCCCACCCAGAGCTGCTGGAGAGCCAGAGAACTTCTCCAGGTTCTGTGAGTTATAGTTACAGCTGCCCTTCCCTCCTGTTTCATATTGACCTGACCCAGGGGTTAAGCCTACCCTTTGGTCTCAGAGAGGAGGAGGAAAAATTCAAGAAAAGTTTTCTTATAAGTGTTGGGGTCGTGAGGATGAGCCACGCTGCACATGACACAGTTACCTTCACATATCACAATAGGCAGTGGCTACCCTCCTCCAGCCCTGGGCCACCTGCCTACCTGCCCACCCCACCCTTCCCTTTCCTCCTCGTCTCCTCCCCATTCATCCTTCTTGGAATTAAGAGAGGATTTCCACATCTTTTCCTCTTTGAAAAGCAGCTTCCTGCCAAAATCCATGCCCATCCTTCTGCCCCAAACAGTTCACAACCACCTTCTACCAAATACAGATCATTCACATCCTAAGAGGAGTTCTTCTGCCTGATGTTAAGACAGCATGTTTACTGCACTCAGTGATATTTTTGTATTACATCTCAGCCTAAAAAGGCTTTGCCTGTCTGTCCTTTGTCTGTCTGTCCACACACCCCGCCCCTGATGCCCCATCCTTGGGCTTCCCTGGAGCCTAATATAGCAGCTCACTACCAGAGCCCTTACTTCCCCCACTCCCTTATTCCCAAAGCAATATGGCCCATGTTCTTGCATCTGAGACATTCTTCATCTGCCTTCTGTGTCTACTCCCTCTCGTCTCTTTCAAAAGCATCTCCTCATCCCTCAGCACCACAGCCATCTGCTTCCTGGCTTCCCTCCTCAGACCCTGTGCCTGCTGAAGCTCCACTGGCAGGTGGCCTCCCAAACCAACAGGCTACAGACTTCTGGGAACCTACCCTTTCTACACCAGCCCCTGGAGCTTTAGGGCTCCCTGTCCTCAGAGCAAATGAGCTCCATTCTGTAAATTGAAAAAGTCTGGGTTTATCAGGCCTGAGTACAGGGCTTCATAGTGCATTAACCTGATAGAGGGCCCATGGCAAAAACTTACACACACGTACAAAAACCAGCTTCTAAACTATCATACTATGGACAAAAGTCTCAGGTAAAGATTTCATCTCACTCATGCCTGTGTTCATATTCTAGTGCAGAGCCAGGGATAGAAAAGGCTCAGAGAGAATTAAGTAAAACAAATTGAATTAAACTCAAGTCCAAGGTCCTCAGTGATTGGTTTTCATCCTCACATCCCCCAGTCGGCCAACATGAGTCCCATGTCTCGGTGTTTCCAAACACACGGTGAGCATTCCCATCTCCATGCTGTTGCTCCTGCAGCTCCTGTTCCCTGGAGCTCCATCCCTCCTCCCATATCTGAGACCATGGAAATCTAGAGGAAGCTCCCACTCCCAAGGTCCAGAGTTATCTGTCAGTGATGCCATCCTTGACTTCCCCAGTGGACTGTGATCCTACCATCCTCTGCACCCCCAGAGCACGTTCTTGCCGTATTATGAAGTGCCCTGAGTGGAGGGTGAGGGGAACATGTCACAGGACATGTCGTTCAAAGCCAAATTCAAATGCCTGCAGACGTAAGGCAGGTAGAATGTGCATAACTACCTAGATGGGGCCTGCAGTGAAAAAGAAAAACGCATGCCAAGTCCAGAGGGAAAACTGCCCCTCTGCTCCAACCAACCATGTCAATGCAAGAATGGCTGCCCATTATTGCCAGATTTTCTGATTTTCTCTTTCAAGAGAGTTCTTAACAAGCCCTAATATATATCATATATAAACATGCAAGCACATATAGTATACAGTAAAATAGCATATATTCTGTAATTATAACTATATATTGTATAATTATGTATATATTTATATATGCATAACTAAATCACAAAATTATAATCGTCTATTATATACCATTAATTATATGTTATATATTATTAATACACTGATACCTATATCAGTACTACATATAGTTCTCAAACCGATTTGACTATGGAACATTTTCCCTTATAAGGTTTCTTCACCTGAGATAAGGACCTGAGACTGAGGCACAGAGTTCTTCCTTTTGTTAGTGTCTCATTGGGGAAACCATTCTGAACCAAGCAATTAATTTCATCCTAGACACGACCTCTCTGCAGAGACTTCCATACATGCATAGGGACTTCACCAAGACACTCTATGCACACGAAGCCTCACAGCACTGGCTCCCAGTATCACTACCTTCAGACCTCACCCAGGGCCCTCAGCCCAGTTCTTTTCCCTATACAATGAAAAGGTTGTATAACCTTCTGTAAACTGACCTTGACTTCCATTTCTCAAGGCCACAATGTCAAACCACTTTACCTGTTCTACCCTTCACCGTATCTATCTTTACCCTTCTAATTACCAGAAACATTTAAAGTCATTTATTAATTGCTCAATCATGTCATGAGTGCCTACTGTTTTCTTGGGACTCAGATAAATACCACACACACATGCACACATATGCATATACATACCTTCGCCCTCCTGTTTTCAAGAAACTTAGTAAAACCACCTACTAGTCATGGCATTGCTGCTATGTGGCAATCTCACTGAACTTTCCTTCCCTTCTTTATAAAATGGTGATAATGGTACCTCTCTTAAAGAAGGTTATGACGATTAAGTCAGATAATGTCTGTGAAGTATCTACCACAAAGTCTAGCCCTTTAGGCATTCACTAAATAATTACTGTCTCAGCTATGACCTTTACTTTTCAGATGTCCCCTAGCAACAGATAGTGTGGGTCACACCCTCATTCATTCAGTCCTTCCTCAGGCACTCACTCGTTAATTCATCCAATGGTTATGGGGTCTAGCCTGGACAACATTCTTCATGGGTGACCTCCTCTTTATCTCTTCAGTGTAGGCACTTGCAGAAAGAGGGGGAAGGGAAAGAACAAAGAGAGGTACAAAGATTTGGCGAGCGTTTACTTCAGACCACACACTTCCCGGTATTTTCTAATGCAATTCTTCCAGTGATCTTATGTGGCAAGCACCTTCATCCACATTTTATAAATGAAGGAGCTGAGTTCCAGAGAGATTAGGTCTCCTGTCAAGGTTACCCTCAGGTAAGTGGCAGAGCACAGCTTTCTCCACAGATGTGGTATTCTGAATACCATGCTAGTGCTGCTGAACCTAGGTTCTGCCCACATCTATGGAATACCCAGCCTTGAAGAGTGAAATGTTGCCTCTGAAAAGGCAGAGTGTGCAGGTGCCAGAGCCCAGTGACAAATGTGGTTTTCCTTTTTAGCACCTTGGGCTACAACCTGTCCCAAAGCACACACCAGATAGGAAGTGAGAAGTCCTGGTTAGACAACTACAGTTCCAAAAATAAAATGAGTGTTAAAAAAAAAACATAAGCCAGAGAGAGTCTAAAAACCAGCAGAAGAATAAACTATTTAGAAATACACACTTAGAGACATGGACAAATGGGTCTCTTCTCCCAGAGCAGTAACACCAAAAAGCCATCCCCATGGTCTTGGTTGACTTCTATGTCCTGGAATCTATGACAATCCTGGAGACAAGGAGAAACTGGGGAGTCTTCATTTATTCACGTATTCGTTGTCTAAAGATGTTCCAAAATGCCTTATTCAGTGCTTCCTGTGTTCCATACACTGTGCTAAGTACTGGGGACACCAGCAGTGCCAGCTTCCCACCCTCACTGAATGTACAGTCTAGTGAAGGACAGGAGTGGTTATTAAGTAACCCCATAAATAAGTGTACAATTGCACTTATTATGAGCACTGCAAAGGAAGCCCCTCTGGAGCTATGAACATCTATCATAGGCTGAACTGCCATTATCAGGAAGGTCAAAGTTCCCTAAAGAAGAAATAATTAAGCTGAGAGAAGAGAAAGGGGAAGCATACCAGTCAAGCTTCATAGCTGCAGAGGATAAAGTCACCTTTAGCTAGTTGAAAGCAGCAAGTATTTAGAAACAGACTCATTGGGAAGACTAGAGAATTTAAGTTTCCAGAAATAGCTCCCGGCAGTGCCTCCTCCAACAGAAATGAACCGTGACAAGAGTAGAGACACAGGCTACAGATCTGGAAGGATCCCCACCTTGCTTTGCTTTCTTCATTTCATCCCCTACAACTTTCACTCCAAAACCCTTCCTGCAATTCCACTTCCTGAAACACGGCATCTCAGCCAGGATCTCACCTGATGGAGAATCAGTGAGTGGGTACAGTAGGCACAGGGATATTTCCAAGTGAGCTCAGATTTTGTCAGTCAAATTTGTGCTATTCCCCTGCTCACAATCCACCAAAAGAGCACCATGACCTCAAGGTAAAGTGATACCTATGGCATGGCTCATGATACTGGTGATGAACTGGCCACAGCCTACATATACTATTTCCTGTGTGGAATTCTGCCTTCCAGAGCTTGTCCACATGGTCATCCTATTTCACTAGGCATAGGTAAGGCTGCAGAAAGTAAGAAGCAATCCCAAAGAGCAAGCTGCTTTCTGAAAAATGTAGCTACTTATCTGCAATGCTGGTGATGGACAGCCACAAGTCTTCCTGGACACATTCAAAAAATTGAAAAATGACATTGTGTATTTTCCTTGTTAATAAATGATAAAATCACTTCTCACTTTATAAAAATAAGTCAACTCTGTCACTTGGCAAGAGAACACTTTGATTAAAAAGGCCCTCTGGTGCAATCTGTCTCTCAACAATAGCTGGAAGGTTACCATAAAAGCCTGGTTCTAACAGATTTTGACCAAAACACAACTCGAAGCATGCTTCTTCCACCATAAGGTGTCTCTGACTTAGACTATGTTTGACAGAGGGGCGGTGGCAGGACAGCCTGCTCACTGCCAGGAAACTCAGACAATGCTTTTCATAGATTGGCAACTGTGTGTATGTCCAGCACACCTGCACCAGCTTCCTTACCACATTTTCAACTTGTTCATATAAGAAGAGAGAAAATATGATGTCTAGGCTCAAGGATAAAGGTGGTATCAATGAGTTGTTGTCAATGAGTTGTATTGGAGAATCTCCACTTCTGAAAATTAATTTAAAGTAACAGTTTCAAAACTGTGCGCTGGGAGCTTGGACAGATGGCACAGTAGGAGGACCCTGAGCTTACCCTATCCCACATTTACAATTAGATATCACTCACATCCATATAAATAAATCAGACAGCAACCCGAAGACTGGCAGAACTCCACAACTCAATGTAGAGAAAAGCTTCATCTGAGAGGTTAGGAAGGGCGTAAATGTGATCAAGAGATGCCCACAGGAGGGAGGGATTTGTGGGCACAACGAGGGGAAAGCACCAAAGAGCTCACATGAAGACACATTCCCATAACATCTGGCTTTGAAAACCAGAAGGGCTGAATCCCCTGACTTTGTGTAACAGTGAACTAGGAGCCTGGAGCTTTAAAAGTCAGCTGATTCAGCACTGGGCAAGATAGCTGGTCTCCACCCTTGAAGAAGAGACAACATAGAAGAGACAGTTCATACAACACCTAGGGCAAATGGGAAGAAGATCTGTTTATTCTGATTTCAGAGCAGGATGAGGGAACAAAGGAGCTGGCAGGCACCATTTTCCTCCCCCACCCCCAGCATAAACACAGGGCCACCTTTGGGAGGCAGCACTGCACAGACACTCGCTACCTAACTTGCTAGCAGTGCACCCCACCTATGTATTCTCCTGAGGTCTCACCCACTCCAAGCCTGTTGGCCTCGGCAGTGAGCTCACTGCAAATTTTGCTAATAAAGAGTGTGTGCCCTGCCCAGGCACTGCACAGAGCACCCTCCCCACCCCCGACCCCTGGACCCACGTCCCCTGCAGCTGCCACTGCCCACTGCATCCCCAGCCACTGCTACCCCTGCTTCTCCCTGGAAACCACTGTGCTTTGAGGATCTGGCCTTGTGCTAGAGTCTTAGTGCATATTCTGCTAACAGCACCATCCCACTCCCAAGCTCTACTGCAATCATGCCCCTTCAGAGCCAGCCTGCATGGATCTCATTAACACCACAGAGAGCAAGCATAGCCCACAACAGGCAGAGTCAGTGCAGACATCTAGACTGAAAGGAAAAGTGACTCAGACACAAAAATAGGATGCAAACAACACACACAGGAGACCCCCCCCCCCGAAGTGCCAGGTTCCAGCAAACAGGAGATACCGCACTGGAAGGCACAGGACCTCTTCTTTGTAAAGCAACTACCTTCAAGAGCAGAATACATACCTGCTTTCCTAATACACAGAAACAGACACAAAGAAACAGATGAGATGAGCTGATAGAGGAGTATGTCCCAAATGAAAGAACAGGACAAAACCACAGCAGGAGATCTAAGCAAAACAGAAGTAAGTAATAAGCCTGATGGAGAATTTAAAGTAATGATCATAAAGATACTCACTGGACTCCAGAAAAGGGTGGAGGACATCAGTGAGACCCATGACAAAGAGATAAAAACATAACATCAAAGATGAAGAACTCCATAAATGAAAAGTAGAAATACAGCAGATGGAATAAATACAGGCTACAAGAAGCAGAAAAATGTACCAGTAACCTGGAAAACAGAGTAATGGAAAGTAATCAAGCTGACAGGTAAGAGACAAATACTGCATAATGAGAACAGACTTAGAGAACTCAGCGACAACATCAAACATAGTAACAGTCACATTATAGGGATCCCAGAAGGAGAGGAGAGAGAAAAGGGGGCCTAAAATGTATCTGAAGAAATAATAGCTGAAAACTTCCCAAATCTGGGGAGGGAAAAAGAGATCCAGATTCAGGAGGCACAGAGATCCCCCCCAGCAAATTCAACCCAAGGAGGTGCACACCAAGACACATAGTAAATAAAACAGCAAAAATAGTGATAAAGGAAATTATAAAGCTTATAAGAGAAGAGAGGTACATAAAAAGGAAACCCCATAAAATTACCAGCTGATATTTTAGCAGAAACTTAGAAGACCAAAAGGGGGACTCTGTGAGTGGAAAACAGAAAACATAAGTAAGACTAAGAAAAATAAGAGCAAAAAAAGCAAAAAAATTAAGTATACCTGTAAAACGCTGTCAAGAGAAGCACAAAATGAAAGGACATAAAATACGATCCCAAAGTGGAAACACTGAAGGGAGAAAAGATGAGTTTAGAATTAAGCAACCATCAGCCTAACATATACTTCCATATGCAGGTGTTAAACACACACCTAATGGTAACCACAAATCAAAAAACAGTAATAGCTATACAAAAAATAAAGAGAAAGAAATCCATGTATATCACTAAACAAACTCAGCAAACCATGAAAAAGAGCAAAAGAAGGACCAGAGAACAACTACAAAAACCACCACCAAACAAGTAACAAAATGGGAATACATACCTATTAGTAAGTAGTTGGAACATAAATGGATGAAATGCTCCAACTGGGAGACATAGGGTGACAGAGTGAATCACACACAACACACACACACACACACACACACACACACACACACACACACACATGCATATGCTGCCTATAAGAGATTTATTACAGACCTAAAGACACCTGCAGATTGAAAATGAGGGGATGAAAAACATTTATCATGCAACTGGAGATCAAAAGAAAGCTGGAGTGAGGAAGATGGCGGCATAGCAGGCTGGGCTCACCGCGTCCTGCTGACCACTTAGATTCTACCCACATCTGCCTAAATAACCCAGAAAACTGCCAGAAGTCTAGCAGAGCGGACTCTCCAGAGCCAAGCGTAGATGAGAGGCCCACAGAAGAGGGTAGGAAGGGCGGAGAAGCGGTGCGTGCTCCATGGACTGGTGGGAGGGAGCTGGGGCGGTGGAGGGGCAGCCCACCTGGCAAGGCAGGGCCCCCGAGTCTGGCTTGCAAAAGCGGAGGGGCCAGGCGGAGTGTATTCTGACAGCCAGCGGGACTTAACATCTGGAATGTTATAAGTCAACAGCTCTGTTCCGAGAGCAGGAGGGCTGGAGGAAAATGGGAGGGAGAGTTGTTGAGCCCCGGAGGACAGGGCTCAGCTTGGAGGGGAACAAAGGCGCTCGCCAGTGCTATCTCCCTCACCCACCCCCAGCCACAATCCCAAAGGGAACCAGTTCCCATCATGGAACTTGCTTGCACCACACAAACACCCAACGCTGTGCTTCTGTGGATCCATCCCTCCGACGGGTCTGCCTCCCTCCTGGCACCACAGGGCCCCTCCCAAAGTGGACCACTGAAGGCAAAACTAGCTGAGTCTGCCCCTCCTGCCCCTGTGCACCTTGTGGATCCACCCTGGCTAATATGTCAGATCCCATCAAAGCAGTACCACAAGCTTGGCAGTGTGCAAGTAGCCCACACCACTCCACAGTGAGTCCTGCCTCCGGGAGAGGGGAAGATAAGGTACACACCAGTCTGACTGTGGCCCCAGCGGTGGGCTGGGGGCAGACATCAGGTCTGACTGTGGCCCTGCCCACCAATGCAAGTTACTCCAGACAGCACAGGGGAAGAGCCCTGCAGTTCCGCGCCACTCCAGGGACTATCCAAAATGACGAAATGGAAGAATTCTCCTCAAAAGAAACTCCAGAAAGTAGCGACAGCTAACGAAGTGATCAAAAACGATTTAAGCAATGTAACAGAAAATGAATTTAAAATAACAGTCATAAAATTAATCACTGGGCTTGAAAAAAGTAGAGAGGACAGCAGAGAATCTATTACTACAGAGATCAAGGGACTAAGAAACAGTGACACAATTAAATGCAATAATATACGCATAATTGGTATTCCAGAAGAGGAAGAGAGAGGGAAAGGTGCTGGGTGTACTTGAAGAAATCATAGCTGAGAACTTCCCTGATCTGGGGAAGGAAAAAGGCATTGAAATCCAAGAGGCACAGAGAACTCCCTTCTGACGTAACTTGAATCAATCCTCTGCATGACATATCATAGTCAAACTGGCAAAATACAAGGATAAAGAGAAAATTCTGAAAGCAGCTAGGGATAAACATACTCTAACATATAAAGGGAGACCGATAAGACTAGTGATGGATCTATCTACTGAAACTTGGCAGGCCAGAAAGGAATGGCAGGAAATCTTCAATGTGATAAACAGAAAAAATATGCAGCTGAGAATACTTTATCCAGCAAGTCTTTCAGATAGAACAGAAGGAGAGATAAAGGTCTTCCCAAACAAACAAAAACTGAAGGAATTCGTCACCACTAAATGAGCCCTACAAGAGATCCTAAGGGGGATCCTGTGAGACAAAGTACCAGAGACATCACTATAAGCATGAAGCCTACAGACATCACAATGACTCTAAACCCATATCTTTCTATAATAACACTGAATGTAAATGGACTAAATGCTCCAACCAAAAGACATAGGGTATCAGAATGGATAAAAATACAAGACCCATCTATTTGCTGTCTGCAAGAGACTCATTTTAGACCTGAGGACACCTTCAGATTGAAAGTGAGGGGATGGAGAACTATCTATCATGCCACTGGAACTCAAAAGAAAGCTGGGGTAGCCATACTTATATCAGACAAACTAGACTTTGAATTAAAGGCTGTAACAAGAGATAAAGAAGGGCATTATATAATCATTACAGGGTCTATCCATCAGGAAGAGCTAACAATTATAAACATCTATGCAACGAATTCGGAGTCCCCAAATATATAAAACAATTAATCACAAACATAAGCAACCTTATTAATAAGAATGTGGTAATTGCAGGGGACTTTAATACTCCACTTACACCATTGGATAGATCATCTAGACATGGATCAATAAAGAATTGAGGGCCCTGAATGATATACTGGATCAGATGGACTTGACAGATATATTTAGATCTCTGCATCCCAAACCAACAGAATATACTTTCTTCTTGAGTGCACATGAAACCTTCTCCAAGATAGATCACATACTGGGTCACAAAACAGCCCTTCATAAGTATACAAGAATTGAGATCATAGCATGCATACTTTCAGACCACAATGCTATGAAGCTTGAAATCAACCACAGGAAAAAGTCTGGAAAACCTCCAAAAGCATGGAAGTTAAAGAACACCCTACTAAAGAATGAATGGGTCAACCAGGCAATTAGAGAAGAAATTAAGAAATATATGGAAACAAATGAAAATGAAAATACAACAATCCAAATGTTTTGGGACGCAGCGAAGGCAGTCTTGAGAGGAAAATACATTGTAATCCAGGCCTAGCTCAAGAAACAAGAAAAATCCCAAATACAAAATCTAACAGCACACCTAAAGGAAATAGCAGCAGAACAGCAAGGACACCCCAAAACCAGTAGAAGAAGAGAAATAATAAAGATCAGAGCAGAAATAAACAATATAGAATCTAAAAAAACTGTAGAGCAGATCAATGAAACCAAGAGTTGGTTTTTTGAAAAAATAAACAAAATTGATAAACCTCTAGCCAGGCTTCTCAAAAAGAAAAGGGAGATGACCCAAACAGATAAAATCATGAATGAAAATGGAATTATTACAACCAATCCCTCAGAGATACAAGCAATTATCAGGGAATATTATGAAAAATTATATGCCAACAAACTGGACAACCTGGAAGAAATTGACAAATTCCTAAACACCCACACGCTTCCAAAACTCAACCAGGAGGAAACAGAAAGTTTGAACAGACCCATAACCAGCAAAGAAATTGAACCAGTGATCAAAAATCTCCCAACAAATAAGAGTCCAGGACCAGATGGCTTCCCAGGGGAGTTCTACCAGACATTTAAAGCAGAAATAATACCTTTCCTTCTCAAGCTATTCCAAAAAATAGAAAGGGAAGGAAAACTTCCAGATTCATTCTATGAAGCCAGTATTACTTTCATTCCCAAACCAGACAGAGACCCAGTAAAAAAAAGAGAGCTACAGGCCAAGATCCCTGATGAATACAGATGCACAAATTCTCAATAAGATACTAGCAAATCAAATTCAACAGCATATAAGAAGAATTATTCACCATGATCAAGTGGCATTCATTCCTGGGCTGCAGGGCTGGTTCAACATTCACAAATCAATCAACGTGATACATCACATTAATAAAAGAAAAGATAAGAACCATATGATCCTGTCAATCAATGCAGAAAAAGCATTTGACAAAATTCAGTATCCTTTCTTAATAAAAACCCTCGAGAAAGTTGGGATAGAAGGAACATACTTAAACATCATAAAAGCCATTTTTGAAAAGCCCACAGCTAATATCATTCTCAATGAGGAAAAACTGAGAGCTTTCTCCCTGAGATCAGGAACACAACAGGGATGCCCACTCTCACCGCTGTTGTTTAACATAGTGTTGGAAGTTCTAGCATCAGCAATCAAGACAACAAAAGGAAATCAAAGGCATCAAAATTGGCAAAGATGAAGTTAAGATTTCACTTTTTGCAGATGACATGATACTATACATGGAAAATCTGAGAGACTCCACCAAAAGTCTGCTAGAGCTGATACATGAATTAAGCAAAGTCACAGGATACAAAATCAATGTACACAAATCAGTTGCATTCTTATACACTAACAATGAAGCAACAGAAAGACAAATAAAGAAACTGATCCCATTCACAATTGCACCAAGAACCATAAAATACCTAGGAATAAACCTAACCAAAGATGTACAAGATCTGTATGCTGAAAACTAGAGAAAGCTTATGAAGAAAATTGAAGATATAAAGAAATGGAAAAACATTCTGTGCTCATGGATTGGAAGAAGAAATATTGTTAAAATGTCAATACTACCCAAAGCTATCTACACATTCAATGCAATCCCAATCAAAATGGCACCAGCATTCTTCTCGAAGCTAGAACAAGCAATCCTAAAATACGTATGGAACCGCAAAAGGCCCTGAATAGCCAAAGCAATTTTGAAGAAGAAGACCAAAGCAGGAGGCATCACAATCCCAGACTTTAGCTTCTACTACAAAGCTGCAATCATCAAGACAGCATAGTATTGGCACAAAAACAGACACATAGACCAATGGAATAGAATAGAAACCCCAGAACTAGACCCACAAAAGTATAGCCAACTAATCTTTGACAAAGCAGGAAAGAATATCCAATGGAAAAAAGACAGTCTCTTTAACAAATGGTGCTGGGAGAAGTGGACAGCATCATGCAGAAGGATGAAACTAGACCACTTTATTACACCATTCACAAAAACAAACTCAAAATGGATAAAGGACCTGAATGTGAGACAGGAAACCATCTAAACCCTAGAGGAGAAAGCAGGAAAAAACCTCTCTGACCTCAGCCGCAGCAATTTCTTACTTGACACATCCCAAAGGCAAGGGAAGTAAAAGCAAAAATGAACTATTGGGACCTCATGAAGATAAAAAGCTTCTGCACTGCAAAGGAAACAATCAATAAAACTAAAAGGCAACCAACGGAATGGGAAAAGATAGTTGCAAATGACATATCAGACAAAGGGCTAGTATCCAAAATCTATAAAGAAATCACCAAAATCCATACGTGAAAAACAAATAATCCAGTGAAGAAATGGGCAGAAAACGTGAATAGACACTTCTCTAAAGAAGACATCTAGGGGCGCCTGGGTGGCGCAGTCGGTTAAGCGTCCGACTTCAGCCAGGTATGATCTCGCGGTCCGTGAGTTCGAGCCCCGCGTCGGGCTCTGGGCTGATGGCTCGGAGCCTGGAGCCTGTTTCCGATTCTGTGTCTCCCTCTCTCTCTGCCCCTCCCCTGTTCATGCTCTGTCTCTCTCTGTCCCGAAAATAAATAAACGTTGAAAAAAAACAATTAAAAAAAAAAAAAGAAGACATCTAGATGGCCAACAGGCACATGAAAAGATGCTCAACGTCGCTCCTCATCAGGGAAGTACAAATCAAAACCACACTCAGATATCACCTCATGCCCGTCAGAGTGGCTAAAATGAACAAATCAGGAGACTATAGATGCTGGAGAGGATGTGGAGAAATATGAACCCTCTTGCACTGTTGGTGGGAATGCAAACTGGTGCAGCTGCTCTGGAAAACAGTGTGGAGTTTCCTCAAAAAATTAAAAATAGACCTACCCTATAACCCAGCAATAGCACTGCTAGGAATTTACCCAAGGGATACAGGAGTACTGATGCATAGGGGCACTTGTGCCCCAATGTTTATAGCAGCACTCTCAACAATAGCCAAATTACGGAAAGAGCCTAAATGTCCATCAACTGATGAATGGATAAAGAAATTGTGGTTTATATACACAATGGAATACTACATGGCAATGAGAAAGAAGGACATATGGCCTTTTATAGCAACGTGGATGGAAGTGGAGAGTGTTACGCTAAGTGAAATAAGTCATACAGAGAAAGACAGATACCATATGTTTTCACTCTTATGTGGATCCCGAAAAACTTAACAGAAGTCCATGGGGGAGGGGAAGAAAAAGAAAGACGTTAGAGAGGGAGAGAGCCAAAGCATAAGAGACTCTTAAAAACTGAGAACAAACTGAGGGTTGATGGGGGGTGGGAGGAAGGGGAGGGTGGGTGATGGTATTGAGGAGGGCACCTTTTGGGATAAGCACTGGGTGTTATATGGAAACAAATTTGACAGTAAATTTCATATTTAAAAAAAAAACAACAAAAGAAAGCTGGAGTACCAACACTCATACAGAACAAAACAGACTGTAAAACAAAGACTGTAACAAAAGACAATGAAGGCCACTATAAAATAAAGGAGACAATCCAACATAAATTAAACAATTGTAAATATTTATGCACCCAACATCGAAGAACCCAAATAAGTTCCTAAGAAACATAAAGGAACTAATTGAGAGTAATACAATAATAGGAGGGACTTTAGCACTCCACTTACATAAATGGATACATCATCCAAACAGAAAATCAATAAGGAAACAGTGGTTTTGAATGACACATTGGACCAGATGGATCTAAAAGATATATTCAGAACAGTCCATCTTAAAACAGCAGAATATGGGGCGCCTGGGTGGCGCAGTCGGTTAAGCGTCCGACTTCAGCCAGGTCACGATCTCGTGGTCCGTGAGTTCGAGCCCCGCGTCAGGCTCTGGGCTGATGGCTCAGAGCCTGGAGCCTGTTTCTGATTCTGTGTCTCCCTCTCTCTCTGCCCCTCCCCCGTTCATGCTCTGTCTCTCTCTGTCCCCAAAAAAATAAATAAATGTTGAAAAAAAATTAAAAAAAAAAAAACCCAGCAGAATACACATTCTTTTCAAGTGCACATGGACCATTCTTCAGGATAGATCACATATTAGGTCACAAGACAAGCCTCGACAAATTCAAAAAGAACGAAGTGAAACCATCCATCTTTTCTGACCATACACTATGAAACTAGCAATCAACCACAAGAAAGACCACAAATACATGGAGGTTAAATACCATGCTACTCAACAATTAATGGGTCAACCACAAAATAAAATAGTAAAATAAATGCATGGAAACAAATAAAAACAAAAACACAGTGATTTAAAATCTTTGGGACACAGGAAAAGCAATTCTAAGAGAGAAGTTTATAGCAATACAGGACCTCAAGAAGCAAGAAAAATCTCAAATATACAACTAATATTATACCTAAAGAAGCTAGCAAAAGTACAACAAACAAAACCCAAAAACTGCAGAAGAAAGTAAATAATAATAATTAGAGTAAGAATAAATGATATAGAATAAAAAAATAGATAAAAAAATTCAATGAAACCAGGAAGTTCTTTTAAAAGATCAACAAAATTGATAAACCTCTATCCAGAATCATTAGGAGCAAGAAGAGGGCGAAAAACTCAAACAAAATTACAAATGAAACAGGAGAAATAACTACCAACACCACAGAAATACAAACAATTGTAAGAGAATATTATGAAAAAACTATATGCCAACAAATTAGACAACCTAGAAGAAATGGGTAAATTCCTAGAAACAGAGAAGCAGGAAGAAATTCAAAACTGAAGCAGGAAGAAATTGAAAATTTGAACATGCCAATTACCAGCAATGAAATTGAATCAGTAATCAAAAACCTCCCAATAAA
This sequence comes from Prionailurus viverrinus, assembly GCF_022837055.1. Classification (NCBI taxonomy): domain Eukaryota; kingdom Metazoa; phylum Chordata; class Mammalia; order Carnivora; family Felidae; genus Prionailurus; species Prionailurus viverrinus. Next base: position 36,058,226 of record NC_062569.1, read on the forward strand.
CAAAAGTCCAGGATCAGGTAGCTTCACAGGGAAATTCTACCAAACATTTAAAGAAGTGTAAATACCTATTCTTCTCTAACTATTCTGAAAAATAAAAGAGGAAGGAAAACTTCCAAATTCATTCTATGAGGACAGCATTACCCTATTACCAAAGCCAGATAAAGACACTACAAAAAAAAACCAAAAAACAAAAAAAAAACTATAGGCCAATATCTCTGATGAACACATATGCAAAAATCCTTAACAAACAAACTGAATCCAACAATGCATTAAGGAAATCATTCACCATGATCAAATGGGATTTATTCTCAGGATGTGATACATCACATCGATAAGAGAAAGGATAAAAATCATGTGATCATTTCAACAGATGCAGAAAAAGCATCTGACGAAGTACAACATCCATTCATGATAAAAACTCTCAACAAAGTAGGCTCATGGGGAACATATCTCAACATAATAAAAACCATAGAGAAAAAATATCTAGCATACTCACTGGTGAAAAACGGAGAGCTTTTTCCTTAAGACTGAGAACAAGACAAGAATATCCATTCTCACCACTTTTATTCAACATAGTACTAGAAGTCCTAGCGACAGCAATCAGGAAACAAATAAATAAAAGGCATCCAAATTGGTAAGGAAGAAGTAAAACTTTCACTAATTGCAGATGACATGATACTGTATCTAGAAAATCCTATGGACTTCACCAAAAAAACTACTAGAACTGATAAATGAATTCACTGAAGTCACAGGATACAAAATCAATGAACAGAAATCCACTGCATTTCTACAGACTAATAACGAAGCATCAGAAACAGAAATTAAGAAAATAATCCCATTTGTAATTGGGATAATGAGATATCTAGAAATAATGAGATATCTAGAAATAAACCTTACCACAGGGGTATAAGGCCTCTACTATGTAAACTTTAAAACACTGATGAAAGAAATGAAGATGACACAAACAAAGGGAAAGACATTCTGTGCTCATGGATTAGAAGAATATTGTTAAAACGTCCATACTACCCAAAGCAATCTACAGATTTAATGCAATCCCTATCAGAATACCATCAGCGGTTTTCATAGAACTAGAACAAACAATCCCAAAACTTATGTGGAACCACAATAGACTCTGAGCAGCCAAAGCAATTTTGAAAAAGAAAAGCATGGCTGGAGGTATCACAAGTTATAACTCAAGTTATATTACAAAGTTACAGCAATCAAAACAGTCTGGTACTAGCACAAATACAGACATAAAAGAGCCCAGTAATAAACCAACAATTGGATGGTCAATTAATCCTCAACAAAGAAGGCTAGAATATGCAATGGGGAAAAGACAGTCTCTTCAACAAATGGTGCTGGGAAACTGGTCAGCAACATGCAAAATAATGAAACTGGACTACTTTCTTACACCATACACAAAAATAAACTCACCATGGAATGTGAGACCCGAAACTGTAAAAAATCCTAGAAGAGAACACAGGCAAATATGTCTTTGGCATTGGCCACAGAAACATTTTTCTAGTTATGTTTCCTGAGGTGAGGGAAACAAAAGCAAAAATGAACTTTGGTAATACATCAAAAAAATTTGTTGCACAGGGAAGGAAATAATAAATAAAACTAAAGGCAACTTATGGAATAGGAGAAGATATTTGCAAATGACATATCCAAGAAAGGGTTATTATCAAAATGTATAAAGAACCTACACAACTCAACACTCTCAACAACAAATAATCCAACTAAAAATGGGCAGAAGACATGAACAGACATTTCTCCAAATAATACATCCAGATGGCCAACAGACTCATGAAAAGATACTCAACAGTCACTCATCATTGGGGAAATACAAATCAAAGCTTCACTATCGCCTCACACCTGTCAGAATGGCTAAAATCAAAAACATAAGAAACAACAAGTGTCAGCAAGCATGTGGAGAAAAAGAAACCCTCTTACACTGCTGGGGGGAATGGAAACTGGTGGGGTCACTCTGGGAAAGAGTATGGAGTTTCCTCAAAAAATTAAAAATAAAAATATCATATGATCCAATAATCACACTACTGGGTATTTACCAGAAAATTACAAAAACACCAAATCAAAGGGATACATGCACTCCTAGGTTTATAGCAGCATTATTTACAATAGCAAAATTATGGAAGCAACCCAAGTATCCATCCACAGAGGAATGGATAAAGAAGATATGGTATGTATGTATGTGTATATACACACACATATACACACATACAATGGATTATTCAGCCATAAAAAAGAATAAACTCTTGCCATTTGCAATAATATGGATGGAGCTAGAGATTATAATGCTAAGAGAAATAAGTCAGAGAAAGACAAATACCGTATGATTTCACTCATATGGGAGCATTTAAGAAACAAAACAAAGGAACAAAGAGTAAAAAAAAAAAAAAAAGAGGGAGAGACAAACCAAGAAACAGATTCTTAACTATAGAGAACAAAGTAATGGTTAGCAGAGGGGAAGTAGGTGGAGGCATGGGTCAAATAGGTGATGGGGATTAGGGAATGGACTTGTTGTAATGTACGCAACTGACAAATCACTACATTGTATACCTGAAACTAATATAACACTGTAAGTTAAATACACTGGAATTTATTTATTTTTTTTTTTAAAAAGAGCTGTGTGCTAACTGGGGTGGAACGCCTGAATTTTCCTGGGAATAGGGGCACATGCTCACCCTGCACTGTGAGTCCCTCTTAAAGGCCACCTGGGCTCTGCAACAGGACCCCAGGAGGATTTGATCTGTACACAGGGAAAATTTTAACCCAAGACAGATGGGTTTGAATATATTCTTCCTCTGAAATAATCTTCCTGGGCAGAATGCTAAAGCAGACTGCCCTGAGGGTGCTTCTCCCATGGTGGAGGGGAAGTGTGAAGAAAGAGCCTAAGAATGTGCCCGCCCAGGATGATGGCACAGTTTATATGCACATCGTATGGTATCCAGGCTGTACATTTCCTGGGATGAAAAAAATACTTCCCCCAAACAGGGCCTTCACTTTTAAACAAAATCACGTGCCTTAAAACATCCCCCAAATCACAGAACTCAGGGCTTCCAGACTCTCATTTTAACTAATATAGTAAAGAGAGAAGGAAAGAGGGAGATAAGAGGGGAGGGAGGTAAAGGTAAGAAAACCAGCCCTATACCTTCTTTGGCTTTTTTACAGATTTGGCTGACTAGAAGATGGTAGTTCTCATCCAGAAATGGTAGATAACACTATACATTTTTCTAGATTTAGATGTAAAAAATATTAGTAGTAATCACAAAGAAATAAGTGAAAGATGGGAAGACAAAAGCAAAAGCAGGTACTCCAAAGAAACTCTCAGTTAAAAACTAACTGGATAGGGGCATCTGGGTGACTCAGAAGTGTCCAACTGAAGTGTCCAACTTCAGCTCCTATCATGATCCCATGGTTCATGGGTTCAAGCCCCACATCAGGCTCTGTGCTGAGAGCTCAGAGCCTGGAGCCTGCTTTCCATTCTGTGTGTGTGTGTGTGTGTGTCTGCCCCTCTTCCACTCATGCACTCACTCACTCTCAAAAATAAACATTTTTTAAAAGTTAAGAAAAAAAACTGGATGGGATGTTATATAATCTAAGTGATCATTTCTCCAAAAATACTTCATTATAAAAAGCAGTGTGTGTGTGTGTGTGTGAGAAAGAGAGAGAGAGAAGAGAAGAGAAGAAAGTTAGTTAACACTTGAAATATTCTGAACAGGAATCCCCACTCCAGAGAAAGTTGCTTAAACTCTTTAGATATCTTTATTAAAATCTATACGGGAAGTTGTTTACCAGCTAAAAAGAGACCAGAAATATTTTTTTCAGAACCCAATAGAAAAATGGACAAAGAATATGAACAGACAAGTCACAGAAAAGGAAACCCGAGAGGCTAAAAGGCATATAAAGATACTCTCAAACCCATTAGCAATGATAAAAATGCAAATTTAAACCAAAATCAGACTCACAGACCCATCACTGGCAAAAATTAAAGAGCTGAATCCTGCCGATAGTTGCTGGAGTCCAGAAATAATTGTGCATCACTGGTGGGAAACACAGCAGGGGCAGCGCTCTGGAGAGCAAGTTAGCACCATTGCCTGGGCCCCAGGAATTCCCTGCCCATGATCCCAGACACTCGCTCAGATCTACACAGGAAATGGGGGCGCTGGGTACAACATCCTTCCCTACCAGGGAGCTGAGGCTGTCTGCAGACACAGATGAGGAAGTGAGGTGAGATGTGAAGCAGGGTGGGAAATGTCACACTGGACTTAGAGACCAACTGACAGATAGCATGTGTGCTCTCCAGCCTCTGTCTCCCTTCTCTTTCAGGATAGAGGCAGGCACTCATTCCTCCAGCTCCTGGAGGTGCTGACCACTGATGCTCTTATCTGAGTCCCTCTTAGAAAACTGTTCTCAACCAAAGCAGCCCCTCACTCCTGTCCACCACCTCAGCACTTCCAAGGCACCTCTGCCTCAAATAAGATGTTGATGGCTTGCAGTCTGGCCCCTTGTCTTAGGTCAGGAAAACTTTGCTGAATCACCCCAACTCCAGAGCCCCCCACTAGATCACTGAGATTTGCACCACAAATCAGGGGCTCCCTCTGCCCAGTCCTGCCTCCCTCCCCTCCTGGGGCAGAAAACATTCATAATAAACTTCCTTCATGTTAATCTCTATCTCAGAGTCTGTGCCCCGGGAAACCCAACCTAAGACACATAGCAACATAGGTGGATCATGTAAAAATAGCAAAAAGGGAGGGAAAAAAATAAGTAACAGAATGAGATCCTAAGCCACTAGAATAAATGTAAATTAATAGTAGCTGCACACAAAAATATATGTGCTTTCAAGAACATGTACAGATAAGAGAACATACATTTACACATTAGACGACTTGCCTATGTGAGGAAGGAGGGATCCAGAGTGGGAATGAAGCCTTGAGCTGAGACCAGTGAAGACAGCAGGACATGAGCTGTCAGGCTCACTAAGTCAACATGTTCACACCTGCAGTTCACATTACTACTATTACTAATAACAGTAAACTAATTTGAAGTGATGAAATGAGGAATGGTTCTTTATATGTGACTGCCTACAGAGATGGTTTGGGTCTCCATGGCCCCTGTGTTAACAGGTAAGCAAGCAAACGTAACAGCCTGCTTTCTTCAGAACAGCACTGAGGTCTAGAGTCCCATTGTCTCTGTGAACCCCCACTTTCCAGAGCACTCCATCCAGTTGCTCAACTCTATGGCTGGCTGGTTCTGCCACTGAGTATCTTGAGTACCTCTGGGCCTCCCCTGAGGTGAACATGCCACTGAAGACACTCATAGAAATCGCTAAGGATAAGGAGGGGGCACTTCCTTATGTATAAGCATAGCTCATGTGACTGTTGTCTAACTTCTTATACATTCACTGGAATTGAGTTTAGAAAATTCTTGTTGTGATAGTTCTGCAACAAAATTGTGGGGGAGAGAAATATAGCCCCACTAAACTCTAATTACCAGACACAACCAGTGTTTGTCAAAAGGACCTGGTAAATATTGAATAGCCTAATCAGCTGTGTGGCAAAGACAGGCCATTTCCCAAATCCCTTCTTCTTCCTGGAAAGCAGTTCCCAGCACCCTCTCCTCACTACAGGGCCCCAGTTAGTGTGGTCCTGTGATGAAGTTCTAGCCAATGGCATGTGCACAGAAGTGATGCCAGCCACTCCAAGTCTGGCCCTTATAAACCTGCTGTGAATAGTTTCCTGAGTTCTTCCCCTCCTGCCACCAAATGCAGATTAACATGCATCCTTGGAAGCAGAAGTGGACAACAGCAGAACTAGAAGATGGGGCACTGGACGGAGAGCTGCCCACTGATCAAGAACACGTGCTTTGCCAAATGTCCATTGACTGATGAATGGATAAAGAAGATGTGCTATGTGTGTATGTATGTGTGTGTGTGTGTGTGTGTATTCATACACAATAGAATATTACTTCATTATTAAAAAGAATGAAATCTTGCCATTTGCAACAACATGGATGGAACTAGAGGATATTATGCTAAGCAAAGTCAGTCATCAGAGAAAGACAAATATATGACTTTACTCACATGTGGAATTTAAGATACCAAACAGATGAACATAAAGGAAGAGAAGCAAAAAATAATACAAACAGAGGGAGGGATACAAACCATAAGAGACTCTTACACACAGAGAACAAACTGAGGGTTGCTGGAGGGGTTGGGAGTGGGGGGATGGGCTAAATGGGCAAGGGGCATTAAAGAGGGCACTTGTTGGGATGAGCACTGGATGTTATAAGTAAGTCAAGAATCACTAAATTCTATTCCTGAAATCATTATTACACTACATGTTAACTAACTTGGATGTAAATTAAAATAATAATAAGAAGAAGAAGAAGAAGAGGAAGAGGAAGAAGAAGAAGAAGAAGAAGAAGAAGAAGAAGAAGAAGAAGATGAGAACACCTGCTTTGGCTCTTACATGAGCAAATTCAAAAGGAATTAAAACATAGAACAAAGCTAGGAAAGTTAACATTTCATTGTCTATTAATCATTCTATATGCTTCGGCTTGTGTGTTAAGGCTTCTAGCATTTCCTTAATTAGGTCTGTTCACCTCGTCCTTCTCACCCCACAAATTAACCAAAAGAGTCCTCATTTTATTTTAAAATAACCAAAGCTCCTTTTACTTAAAAAGATAAAAAGGATAAATACTCAGGTGTCAAACAGAGAAAGCTGTAAGAACAGAGCTGAGAAGTGCTCTAAGATAGCTGTCTTTGGGAGGAAAATCCTAACAGTGGCCAATTATAAATAAAATGAAGAAGGTTACTCACGCACTGGTCAAATAAATATGTGCATGTGAAGTTTTAAATTACAGAAGTAACTTTAATTCAGGTAAGTTCAGCAGCCCTTGCTAACTGCCTCTTCTGTCTCCAGTCCCACATTCTCACTAACAGAACAATTCAAACCATCCAGTCTCCCAGCCCGGGCTGCTAAACATGACCACTTCACTCAGTTCTGGCCAATAAGATGGAGGTGGGGAAGACTCTGGGGAAGATATTCTTGCCTGAATCTCAAAACAAGGCTTTAGGGGCCCATGGGTAGCTCATTTGGTTAAGTGTCTGACTCTTGATTTTGGCTCAGGTCATGATCTCACTACTGTGAGATCGAGCCCCACACTGAAGCCTGCTTGGGATTCTCTCTCTCTATCTCTGCCCTTCTTCCATTTGCTCATGCATGCACATGCTCTCTCAAAATAAACAAACATTTTTTAAAAACTTAAAAATTTTTTTAAAAAACACAAAAAAATAAGGCTTTGTAAGTAGGTAGCCTTTGCCTTTCCTGTTCTTCCTGACTGCTGCCAGAACATGAGTGAGAAGCTCTGAAGGACAGCAGCCACCGTGTAACCACACAACACCCAGCTCACGGTGGAGGCGGGCATGCCGAGGGTGACAGTATGGAGCCATGCAAAGAAGCCTGAGCTCCTGGAAGCTGTGCTGAGCCACAGCTACAGCCTGGATCCCTACTGTCTCCCTTTAGAACCCCAGCTTTTTGTGATCTGTTCAGCCAACTCAGTTGAGTTTCTCTTATTTGCTGACAAACGGGTTCCTGATACCATATATTAGTCTTTCTGCTCCTTTTCAAATACAAAGAATACTGTTTTTAGAACATAGCTGTGAACTTAATGCTCTATAATTCACATAAATGTTCTATAATTTATAGTTTTAAAATGATATTAAGAGATTAAAAGTCTCAAAGAGAGAGCAAGACATTGTCTGATAAGTAAGGGCTTCTCCTAAATATGCAATATAAAATATAGGTAATTGAAGGTCTAAAACCGCATTTGTAAAAATATATTTTAAGAGCTTCTTTCAGAAGAGATTGCTGGGAAGATGGCAGAGTAGGACAACCCTAAGCTTACCCTGTCCTATGGACATGACTAGATAACACTCATATCAGTGTCAACAACCCAGAAAATCACCTGAAGACTGGAAAACAAACCCCACACACTAAATGTCAAGAAGATGTCACACTGAACAGAGTAGGAAGGGTGAGGATGCACTGAGAGCTAAAGGGACCCCGAGGACTGTTCCCAGGAGGGAGGAACCCATGGGCAGGGACAGTGGAGAGAAACAGACTGTCACACTGGAAAGCCCACAGAGGGAAGACAACCCGTAACATTTGGCCATGAAAACCAGAGGAGCTGAACTTAATGAGCTCTTAAAGCCGGCAGGACTTAAAACCTGGAATTTTACAAAAACCACCCTTGCTCAGCTCTGGGAGAGCCGGGAGGGCAAGAAGAAATGGAGTCACTGCTCTTAAAGAGGTAACAAAACAAATATCCCCACAGAAATGCAGCACAGAAGTAGCAGTTTGAAAAACGTGTGGGGCATAGAGAAGGGAGATTTGTTTATTAATCTCAAAGCTAGTCCTAGAGGGATACAGATCATTAGGAGACTCCTCCGGGAACAAAGGAGAAGGCCAGTTTGATTTCCCTCCCCTGCCCTATAGTATAAATACAGCCAAGTGCAGGAACCACCACAGTACCAACACTTGCTACCTAACTTTGAGCCCTGCCACACCCCACCCTACTTTGGTCCTCCTCCAATCTGGCTTGCCTCAGCCCTAGTGCTGCTGGTTCCTTTCCTCAGAACACCAGTGCAAACCTTTCTAACACCACACTTCCCTCCCCCACACACTTTGCAGAATGATGCCCTCCAATATATTCTTGGCTGGAGCCCATCCAAAGTGGTTGCATACCCTGGCAGTGTGTAAGCAGCCCCAAAAGTGACTAGACCACTTCAAAGTGACTCCTACCCTGGGGAGAGGGCAAGAACCACACATACCAGTCCTACTCCTGCCCCAGCAGTGGACTGCCCCAGCAAAAAGCTGGTCTGACTACAGGCCCTGCCCACCAAACAAACCTTCTCAGACAACAACGCAGGGCAAATGCCCTGCAGTTTGGTTCTACTGCACCTCTGGAAAATGCCTGGTATGACTCAACTCAAGGCCAAGGAGGCCCTACCTAGACTGGTCTACTAATACCACAGAGACCAAGACTGCACACAAAGGCAAAGAGAGCCACTTCAGACAACTGGACTGAAGGAAAAAAAAAAAAGCAGTTCAGTCACAGTAGCAGGGCACAAGCAACACATAGAAGTGACACCCCCAAAGCACCAGGTCCTGGTGAACAGGGGACACTTCACTGTAGAGCACTACAGGACCTCTTTTTCATAAGGCCAATACTTTCAAGAGGAAGAGACATAGCTGACTTTCCTAACACAGAGAAACAGACATAGAGATTTAGACAAAATGAAGATACAGAGGAGTATGTCCCAAATGGAAGAACAGGACAAAAACACAGCATGAGACCTAAGTGAAACAGAGAAAGAAGTAATATGACTGATAGAGTCATTAAAGTAATGATCACCAAGATACTCAATGGACATGAAAAGACAGTGGAGAACATCAGTGAGACTCTCAAAGAGATTTAAAAAAAAGAACCAATCAGAGACAAAGAATACCAGAAATGAAACTAAAGATACACTGGATGAAAAAAATAGTAGACCAGAAGAAGCAGAATAAAGGGTCAGCAACCTATAGGACCAAGAAATAAAAAGTAATCAAGCTAAACAGATGAGAGGAAAAAAAACTGCAAAATGAGAGTAGACTCAGGAAATTTTGCAACACCATCAACATAATAACATTTGCATTATAGGGATCCCAGAAAGAGAAGAGAGAGAAAAGGGAGAAAATTTACTTGAAGAAATAATAAATGAAGTTTTCCCAAACCTGGATCTCCTCCAGATCCAGGAGATAGAAACCCAAACAAAATCAATCCAAGGAGGTATACTACAAGTCACAGTAATTAAAATGGCAAAAAGTAGTGATAAAGAGAAAAATTTTAAAACAGCAAGAATAAGAAAACAGTTACATACAACAGAAAACCCAAAAGGCTATCAGCTGATTTTTCAGCAAAAAGTGTGCAGGCCAGAAGGGAGTGACATGATATATTCAAGGTGCTAAAAGGAAAAAAAAAACCTGCAACCAAGAACACTCTATCCAGCAAGGCTATCATTCAGAAGAGGAGAGAAAGAGTTTCCCAGGCAAACAAAAGTTGAAGGAATTTATGATGACTAAACCAGCACTACAAGAAATGTGAAAGTGGATTCACTGAGTAGAAAGTAAAGACCATAAGTAGAAGTAATAAATGTAGGAAGCACAAAAGTAATAAAAGTAAGTATATCTAATAAGATCAGTCAAGGGGCTCACAAAATACAAGAGTGTGAAGTATGATACCATGTACCTAAAATGGGCGGGGGGAGGAGTAAAGAATGGGTTCTGACATAAGGAACCATTAACTTAATATAGATTACTGTATGCAGAAGGCATTATATATAAACCTAATGGTAATCACAAATCAAAAAACCAGAACATATACGCAAAAAATAAGGAAAAAGTAATCTTTTATATTCTTTATATATTCTTTAGTATATCACTAAAGAAAGCCAACAAACCATGAGAGAAGAGAGCAAGAGAAGAAAGGAACAGAAAATAACTACACAAACAACCATAAAACAAGTAACAAAATGGCAAAGAGTATTATCTATCAATGATTAATATCAATAATATCTATTGTAATTATTATCTATAATTATCTATCAATAATTACTTTAAATGTAAATGGATTAAATGCTTCAGTAAAAAGATACAGGGTGATGGAATGGATTTAAAAAAAAAAAAAACAAAACAAGACCCATCCATATGCTGCTTACAAGAGACTCGTTTCAGACTGAAAGACACACACAGATTGCAAGTGAAGGATGGAAAATCATTTATCATGCAAATGGAAGTAAAAAGCAAGCTGGGGTAGTAACACTTAGACAAAATAGACTTTATTTTTTTTTAGTCTTAATTATTTATTTTGAGAGAGAAGGAGAGAGTACAATCTGGGGAGAGGTAGAGAAAGGAAGAGACAGAATCCTAAGCAGGCACCCTGTCATCAGCACAGAGCCTGATTCGGGGCTTGAACCCACAAACCATGAGATCGTGACCTGAGCTGAGCTCCGGAGTCAGACACTTAACTGACTGCGCCACCCAGGCACCCCTTGAACAAAACAAACTTTGAAACAAAGACTGTAGGGGCACCTGGGTAGTGCAATCAGTTGAGCATCTGACTTTGGCTCAGGTCATGATGTCATGGTTCTTGAGTTAGAGCTCTGCATCGGGTTCTGGGCTGACAGCTCAGAGCCTGGAGCTTGCTTCATATTCTGTGTCTCCCTCTCTCTCTGACCCTCCCTCATTCTCGTTCTCGTTCTCATTCATTCTCTCTCTCTCTCTCTCTCTCTCTCTCTTTCAAAAATAAATAAACGTTAAAAAAATTATAAAACAAAGACTATAACAAGGGACAAAGAAGGACATTATATAATCATAAAGGAGGTAATCCAACAAGAAGATAGAACAATTGTAAATATTTATGCACCCAACATAGAATCACCCAATACATAAAGTAGCTAATAACAAACATAAAGGAAATAATGTAGAGTAACAGAAAAATAGCAAGGGACTTTAACACTCCTTTTACCATCAATGGACACATCATCCAAATAGAAAATCAACAAGGAAACAGTGGCTTTGAATGACACATTGGACCAGATGGATCTAACATATATTCAGAACATTCCATCCTAAAACAGCAGAATACACATTCTTTTTAAGTGTACATGAAACATTCTCCAGAATAGATCATATACTAAGTCACAAAGAAAACTTTATCAAACTCAAAAAGATCCAAGGGACACCATGCATCTTTTCTGAGCACAATGTTGTGAAACTAGTAACCAACCACAAGAAAAATTCTGGAAAGACCACAAATTCATGTAGGTTAAATGCCATACTACTAGGAGTGTCTGGGTGGCTCAAATGATTGAGCATCCAACTCTTGATTTCGGCTCAGATAATGATCATAGGGTTGGTGAGATCGAGCCCCGCGTTGGGCTCTGTGCTGACAGTGCAGAGCCTACTTGGGATTCTCTCTCTCCCTCTCTGTCAAAATAAATAAACAAACATTTAAAAAATACCATACCCAAACAATAAATGGGCCAATCAGGAAATAAAAGAATAAAACTATACACAGAAACAAATGAAACATAATGCTCCAAAATCTTTGGGATGCAGCAAATGCTACTCTAAGAGGGAAGTTTATAGCAATACAGGCCTACCTCAAGAAGCAGTAAAAATCTCAAATAAACAACCAAAAATTACACCTAAAGGAGATAGAAAAACAACAAACAACCCCAAACCAGCAAAAGGAAGGATAAAATAAAGATGAGAGAAGAAATAAATGAAATAGAAAATAAAAAAATAGAACGGATCAATGACACCAGGAACTGGTTTTTTGAAGAGATCAATATTGAAAACTTTTAGCCAAACTCATCAAAAGGGGGGGGGGGATTCAAATAAAATCAGAAATGAAAGAGGGGAAATAACAAAATAAAAATACAAAGGATTGTAAGAAAATATTATAAAAAATTATATGCCAACAAATTGGACAACCTAGAAGAAACTTATAAATTCTGAGAAATATAGATCCTCCCAAAATTGAATCAGGAAAATATAATTTTAACATGCCAATTATCAGCAAAGATATTGACTGAATCAGTAATCAAAAAATTACCAAAATTAAAGTCCAGGACCACACAGCTTCACAAGTGAATTCTACCAAACTTTTCTACCAAAGAATAGAAGACAAATTCATCCCATGAGCACAGCATTACCCTGATACCAAAACCAGTTAAAGATACTACAAAAAAGAGAACTACAGGCCATTATCTCTGATAAACAGAGACATAAAAATCCTCAACAATATATTAGCAAACCAAATCTGCCACTACAGATTAAAAAAAAAATCATTCCCCACAATGAGGTGGGATTTATTCGTGGGATGCAAGGGTGATTCAATATTCACAAATCAATTAATGTGAGATGATATATCACATCAACAAGCGAAAGGATAAAAACTATATTATCATTTCAATAGAAGCAGAGAAAGCATTTGACAAAGTACAACATCCATTCACAGTGAAAAACCCTCAATAAAGTAAGTGTAGATGGAAGATATCTCAACTTAATAAAGGTCATACAGGAAAAACCCACATCTAACATCTACTCAATGGGGAAAACATGAGACTTTTCCCCTAAGACCAGAAGTGAGAAAAGGATGTCCATTCCCACGACTTTTACTCAACAGAGTACTGGAAGTCCTAGCCACAGCTATTGGATAGGAAAAATGAATAAAAGTCATCCAAATTCGTAAGGAAGAAGCAAAACTTACACTATTTGCAATGGCATGATACTATACAGGAACCCTACAGATTCCTCCCAAAAACTACTAGACTGATAAATGAATTCACTAAAGTCACAGAATACAAAATCAATGAATACACAGAATACAAACTGCACAGAAATCCAATGCATTTCTATACACTAAAAATGAAGTGGCAGAAAAAGAAATTAAGAAACCAATCCCACTAACTGCACCAAAAAAACTGGAGATACCTAGGAATAAACCAAGTAGGTGACAGACCTGTCTGAAAACTATAAAACACTGAAGAAAGAAATTGAAGAGGACACAAAGAAATGGAAATACATTCCATTCTCATGGATTGGAAGAATAAATATTATTAAAATGTCCATACCACCCAAAGCAATCTACAGATTTAACACAATCCCTATCAAAACATCTACAACATTTTCACAAAACTAGAACAAACAATTCCAAAATTTATATGTAACCACAAAGGACTCTGAACAGCTAAAGCAAGTATGAAAAAGTATAGCTGGAGATATCACAATCCCAGACTTCAAGTTATGTTATATTACAAAGCTACAATAATCAAAACAGTCTGGTAGTGGCACAAAAACAGACACATAGATCAACAGAACAGAATAAAGAGGCCAGTAATAAACCCACAATTAGAGGGTCAATTAATCGTCAACAAAGGAGGCAAGAATACACAATGGGGAAAAGGCAGTCTCTTCGACAAATGGTGCTGGGGAAACTGGTCAACTACAGGCAAAAAAATGAAACTGGACTACTTTCTTATACAATACACAAAAATAAAGTCAATATGAATTAACAACCTAAATGTGAGACCTGAAACCATAAAAATCTAGAAAAAAACATAAATAGTAATTTCTCTGACACTGGCTATAACAACATCATCATAGATAGGTCTCCTGAGGCAATGGAAACAAAAGCAAAAAACAACTATTGGGACTACATCAAAGGTTTCTGCACAGCAAACAACCAAGAAAACTAAAATATGACATACTGAATGGGAGAAGATATTTGCAAATGATATCAATAAAAGGTTAGCATTAAAAATATATAATTAAGATATACCTCTCAATACCCAAAAAACTAATAATCCAATTAAAAATGAGCAGAAAACATGAACAGACATTTCTCCATATTCTTCTTTTAGAAGATATAAAGATGGCCAACAGACACATGAAAAGATGCTCGACATCACTCATCATCATGAAAATGTGAATCAAAACCACAATGAGATACCACCTCATACCTATCAGAATGACTACAAAAAACTCCACAAGAAACAACAAGTATTGGCAAGGTTATGGGGAAAAAGGAACCCTCTTGCACTGTTGGTGGGAATGCAAACTGGTGCAGCCACTGTGGAAGATAGTATAGAGGTTCCTCAAAAAAATAAAAAATAGAACCACCATATGAGCCAGTAATTGCATTACTGGCTACTTACCCAAAGAATAGGAAAACACTAATTTGAAAAGATATATACAACCTTATGTTTATTGCAGCGTTATTTCCAATAGCTAAATTATGGAAGCAGCCCAAGTATCCATCAATAGATAAATGGATAAAGATGTTGTATAGATAGAATGGAATATTATTCATCTATAATAAGGAATGAAATCTTGCCATTTGCAACAACATGGGTGGAGCCATAGAGTGTTCTGCTAAGCAAAATAAGTCAGAGAAAGACAAATACCAATGATTTCATTCATATTTGGAATTTAAGAAATAAAACAAATGAATAAAGGGAAAAAAGACAAACCAAAAAATAAATTATTAACTGTACAGAACTGATGGTTACCAGCGGTGAAGTGGGTGGGGGAATTGGTGAAATAAGTGAAGGGAATTAAGAGTACACTTATCTTGATAAACAATGAATAACATACAGAATTGTTTTATCGTGACATTGTACACCTGAAACTAATAACACTGCACGTTAACAATACTGGAATTAAAATAAAGATTTAAAAAAAAAACTTCATTTAGAGAGTTTCCTTAGATGGGGCACCTGGGTGGCTGTTAGTTGAGCTTCTGATTCTTCATCTCAGCTCAGGTCATAATCTCACATTTCATGAGTTCGAGTCCCATGTTGGGCTCTGCACGAATAGTGTGGAGTCTGCATGGGATCCACTCTCTTCCTCTTCCTCTATGCCCCTCCCCTGCTCACACACAAGTGCTCTCTCCCTCTCTCAGATATTCTCTCTCTCTCTCTCCCTCCCTCTTTCCTTCTCTCTCTCTCTCCCTCCCTCCTTCCTTCTCTCTCTCTCTCCCTCCCTCCTTCCTTCTCTCTCTGAAATAAATAAACTTAAAACAAGTTTCCTTGAAAATAAATATATTCTGACAGGAAAAAAAGAAATACATGCAAGTATTTGTAAAGAGCTGCAAGTTCCTGACACAGGGTTCCTATACCCTTGTATTTTCTTAATAAGAACACTAAGAGCATGTTTTGTTCTTTTTTTCTTTTTAATTTATATCCCAGTTAATTAGCATATAGTGCAATGATTTCAGGAGTAAAATCTAGTGATTCATCCCCTACATATAACACTCAGTGCTCATCCTAACAAATGCCTCCTTAATGCCCTTTTCCCGCTTAGCCCATCTCCCCACCCAAAACCCCTCCAGCAACCTTCAGTTTGTTCTTCTGTTTTGTCTCCCTCCCTGTTTTTATATTATTTTTGCTTCCCTACCCTTATGTTCATCTATTCTGTATCTTAAATTCCATGAGTGAAGTCATATGATATTTGTCTCTCTCTGACTTACTTCATTTAGCATAATACACTCTAGTTCCATTCCCAATGTTGCAAATGGCAAGATTTCATTCTTTGTGATTTCCAAGTAATATTCCATTGTATATATATATACCACATCTTCTTTATCCATTCATCAGTCAATGGATATTTGGGCTCTTTCCATATTTTGGCTGTTGTCGATAGTGCTGCTATAAACATTGGGGCGCATGTGCCCCTTCGAAACAGCACATCTGTATCCTTTGGATAAGTACTATCCAAATCCTTTGGACAAATTGCTGAGTCATAGGTAGCTCTATTTTTAATTTTTTGAGGAACCTCCACACTGTTTTCCAGAGTATCTGCACCAATTTGCATTCCCACCAGCAGTGCAAAAGTGTTCCCCTATCTCTGCATCCTTGCCAATGTCTGTTGTTGCCTGAGTTGTTAATGCTGGCCATTCTGACAGTTGTGAGCTGGTATCTCATTGTGGTTTTGGTTTGTATTTCCCTTATGAGTGATGTTGAGCATTTTTTCATGTGTCCATTAGCCATCTGGATGTCTTCTTTGGAGAAGTGTCTATTCATGTCTTTTGTCCATTTCTTCACTGGATTATTTGGTTTATTGGGTGTTGAGTTTGATAAGTTCTTTATAGATTTGGATACCAACACTTTATCTGATATGTCATTCTCCCATTCCACTGGTTGCTTTTTAGTTTTGCTGATTGTTTCCTTCAATGTGCAGAAGCTTTTTATCTTGATGAGGTCACAAAAGCTCATTTTTGTTTGTTGCTTATCTCTGGAGACTTGTTGAGTAAGAAGTTCCTGTGCCCAAGGTAAATGAGATTTTTGCCCACGTTCTCCTCTAGGATTTTGATGGCTTCCTGTCTTACGTTTAGATCTTTCACCCATTTTGAGCTTATTTTTATGTATGGTGTAAGAAAGTGGTCCATGTTATTATTTTGCATGTTGCTGTCCAGTTTTCCCAGCACCATTTGCTGAAGAGACGGTCTTTATTCCATTGGATATCCTTTCCTGCTTTGTCAAAGATTTGCTGGCCATATGTCTGTGGGTCCATTTCTGGGTTCTCTATCTTGTTCCATTGATCTGTGTGTCTGTTTTTGTGCCCGTACAATACTTTCTTGATGATTACAGCTTTGTAATACAGCTTCAAGTCCGGAATTGCCATGCCTCCAGCTTGGTTTTCTTCTTCAAGATTGCTTTGGCTATTTGGGGTCTTTTCTGATTCCATACAAATTTTAGGATTGTTTGTTCCAACTCTGTGAAGAATGCTGGTGTTATTTTGATAGGGATTGCTTTGAACATGTAGATTGTTTTGGTTAGTATCAATATTTTAATAATATTCTTCCAACCCACGACCATGCAGTATTTTTCCATTTTTTTCTGTCTTCTTCAATTTCTTTCATAAGCTTTCTATAGTTTTCAGTGTATAGATTTTTCACCTCTCTGGTTAGGTTTATTCCTAGATATTTTATCAGTTTTGGTGCAACTGTAAACTAGATCAATTCGTTGATTTCTCTTTCTGATGCTTCATTATTGGTGTATAGAAATGCAACTGATTTCTGTACATTGATTTTATAACCTGCTGTTTTGCTGAATTCATGAATCAGTTCTAGCAGTTTTTTTTTGTGGAATCTTTTGGGTTTCCCACATACAGTATTTGTTGTCTGTGAAGAGTGAAATTTTGACTTCCTCCTTGACAATTTGGATGCCTTTTATTTCTTTGTGTTGTCTGATTGCTGAGGCTAGGACTTCCAACACTATGTTGAATAACTGTGGCGAGAATGGACATCCCTGTCATGTTCCTGACCTTAGGGAGAAAGCTCTCAGTATATCTCCATTGAGGATGATATTAGTTGTGGGTCTTTCATATATAGTTTTAATGATCTTGAGGTATGATCCTTCTATCCCTACTTTCTTGAGGGTTTTTATCAAGAAACGATATTGTATTTTGTTGAATGCTTTCTCTGCATCTATTGAGAGGATCATGTGGTTCTTGTCCTTTTATTGATGTTATGAATCACAATGATTGTTTTGTGGATATTGAACCAGCCCTGCATCCCAGGTATAAATCCCACTTGGTAACGATGAATAATTCTTTTAACGTATTGTTGGATCTGTTTGGATAGTATCTTGTTGAGAATTTTTGCACACATGTTCATCAGGGAAATCGGTATGTAGTTCTCCTTTTCAGTGGAGTCTTTGTCTGGTTTTGGAAGCAAAGTAATGCTGGCCTCATAGAATGAGTTTAGAAGTTTTCCTTCCATTTCTATTTTTTGGAACATCTTCAAAAGAATAGATGTTAACTCTTCTCTAAATGTTTGATAGAATTCTCCTGGAAAGACATCCGGCCCTGGACTCTTGTTTTTTGGGATATTTTTTTTATTAGTAATTCAATTTCATTCCTGGTTACAGGTCTGTTCAAATTTTCTACATCTTCCTGTTTCAGTTTTGGTAGTTTATATGTTTCTAGGAATTTGTCTATTTCCTCCAGATTGCCTGATTTATTGGCATATAATTGCTCATAATATTCTCTCATTATTGTATTTCTGCAGTGTAAGTTGTGATCTCTCCTCTTTCATTTGTGATCTCATTTATTTGGGTCCTTTCCTTTTTCTTTTTGATCAATCTGGCTAGGAGTTTATCAATTTTGTTAATTCTTTCAAAGAACCAGCTCCTGGTTTCATGGATCTGTTTTTGTTTTCTTTTTTCTTTTTTTGTTTGTTATCATTGATTTCTGCTCTAATCTTTAGATTTCCCATCTTCTGCTGTTTGGGGGTTTTATTTGCTGTCCTTTTTCCACCTATTTAAGGTGTAATGTTAGGTTGTGTGTCTGAGATCTTTCTTCCTTCTTTAGGAAGGCGTGGATTGCTTACAAACACCTTTGCTGCATCCCAGAGGTTTTGGGCTATCATGTTATCATTTTCATTGGCTTCCATGTACTTTTTAATTTCCTCTGTAATTTCTTGGTTAACCCATTCATTCTTTAGGAGAATGTTCTTTAATCTCTAAGTATTCATGGTCTTTCCAAATTTTTTCTTGTGGTTGATTTCAAATTTCAAAGTGCTGTGTTCTGAAAATATGCATGTATGATCTCAGGTTTTTTTGTTGTGTTTGTTGTTTTTTTTTTTTTTTTTGTATTAGTTGAGGGTTGATTTGTGTCCTGTATGTAATCTATTCTGGAGAATGTTCCATATGTGTATTCTGCTACTTTAGGATAAAATGTTCTGAATATATCTGTTAAGTCCATCTGGTCCAGTGCATCATTCAAAGCCAATGTTTCCTTGTTAATTTTCTGCTTAGATGATTTGTCCATTGTTGTAAGTGGGGTGTTGATGTCCCCTACTATTATGGTATTATTATCAATGAGTTTATGTTGATTAATTTATGCATTTGGGTGCTTTCACTTTGGGGCACAAATGTTTACAACGTTAGATCTTCTCAGTGGACAGATCCTTTAATTATGATATAATGCCCTTCTTCACCTCTTGTTACAGTCTTTATTTTAAAATCTAGTTTGTCTGATATAAGTACGGCTACTCCAGCTTTCTTAGCATGATAGATGGTTCTCCATCCCCTTTCAATCTGAAATTGTCTTTAGGTCTAAAATGGGTCTCTTGTAAGCAGCATACAGATGGGTCTTGTTTTCTTATCCATCCATTTCTGATACCCTAAGTCTTTTGATTGGAGCATTTAGTCAAGTGATATTTAGAGTACTGAAAGACACAAATTTATTGTCATTGTGTTGCCTGTTGAGTTGGAGTTTCTGGTGGTGGTCTCTGGTCCTTTATAGTCTTCCTTGCTTTTGGTCTTTTTTGTTTCATCCTTTCTCCGCTCAGAGAGTCCCCCTTAAAATTTCTTGCAGGGCTGGTTTAGTGGTCACAAACTCCTTTAATTTTTGTCTGGGAAACTCTGTCTCTCCTTCGATTTTGAATAAGAGCCTTACTGTGTAAAGAATTCATGGTTGCATATTTTTCCAATTCAGCACATTGAATATATCCTGCCACTCCTTTCTGGACTGAAGTTTCTGTGGATGGGTCTGCTGTGATCCTGATCAGTCTTCCCTTATGGGTTAAGGACTTTTTTTCCCCTTGCTGCTTTCATGATTCTTTCCTTGCTTGAGTATTTTGTGAATTTGATTATGGTATGCCTTGTTGATGGTCGATTTTTGTTGAATCTAATGGGAGTTCTCTGTGCTTCTTGGATTTTGAGATCTGTGTCTTTCCCCAGATTAGGAAAGTTTTCCACTGTAACTGACTCACATAAACCTTCTACCCCTTTTTCTCTCTCTTCATCTTCTGGAACTCCTAGGATTCAGATGTTATTCTTTTTTAATAAGTCACTGAGTTCTCTAATTCTTTCATTGTGCTCTTCCACCTTAGTTTCCCTCTTTTTTCTGCTTCATTATTCTCCATAATTTTGTCTTCTATATCACTGATTTTCTGCTCTGCTCCATCCACCCTTGCCACCACTGCATCCATTTGAGACTGCATCTCAGTTATAGCATATTTAATTTCATCCTGACTAGATTTCACTTCTTTTATCTCTGCAGAAAGTGATTCTATGCTTTTCAACCCCAACTACTATTATTATCATGATTTTAAATTCTAGTTCAGACATCTTACTTATATCTGTGTATTAAGCCCCTGGTGGTCATTTATTCCTGTTCTTTGTTTTGGGATGAATTCCTTCATTTTGTCATTTTGGAGGAAGAAAAAGAATGAAATAATATAAAAATTAAAGTTTAAAAATTAAAAATACATAAAATCAAATAAAGGAAGGTAGATCCTAGGTCTGTTTTGTTCTGGTTGTTGAAAGAAGCTTGATAGAATAGAGAAAACAGAGAAAGAAAAGAAAAAGAAAAAAAGTAGAAAATAAAATAAGATTAAATGAAGTAAAATAGAATGTTAAAAGTTACCAAAAAATTAAAAGTATAGTAAAAAGAATCCAAAAAAATTTTAATGGAAAATAAAAATGTTTCTTTCTGTATCCAAGAAAAAAAAAAAAATTTAAAAGCAAAAACAAAAACATATAGATGAACTAGCAAACAGAATAAAACCTGAATGAAGTTACATCTAGTTTCCCCCAGAACTCAAGCTATGAAGCACTCTATAGTCTACACACTACACAGAGAGACTTGTGTTGCTCCTCTAGGGCATGTGTTTGGAGAGCACAATTGGGTGGGGCTTGCTGTAACAGTTCTATTCTCCACTAGGTGGTGCTGATTAGCTTACTGGGGTGTATCAGTAATGAGCATTTGCACTTGTATGTGCATGCCCAGGAGAGGTGAAAATGCTTACACCCAGCTTCCTAGTTTCTGGCCCAGGAACTCCATGCTCTCACTGACCAGCAATCAAGCACCCCACCCGTCTCAGGCTTCTGTTCACTCCACACTTCCACACTCTCCGTGTCCAAGCCATCGATCACCCTGCCATGTAGCACCTCCCTCCTGAATCTTACCTCATATGGGGCGCTCACTTCTGGGAACCCTGCAGCTTGGACCTGCTCTGACCCTCAGGGGGAGTGCCTCTCTGAGCAATGGCCAGATACCAGCTTGCCCCAGAGAATGCTCGTGCAATCTGCCTGTGGCAGAGGTTCAGAGACTGTGGTTGGGTGCTGTGGCTTGCCTCACAAAACTTTCATGCCATCAGCAGCGGCAAAGGTTCAAAGATTATGGAAAATCACAACACAGCCAGCACCAGGTTTCACCACACCGAGCATCTTTGTAGAAATACCAGCAAATGTGGCTGTCCTCTAGGGTCTGCTGGGACCTCTGCCTGTGGGGAGGCTGAATGCCCTCCAAGCAGGGAAACCACTTCTCCCTGTGTGGCCCATGAACCCCTCAAACCTCACTGCCTGCTCCTGGGGATTTGCCCCTCCTCCCCACCAGAGCACTGCCAGGTATTGGGCTCTGGAATTTCTGACTCTGCTCTTGTCTATTTATAGAGTCCTTACAGTATTGAACCCCCCTGATTTCTCCTCATCAATGGTTTTAGGGAACAGATTTCTTATTCAGTCCCTGTGAGTGTTTCCATTATTTCTTTCCAGTTACTTTTTGGAGGAGTTCTTTTCCTGTACTCTTCCAGTGTGACAGAGTCTCCCCTCCTTCTCTGTCCTCCCTTTGCAAAAACAGGTCTCAAACCTCAGTGGCTTCTCCCCCCGCCCCAGCTCACCTTTCTGTACTGCATACCTGCCAAGTTCTATGGCTCAAGTTATGCAGATTTTTGTGTTAATCCTCAGATCAATTTCCCAGGTGTGCAAAATGGTTTGGTGCTGATCTAACTGCATTTCAGGGATGAGAGAAGCCAAGAACTTCTAAAGCATGTTTTGTTCTAATATTCGGTCTTGGACCCTGGTTCCTGACACAGGACTCCTAAATCCCTCGGAATTTCCTGGGTGAGAGGATAGTCTTTTGTTCTACTTAGGTAACTTGGTGGGCTCCTGGATGGGAGCTGCTCACCAGAAAGACTGAATAATGATTAGAAGCTTGGAATTTTCACCCCAGTCCCCATCCTCTGGGAAGGGGAGAGGGGCTTGAGATTTGAGTTAATGGTCAATCAAGCTTATGTGATCCTCCATAAAATTCTCAATACTGGGTTCAAAGAGCTTCTGGGTTGGTAAACACACCTGCATGGCAGGAGAGTGGCACACTCCAATCCCAAAGGGCTAAGAGCTCCTGTGCTCAGAACCCTTCCAGGCCTCACCCTCTCTCTTCATCTGGCTGTTCATTTATATGCTTTTCATATTCTAATAAACCTGTAAACCTAACAGTTTCCCAGAGTCTATCAGCCATTCCAGCAAATTATCAAGCCCAAGGAGAGGACTATAGGAACCCTGATTTATAACCAATCAGAAGTACAGGTGACAACCTGGGACTTGTGATTGGCACCTGAAGTTGGGCAGTCTTATGGGACTGAGCCCTCAGCATGTGGGATCTGATTCTGACTCCAAGTAGATGGTGTCTGAATTGAAATGAACTAGGGGCACCTGGGTGGCTCAGTCGGTTAAGCATCCGACTTTGGCTCCGGTCATGATCTCACGGTCGTGGGTTCAAGCCCTGCGTCAGGCTCTGTGCTGACACCTCAGATCCTGGAGCCTGCTTCAAGTTCTGTGTCTCCCTCTCTCTCTGCCCCTCCCCCACTCACGTTGTCTCTCTCTCAAAAATAAATGGATATTAAAAAAAACATTCGAGGGGCGCCTGGGTGGCGCAGTCGGTTAAGCGTCCGGCTTCAGCCAGGTCACGATCTCGCGGTCGGCGAGTTCGAGCCCCGCGTCAGGCTCTGGGCTGATGGCTCAGAGCCTGGAGCCTGTTTCCGATTCTGTGTCTCCCTCTCTCTCTGCCCCTCCCCCGTTCATGCTCTGTCTCTCTCTGTCCCAAAAAAAATAAATAAAACGTTGGAAAAAAAAAAAAAATTAAAAAAAAAATTAAAAAAAAAAAAAAAAAAACATTCGAATTGAAATGAATTACAGGACACCCAGCCAAAGTCACAGAGAATTGTTTGATGTAGAGAAAACCCATACATGTGATCAGAAGTCTCCTGAGTGTGTGAGTAAAGGAGACCCAAAGGTTGGGGGGGGGGGGGGGTTCTCTTTACATAAGGCCAAAAATCTTTTTTAAAAATGATCAAAGTGTCACTTTCAATATTGGAAATGGTAGATTCTGGGCCCAGAAAAGTAAATGAAACTATCACCTAAAACTTTTCTTAAAAAAAAAAATCTTACCTATGAGCTTTGTTTTCTCTAAATGATTAGGAATTCCAGACATAGAACTTGGTACTGAATGCTTTTCCTTCCAAATAAAAATGTATTGTATAATAAAACTGGGAAATTTAACATTCCACAGCCTAGTAATTTCCTTATAAATTAGAATGAGAAAAAAATCTGTTGGTGAATTAAGTTTTTGTTGAAACTCAATTTCTTATAAGTGACTGTGTTTTATCTCTGTAGTATTTGTGCACTTATTACAGAAAGCAAAGATAGAAACATATCATGACATATTTAAATTATGCTACGATTGGGTTTTACCACAAAAGCAAAATAGCTAAAACTTTTTTACTGTAATTTTCTCAATTTCGTATACTTACTTTCATATAAAAATGACAATAAAAAATCCTCTAGTTACTCTTAATTAAATTAATATTGGAAAATATATAAGTGGAATGTCAATGTGGTATTACAATTAATATTACAAATATGATGTCAAAATCTAAATTACTAGGGTTTTAAAAAAATAAATTGCTTCCAATGAAACCAGACATTGTAAAATGATACAGATGCATTTCCATTTGTATTTGTTTAGATAATTTGCAACGAAAGTATTTCATGAATACTTGTTCATATTAATTGAAAGGTATTTTCTTATTGTTTTGTTTCTACTTTCCGACCTACATTGGTTTGGGGGACTTTGGATTTATACAATATTGGGTGTGGCAGAGATACACTGCCCACCATATATGGATGTACTCCTCCACATCCCAACTCCTAGGCAGTTAGATGGGGTTGTGTGACTTGTCTGGGCCAAAGAGCTGGTCATCAAAGCAATACATGACCTTCTGGGACAAAGCACTATAGAGCCAGGGCATGATACAACAGCTCTCTTTTTGTCTGTCCGGTGCTTGAGGAAGCCAAGTGTTCCAAATGGTGGAGCTTCAAGATGATGTACCTTCTGTCAGCCTGGATCCCTGAATAGCCTTAGAGTGCCACACTCCAACGGACCCTATCCCAGATAGGAATTATGACTGGGAAATAAACTTCTGCTGTGTTAAACTACATAGCATTATTCTAATTAACTGAGATAACGAGTATCTATACTCCTCTACACAGAATACAACACAAAACTACTATTCTAAGAGTTAAATATTGTCATTAGTAAATTCAAATGCATGTGCAAAGTAAATTCACATTTTAGGCCACAGAGATACCTACAGGATCATTGTAGGCAAAACCTCAACATTTTGTATTTATCCACATTCTCTGCTAGTTTCAGGAAATGTCTGCCTTAGGTACTGAGAACACTGTAGTTGTATAGTCCCTCTGAGACAAAAATAAAAAGAGAATGCAAGTAGTGGAAGTAGTTGGCCCCTCCAATCACCAGATGCTGCCAATGTGGAAAATCATGTGGAACTGTAAAAAGGAAAATATGCTTGCTGTTATGTGGCCTTCCCCAAGCTCTGCCTCATCCTCTCCTTTTCCAGGTCATGCCCAAATTCAGGAAAACTTCCCTGGAGACTGATCTTTCTCCTACACTTTACCATTTTCTTCCCAGTGTCCTACACACGCTTCTCTTCTCTGCCTTCAGTATTAGTGTTTTCAGGGTTTGGTGCTATGCCCTTGATTCTTTCACCTCCCACTGACTCCTTCGAGGAGCTCATGCCTGCTTCTGGCTTCACTGACTTGCAAAAGTCATCACTAGGGCAGGTTCCTCACCTCTGAGGTGGGTGTATTTGAAGACCCTTCATGGGGCATTTTTTTTTAATTTTTTTTTCAACGTTTATTTATTTTTGGGGACAGAGAGAGACAGAGCATGAACGGGGGGGGGGGGGGCAGAGAGAGAGGGAGACACAGAATCGGAAACAGGCTCCAGGCTCTGAGCCATCAGCCCAGAGCCCGACGCGGGGCTCAAACTCACGGACCGCGAGATCGTGACCTGGTTGAAGTCGGACGCTTAACCGACTGCGCCACCCAGGTGCCCCTGTTCACGGGGCATCTTTACTCTAAGAACCTCAAGCAGCTCATCATCTTATCTGCTTCTCTTCCTCTGTCCCCTCATTTGACATCACCATCAACCCAAACACCTGGGTTGTTACCCTTGGAAATCCCCACTCATCCAAAGGTTTTTTCCCCCCTCATTCCTTATTTTTTTTTCCTAAAAATACAAAAAACAAAAAACTACTACTCTACTCATATGCAGCCACTCTCCCACAGGCTATGCACCAACCTAGTCTCTCCCCACTCCTTTCCAATTCCACCCTGCTTCAAGTGAGCCTTCTAAATGCAAATCACACTTGCATCTTCCAGTACCTCCCAGGGCCCATCCTCCCTTTACCATGGTCTCTACGTCCTTTGCCATCCCCCCTCTGCTTTTCTTTTGAACCTCTTTCTTCTCCTCTCCTGGCACTCTGAATTCCAGCCATACCAAACTGCTTGTGCATTCTGTACTCTGCAAACACCCATACCTCTGGGCCCTTGCTCTCAATGTGCCCTCTCCCTGAAATGCCTCTCTCGTCTTTTTATCCAGCTAAGCACTGGCCACCATTTGGGTTTCAGCTTGGACACCATATCCTCAAGGATGCCTTCCCTGCCCTCTCTGCTGAGCTAGGTCCTGCCTCTCTGACTCTCCACTGTCCTTGCTTCCCTCTGACACAGATCCATCTTATCACCCTGCGTGGCCTGTCTCCTAGCCTGGCTCCCTTGCTCCCTCCCTCCTGTATGAGCTCCTATGGGCACCTAAGGTAGATTCCCCAACAAAGCTGAGGGTGCTTTCCTCAGTGCTCCTCACTTGCCTAGCCCCTTCCCAACACCCTGATGGCAGCCTCAACAATGTGTTCTCATGGTCACATGATTTGTCCAAAATAATATATGTGAACGTAATCAGTTAATAATGCTGTCATTCACCAGCTGACTTCCTCTCTGGGTCATTTCCCTTCCTGTAGGTGGCATTGGAGCAGCTGTGCAATCAGTTTAGTGGATATTTTACAAAAGGGCTGGGTGGTCACTTACTGCCCACTGTGCTGATCCCTCCACCATCTTGTACAAAGGCACAAGTCCAGAGATGACATGTATAAACACGATCCACAGCACCTGGGGGTGGAAGAGAAACCAAGTTCAAAATTCATAGAGTCAGAGCTGGTCTCTTAAACACTCTTACAATCACAGGAAGATTACAATTATAAGTAAAGGCTTCATTGCCTATCCACCCTCTCCTAGGCAGTGCTATGCTAGATAAAAATGTCTCTCTTCTCAGAATACACCTAATAATGTTGTATATACAATGATAAAGTTGGCATACATTTTAAAATTATTTGTTATGGGAATGTAACAAAATAAATTTTATAATTCTTGTGCTATAGGGCACAAACCTGCAGCAATAATACAAACAGAAAACACGTCTATGTAGAAAACAGCTTTATTTAAATGTCCCCGTGAATCAGGGCATATCTTAGTATATCTGACACAATTTCTCCTCTAAAAAATCTGGAAGTTTCAGATAAAACTGCATACAAATTTACCACGGATGCAGGAAAATGGCCTGAAGAAATTTGCCTGGCTAAACTCCTACACAGTCAATGTAGATCGTATAAAAATAAGTTGATTTCACAATTATGCAAATACAAAGTACTAGCATTTAAAAATATATTTGGATTTCTTTGTGTTCCTTAATTACAGATTTTGTGTATTTTTTGAGAAGTAACGATCATTCCAAAACTCAAATACAACAGAAAGGAAGTATCCTAACAGAAGCCAAAAATATCAACTGAAAGACTAGCAGAGGCCTCAAAACGTCTAAACTTTTTTTTTTTTTCCGGCTGGAGAGAGAAAGAGCACACGTGTGCGCACATGCACGCGCAAGTAGGGAAGGGCACAGAGAGAGAATCCCAAGCAGGTTCCCCACTGTCCACACGGAGCCTAATGCAGGGCTCAAACCTATGAGCCATGAGATCATAACCTGAGCTGACGTCAGATGTTTATCTGAGCCACCCAGGAGCCCCAAAATGTCTAAAGCTCTTACATCGCACTAGATTGAAATGCTGACATTCCAAATGCAGATAAGGAAGGCATCATGGTATCCAAAAAGTGCAGATCATGGACTAACAGAAGAGATTAAAAATATATATATATATGAGGAGGATCAGAACACTACCAAACAAGAAATAAGCAGAAGGAAATACATTCCATATAATGGACATAGAGAAGTTTTCCAAATTTACAACAATCCTCACATTTCCATGACATACTCTAATGATTCATGAGGATGAAAAATGTTTTCCTAAACTACCAATAACATACAGCAATGTCTGATAAACTATGCAAGAGGGGAGACTGAATCACCTTTCTGTCCTCACAGAAAAAAACATTACAAAATTGTCCCCATCTGAATTGACAATCAAAGAATACGCAATCAAAATAGGTTAGTAAAAAAATTTCCAGAGCTGCATCTGGCTGTTAATTCAAGCACATTATTATTTGCCTGTTTTTGTCAGCTTTTAAAATCTGCAATGTCTTTCTTCCTCTAAATAAACATGTACTTTTTACCTACTTTTGTGTTCATCATCTTGTATTATTTTCACCAAAGCTGGGTCCACTGCCAGGTGCATGGGGACTCTGTTTCCACTTTTCTCTCCACTGCTTCACCCTGTGCCTCGCTCAGGAAAGCAAACGGCCGGCTTTGTGAGCCAGCTGTACTGTTACTGCCCTACCTCGAGTCTCCTTAGGTCACTCCTCAGTTTCCCACTCTGCCAACGTCCAGTCCTTTCTTGCCCCAAGGGCTGTGATACCTGGACCTGGGGGAAACGCCAGGTCAGAGTGCACACACAGCTGTACATCAGAGAGGAGCAAATACCCTGGGAGCTCTGGTTTTCATGTCCAGAGCCCAACAAAGAGCCCCACCTCTGGGACTGAATCACTGCAGTCAACCCAGCATCACAGAATTGAATAATCACCTGTAGAACCCCCCTGCTCTGTGCTCCCACTCTGGACAGTCTACAAGCTCGTCTGCTTTTTCATGAAACAGGGCTCCTCACCATTTGCTAAAGAGGGAAAAACTCTCTCCCCCTCTCCCACCACCACTTCCTTGGAAATGTACGCTCAGTGAGGATGCTCAGGCCTGCATCTGGCCAGGTCCTCACTACCGCTCTTCCTACTGGCTGCCTGAGTCCAAGACAAGAGCTGTCCTCCCCCTTGAAGGGCTTTTGGATATTGTTGAAAGCATTTTCTCCTGGGTGTGTTTAAAAGGACCCAGGGCATTGCTTAATGGCTTGCCTCAAATAGTATCTTCCAAAGGGAGGATACTGCTGAGCAGAAGCCATTCGTGGAGCCAGGCCTCCACTACACGGACCAGTTCCACAGGCCAGCACAGAAAAGGCCTTTCACACGGAGTATGCAGCCGTCAGAAGGAGCTACAGCCTGTGCAGGGACTGTGCCTCGCCTTTCCTGCTCTGCTAGTAATAACCAGGGGGCACTTCTAGTAAGAATAGCTCTAGGGCAGAAGCACAGCCTAAGTGCCTTATTTTTATGCTTATTCTTCTCAACAACCTTTGAGGTTGTACTATTATTAACCCCATTTTGCAGATGTGGAAATTGAAGTCCAGACAGACTAAGCGATTTGCCCAAGGACAAGCAGCTGGGGATGATATTAAAACAGACATTTAGACCCTGTGTTTAACATTTTCTTAATTATAAAATAACAGTGATCACAGCAACCTCATGACCACACGTGTACGTGGTGCCAGCCCCTGGGCAAGGCGATGGCAAGTCACAGTGAGAAAGATACTTTCTTTGCCCAATGCCTGTAAGGAGCCCATGGGGTGGCAGGTGGGGACGGACACAGACATTTGAGGAGGGGATTATACAACACAGGGAAAATGCAAATACAACGTGTGTTAATGGAAGGAGGCTTGGACAAGTAAGGAAATACTCCTAATGCAGGTCTAAAAGAGAGCTATTGGGGCACCTGGGTGGCTCAGTTAAGCATCCAAAACTTTTTTAATGTTTATTTATTTTTGAGAAACAGAGAGCATGCACAAATGGGAGAGAGGAAGAGAGAGGGAGACAGAGAATCCTAAGCAAGCTCCAGGCCCCAAGGTGTCAGCACAGAGCCTGATGTGGGGCTCACACTCCCGAACCGTAAGATCATTACCTGAGCCTAAGTCAGATGCTTAACCTACTGAGCCACCCAGGCGCGCCGAGCATCCAAAACTCTTGACTGCAGCTCAGATCGAGATTTCACAGTTTATGACACGCAGCCCCTCCTCCGGCTCCAAGGCTGTCAGCACAGAGCCTGGTGGGATTCTCTCTACCCCTCCCCCACCCCTTCCCTGCCTGTGTGCTATTTCTCTCTCTCAAAATAAATAAACTTCTAAAAGAAAATAAAAGGGAGGCGCCTGGGTGGCTCAGTCGGTTAAGCGTCCAACTTCGGCTCAGGTTATGATCTTGCCTTTGAGCCCCGCATCGGGCTCTGTGCTGACAGCTGAGAGCCTGGAGTCTGCTTCAGATTCTGTGTCTCCTCCTCTACCCCTCCTGTGGTCACACTCTGTCTCTGTCTCTCAAAAATAAATAAACGTTTAGAAAATATATATTTTTAAAGAAAATAAAAGGGAGCTATTTTGTTTCCCATAGTAATTCTCTACAGAAGTCCTTCTGAATTACATCTACAAATGAGCTGATTTTATAGAAGGATGCGACAACAGAGAGGTACAAAACCAGCATCAAATCTTCATTTCTGTGTGTCTTTCCTCATTATTCTTCATAGCAACTCCCATTTCTTTTATTACACCCATTCAATTACCACCATTTCCCAGGCTAAAAAAAAATACTGAAGCTCAAAGAGATAAGGGGACCAGGGTCAAGTCACACAGCACAACCGACATCTGAATGCCCATCTATAAAACTGCCAGGTCCACCTGTTCTCCAGCACCGGCACTGTCTTTTTTTTCCAGAATACAGCCGTTACACCACCAAGGGACCAATGCAGGGCCTGGGACACGACAAACTCCAGGCTGAATCCGGAGATTTTGAGTCCTGCCCTCCTCCTGCTCAACCACAGCTGTTTCACCTCACCAGGCCCAAGATTCATTGCCACTGGCATTCGGGCCTGAGCTCAGCTCTCTGGGGACCATGCCGGAGGAGCTCTGCGACTCAGGGCCTCCACTCTAAATTCCTATTAAGTACTCTAGATTTAATAGCTGCTATTAATACAAATTATGCTTCATTAAGCGTGAAGCTAAGGAGAACTCAGCTCGGAGGCTCCAGTTCAATGCAGGGCTGAAGGACAAACAGAGCAGCTATTTTTAATACTGGCAATGTCAGTGGGGAGAGAGCAGCCTGACATTGCATGTGCCTGTCGCTACTGCTGAAATTGAGTTTTTCACATTTTCACATAAATATCTCTTGTTTTCAGCTCAAGGTGTATAACAGAGGTAAACCTTTCCAATTCTTGAGGGATGGTAATACCCAGAACATTCTTCCTTTCAGAAAACATTTTTCTAAGAAACCTGAGAAGGAGGGGGGAGGGAGGAGCTCTCAGTAGGCCTTCTGGCAGACCCTGCCCCACAGCTCCCAGCAGGCTCCACCTGCCACAGACTGGGGGATTAGCAAGGTCTGTCCTGCTGCCCTTGCAGTCACCTTGCTGGTTGTGTAGGGGTCTCCAGAGGCAACTCAAGAGTAGGCAAAAATCATACCTGTGGCATCCTTCTAGATTAGGGTCAACAAAGATTTTCTGTCAAAGGCCACAGACGGGGTGCCTGGGAAACTCAGTTGGTTAAACTTCTGACCTCAGCTCAGGTCGTGATCTCACAGTTTGTGAGTTTGAGCTCCACGTCCGGCTCTGTGCTGACAGCCCAGAACCCACTTCGAATCCTCTGTCGCCCTCGCTCTCTGTCGCTCCCCCTTTCTCATGCTCTCTCTCAAAATAAACCAAAAAAGCCAGAAACAAACTATTTTAGACTTCATGGGCCCTGCGATCTCTGTTCCAACTATTCAACCCTGTCATTGTAGCACAAAAGCAGCCACAGACTACCATAAAGGAATGAATGCCCATGACTATGCTCCAATAAAACTTTATTTACAAAAATTGGGGGGTGGGCCAGATTTGGCTCCCAGGCTGTAGAGTCTCCTACCTCTGTTTCAAATTTTCTGTTCCATCGTAATGTTTTTGCAATGGGTCTAAACTTAGTCTTATATAAAGTTCTATCACCTCACCTAGATCTGTTTACTCCCTACAAAGTTGCAACCACTGGAATTCATTAATAAAAAAGTCTCTACAGGGTACTAGTACAAGATTATGGCATAATCATGTTTGGATTCGTTGAATTTACTCATTATCTCCATTATGCTCAATGAAGTCTGAGATACACATTCACGGGGGTGCAATTTGCTTTTGCTGAGAAGTCAGTGTGCATGCTTTTATATTTTGTATAGCACATGATCATTTTTATTTGTTCTAAGAACCTGCAATGGGTTCTGCTCATGAAATTCTCCAGTTCATTCACTGTAGTAGGTGTATTAGTCACGGTTCTCCGGAGAAACAGAGCCAATATATATAATGTTGATTCATGCAATTAAGGAGGCTGAGAAGTTCCATAATCTGCCACCTACAAGCTAGAGAAGCCAGGAAGACCAGTAATGTAGTTCAAAGGCCTGTGAGCCACAGAGCTGATAGGGCAGATTTCAGCTGAGTCTGAAGGCAGAGGACAGAAGATTGATGTTTAGTTCAGCCATCAGGCAGAGAAAGAATTCTCCCACCCTCTGCCTTTTTGTTCTATTCAACTCCTCAGTGGATTAGAGGGTGCCCACCTATGCTGAGGAGGGCCATCAGCTTTACTCTACTCATTCAATTTCTTCTAGAAATGCCCTCACAGACATGTTTACCCATCTGTCTAGGCATCGAATGGCCTAGTTCAGTTGATGCATAAAATTAACCATTTAATAGGTTAGATACTTGTTCAGGTAATATTTATTTCCACATCCTTTGGAGAAGTTCATTGCCCTGGAGTTTGATTTGATTTGCCTTGGCCAATGGGAGGTCAGAGTACATTAAAGGACAAGAGGCTTAAAATCACAGAGTTGTGCCTGCCTTTCACTAGAAGGATGTGCCAGTAAGGTGGTAGAGCATGTGAGGAACAGGTCTACGTAATCCTCAAAAGGTATTTTTTTAATGTTTGTGTATTTTTGAGAAGGAAAGAGTGAGCAGGGGAGGGGCAGAGAGAGAGGGATAAACATAATCTGAAGCAGGCTTTAGGTTCTGAGCTGTTAACACAGAGCCCAATACGGGGCTCGAACCCACAAAATGGGACATTATGACCTGAGCCGAAGTCAGATGCTCAACCGACTGAGCCTCCCAGGTACCCCCTCAATAAAAGGTATTTTAAAAAAGAATGCTTCAGTAAGATTTCCAGGAAAAAACAAAAACAAAAGAAATTCTTTAAAAAGGATTGCTAGGCCAGATGCAAAACTAGTTACTGTTCTACAGAGCAATAAAACCATAATCTGTGGGGGGTTTGTTTTCTATCAAGCAGAACTCAAGTTAGCAAGTAACTTTACAATGTCTGAGCTTTAATAAATGGTAAAACACAAGGTCAAACACAGGAACATCTCATAAACAATAATTCTTGGTTGAGCCTATTAATTTAAAATCTCCCATATTTTTGCCTTATTTTCAAGCTTCAAGAAAACTTTCTTTACCCTTGTTTGAGGGGTACACCACAATCAAGGAGAACAGCCTTGGGTTATAAAGGAAACACGGTATCCTGAACAAGGAAGCCCAGGAACGCCTTAGGTAGGGCAGACCTGGCCATGCTCCTGCTGATACATCACACTATGCAGATAAACTACACGTTGTGGGTTCCTTGTTGCCTTGGCTATTCCACCAGGAGCAGGGGATGGATGGGAAGAAACCCTAAGGAGAAGGAAGGCCAGACTCATTCTCCTATCCTCATGGCTTTTGAGGATTGCCCTGGACTGACCACTGTGGTAGCCTGCAGCTCTGCTGGGTTCCTTGACCTTGGGGCCACCTAGAAGGATGTGCTGATACAAATGTGTTAGGATGAGTGGTCAGCGGCTTTTACTGGCTTTACTCTAACTAGATGTCACCAAAGCAAATAATGTAACACCCCAAAACCTTCACAAAGATGCAAATAATCACAAATATTTTATTGTTTCTAATATGACACTGTCTTTAGTTCTTTCCCTTTCTAGTGACATAACATCTCAGAGGGAATTAATGGGGCACACGTCAACGCTGAACCTCACTTAGCCTGTCAGACCCAGGCAAAGTTAAGTGCACTTAGATTTATCTTGGTAAATGGATAAGCATCATGAAGACCTCACACACCCAGAACAGGTATAAGGGATGCAGGAAAGTTTCCTGAATCTCTCAGGGCTCTACCAAAATTCATATGTTTCTTCTCAGTAAACTGAAGACCAAACTTTTACTGCAAAGGGTCAGACAGCAAATATTTTGGGCTTTGAGGGCCATACCATCTCCAGTACAACTACCCAATTTTGGCGATACAAAATGTAAACCAACAAATAACTGTAATTGAAGTCCAGTAATTCACAACAGGTGGCAGGCTAATCTGGGGCCATAGTTTGCCAACCCCTATTCCAGACTATAGCAGCCTCCCTAAACCAACAGGACAAAGCCGCCTCCCGTGGTTGCACAGCCCTGATACGCCCACTTCCTACACCTCCGGACCTGTGTCCCTAAAGCTTAAAGCAAAATCAACTCATGGTTGCTTTTCCACCATCTGTGGGAGCTCATCATGTACAAGCAATTAGCACAGAGGTGAGGGGCTGCACACAACATTACCTCCTTAAAAGTGGCCAAGAGAAAGGAGAAGGCTCAGAAACTGCTGCAGCCTGAGTGGCTGGGAGCTACAGCCCCACTCACCAGAGGGCGACTGGACCCAGTTATGGCCCCCAAGGCCAGGCTCAGTGGCAGGTGCATGGGTGGAGCCCCGAGGGGCTGTAGGGCGGAGGCAGTCCTCGGCCAGCCCCACACAATGGGCCAGCGACGACACTGACTGGGACGTGAAGGTGGAAGCAGTCAGAGGCTGGGATCGGGCTTGTGCAGAAGCCCAAAGCTGACCGTCCTGGAAGGACCCCTGGACTGTGAGGAGGGGGTAATGCTCCCGCGGCAGCAGCCAGAGCCCCTCTTCACTTAAACAGCAGCAGACCCGAATTTGGAAAAAACTGGCAAAGGAGACGTCACAGCCCTATCACTACCTACCTTCAAATACCCTTAAGGGTGCCTGGCTCAATCGGTTGATTCTGAGACTTCCCCTCACGTCATGATCTCATGGTTGATGGGTTCCAGCCCTGTGTTGGGCTCTGTGCTGACAGCTCAGAGCCTGGAGTCTGCTTTGGATTCTGTGTCTTCTTCTCTCTGCCCCTCCTCCATTTGTGTGTGCTCTCTCTCTCTCTCTCTCTCTCTCAAAAGTAAATAAGCATTAAAAAAAAACCTCTAGTAAATTTCACAAAACTAACTTGTCTTGGGGGAAGCGGGGTGGAAAGAAAAAAATTCTGGAAACAAGGCCTTTGAAATGCTGAACTCCAATTCCCTTGGAAAAACTGCTAGTAAACAACCTGTATAGAACTTCCTTTTAACTTTGAAGGAAAAGGGAGAAATGAATTCTGAAAACAAAGCCTTTGAAAGAAAGTCTTGGAAACAGCCTCACCTCTGTTCCTAAAACTCAGCCCGCCAGTCTACAAAAGCCAGGGATCAACAAATACCAGCAGGTTAAACTAAGTAAGTGCCTTGTTGTTCTGATCTGTAACATAGGCCTTCCCACGGGAAAGAGACAAAGCTCTGATTCCCCTCACTCTCCAGCCCCCTCCTCACCCCATGCCCATGAAGTTCCTAATGGGCAAGCAAGGCGGGTTCATGGGTCAGTGTATTCGTATCCTACCTCTGTCATTTCCAAGTAGGAAATCACGCTCCATTTAAATTAACCAAGACTAAATATTGACCCTCACAACTGCCATGATGAAGCCAGTTCAAGTTCTAAGTGACAAAAATTCATGGTTTTAGGGGTGATTTTGGAATTCTAATCTTATGGAAGGTCCATTTGCGCTACAGTCTCGGCCCTCAAATGTTAATAACCTGAATGTACAAGTGTGGCCTTGTAAGTTGAACATTATCTTGTTGAGAGTGTTTGTGTCTTGTTGATTGGAGCTTCACCTATTTTAAACCTAAGTCCAATGTTTATCTTGTTGAGGGTGTTTGTGTCCTGGTGATTGGAGCTTCAGCTAGTTTAGGCCCGAAGTGAACGTGCATCTTGTTGAGGGTGTTTGTGTCCTGTTGATTGGAGCTTTGGCTGGTTTAAGCCCGAAGTGAACGTGCATCTTGTTGAGGGTGTTTTTGTCCTATTGATTGGAGCTTTGGATGGTTTAAGCCCGAAGTGAATGTGTATCCTGTTGAGAGTGTTTGTGTCCTGGTGATTGGAGCTTTGGCTGGTTAAAGCCCAAACTGAACGTGTATCCTGTTGAGGATGTTTGTGTCCTGGTGATTCAAGCTACACCTGGTTTAAGCCTAAATTGAACGTGCATCTTGTTGAGGGTGTTTGTGTCCTGGTGATTGGAGCTTTGGCTGGTTTAAGCCCAAAGTGAAGCCCAAAGAATGTGTATCCTGTCGAGGGTGTTTTTTGTCCCGGTGATTGGAGCTTCAGCTAGTTTAGGACCGAAGTGAACATGTATCTTGTTGAGGGTGTTTGTGTCCTGGTGATTGGAGCTTTGGCTGGTTTAAGCCCGAAGTGAACGTGCATCCTGTTGAGGGTGTTTGTGTCCTGGTGATTGGAGCTTTCGCTGGTTTAAGCCCGAAGTGAACGTGCATCCTGTTGAGGGTGTTTGTGTCCTGGTGATTGGAGCTTTGGCTGGTTTAAGCCCGAAGTGGACGTGCATCCTGTTGAGGGTGTTTGTGTCCTGGTGATTGGAGCTTTGGCTAGTTTAGGCCCTAAGTGAACATGTATCCTGCTGAGGGTGTTTGTGTCCTGGTGATTGGAGCTTTGGCTGGTTTAAGCCCAAAGTGAATGTGTATCCCTTCGAGGGTGTTTTTTGTCCTGGTGATTGGAGCTTCAGCTAGTTTAGGACTGAAGTGAACGTGCATCTTGTTGAGGGTGTTTGTGTCCTGGTGATTGGAGCTTCAGCTGGTTTAAGCCCAAAGTGAATGTGCATCTTATTGAGGGTGTTTGTGTCCTGGTGATTGGAGCTTCAGCTGGTTTAAGCCCAAAGTGAACGTGTATCCTGTTGAGGGTGTTTGTGTCATGGTGATTCAAGCTACACCTGGTTTAAGCCTTACATCCATATAGGTTATAAATGGTGACTCTCTTCTTTATCCTTCTGGCCCACATCCGTGAGTTAATTTGTGTTAGTTTGATCATTTGCCCAAGACACAACTCACATCCCATAATTCCAAATAGACAGAGGACTGGGACTTGGATCCAGACAGCATTATAGGGGTTCCTGGGTGGCTCTGTCAGTTGAGACTCCGACTTCAGTTCAAGTTACGATCTCACAGTTCATGAGTTTAAGTCCCATATCAGGCTCTCTGCTGTCAGCACAGAGCCTGCTTCAGATCCTCTGTCCCCCTCTCTCTGCCCTTCCCCTGCTTGTGCTCTCCCAAAAATAAATAAATATTTTTTTTTAAAAAGATAGCATTGTACAAATTGGTGCGGCCACTCTGGAAAACAGTGTGGAGGTTCCTCAAAACATTCAAAATAGACCTACCTTATAACCCAGCAATAGCACTGCTAGGAATTTACCCAAGGGATACAGGAGTACTGATGCATAGGGGCACTTGTACCCCAATGTTTATAGCAGCACTCTCAGCAATAACCAAATTATGGAAAGAGCCTAAATGTCCATCAACTGATGAATGGATAAAAAAATTGTGGATTATATACACAATGGAATACTACGTGGCAATGAGAAAGAATGAAATATGGCCCTTTGTAGCAACACGGATGGAACTGGAGAGTGTTAGGCTAAGTGAAATAAGCCATAGAGAGAAAGACAGATACCATATGTTTTCACTCTTATGTGGATCCTGAGAAACTTAACAGAAACCCATGGGGGACGGGAAGACAAAAAAAAAAAAAAAAGAGGTTAGAGTGGGAGAGAGCCAAAGCATAAGAGACTCTTAAAAACTGAGAACAAACTGAGGGTTGATGGGGGGTGGGAGGAAGGGGAGGGTGGGTGATGGGTATTGAGGAGGGCACCTTTTGGGATGAGCACTGGGTGTTGTATGGAAACCAATTTGACAATAAACTTCATATATTGAAAAAAAAATTTTTTTAAATAAAAAATAAAAAGATAGCATTGTAAGTACATCGTTTGAAGCCACTTTCCTTACCTCCAATCTGAGCACATGTTAATGACAGATGAAATATAAAAATAAATATAAAAAAATTATAGCCAAAATCAAGATGACTGTGTCTATGGATGTGAATTGGAGGAGAAATCCAAAGTGGTGACTAAAAGCTGGAACTGCTGTCTTGCTAAGCTCTCAATGAGTCTGGGATGTCTGAGAGTTTTGTTCTTGCACAGCAGGCAGGCAATATATGCGTTGAACACCAGGTGAAAGACCCAAATCAGGCTCACTGCTCAGGGCTTCTGAGAAAGGTTTTCTTCCAAATAAAGCATTTGTGGGGAAAAAAAACTGCTGTCTTCTGCTTATATCTCCCATGTTACCTGTGATGTTATTATGCAATGACATGATGTCAAAAGCTGAGACAGCCTCTTGCAACTGCTGAAGAAAAGGAAAGATACTGACCTGGAATCCTGATGTTGTTGGACCACTTAATGAACCTGGGACCACCCATCCTCTGTACTCCTAAAGTCAGTAATACATTTCATATGGTTTAACCAGTGTTGGTTGGATTTCCTCCTACATGAAGTCAAATGCATCCTCATTGAAATACCTTCCAAGGATAGGGAGGTGGGGAAAGACCTCCCTCTTAAGATGAGCCTGCAAACAAAAATTCCAGTACAAATGAGGAAATCAAATTCGATAAAAGACTCAAACAAAACAAAATACACTAATAAATTACCAAACATGAATCTACTCCAAACAAAAGTAAAATTATAATCTAAAAATGGCTTTAAATAATATGTCTAGGATCCTCCGTGAGAAGAAATGATCAATAAAGAGACAGAAATTATGAGACAAAATCAGGCAGAAATTAAAATAACAATAAACTATTGAAAAAATAATTTGAAACCCTGAAAATGAAATCTATACTCATTGAAATATACTTAATAGGCAAAGTGTACAAGAGACTGGACACAGTGTGAAAATGGACTCAGAGGAAGTGAACTGTAGGAAAACCATAACAAGGATAATTATCAGAAAAATCTGTTAAGAGACATGGATGAGAGTGAAAAAGCAATACTTGAGAGAGAAAATTAGAACATTTCTAAGATTTAAGAGAGACATAAATTCTCAAAAGTTTGCTCTGAGCACAAAGCAGGATTGACACAAATTAATCCAAAAGTTGATATGAAAAAGTTAAAGAGAAAAATCTTTAAAATACCCAGATAAAAGAAGATCGCTAACTAAATAAGGCATGGTGATTAGACTGCCCTGGGGTGTGGCTGCAAACTCTCCTTCCTCATCCTGAGCTGTCCTCACTGATCTGATTTCAGTACATTATCTTTGCTAACACCCTCTCAAATCTTGATCCTGTCCTTAATTTCTTATCCCTCCCCCCACCCTGTTCGCCACATTTCTTCAATATTCAAAGCCCACTTCCCTCCCATTTCAGCTTTTTTGTTCATATCCCCTCTTGCTCAACTCCACAGAAGCCATGCTCCCTCAAAACATCATCTTTTTTTTTCATTTACATCTCTATTATTTTTCCAAATAAGATTTGGGGTGCTTTGAAATCTGTATACAATAGACAAAAACAGAGTAATTGATTAGCAACCATCAGAATAAGGCACTGAAGCCACAATTCCTAAAAATGGACATTACATGGTCCTTCACTCTTACTAAGGTCACACAATTCGATGGGAGCTTCCAAGTGTCCAAAGCAAAATGAGAAATACATTCAGCACAATATTTTTACTTTCCATAAAATACAAGTGTACTAGTTGGTAAGGAGAAGTATTTCCATACAAAAGTCAGGCATATGGGACCATGTTACAAGCCCTCTCTTGCTCTCACCCTCAATACCATTTCTGTGGCACCAAGCAGGGTGGGCAGTGTTAAGTCACAGAAACGCAATTCAATTCCTATTGAAGCCTCTGAAGGACTCCGGCTGGAACAAGAGCATGATTTGGCAATCATGTCTTCTCCCGCCAAGCAAGCTGCAGCTGACCAGAGCACGCAATTCCTCTGAATGTGCATTTTTGGCAAATAGATATTTATCACACATGCAATTCTTCATATTCAATGTATCTGTGTAGCTCCTTTAAAGCCTTTTAAATTTTTCATTTTTTTTCTCATTCACTTATTTTTAAGCATTTTAAATATACTTTGGTCAATTCCTCTCAGGGCATA
Source organism: Prionailurus viverrinus (assembly GCF_022837055.1). Lineage (NCBI taxonomy): Eukaryota > Metazoa > Chordata > Mammalia > Carnivora > Felidae > Prionailurus > Prionailurus viverrinus. Next base: position 36,098,524 of record NC_062569.1, read on the forward strand.
TCAGTTGGATTGGGTAAAAATCTTTGACATATTAAAGAAGACAGGAGATAAAATGATGTCTCAAAGAATGTAGAAATTATATACAGGACCAGTTGTAATACTAATTACATACACTGTCCAATTTTGTGATGTTAAGCACGAATAAATTTAAGCACATATGTCATTAGATGACACAACAATCCTAAAAATTTATGTGACATTCCAAAAATAAATTATTAAGCCAAAAAAACATATCTAAAATTATCAATAATAAAAAGGAAATTTGAATCAGCCATGCTAGAGGAAAGACTGAATTACCATTTAATTCTGTCTGTAAACAGTGATACTACAAAATTATTGACATGTGAAAAGTCAATCAAAGAGTAAATAGCCAAAAAAGCAGCAAGAAAACTCCCTTCTAACTTACAAAAGTTTTGCTGAAAAATCAGCTCATAGTCTTATAGGTTTACCCTGGTAGGTAAACTTTCTGTTTCTCTCTTGCAGCTTTTAGGATTCTATCTTTAACCTTTGACATTTTAATGATTATGTACCATGGTGTGGACATGCTTGGGTTCGTTTTTATTTGCCATTCTCTCTGTGCTGCTTGGGTTTGGACATCTATTTCCCTCCTTAGGCTAGGAACTTTTCAGTTATTATTTCTTGAAATAACTTTTCTATACCATTCTTGCTCTTCTTCTGGGACCCTTATAATGTTTGTTCACTTGATGTTGTCCAAGAGATCTCTTAATCTATCCTCATCTTTTTTTTTTTTTTTTTTTTGCATCTTTTTTTCTTTTTGCTGTTCAGCTTGCGTGCTTTCCATTACCCTGTCTTCCACATCACTGGCATATTCTTCTGCATCCTATAATCTGCTGTTGATTCCTTCTGGTGTGATTTTTATTTGTTATTGTATTCTTTGACTCTGATTGGTTCTCTTTAACATTTTCTATCTCTTTATTGACAGTGTCATTGAGTTCTTCCATTCTCTTCTCCAGCCCAATGAGTATCTTTATAATCATTACTTTGAATTCTTTATCAGGCATATTGCTTATCTCTCGCATTTAATTCTTTTACTGAGGATTTTTCTTATTCTTTCTTTTGGAGCACATTCCTCTGTCTCCCCAATTTGCTTGGCTTTCTGTTTGTTTCTATGAATTAGGAAAAATGACTATTTCTCCTAAAGTTGAAGGAATGGTCTTGTATATGGTGACCCCTACAAAGACTGGGTATACTTGATGACTTTTGGTCGCTGGCTGGAGCTATGATTATATATATACATGCTAGTTATTACTCTTTTAAACCATGACTTTTTACACAAAGAATAAAGAAATAATAATAATGTAGAAAAAATAAAATAATAGAAAAAAAAAGAAAAAAGAACAAGAAAGAATAAAGCCAAAATGAAAAAAAATAAGAACAAAGCAAGATAAATTCTAAAAAAGTCAAAAAAATACAATAAAACAGTAAAAACAAAGCAAAACACAAAATCACAGCTTCTTTGTGCCCCAGCACCACAGGGTGGCTAGTGTGGACTCGTGGACCCCAGACTCACTGAGGTCACAAGCTTGCCAGGAGCTGGACCCTGCTAAGGTAGAGGAAAAGAGAACATTCATGCAGTTCCTCAGCCCTTTTAATCTACAGCATTTATTTATTTATTTATTTATTTATTTATCTATCTATCTATCTATTTTATTTATTTTGTGTTTCAGTGTGACTAAGGCTGGTGTGAGCCTACAGACCCTGGGCTTGCTAAGGTCCCAAGCCATCTGTGATGATCTGACCTGTCAGTTATGGCATCGGGACCCTCAGATTATGGCCTCTGAACCTGCCCTTTATGGCAGCCAGACCCTGCTCTGGTCTGAACTCTTGATGGAGGGAGAGACCACAGTTCCCCAGTTCCCCAGCACCTCTAAACCACAGCTTTTCCTCTGTCCAGTGCATCTAGGACTGGTGTGGGCCTGTGGACCCTGGGCTCACTAAAGGTACAATTCACAGACACGCCTGGACCCGCCCGCCAAAGTGTCCAGACCCTGCTCCAATCCAAGCTTCGTCAGTGAGGCAGGAATAGAAACCGTGTCATTCTCCGGTCCCTCTGACCTGCAGAGATTTCCTGGGGCTCCTCCGCCGCTTGGCAGAGTCCTAGTGTTATCTCTGTTATATGCTAGTTGCTCTTTTAAACTGCAGCTTTTTTCTGTGCCCAAGGACAGAAGAATCTCTTCTGCTCCTGTTCCCTCAGTGTTGTTCCTCCCCACTGCTGCTCGCAGCACTGGGGGTGGGGGGTTCCCTTTGTTACCATGTGTCCACCTCTCTTGCTGTTCTTTTGCTGTTCTTTCTGTCTTTGGTCCTTCAACAGCAGTTCAGTCTGCCCTCAGTTCTTCATGTTATTATTTGGCGTGTTCCATGGAGGAGGTGAGTTCATAGTCTTCCTATGACACAATCTTGAACTGGAATTCCCACCTTGAAACCTGCATTCACAAATGAGGGATATGCATGCAGACTAAGGTATTCTGTCCATTCACCAAACACTACCAAAGACTTGTAGCCAGGTGACATTTCTACTCACTGACTCAAAAGTTTTAGCCATCAAGGTCATTGGCCTTTTGGCTTTTAACCCAGAGGCCTGTACTGATTGGTGAAGTTGTCCAAGCAGCAGCAAATGGCCCAGCTTCAGCCTTTCCCTTGAAAATTATTGTGTTAAGGCTACAGAGTCTGAAACACAGGCTGCTCCCCTCCATTTCTCAGTTCGCTAGGTGTTTGGCGGGGTTGTGTTCTAAAGACAACTCATATGGAATATAGTCCCCAAATGTAAGACAGCTAATCATAGCTCAGACAATCAGTGCTCCAGACCCCAAAGGAAGTTACTTCTCCATTATAGGCCTTCAGACCCCAACCATAATCTACACCATTGGATCTCTGGTTCACAGACCTTCAAAGTACACCACTGGCCTTCCTGAGTACTCCAGTTTGCAGAGGATCATGGGACTTTTCAGCCTCCCAATCTCATAAGCCAATACCCTCTAATAAATATCTTTATTCAGTTATTCATTCTTATTATATATATATAAGACATATATATTCTTATTATGTATATGATAGATAGATAGATAGATAGATGATAGATCGATCTTCTACTGATTCTGTTTCTCTGGAGAACCCCGACTAATACACCCACCACAGTGCATAAACTGGGGCATCTCACTAGTAGAACTCATTGTGGTGCACTCACTGCCAGATTCCTAGAATAAATAAAAATGATCATATACTACATAAAAAAACTAAATTCCACCCCTAGGAATACGTACCACAGACTAGGTTGAGCATAGTGGAAATAATAAGGAAATTACCAACTGCGATAGTTAATTTTATGTGTCAGCTTGGCTGGGCTACAGTGCCCAGATATTTGGTCAAACATTACTCTGGATGTTTCTATGACAGTGCTTTTGAATGAGGGTAACATTTAAATCAGTAGACTTTGAGTAAAGCACAATGTCCTCCTTCGTGTGGGTGGGCCTCGTCCAATCAGTTGAAGGTCTCCTCTGTGAAAGACGGCATTGTGCAGCAGACAGCCTTCAGACTTGAACCGCAACACTGGCTCTCTCCTGGGTCTCTATAGCCTCATCAACCAATTCCTTAAATAAATATCCATCTCTTTCTCCTACACACACACATACCCTATTGATTCTATTTATCTGGAAAACCCTAATACACCAATGAAGATGGTTTAAAGTAGCATATGATCCAAAACTCCAATACAATATGTCACATCTTTGAACATAGCCTATGGCAAATTCCTTTTTGTTGCTGTTGTTGTTGTTCTTAATATCACATTACAATAAAATTATGTAGACCAGATGTTGCAAATTTTGGGCCTAATCTAACCCACAATGTGCTTCGTTAGACTCCCAATGCAAAGTTTTCGTTAATTTTGAAAGTATTTAACAATTAAAACTCAGGATATTTCACTGCTGCGTTCACTTTTAGATTCAGATTTCTGCTTCTCTTGGAAAACCAAGGGAGCTAGCCACATGGAGCTGGCACTCGTGTTTGGCAAAACTTGGCTGGAGCTGAGGAGCTGCTGATTTAGATGGGGTACATCCCCCACAGCTCAGCCCCCACAGCCCCACCCTCCTGTCTGACCCTCTCTATCTCCCTCTTCTACAACACCTACCTGGCTCCTGAAGGCATTTAGGTGTGTGATCCCTGATAACAAGAGGATAAGGAAGCCAGGGTAAGACTAAGAGGAAAAAGAAGACAGGGGGTCCTGCCTTTCTTTCTATCCATCTTCCATCAGAATCAGTGCTCACTGGCTGGGTGACTTTTGACAAGTCTATAACTTTTAGGAGACTTGCTTTTCTCCTGGGTAAAATAGGGCTAATGGTATAGATCCTGCACGATGTTTATGAGGATGAAATTGTATAATGTTTGCACAACACCTGGTAGCTATTATTATGATTTAGTTTATTCAGACGCAAGCCATATACTCCATCCAGGAAATATGGGGCTAAGCCAGCCAGAGCCTCGCAAAGATCAGAAACATGCTGTGAATGCTGCTTCCTTATGCAACTTGAGCAATGTGGAGTTTGAAAATGCAGTGTTCGATATTCTGTTAGTGCCTCACAATGATCTTGGGAGGTTGCTATTGCTGTCACCCACATTTAATAGGTGAAAGTGCTGAGGTTCAACAGTCCTGGCCCCTGTTCTCTCCTGCCTACATCTTTGTATCACAGCCCTCACCAAATGCATTATGACAATTACTTATGCCCATGTCTGCTTTTCCGCCTGGGCAGTGAGAACCTTGAAATGAGTCGCACCATAGCCCTGGCGAGTCACAGAGCACCAGGCTCAGAAAAATAGTTGGCCAAATCAGTCAGTCCATCAACAGAGGAAGGGGCCCAGGTCAGACAATCAGCACAAGTCCCCGAGGCAGATGCTGCCCTGGCCTGGCTCTGAGACCACTGTTCTCTCTCCTTGACAAAAACAGCAATGTTTTCCCTTCCACCTCTTTCATCTGCTCTGGGGCTCACTACTCCTTAACCAGCTAGCCATTGGGGGTTTCACCTGGGCAGTCAAATGTGGATCCCAGGTAGTGATGGGGACTCCAGCAGAAAGAAATGTGACATCACACTCCCATGATGTGCTGGAGAAGTGGGAACCTTCCAGAGAGTTGCTGGCACCTGGGCAACCCAGGCTGCAGACCTGACCTCCAACCTCACCATACCCCACCGCCTCCCTAACCCAGGTCCTACAGCACTCCTCCACCCGATTCCCTGCACAACAACACGAAAACCTTGTATCAACACAATAGATGCTTCAACAATTTTAAAAATCAGATTTATTGCAGTGTAACTTACAAAAAGTCACTCATTTTAAGTGCACAGTGTGGTGAGTTTTGACAAAAGTGTGCAATCTTGTAACTACCACCACAGTCAAGATATATAGTTGACCCTTGAACAACATCGGGGGTTAGGACTGCCAACTCCCGCCCACAGTTGAAAATCCCAGTATAACTTTTGACTCCCCCAAAACTGAACTAATAGCCTACGGTTGATCAGAAGCCTTATCAATAACATACACAGTCAATACCACATATTCTGTATGTTATACATATTATATACTGTATTCTTCCAATAACATAAGCTACCGAAAGGAAAATGTCATTAAGAAAATTGCAAGGAAAATGGGGCGCCTGGGTGGCTCAGCTGGTTAAGCCTCTGACTTCAGCTCAGGTCATGATCTCACAGCTTGTGGGCTCGAGCCCTGCATCAGGCTCTGTGCTGACAGCTCAGAACCTGGAACCTCCTTCAGATTCTGTGTCTCCCTCTCTCTCTGTTCCTCCCCTGCTCTCACTCTGTGTCTCTCTCTCTCTCTCTCAAAAACAAAGATTAAAAAAAAATTTTTTTAAAGAAAATTTCAAGGAACAAAACATACATTTACAATATTGTACTTTATTTATTAAAAAAATACCCGTGTATAGGTGGACCCCACAGTGCAAAATTCCTTGCTTCAGGCTACTGATGTGCATCCTGTCGCTACACTTTGGCTCTTTCTAAAATGTCATAAAATGGAAGGTTAAAGTGTATAGTTTTTGGAGTCCTCCTTCTTTTGCTTACCATAGTGCTTTTAAAATTCAATTCCAGGGGCGCCTGGGTGGCTCAGTCGGTTAAGCAGCCGACTTCGGCTCAGGTCATGATCTCACGGTCCGTGAGTTCGAGCCCCGCATCGGGCTCTGTGCTGACAGCTCAGAGCCTGGAGCCTGTTTCGGATTCTGTGTCTCCCTCTCTCTCTGACCCTCCCCCGTTCATGCTCTGTCTCTCTCTGTCTCAAAAATAAAAAAACGTTAAAAAAATTTTAAAAATATATGAAAAAAAAATAAATAAAATAAAATTCAATTCCATTCTTGCATCTACCATTAGCTTGTTCCTCTTTATTGCTGAGTAGTACTCCATTGGGTGAATATACAACAGTTCATTTCTCCATCACCTGACAGACATTTGTGCTGTTTCCAGGCTTTGTCTATTTTGAATAAAGCTGTTATGAACTTTATGTAAAAACATTTATTCAGGATATGTTTTTATTTCTCAAGGATGAATATCTAACACTGCAATGGCTGGGTCATATGGTAGATGTATGTTTCACATTATAAGGAAATAGCAAACTATTTTCCAAAGTGGCAATGACATTTTGCTCTCCCCCTAGCAATTGACAAGCAGGACGGTTGTTCCACGTCCTCTGTGGCACTTGGCACAGACAGTCTTTTAAAAAAAAAATTTTTTTTAAGTTTATTTATTATCGAGAGACAGAGCATGACCATGGGAGGGGCCAAGAGACAAGGAGACACAGAATGGGAAGCAAGCTCCAGGCTCTGAGTTGTCAGCACAGAGCCTGATGCGGGGCTTGAACTCACAGACCATGAGATGATGACCTGAGTCAAAGTCAGATGCTTAACTGACTGAGCCACCCAGGGGCCCCTCTCAACCAGTTTTAATCTGAATTTCCTTTAGGAAATGTCCTTTAGGACAACTGATGTTAATCATCCTTTCATATGTTTATTTGCTATACCTATATCTTCTTTGGTAAAAAGGGTCTTACTAAATCTTTGTCCATTTTTTTTTAACTGGGTTGTTTGGATTCCCAATACTAAGTTTTAACAGATCTTTAAATATTCTGAATCCAAGTCCTTTACCCAATCTATGGTTGACAAATATTTTCTCCCAGTCTGAGGCTTGTGTTGCCATTTTCTTAACAGGGTTTTTCAAAGGGCAAAAAGTTTCATTTTCATAAAGTCCAATTTATCAATCTTTTTCTTTTATAGTTTCTACTTTTTTGTGCTTTATCTAAGAAATCTTTACCTAAGCCAGGGTCGCAAACATTTTCTGTTTACTTCTAGAAATTTCATATAGTTATAGCTTTTATATGACAGTATGACCCATTTTGGGTTCCTATTTATATATTATATGAGGTCAAGATGAAGGTTCATTTTTTTTCCATATAACTATCCAATTGCTTCCACTCCATTTGTTGAAAAGACTAGATTTTCTCCAGTGAATTTTCACAGCACCTTGTTGAAAATCAATTGAACATGTATATGTGTGTCCATTTCTGAATTTTTCCTTCCATTTCATTGAGTTATATGTCTATCTTTATGACAAATCCACACTACCTTCATTACTGTAGTTTTGTGTAGTGAGTTTGGAAATCAGGTACTGTGCATTCTCCCCTGTTATTCTTCTCTACAAAAATGGCTTTGGTTATTCTAGGTTTTTTGAATTTCTATAAAAATTATAGAATGAGCTTGTGAAAGAAGCTGTAAGGAGCCTACTATGATTTTGATTAGAATTGTTTTGGATCTACAGATCAATTTCAGGAGAATGGACATTGTAACAATACTAAGTCTTCAAATTCATAAACCTACTCATATTACTCTATTTCTTAAATCTTTTTTAAGCATACATAAGCATATATATACATATAAGATACATACATAGGCATGTATAATCAAATACAATAGAAATCACTTTTTAATATTTTATTTTTTTCTGAGAGACAGAGACAGATGGAGCACAAGTGGGGGAGGGGCAGAGAGAGAGAGGGAGACCCAGAATCCAATACAGACTCCAGGCTCTGAGCTGTCAGCACAGAGCCCAACACGGGGCTTGAACCCACGAACCGTGACATCATGACCTGAGCTGAAGTCAGATGCTTCACCAGCTAAGCCACCCAGGTGCCCCTATGACACAAGTCATTTTAAATGAACTGTTACCTATTAGATCAATTAAAAATAAGAAAAATAAGTTTTTATTTTACCTTCATGTATTCCTTCTTCAGTATTTTTCTTCCTCAGTATTCTTGTTTAGATCCAAGTTACTGATCTATGTACTATTTTTCCTCTCTCTAAAAAACTTCTTTTAACATTTCTTGCAAGGTAGGTATACTGGAAACACATTCTCTCAATTTCTGTTTGTCTGAGAAAGTCTTAATTTCTCCTTCACTTTTGAAGGATAATTTCACAGGGTACAGAATTCTAGGTCAATTTTTTTCCTCAAGATTTTAAATATTTCACTACACTCTCCTTGCTCTCATGGTTTCTGAGATGTCAGATGTAATCTTGTTCTTTTATAGATAAGATTTCTTCCCCTCCGGCTTCTTTCAGAATTTTTCATTATCTTTGATTTTCTGTAGTTTGAAAATAATATGCCTATGTGTAGCTTTTTGGCATTTATCCTGCTTGGTGTTTTCTAAGCTTTCTGGATCTGTAGTTTGATGCCTGACATTAATTTGGGAAATTTTCTGTCACTATTGCTTAAAATATTTTTTCTGTTCCTTTCAATCTCCCTTCCCTCCTGGTACTACCATTATTTGTATTTTATACCTTTTGTAGTTGTCCTATAGTCCTTGGATATCCTGTTCCGTTTTTTCCAGTCTTTATTCTCGTTGCTTTTCAGTCTTGAAGGACTCCACTGAAATTGCCTCTAGCTACAGATTCTTTCCTCAGCTGTATCCAATCTACTAATAAGCCCATCAAAGCAATCTAAATTTCTCTTACCTGTTCTTCATCTCTAGCATTTCTTTTTGGTTCTTTCTTATGACTTCGATGTCTCTGCTTACATATACCATCTGTTCTTGCATAAAGTCTATTTTATCCATTAGCTTCCCATAACATAACATAACATAACATAACATAACATAAAAAAATAAAATTAAAATAAAATAAAATAAAATATCATAATCATTTTAAACCCTTGGTGTGATAATTCCAACATTCCTGACATGTCTGGTTCTGATGCTTGCTCTGTCTCTCAAAGTGTGTTTTTTGCCTCTTGGTATGCCTTGTGATTTTTTCTTAATAGCTGGATATGATGTACTGGGTAGAAGGAACTGCTGTAAATAGGCCTTTAGTAATGTGGTCATGAGGTGTGATGGGAAGGAAAGCTTTCTACAGTCCTGTGATTAGGTCTTAGTCTTTTAGTGAGCCTGGGCCTCTTGACTTTGAACTTCACATGCGTTTCTTGGTTTTTTCTTCCCCACCTGAGGTGGGACAAGACTGCTACAGCCAGCTAGAACTCGTGCTCTCCCTTTCCCCCAGTCAGTCTGAAAAATACCCCAGCAAGTTAAGCTCTGGTTAACTAGTTTCCCCTGAGTGCAGACCTTGTTAAGAACAGAGTACCCAGGCATATTTCAAAATGATTCCTTTTCCCTTCTGCCTGCCAGAATCACAAGGGGACTTTTCCTGGATATTTACTGTGGGAAAGTAGTCTAACTCCTAGACATAAATCTCATAGAATTATGAGATCCTCCCCTATGACTGGGGTCCTCCTGGAGTTTTTAACTCTCATACTTGTCCACACTGAGCCTCCAGCAGTTTGTCAATTATAGTTCAGGGTTTCCTACCCCGGCACTGGTTCCTGTGCTGGTTTCTAGTCATGACTCCCTGCATTTGCATGTCTGCCTCACAAGTCTTGGATGTAGTAACTGGCCCTGTGTCCTGTGTCCTCCCCTCTCCTATGGATCTAAGAAGAGTTGTTGATTTTTTGCTCATTTAGCTCTTTACCTGTTGTTAGGACAGAGTGGAGACTTCCAATATCTTTACTACAGAACCATAAACTGGAAGTCTCTTAAGTCTTTAAAAATTTTTCTCAGCAAATATTTTTCAGTACACTAAAAATATATTCAATAAGTACAGATTTTGTGTGTAAATGTTTTCCATAAATATTTTATATTTTCTCTAAATGATTTTATATTTTTGATGTTATTTTAAAAGGCATTATTAATTTCAAGTCTGATACTTTTGTTGCTAATATAGGGAAATACAATTTATTTTTGTACATTTTGTACATTTTGACCTTATGTCCTATAAGCCCATAAAATTACTTAGATGTTCTAATAGCTTTTTAATAGATTTATTAAGATTTTCTATGGAGACAATTATGTCATCTGGGAATAGTTTATTTCTTTCCCAATATATGTTATCTCTTACTTCTTTTTCCTGTCTTATTGCACTGGCTATGACTTCCAGTACAATGTCAAATAGATGTGGTGAAAGTGGTCATGCTTTCCCTTATTTCCCAACCTAGAGGGAAATTATTCAATCTTTCACCAGTAAATATGATGTTAACTGCAGGTCTTTCATAAATGCTCTGTCAGGTTGAGGAAATTCCATTTATCCCTGGTTTCCTGAGAGTTTTCATCCCATGTTGTTGTATTTTCTCAAATGTTTTTTTCTGCATCTACTGGGATGAATAAATTTTATTTCTTTGTTAGTCTTTTGCAATGGTGAATTATAGTGATACATTTTAAATAATAAACTGACATACTGCTTTATTTCAAACTGAAATGGCCCATATATCAATAGGACAATGGTTTAAAAAATGTGACTTACATACATACACTTCTCCTTTATTCTCTATTGTATCAGCAACAAGAAGGCAAGAAATTTAAAAAATACAAACAATATACATGGGGAAATCACAGGAAAGGAAACCCCAGGTTATTGATGAGTTTATGAATTTTTTTTTTTTACTTCACTGGTAACCAGAGATTGTACAGTGAAAAAAAAATGCCATGTTTTATCCAGTGATCTCAATAGTCATGAGCTTCTGGTTACTTCCCCCTCAGGAGGACACAATATTTGATGCCATGATAAAACACCCATTTATTGACAAAAAATTAAACAATTACTACCTAATGCCTGGCTGAGAAATGAGTAACTGGTGTTGCTGTGTTTGAGGGGGCACACAGCAGACATGACTGACAAGCAGCGGCCCCACACCTTCGTACTTACCTGGAAGAAACTCTTACACAATCCAAGGACAAGGATAACCATGCAAGAATGTTTATCACTGTGTTGTTTGTGATAGTTATGGTACTGAGACCCTGCATCTACTGAATAGAAGTTTTTCATGGGAGCTTGTGGATTGAATTGCTTCTACTTACTTGTATCCATTCCTCCATTGCCCTGCTTTCTGGTCTACGCAGCATGGCTCCCTCTTCCCAACACTCTCAGATCATTCACTGTCCTAGAACAAATTCGCCATTCTATGTTCACTCTAAAATATGTGAAATAATAATAATTAATATTTCATGATTAATAGTTTGCTTTCCTTCTTGGAAATTTGATGAGCTTTTGAGGAATCACTTGGTTAGCCTGAGTCTGTTAATAAAAGATGCCCAAAGAAATTTATGCTGAAATTTATTTTTCACCCTGTAAAGTTTTGCACTGCAAGAAGAAGCAGTCCAACATCTTTGAAGCTATGGGTATTTCCCTTAGAATTTCAATGACGAAGGTGGCGTCTCTCCCACTGAAACCATTAGTAAAAGGCTTGCTCAGCATTTCATGCCTTTATCCTCTCTTACCTCCTTCCTCAGGTCAGGTGCTCAGATTCAGATGGAAAGTAAGCTAATGGGAAACAATAATGTATTTTCCAAAGGTTTCTCTTCCTTTTTCTGTCAATGGGCTGACTTGGCATTTTGTTGGCAGCCTTCAAAGCACTTCACACTTCCCTGGAAAGTGTTGAAAGCTTATAAGTTCTCAGCACATATAATAAATAGGTTTTCAAAACAATCTCTTTTAAAATTGCCAACAATATATAGACTGGGTGAGACACTGTTTCTTCTCTGCTGGTTTTCCCTGGGAGATATTACCAAATAATTATAAAGACCATAGGGATTGAGGCAGCAGTTCAGCCACGATAAATCACTGAAGTTCTGTGACAGGCTTGTCATTGCACAAAGAAAAATATGTTCCAGAAATGACAATACACTGACATGAAATTACTTCTCTCAAGCTGGTTTTAGGTCTAGAAGTTCAAAATTTTTGGTCAGATCAGGTGTGGTGAATACCTACAGCTTTTGCCCCACCCTTACCCCCACCACCCATTTGCCACTCTGCTCCTAACTAACCCCTGCCTCCCTCTGGAGAACTAGCCCCTCCCACACTCAGACCCCATCCTCTGAGTCCGAGCCAACCCCAGCTCCAGGGTTGAACATAAAACTTGAGTCTAAGCCAATCAGCACACTGCATTTCCATGGCCCTAGCTATTTGCTTAGGAATGGTCACATGACCCAACAAGAGCCAATAAAAATGTAGTTAAGTTTTGGGGAAACAGGTATTTTCATTTCTGGATTTAAAGTGTGGGGAGGAAAGCATTGGAGATTTGTTCCCACCATCATGTTATACCACATGAAACCTGAGGCTCTAGTCAAGACAGAAAGAGGCAGAGCAGAGATGTGGAAAGAAACTGAGTCCTTAAATTCAACAATGTCTGAAACTATAACTGTACGGTCCTGTTAAATGAAACAATTTTTTTCTTTTTTCTACTTAAGCAGGTTTTTTTAAAGCTTATTTATTTATTTTGAGAAAGAACCAGAAAGGATGGGCAGAGAGGGGGGCTGACCGAGGATCTGAAGTAGGCTCTGTGCTGACAGCACAGAGCCAGACGTGAGGCTCGAACTCACAAACCCTGAGATCACGACTTGAGCCAATGCTTAATGGACTAAGCCACCCAGATGCCCCATAGCAGGTTTTGATATGATATTCTTTTACTTCAAAATCAAACCAAACAAAAACCCTCAGTGTTCCACCATATACCCTGATTTTAGGTTTGAAAAATATATTCAGTGTAGGTAAAAGTACAAATTAAGTGATGTGATAAAGAGCCTGTATTTCTACATTTCCCAAAGCAGCAAGCACATCCTGGCCACACTCTAGCTTTCCAAGATGGTGTGTGTGTGTGTGTGTGTGTGTGTGTGTGTGTGTGTGTGTGTGTTGGACTGACTGAGTGGGCCCAGAAAGAATAATTCTGTCGGGAATAATTCATGTCAACTGTTAGGGAATCCCTGGGTTTCAAAGCAACAATCACTGGAATTTGGAAGTTCTCTAGTAAATATGCAACTGCCTGTCAATGCTCAATGAGTAGAACTCACTAAAAGCTGAGCCACAGAATAAAATGTCTGTGAGCAAGAAGGCTCTCACTGACCATCTCCTGGCAAGGCCACCTATCTCCCTGAAACAGGAACTCTGACAAACCTGAGAGAAGGTCCCTCCCATCCCCACCTCCACATTGCAGATGCACCCCCGGAGCAGTGAAAAATCAGAGTCAGGGCCTCAGAATGCCTTCCACATCAAAGGGATGTGAGGGTGAGAGCTGACATGGGCAGCACGAGTTTACGCAAGAAACTCATGCAGAGCCTGAGGTCCATGGCAGGAAGAAGCTGGCTTTCTCCTGACAGTGCAAGTTCAGCATTCTCAGCAATTCAAAACTCTTTTTGGACAGGGAAGGCACAGGACTCCAGAAAGAGGAGTCCTCACAAGACCTAGAATTGAAGGAAGAACCAAGACTTGAACAGGAATGGCTTCAGAAAACTATAAACTGAGCAAAGTTCTGTTCTCACTACTGAAGCCTGTGTCCCTTATCAGCACCTCCTTCCCAGAGGTCCAGGGCTCTTCCATGGCTTCAGTCACTGAAGAGATGAGTCAGAGACTTCTTTGTACAAAGGAGTTAGAAATCAGTGTGAGCAAAGGGACACGAAGGAAGGAAGGAAGGAAGGAAGGAAGGAAGGAAGGAAGGAGGGAAGGAAGGAAGGAAGGAAGGAAGGAAGGAAGGAAGGAAGGAAGAAATAGAGTGGGGAGAGAGGAAGGAGGGAAGGGAGGAAGGAGGGAAAGAGGGATGCAGAGGGTATAGTGAGTCTTCGGATGAACTCAAGTGGTGAAACTTCTCAGGCACTGACAACATTCTCAGGCACTTCCCCAACTTCCTTCTCTATATAAGGAATGAAATTCCACTGCTGGAGTTGTATTCCTTTAGCTTTTGGCTTTAATCTCATTAAGATACAGATGTCTTTGGAAAGAAAGTGGTTCAGACATTAAACTGTTGCTCCTCTGTGTGAAAGCTTTTTTATTACAGAAGAAAGTGTGATGTCTAGGAACAAAAATACAAGAGGAAGACAAAGAAATGGGATGCCAAAGAGGGGAAATGGTATTTGGGCAAGTGGTACCCTGGGATGGGCAAAGCACAGACTTTGGAGTCAGAAAGACATGAATTCAAATCTTGATTCTCTTACCTACTAACCTTTACATTTGGCTAGTTACTTCACTTCTTTGAAATGCTACTACCTTCTTTGTGAAATAGATATATATATATATATATAGATATAGATATATATAGATATATATATATATATATGCCATCTCTGTGCCTTAGATCATTGCATCCTCTCTGTCTCGAATGCCCACATAGTCCTTGCCATTTGCCTGCTGACTCCTAACCAGGCAATATTTGATCCGTGTCTTCCTCAGGAAGACTGGACTATAGCATCCACTTACATAGAACAGAGGCAACATCAGTTGTAACCATTGCTATTCCACACTGTGACCTCTCCCTTTGACTGTCTCCACTACAGTGAGATGGCTTTGAGACCCAGGGTCTGTGTGTTACTCACTGGTGCATCCCCAGTGCTTAGGAAATCTGAAAACATCAGGGAAAGGGATCTGGAGAGCTCTCTCCTAGGAGAGATGGAGACACTGGTCTTGAGTGAGCCAGGGCAGAAGCAGGGACCCCTGTGGAAGGCTGTTCCTCCACCACATGGGGAAACAAAAAACAATGTCGACAGAGCTGAGAGAGGGATAGGCAGCCATACCACTTTTCCTTTCCCCAAACCAGCTTCTTAACCTGGAGCAGAAGCCTGAACAGAGACAAGGCAGGAATTGTGACCAGTGTTATTAGACAAAGTTGAATTCAAGGTCAAAAGCACTGTGTGCGGCCACTTCACAATGATGAAGGATGCAATCCACAGTGGAGATAATACTGTCATGATCCATTAGGAATCAAATAACAAAACATCAACATCAGTAAAGTAAAACCATAGGAAATACAAAGAGAAATTGACAAAAATATGAAAGTAATAGAAGGTTTTAATACACGCTTTAGAGCTCTGACAGATCAAGTATATGAAAATAAGTAAAGATATAAAATATGTTAAGGATATAATTAAAATTATGTCTTTCTAGGTTGCTATGGTGCATTTACAAAAGTTATCATCTTTTGGGCATAAATTCCAAGGTGTTATAATGTGAAGAACTACATTCTAAGATTGCAATACAATAAAACAATAAATAAGTAGCAAACAGAAACATAGAAAAGTCAAATACTTGCAGATTTGGGGGAAAACATCTCTCCTAATTAACTATTAGGTCACAGGTAATAGATAAATTACAACTATCAAATATTTAAAAAATAAAATAATAGCATTACCAATTAGAACTGGGAAACGTTCAGGGTGCCTGGGTGGCTAAACGTCTGACTCTTGGTTTCAGATCAGGTCATGATCTCATGGTTCATGAGTTGAGCCCCATGTGGAACCCCTGGGGGAGCCCTGCTTTGGGCTCTGCTCCAACACTGCAGAGCCAGCTTAGGAATCTCTCTCTGCCCCTCCCCCACTCGTGCACACTCTATCCCTCTCTCTTTCTCAAAATAAATGAACAAATTTAAAAAAATAAAAAGAACTAGGATACATTCAAAATTGTACTTACAGGGAAATTCACAACTTCAAACACTTATACCATTAAACAAACAAGAATAAAAATAAATAAGCATTCAACATAAAAAAGTTCAAAGATAAAGAAAAAAAGAAGTTGAAGAAAAATATAAACTCAAAAGACCATGAATCTGTGATCAACAAATAGTAGGATTAAATTAAGAGCAGTTTCTTTGGGGGAAAAAAAATCAATACAACGAATACATCATTGGGCAGCCTAATCAGGAATGAAAGAGAGAAAGCACAAAATTATAACCTTAAGAATCAATAAAGGAGAAAACACAAATGCAGAGAAAAATCCAAAGATACATAGGAGAGCATTTTGCCCAACACTGTATTAGCAACTTTGAAAATATGAATAGAACATATCTTTCCTTATCCCAAAATGTCACATTAGTTTTCTTTACCACAGGCTTGCTGCTTCTGGATGACAGTCTCACATCATGATGGTGACTCCTCACAGACCAGACATCGTGGGAAATTCCGCAGCATCTCACTGATATGTAAAAATGGCCCATGAGGTAGGCATTCCTATCATCATCCTTCTGATTTCACAGATGAACAAACAGTAACTTTGAGAAATTAAATGGTTCATCCAAAACTACATAGCTAATTAGGAACCATACTGAAACTTGACCCCAAGCAGCCTGACTCAAAAGCCACACCAGCGTGCCTCCAGCTGGATGCACTGGTGCTGCTGGTCCAGAGCCCACACTTGCAGCGCAACGCAAGGCTCCATCCTGCCTCCCAGCAGACTGTCCACCGACTGGCACCTGCCACAAGACCGACAGGGCACAAGACGTTCTACAGATTGTACTTACTTCATTGCCATGACCATCCTAACACTCATAGGTATTATTATAATTCCCATTTTACGGGGGGGGGGGGCGGGGGGGGGGGAGTGAGGCCTAGAGAGTTAAGTGCTTATCTAAAGTAAGACAAATCTAAGAGGCAGAGGCAGGATTCACACCCAGATCTGGGAAACCCCCAAACTGTTTTTTTTTTTTTTTTTACACTTCACCAGGCACTCTCATCTACTTGTCTCCACGGGAACTGCCAGGTTTATTCACAGTGTGGTAGTTCATGGGATCAAGAAATGAAACACTGCCCAAGAAAATTAGGAGGCCACGGCCAATAGTAACTACATAAGAAATACTGCCACAAACTGTGGTGCTTTTGATAATTCTCTCAAGAGAAGATGCATTATGTTAGTTTATCATTTTAAGTAAATTCTCAACAAGCTCTTTACCTGTCAGTCTGTATCTGTGGAGACGGTTTTTGTAACATCAGATAAATGAGCAATTAGAGACTTTAAAAGGCTCTTAAATGTGGTGGAGCTTATAAACCTAAACACCCAGGGACAGTAAATGTCACATCAAATGGCTTCAGTACACATTTCCTATCTACCCTTTGTTTCAACAGCTGTAATATGGCACTCCATATCCCAGTCTGAACACATCTGCCTTTGAGCGGGATGTAATGGCAAAATTAGGGACCTGGGACATAGGTCACCTGGACTCTAGACCCACCTGTCCTTGGATGACCTTGACCAAGTCAACATTTCTCTCAGTTATTTGCTAATAAAATGAGAGGGTTGCAACTAGAATATTATGAACAGCTCTCCAAGCTCCAATGGTCTATAGCTTCACAAACCTATGACTTTGACTATGCACACCATCATTCTTTACACTTTTCTATGCAGAATCCTACACAAAGGCAAGTTTAGCCCTTGATAAGTATTAGTTATCATTGTCATCATCATTATGACCTGATGAAGTCACAAAGTCTATCCATAGCAAAAGAAGCAGAACGAGGATCTAAAATTCTACCATTACAGACTCATTCCTTTGGTGTTAAAAGGTTCTAAAATATCTCATATAGGAAAAATGCTCTAAAAATTTATTGCTTTTAAGAAGCAGTACTCTTTTTTTTTAAGTAAAACTCTTTAATGAGCCCCGATATGCAAACAATGGATACTGAGTTTTTCTGGATGAAGTGGGGAATGGAGCAGGGACAGGGCGGGAATGGGCACAGATACCTGGAAGTTTCTCCACTTATTTCTTTCATTCACATGGACACCAAGGCACTGCCTCAAAAACCTGTGATTCCTCAGAAGACCATTTACAATTCATTTCTTTAAGCCAATACCACTTTCCCTCTTTACAGATTAAGGAGCCAATAAAGATTAAGCTGAGTGATTGAAAATGGAGAACAGCGGGGCAGTTGCAGAGGAGGCCAGACTCTAGGACGGAGGGGAGAGGAAAGAAGCTAACCTTTACTGAGGGTCTTCTGTCCGTTGTGTATTTTGCTAGACCCTTTAAATAAGCAATAAGGGGAAAACATTTAAATTATACATATTTACCAAGGCCCGGTTCCCACGTCAACCCCTTTTCTTGTGTACCAGATCCCATCCTCGCTTCTCTACTCAGGACACTGCTCTCTTCTAAATCAGTATCTCCCACCTGAGTCACAGCTGTGGCTTCCTGCCTCCCACCAATCCACACTGTGCTGTCAGCGTGGCACTCTGACCAGAACCTGCAATCCCTGTGCTCAGAGTAAAAGCCAAAATCCTCCACTGGCCTCCAAGGGATGCGCGGTCTGGGCCTGATGCTATCTGGCCTCATCTCCTGGTTCACCCCCTCACACTCTGCTGCAGGCACGCTGGCTCCCTGCTCCTCTGGGAAGATCCCAGGCACGCTTCTGCCACAGTACCTTTGCACCAGCTGTCCCCTCTACCCGGGACACCCTTCTACAGACATCCACGTGGCCCTCTCTCTACCTCCTGCAAGCCTTCTCTCCAACCGCCCCCCCCCCAACAAGTTTCCCTATTTAACACGACTGACCACTACCCGCTTGGGCACTTCAACTTCCCCTCCTGTTAAGCCAATTCATACACTGAAGTCTGAACCCCCAGTAGCTCTGAATGTGACCTTATTGGAAATAGGGTCATTGTCAATGTAATTAGTTAGGATGAAGTCATGCTGGAGTCACGTGGGCCCCTGATTCAACATAACTGGTGTCCTTATAAAAAGAGGAAATTGGGACGCAGAGATGGACATGCCCACAGGGAGAAAGCCATGTGAAGACTAAGGTTTTGCTACCACCAGCCAAGGAACAACCAAAAGCCAGGAGAGCCACCTGGCACAGATCCTTCCCAGACCCCTGCACCTCAGACCTCTGGCCTCCAGAGGTGAGGGCAAAGAATTTCTGTTGCTTGTACTACTCAGTCTGTGACACTTTGTTACCACAGCCCTGGAAACTAACTCACTCCTTCTGTTCTGCTTTTCCTATTTCCCATGGGACTTTCTAATGTGTCACACAGTATCATTTCTTGCTGTTTTTTAAATATATTGTCAAGTTAGCTAATATGCAGTGTATACAGTGTGCTCTTGGCTTCGGGGGTAGATTCCCATGATTTGTCACTTACACCCAGTGCTCTTCCCAGCAAGTGCCCTCCTCAGTGCCCATCACCCATTTTCCCCCTCCCCCTTCAACCCTTAGTTTGTTCTCTGTATTTAAGAGCCTCTATGGTTTGCCTCCCTCTGTTTGAAACTATTTTTTCCTTTTCCCTTTCCCTTTCCCTCTCCTCATGGGTTTCTGTTAAGTTTCTCAAATTCCACATATAAGTGAAAACATGTCTCTTTCTCTGACTGACTTATTTCACGTAGCATAATACCCTCCAGTTCCATCCACGTTGTTGCAAATGGCAAAATTTTATTCTTTCTCATTGCCAAGTAGTATTCTATTGCAAATATAAATCACGTTTTCTATCCATTTTTCCTAAAACTTGTGTGAAACCACAAAACACCCTGAATAGCCAAAGTAATACTTAAGAGGAAAACCAAAGCAGGAGGCATCACAATCCTAGACTTTAGCCTCTACTACAAAGCTATAACTATAATCATCAAGACAGTACAGTATTGGCACAAAAACAGACACATAGACCAATGGAATAGAATAGAGAATCCAGAAATGAACCCACAAATGTATGGCCAACTAATCTTTGACAAAGCAGGAAAGAGTATCCAGTGGAAAAAAAAAAGGCAGTCTTTTCAGCAAATCGTGCTGGGAGAACTAGACAGCAACATGCAAAAGAATGAAACTGGACCACTTTCTTACACCATTCAGAAAAATAAACTCAAAATGGATGAAAGACCTAAATGTGAAACAGGAAACCATCAAAACCCTAGAGGAGAAAACAGGTAAAAACCTCTTTGACCTGAGCCACAGCAACTTCTTACTCAACAGGTCTGCAAAGGCAAGGGAATTAAAAGCAAAAAGGAACTATTGGGGCTTCATCAAGATAAAAAGCTTCTGCACTGCAAAGAAACAATCAACAAAACTAAAAGGCAACCAACAGAATGGGAGAAGATATTTGCAAATGATGTATCGGATAAAAAGGGTTAGTATCCAAAATCTATAAAGAACTTACCAAACTCCACACCCGAACAACAAATAATCATTTCTTTCTTTTAATGTCTATTGTCTTATCTCCTCCTTCTGGATTCTAACATAACCTCTAAAGGGGCACAGATCTTGGTCTACTTTACTCACTGATGTCTAATGTAAGTGGATTAAGCAAATGCTTCCAAATGAATGATTGAACAAATACATTTACCTCCTTTCTTCTATTTCCTCCAGAAACTAGCATTAAATTTGGCCTTACTCTTGTGTGCCTTAGTTCTCAGACTTATCTTCCTGACCGACAGCCCTCCCCCACCTTACCCACTCTCACTACCCATCTTCCCACCTGGAGGGACAATAAGAACATGTTGAGACGGATGCAGCCCACGAGGGTGCAATTACACTGATGTTGCACATATTTAATCCTCATGTGAGCCCTGTGAAGCAGACATTGTAATCCCATTATATGGATAAGGAAACTGAGGTTCATAAAAGTCAAGTAATATGCCCCTAGCATCCTGTGTGGAAAACACTTACACATGTTGACCTACTCTCTTCCTTCTTTAGCATGGCAGCTTCCGAGGGGCAGGAACAGCAATGGTCATCTCTGTGTCGCAAGCACGCAGGCCAGACCGGCACACAATAGGTGCTTCGTGAACACTGCTGGACTCTCCACTGTGACACCACTGGCAAGCGGCAAAGCTGGACTGCAGCGCAGGCTGGCCCCACGGCCCATGCTCCTGCCATATAGCTCCCCCGGCCGGCGGAACATGGGCACATCACAGCTGCCTTTTATTTTTCCAAAGTTTTTCAGCGGCCCCATCTCCCCACCATCCACCCAAAGCACTTTCCCACTCCCCCCCCGGCCCCAAGTAACCATGTTAACACCTGCTGAACACCCTCCCATATACACAAATGCAAATGTGCCTACGTAGAATTTTTGCCGGTTTTCTTTTTTTTTTTAATGAGGTCTTCTCCATTCATGTGTGCATCTTGCTTTTCTCATTCAGCAACAACATTCCTGAAAACTCATCTAAGGTGAACTGGTTTGCCTCCAAATATTTCCTTGTAATGACTGCATGGTGTCACAATTTATTCAACCATATGTCACTGTTGGGGATTCAGCTTATTTGCAGAATCTTTTTTCTCTTGTGTTAGTTTTGCTACATTAAACATTCATACATGGATAACACCTATGGATAGATTCCCAGGAGTGAGATTATTATATTAAAAATTAAATGTATCAGGGCCCCTATGTGGCTACGTTGGTTGAGAATTCAACTCTTGATTTCGTCTCAGGTCATGATCCAGGGATGTGAGATTGAGTCCCATGTCAAGCTCCACGCTGAGTGGGGAGCCTGCTTGAGAATCTCTGTTTGCCCCCACTCGCTCTCCCTCTCTCTCTAAAATTAATAAATTAATTAATTTAAAATGTCTCTCTCAAAAAAAAATTAAGTGTATACATGCTTCTATTACTTATAATGGAAATTCTCAAACATATAAAAGTAAAGGAAATCAAATAATGAGCCCCCCTAAACCTAATGCTCACAGCTTCAGTGGTTATGAAATCATGGCCAATCTGGTTTCATCAAATCCATTACCCACAGTCTAGAATGTTTTGAAGGAAAACTGATATTCTATCACATAATCTGTAAATATTTCTGCCTGTATCTCTAAACGTTGAGGACTTTTTAAAATAATACTACCAGAATATTATTATCAAGCCTAAAAAATTAACAATTATTTCTTCCTATCATCCAGTCTTCAGGCAGTGTTAAAATTCCCTCGACTGACCATAAACAATATTTTCACAGTTTGCTCAAACCAGAATCTTATTAAGTTTCAAGAATTACAATTGGTTAATATGTTTCTTGTCTCTTAAGTCCCTTTAATTTATAAATGTTCCCCTTCATATCTGTGTGTGTGTGTGTGTGTGTGTCCCTTGCAATGTCTTTGTTGAAAAAACAATGGTCATGGGATGCCTGGGTGATTCAGTCAGTTAAGCCTCTGGCTGTTGATCTCACAGTTCATGAAATCAAGCCCCATATTGGCTCTGTGCTGACAGCAGAGACTGCTTGGGATTCTCTCTCTCTCTCTCTCTCTCTCTCTCTCTCTCTCCCTGCCCTTCCCCTGCTTGTGCCCTCTCTCTCTCTCTCTCTCTCCCCCTCTCTCTCACTCATACAAAATATAAATAAATAAACTTTTAAAAAATGTTTAAAAAAGTCACATGCTTAAATGCAGGCCTAGGCCACTCTCCCCTATTATGATTTTACCCTGCATGCTCGCTCGCTCTCTCTCTCTCTCTCTCTCTCAAAATAAATAAACATTAAAAAGAAACAAAGAAAGAAAAAAGAAAAAACAGTCATTTGTCCTAAACAGTTTTCCACAGTCTTCATTTTACAAATTGCCTCACCCCAATATCATCTTGTCCCCAACAACTGGTATTTAGATCTAGAAGCTTGATCAGATTCAGGCTGGAACTCTTTGCAAGAACACTTCATCGGTGGTGCTGTATACTTGCATCCGGAGCACACAATGTCTGGTTGTCCCTCTTGTGCTATTAGCAGTCACCGATAATATTGCCTAGATTCATCTTTTCTGTAGGAGATAAATGTAAATGGATGGAATCTTAAGTTCATCATTCTTCATTTCTCAGCTGGCATACTTCTATAAAGAGAAAACTCCCCTTACCAACTCATTTATTATCCTAAGGCACAATCCATATAACCAAGTCTGGATAAATTATTCTTTCCCTTTATTTGCCAGGTTTCAAAATAACAAGGTATTTTTGTAGTATCACCTAAATGAGGGTTGTTGGGATTTTTGTTCTGTTTCAAGCTTATCTTTACAAACTTGCGGGTTTTCAAATGCAAATATAGGGTTAACAAATTCATTCTCCTTTTCTATGGAAAACTGACCTTGGGTTAACTTTCTAGCTCTGTTCCCCTGGAAACCTAATAAAGGTGGAATGCCATCTATGTTACCAGGCAACATTGCTCATGGTAAAAATGACCTCTAATTAGTAAACTATACCTGGCCTGGGAGGACTGTGAATTAACTATAAATACCCAGTGAGAATCCATAGTTTGAACTCCTCTGAATGCAGTGCATTCTTGCAACTGGGTATGTCCCTTGCTAGGCCTCCTGAAAGCTATTCCCGTGGGAGGAAATAAAACATATTGGTTCATATGGGGAATGGAGCTTATAAACCAGAATAGCACCTATACTCATTCACGTGGGCCAGATTCCACCAAGAAACAGACTATGAAATGGAGATTTGTGCACAGGAGGTTTATTGGAGAGGGCTCTCGGGGAGTGAGGGAAATCAGATTTTGCAGAGGAAAAAGCTAAACTACAGTATAGTTTCAACTGTAAACCTCAGCCAATCCAATCGGACTTCCTCAGTAAGTGGGATGGCCATTTAAAGTCCTAATTTAGGAAGGTGTGCTCCCTGAATAGGGGCGTACTCTTGGGCAAGGCAGCTTTTCTCCACAGAACACAATCCCCAGAGATTGGTTCAAGTGTGAACTGTGAGCAGCCAGCACTCATACAACTGGGGGAACGATTATCTGGGTCTTAACAAGGATCCCCAGGCTCAAGTACCACAGCATCACTACACCTGCTCATTTGGTCTCATTCCTTCACACCTGAGCCATCACACCTGCCTCTGCCCTGCTGAAAAGCTGTCCTTCCTGTCCTACCTCCACCAGCACAGCTAACAAACGGATGCCAGAGGGGACCTGTTCAGTTTTGGGAAACGTAGATCTAAACCCACATTTACCTTGTACATTTCCTGCCCCACATCTGGTATCATCCATTTCTCCAAAGAACCTGGCTTCTTTTCAGTAATATTCAGGACCACAATCCAGGAGACGGAGGGCTCATTACTACTGGTTAAGTCATGGTTTCTGGGACTTTTCAGTGGCTGGAGTTAAGAAATATGTTGCTGTTTGGGTTTTTTTTTCCCCCCCAGATAAGATACGTCATGAGTTTCATATTCAGGACTACATAATTTTCTTAGCTTCGTCAGTTGTCCATCTGTATGCCCCTTCCCCGTTGTCCAAAATGGTGATTCTCACTGACATCAACCTAATTCCTTGTTTGCTTTACTGTACAAACAAAGCCTTACCCACATAAGATTTCCAGAATAAGAATACCAACACTACATTACTGAAAGAATTTAACTTCTCTTTGCTTTGTTTTATTTGTTTGTTTTGTTTCCCCTTAGGGATTAATGCCCCCTCCCAGGGATATATCACCAAATTAACTGTGTTTTAAACTAACTTAAAATAATTCCTCTTCATATGTGCCACAAATTCACTTCACAGATTCGTTTGTTTCATTTTGCTTTAATTTTTAGGATTGGGCTTTTTAGTTTAATTTTGTTCTATAATTATGTAAAATATTTAAGTAGTTTCAAAATCAATTCTATAAATTAGGTCGTATAGGCCCCTCAATCTTTTTTCTGCCCTCCCTCATAAATCTAATCTTGTGGTTTATTTTTCAATATCATAGGAAAAGATTAACCAGTGACTTAAGACCTTTCTTGAAATGAATAGTAGC
The DNA here is from genome assembly GCF_022837055.1 of Prionailurus viverrinus. NCBI lineage: Eukaryota > Metazoa > Chordata > Mammalia > Carnivora > Felidae > Prionailurus > Prionailurus viverrinus. Next base: position 36,123,499 of record NC_062569.1, read on the forward strand.
ATATTACATGCACATTTCTACACCTGGCTTTTTGTACTCAACAATATATTTGAGAAATCATTTTGAAACAGTCAACAGAGGTCTTTTTCATTGGTTTATATAACTGCATTAGACAGTGGATGTACCTGTGTGGATATGTTTCGGTTTGTGTAGATATATGTTAGTTTATTTGATCAGTTCCCTATTGATGGGTATTTGGATTGTTTCTCATTTTATACTCTCAAAATAGTGCTATTATAAGTAACACAATGAGTGAAACTCCCTTCTTTTTTTTTTTTTTTTTTTTTTTTTTTTTTTTTTGCTAGTATATCTTTGGGAGAGATTCTTATCACTGGAATTGCTAGGTAAAGAGATGTAATTTTGAGATTCCACTTTCATGCCCACTATGATGGCTATAATAATAATAATTTTAAGAGAACAATAACAAATTTTTGCGAGGGTGTAGAGAAATTATAACTCATATATTGCTGACAGGAACGGAAAGATGTAAAATCCATCTGTTTTGGATGCACAGTTTGGCATTTCCTCAAAAAGTTAAACACAGAGTTACCATATGACCCTGCAATTCCACTTCTAGGTGTATACTCAAAAGAACTGAAAACATGTTCATACAAAAACCTGAACACAAATGTTCACAGCAACATTACTCGTAATAGTCAAGAAGTAGGAAAAACACCTATGGCCATCAATGGATAAGCAAAATGTTGTATATACCTACAATGTTATTCAGCCATAAAAAAATAAACACCAATACATGGTAAAACATGGATGACCCTTGAACACATTATGCAAGAAGCCAGATACAAAAAGCCATATGCTATATGATTCCATTTATATGAAATGTCCAAAATAGACAAATCCGTAGAGACACAAAGTAGATATATGGTTGCCCAGAGATGTGGGAAGGGGGCATAGAAAGTGATGGGTAATGGGCACAGGGTATCTTTTTGGGGTGATGAAAATATTCTGGATTTAGCAAGTGGTGATGGTTGCACAGTCTTGTGAATATACTAAAAACCATCAAATTGTTCACTTTAAAATGGTGATTTTCATGGTAATTAAACTATATCTCAATAAAAAACTTTAAGTTAAAAAAAAAAACTAAAACAACAAGGAGCCTTACACAGACCAGTGATGAAAACGTACTATAAATCCAGGAGTAAAACTCAAACCTCTGTGCCTGGAGGATAGAGAAGAATATTTGAGAAAATTGGGAAAATGGGGGCGGGGGGGAAGCATCTCCCATGCATTGTTGGTGTCAGTAGAAACTGACGCATTCATTTAAATAAGTAATTTAATAGTAATCTATCAAAAAATAATAATAAAACACACACGCTATGATCCAGAATTTCCATTTGTAGGAACTTAAAATCAATGTGTGGCTGGCACAGTTAGCACTCAGTGAATGTTCTTTCCTAATATAAAGGTGATAATCACAGGGAGAGATAATAAATTACACAATAAACTCCTACAGCCAAATTCAGCTCTCACTTCTGCTCCCTTTTGGAAAAATACTGAGACAGTGTTTATACCATAGGGTAGTATGATCATGAAACCTTTCTCTTTTAATCTTTGCAAGCTGCATAAAGTAAAGGAAAGCGAAATTCTCCCCTAAAATATGAGGCCATTTCTAGAAATACTGAGCATATACTAAAAGCAAAGTTAAAGAAGATCATGTAGAGTTCCAGCCTCTTGATAAAAGGGAGATCACGGGGAGGAAAACAGCTTGAGCCTCAGCCAAACACCATGAAGCTACAAAAAAGCCAAGAAGTATTTAGAGTGACATATGCATGAAGCCTCCTGAAACTCAGCAATGACTATGCAGCAATTGACAAACTCAATGACTACTGAAAGGCATGCCTAAGTGAACTTCTATCTTTTTTTCCCTTTAATTCTTTCTCCAAATGTTGATTTCCCTTAAATGTGGCATTGCCATGATTTGTAAATACGGTGCTTTGTTCATTGCATTAAGAGTTTAATCAACGCAGAAAAGCCCAGGGAGAGGAACATCATGTCAGTCCACTCCCAATTAACCATTCCAGACCTTTCAGTCCATGAAGACATACCCTGAAATCAACTAGCCCAAGTGGCAGGGAAAACCTCAAGCAAAGAGATATAGCTTCTTGAATCCACCCCATAGCCCAAAAGGTGACAAACCTCCAGGATGCTGTTTGCATCAACCCTACTCTGGACCTGATCCTGTGGAAGCATGGAGTGTCCTTCAGCAGCCCCTGCCACTAGCCCCAACATCTCACCCACCCAGCATAGTGAGACATGGTGGGGAGACAGGGATTGTGACATAAGCAAATGGCCTCAGGCTGATATAGGTAAATGCCAACCCAGGAGCTTCCTAGTAGGGATGCCGCCTGTAAAAGTCTCACGACAGCCAACCTCTTGCAATCTCCAAGTTGAGGACCTCATCAGAGGGAGGAGGGACTCCTGCCTGGGAGCCCACAGGATTCTGGTAGAGAAGGCGTCAAGAGCTCTGGGCAGCCGGTAGCCATCATGTAGGCGCCATGGAGACTGCCATGTGTGTTTGCTCTCCATGTTGTACATGGCAGAGATGTTGTCCTCAACTATGCTCCTGTCTGTGCTGCAAGTTCCTCTTCACCTCAGAGCGGAACTGCACCTGCTTCCCCTGCCCTTACAAAGATGAGCGCAATTGCCAGTGCTGCCACTGCACCTGCTCTGAGAACCCCAACTGCCACTGGTGCTGCTGCTCCTGGGCCAATGACCCCAACTGCAAGTGCTGCTGCACGACCAGCAGCAACCTCCAGTGCTACTACTATGAGAGCCGCTGCTGCCGCAATGCCACCATCACGTTCCACAAGGGCCGCCTCAGGAGCATCCGTACCTCGTAAGTGCCGGGTGCCCGACGGGGCCCTTGCCAGCTGTGGGCTCCATACGTACCCCCGCCCCAAGTCCCTTTCTCCCTCGGAAAAAAGGAGGCCAAGAACTTTGTAGCAATTAAGCCTGTCCTAAACAGCCAGTGACCACCTCTAGCCCTGAGTCCCACATCCATGCCCCACCAGCTGTGTGAATAGGCACTGGGCTCTCTCACCTGCACTAAATAGTAGTGGCTAATACTCAGCGTATAAGCCACTTGCCAGGCACTGTGTGCCCCCCAGCAACCCTCACAGCACGCCCACCACACCAACGAGGAAACGGAGCCTTTGGAAGGTGAAGTTGCCCAGGATCACACAGCTAGTAAGACGCAGCCAGATTTTGAACCCGGAATCTGTGTCTTAACTTAAAAATGTTGCACTGCAAAATGGAGAGTATAGGATCTGTTGTGATTCGGTGGGTTTGGGGATTAACGTATGCACCTTGTAATCTGTTACGGGATTTAAAAATATAAGTTGCCCTTTCTCTTCCTCCTCTGAACTTTTGATACCTTCAACATTTATTGGAAAAGTAGTAACTTCCACAGGCCACTTTTGACCCCTATGTCCTTTATAAGTACCCCGGACCAACTCCTGCCAGCCTTCTCATTCTTCCCACCTGGAAGTCATGCATCTCAGGGTCTCAGTTACTCACATGGGGCATGAATGCTCTGTGACAAGCAATTGCATATTCTCTTCCTGCTCTGACCAAGGCAGTCCTTTTATGTCACATGTGAGGGGAGTTTGGAGTAGCAAGGGCAGACTTCTTAGAGAAGGAAAGATCACAGCTCAGAACCATAAGAGGAGAGCTTTTGGAGAGGCAGAAAAATGAGACGCAGGTTTGAAGCCTTTCAGGCTGGAAAAACAATTCTGTGAGTAAAGTTTCAGTGAATTCAGGAGAAGGATATGATCCATCTTGCAGTTTAGCACTTAGGAGATGCTTAACAGACACTACTCTCCATTCAGGGAGCTCTTGTGGTGTTTGCATGAGTAGAGGATCCAGGGGTTCTGGATGCAAGTCCAGAGGTTCTCAGGTGCAGAAAGTAGCATCCACATTCCTCTCTCCTGACTCAATACCCCATTTCCTGCATATCAGCCATGGAGAGTCACTGGCCACAGTTCAACGGAGGAGGGATGACATTGGTGTTGTGGGAAGATGCCTTAGGTCAGTTAACTCCCAAACTTTGCTTTACAGGAATCACCTGGGGGTCTTTACAAAGGTCCTCACTGCCAGACATTCTGATTTCATTGGTCTGGGGGATCACCTGGACATCAGAATTGTAAAAGCCACCCCAAGTGATACTAAAATGCAGATGGCCTGGAGGGATCAGAGGGAAGCCAGGAGACCTTCCGGGTGACACAGTGAGAACCCAGGTGCTAGGGGAACAGGCCTGAATTGAAGGGAGGGTGTGTGCATGGGAGGAGAGGCCAGATATCTCAGCAAGAAGGCAAGGCTGCTGGGTCTGGTGGCTGTTTGGGCATGGAGCCACAGCCACTGAATGCCCGGGTCCAAGCCTGAGGCTTTCAGAGGATAGTCAGAGACGCTATTGCAAGTGTCAGGAGGTGGGCAGTGGGAACACTGAGGCTTGTCTTCCATCTGGCCTCTCTCCTGGTTTCTGAATCCCTGCCTCCCCCTGCTCCTCATCACCACTTCCTGCTCAACACCTTGCTCATCCAGCCCACTCTGGTCTCAAGCATCTCTTTCTGACTTTCTCATTTCTTTCCCACTTCCTTTTTGACCTCCACCCAAACTCCCTGGGCTGCCTTTCAGCCCTGCTGTTTCTTCTACCAATGTCCCCTTCCCTCCCGCTTTATATTACACCATGCCATCTCCCTTTTTATATTACACCATGATTCTCAGAGTCCTACCTTCTCGAACTAAAGAGGTTCATCCAGCTATCACGTGTACAACTCACTGTCGCTCCAGTGACCCCTTGAAGGCCCAGGCAGGAGACTGAGAAAGCAGAGAGGGAATGGGCTGAGAACATCGAGGCCAGCAGGCCTAGGACCCAGCATCCAAATCCTTAAGGGATGAACTTTTCAGGAGCCTGAGTGCCACAAAAGGCATTCTCTGCCACCACAGGGCCATTCCCATTCAGTATGCTTTGGCAACACCTTTGACTGTCTGGGCTCTGAGACATAGGCCCATGGGGAAGGAGATAGGAGCATACAGGAACCTCAACAAGTCAGAAGCAGAAGAAAATACAGCCACAATGTCAAGATCAACACCCAAATATCACTAATGTGAACAGAAGATAAGAGACAGGATCAATCACAAATTGTATATCTGTTTACCTCCATCCCCACAGCTAATTCATTTATTTTCATAAACTGCTTTTGCCCTGATTGTAGCTTCTTAAAATATGCATTTGAATTTTACAAGTATGCTTTTACCTCATCCATGGTTCCTACAATTAAATACATGAAATCCACCTCAGACAAATAATCAACACACACACACACACACACACACACACACACACACACAAATAATAGAACCATATACTTCTCATGGACGTGACCACTCTTTTCCTCTACTGTGGACATTAGCTGGCCAGTACCAGAGGGGACTAATTGCCGAGGCCACATTTATTGAGTCCTTACTATGTATCAGCAGTTAGTCACTTTATCATGGATTACCTCATGTAGACTTTGTAAAATTCTCATGAAGGAAATAGTATCGTTAGCTTTGACCATTGGATTACAGATGAGAAAAGTGAGAATGGGAGGGATTAAGAAATTCGTCTCAAAGGTGCAGCTCTAAAGGGGTACATTCCACCATGAACAATCTGTCCCTAGAGCCTAGACCCTTAACTCTTACCTGTCGGTCTGCTGGTTCTAGGCTTAGTTCAAGGGACTGACCTCCTGGTGTCCTGAGGACACTTTACCCATCCTCTTCTGTGTTCTACCCTATATACTGTAATACTGATGATGCCAATGCCTGCCAAGCAAGAACATGCTTGTAGGTGGACAAGATTGGATTTACTGAGTCACTGCACCAAGTGAGAACATACACCATGGTTAAGAGTAAGGTGTCTCGGTAAGAAGGCATCTGCAAGTTATTATGAAATTTAGGCTCATTTCAGGTGAGGAAGTGGGGGTAAATCTCCTATCAGGTATCTTAATAAAAATCTGGTTTACAAGATGGGAAGGTCACAGGGCACCAAATGCTGCAATCGGTGAAAAAGCAGCAGTCGCTCCCATGAACCAGGATAGGCGAGATCTGGTCGTTTTGTGGTTTGGACGATGTTCTTGTCTTGCCTGCGTTCAAACAGGAGGAAGTGGTCTTATTTCTGTTTTGCTCCATCACAGTCCCAGAATGGCTGTGTCGGGTGTTGGTATTCTGATGGGCAACAGAGCACTGAGGCCCCACTGATGGTGCCAGACCAGTCTGTCCTGCTTTCTCGTCTTCAAAATTCACAATGTGCAGTCGTTCAGCACTTACTGTGTTCCCAGGACTGCTCTCAGTCAAGCTTTGTAGGTATTAAATGTAGTTTTAGTCCCCTCAAGAAACTATAATGTGACTACCAATTTTATAACGAGGCAAAAGGCAGAGAGAGGTCAATTAACTGCCCTGAGGTCACCCAGCTAAAGGATGTTGGAGGCAGGCTTAGAACCCCAGTGCCCTGGCACAGAGCCTGTGCTCCCCACCATCACACTGGCCTGCCTGGCAGTGACCCCCAGTTCTTCCAGAGGCCATAAATGGGGTGAGCTCTGGAGCCGGCCTCCTGAAGTCCTCCCGTGTCCGCTTCTCCTTCCAGCTCCAAGACCGCGCTGCGCATCGGCAGCAGCGACACCCAGGTCGATGAGGTGAAGACGATGCCCGCCAACAGCAACCTGGTGCACCATCTCTCGTGCCCCCTGTGTAACCGGCTGCACCTGCACTCATTCATGCTGCCCTGCAACCACAGCCTGTGCGAGAAGTGCCTGCGGCAGCTGCAGAAGCACGCCGAGGTCACCGAGAACTTCTTCATCCTCGTCTGCCCCGTGTGCAGCCGCTCGCACTGCATGCCCTACAGCCACAAGATGCAGCTGCCGGAGAACTATCTGCGCGGGCGCCTCACCAAGCGCTACATGCAGCAGCACGGCTACCTCAAGTGGCGCTTCGACCGCTCCACCGGGCCCACCCTTTGCCAGGTGTGCCGCAGTCGGCGCATCGCCTACAAGCGCTGCATCACGTGCCGCCTCAACCTCTGCAATGACTGCCTCAAGGCCTTCCACTCGGACGTGGCCATGCAGGACCACGTCTTCGTGGACACCAGCTCCGAGGACCAGGACGAGAAGATCTGCATCCACCACCCGTCCAGCCGCATCGTCGAGTACTGCAGCCAGGACAACCAGCTGCTCTGCACCTTCTGCAAGACGGCATTCCACAACGGCCACGACACCGTCAACCTCATCGACGCCTGCTCCGAGAGGGCGGCCGCCCTCTTCAGCGCCATCGCCAAGTTCAAAGCAGGTCCTGGTCCCCTCCCCTCCCCTGCACAGTCACCCCTAGTTCAGGTACTGATGGGGAGAACGGCTCCAGGCAGTCTGCTTGGTGAGAGCCTCCCCCACCTGGTGGGCCAGTCCAAGCACTGGGAAACACTGAGCCAGGCTGCCAGGCACTGGCCTGGTGTGCACGCCGGGCAACCATCACCAGCCTCCTAACCTCCCTGGGCCTTGGCTTTCTCACCTATAAAATGGGCACAGCGGTAGTAACTCCGCTGGGTGATTGTGAGGATTAAATGGGTTATTCTATGTGAAGCAGGCAAAAAAGTATCTGGCACATAATCCGTGCAGAAAGATTCTATAATCTTGGTTATAATCTTCATGACCTTGGGCCTCATTTCCTCCTTTGGAAAATGATGAGTTTCATCTTCCAGTATCCTGAAGTTCTGTGAGCCTTTCTGAAGGGTTTTGTCACAAAAGTTGAGTATCTTCGGTGTTTTCCCAATTTCCAGAGGGAAAAAATTAAATCGATGTTGAGAATTATTTCAATTTAAAATTTTCCCCGACAGCGTTTTCCCCAAAACTTGCAAACACCAAAGTAAACAAACTGGTAACAAACACATAATAACAGAAAAACTCAGAAATAGCCAATAACATTCTGGTCAACGGCTGGTTTTTCCTCTGCATGCCTGCTCAAGGTTATTTTATATTGGTTACCTATAAAATAGTACATTTTGGTTAAGGGAAACTGAGCCTAGTTTCCATGCTGGAACCCAGTACAACAATATCTTGCAGGGTTCAGTCAAGAGCCTCATAATTTCTGGGTGTGGATCCACTTGATTAGACATGAGGATCTCCGGCATCCTTTTAGGGCTCTTAGCCCCTGGGAATAGCTTCCTTGAATATAGGCCTACTTTGCCCAGGCCCTTTAGAAGAAGTATGCCTGGTCTCCTCACTCCTCCTGCAGTACAGGAACTGAAATTCCCTCCATGAATAGGACAATGGGGATTCCACGAATTCACTGGCACAAGGCAACTTGTAAATGGCAGACCCAATCTATCTGACTCCAACATCCATGTTAAATCCATAACATTCCTTTGACAACCTTCTCTGTGCTAAACAGCAACCAGAATCTAAAGACTGGAGGACTGGAACACAACAGAAACCACCACCACCACTACCACCCTCACAATCTGTGGTCTATCTCATTTCCTTAAGGACCGGCCTGCATCAAGTGACCAAAGTGCCCCGGATCACCCCAGCCCTTTCCCTTTGTGTCCATGTGTAAATATGCCTGAACATATGAGTGGGAGAGTTTTTCTCTGAGCTGCACATAAAGGTCCTATTGGATGTAGAGATGGGTCAGAGATGGACTTTGCTAACTCTGTCACCTAGGACCTCTCACCAGCATGGGTGTTTCAGGAATACCTTCATTTCTCAATTACTTATACTAGGAAACATTGTTTGTCGATTGATATTTATTCTGTTTTGGAACCACCATCAGGGAAATCTCTATATTAAAGAAACTCTATAGGAGCCACATTACCAAGCAAATGGGTAGTCCCACTGGTTCCCAGAGGGTTTCTTAAGGTGGACTCACTGCCTGGGCTCAGCTGGATTCTCTGGGGCCTCAGCACGGGAAGGGGTTGCTGACTATAGTCTGCTGTGCCCCCCATGCAACTATAAGAGGCCTGAGCCTTTAACACAGAAGAAACCTAGGATAGTTTTCTCAGAGTCCAGAGCACCTAGAAGCCAGACAATGAAATTCAATTCAATATGAGGGGACATCAGTTCAAATTCCAAAGAGCCCAGCAATTGGAAGGACACAGGGGTCACCTTCATGGCATATCCATTTATTTATTTATTTATTTATTTATTTATTTATTTATTTATTTATTTAAATTTACATCCAAATTAGTTAGCATATAGTGTAACAATGATTTCAGGAGTAGATTCCTTAATGCCCTTACCCATTTAGCCCATCCCCCCCCCCAACACCTCCAGTAACCCTCTGTTTGTTCTCCATATTTAAGAGTCTCTTCTGTTTTGTCCCCCTCCCTGTTTTTATATTATTTTTGCTTCGTTTCCCTTATGTTCATCTGTTCTGTGTCTTAAAGTCCTCATATGAGTGAAGTTATATGATGTTTGTCTTTCTCTGACTAATTTCGCTTAGCATAATACCCTCTAGTTCCATCCACATAGTTGCAAATGGCAAGATTTCATTCTTTTTGATTGCCAAGTAACACTCCATTGTGTACATATATACCACATCTTCTTTATCCATTCATCCATCAGTGGGCATGTGGGCTCTCTCCATACTTTGGCTATTGTAGATAGTGCTGCTATAAACATGGGGGTGCATGTGTCCCTTCGAAACAGCATACCTGTATCCCTTGGATAAATACCTAGTAGTGCAATTACTGCGTCCTTAGGTAGTTCTATTTTTTATTTTTTGAAGAACCTCCATACTGTTTTCCAGAGTGGCAGCACGAGCTTTCATTGCCACCAGCAGCGCAAAAGAGATCCTCTTTATCTGCATCCTTGCCAACATCTATTGTTGCCTGAGTTGTTAATGTTAGCCATTCTGACAGGTGTGAGGTGGTATCTCATTGTGGTTTTGATTTGTATTTCCCTGATGATGAGTGAAGTGAAGCATTTTTTCATGTGTCTGTTGGCCATCTGGATGTCTTCTTTGGAGAACTGTCTGTTCATGTCTTTTGCCCATTTCTTCGCTGGATTATTTGTTCTTTGGGTGTTGAGTTGGTAAGTTCTTTATAGATTTTGGATACTAACCCTTTATCTGATATGTAATTTGCAAATTCTGTCAGTTGCCTTTAGTTTTGCTGATTATTTCCTTTGCTGTGCAGAACATTTTTATTTTGATGAGATCCCAATAGTTCATTTTTGCTTTTGTTTCCCTCGTATGGAATATCCATTTATATGTAGGTAGAGAATTTACCCTGTCCATCCTTTCTGAGGGAACCCCCTCCCCCACCCCTCAAATTTTTTTAATTTAAAAAAATTTTTTTAAATGTTTATTTATTTTTGAGATAGAGAGGGAGAGAAACAGAGCATGAGCGGGGGCCGGGGGGTGGGGGAGGGAGGGCAGAGAAAGAGGGATGCACAGATTCCAAAGCAGGATCCAGGCTCTGAGCTGTCAGCACAGAGTCCAATGCAGGACTTGAACTCACACATCATGAGATCATGACCTGAGCTGAAGTCAGACTCTGAACTGACTGAAAGGTGCCTCCACCCCTCAAATTTTTTTAACCAGAGTTCAAACTTGCTTTTAAGGACTCAACTTATTTTGGGGGAAGGTGCCATAAATCTACATTTTAAATAAATCTTCAAGTACTTCAAAATCAGGTGATCTGACAATACACTGAGAAACTCTGGGTCCTGGAGGAAAGACCTAGTTTGGGTCGATTGAAGCTGTGGTGTCGACCCCCAGGTGCACACTGGAACCCCCTGGAGAGTTTTACTAACTAGGGCCAGCAGCAATGACACCATCCAGGAGCCCGGTAGGCATGCAGAACCTCAGGCCTCACCCATACCGATTTTGTGGGAATCTGCACTTTTAACAAGATCCCCAGAAGATTCCCGGCAGCTGCTAACTGCCTCACCTGGATTCCTGAGCCCCAACTCAGGCCAATTCATAATCTCAGCAAGTGAGGCCAAGAGGAGAGTTTTCTTTAAAATTCTCCCAGAAGATTCTGGTGCTCACAGACGACTGAGAACCATGACTGGAACAATTAAGAACATAGGCTTTGGACTCAGATAAATAGAATTAGAGACAGGCCTTGGTTTCTCCCATATACTTGCTGTGTGACACTGGACAGTAACTTAATCTCCCTGAGCCTTAGTTTCCTTATCTATCAATAGGAACAATATCTTCCTCATAGGAAGATATATGTAATATATTATAATAGAGAGATATGATCCATAATATGTGAATTATATAGATCTGGCCCATAATATTTAATAAATAATAGCTACTTTTAGTGTATTTCCTGAGAGAGATATGGACTTAACTTTGCTCTAGGACCAGCTCTTGCAAAGCTGCCATATTTCTAAGATGGGAGGAGGGGTGCTTCTTCTGGCTTCCTCTTTCTTTTCTCGTGGTGCTGCCTCTTTCCCCCTCACCTAAGGAATTTTTATGCTACCTCTCGGGACTTTACATAAACTTAATTAATCTCTAATGAAGCAAGGAATTTCCTATGCAAGATTCTTTGGCAGTGAATAACTATTGAATAGTCAAAGAAATTAATGAACAAAGTGGAATTTCAGCTGCCATAAGCCACAGTAGCGCTTGCACTGGGGAGGGCAGGAAGCATTTCTCAGCTCCTCTGCAATCACCCTGATAGTTTCCTGTTCAGCCCCTGTCTGCATTGCTTCCTCATCCCTTCTGTGCCAGCCTGAGGGAGGAGGTCGGCAGAGGAAATAGCGGCTTCACAAAATAGGCCGGAGAGTAACACTTACCCCAATGATGTCAGAAAACAGGACAGAATGGCTTTCACTCAATAAATACCTTTCAAGCCCTTCTACACACCCTAGTCATAGTGAGAACTAAGAGAGCCATGCTCCCTGTTCTCATGGTCTGACAGGACTCCTGGGTTTCTCTTACTCAAATGCACATCATTGTTAAAATGGCCACAACCCACAAAGGTCCAGCTGACTGTGCACCTGGGAATATGTTAAGAACAAAGTACAAAAAAATCTTGGGCACGCCTACTCCTGAGTAAAATCTGATGAGGATTATAGCCCATCAATTCACTACAAAGTTGGCCTATCAAGGGAGGACCTTACCTTTAGACTAGGCCACAGAAGGTTGACATGTCTTCACATCACTGTCACTGCCTGATGCCTAAATCACTGTAAAGCCAACAAAGGTACTCATTTCAGAGAGATGTACCACGTACTCTCAATCATAGCATCCTCTACACTATAGTATCCTTGGGTTTATGAGTGTCTTGAGCATCGGTGCCCTCTCATATTCATATCTGTATCCCTAGTACCTTGGAAGGCATGTGACATAGGTATCCAGTAAATGTTTGTTGAATGACTGAGTGAACTTAAAATCCAAAAACCATGTAAGAGGATCCAGAACAAACTGGGTTCTCTTTGAAGTGCAATAGCAGACTCTTTTTTAGAAAGAAATGAGGAAAAGGCAAGAGAGGAAGCCCAGCTGATTTCCTACTGTTGTCTAGGGCTGGGTTTTGGTGAATGAGGCAAGGCAGCATTTAGAAGAAGTCATCAGAAATTTAGTTCTTTCTCTTGCCCCTGCAGAAGCTTAGCTTTCACACAGGGAAAACCAGTCACTTTGAGACATCACCTCTTCTCAAGTCCAACATGCTGACACGTGATGTCTGAAACTCATATCAAGGGTGGCCTTGAACTTTCAATTCCAACCCAGAGCCGCAGGGATTACTATAGCTATAACTATGCCAAGGAAAGAATGGCTGGGATTCCTGAGGGAAGTATTAGACAAGGAGGCAGTGGGGGGGGGGGGGGGGGGTAATCCTGAGGGAGGCCAGATGCATCTCATAAACCTGTTCAGGCCTATTGCAGTTCAACTACAACTGCCCTCCCTCCCTCTCCACCCACTTTCATGGAATCTGAGGGAATTCCCTGCAGTCAGCTTTGACACCTGGGGAGATGAAAATTTTAACGAAAGTAACTAACCTGGTTGTTTTGCAGTCCGCTATGAGATTGATAATGACCTAATGGAGTTCAACATTTTAAAAAATAGCTTTAGAGCGGACAAGGAGATGAAGCGAAAAGAGATTCGAAATGGATTTCTCAAGCTGCGCAACATTCTACAGGAGAAGGAGAAGTACATCATGGAGCAGATAGAGAATCTAGAGGTGTCCAGGCAGAAGGAGATTGAAAAATACGTGTACGTCACAACCATGAAAGTGAACGAAATGGATGGTCTGATCGCCTATTCCAAGGAAGCACTGAAGGAGACAGGCCAGGTGGCATTCCTGCAGTCGGCCAAAATTCTGGTGGACCAGATCGAGGATGGCATCCAGAGCACTTTTAGGCCTGACCCACAACTCCGGCTACACTCCTTGCACTGCATGCCCTTGGACTTCGCTGAGCTCTCCAATGCCATCCACCAGCTCTTCCCCACAGGGCCCAAGAAGGTATGCTCCTCAGGGGAGTCCCTGCCCTCCCCTTATCCCATGCACTCAGAAATGATGATCTCCAGGAAGGTCACTTTCAGCACTCACAGCTTTGGCAACCAGCAGATATACCAGCGAAGTTCCTCCTTGCTGTCCTTCAACACCACCAGTGGTGAGAAGGCCAAAATGGGTCTGGAAGCCTATGGGCGAGCCCAGTCAGCCACACCTGCCAAACCCACAGATGGCCTCTGTACGTACTGGAGCGCAGGGGCAGAAAACCAGCCTGTGCAGAACAGCAACAGCTTCCACAACTGGTACTCATTCAATGATGATTCTGTGAAGACCCCAGGCCCAATTGTCATCTACCAGACTCTGGTGTATCCTAGAGCTGCCAAGGTAAGGAAGGCTCTGGGCCCATGAGGAAGGCAGGAGGATGGGTGGTATGGAATGGAGGTGGGTAGTCAGAAAAGGTTGCACTTACCTCTTTGACCTCTGGGGTTCAGTCACTCAAATCTGCTCCTAAATTCCTAAAATCTTAAGTAGCACAATATTGGCTTAAACCAAATAATGTATTTAACTCATAGTCAAAAATCTATCTGAAGGCCCCAACCCCATTTCAAATGCAACCCAATTTGGGAACCAAAGTAATTTGAAGAGACTGCTTGGAGGGTGTAATGTTTCCCAGGGGCAAAGCCTGTAATTGTAGAGAGAACACAGAAAATCCAATTAGAAATATAGGCTCCATTATCTATCAGCAGTGATTCCTCTAAATTGCTACCTTTCCTAAAGAAAGTATTCATACTCTCTATGATTTGGAAAGAATAGAAGGATAATCCCCAATGGAATTACAATTCTAATCTCATAAGATTCAGTTTTAGAGGGAGGGAGTGTTGATCTCTCACAGACCTCTACAACTGCCATCATCTGACTTCAGGAGACATGACTCCTCCTTGACCCTCTTGACCTAACACAGACAAATAACCTTTCCCTTAACATTCCATTCAAATCCAGCTGAACCTAAATCAAACTGTTTATAGAATGTGTTATTAAAGTTCAAGGAAGGAAAAAGATTAACTTGCAATTAGAGATCCTGTTAGAGCATAACTTGCCTCTCTTGGGGTTCCCTACAGGGACATCTCCCAGGCCAGCCCATGGCCTGCTTTCATGTGGCAGAGCCCATCTTTTGCCCTCATAATCTGAAAACATTCCCAAAGACTTTTAGCATCCTTGAAGTCTAAACCATTGGTTCTCAAACATTAATGTGCACCTGGAGGTCTTGTTAAAATGCAGATTCTGTTTTAGTGGGTCTCAGGGGGCCCTGAAATTCTGTTTCTAACAACCTTCCAGGTGCTGCCATTGCTGCCAGTCTGCACACCACACTTTAGTATCAAGGGTTTAAAAACAAGAAAATGAAAGCCAGACACTGACCAAGCTTTACTTTGCTGTTCTCCTGAGACATCATAATCTATGTTTTAGAGTCTATAATCAACAGCAAAAATGACCTTACTCTGAAAAGTAGAATATACCTTCCCATGGGCTATCAGACACAGCAAAGTATCTCTACCCTTCATATAAGAGACACCTACAACTGAGTAACCGAACCTTCATTTCCAAATGATACCAGATCAGCAAAGCCTCCAGTGTATGTGACATTAGCTCAGTGATGGCATTAGGTCTCTCCATGCAACTTAGACCTGGGAGATTGGCAGTTTCTCGCTCTGCTGATGTCTGCCCCATAATTGGGCTTGGAAAACAGTCACCCCATGCCACTGGTTAGTGGTCCCTGCAAGAGCCCAAGAAAAGGGCCTAGGAAAGTCAAGTCATTGCCTGTCAAGAGAGGACACCTAAATATACTGCCAAATAGTGGTATTTGATGTGAAGATATCAGTGATCCCTATTAGGATCATGGAATGGAAATCATACAGGAATCCTAGTGTTTAGTGATGCCGAAGATGAAATCTGTGCTGACTTCTCTCTCAAATGATGGTTGACTAATAGCCCACTTTAGGCTTTTGGCATAGAAAACATTCTCAAAGTTAGTCTTATAACTTGTCAAATACGTATCTTAAAAATCCTAAGGATTTTTTCCTAAAAACTCAATTTTATTTCTAGAAAACTTTCCCAGAGAAATGATTAAAAATTCAGGTGAAGATTCATGCCCCCAAAGTCCTCATTGCATCATTATTAATTGGAGTGTAAAATTAGAAACAACCTAAATGTTCGACTACTGAAAGATTAAATCACTTATGGGACAGCTATTAAAATGGTGCTTTACTAAGTTTTTAATAATACAGGGAAATGTATAAAATATTAAAAATGAAAGGAAGTAGGAATCAAAGCAATATAATCCAAACTGTATGCATTTCTGTACTTGTGAATGTTCTAAAATTGGAAGGAAATGAATTTTGAACTGAATTTTGGGATTATAAGTGATGTTTATTTTTGTCCCTTGTATTTTTTCTGCATTTTCCAAGTCTTTTATAATGAGTATGTTTGTTTTGATACTCAGAAAAAAATAAGTTAATTTTTACTGACAAGTTATACAAATTTATAAAAAGTTTTTTGGGGCGCCTGGGTGGCGCAGTCGGTTAAGCGTCCGACTTCAGCCAGGTCACGATCTCGCGGTCCGTGAGTTCGAGCCCCGCATCGGGCTCTGGGCTGATGGCTCAGAGCCTGGAGCCTGTTTCCGATTCTGTGTCTCCCTCTCTCTCTGCCCCTCCCCCGTTCATGCTCTGTCTCTCTCTGTCCCAAAAATAAATAAACGTTAAAAAAAAAAAAGTTTTAAAAGTATAAATATATAAAAATAACTATAAATTAATTATAAATTCACAAAACTTTATGCACTTAGGAGTAATTTTAAATTAACTTTATAAACATAATAACATTTAAATTTGTTAAAGCTTAAAGAATACAGTATCTGTTTAGAAATATAATCATTTCAAAATATTTATGTGCCAGACACAATCTGCTAATTGATATTTGTTAATATATCTCTTTCTGAAAGCTGATATATTATGTTTTGAGTGTGAATATATATTCTTCATGCCTTGGGTAAGCCATTGCACCTCTCTGGTACTCTACTTCCTTATGTGTAAAATACAGGCTTGGAACAGATACACTTTTCATTGTCTAGTAGTCTGTGGTTCTATTGGAATTTGCTAAATGTAACCTTTCTGAGCCTCAACTGTAAGATGGGATAATAAAATCTCCCTTCCAGGGAGTTGTGATGACTAGGTGAGTTAGGCAATGTCTGACACAGAATCAGACGCATAGAAGGTATTCAATAAATGGCAGCTACCTTGGTTAATGGTGTCAAGAGAACAATGGTCACTGCCATGTTGACTGATGGTAACAGAACCCAGAGGAGCATTCTTCTGTTCTTGAAATGCATTATGAGCATCATGTCAGGTCTTATCAGGTAGCCTTTCAAGACTGCTGCACATAGTCCACATTGAAGTCCTCAGCAGCTAGAGGGGATGGGGTCAGCTTAAATCCGCCCCACTGATAGTTAATGACACAAATCTTTACGGGAAAGAAAACTGAATGGTGTATATTAGTACCACACCCATATGTTCATTGCTTCACAGGTTTATTGGACATGCCCAACAGAAGATGTGGACTCTTTTGAGATGGAATTTTATGAACTCGTTACTACCCCTCCTAACAATGTACAGACAGAGCTCTGTGGGCAAATTCGGGATATAATGCAGCAGAATCTGGAGCTGCACAACCTGACCCCCAACACTGAGTATCTGTTTAAAGTTAGAGCCATCAACAATAATGGTCCTGGACAATGGAGTGACATCTGCAAGGTACTGTGCACACTTTTTTTCTCAGACTTTCTTTGTAAGCTCTGGATGCAGCTCTGTCAGGATGATCACAAGATCACAGAACCCACAGTGTGACTGCCCCCTCTAATCCCAGAAAACTTGTTAACTCAGAGTCAAAGAGAGGGCTGCTGGCCTCAACCAACTTGGCAAATGAGGCCTAAGAATTGTTAGTTCAGTTTGATTCAAAAAACATTTGGGCCAGGCATTCTGTTAGGATGTAGAGATTCTGAGGAAAATAAGGCATAATCCTTACCTTCAAGGAGCTCAGGGTCTATTAAACAAATAATTGTGGTATGAGAAGGACAAAAAAAGAGTTCATTGTTAATCCCAGTGGTGATTCAAAGCAAGCGTAGGGTGCCAGATTTAACAGACATAAATAGAGGGCACATACAACAAATAATTTTTAATGTAAGTATGTCCCATGCAATATTTTATTTGTTGCTTATCTGAAAGTCAAGGAGTAACCACTGAGCATGTCAGAATGGTATCCCCCAGAAAAAGGGACATGATTATTCCTATCTTTCTTTGTGATTCGAAGCTGACTCTTCTTTATATCTCTGGGGGATATATGTTCATGAGTATAATTTTATTGATACTCAAAGGAGAAAAGGAAGAAAAATACCAAGGGCTATCGTACTGTAGAACCATAATGATGTTCTTTGGGATACCAGTAGATTATGGCTTAATCAGGAATTCTTTAGAGGAAAGACAGTAAGTTCATTCATTTCAGCTTTTGAAAAGGGAAACGTATGGTACAGAGAAAGAGGAGCCTCATGAGACCACTTCCAGCCAGGACAAACATCTAATCCTCAAGGGAACTAGAAAGCCATCAGTTTCTTTCCCTTCCTCTGTCCATCTCTCTGTCGCTGTCTCTGTCTCTCTGTCCTCCCTCTGCCCACACTTCCACGTCTGCTTCTGTCTGAATCTGCACCACTTTCAGCTAGTTTGTAGTATTTCCTCCCCTAAATTCAGCTTGCTTGTGGCTTTGGATTGTCCTGGCCCAACTTCTGTGTGACCAACACAGTCTAACTAGCAACCCTCCCTTTGTCTCAGGACAAATGTTTGCAGAGGAGAATCTGATTGGTTGCTACTTCTAGTGATGAGGGAAGCACAAGGTAGGGTGGGGGCAGGATTATGCTGTAGGTCATTGTACCAGTAGCAAATCAGCTGAAGACAGAGGCTCTCTAGTCAATCTGGACTGCTTCTGGAGCCAGCACCCACATGAACCCCTTCCCACTCTCATGGAGGCCAGATACTCACCTGGGCAGGAGGCAGAAGGAGAAAGTCGACCTGCCTGCTCCTCTCACTCTACCCCAGCCAGCTACCCTGTCAATTGCCCAATTCTTGTTGCCACCCTTCTTTCCCAAGCATGGAACACCCACAGCTGCTACCATATTTTGCAGCATGTCCTTTCGACTATGGATTTTTCCTTCATCTAATTCCATCTGCCTTCTCATTTTTTAGAAATTCCTCAGACATGCCTTGCCCATGAAAGGCACTCAGTGCTGTTACTAATATTTTTAAATGTATCTCCTGTCGTTTTTACATGCTAGGCACAAGGACAGGGAGTGGAGAGACTGAAGTGTGTCGGCCCGTCTTAAGTAGATGTTTTGTCCTCCCTCTTAAGCTCTGAACTCCCTGAGAACAAACTTCACATCTAATTCATCTTTCTCCCACAATGCTTACCACAGCAATGTGCATATCACAGGTTCTTAATGGTTATTGAATGAATACATGACTGAAAATGTGATCAAACAAATGAATATATGAATGAATGTCTAAATTAAAGAGTGAAGAAATAAATGGATGAATAAAATTAATAATTACAAAGTACCATAAGATGCCCAAAAGCTAAGTGTTTTATGCAATCAGTCAAGAAGTAACATTCCCCCTAAAATCGTGTTTATGCGATTAATTTGTACTCCCTATATGGGAAGGAAACTCATTCCAGTTTCTTTGCTTTTTAACACAATTTCTAAATGAGCAGAGCACTAATTAATGAGGTTTTCTGGAAGCTTCATTTTTATCTGACTTGCAGAGCTGCAATATAGATTTTTCCTTCAGAAGTAATTCTTCCTCCCTCTTTGTGATTATATTAGCATTCTAGGGGAAACACTGGTTTCCTTAACATTTGTCATGATTTGCATAAGTAAAGGCTTCAATAGCAAATGAAAATAAGATGGTGTGTTTGAATGACATTTATAAAGCTTCATAAAAGTAATGACTTCAGTTCTTTCCCATAAAATCGAAATACTTTTCCTTTGGCATCGGTCCTATGCAGGTATTCCTGAAAGGTTTCATTTAAAATGCTGTAATGAGGTAGCAGAATCATTTCTTATCCAAAATACAATATTTCCATCATACATACTTTTGAAAAGGAAGCGAAATAACACCTTTCATATTTGATTTTCATAGTCTGTGACTTGCTGATTTTTTAAGGGATTTTATTTGAAGTATAATATACAAAGCATGAAAATTAACGTGAATGCATTTTAAGGGTCCCATTTATTGAAGGCCGACTCCCTGTCAGATACCGTGTATTCGTTACCACTGATCATGCCAACCACTGGAGGTGGGGAATTATTGCCTCTATTTTACAGATGAGGAAACTTAGGCTCAAGAGGGAAAGTGCTCTCATGTAACTGAAGAAAGAGTTGAGTGGGAACTCAGTTCTCATCCAAGGCTGGAGCTCTTTGTTCTCCTGCACCACAGTCAGATTCAGCTAAATCTGGGCCAGTGGGCCCCACCCTGGGGACCTGGCACCTCATTCTGGGAGAATACTGTCAAAGCCAACAGCTGTGAGAGCAGGAGTTTTTTTCTGAGAGGCAAGATTGAGCATTGGACTTGACCTGGTGTGCCATGGCCCAAGGCCCAACTCCACTAGGCTGTAAGCCCAAGGTGGACAGGTGCCTTGCTGGCCTTCCTCACTCCTCTCGGCCCACAACCTTCAGCCAAGAGCCTCTTACATCCAAGAGCCTGATAGTTTTGAAGGAATGAAGAAATGTGTTTTTAGGCAAGTCATATATCCTTTATCCTCAGTTTCTCTTCCTGTTCTTCCTCTAATCCGCAGGGTACCTCCTGACCACCATCTACATTTCTGAAAAGAGCCTCCTTACTTTGTCTCCCTCTGACTTCAAATCTCTGCTAACTTCCAGGAAGTCTTCCCATGACAAACCTAACTTTCTATCTGTGCACTGGTTTCCCATTGCCACCATAACAAATCAGCAGCTTAAGCAATACAAACTTATTATCTTACAATTCTAGAGATCAGAATTTCAAAATGGGTGTCACCCAGTAAAATCAAGGTGTGAGCAGGGCTGTGTTCCTTCTGAAGACTCGGAAAAGTTTATTTTCTTGCCTTCTCCAGCTGCTATCAGCAGCCCACATTCCTGGGCTCATGGCCCCTTCCTGCATTTTCCAAGGTAGCAACATCAGGTTGAGTCCTTCTTACATCTTCATCTCTCTGGCTCTCTTCTGGCTCCCTCTTTCTTTGAAGGACTCTTGTGATAACATTGGACCAACCTGATGATTCAGCATAATCTCTGTCTTAAAGCCAGCTGACTAGGAACTTTAATTCCCCTTTACTGTGACACATAACACATCCACATGTTCCCAAGATCACAACGTGGATATCTTTGGGGGCCAAAATTCTGCCTACCGCAGTCTATAAAACAGATATCCCCAGCTACATCACATTTGGAGGTAAAAATTCAGGCCTAACAATAGTCACAAACTGCTACTTTTCTGGGCTTTTCCTGATTACCTCTTCAGGAAATGCACCCATTCCCGCCCCCACTCATCCCCGCAAATTCCTCCCCAGTCTGTATTGGGGGTCACCTCTGGTGTCTCCCATGTGCTCAGGAAACAGCCCTGCCAACTACTCTCAGTCTCTGCAGTGCTGACCCCTTCCTGCCCAGGCTGGAACTCTAGGCACAGAGCCAGGCTGCCTGGCCTTCCTGGGCATCTTACCTGGGTTTCATGAAATCCCCCTACTGGTTTTACCTCTGTCTCTACTTCAGACCTCCTGTCCAGGCTGAGATATGCATCTTCAGGAGGTGGGGTTGCAGGGCAATCTGAGAGACCAACACTGTCCCACACTATCATACACTCAGAATAACTGCCCCAAACCTACCTCACCCACCCACATACTCACAGCCACCCCCTGCCCTGAAATGAGAGAAAAATGGTTTGCACTCCCTATCTCCTTAGGATTTATTCTTTTCCAAATTGCTGCTTGATCCTTCATGCAAATAGAGAATCCTATCACCTGCTCTCTACTTGCTCTGCAGAAAGACATGAACCCTGGAGTGAGGATAATTTAGATCAAGCTGGACCTATTACTTTTAACTTCATACACAGAGGGTTGAATTAATCATACACTTCAGTTCATGGTCCATTTTCAACAATGGCCTATGCAAGGCCCTTTTCTTGTCTATGTATGTATTCCCTTCTGCAGCCATTCCTTCCCAGACATCCATTCTAATACGTTTCATGTATATCTTATTGCTTTTATGAGTTCTTACATGGTATGTATTGTTTTGAATGTGCTGGTAATTTGCACAAATAGTGTTGTGCTACTTAACCCTACTTTGTTTCTCACCTTTTCTCCCAGAACACTGTGTTTTTTATGCTGTAGCAATGTAGTTATACACATTTAGTCCCTTACTCCTAATGCGGCCTCATCTTTCACAATGTGCATTTGGGCACCATATTTCACCTGTTCACTTAGCCAAGACAGACACCCAGATGATCTCCAGTAATGATGCGGTGCACAGCCTCATTCGTGGCACTTTGTGGGCAGGATAGGGGTATGAGAATTTCTCTGGAACATTGTATTTGTTTGCTAGGACTGCCATACTAAAATGCTACAGGTTGGCTGGCTTACACAACAGAAATTTATTTTCTCACAGTTCTGGAAACCAGAAGTCCAAAATCATGATGTTGGCAGGTCTGGTTTCTTCTGAGGCCTCTCTCCTTGGCTGGAGACACTTGCCTTTTCCCTGAGTCCCTCACATGGCCTTTTCTCTATGCCAGTGCACCTTTGGCAGGTCTCTGTGTGTCCACATTTCCTCCTTTTATAAGGACACCAGTCAGATTGGATTAGGGCCCTCCCTAACGACCCCATTTTAACTTAATCACTTCTTTAAAGGGCCTCTCTCCAAATACAGTTGACCCTTGAACAACATAGGTTTGAACTGTGTGGGTTTACTTATACACTGACTTTTTACAGTACAGTACTATATTTTCTCTTCCTTATGATTTTCTTTTTTTTTTTTTTTAACGTTTTTATTTATTTTGGGGACAGAGAGAGACAGAGCATGAATGGGGGAGGGGCAGAGAGAGAGGGAGACACAGAATCGGAAACAGGCTCCAGGCTCTGAGCCATCAGCCCAGAGCCTGAGGCGGGGCTCGAACTCACGGACCGCGAGATCGTGACCTGCCTGAAGTCGGACGCTTAACCGACTGCGCCACCCAGGCGCCCCCTTATGATTTTCTTAATAACATTTTATTTTACTATCTTACTTTATAGTAAGAATACAGTATATAATAAATACATAAAATATGTTAATTGACCATGTTAATGGACCAATTGACCAAGTCATCAGTATGGCTTCTGGTCAGCAGTAGGCTAATAATAGTTAAGTTCTGGGGGAGTCAAAAGTTATACATGGATCTTTGACTGCATGGGGGTCAGTGCCCCTAAGCCCTGCATTGTTCAATGGTCAACTATACAGGCACATTCTGAAGTAGTTGGTGTAGGACTTCAACATATGAATTTTGGGAGGACATAATTCAGCCCTTATTAGAATATACCATGAGTTGGGGCGCCTGGGTGGCGCAGTCGGTTAAGCGTCCGACTTCAGCCAGGTCACGATCTCGCGGTCCGGGAGTTCGAGCCCCGCGTCAGGCTCTGGGCTGGTGGCTCAGAGCCTGGAGCCAGTTTCCGATTCTGTGTCTCCCTCTCTCTCTGCCCCTCCCCCGTTCATGCTCTGTCTCTCTCTGTCCCAAAAATAAATAAACGTTGAAAAAAAAAAAAAAATTTAAAAAGAATATACCATGAGTGAAATTGCTGGATCACAGAGTATGTGCATACTTGATTTAAATGTGTGCATGAATGTGTCCATAAGGAATGAATGAGGGACCCTATAGCCTAAGCCCCACCTGTATGTGGCATGGTCCATCTTTCTACTATTTTGTTAATCCAATGGGTACAAAGTGTGATAATCTCCTTACTGTTTGAAATTTCATTTCACATGCTTGTTAGTTTTCAGGATTTCCTCTTCTGTAAATAGCCTGCTAAATATCTTTCACCCATTTTTCTATTGCATTTGTTCTTTTTCTAGATGATCTGCAGTATGTTCTTAAATATTCCAGATAATGCTTTTAGACATTGCTAATATCTTCTCTGTTCTGACATTTGCCTATTAACTTTGTTCATAGTGTATTTCATGAAACAACAGAAAACTTCCATTTTGATATGACTGAAGTCATCAATTGTTTTTTTCTTCTGGTTTGACCTTTTGAAGTTTTATTTAAGAAAGTCCTTCCATAGGATTAGTTCACAAAGATAATCTTCCTCATATTCTTTTATTATTCTTTTATTAACTTTCACTTTACCTGTCAAACTTAGGACTTTAATCCATCCAGAGCCCACCTTTGTGTGTAGTGGCAGGTAATGATGCACATTTTTGACCGTCTAGTGAGGCAGTTTTTCCCATAGCATCTACCAAGCAATGTCTTTTCCATTAGTATATGGTATATGTGCCACTGCGATCTTATATTAAAGTGCCATATATTCAAAAGTTGTCTCTGAGCTCTCTGTAGTCTCCTGTTGGTCTATTTGTCTGTTTTTATGTCAATACCACACTGGTTTTATTGTTTAACCTTAGCTTTCTGCTTTGTCTTGATGAACTGCTAAGGTAAGTCTACCCATTACCCTTCTTTCTATTTTAAGGTTTATTTATCTAATCATAGGAATTTGTTCCTTCATATAAATTTTGGAGCGAGTAAATTGAATTCCTAAAAAAAAAAAAAAAAAAAAAAAATCCAGATAGAATTTGATTAGGATAGCATTGAGTCTCTAAGTTAATGTGGAGACATTTGATATTTTTGTAATAGGTCTGACATTTATTAAATCATCTTCAATGTGCTTTACTAGGGCTTTTAAATTCTTCTCATAGAGGTACTATATGTTCCTGGTTAACCAGATAGTTGACAGACTTTGTAGATATTATGAATGTTATCTTACATTTGATTATATTTTCTAATGTATTGCTGGTTTAGAATAAAAGCCATTGGTGTTTGGAGGTTAATCTTGATTCTAGAAATCCTGATAAACTCTCTTATTATTCTGAGAGTCTATCTGTTGATTTTGCTTGCTTTTCCAGGCTATGGTCCTATCATTTATGAATAATGATAGTTATATCTCTTTCTTACAATCCTTGAACCTCTATTTCTTTTCTTTCCCTATACCTTTGGCCAGGGCCATGAGTCCTACAGAAAATAGAGGCTGAAATACTTGATATCCTTGTCTTATTCCTAATCTTAATGTTTCTCCATTGAGTTATGATGATTTTTAATTTAGTTTTTGTGGTGTATAATTCTCATTAAGGAAATTTCCTTCCACTTCTGAATTGCTGAGAGCTTGTACAACCTTATGCAATTTTTTTTGTATTATTTGAGACAATCATATGATTCTTCTCCTTTAGGCATTAATGAAATGAATTACATTGATTTTCTGATGTTAATCTTGACTTGCATTCATGGAATTAACCCCATGTGATCATGCTGTGATTATTTAATATACTTGGTTTTACTCAGCTCATATTTTATTTTGGATTATTGTATCTATGATCATAAGTGAACTAGCCCTATAATGTCTTGCCTATATTGTTTTTATCTGGCTCCAGAATCAATATCTTATTAGCTTAATAAAATGAGGTAGGAAGCTTTTGCTCTTTTCCTGCTTTCTAGAACAAACTTTTCTTAAAAGTTTCTTAGAATTCATTTGGAAAACCATCTGAGCATTTTGGGTAAGGAAGGGGATGTCAATTATTTCAATTACTTCAGTATCTCATAGACTGTTCTCTGTTTCTTTTGTCCTTTTTCATATGATCCCCTTGTTCATAGGCACGCCCCAATCCTTACTGCTCCATCCACACATCACACATGATCTTTGTCTCTGGAGACCCTGACTATGACAAAATTCAACTCCCCTATGTTGTATGAGTCAATTCCCAACTCTGCCACAACACTGTTATTCCTTCATTATCACCCATCCCCATTTCTCAGTGTGTTTCTTTAACACTATTTTTATTACCCTTACCAGGGCTCTTTGTGTTATCTCAATTTTTATCCAGCAATGGGTAACATAAAGACTTACTAGCTTTGTATATAGGGACATTGTACAAACATCGTTCTTTGCCACCCAAACCACACCTCCACCCCATCTGCCCTGTGAGTCCTGATTCATCTAGACAGAGCCTACTGATCCAGTGGGCTCTCATTCCTGGATCTCAGCCTCACTCCCTAACCGCCTCTTCAGTCAATGTGTACAGGGAAGGAACGGGAATGCTGCCAGACCAGAGGCATGGAGAAACCTAGCACCTTCAAAGAAAAGCAGGGAGATCCGCGTGTAAAGCTGAGTCGGTTAGACTTGTAAGAAACTTGCTCAGTGCAGTCTCCCCTTTCCAGGTAGTTCTGACCACTCACTGCGATCACAGACAGTGTGAACCATCAGAGGGAGGCAACTGGCAGATATACATATTGTGGTTCTATTCACCTTTCATCCACTTCTCTAAGAAGCTTCTCTTTACCATAGCCAATGTTGGGATTACAGAGATGAAAGATGGTCACTTCCCCCACACCCCAGTCAGAATGCTCAGTCTGTTAAGAGTCAAACACATTTGATGGAATTTACAAATGATAAGAGCTACGACAGAAGCAATCTCCAGGGGCTGGGGGTCACCTGGAGAGCTATTCTATGGTGAAGCCCACCTGGAGTCACAGCATGCAGTTAAATGAGGTGCCTTTTAAGGAAATGGAACCTGGTCTGTGAAATCCCAGTCTCACCACATATTAGGTATGTGACTTTAGAAAAGTGAGAAGTTATCCAGTCCTTCTGAGCCTCAGTTTCCTCTCACTCATACAGTGGGGTCAGTGGCACCTGCTTCATGAAGACTTAATGAGATGTTGTGTGTAGGGTCTGGTGCACAGCAGTGGCCAATCTCCTGGAAGCTGCTGTTTCCCTTGTGACTGGTGCCATGGTTCTCTGCTTCTGATTGCAGGTGGTAACCCCAGATGGGCGTGGGAAGAACCGAGCTAAGTGGGGCCTGCTGAAGAACATCCAGACTGCCCTCCAGAAGCGCTTCTGAGCTCCTCGCAGAGCAGGAAGCAACCTCAGCAATGTACCACAGATAGACATATATACACACATACATACGTATTTTTCTCAACACATGCTTCAGTGAGGCTATCACTGTAGGCAATGTTCCCAGGACCTCTGAGTCTTCTAAGAGCTAATAAAAGGAAATGCCTGATGTCATGGCTTGCTGTTTGCTGATTACTTTGAAACTAAGATGCAAAACAGTCTGCAAGTCTCTAGGCCTCCAGTAGCTCTGAGCCTAACCCTTGGCTCAGAATTCCGTGGTGTTGTGTACATGGTCTCAGGGTGGTAAAAGGGGTGGTCTTTTTGCAGTCAGTTCCTGTGGGTATACATTCTGACCCTAGTCTAACTAGATTTTAGTGTTTGAGCAAGTCAATGATTGATGAAAAGCTCATTACCTCACCCTGTTGTCTATTTGAACAATAAGCAGCCAACATTGTTAGAATGCTCTTCGTAACTATGGAGTCTGGACTTGCCTTCCCATAACTTTCCCCATGCTCTGAAGCTTGCCCCTGACCCATAAAGAATGAGAGCACTCCCTCCCCCCATACTTCTGCTGGTCCCCAGAGCAAAGAACAGTAGAATGCTTGGTTGGAGGCTCCTCTATGGTCCTTGAAAGCAAGGTAAGAAAGAATGGCAGAGTCACAAGTCAGCTCCAGCCTGTCAGAACTCGCCCTGGCCCTTCAGACAATAAGAGGCCCCCAGGGTCTCTTGACTGACAAGGCCCTATCTGCCTAGAATGGCCTTCTCCTGAACCCCACCTCATTTCTGCTGGTAAAACACCACCAGTCTTTAAAGACCCAGTTCAACCATTTCTGGGAAGCCTTTGATGATTTTCTAGGTAGGGATGACACCTCCTTCCTCCCCTGGATCCTCACTAAACAAATTCTCCTCCGCCACTCTCATCCCCCCACAGAGATATCTATTCCAGCCCTTGAAACTCAGGCACTTGCATTTGTCCCCAGTCTGTAGGGCAGAGATGGGACCTCCTTAATTCTGTTCTCAGTGCCTGGCTTGGTGAGGCTCACATTGCACATCAGTACTGGGGAGGGAAAGAGTATGGCTAGAAGGCAGGCACATAGAATAACCCTCCTCTGAACCTCCCCACATCAATCTGCATGACGAGGGTCTACACACAGAAGTGGGAGTGGGTGTGGCAAGGCACATGCAGTCACTGGTCTCCACCTTCTCTAATCCCATTCTTTTCATGAGCTGTTCCATAAAACAGGTGTGGCCATCCCATCTAGCTTCACCCATAGGACCACTGCTTTGCAATCCTTTATTTTGCCCTGAGACTCAGCATCAAAGGCAGAAAAGGCCCTTTCCCACAAGAGGTGCCCTGTGAGGATCTTCTAATAATGTAGGATAAAGTCGAGCAGATTCCTGCCCCACTCCATAACAGTATTACAAGAAGAAATTCCCCAGGGAGCTTCGTTATGATCCTATTACTGTAAATGATGGCTTGAATCCACCATCAGATTTGGTATTACCATATAATCATTTCTGTAAAAGGCTTCAGAATCATCATTAGCACAGGGAGCAAATTAAATGACATGCCAGCAGGGATTTTACTACTGATAAACTAAAATGAAATTAAACTTAAAAAAACAGAGTGGTATGAATATTGCATTACAATGATCACACCTACACACAGAAAAGCAAATACAGCCAGAATTGGATAAGCCACGGCACCCAGACCTTCTTTCTCTAGAGGACACATAGCCTTGCCTTCAGTGACCACAAGAGTTGGCTGGATTCTCTGAGAGGTCCACTTAACCAGTAGCCAAGCCATTCTACCAAATGCAAGGTAGGATTTCTAAATAGCATCGAACCCCTTACACGTCATGCAGAGGCCCCCTTCCCAGGACCCTTCCTGAGGTACAAAAATGGAAGCAAGGATCTGGTTTTAACACCAGCTCTTCCTGAACTTGAGGAACTTGAGGAAGTCTCGCTCTCACACTGGGTGTCAGCTTCTTTGTCTGTACAATGAAGCGGTTTGATGTGAGATTTTACAAGTGATCTTTAATAAAATGAGAATAATGCTCCTTTCCCTGACTCCTAGGATTGTTGTTGGATTCAAGTGAGCAATATAGCTGACAGCATATTACAAAGTGGAAAATGCTGGTAAGAGAAAGAGGTTTTATAAGATGAAACGATGTATATGCACCGAAGTATATATACATAAACATGTATGCCACTTATAAGCAAGAAATTCACAGGTATATGCCACTGTGTTGAGCCATAATCTCTCTGTATATCTACCTATTTCAACATCCCTATTAGTCTTTCCTCAGAGAAGAGTTTAGGGCTACACGAACAGATAATTAGTGGTCACATCTATTCTAAAACAGCTTGTAGCTGTACAGTTGCTAGCTAAGTAAGCCGTGATTTATTTACACCTCTTTTTCCTTTTTTTCTTTTCTCTTCTTTTTTTCCTTTGATATCCACTCTGCATTTATTCATTCATTAGGCACATCTGTACTGAGACCTGGGTGCAAGGCGTGGGAATACAGTGGTAAATTAAGCAGACACAGTCCCTGCCCCATGTATTTTACACTATAATGAGGGAGGACAGATAAAGATATAGATATGTTGATGACTGGAAATAATGACAATTACTACGAAGGAAAGCAGTATGGAGCCTGGGAAGTACCAACTCTAAAGAGGGTCCAGTGGACTAAGTGTTTGTGCCCCCCTCCAAATTCATATGTTGAAACCCTAATCCCAAGGTAATCGTATTTCAAGGTGGGGCCTCGATTAGGTTGTGAGGGTAGAGCCTTCATGAACAGGATTAGTGCCCTTTACAAGAGAGCTAGCTCACTGTCTTTCTACCATGTAAGGATATAAGAAGCCAGCAGTCTGCAAGCCAGAAGAGGGCCTTGCCTGGATCCTGACCATGCTGGCACCCTGACCTTGGATTTCTAGCCTCTAGAGGCTAGAAATACATTTCTATTGTTTATAAGACACCCAGTCTATGACACTTTGTTATGGCAGCCCTCGCTGTTAAAACAAAGGATGTCTGGCACAAAAACAGACACATAGACCAATGGAATAGAATAGAAACCCCAGAACTAGACCCACAAACGTATGGCCAACTCATCTTTGACAAAGCAGGAAAGAACATCCAATGGAAAAAAGACAGCCTCTTTAACAAATGGTGCTGGGAGAACTGGACAGCAACATGCAGAAGGTTGAAACTAGACCACTTTCTCACACCATTCACAAAAATAAACTCAAAATGGATAAAGGACCTAAATGTGAGACAGGAAACCATCAAAACCTTAGAGGAGAAAGCAGGAAAAGACCTCTCTGACCTCAGCCGTAGCAATCTCTTACTCGACACATCCCCAAAGGCAAGGGAATTAAAAGCAAAAGTGAATTACTGGGACCTTATGAAGATAAAAAGCTTCTGCACAGCAAAGGAAACAACCAACAAAACTAAAAGGCAACCAACGGAATGGGAAAAGATATTCACAAATGACATATCGGACAAAGGGCTAGTATCCAAAATCTATAAAGAGCTCACCAAACTCCACACCCGAAAAACAAATAACCCAGTGAAGAAATGGGCAGAAAACATGAATAGACACTTCTCTAAAGAAGACATCCGGATGGCCAACAGGCACATGAAAAGATGTTCAGCGTCGCTCCTTATCAGGGAAATACAAATCAAAACCACACTCAGATATCACCTCACGCCAGTCAGAGTGGCCAAAATGAACAAATCAGGAGACTATAGATGCTGGAGAGGATGTGGAGAAACGGGAACCCTCTTGCACTGTTGGTGGGAATGCAAATTGGTGCAGCCGCTCTGGAAAGCAGTGTGGAGGTTCCTCAGAAAATTAAAAATAGACCTACCCTATGACCCAGCAATAGCACTGCTAGGAATTTATCCAAGGGATACAGGAATACTGATGCATAGGGCTACTTGTACCCCAATGTTCATAGCAGCACTCTCAACAATAGCCAAATTATGGAAAGAGCCTAAATGTCCATCAACTGATGAATGGATAAAGAAATTGTGGTTTATATACGCAATGGAATATTATGTGGCAATGAGAAAAAATGAAATATGGCCTTTTGTAGCAACGTGGATGGAACTGGAGAGTGTGATGCTAAGTGAAATAAGCCATACAGAGAAAGACAGATACCATATGGTTTCACTCTTATGTGGATCCTGAGAAACTTAACAGGAACCCATGGGGGAGGGGAAGGAAAAAAAAAAAAAAAGAGGTTAGAATGGGAGAGAGCCAAAGCATAAAAGACTGTTAAAAACTGAGAACAAACTGAGGGTTGATGGGGGGTGGGAGGGAGGAGAGGGTGGGTGATGGGTATTGAGGAGGGCACCTTTTGGGATGAGCACTGGGTGTTGTATGGAAACCAATTTGTCAATAAATTTCATTAAAAAAAAATAAAAAAAATAAAAGACAAAAAAAAAAAAAACAAAACAAACAAAGGATGTCAGTGAATGGTTCCCCAGGAGGTAAATTTAAAGTTATTTCCTTAAGAATGGGGAAGAGCCAGCCATATGACAAACAGAGGAGAAAAGCATTCCAGATAGAAGGCAATAGATGCCAAGGTCCTAAGGCAGAAAAGAGCTTGGCATGTTCAAGAAACAGGAACACAGCTGGGGAAGCTGGTGTGTAGGAAAGGAGGAAAGAAAGACAGGAAAGTGGTCTTGGCAGGATCTATGGGTCATCACAGAAGGTATGTGCCTCAGGAGGCTGTTGAAAGATATTAAGCTACACAATATAACATCCTATTTATATTTCAAAAGTAGTAGTACTTTTGATTCTGGGTAGGAAATGAGTTGTGAGGGGCCAAGAGAAAAGGCAAGAGGACTGTTAGTACAAGCATGGATACCTGGGCTGGGGAGATTCAAGGTGGAATCATAGCCCCTTCTAACCAATGGAAGGGCGGGGATGGGGTGGGTGCAGGTGAGCAGGAGAGAGGAATGAAGGATGGTGCCCAAGATTCTGGATTAAGCACTGAACGGATGGCAGATCCAGGCAGCGGAAATTGGACAAGCTCTGGAGAGTATCACAGTTCTGACTTGAATGGGTGAAGATCTTGAAGGACTGGTGAATCAAAGAGCAGCAGCTATGTGTTGTTATCAGTTGGGTTCAGCTTGGAAAACAAACACCACACCAGTCCTTTTAACAGAGAAAACTGAACATAGTGGCTAGTTAAACAGACTGGAGGACTGATGATAGGAAAGGGACACTGAAAAGACACAGGCCAAAGAAAAGGCTACCATGAGGATGGCCTGCAGAAGAGCAAGAAGGAACGGCCCCTAATAGGTACAGAGAAAGCGCTCACTGGTTTGGGTTGTTAGACTCTGAATTTGCCATGTATGTATTTCCCTCTTTTTGTTTTGAGAAATAATAAGAAACAGGGTATGTGGGGAAATGTTGATATAATTTAAATTGCTGATATCATTTCAACAGCTGCTCTACCCCAAAGTAAATACGGAGGTATATGCAGAAAACAAAGACAGATAATACGACTACCAACGTGCTGGGAGAACACCTACATACAAGTGTCCCTAATTCTGCCTACTGCCATGACTTCCTAGTACAAGCTATCACCAGTACCCAGCCCCACATACTCAGCTATGTCACATACACACACACTCAGACACACAAGCACATATGTACATATATATCAACATACACATGCACACACACACACATACACACATATGCTTGTATCCATATATCTGTGTGGACACACATATGCTCATGCACACACACACTAGTACGCACACATACACTTGTATGGACACATATACACAGGTGTGCGTGTGTGTGCATACACACAGGCACATTCCACATTCATTGCCTCTGAGCCACATCATCCAATCTGAGGTCAGTGAAAACTTCCTGAACTAATAGGGACTTGCCTTGAGGCCTGAAGGACTAGAAGATCAAATAGACATGGTTCTGAGAGAACACTTCAATATCTGCTACGGGAAGTAGGACAGGGAGGAAGGGTAGGTGACAAGAAGGAAGGGGGTAACGTGAGACATTTCCGCGGTCACCCTGCTCTCCAAATGATCTGTGAGGACATTCTGGTTTGACATCAAAGGGTTTCTTTGCCAGCAAATGACCAGAAGAATCCAGTTTTGTAGAGGTTCTCAGAAAAACTAATACAGTCCAAGGCAAATAATTGACTGAAACCAGGAAAAAATGCAATTTGGGGAAAAGCCCAAGGGACACGTGTTACTGCAAAGCTGAAGTGGGCCCAGAAGCTTGAATTTTTTATACCAAGTTGTAGAAGTGAGCAAAACAGGGTCCAAAACAGAGTTCTTCAGATGCTGTGAATCTATGCATGACTTCATTTCCATTCCCTTAATTCCACCAGGAGCCACAATTTCTAAATTTTCCTTCAGGAAAAAAATCATTTAGCTCAGAAATAATGCTTTCTATATAAAACTGTAGCAGTTTCAGGGTTTATTTCTTTGATTTTGTTTCCTTCCAAGAAAATAAGAATAAAAGGAGTATTTCATCTTAATAAAGAGAGACGTGGGAAGTTTCTCTCTGAGCACCGACGCAGACAACAAATTCACTCAGGAAAACATGACCAAGTGCTGCGCCCATCTGGCCGTGGGCACATGGAGTAGACAGGTGTGTGCTCCATGGGTTTCCACACATGAAAGCACGGGAGAAAATCAAGTCCTACCCCTATGTGGACTTTGGTGTCCAGGCCAGGTTTCACAGGAGTGGGGCCCTTCATGATGTCCCTGGGGTGATGAAGATTAAAGGGAATTGAAGTAGCAGAGAATGAAAAGTAGGCATAGTAGGTAGAGGAACAGTGTGAATAAAGGTGCAGAGGCTGGACTAGCATGTCAGATATATGAACGCGAGATAGTAAGAAATATTTATCGGTCTCTGCCCTGGGTTCTTGACACAGGGCTCCTAAACCCCTATAGTTTCCTAAGCAATAAGAGCACTAGGAACACCTTTTGTTCTAATATTTGGTCTTGGACCCTGGTTCCTGACACAGGGCTCCTAAATCTCTTGGAATATGCTGGGTGAATAGGAGTGTCTTTTGTTCTAATGAGAGAGTTCAGTGGGCTCCTGGTTGGGGGCTGATCACCAGAAAGACCAAGCTACGATTCAGAGTTTGGAATTCAGTCCCACCCCTCATTCTCCAGAGTTAATAACTGGTCATGCCTATATGGTGAATCCCCCATAAAAATCCCAGTAGTATGAGGCTCAAGGAGCTTCTGAGTTGGTAGACACATCTGCATGCTGGAAGGGTGGCACACGCCAACTCCATAGAACCAGAAGTTCCTATGCTTAGGACCTTCCCAGACCTTGCCCTGTATACCTCTTCACCTGGCTATTCTTCTGTTTCTTTTATCATATCCTTTATTATATCATAAACTGGTAAATATAAGTATTTTCCTGAGTCCTGTGAGCTATTCTAGCAAATGACTGAACCCAAGGAGGAGTTGTAGGAACCCTGATTTATAGCTGGTAGGTCAGAGTACATATGACCTAGGATGTGTGAGTGGTGTCTGAAGTGGGGCGGTCTTGTGGGACTGAGCCCTTAAGGCTGTGGGATCTGACGCTGATTCCAAGCTGATCACGTCAGAATTGAAGCAAGTGACAGGACACCAGCTGATGTCACAGAGAATCACTTGGTGTGAGAACTGCCCCACACATGTGGCATCAGAAGTGAAGCGTGGCAGCAGTGTGAGAGAGAAGGAGAAATACACAAGAACATGTTTTTCCTCTTCAAAAGTGGTAAGCCTAGATAGGATTTGAGGCACATTATAGGAGTCAATGAAAAATAGATTTTGAGTTTATCCTATCACTAATGAGAAGCATACATAGGTTGTTGGGTTGGAAATGAATAGTAATTATAGTAGTAATGGCTAACATTTATGACAACATTACAGGCACTGTACAAAGCATGTCACATGTACTGGCTATGTAGTTCACACAAAAGCCCTCTGAGGTAGGCACTATTAGGATCGCCACTTCACTGATGAAAATGAGGCCCAGAGGGGTCAAGTAATTTGCCTGGGGTCACACAACTTCTTAGTGGCACAGAGAGGTTGAGGTAGAATGCAGCCCCTGTCCTGGAGGCTGTGATGGGTGATGGTCCCACCGTACCTTCCCTCTGTGCCCTGTCTCACAGAGAGCTTGTCTGAGGATGAGGCTGAAACACGAGAGAAGCTGAGGTGAGAGGTGGCGGGGGTGGGGGTTGGCGGTCCAGGGTCTGGATCAGGATCAGGATGCACCCCTGCCTTCTTGAATCCTCTCTTGTGTCTTAAGCTAATTGGAGTAGGGGTTCTGCCACTTACAATATGCCTTCCCTTCACTTTTTATAAGTACCAGATTGGGGTTTGTCTGTACCTTCTCCAGCAGCACCCTACTAAGTACTTGCTAAGTGCTGGGGACACTAAGATAAGGGAGACAGTGCCCCACCCTCAGGATGGAAACCATGTGGAAAGGGGAACAGCATTCAGGGCAGGGTGGGTCACAGAGGGACCAGGAGGGCCCAAGATGCTCCAGCGAGTCAAGGAAGTCTCCTAGGGGAAGCAACATGTGGCAGCACAGAGGGTGCATGGAGTTTGTCAGGTGGCACAGGGTAAAGACACTGAAGAGAGACCCAAGTGCTCGCCTAGGCTGAGGGACACCCAGCAAGATCCTGTGACAAGGTCCAGACAGCCCCTTCCCTTGCATGGTTGCCTCATGTCAGTAGAGGCTTTTGGGGCCCATCTCCCCACAAAGAATAGTAACAGAAAGGCCACTGATATCCAAGTGCCAGACACTCAGTGTCCCTAACTAAATTGTGTCCCAGTTAAAAAAAAAAAAAAAAAAGCTGCAGGTCTTATGCAGTTAAAAGTGAATGGCTGTAGTTTAGAGAACTACATAAGCTTCTCTCTGCACCAGCCCAGAACCTCTGTAGGTTTAAAGGCAAGACTCTACCTGTCAGGTTGGAGGGACCTCACCTCAGGCCTCACCTGTGAATACTGGGTTTTCTCAGTGGATCAGCTCTAACTATGAAAACAAGGTCTTCCCCCTGGCCCCAGCTCTCCAGAACAGCCAGGAAGGGAAAGTGAAGTCCCTGATGCATTTGCAGCATCGCCAGGAGGACACCTCCTTTGAGCAACTGTCACCTTCTCAAGGTGATACCCCAAGAGAGCACCAGCATCAAGGAAACCAGACCTGGGCCCATGTCCCTTCTCTACCACTCTGTTCCTATATGACTCTGTCCAGGTATTTACACTCTCTGGGCCCCAGGACTTCACTCTGTAAAAGGGGATATGAACTCCCACTGGGAAGGATAGTCATGAAGACTACAGGGGTATAAAATTAGAATATATCCCTACAGTCTCAAGCATAGTGCCTGGCCTGTGACAGATGCTCAGCAATTGAGATTTGTTGCTACAATTGCAGTGATAATCCACACGATTGCCATTATTCCGTTCAACTGTGTCTTGATGCAGCCTGCCTCTTTTAAAGCAGAGCAGTTCTAACTTTTTCCAAATTACTGGGCTCCTTTTGAGAATCTGCAGAAATGACAGACCCTAACGAAAGCACAAACACACGAGATTTTGCACAGGATTTCAGTGAAGTCAAGAAGCCCCAAATTCTAAATATTTAAAAAAGAAAAAAAAATTAACAAGCCCCAAATTCCACATCCACGCCTCACCCTGCAGGAGTCCAGGGCCACAAGTTCTGAGGCCTCACATCTGGAGACCTAGCCTATCTCTGATCTGATTTATTTTGCACCGAGATAAAAGTGAGATGGACTCTGCACTTTCCCAGAGCAGTGCTGGGCGATCGGTCGTTCATCTGCCATGAACGGCTCACAGAGATCTCCTGGCCCAGAGAGGCCCAGCATTGGGCCACCGAGCAAACAAGGAGCTCCAGGAATCGGCATGTACACCAAGCACTGTTTGCAGCCTGTGAAAAATAGCAGCGCCTATCCATGCATGAACTTGCTTGCGTTTTTCAAATGTGGGAAGCTGCTGCAGCAATGAACAAAGAGTTACTACAAGCACAAGCACCAACCTGTGGAGGTACCAGAAATATTTTGCCATTTATGAAGACCCTCAAACTTGACAAGGTCAGAAATCCCTGCTGTGGTCCAACTGCCCTTCCCCAGCCCCCAGTCCATGTCAGCATCCATGACAGAAGGTTGCCTAGGCAATGCCTGCACGGTTGGCCTGCTGTGCCAACTAATATGATTAAAGTAGAAATCTTTTCCAGCACAGTTTAAACAGAAGTGAATCATGCTACAACCAAGGGCCCCTTTATTTAGCTTCTGCAAATAAACCCCATTTCCAG
The DNA here is from genome assembly GCF_022837055.1 of Prionailurus viverrinus. Classification (NCBI taxonomy): domain Eukaryota; kingdom Metazoa; phylum Chordata; class Mammalia; order Carnivora; family Felidae; genus Prionailurus; species Prionailurus viverrinus. Next base: position 36,160,459 of record NC_062569.1, read on the forward strand.
GGTCCCTGGGTCACGGTGTCTGCTCAGAGCCACTTGGCCAGTTCTCCACATCTAGCCTCTCACACACAAAGAGAAGGTTTAGGTTGAGTTGTTTGTCTTTGTTTTTTCTTCTATATTGCTCTCTTAAAGTCACAGAAACTAAAGTTAGATAAAAAGAGTAGTTTTGCCTGATTCTCAAATTCAAGAAGCCTGTGTTCCACTTTGCTCCCAACTGCTACTCAATCAAAATAGCAGGTTTAAACTGTCTTCCACCTACTATGCTTTAGCTGATGAAAACATGTTTTTACAACTGTAACAAGTACAGATGCCTTACGGCAAGAGAGGTGAATGAATAAAACTCTTTCAAAGCCCCTCCATCACATCTGTGTTCTTCCTCTGATCCCAAGCCTATGCTTCTTCCCTCCTCCCCCACCCCTCTTCCTCTTACTTAATATCCAAAGGCTTTTGTCTTGAAATAAAGTTGAACAAATCTATCATTCCCTTTCCTTCATCTCTTCCTTTGAAATGATTGGTCACCTGGATAACCTGCAATTCAGGAAGGCTCCACCAGGGGATGATACTCCATTATTACAGACTCAGCAATAACATTTGTCTAAGTCAGAGTCAAAACCCAACATTTATTCCATAAGCTTCTAGGTGGTAGGATTATGAGGTAAATATGTTTCTACACCTCCGTGCTTTCCCTCTACTTTTGAAAAAGAATATATTTCTTTGATAATCAGGAAAGAAGTTTATTTAAAACATTTTAAAGTTATTACAATGTAATAGTATTATTCAAATACAAAGAGCAAAACGAATGCTGGGGCATTACCTTTTGCTACTATTAAATATAATGGTGTGCATATGATGAATTCAGGTACTCTGATGCAACCACAGTCTATAGCTTGCCCACCCTATTAAAAGGCTATTTATTATTTGAATGCTCATCCTTGTCACCCCTGCACTCAGCATGTTAATTTGCCTCTGAAGAAAGACACCAAATGCTGCTATTGCAAAGAATGTGAATCCCAGAAACTCCAATGACTGGTCTCACCTTTGGCCTTAAGACATCTTTTCAATCTGTCACTGTTGGTCAGTGTGTGCACAGCAAAATTAAGAGAAAGGAAAAGGGACAACTGAGATGTCTCTCTTGCCTTTATCTCCTTAACTCTTCTCAGATTTATCATTGGGATTTTCCATTTTCCCATCAGAATTGCCATTCTGAAAATATTCTAAAGAATAATAATGCTTCCAGCAATAGCAGTTGTAAAGAAATGTTATATGAACATGTTGTGTTGAGTTTTAATTTCTCCACACAAAACTAAAAGACCTTTTTCTGGGGTTTATTGCTAACCCAGCAATCCTGCTTTTAGCAATATATTCTATGGAAATAAAACAAATATATAAAGATGCCTGTCAAGGAGGCTTGTTTGCAAAGAAGTTCAAAATAACAAAATAAATAAGTAAAAGCAAACTAAATGTCTACCATTTAAGAGCTTGGTTATTTAAATATATCTTTATACTTGGAAACACTATAAAGTCATTAAAAGGAGTGAAAGTAGCATTTATGTGCTGGCATGGAAAGATGTCCACTGATAGGTATAAGGGGGAAAAACAAAAGGAGCTAGTATGAGAAGAACTATAGCATCATCCAGTAGAAAGAGACTAGTTAATTGGACTTTTCCATTGGTTGATGTAAGCTCCAAAGCTGAGAACAAAAGGTGACACATATACATCCATTCTAAAGAGAATTCCTAGACACATCCATACAGGCCTTCCTGAAAGGCAGTAAAGCCAGTCCAGAAACAAATATTCCATCCTGGTTATAAATGAGAAGATGAGGGGCGCCTGGGTGGCTCAGTTGGTTGAACGTCCGACTTCAGCTCAGGTCATGGTCTCGCAGTTTGTGAGTTCGAGCCCTGCATCGGGCTCTGTGCTAACAAACAGCTCAGAGCCTGGAGCCTGCTTTGGATTCTGTATCTCTCTCTCTCTCTCCCCCTCCCCTGCTCACGCTCTGCCTCTCTCTGTCTCTCAAAAATAAATAAATGTTTAAAAGTAAATAAATAAATAATAAATAAATGAGAAGATGAGTCATTTAGATAGATTGAACATGAAGTAGGATTAGTGAGTTGGTTTCCTCTCTTCATCTGTAGTGGAGAGGGTGTCCCCAGGAAGAGAACTGTTTGAAGAGACTGGGAGTGCTTGTGAGAAGCAGGGGTACTCATTTGCTTACCACCTAGAAACTGAGTTGTAAAAATGGAGTCCCATCTCAGTGATTGTGGTAAAGGAGATCTCTACTGAGCAAATATTCCCTCCAATCAACCATCTACATGGGAGTGTTCTTTCCCACCCCAAGTGTTGGGCTTGGTCATGTGACTTGCTTTGGCCCCCCCAGGTGAGCAGAGTATATGTACCGTTAGACTTTGCACTCAGTCATGGGACTTGCTCAGGCCAACGAGATACACAGAGGTTTGACAGGTACATACATGGTTTAGTTTGTTCCCTTACACTTCTGTCATCTTCTGGGTATAGCTCCCCTAGATAGCTGCTTCTTCTTTAGCTTTGGCCTAGAAGAAACACACATGGAACAAACCTAGGCCAACCAGCAACAAGGAGCCAAAGCCAGCAAGAACCACCACTTAAAGCCAAGCTTCCCAGAAAAGGCCAACTTGTCAATCAGCTGAATTGCAGCCCAATGAGGATGAGAATAAGAACTTATTCTTCCACACCACTGAGTTTAGGGGTGGTTTGTTACATAGTGCTATTGCACCAAGAGCTAACCAGTACAACAGTGGGTTCTTCAGACCTTTGATAATTAAAGAGTTTGTGACTTAGTAAACCTACAGACTCATGTTTGATTCCTGCCTGGAAGCTTATGAGGACAGAATCTAGCAGAAGTTGCCCATAATGTCCATACAAGAAGAGTTGGGACAGAGTTGTACAAGAACAAGGTTGTATGTCCAGGGTAACACCCAGGGTGTCAAATGGACACAGAGGTTAGTGGGTTTGAGCCATCCTGATGGAATTTTACTCAAAAGTAGAGTCTACCAGGTGGGGAAATCCAATGAGAAGAGGCTGTGGGTATACCTTTGAGGGGCAAGAGTAGAGGGCACAACAGGCAGCAATCAGGGATGTGGAAACACAACAAGGAAGAGCAGAAAGGTCATCATTCCCCCTTTTCCACTGTAGATCCCAAGCCTGGGTCATTGTAAACTGGACAAACAAGTGAAATGGGAGATAACGGCTTTTATTTCGATTTGGCTAGACCTTTTAATACCTGAAAACAGAATTTTTGTAACAGAATGACCAGAAAGCTATGGAATTTTGAGGTTACATTATGGGGAAAGAAACAAATCTGACAGACTATATGAGATGACAGTGACGGGAACTTTATTCAATAAAATGGTGACACCCACTATATAAATTATGTAATACATATAATATATTAAGCATGTCAATAGACAGATTTATATTTTTATTTCTATTTTGGTAAAACAAATGGCCAAGGGTGGGTCTGAGCCAGGGCTGTTTGTCAGGTAGGGGGCTTCTGCAGTGGAAACAGACTGCAGGCTTCTCCTCTCCTTAGTTCCCTTGGCTCTAACAATACAGCTCATTCCTCAGCAAATTTCCCTTCAAATGTTCAGCCTGTGGCAATGAGATATTTTTATAGCTTTTTATTTAACATCCCCCTGAGAATTATCATTTGCTTTTACGCAGTATTATCAAGAAACAAAAGCAACAAAAACGCATTTTAATTGTTCAAACTATTTGGCTCTTCTTTCAGACAATGGACAAATCAGAACCCTGTAGGGCAGAGAACTAAACCCCAGAGGCAGAAGACAGGGATTCTTGTCAGGTTGGTGGCCTGAACTCCCCCATGGGACCTAAAGCAAGGCTCTCAACTTTCTGGGCTTCATTTTCCTCTCATGTAGATCCTCTGCAAGATATGCCCCCAAATCCTATGTGTCAGGGTATCTTTTGTCATGGAAAAATCTGAAGCTACATTAATTAGAACATCTGTGTTCTAGTCCTTCCTATTTTGCCAAGGTGCACTATGATCTAAGCAAAGGATTTAGTGTCATTGAGCATCAGTTTCTTATCTTTAAAACAAAAAAATAAGTTATGCCCTCCTTCTCTCCTTCCCTCCCTCCCTCCCTCCCAGGTTTTACTGTTGTTTTTATGGTTTGGTTATCTAATGCTGTGTTAACATACTACCACAAAAGATAGTGGCTAAAAACAACCATCTATTTTGCTCATGATTATATGGGTCAAAGATCTGGGGAAGGATGCAGCTGGATGGTTTATCTTAGCCTTGCATGGAATCGGCTGGGGCTTCTGGGGCTGGAGGATTCAGTTCCAGAATTCTACTTCATTCATGTATCTAGCACACATCTTGATCTCTCTCTCTCTCTCTCTCTCTCTCTCTCTCTCTCTCTCTTCCTCTCTCTCTCTCTCTCTCTCTCTCTCTCTCTCTCTCTCTCCCTCTCTATCTCCCCTCTCCCCTCTCCCCTCTCCCCTGCCTCCACATGGTATCCCAGAGCCTAAACACAGCAGTCAGGAAGCAGAAACTTCCAGCCAATTAGTAGCTACTCCCAGAACTAGCACAACATAATTTCCACTGTATTTATTCTATTGGTCCAAGTATTCACAGTCCCACCTAGAATCCAGGATGGAGAAATCAACTTCATCTCTTGATGGAGGAACAAGAGCATCACATTGCAGAAGAGCAAATGGGATGATAAATATTGGAAAATAGAATTTGTCACATATTGTTTTTGTTGTTATTCTGAACAAAAATTATGATATAGAAACTCTGAAAAATAAATCTCTGTGCATCTATCAAGTGCCATTATGACCCCTACTTCAATTTTCCATTTTTAATCTACTCTGGTTAGTGTTACTGTGAGGTAAGTAATAGACCCATTCCAAATCTGGCCACAGTGGCCACCAAAGCATTATCTGTCCCAAAATCAAAGCCAATTAGAGACCCAGGTAATTCCTTCAATAGGAGACACAGGGTTCCTTTGGTTGAACAGAGACATGACAGGTATACCAGATTACGATCTAGTAACTAACAACCCCAAAATCGATGTCTTAAGATAAGAAAGTATAACTCTCTCTTGCTGCATACCTGTCACAGGTCCTCTGGGGTTCTGGGGTTCTGAGACACGGCTGATAGAGCATGTCCTATCTGAGCCTTGTTGGGCACCTCAGCAAAGGGACAGAGTGTGGCTTCCACAAAGTAAGACATGTCACTTCCACTCACATTTCATTGGCCAATGCAAGTCACATGGCCACATGTGACCTCAAAGGGGCAGGTGTGTAAAACCTTGCCATGCCTCAGAAGGAGGAAAACCAAGATTACTGGAGAACTGCATTCCTAATGACCACATCTGGATTAGAGTTTTTCAGGATTCTGTTCAAGGACATTTTCAGAGCTCTTTCTTAATGCACAAGCACCTATATGAAGATGAAGAGAGAAAATGCATGGTGTTATCCTATATTCTTCTGCTCTAATATGTTGTTTTTTGGTTTTTTTTTTTTTTTGCCAAGCTTTTCGTTGCTCCTTCTTGTAAGGACATTTCCCAGGGAAGTGACAGTGGTTGAAATCCTGACCTTGCCTAGAGATTCACAGAGAACAAAACGCTCCCCAGGGTATTCACAGTCATATCCATCTGCTAGCTCCATAGAACACATGGAGATGCCACATGTGATCCATATCAGTAAGTTTCTACCCAGAGGTTCATTTTCTTGGCTTAGACTATGGTGTGTTAGTAAGAGTCAGCACAGCAGAGTGGAAAGAGCAGCGTAGTGGGTATCACAGTGTGTGGGTTGAAAACTATCACTTCTAGCATGTGACCATGAACAACTTTTTCAACTTCTTTGAGTCTCAGTTTCCTCAGCTGTAAAATGACAATAGTAATAGTACTTCAGAGACTGTCATGAGAATCAAAAGACATAATTTGTGTAAAACACTTAGAACAGTGCCTAGGACTTTTTACATTGCTCTTCTTGCTGTTGTTGGTGTTGTCATTTGGCCTGACTCTGCAAGCCTCTCTGCCTGCTGTTCAATCTCGTGCAGGAACTAATGGTCATACTCATATTGCCAGGTGCTTGGTGCTCACAAAGGAGCACACGGCCAGTAAGTGCTATAAGAACAAAATGAAAAAAGGTGTGAGATCCCCTGCATTTGTGATAGGATGAGACAGTTTTGTGCATGGAACAAGGTGGTATTTACCCTTCTTACCCAAAATATCTCCCCTGCCAAGCTGCCAAGATGCCTGATATTTTGTCATTAGAAATTAATTCCCTTGGTTTAACCATTATCTGGTCTAAGTGCATTACAAACATCACTAAGTGTAGGAGGCTTAGAGGGAAAGGGCATAAAGGGACTAGCCAAGGTATTTCTAACATAGAGTTGGTGAAAAGGGTTAGAAAGTTCTCCTTCACAGTAATTTCCTAGTTACCCAACAAGAGTAACTAAGATTTCACCATGTGTGATGACATGTTAAATTCTTATTAAATGATTTTTTTAACTGTATCACTGAAATCATTTCTGAACCAGCATGCTTATTTCCAATCAACCTCCTCTAATTATAGCCTCTAAATTACTGCTAGGGTGGGAGAGGGGAAAGTGGGTGATGGGCATTGAGGAGGGGACCTATTAGGATGAGTACTGGGTATTGTATGGAACCAATTTGAAAATTAATTAATTAATTAATTAATTACTGCCAGGATAATCTCTACAAATAGATGTGATCATGTTGTATTGGGTTTTGGTGAGGCATGGGAGGTTTCAATCATCACACTCTTGGCCCCCACTTTAGCCTTGTATTTTACTGCTACCACTACCCCCAACTCTTTCATACCAATCAACATTCTAACCCATACACACAGACTGACTCACCTGGAAGCATCACATTCTTACTTTTCCTGTCACCTTTATCAAAGTTATCCTCTTTGCTTCCATCACATTAAATGGAAATTGCAGGGGTGCCTGGGTGGCGCAGTCGGTTAAGCGTCTGACTTCAGCCAGGTCACGATCTCACGGTCCGGGAGTTCGAGCCCCACGTCGGGCTCTGGGCTGATGGCTCGGAGCCTGGAGCCTGTTTCCGATTCTGTGTCTCCCTCTCTCTCTGCCCCTCCCCCGTTCATGCTCTGTCTCTCTCTGTCCCAAAAATAAATTAAAAAAAAAAAAAAACAAAAAACAAAAAAAAAAAAAACGTTAAATGGAAATTGCAGTCTGGAGGGTACTTTCCTCCCTCAGCACTATCACGTGATTCCTGTGGGACCTATGATCACAAGACTCATTCCTTCTAGATATAGGAATGGGCATGTGACTCGGGCTCAGTCAATCAGAGAAGTACATTTCCCCCTGGAAATAACATTGGGCCAGGTATGGCCAAGTGATCCAAATAAGGAAAATCAGATCCTTGCCTTTTGATGTTATTAAATGAAGAGAAGTATGTCTTATCTCTTCGGTCAGATAGAATAATGTACACCAAGGGCTGCCAAAAGCCATCCTTTCCCCCCTGCCTCCAAGGTGGAGCGATTGTTAGCTGGAGAAACTAAAGTGGAAAAGTTAGCAGGAGAGAGAGACAGAGAGAGAGAGAGAGAGAGAGAGAGAGAGAGAGAGAGAGAGAGAGAAGGAATGACAGACCTCATTTTCATCCCTAGATCTGGTGAATTTAGAATATGTTAACAAATTATCTGACACTTCTCCCTTCAACAGGTGGAGCCCAACTCCCCTCTCCTTGTGTATGAGCCAGATTTAGTGTCTTGTTTCTGATGAATCAACTGAATGGAATCGAAATTACAGAACATGACTTTGAGCATAAGTCTTAAAGGCATTGGTGGCTTCTATCCTGCTCCCTCTTGGATCATTTGCTGTGGGAGAAGCCAGCTGCAATATCAGAAGACATTCAAGCACCCCTCTAGGAAGGCCCACATGGTGAGAAATTGAGGCCTCCTGCCAACAGCCAGAGAGGAACTGAAGGCCTTTGCCCATAGCATGAGAGTGAGCCATCTTGGAAGTGGATCTTGCAGCTGTAGTCAAGCCTTCAGATGCCCCAGCCAATGTCTTATCTGCAACCTCATGAGAGGCTCTGAGCCAAAACCACACAGCTAAGCTGTTCCCAAAATCCTAACCCTCAGAAACTGTGAGACAATAAATGTTTGTTGTTTTAAGTCACAAAGTGTTGTGGTAATTTCTTTCTCAACACTAGGTAATTAATACATGAAGCATCTCCAGCTCTACCTTAGACATCCTATACCATACTTTTTTCTGTAGTTGGGATTCTATCTTTCACATCTCAAATCTCCCTATTTACAGTATCATCTTTCTCTGCCCTCCCAACTTCTTCACCAGGCTAAGTCCCTACTATGTTCAGATCCTTACTGAGTATCACCTCCTCTGGGAAACCTTACCTATCCTGCTCCCCATGCTCTACCTCTCCAAGCTAGGTGAGGATCCCTTCTCTGAGTCCCCCATGCTTCCTTCCATTCAACACAGCCATTGTCATCTATGTGGGTATCCCCAAGTAGATTCTGGGCTCCTGGAGGCAGAAACTACTGCATTCCCATTACCAAGAAGAGTTTTCCCACATCAAGATCCTCAGTCAATGTGGTAGACTGTCACTGCCCCACTCACGTACCTTTACTGCCCAGTATGGTGCACAACTTGTGCCAGACTTCCCAAGACTTTCCAGGTTTTGGCACCAAGAATCCCACATCTGGGAAACTCCTCAATTCTGGGCAAATCAAAATGGCTCAAGTGTCATTTACACCAGCTTCAAGAGCTGGTACCAAAAGCTTACTTATGTGACCATCTCCAGTGAATGGCCTTTGGCTGACAGCAGCTGCTTTGCCCAGAGACACTAGGAGATTACACCACACGCAGGGGCACAGTAACTGGCTGATACAGGGGTATGAACACAGAGCTCTCTTGCCTCAAGACAGGGCAACTCTGTGAAGCTGTTTATGTTCCAGAGCCCCCAAGTGTTTTAGGCCAAGGCAAGACTACACCTGACACACCACGTCATTGCTCATTCCTTTCCTCTGCCTATCCTGCTTCCCCCACTTCCTTGTATGATTCTCCTGAGAGCATTCCCTCAGTACATCACATATGCCCAATCCCTGCATCAGGCTCTGCTTCAAGGAACACAAACTAAGACGGTAATGGTTGTTGAATGAATAAAGAGAATCTTAGTCACTTAACATCTCTGAGCCTCAGTTTCCTGACCTATAAACAGAGATAGTAATACTCAACTTACAGACCTACCATGAGAAGTAAAGGAAGGTCTCTTTGCAAAGTACTTGGAGCTGTGCCTGCCCTCATGAAGAGTTATTTAATAGCAACTCTTAAGCAACCTTCCCCATGTGAAAGTCCACTGCATGGGTGGTCCCCCCACTCTGCCCTTTGTTAAGCCAGTCCCTTCCCTTTGCCCACAGTGAACTACAGCTTTCCTGAGTCTAACCCAATCCACAGGAGATTGAGGTTGTTCTTGAATTTAAAGGAGGTGCTGTCTCTGAAAAAAGCTAGACAGGTAGACACGGAGTGTGACTGTCAGGCCATCTGATAGCAGGTTTAGGTTGAAAGCTGTTTTGGTTGAAACACATCTCATTTGTTCCTTGAAGATAAAGTGAGCCTGCCAAGAACCTACTAGCAGGGAAGTGTAAGTTCCATCTTGGAGAGAGGAGACGCCCAGACTTTTCCCACTTTAAACTTCTCCAAGTTTATTGCCTCTGTTGGTAAAGAGACATGGGATGTACCCAGGATCCTGGTGACAGCAGCAGGCTGCATGTAGAGTAGTGGATGGAACCCAGCCCCCACCCGGCTGCCCCAGAGGCACCTGCCTGCCAGACTATGGACCTGTGGTTTGCCTCCCTGGGAAAATCCATTCTGATTGGATGTTTAACAGAGGAAGACCCCTGCCCTTGCTCTGGACCACAGGACTCTGAAGAGATGGACAATGGGCTCTGGTTATGGCCCTTCAGGGGAAATTGCCACTCCTCCACCACCTAAAAGTGTGTGGCAGGTCTCTGGTGCTAACTCATGAGATGGGGGAAGAAGTAACCCCAGAAAAATGTTTAGGTCCCAGATAAAAGAGACCCCACTCAGAATCAAGCAGAAATGGACACAAACCTGGCCCTGTTCTATTGGCTCTCTGACCTTGGGTGAAGTCACATCTCCATATCTCTGAGCCTTCGTTTACTCATCTATAAAGTGGGTACAATCAACTCTGCTTCAAAGGCTGTGGTGAAGATGAGCAAACACCACAGCTTTGGAGCGCTGGGCTCACCAAAGGCACTCATGATGCAGAAGCCATGCCCTCCTTGAGCCTGACAGCTGAGCCAGGGCATTCAGGCTGCATTTTCAATCCACATGGCCTAACTTCAGAATCCCCCAAGCTATCCCCCTGCCCATCCCCTTCCCTCATCCACATGTGCAAGGCTTCAGGCAACAATGGACCTTAACCCCAGTAAAACCTGAGATAATATGGACCTCATATTTTAAAAGGGGAATCCAGATAGCTTAATATCTAACCCAAGGAAATAAATTTGTCCATGATGGAATTTCCACACAATAATAAATGTTGGATCTTGATGGTTACCATTATTTATTACTGCTTAACAAACAAATGCAAAATATAAGTGCTTAAAACAAAACTCCCTATATATGTATGTGTGTGTGTGTGTGTGTGTATATGTATATATACACATATATATATAATATATTGTAATATATACTATATATATAATTATCTCCTTGGTTCTAAGGGTTGACTGCAGGGGCGCCTGGGTGGCTCAGTCGGTTGGGTGGCCGACTTCGGCTCAGGTCATGATCTCACGGTCCGTGAGTTCAAGCCCCGTGTCGGGCTCTGTGCTGACAGCTCAGAGCCTGGAGCCTGTTTCGGATTCTGTGTCTCCCTCTCTCTGACCCTACCCCGTTCATTCTCTGTCTCTCTCTGTCTCAAAAATAAATAAACATTAAGGGTTGACTGCATAGCTCTCACTTGGGGTCTCTCACACAGTGGCTAGGGTTAGAGCCATCTGAAGGCTTGACTATGCCAGATGTACAACATGACTCATTCACATGGCTGACAGTTGATGCTGGCTTTGCCTGGGAGTTCAGCTGGAGCTGTCATCTGGAACAACTACATATATATCCTCTCCATATAATGATGGCAGCTGGGTTCTGAGAGCCTGCAACCCAAGAGCAAGCCCTTCAGGAGGCCCAAGGGAAGCCGCAAGTCTCTGGCTTCTGGTAACCTAGCCTTAGAAATCACACGGTATCACTTCCACTGCACTCTGCTAGTCAAGTGCCAGTCACACCCAGCCCAGATTCTAGATGTGGATGTCAGGAGGTCTTACTCATGGGAAGCCATCTTTGAAGACCAATTACCAAGGAAATAAATGTTAAGGATTAGAAGAGGAAGATCAGCATTTATGAAGTGCCTGCTGTGTGCCAGGCCTCTAAACAATAGCACCTTCTATAGTCCTCACAACAATCCAGAAAGGTGATCTTGCTCCCATTTTAAAGAAAAGGCAACAGAGGTTCAGAGAGGTTATTTGTTTACCCAGGGTCACAAAACCACAGGGTGGCCAGGCCAGAGTTTGAACTCAAGTCTGTGGGCTTCCAAGCCTGTGGCTCTCCTCAGATCAGCCTGGGCTATGGAGATTGCCCAGGCAACCATTTCTGGCCTTCTGCCTCAAGAAACTGAAGATTTCACATGCAGATAATTCTCCTTTCCACATGAACAAGTTGTCCTATCATTGGAAGGGAAAATGACTTCTGGCTCCATCTGGGAAAGCCCCCAGCTCCATGCTCTGCCCATGGAGACAGAGAGGCCCATCCATCACTGAGACCTGACTCGCCTGGCCCCTTATTACTGCATTAGCTCAGACCCCTAGGTCAGCCAGGAGGACAGACAGCCCTGCTGCTGGCTCCTCCCCAACTTTCCTCCTCCCCCTCCCACTCTGAGCCCCCATTTCTCCATGGATCTCCCAGTCTTCTCTGCCGACTGGCTTCACTAAGGTTCCCTGACTTTCATAGACATAAACCAGAGCTGGGTCATTAAGCCTGAATCTTTTGAAATCCCAGAGATTCATTATCCAATATTATGTCTGTCATGAGTAAGGAGGGAAGTATACATGACCTGGCATTATAGATTCAAAGCCTCTGGGAATATGAAACCCCCTGGGAGGATGGGGTTAACTCCAAGGGACCCCAGAGTCTGAAGACCAGAATATGCTGTAACTCTTTGCCAAGTATTCCTGTGTAACCAGCTATGAGTAAGGCCTGTGGGGGACCCAAGAGAAGAGTCAAGAGCCCTGCCTCCAAGATCTTTGAGTTCAGCAGAGTCCTGACATACAGATATCCGTTGATAAGTGCATGAAAGAATGAATGAGTGAATGAACCTTATATAGCACAATAGCAGATTTTAAAGGAGCATAGGAGAGGCGCCTGGATGGCTCAGTCAGTTGAGTGTCCAACTTTGATTCACGTCATGATCTCACAGTTCATGATTTTGAGCCCTGCATCAGCTCTCTGCTGTCAGCACAGAGCCTGCTTCAGATCCTCTCTCCCCCATTCCCTCCACCATTCCCCAACTCATGTGTGCGTGCTCTCTCTCTCTCTCTCAAAAATAAACATTTTAAAAAATAAAAATATTTTAAAACAATAAATAAAGGAATATAGGAAATACCCCCGGGAGGTATTATGGTAGGGGAAAAAAAAAACTAATTCTATTCATTTCAATTCAAGCAGCTATTTTATGTCTCCACCATTAGAATGTTCTTACCGGCTTAATGGTCCGAAGTGCAGAAAAGATCGTGGTGGCCAGAAGCTGAGCAAGCCAGCTCTGCCCAAGTGAGCTTGCACATGGGCCACGGGCAGAGAGGGACCCACTGCCTTTGGACACAGGATGTGACAGAGAAGCATGCCTACAGGCCCTCTAAGACATGGTGGCCCTGACCCTACTAACATGACCCCTCTGACCCAGGTGCTAATTAATCACACTAGCAGAGGAAATCAAAGCAGGATGGAGAGTGGGTTTGAAATGTCCCTCCTCAATACCTCCCTAATAGGCAAAGGCTGAAATATGAGAAGAAAGTGAGAGCTTTCCCTATCCCCTTGTGCACAGAAGTGACAGCCAAACCAGGAAGTACCGCAATGCCAAGGACTATTCACAAAGGCACCTCTCCTTGGGTAGAGACCGTGGGGCATGTGCCTGAGCTAAATGGTCTACCTGTGGGTGTAAAGTCATCAGTATCCTCAAGCAGTGTTCCCCTCCTTGGGTTTGAGTCCATGTTCCTGGAGCCCATAGGGAAGGCCTAATGGAGAAGAAAGGATGCACATCCTTCCATGGGCTCATTTGTAATTCTGGTTCCAGGAATTACTCTGTTTTCCCCAAATTAGGACACTAATGCCCTTGCCTCTTGCCCTGGATGGCAGGGCCCTGGGAAAGTAAAATTACCCTTCCCAGCCTGTTTCTCCCAAGAACACAGAGCACCTTCCTAACTATAAGAACACATGTGCTCATATTATCCCTATTTTATGCTAAAATTAAGCTGTTCTCATTCACTTGCCTCATCCTCTTGATGAGATATTGAGCTAAATAAAGGCTCCTCCCAGGCCTTCAAGCCATGATTTTTATGTCAGAGTGATGGAGTGAAGTTAAAATGGATTCACCCATAGAGAATTACCTATAATTTTTTCCATTAGTGCTATTCTCTGCTTCTTCAATCCCAGGAATCATTATGCTTCACCAGTACTGGTCTCAGTCCCTGCTCCTCCACTGTGTCACCTTGGGCAAGTTGCTTCACAGCTCTGAGGCTCCCCTCCTCAGGTGAACATGGGGCTGAAGTTAGCTGACTCATGATGTCACTACAAAGATCAAATGAGATAATGTCTGTAAAGCACCTAGTTCACAATGTACTCAGAAGATGCTCAGCAAATGTTAATTCTCTTCTAGTCCCTCCAGCATTCCCTGCTGGGAAAGAAATCCCCACAGGAACATTCTCAACCTTGCTATAGGAGTAAGATTTCTTCTGTTCCATCCATGACTGGCTGTTCACATCTCTTCCCAACCCTGCATTCAATGACCTCATATGGGCAGTCTGAGATTGGCCGTAGCAGGATTTATACTACAGTAGTCAGCAATGCCAAAAATCAAAGCCCCATCCCCCTGGAGCCAGTTTAGCAGCACACCCCCGCTGGCAGGCTACACTTCTCCACCATCCTACCCATCCAGGTCCACCAGGGTGCACAGAGGCAAGAGGCTAGACATTATGGGGAACAATAGGCCTAAAGCACAGCTTCCTCTGTACTAAACAGTTTTTCAACAGCTTACATGGGGCACCCAGAGGCCCACTGATAGCCAGCTGCCATTGATTTTTCCAAAAAGAGGAAAAACCAGCAAAAAGAACATGTGCTCAGAGGCCAGTCAATCTTTTATCGGATCAGATGAACCCAAGTGAAAAAGAACTGCCAAAAAGCTTTTGACCAGGACAGCATAATAGGGACTGTTTCTGAAATAAAACCACTTTGTTGTTCAAATGTACTAAGTTGACAGGTTCTTTTCTCTCCACGAACTGAAAAAAAAAATTTTTCTAAAGAAAATTTAAAAACAGGTAACTTGTGAGGAAATGGCAAAAAAATTCAAGGCCACAGATTGTTCATAATAATAACTCATACACATATATGGCCTTTATTGCTCACCAGGCCTTGTTTTTAGCACTTTACAAAAATTAACTCAGTAAATCCTCATGATAACCCTGTGAGATACTAGCATTATCCCCATTTTATAGATGAAGAAACTGAGGCAAAGAGAGAAACTCTGTGAATTCGAGATCTACAGCCTTGACAAGGTAACCTCTGACAGGCTTTGCTGAGCCTTTTGTTGAAGGAAGGGGAGGTGGGATGAGAGGGGCGGCCCTAGCATGCTTGTGGCCTCCCTAAATCGTTCCCTTTCTGTAGCAATCTTCTCTGCCTGGACCACCATCCTCCTCTTCAGTCTGGCAAACTCCCATTAATCTTTGCTTTACATTTTGTGGGCTGTGGCATAAGGAGGTGTGCTTTCCCTCTTTTGGCCTTCTTTCCTTCCCACTTACTCCTTCCTGGAGAACAGATAAGTATCACAATATCCCGTCAAAGTAATGCTAGAAAATGCCACTGACACTAGGAAGAAAAAGGTTTGCTTGTCTTGTGGGGTTCCCTGGAAGGCCCTGAATGCTCTGTATTTCCTGCAAGTCACACAACTCAAAGTTTTCCAGCAGCACTTCCAGGAAGGGTGCGATGCTATAGAAGATGGCAAAAAAGAAGGAAAGTCTGAGGCAGGAGGGAACCCCTGAACACCCACTGTGACAAACCTGAGAGACTCATCAGTGACTCCATAAGGACAGTGGGGACAGATTTTGCATCAATGCCCTCAAATCCTGAGTGTGAGCTTCATCTGCTAACACAAAGACTCATGGGTGTTGTGACACAGCTGAGCGGTTACAAACAAATCCATCCAAACCGGATGTAAACTGAAATGTGAAAATCAAGAATGTATTAAAGATTATTTATGTAAAAAGAAAAAAAAACTATGGAAGGATCAAGGAATATTAAAGAATATAAAACTTTAATAAGTCACCCAAGCATTGATTTTTACGTGAATAGGGAAATTAATCTAAAAGAATAAGAAAATGGAAAAATCAATATTCAATGATCATGCCTAAAAGCTATATTTTAAATACTGAGCCATAAATCAAGAAAAAATGGAATGAATAATCTCATTTTGGCTTTTACTTGATGACTATGCTATTTTCATGAAATCAGTAATATCACTTAAGAATCAAATTTTGGAACAATTATATATCAAAATTGTATTGGGATTGTTCTTATAAAAATATATGTCTCTGCTACTTCTTTTCACTTTTTTTTCACATTAAAAAATACAGTATTCTTTCATTTGAAAAAAATTAAGTCCCTATTTAATCTTGCCCTGGTTCCCAGGAGAATTATAGGACTTTCAGGCTCATTTCTTCATTCACATACACATAGTGTTTTCCACATAATAGGAATCATACTCTATATATTATTCTGTGACTTAATGTCTTAAAAAATCTCCCTGTCAATACGCACAGATTGACAGAAGTTTTATTCGCCATTACATTGCATTCCATGATGCAATCATTCCCTATTGAAGAACCATTAAATGGCTTCCAATTCTCTAGTAACATAAACTATTGCAATGAACCTTGTGCTCATTTAAGCATTGCCAGAGGAGACTTTCCTAAACATGGAATTGCTAGGTCAAAAGGTGTGATATGGTAGATACTGCCAAATCTCTTTCCAATAATGAGGTTGCAACAAATCTCACACTAATAGTGAAGGTGGATTATTGAATCTGTAAAATAATTTGAGGAGAATTTTCACCTTTAAGATATCAT
This sequence comes from Prionailurus viverrinus, assembly GCF_022837055.1. NCBI lineage: Eukaryota > Metazoa > Chordata > Mammalia > Carnivora > Felidae > Prionailurus > Prionailurus viverrinus. The sequence continues at coordinate 36,176,875 of NC_062569.1, forward strand.
GTCCTCTCATCTAGAAACATGGTATGTATGTTGGTTATTTCAAACCTCTGTCACATAGTCTTTTGATGGGTTTATTCCTCAGCATTCAGACTTCCTAACTTGCTACAGTTCTAACAGTTTCTCAATTGACTTCACTACATTTTATGTTAAAAATACCCACTTTTAGGAGTGCCTGGGTGGCTCAGCCAGTTAAGCTTCTGACTTTGGCTCAAGTCATGATCTCATGGTTTGTGGGTTTGAGCCTCGAAGGGGGCTTGGGCTCTGTGCTGACAGCTCAGAGCCTGGAGCCTGCTTTGGATTCTGTGTCTCCCTCTTTCTCTGCCCCTCCCCCACTCTCACTCTGTCTCTGCCTCTCAAAACAATGAGAAAACATTTAAAAAAAATTGAAAGACTTCCAGCAGCAGCATTTAGAGCAGCCGAAGCAAGATGGGTCAAAGTCAGAGTGGTGATCATGGCCCTGGAGGTGGCAAGAAGGATGACAAGGACAAGAAAAAGAAATACAAACCTCCTGCACCAACTAGAGTGGGGAAAAAGAAGAAAACAAAGGGACCAGATGCTGCCAGCAAGCTGCCACTGGTGACACCTCACAGTCAGTGCCTGTTAAAATTACCAAAGTTAGAGAGAATTAAAGACTATCTTCTCATGGAGGAAGAATTCATTAGAAACCAGGAACAAATGAAGCCTTTAGAAAAAAAGCAAGAGGAGGAAAGATCAAAGGTGGATGATCCGAGGGGGACCCCAATGTCAGTAGGAATGTTGGAAGAGATCATTGATGACAATCATGCCATTATGTCCACACCTGTGGGCTCAGAACTCTACATCAGCATTCTTTCCTTTGTAGACAAGGATCTGCTGGAACCAGGCTGCTCAGTCCTGCTCAGACACAAGGTTCATGCTGTCATAGAGGTGTTCAGGGATGACACAGAGCCCTTGGTCACAGCAATGAAGGTAGAGAAGACCTCCCAGGAAATCTATGCAGATATGGGGGGGTTGGACAACCAAATTCAGGAAATTAAGGAATCTGTGGAGCTTCTTCTCACTCATCCTGAATATTATGAAAACATGGATATAAAGCTCCAAAGGGGTCATTCTCTATGGTCCACCTGGCACAGGTAAAGCCTTATTAGCCAAAGCAGTAGCAAACCAAACCACAGCCAGTTTCTTGTTTTTAAAAAAATTTTTTTAATGTTTATTAATTGAGAGAGGAGAGAGAGAAAGAGAGCACGAGAAGGGGAGGGACAGAGAAAGAGAGGGAGACACAGAATCCAAAACAGTCTCCCACAGCCCAGTGAAGAGAAATTCTGTATGGCTCTCTAAAGCCAACCAACTTTGGAGCCACTCTAGAAAAATAACCCAGAAAACTACTAGACAATCAAGGCTACCACCTAGTCAGTCAAATGCATACACTTTAGACCTGCATAAAGGAAGCCAACTCACAATACTCTCATGAAATCAGCAAAGTGCAAAGACGTCCCTGAGGACTCAGCCTGCCTTGTCACACCTGCCTACTCTCCCCAGGTGCTCAGATTTCTCACATTTCAATCCTTTTGTTCTTCTCTACCATGGCAATAGACTCTCAGGAGAAAGGGCTATCAGGAATTTACTCTGTCAAAGGTTTGAAACCTTAACTTAGTTTTTAATAGTAAGATGAAAGACTTCTCCTCTGCAGAAGGAATTTCCAGCATCAGAGAAAAATGGGGGGCTTCCTACAGCTCATGCAAGCAAATAGTGAGGCCCTTTTCTCTTTTTTCTCACAAAGGAAATGTTCAGTGTCAACCAGAGATTTCTTCCCCCAGAAATGTATTTCCATTTCAGGCATCTTCAGCTGAATGAAGATTCTGCTAAAGATCTGTCTTCCCCCCTCCATCTCTTGTTGCTGCCAACACCTGCTATGCTTGCTTAACAACCCATGGCATCTGGGACTCCAGCTGTAGGAGTGGCAGCCTTGGGGAGCCAAGGTAAAGAGGACAGGTGTAAAGCAAGGTCCGAAAGACTTTGTGATCCAAATCCAAAATCTGGACTCTCCTTGCCTTACAGGGGCCCCATCAGTGGCTTTCTGCCTGGCTGTTGGCCTCATCCCCAGCCATGAAGGCAGGAGGGAAGAGCCAAAGCTCACCCAACCCCCTGCCACTTCCAGGCACCCATCCTCCTTCCATATGGCTCTTAACTCATTCCTTGACAGGTTTGATAGATCATGGACAATACTGAGAGACTGCAAAACACTTTAAATTCAAGGAAAATAAGAACTAATAGCAATATTTGGGAGACCAAAACAGGCCAGAGAGGGAAATAATTCAGGGCAGGGAAGTCTCCCAAGTGACCTCTAAATCATACCAAATAGGCAATGATATCTCTTCTTTGTATGTGTTCTACTGGGCAAATACATTGTCCTTCAAGCCTTGTCTGTTTTTACTGAAGGACAATTGAGGGATTCACTTCAATCAAGGTTCCCAAGATGCACTGCTTCTGGCCACCCACCAGATGACTCCTCCAGGCACATTGCTCTCCATGCCCTTGAGCCCTTCCAGAGTCAGATCTGTGTAGCTATGCATGGCCTCAGGATATGAGTCGTTAGGAGTCTCATAAGGACTGTGGGACTTGGCACCTATGGTAGGGGTTTGCGTTTTCCAAACCCAGCCAACCCTGCAAAGATTGGCTGTCACTAATTTAGAAACTTTAGCAGGTGACTTTATCTTCCTAAACCTTACTTTTCCCATGGGAAACCTGGGAATAATGCCTCTTAGAGATTTTGAAAAACTACTGAAATACATATGTAAAATGCATACCACAGTGATTATTATATATCAGGCACTCAATAAATGTACCTATTCTTATTGTTATTTACAGTAATATTAATACAAATTCATGCTGCTAATTTATAGATTATGGTCTAAAATCATAATCTACAGCTATCTGAGAAGAGTAATGACCCACAAAACTCTCTTTTTATGTGTTGCTATTAAACATCTCCCAGCCCTTTGAATATGGAGCAATGTTTTACTTTGTTTGCTCTTCAACACTCACAAATATCTACCAAGTGCTTGCTGTGTGCAGGAAACACAACAAGCTCAAAGTATTGAGCTTGCCCTCAAAGGAATTACCACCTCAGTGAGGAGTCGAGAAACAACAGTACTGAAAAAGGTGGATCACACTCACATCCCTCAGTGCTCACTGGGTCAAAAGCATTTCCAGAATTCAGAGGTCTTTGTCCTTGGGACAGGAGATGGCACAAAAAAAAACCTCCTGGCAACGGGACCTTGAAGAAAGGGTAAGTTATGAATATGTGGAGAAGGGTAGAGGTGTCCTACATCAAGACCTTGGTGCAAACAGAAGAATTCTTGGGAATTTATGCAGGAGACATTTTCTCTATTTGTCCTTAGCTCCTTTTCTGTCAGACACCAAGATGGCACAGGGGCCGGGGTGCCTGGTGAGCTCCACAGTTCTGTAAATCGGCACCGCAGTGAGCTGTGTGAGAAGCTCAGTCTGCAAGCTGATTTGCCAATTTGTGCAGAAACTACTCCTTCCAAAATGCCTAGCCCTTCTTAGCCAGCTGAGTGAAGGAAATGTCTTGGAATTTGCTTTCTGAAACAGATTTTCTCAATTCAAATTAGCTACAGTGGTGTTGTTAATCCCCTTGTTATGGGATTAGAATGCATTACTGCATTGAGATTAGAACCTGACAGATATGTTGGAGGAGTTTGGATTCAACTCAAAGTTCCAAGCATGTGGGCTCCCCAACAGGCTCTGTGGTCTTTGGCTGGAACAATGGCGCCACCTAGTGGCCAAAAGGGTCTCCATTTGGAAGGGTTTCTTTTTGGGCACGTTTCAACTCTTGAGGCCTTCTGTGTGCTGGGGCCAGAAATGCAAGGATGACTAAAGTAAGCTAACTCTTCCCTCAATGGGGCTTGCAGGTTGGGGCTCACTAGTCCAGATCCCATAGGCTCTATCAAATTCAGCCCCAGGGACTGCCTGGTGGGCAGCATGAGCTAGCCTGTCTGAACCCCAGAGCTGACTTTGAGGTAGATGTCTACAGAGTAGGACGTCAGCATTTATAAAGTGGCCTCTTGGATCCATCTACTCTCTAGTGCCTTAATTCCCTTTCACAGTTGAGAAAACCTGTTTCTATGCCTACACATTTATTCAGCATATATTTACCATTTGTTTCTATGAACCACACACTATACTTAGGACTAAGACATAGAAATGTTTAAAGACCAACCCCTACCTTTCACACATGGCCAAAGAGATAAAGACATGCCCTCTCACTATCCCCTGCAAGAAACTTGGAGCCCTCTTCCAGGCTACCAAAGCCCTGCATCACCTTAGCCCTGCATCACTTTCCATCCCACGTCACCAAAACAACACTGCCTCTGCCCCACTCTTTGCTGTTCCTTTCTGGGCACAGACCTACCACCATGCCTTTTCATGGCTCTCCACCTGAAGGAAATTATCTTTCCTCTCTCTTCAAGGATGGTTGTGCTGAAGGCTCTGGGCAGGGAAGACCAACCTACCACAGTCAGAAAAAAATGACTTCCAACAGCACATACTGACATGAGCAGCTGCAAATAGGCTGCAACTCCAGGTGGGCCTGTGGAGAACAGAGACAGCAGCCCCAGAGACAGAGATAGAGAAGGGGGTGTCCCACAGACTAAGGCTCTCCAGTTCCACTCAGGGACTATAGAGGGGTTGGGAATAACAAGAGGATTTGCATCCAGCAGCTACTAACCATGAGAAAATGGGAGGACCATGTGTTTTACTCTGAAACTCAAGAGGGGATAGGAAAGGGAGAGAGGGGCAGATGGTAAGGGGTGAGGGGACTCTGTGGGGTGAAGAATGAGTGGAAATGTCCCTGGATATGATGACCACAGATAGTTTAAGTGTAGGAGTGGCTAATGTCAAACCCTAGACTATCTGTGTCACTGGATGGAAACGCATCTTCAACGTACCTCCAAATCCTCCAGGAAGGCAACTACATTCACATTAGCGTGAATAGGTTTGATTTAAAGTCTGACATTACCTAAGAAATGTGTTTCCAAGTCCATGTCAATGTTGTGCTGCATGGATAGAGTATCCAGAGGCCCAAGAACCTGAGTGACAAGGAGACAATGGGCACATAAGCCCCCTGGAAATGCACAACATCCTGAGGAGGGCTATGAGCTCCCACAAGGCCTGGAACACATTCTAAGCCAATCCAAGGTCCTAGAAGCCAAGAATCCTAGAAGATAGCAGATTCACCCATATTATTTGTACAACCTTTCTCAGATGCAGACATTCTGGGCCCGTTTTCCTGTCTATCATTTCTGCTTTATCCTTGCTGACAACCTCATCTCGAGATGTGTTGCTATGTGAAGGGACTAGCGTGGTGTTATGAAATCAATAAAGGCTTTAGAACAAGAAATATGGGGATGCCAGTCCTGTTTCCATTCATCCTGTCTACATGGCCTTAGCAAATTGCTCAACCTGTATGAGCCTCAATTCCACTTCTGTAAGATGGGGTTGCTAGAAGGCTGAGAGGTAATGTACAGAAGCAATGTTTTTGATGGACAGCAGTTTCATCATTGTGGCTGGAAGCTCCTGGTTTATGGTGAATACTACCTCGTGAGGATCCAGTCCAAGGAGGGAAAAGGGGACTGGGTTTGGAGGAAGAGGTGATGTCCCCAAAATTAAATCAACAGTACAAGGTCTAAGAATGCGGTGGCAAGCATCTAGGTAGGTCTTGTCACAGCTCCACATGGAATCAGAAATACATGATCTCTGTCCGTCATAATCCCCTTTTCATAAGTAGGTATTTACGGGTTTCATTGTCAGAATTTGAATTTCAACATGGCAGAAGTCACTGAGCTTGTTATCCATTTATGGCATGAATCTGAGCTCTCCCTAGCAATGTAATGCCTTTCTAGAAATTGAGCCTTCCTCTGCCACCCATATGGTTGCAGCAGAAGTTTGGTGTGATGATACAAACCACCCCCTACCTACCATGGACTGGTCTAGGGAAGGGCATTGCATTTGGGGAAGACGTCAGACTCTTTCTGGGTATCTGATGGTGGTGACCATGAGACCACCATGAGAACTGGGAAAGAAGAAGGCTGGGCCACAGCAAGACAGAAGAACGAAGAGCAACATGAATAAATGACACAAAGTAAAGATTCCCAGCTCAGGATAACACTCCAGGCCAGCTCTGGTCCCACTTCCTGGCTTTATCTCTAACAATGAATTCAGCAACACATCCTGAAATTCTTGCAAGTTCTTTCTCACTTGAAGTAGATGGAGTGAGTTTCCACAGCCAACATCCAGAAGAGGCCCAACTCACATGCAAAGCAAGGTTTCATTTAGAGGAGAGGTGGGACAATGATGTTGAATGTGTGTCCCCCCAGATGATGAAAAGCTGCCCCCAAGCTCGGCAGTTTGAGAAAACCCACTCTGGGTATTGTACACCTGCAAAGCTGATGCTTCCCCCGGATGATAATTTCACTCAGGCACAGCAGTAACATTTTACTATTTAATGGGCTGCTTGTAGAGATTTCCTTCCACAATGAGAACGTTTCCTATTATAGGAACAAAATGAAAAAGGAGTCATTCATTCCACATGAAAAACAGGGACTTTAAAAAATGGAAACACTGTCAATCATGCTGAATCACAAGCTGTGATTAGAGCCCCTAGACTTTTTCCCATTAGTGTGAACACATTTGATTTTAGCCTAACACTGAGCCTGTATTATAGAACATCTGATATATTCAGCTTTGAACATAATGCCAAACATGTCTTAAATGTAAAATACTTATCACCCAAGTTCAAGCAAATTTAGGTCTTTTATTCATGAAACAGTCACAGCACCTCATTTACAACCTTAACTCAAAACTAGGTCTTCCTAATCAGGGAAACGAAGATAAAGCTGGAGTCTATTATTGTTCTGCTGGTGCCTGAAGTATTGTCTGTGAAAGAGAAGCCAGACACTTCTGGAAAAGGCAAGTTTCTCTTCCCAGCCCACACTTCTGTGGCCAGCGATGGATTCATCTTGCCGTATCATTTCAAACAATGACAGAGCCCCTGGGCTAGGTGCTGGAAATATAAGTAAGACATGGTCCCTGCCCTCAGGTATTCACCCCCTCGTGAAGGATGACCCTTAAAGAGAGGGACATTAACTTTAACCACGAGGCTGTGAGCACACAGAGGAGAGGCATGGGATGGGAGGGGCTGCCAAGGAAAGCCTCCAAGGATGATTAACAATAGTCCTCAGAAGAGGGGGAAGGTCTTCCAGGCCCAAGAGCAGCATGAGCAAGGGCACAAGAGTGAGGAGCCTAGCACAATGGGCATGTCTAGCGGGGCAGCTCTCCACCTGCCCACACTTACCCAGGGGCATGCAGTGACCTGCGCCCAGCACTTGTGAGACCCAGTGACTAAGGGGGCATTTCTGCCCTGAAGGGCAGGCAAGGCTGAAGACAAGAGAAGCAGACAAGAGCCTCGTGCTTCCTTAGTGATCTGATGAGCTTTCAGATATGCTTCTGGTCCAACTGGTGGGACAGCTAAAGAGGAGGTCAGAGGATATTCGTCCAATGTTCAGAAGAATTGAAGGGAGTGACCAGGTAATGTCTCAGCTCAAAACCTATCAGTTTTGACCCCTATGCAGCAGGTACCACTGCTGATTTCAGAGACAGCAGAATCACCACTTCCTACGAGATCAGGGCATCTTCCCTGAATCCATTCCTCCTTTCGTACCCCTCCCCTAGCATTCATCAGCAATTCATCTCACCTCTACCTCCAAAGTGTTCCCCACCTTTGCCCACGTGTGTCTCCCATTCCAGGCTCCCTTTGCCTCCCATTCCAGGCTACCATCAGCTTTCATTCGGACAACTGCATCAAATGGACATTGTATTCCGTTATAAACAAAATCACAATGTTCCCCTCCTCAACACCCCCCCCCCCAAAGATTTTTCTTCCCACTCAGAATAAGTCTAAGCTCTTTTCTGTGGCCTACAAGCCCTACCTGTTCAGGGCCCCAGCCCACCACAGTCAAGGCTCACCATAGAACACCCTGACATGCTCTCCAGGCTCAACCCCATCACCCTCCTTTCTGCACCCATCTGCCCTAGCTCTTTCCTCTGCCTAGAACATACTCATCACATAACATTACTGCCTCAAGAAGCCAACACAATGCCTCACTGTCTTCACACAACTTACCTCCATTTCCTTACTGTCTATTCTCCCAACCAGGATACACCAAAGGCCCCATTAGAGGAGGGTCTTGTAAACCTGCATCCTTCATGACTGTATTCCTAGAACAAGATTCATCTCATAAAGGGTGTTCAATGCACATTTGCTGAATGAACAATTCCATGCCTCTACCAGTACCCCTCAAAGCTTGGGGACTTGTGAAAACCATGTTTCCTGGAATGTGCCAGGCCAGGGAAGTGTTGTTCTTGTGGGGCCTGATCTGACACCAGGAAGGGGTTCATGTGCCCGAAGGACTCCCAAGCAATGAGATCAAAGGCCATCTTTCCTGTCTTAGCAGAGCCTTTGTGATAGCGCACTCAGACCTCCACCTCCATGCTGATCACTCTACTCCATAATTGTGCTATATTAGGGCTCTCCAGAGAAACAAAATCAACAGGATAGCGCTCTCTCTCTCTCTCTCTCTCTCTCTCTCTCTCTCTGAATGTCAGCTATTGTTGCCACTGGTTTTAGGAAACTCCAAGGAGGACAACCAAACCCTTCTCCAAGGGTTTACCCCACCAACCCACCCAAATCTCAGAGCTCATCCTCTCCCTCACTCACATACTCATTCAATGTATTTATTGAGCATCTGCTATGTATGCGGTCCTGTATAGGGCAAAACAACATAATCTGTGACCTCATATAGTTTATAGTTCAGTGGGAACATCAACTCTAAACAGATAAAGGTACGAAAATTTTCACTCAACCGTGGTACGTGCTGGGAGAGAGAAACGTAGGGTATCTATTCATTCGTCCTCTAGATACTGACTGAGCACTAAAACAGGCAAAGCCTTACCCTAGGATAAGGTTATTGGAACATATACCAAGACAAAAGCAGGGAGGTAGGAGATGGTCCCCTGAGAAAATGTCACTCAAGCTGATACCTAAAGGACATGTAGGAGGTCACCTGACAAGAAGATGGGGAGAGCATGCTAGTCAGAGGAACACCATACTGGGGTCCTGGAGCAGGACATGGCTGCAAGAATGGAAAATGAGTCCAGTGGGCCTGGAGCATGGGGTGGCATTGGAGGGCTGGAGCACGGTGCAGTGCAGCTGGACCAGGGGGCAGCCCCAAGGCTCACCAGGCTCTGTGGGCTCCACTGAGAGCTGCCATTTGATCCTAAGGGCAGGAAGAAACTTCTGAGGAGCTTTAACCTGAGAGGTACTGTTCCCATCATTAACACTGCATGTTGCATTCTCCTCTTTATGAAAGTCTTAGAACAGGTCAAATTTCAGCATGCCATCGTTGAAAGACAATGTCAGGTAAATTCATATTTGAGGTATGATGCACTGCATACCTCTGTGCCTTTTAACACACTGTTCCCCCTGCTTTGTGTTTTGTTCTTTTCTTCCTTGTAAACCCCTATTCACACTTCAAAATTCAGTCTGGCCATTGCCTCATCTGTAAAGCAATCTGATTTCCTGAGGTTTAGATAGCAACTTTTGCTCACCTCCAAATAACAATCGACTCAGAGTATCAGTCTTGACCAGGGACAGTCCCAAACTGTTTGTTACCCATAAACATGAGGCAAGTACAGAAAGTGAGAATAAACATTTAGAAACTTTCAGAGCCATTACACACAACAATTTTATGGCTGTTAAATCTAATAAAAAAAATAGGGCTTGGATTTTGTGTCTTTTATTTCATTTTTTCTAATGATTCATTTTTATTATAGTTTATAAAAGTATTGATCCATGAAGGATTAAAATTTATTAAAAATGGGGGGAGAGGAGCTTGACCACAGTTTGAGAAACACTTTCCAGAGTGCCTGCTGCTGAAAGCCATCCTCTTCACCCTCGTTCCTCTTTCCCACGTACCTGACCACTGCAAAATAATTCCTTCATTTAAGCCACACAACAGCCTTACAAGGAAAGCAAGTCCTAGCTTGCCTTCCCTTCCCTTTGGAAACGAGCTAACTGAAGCTAAGAGGGGGAAAGCAACATGCTGGTATGAGCTTCCTGTTGCTGCTGTAACAAAGTACCTCAAACTTTCTGGCTTCAAACTACACAAATGTATTCTCTTACGGTTCTGGAGGTCAGAGAGTCTAAATGGGTTTCACTGGGCTAAAATCAAGATGTCGGCAGACTCACACTCATTCAGAGGTTCTAAGAGGGAAATCCACTTCCTTGCCTTTTCCAGCAGCTCCAGGCCTCTTGCATTCCTTGGCTCCTGACTCCTTTGTCCATCTGCAGAGCCAGCAGCATAACATTTTCCAGTATTCTCATTCTCTATCTCCCTCCCTGCCTCACCTCTGCTTTCATCATTCCATCTCCTTCTCGTCTCTCCTTGTAAGGACCCTTATGATTACATTGCACCCACCCAATCCAAGATCATCTCCCCATCTCACAATTCTTCGTGCAGTCCCATCAGCTAAGTGCCTTCTGCCATTTGAGATAGCGTATTCAAAGATTCCAGGAATTAGGACACGCATTCTTCAAGGGCCATTCCTCTATCTACCACAACAGCCAAATCACACTATTACCAGGGCAAATATTCCCGGGATTCAAACCCAGGTCTTGGTCTCAAAATCCATGTTTCCTCTTTTGTTTTGTTTCCCTAACCAGTCCCCTCCACCTTCATATATATACATGAAGACACAGTAGCTGTGTCTTCATATATATATATATATATATATATATATATATATACACACACACACACATGTGTATATGTATACGTATATATGTATATACATGTGTATACATGTATATACATGTATATACATGTGTATACATGTGTATACATCTATACATATGTACATATATATATATATACACACACATACATATATACGGATATAGGTAGAAATACTTTGTTTTAAAGCATTAGGAAATTGAGAGCAAGCCGTCATCCTGCAGACAGACAGAGGATCCATACAATCGCATCTCCCTCAGCTATGGAGGTAGCTGAGTCCCTGCGGACAGTCCTGGCAAACACCAGGGGCTGCCCCATTGAAACTCCCACCCAGACAGAGCATCGGGGCCCAGGAAGACTGGTGATAAGTCACCCGGAGGGCACACGCATATATCTCAGAAAAGACAGGATTTTCTCCAGCAAGGACGATGTTCCTTGGCAGTGTTGAATTTTTGTTCCCAGGCAGATAGATAAATAGATATGCGATTCTTATTAGCAAGAAGAATAACCTGCACAGAGTTTCTCCAGGAAGACATTAAGATAATCCAGCAGTGGCAATCCACTGCCAGCCCCAATCAATTCTTTGTAGTAAACTTGTATAAATCAAACACAGAAGGCTCAGAATCCCTCAAGAGCTTGTTCTGTGATGTGTTGGCTGATGCAAATGCTGACACAATACACTGTGTGGGGTTGTTAAATCACAGTGTTTTCCTTGCCCCATCAATTCCAGTTTCTCTCACCTCCAGCCCCAAAACCATCAGCCCCTCCCAGATGCCGTGACCACCTCCCAGGGCAGCACACTGGGGGAGGAGAGCCGAGATGGCTGCTGGAAGCACAGGACCTGCCGTCCCTCTTTGCTCTGCTCCTTAGGCCAGGAGCTGAGCTGTCATCCCTGCCCTGCCGTGCCATGCCCTGACCTGACAACTGGGGTTGGGGTCCTGGGGCCTGAGCGAAGCAGATGTACCACACTTCCTATCTGTGTGGTGCAAGGAGCCGAGGGGCTGCCAAGGGACTGCTAAGCCAAACCCAGGCCTCACCCCAACAAGCCAGGCAAGGCACAGGACCAAAACACAAAGGCAGATGGGGCCAAGTAAGGGCTAGTGGTTGGAGGAGACAGGAGATGGCCATTCCTGACTGTCAGGAAGCCGAAAGCCCTGGGCTTGGGCAGTCCCGGAGCATTTAAAGAGGCCCTCTGGAGCCTCCTTACTGCCACATTCTGCCTCTTATGGCAGTGCTCACTTCTGTCATAATGAATCCTGTTGTTTATATTAAAATGTCTTTACTTGTCTGCTATTTATGACGTTCAGACTGTGCACTACAAGGGCACCACATCCTTGCCATTGCAATCTAGACATCTACTCACTTATCTGCTCACTGTGTAGACTGCCACCTCCTAGCCACTGTGTGTGCTGGGACAGTAGCCATGAGCCGCCTCCAACATAAACCTGCTATGGGCACAGCCAGTCTTGTACACACTTCCCTGGCTCACCCACATTTGTGCACCTGTTCCCTGTTCCTGATCGCGCTTCAGGCCTTTCCTTACATCACTTCTCTTGCCTATCCATTGCTCTGGGAGATGCAATTCTACTCCCAGAACCCCTATTCAGACTCTGATCCTGACTCAGTTGCTTCCTAAGGGATAGGGGACAGGCAGGGATCTTGGTATCCAGGGTGGTAGGTGGGTGTGGGTGTGTCTGCAGCCACAGGTGCCAGAAAGTTCCCCCAGGTGGAGACACAGCTGCTGGACAGCACCATTCAGGTGGAACAGTGTATACACTTACTGATTTTTCTTTTTTAAAGAAAAAAAAATGCCTTTTTCTTCATAAAGCAGAAACACTTTTTAAATTTTCAGAAAGGTGCCTTATGCTGCAGCAGTGACCTTGTTTGTCTCCCCGCCCCCTAAGTCGACTGTAAGTTCATGGAATTTGGATTAGGTACTACTTACTGCCTCCAACTACCAGCAGGTGACTGGCTCTTAGATTGACTTATGAGCAGAAGGAGGGAAGAAAAGAAAGAGAGAGAAAAGTAGGTAAGGATGGAGGAAAGAAGGGAGGGAGGAGGATGGATAGATGGATGAATTTCCTAAACCCATTAGACACAGAGATTCAGCCTCCTCTCCCCTGCTCCTTCTGTTCTGACCATTTCTGGTCACCCCTACCACTCTGCCCTTCTCTCCTGCCTCTCTCACACCCTCTGGGCTATCCCCTGAACCACATCTTCTAGACTGAATCATTGCTGGGGTCCGTGAACGGCCCCTCCACACATGTGGCCTGGACTATCTCCCTACTCTGCTAAGGGAGCCCAGCCCTGGGAGCTAGATCCTCTGTCCACAGCACTCATTCCCAGCAAGTCAGTGAGTCTTCCTCTCCCATAATCCCTGGGCAGCATGGTACCCCAGGAGGATCTTACTGCTACTACCTCCCTCCTGGAATAGAGAACTTCCTTTTCTGCCCAGCCCAGTCTACCCAAACCCTACCTGCACCCTCAGCTGGTTCTTTCATTGGGGAGATTTATTTCCCTGAACATTCTTAGTGCCTAGTGCTGTGAGACATTCTTATGTACCCTGTTCCAGAGAACACTGAGCATTTTCAAGGCTCAAAGATGTTGACTGCAAAATTAATTCCCTCAAGGGGCTCCCAATGGGCACTTGACAGTCTGAAGCTGGGGAAGGTATTTTTTGAACCCCTAATCTGTGTCAGACATTGTCCTATGCCCTGGGAACTGCAGTGGATAAGAGAGATCCCAATTCTCCTTGAGTAAATAATGAATAAATATTGGCACGGGCCACATCATACAGGATGGACAGTGCTTGTGGTGAGGGCCAGGGAGGCTCTTGAACCCAGGTGGTCTCTGCAGAGATGACTTCAGACTTGAGACCTGAGTGATAAAGTGGAGCCATCGAGTGCAGAGGCAAGGGACAGGAGAGGAGGGAACAGACTTGGACACTTGGGAATAAATGGAGGCCAGTGTGGGCTGGGCACCACAAGCGAAAGAAAATGAGAGGGACAGAGGTGACAGGGGGACAGGCTGAACACAGTTACATTACTTACATTAATGACTATTCTGTATTGAGTGCTTGCTGTGTGCCCAACACTGTAAGGCCTTCACCAACGTGATGTCATTTAGTTGTCGCAACAACCTCAGAGATGGCAATGATTAGCCCGATTAACAGATACTAAGAATAATAATGTGCACTGAGTACTTATTATGGGCCATGCACTGAGTTGAATGCTTCAACTCATTGCATCATCTCATTGATTCCTCATGACAACTTTACAATGTACAGGTACTCCTACTTCTCCCATTGCACAGGTGAGAAAACTGAGGCCTGAAGCATTTGAGCAACTTGTTAAAGGTCTCACCACTGTGTTGGATTAGAGTGATATGGGCTTGCAACTGTCTACAGCACATGGGTTCTCCCAGTCTATGTCACCACCCTTTTGTCTGCTTATACTTCAGGTTAGCCTCAATGTTTGGCTTTGGAAAAACAAGTGGCATGTTTCCCACGAGGGGAAAACATTGGGAGTGTGTAAGGATTTGTCCAGCTGGGCTCTTTCTAGGGCCCTGAAATGGACACTGTAGAAAAAATCCATGGTGGGGGAGGCCCAGTGTCCTCTCCAGACAGCTATGGCTATAGGCCTTCCCAAAAGTGGGCTTGGAGATTCAATCCAATCCACCACTGCCTTGGAGACCTCTGCCACACTGGAGGACTAGTCTGCCTCTGGAGAAAATCTCCAGAGCAACACCATTTTCATTCTTCTCTGTCACAACCCAGACCAAGCCCAATCGACTTTAAAGCGATTTGCCTCCCAGAACTCTTCCAGTCCTCCCCGACAGTGTTCAGACCAATAGATCATTTGAAATGTTTTTATAACATAAAAATCCAATCCTTTATAGCAGGCAATCATCAGTCTTAAAATAATTACCCATAACTAAAGAGAAACCAAAGTAAGATCAAATGAAATCTGATTAATGGGTGGTGAAGACCAATGTTCTTTAAATAATTCCTTAAAGTAAATTTCAATGGGATAATCTCCCCATGAAGATATTTCTTTAGGGGCTTAAGATAAATAGACTTTTTTTTTTCCAAAGCACCTCACAACTAAATTACATAACATTTTGGGGAGGTTCTGGTTATTTTTCCTAAGTAGAGAATTTTCTGTGTGCTTCTATTTTCCCTCAAGGTTATCACAGAAAGAGAATAAAATTTCATTTTCCTTCTGCAATTATGTAGCCGTATTATTTTTGTAATAAGCTTACAAAGAACAAGCTCCCAAAACACAATTCTCGATCTGAAGTTCACCAGGATGAAATTGAGAGATAAATCCTCTTTGCTTCTAAATGAACTCTTTTTAAGGTCAGTACTGATGACAATTCAGAAAACTCAACTTCTCCTTAGGTGCAAAGTTTCTAAGGCACACCTGGTAGAAATCTGGTGCAGGGCCAACCTGGTATGAGAGTGAGGTGGAGAGCTGGGAATGCTAATGCACCCCAGCCCTGGCCTTCACTGGCCTTGTGCCTTGAGCTCTGAAGTAATATAAGGTAGGGGTTGGGGACCTTAAAAATAGGGAAACTGAGAAGGAGTCTGGAGCTAATGAGAAGATGAGGGGTTGATGGTGATCAAAGGACCCTTCCAAGAGGTCACGAAGAATGAATGGTGTTGTTCAGGTAAAGGGAACAGAATATGCAAACACCAGAAGAGGAAACTGAGACCCAGCTGGAGCAAGTGGCCCTATACCACTTTTTCCCCATGAGACCAGAGGGAAAGTGACAAAGCTGGTGGGGATGCAGGTAGGTTTGGAAGGTGGAGCAAGAACCCCCTTCTGAGTATCTACTCTCTCATCTCCGTGGGAGGTCATGTCAGTCCCCAGTGGTGAAGGGAGAGGTATTGACAAAGAGGGTTTAAAGGGAGAGGATAAAGCATGAATGAGAGAGAGCACTGCCAGGAAAACAAGATCTTCCTGTGTGGATTTGAGCACCTAACTCAAGTAATGGACCAGAAGTTTCTGGTGGCCCAATCTGCAAAATTGGGTGTACCCAACAGTGCTTGGCAGCCTATCAATGGAGTGGAGAAGGCAGAGAGCCAGACTGACCCAGTATGGAGGGTGCGCGCCACATGGGTGGCACCGAAGGGCCAATTAGGTAAAGGGAGGGAATATATTGGCAGGAGAGACATTTAAGTGATGGTGGGGATAGACTGGGATAGAGGTAACCAAATGTTGAAAGCAGTAACCACAATTCAGGACATCAGAGTGGAGGAGATCCAAGGGAGAACCAGGGCATGGCTATGAGAACAGGTAGCCAAAATAGAGAGAAAACGAAATCTTCTTGTATTATGGAGACCAAGACCCTGAGGGGGGCAAAGCAAGGAATGGACCACCCATGAGCAGACTGAAGTCCCCAAGAATGACAGCAGGATGGCAAAGGGAGAAAACTCTGCCCAGTGTACTGGTGGAATCTTGGGACAATCCAATCCACTTTGAGGAGCAGAGACCCACCCTCCTCCCACCCCCAATTCAAACAGGCATTTTTGTAACAGAACTTTCTCCCTTTGATCAACAAACTGTATCATAGGGGCACCTGGGTGGCTCAGTCAGTTAAGCGTCTGACTCTTGATTTCGGCTCAGGTCATGATCTCATGGTTCGTAAGATCCAGCTCCAAGTCAGGCTCTGTGCTGATAGCATGGAGCCTGCTTAGTGTTCTCTCTCTCTCCCTCTCTCTGCCCCTCCCCCACCCACACATGTGCACACATGCGTACTCTCCCTCAAAATAAATAATTAAAACATTTTTTTTAATGTTTTGGGGTGCCTGGGTGGTTCAGTCAGTTGGGCGTTCGACTTCGGCTCAGGTCATGATCTCACAGTCCATGGGTTCGAGCTCTGCATCAGGCTCTGTGCTGACAGCTCAGAGCCTAGAGCCTCATTTGGATTCTGTGTCTCCCTCTCTCCGTCTCAAGAATAAATGCCCCTCCCCTGTTTACGCTCTGTCTCTGTCTCAAGAATAAATAAAAAATTCAAAAAAAATTTTTTTAATGTTTTAAAACTCTATCATAAATTACTTGAAGCCTCTTGGCCTTAAACTAAAAGCAAGAGCACACAACTAGATTAACAAGGTAGGAGACTCGAATTTAAAACAAAGTGCTATGTTTGAAATGTTACCTCCTAAATATGTCTTAAACCTCCCAGCGTCTCCCAATCTGCACATCCCCTGGTCCCTGGTCCGAGCTACCACCACCTTCTGTTCTTCCAATGGCTTCTCACTGGCCCTCCTACTCTGGCACCCTCACCCAAAAAATCCTTCTCTACACTTCAGTGCGCTCAGTCTTAAAATGCAGGTCTGGTCATCTACCACATTGGTGGTTCCCTAACACCCCCTACCCTGCTGGCATCTTATATGGAACTTACCTAAATAGCATAAGAATGTGAAATGTCTTGGTTGACAAGAGATAGGGACTTTAGAGACCTCTGCATAAATAGCCCCACCTTCCCTTGCCCATCCACAACCCCATAAGCCTTTATGCTTATTTTTATGTTCACATGCATGAAACAAAAGACCACATAAGAAGAATGGTATTAACACTCGACACAAAATAGTAGAGGAGATACCATCATTTTACAGTATGGGCAGTGCTTCAGAGGTTTGGGATACAGGCACTGGGTTTGAGGTGTGTGATCCTCCCAAGTGACCTAATCTCTTAGTTCCCCATTTTGCACTATAGTTAAATGACAATAAAAACAGTACTTAATAAGTTAATAACTTACACCTACCAACCTTGCTAAACATTCTCAGGCCTTCCTTCCCAGCAATGTCAAAAAGATATTGGCAGCTCTGCTACCTTTGCAGAATGGGATGTGCATGCCAAGAGGGACCTGGTTTGCTGGTCCTTCTCCAGGGTCCCATGATGGTTCAGAGGGTTAACTCTACCTTCTGGACTTTTCAGAGGCCCCAGACACCCAGAACCACCATGAATACATAAGATGGAGGAAGCCTACACTCAGATCAATGGAACAGAATAGAGAACCCAGAAATGGACCCACAAACGTATGGCCAACTGATCTTTGATAAAGGAGGAATAAAGACAGTCTCTTCAGCAAGTGGTGCTGGGAAAACTGGACACTGACATGCAGAAGAATGAACCTGGACCACTTTCTTACACCAGACAAAAATAAACTCAAAATGGATGAAAGACCTAAATGTGAGACAGGGAGCCATCAAATTCCTCAAGGAGAAAGCAGGCAAAAACCTCTTTGATCTTGGCTGCAGCAACTTCTTACTCAACACGTCTCTAGAGCCAAGGGAAACAAAAGCAAAAATGAACTACTGGACCTCATCAAAATAAAAAGCTTCTGCACAGCGAAGGAAACAATCACCAAAACTAAAAGGCAACCGACAGAATGGGAAAAGATATTTGCAAATGACATATCAGATAAAGGGTTAGTATCCAAAATCTATAAAGAACTTATCAAACTCAAGACCCAAAAAACAAATAATCCAGTGAAGAAATGGGCAAAAGACATGAATAGACACTTCTCCAAGGAAGACATCCAGATGGCCAACAAACACATGAAAAAATGCTCAACATCATTCATCATCAGGGAAATACAAATCTACCATGAGATACCACCTTACACCTGTCAGAATGGCTAATATTAACAACTCAGGCAACAACGATGTTGGCGAGGACGCAGAGAAAGAGGATGTTTTTTGTATTGGTGGTGGGAATGCAAGCTGGTGCAGCCACTCTGGAAAACAGTAGGGAGGTTCCTCAAAAAACTAAAAATATAACTACCCTACAACCCAGCAATTGCACTACTAGGCATTTATCCAAGGGATACAGGTGTGCTGTTTCGAAGGGACATGTGCACCCCCGTGTTTATAGCAGCACTATCGACAATAGCCAAAGTATGGAAAGAGCCCAAATGTCCATCAATGGATGAATGGATAAAGAAGATGTGGTATATGTATACAATGGAGTATTACTTGGCAATCAAAAAGAATGAAATCTTGCCATTTGCAACTATGTGGATGGACCCGGAGGGTATTAAGCTAAGTGAAATTAGTCAGAGAAAGACAAAAATCATATGACTTCACTCATATGAGGACTTTAAGAGACAAAACAGATGAACATAAGGGAAGGGAAACAAAAATAATATAAAAACAGGGAGGGGGACAAAACAGAAGAGACTCATAAATATGGAGAACAAACTGGGGGTTACTTGGAGGGGTTGTGGAAGGGAGGATGGGCTCAATGCATAAGGGGCACTAAGGAATCTACTCCTGAAGTCATTGCTGCACGATATGCTAATTTGGATGCAAATTTTAAAAAATAAAAAATAAAATTAAAAAAAAAAGATGGAAGAAGCCTTGGAGACACATTTCTTGACCCTTTTGAGAGGCTTTTCTCTGACCCTCTCTCCCAAAGCCCAGTGTTGTCAAATCCTGATCACCTCACCTTGTGACCCATCATGACAGTTAACAGGCCCACTGCTGTCCAAGGGCTGGGATTCACTCTCAGAATTTTTTATCTTTCCTATAATTTCATGGCTGATTATTCCTTTCTGTCTTGGCCCAGGCTGCTGTAACAACATGCCATAGTCTGGGTGGGCTCTAACAACAAGCATTTATTTCACACAGTTCTATAGGCCAGTAAGTCCGAGATCGAGATGCTGGCAATTTGGGTTTGTGGTGAGAGTCCTCTTTCTGGCTTTCAGATGGCTGTCTTCTTTCTGGGTCCACATATGGTAAAGAGAAAGAGCTCTGGCTTCTCTTCCCCTTCTTATAAGGACACTAATCCCATCATGGGGGCCCCATCTTCATGCCCTCATCTAAACCCAATTATTCCCCAAAGGCCCCACCTCCAAGTATCATCACAAAGGGGACTAAAGCTTCAACATATTAATTTGGGAGAACATAAACATTACATTCAGTCCATAAGACCTTTCCTTTACCTTCCTTTTCTCCCCAACTCCTCCATTGGGGGTGGGGGGGTTACCTCCGCAAAAGGACTCAATTACTAAACCCCAAATTCTGATGAAAACTAGCAAGAATACACAGAAACAAAAAGTGCATCTCATGGAGTGTAAACGTACGGTGGAAGAGCATGAACTAAAGATACAAGGCTGGGTTGGAGCCCAGCTCAGCCACTAGCTTGCCCTGGGTCTTTGGGTAAGTTTTTCATTGGGGCCCACTGTCTCACCTGTGATAGGACAATAAGAATACTTACTTCCTAGGATTTCTATAAGGATTTATAACTAAGTTGACATAAAATGCTTAGAACAGTGCTTGGCATATGATAAGTGCTAGATATATGTTTTCATCATCCTGAGGCTACGAGTGAGCAATGCAAATGTTGGTGAATCAACACAAAAAAGCAAGGAGCGAGTAGCCAAAGCTAGTCCAATCCCTGACTCCCAGAAGGGGCACTATCTAGAGAACTCAGTTCAGGAGGCTAAGCTTGCTACCTGTCCCAGTTTGGGTTGTCCCTAGGAGGTGGGGGGGTGCATGCAGCAGGGCTAGGAAAGAGGGTGAGTGGTATGGGAGACAAGGACAATCCGTAAAGGCACATTATTAAGCCAACAACCACAATGTAAGATTAACACTTAACCCCATGTGGAAATTGAAACATGACACAAAAATATGACTCAGAATTATCTGGCCAGGGCTCCAGGGGACTGGGAGACTCTTGCCTGAACATCCAGTGGTTAAGGATGACTCTTGCCAATGGTTAAGGGCTGACCCTAGGGGGAAGTTAATTCATAGGTATTTCCAGCTAGCTGTGCACAGGGATGAGGAGATTCCGGTAGCCTCAGGGCAAACACCAACAAAGATGTAGGTGCTGGCTGCCATAGGTGGAAATGGTGAAAGCATCTGAGTAGATAGAGGCAGGGCACCCACTGCAGCTACACCTGTCAAACTTGAATGGGCGTCCTCAATGGGATCGTAATTCTGGTGCAGCTGTCATAAGGTGCAAATGTTCTTAACTATCAGCTCAAACCGTGCCCTCTACTTCCCTCAAGACCCATGTGATTGAATTCAGTTTTTCCATGTAGTGCTCACTCTGCCCCAGTTGTCGATACTGCTGAGAACACTCAGTGTGAAAACTCCAGGGGTTTCCATCAGTAAAGGTGAACGTGTGCGCAAAGAAGTCCTCTGCACGGATGCACTGATACTGCGACTTGAGTGTTCAATGTCATATTCCTCACAATTCTAGTCAGGGGCAAGGTGGGGGAAGAACCAGCAATAAGAGAAAGGGAATCATACTTGCTGAGCACCTACTATGTGCCAGTGCTGAGCTGGGTCTCCCCACTTCACTGAATCCACAGCCAGCCCGGCAAGTGGCAGTGAAGGGACACCCTTTCCCCCCCACCCTTGCCAACCCTAGAGCCAGCCACCATGAAGGATGACAATGGATTTATCTCAGAGCTGTTTTGATTTGAGTTTGTCTGCTTATAAATGAGGTTGAACAGCGTTTCAGGATTATTGTTCCCTGGCTTTTTAGTCTGTACATCATCGCCTTCCTCAGCATGCATATGCCACTTCCTCACCTGTTTGTAACAATGTTCTCCTGGGAAAACCAACTTCTGATCCAACATGCAGTTTTGAGGAGCCAGCTATATTTCAAGCCTGCTTGTGCTCACAAAAGAACCAATCCCAAAGGGCAGAAAAGGAGGTCAAGACAGCAGTTTCTGCAGTGCTTCAGAGATTGAGCCCCTGCAACCTCTGACACCAAACTTGAAGACTGAAGCCAAAGGCTGACCTGCCTGTGCTGATTATTCCCCACTTACAACCGCCCTCCCTGTGCTTTCTGCCCTGCCCTGTGCCCGGACGCTGGCCCAAGGGACACAAAGCTGCTCCTTCACTGGCTGGTTTCCAGGTGGGTCTGGCCAGTGAGAGACACCATCATGAGAAGAAGGCAGGAGGACAGAGCTGAAGGAATTTTTCCATCATCTTTGATTGGTTCCCTAGGGTTGCCATAACAAATTACCATAGATTGGGATGGCTTAAATCAATAAAAATGTATTCTGCCACAGTTCTGGAGGATGGAAGTCCAAAATCAAGGTATCAGTGGGAACCAACCTGTACAGGAGAACCTGTTCTATGCTTCTCTCCTACTGTTGGAGGTTCCTGTTGTCCTTGGTGCTCCTTGTCTCGTAGATGCATCTAATCTCTGCCTCCATCTCCACGTGGCATTATACTCTCTGGGTCTGGGTCTCTCCTCTTCTTATAAGGACACCAGTCATACTGCATTAGAGCTTACTCTAATGACCTCATCTTAACTTGATTATATCTGGAGAGACCCTATTTCCAAATAAGGTCACAATCACAGGTGCTGAAGGTTAGGACTTCAACATAGTTTTTGATGGGGTGGGGGCACAATTCAACCCATACCATACCCCACCTGGTCACCACTTTGGCTCTGGCTCATTCCTCTGAGCCACCACATCTGTCCAGCAGCCTGTCTTCCATAAGTACACTGTTCCTTCCCCTACCCCTTTGGGGCATGGTGCTGGTATCTAAGAGTCTTGCCATCTTTTGTCTTCACCCTGCCACACCTCTGTCCATAGGCCCTTCACTAAACCTTAGAGTTGCACTCTAAGGGCACACAGCCAAATTGTGAAATCAAGAAAATCCAAAATGGCATCACAGGAACCATTTGGGAAGGCTGACTTGCACCACTGGTGTCTGACAGGTACCAAGACAGGTACGACACCTAGGTCTAAAAATGTGTATGAGAGACTTGGCTTCAAGCAGCCCTCCACCAACAGCGGAGCAGAAATGTGTGTTATATTTCACCCTCTGGGCTTCATCATGGAAGCGGAATGGGTCATTATGAAAAGACCAAAACTGCCTTCTATCTCAGGACAAGGCAACCTCTGTAAGCAAAAACTTTCAGATAAGCTTTCCTACCCCTTATCTTACATCCAACTCGGAAGGAGCAAGAGGCAGTCTGGGAAGGAGGGTAGGGGTGGTTAGAAGAGCAATTCAAGGATAAAGAGATGCTGGCCATAGATGCTGGCTGTACCCCTACACTGCAACCCCCAACGAGATTCCCATCCCAAA
This sequence comes from Prionailurus viverrinus, assembly GCF_022837055.1. Classification (NCBI taxonomy): domain Eukaryota; kingdom Metazoa; phylum Chordata; class Mammalia; order Carnivora; family Felidae; genus Prionailurus; species Prionailurus viverrinus. Next base: position 36,199,783 of record NC_062569.1, read on the forward strand.
GCAGGCTCAAAGCTGAAGAAGTCTAACCTAGAAGAAAGTTCTGAATTTTGGTTACTGCTCCGGAATGAACATTGTAATTATTAAGATGAGACTGTTCTTGTGGTTGAACAATAATAAAAGCTGTTTGTCCCTAACGGTGACAAGAAAAGTTATGGAAATTCACAGCAATGTCATTCAAGACGCAAGGAACTATGGTCCACAGAGCAGGTCTGATGGGACAGTGGGAGGAAAGAATAAATATATATAAATACTTGTCTCCTGCCAGCACCCTATTGGGTGCTACTCCTTCTGTGTGCTTAATAGAAGGAGCTAGAGCTAGGGATATGACTAATCACATATATCAGATAAAATCATGAAACAAGAAGTGTAAATACAACAGAAAGATGAATAGAGGACAGCATACATAAATATGGGGTTCACAGGGTCAAACACTGGTAAAAAAAAAAATGAACTGCAAATATGTCTCTGAGTTTCCTGGCAGCCAAAGCAAGACAATCAATTACAAAATTGAATCTGTCCACAAAAAATAAAGCACAGTAGTTTTCTAGATGAAACAATGCCTTTCTTGTACTCAAGCCTTAAATTTTTCATGTGGCTCTTCAAACAAGGTCCACTGATTTAGTGGACAATATCCTCACCAACAAGCTACGATAAATACCCTAGAGGATTTCACCCACCCGTTTCTTACATCATCCATCAAAGGAAGCCAAGAGCAAGGCAAAAAAACAAAAAAATAATAAAGCATGTTAGTAGAAGTTAACACAATTGGATGCAAGTAGGTAGCTCCCCGTGGTCTGGCTTACTAGGTTTTTACTGTTTGGGTTGTAGCAGCCTTTACAACAGTGCACACCTGATGAATTTCACAGCAGGAAAAGGGAGCAAAAAGAACAGATGGAAGGGTCCCTTGCAAGCAGCGGGGTCACCATTTTTCATCATCCACCTTCCTCCATGCCCAGGAAGGAAAATGCATCCATCATTCATAGCGAACACTGGCACAAATGGCCTAAACAGTTCAGCCGATTGAAGCAAAATCTCAGGATTTCCAGGGTACCCAGAAGGCACCATATATAAGAAGCCTATTTTCTTTTTGAGGCAAATTTTTAAGTTTTTTTCTAGGCTTTGATTCACAAAACACAATTAGGAGCTCAGTCATGCTAATTCTGGCTACAATCGAACACCGAAGCTGAATGGTGTCAACAAATGGAATGATATTCCACCAAGATTAAATATGTGTGTCCTGAAAGACTATGTTTCACAAGTATAGAGTAATTCTAACAAGGAATTGATTTGGATATACAAGTATACTATTATTCAAATAACTTTCAAACATAACGGAGCTTAAAGAAAAATGTCATTTTCTACCTCAGCAGAGCATGTAATGGTTTGTCACTGCATGTAAAGTTTAATTTGTACAAAGGCTCAATATGTCTTCCCTCTCTGAGACCCACATCGGGTAACATGAACCTCCTTTCTCCTTTCTGTCTGCCTATGATGTTTTAGGAATGAATGAAAGAGTAGGAGAAAGTATGTCACCAGCTGGGCTGCTCCCAATTCATTTAAACTAAAAGAAAGATGAAAGGTGGTCTTTGGGAGGAAATCCCCAAACCTCATGGGCATCACCATGGTCAGAAACCATGTAAGAGTCAGCTGGATGGTGGAGGGGGGGGTGCAGTGGGGGCAAGTCAGCAGGAGGGCACAAGAGGGCATCCAGGCCAAGAGACTGCAGAGCACTGAGGCCACAATGCTTTCAGGGCTCTGAGAGGCTCCATGTATGTGGAGGTTCCTGGAGCACCCAAGGGCCAGGAAATGGGGCTGCAGTGATGGGCAGTGGTCAGATCTCAAAGGGCTCTCCTTTTTGTGTCCTACAAAAGTTAGGTTTTCTTTCTCCAGAAGGTGACCAGAGACAGACCATGGAAGGGTTTTGATCAGAGGAATGACACTGATAATCAGAAAGCCTGACCAAGCATGTCCACAGACAGTACACAAAATCTAAAATACCAGCTGTGTCGCACACTCCAGCACATCCTCCTTGTCCATTTGGTCATTTGTTTACAATTATCTCAGGTGTCAGCTCCCAGAGGCAGGAGCCAGATGTTTATCTGAGTTCCCAGAGGTCCTGGCCCCACAGTCATGCTCCTTTGATGTTGAGTTCTCTTTGTCCACATAACCTTGTATTACCCTCCAGCCTCACTTCAGGATTAGAATAGTCTATTCCCTTCTCTGGCTCCACTAGTAAGCTGGAACTTTCTCGGGAGGCCAGTGCCTTTGTTGTAATTACCAAAAGGCATCCCTCCTTCAGGGCTCCTTCCCTGGATGCACACAGCCAGGGCATGTGCTTGGGCAACAGGAGACAGGCAGGGTGCTCCTGGAGCAAGCAGAGCCTGCCCAACCATACAGCAGCCCTATTTCTCTAGGCCAGGCCAGCGAGCCTTATTTCCCCACCTTAAGTGACTAATACAGCATCACACCAAGCCACAGACACACACAAATACTTGATGAATAATTGTTCAAAATCCTTCAAGCCAATATATGGGATGATTTGGGGGAAAAGATCTGCTTTGTTTGTAGTTTGGATGTTTTTGTTTATATATACATTTAGCCTAGAAGGATACAGAGCTGTTATAAGAGGTTATCCTGGGGGAGTGATATTGGAAAGAAGGGAGTTTTATTTTACTTTTTTTTTATAAGAAGCATATGTAACTTTTATAATGCAATTTTTTAAAGTTTATTTATTTATTTTGACAGAGGGGGAGAGAGAAAGAATCCCAAGCAGGTTCCACACTGTCAGTGCAGAGCCCAATGTAAGGCTCGAACTCACAAACAGTGAAATCATGACCTGAGTCAAAGCCAGACACTTAACCAACTGAGCCACCCAGGCACCTCAGCAATTTTTAAGTTAAAAAAAAAAATTCCCTGAAAGCTTAGGTCAGGCCTCAACTCCTGCAGGAAACCTCTTTCAACTGCCAGATCTGTTGTCCTATCCTATCTCTGAACACCCCTTGAGCACAGTGGACACCCCCAGCCAAGTCCATTACCATGTGTGTTCTGATGCTGCCCATTCATCTCCACATGAACAGAAGGTTGAATGAGATTTTCCTGCTTATCTCAGAATCACAGCCCCATGGCTGAGGGTCTTTGGTGTTAAGTGTCCCCAATTATGAAGAAAGCACCAAGGTGTTTGTTAAGAAACAATCTAGTGGTCCTGTAACCTTGACCCCACCACTAAGGAGGGTGTTATTGGGGGATATGGCTGTGAAGAGGAGGGATATGCTGGTCCAACCCAGGCCAGATGAAAAGGGCTCTTGGGGCACCACTCAGAAAGAAGGGATGCTGCCAAAAGGGAACCTGGCCACCGCTCTCCAGCCAGATCCCTGCCAGAAGGCTGCTTGGCACAGAATGTGGAGAGAACATTTTTTGGGAAGACTGGCTGAGAATTGCCTGGACCCTGGGAGAGAGGGGCAACATTCTCCTAGGTGTCACCTGGAGAACTTTATCCAGAGTTTCTGGACCTAGGCAGTGAGAAGCCCCCTCCTGAGGGGCTTCTGAAAAGCCCACACATTTACCTCTAAGAGAGCTAGCATGTCCCTGGAGACCATCTACAGCCAAGCAGGAATAATAGCAGAGCCCATTAAGCAAGTAGACTTTGGACATTTTCTTTCTTCTTTTAAAAAATGTTTCTATTTATTTTTGAGGGATGGAGGGGCAGAGAGAGGGAAACACAGAATCTGAAACAGGCTTCAGGCTCTGAGCTGTCAGCACAGAGCCCTACGCAGGGCTCAGACTCATAAATCACGAGATCATGACCTGAGCCGAAGTCAGACGTCAACCGACTGAACCACTGAGGCACCCCTGGCCCTTTTCTTGAATTCTCCGTTCTCCTACCCACCCAAGAAGAACTGAGGCCTGAGTCCTAGACCACAGCTGAACTGGGGGTGGAAGAAGCTTTGGATGAGAAAGACGCTGAAAGGGACTTGTGCCACCTGCATGTGAGTCTTGATCATCAAAATGACCCTTCCTATAGTTAAAGGGACTATCAAATTACGGAGTCTGCAGAACTGTTACCAAGAGGTGGGAATACAACGAGCATGTTTGAAGGCTGTGACTGGAAAAAAATAATTTTTGTTTTGTGTCCCCAAGAGTTCAGACTATCTGAGACTCCAGTTAAGTATGAGTTTTCCCAACAAGATATGCTATCTTGGTGGGAAAGGATTGTGTAGCCTAGTCTCTGGCCTCACCTTGTCCAGCACGGGGAACCTATGAAGGGCCTGAGAAGTCTGTGTTGATAAGAGGGTGGTGACCAGACTCAGTAGCACTCACAACCCAGAAAGTCTCCTCCAGCCCCAATTTGGACACCCTGACCTCAGCCAAACAACATGTAACATTTTTAATTAGAAGACCCTGCAGAACCTCTACCATGATGCTATACATCTCTACTCTCCTAGAGGGGAATGAAATATGGGACTTTCTCAAACTCATCTACCTCCCAAACACTCCTTTTGTTAGAATCTTTAATAAGTTCTCAGAAAACAGTTGAGGAAGTTTAGAAACTACTGCCCTAAGCATCACTGACCCAGCATTTGCCAGAGACAGCATCTCCCAGCCCCCAGATGTGGGACCCTCCTTCTCCTGCCCATTCATTTGCTGCAGAAACAGTAGCACGTGTATGCTGCAGCAATGTGCTAGGGGCTGGAGATACAGCAGAGGACAAGACGGACACTGTTGTTTTCCTTCTGGAGCATATGCCCTAGTGAGCAACGGTGATGGTGCACAGGAACAATGAATGGGAATGGAGACATAAGCAATGAGGAGAGCTGGGAGCCATGTAACCCATTATGGGATGGCCTGATCCTACCAGGGGTGTCAGAGTAGTTGTCCCTGAGGAAGGGACACTCAAACTGAGAACTAGAGGAAGAATATAAAGTAGTGGAGAAGAGAGAGAATCAGAGGGAATTCCAGGTTGAAAAAAGCAGCACACACAGAGACAGGAAAAAGCTTGGCTATACTCCAAACCCACGTTTCAACACTCAAACCCAATTCCACCAGACACTCTGGAGGGGGGAAAAAATGCAGAAAAGGAAAACTACACTTTAGAAGTTTCTTGAAAGTTGAAATGTACATCAACAATCTCTTTGTTTTGCAGGAACTACTAACATTTTTCCACATTCCTTTTCTGTGCAGTCTGTCAACTTTAAATTACTTCCTGGCACCCTCCCTGCCAGTCGGGGCATCTAATATCTCCTCAGGTGAGGAGGCATTGATGGATGTGCCACAGTTTTCCTTTATTGCATGGCCCAATCTATCATAATGTGTTTTATAAATTAGTATTCTTAAATTCCCATCGTAAGTCCGTGTCTTTTGATTTATATAATACGGATCTGATTTATGGATCATTGCTGTAATTTATAGCTCAGATAACTAATTTGTCGACCCAGCACCAAAATGGATAAGTCACCTACCACTTTTCTCAATGACATAGATGGGTCCTAAATGATTTGGGTGATTTATATTGGCAGGGGACTAATTCAGGGAATTAAACCATGGAAAGCCCTAGTTTTCGATCACTCTGAGGATCACTCTTCTCCTCAAAGGTCCCAGAGGAAGGTGGTCAAATGCCCTTGAACCCACACATTCTACTCCCAGGAATTTACCCTAATAGAAATAAATAGTCTAGAAGAAAGTAATGGCTATAAGCACAATTCTTGAGGTGCAATTCAGAATGGCAAAATGTTGGAAATAATATAAATGTCCTGTAATAAGAACTAATTTGGCAAAGTATGAGTCTTCAACTAAATGTTATTTTTAGGATGCAAATAAAAATGTTTTCCAAAACTCAGTGGATCTAAACCAGGAATAATTTTGCCTTCCAGAGAACATTTGGCAACATCTGGAGACATTTTTGATTGTCACAACTTGGGGTTTGGGGCCTGCTGGATCTAGTTAGTAGAGGCCAGGAGTGTTGCTAAGAATCCTGTAGAGTGCAGGACAGCTCCTCACAACAAATAATGATCTGAGGCAAAATGTCAATACCAAGGTTGAGAAACTTTGCTATAATTACATGCAACATAAACAAGGTGTTTCACTGATATGAGAAGACAACCAGAACACAAAATTATATCCATGCTGTAACTTCAGCTATAAAAATTGTATATGCAGATGAACCAGGACCACAGAATGACACATAAGAAGAAAGCAGATGTATTGTTAGGAGGGTGAAACTATGGGCAATTCTTCAAAACTTATTTTACTTTCGCAAATAAGTTTTTTAAGAAATAAAAATGGAAAAAGTACTTTATGGCAAATGCATGATGTTAGAGAGGAAGGAGATAGATGAGAGCTGAAAGGGAGATACAAAATAAAATAAAAAGTAAAAATACAGAATCCAAACACAAAACAGCTGATTTAGGCAAATAGTTTACCAACCTGACTAAATTCACAGTCCTTTGTAGATATGTTTAAACAAAAACATAGACCCTCACTATGAAATGACCCTTTTATCTATGGAAATTCTCCTTATGTGATATTATATACCCACATCAGTTTTCATAAGCTTAGTGTTTGCAGAGCACATATCTTTCTTCCTTTTACTTCCACCTGCTTGTGTCTTTGTAGCTGAAGTGTGTATCTTTTAAACAGCATAGGTTTGTGTCTTGCTTTCCTATCCAGTCTGAGAATCTCTGTCTTTTGAACAGAATGTTTAGTCCATTTACATCTAATATAATTCTTTCCACTTATCTATTCTGTTCTTTCTCCCTTTGTTCTTCCTTTCGTTTGGGTTAATCAAGCATTTTTTAGTTCTATATTCTGTGTTTTCCATGGACTATCTAGCTATAACTCATTTTGTTTATGTTTTACAGTTGCTCTCATAATTAAAATATGCATCCTTATCATATTCTGCCTGTAAGTAATATTACACCACTTCCTTTATAATAAAAAATTTGCAAAGTGTAATTGTCTTTATACTCCCTTCTACCCTTACACCATCACTGTTGTACATTTCGCTTCTACATATGTTTTATTTTTTATGAAGTATTTTTTTTAATTTTTATTTATTTATTTTGAGAGAGACAGAGAGAGAGAGGCAGGGGCAGAGAGAGAGAGACAGAGAGACAGAGAGAGAGAGAGAGAGAGAGAAAATGAGAATCCCAAGCAGGCTCCATGCTGTCAGCACAGAGCCCAACATGGGACTCAATCTCACAAACCATGAGACCATGACCTGAGCCAAAAGCAAGAGTTGGATACTTAACCAACTGAGCCACCAAGGTGCCCCTTGCCTCCATTCTTGAAGGATATTTTTTCCTAGACATTTTAAGATTTGTTTCACTGTCTTCTGGCCTCCATTGTTTTCTGAAGGCAAGTCAGTGGAAGTTTGGATTATTGTTACCCCATATATACTGAATCTTCTTTCCCTAGACACTTTTAAGGTGTTTTTTCTTTATTTTTGTTATTTAGCAATTTGACAATGATGTGTCTAGGCATGATTTGCCTTGTATTTATCTTGCCTAGAGTTTGATGAGCCTCCTGGATTTGAGGCTGCTTGTTTTCATCAACTTTAACAAATTTTCAGTCACTATCTCTTCAAAAAAATGTTTCTGCCCCATTCTGTCTTTCATTCTGGAACTACAGTTACATATATTTTAGACCATCTGCTGCTTATCCCACAGGTCACTATGTTTCTGTTAAAAATTTTTTCCACCCTTTTACACTCTGCTTCTGTTAAGATGCTCTTATTGATATGTCTTCATATTCATTGGCCCTTTCTTCAGTTGTGTGCCAATCAACGGTTCCTTTTAGTTAAATGTCATATATATAATATTAATATGTTAATATTATATATTATCTATTAATAATATATGTTAATAATATATATAATACATATAATTTTAACATTTCCACTTGGTCCTTTTTTAGTTTTTATATCTCTGAAATCCTCCCATCCCTTTACCCATAATATCCATCTTTTGCTATAATTTCTTTAACATATTTATCATAGTTATTTTGAAGTTCCCATTTGCTAATTCTGATATCTGAGTCATTTTTGATCTGTCTCTATTGACTGATTTTTCTATTGTCTATGGTTCCCATTCTCCTGCTTCTTCATATTTCTTATAATTTTTTTATTATATTCCAGGTATTGTTTCTAAAGTAACAGTAGGATCTAAAGCATATTAAATGTGTGCTTTTGTTAAGCAGCTAGGAGGTCTGATCTAATGGTCTGACCCGTTTGAGCTCACTAGTAGTTGATCTAGTTTGAGGTGACACTGCAACTTTACTCCCTCTAGCAGGACTTTGGAATTGAAACACCAGCAGTCTATGAAAATAACTCTTTGCTTTTGATCCTAGGCTCCAACTTCTAGGACAACCAAGGCCCATTTATCTCATCAGAAAGTGTGCTATTTGTTCAGGGTGAACATTTGATTGCAGCTTTGATTAGGCTTAGTTCTCATCTGTCTTCAAATACTTTGAAGTTAAATTCAGGTCTCTCCCTAAACCACCACAAGGCTACTAGACTCAGTGCTGTGAAATCACAAGACTGTGAGAGAGCACACACTGTATGACACTATGGGACCTCAGAATCTCAGGGCCAGGAAAGCTCAAAACCACAAGATGGAGAGATCATGACTTCAAGATCACAATATTTGAACACTGTAAGACTGTAAAATCACCCAAGATCTCTCTGCTTTCCAGCCGTGCCCCAGCCTTTGTTTACTCCATAGAATTTCTATGTCAGAGAATTACTGGGCAATTGTCTTCACATTTAAGACTTTTCCATATCCAAATCCAAATGTCAACCATAGATTTGCCAAAAGTTTGGCTATTTGCCCTCATCCTAGCAAAGACTCTATTTATCTAGCAGTCTTACTCCTTTGTCCATAATACCCCTAACCTCAGCAAATGACCCTAGGTATGAATGTCTCCTCTATCCTTTACTCACCTAGGACTGATCTTTCTGGGCTTAGTTCTTTTAAATTTCTTTGTACCCAAAGCTTTTTGATGGCTTTAAAAATATGAATCATTCTGTGGTTTATCCAGTGATTTCTTTAACAGTGATAGTGAAGGTCTTTTTCACCTTCATTAATCCAATCTGAAACAAAAATCTCCCTCCTGTTCATTTTTGCTCCAAAATGTTATATGTACATTCCTCCTTATCTTTTGTTTTCCCACTCCCCTTACCATGGAAAACTTTCTGGAATTTGTCTTAAGACAGTGTCCCGAGACATCATCATTCATGTGTAGAGGAAGAGGATATAACCCCTGAAACCATAAGGCTGGAGTCATGATGGGGAAGTTTGTGCCCAAAGAAGTTTGGTCATCCCCAGTGATGCAATGCCTCAGCCCAGCACTCACCCTCAGTGACCTCTCAGGGGTCTGTTATACTGGAATTTTACTTCTTTTAAGATTATTTCTGTTACTGGCTTGAAATAATGGGTTCCTCAAATTTCTTCCATTCCGTGAAGACTTCTCCCCATTCTAAGTTTATCCCTTTCAGTCTTTGAGGAAAATCCTCTAATCTATTATGATTCAGTTTCAAAGCACCTGGGTGGCTCAGTTGGTTAAGCTTCTGACTCTTGATTTCAGCTCAGGTCATGATATCATGGTTCATTAGATCAAGCCCCACATTGAGCTCTGTGCTAATGGCATGGAGCCTGCTTAGTATTCTCTGTCTCTCTCTCTCTCTTCCCTGCTAGTGTGCACATGCGCTCGCTCTCTCTCTCTCTCTCTCTTTCTCTCTCTCTCTTAAAATAAATAAATAGTTTTTAAGAAAGGATTCAGTTTCAGACTCCTACCTCATCATAGGAAATTCATTTCATACACACACAAGGCATGTATCCCAACCTCACTCCATTCCCTCCCAATGCTATGGTCCCAAGCCTGTCTTGGGCCACTGCAGCAGAAACTGCTTAGATGTTAAACCTAGCTCTGCCACCTACTGGTCGGGTGACCTTGGTTAGCTTCTTAGCCTGTCTGTGCATCAGTTTTCTCATCTGCAAAATGAGAATAAATATAGTAATGCCTACCCCTTCGCATCACTCTGAGCAATCACACATTGCTATTTGTCAAACGTGTTATGTGTCAGGAGCTGTACTCATTATTCCTCATCCATTTTCTCATTTCAACTTACAACCATCCTTTGAGGTATGTGCTATTATAATCCCTGCTTAGCCATTGAGCAGAATGCCATTTAGACAGACAAAGTAATTTGCCAAATGTCCCATAACAAATAAGTGAAAGAGTCTAGAATCAAACCCAAGTCTGACCAGAGCCTAATCTCTTAACTACTCTGCAAATGTTCCCCAGATTACCAGAGTTTAAGAATCCCTTGGGCCCAAAGTAAAAATACAGATCCCCATGCCTCATTCCAGACCCACTGAATCATCTTTCTGGTGGGACTAGGAGTCTGTATTTTAGCAAGGACCCCAGGTGACTCTTATTAGAAAGTCTGGAAAGCACTTTTGAATAAGCACTCCAAAGCATAAGCTCTACCCATATGTACCTGTAACACTCCCACTAAGGACAGCCCTCTCCTCTGTTTAAACAATGGGTGCTGCATGACAGTTCATGGAAAACCAGACGGGTACATGTATAATTAATTCTGCAAAATGTTTTCATTCCATTTATAGAGATAAGCGTGGGCATTCTGGGAGTACAGAGGCGGGACTGTCGGCTCACAGGGAGGAATTCTCAAAAGAAGCAGTGCCTGAGCTGAATCTCAAAAGAAATACAGAACTTATTCTGTAAAGGCAGTAAAGGCATTCCAGGTCAAATTCACAGCACAGGCAAAGGTACAGAGCCATAGACATATGCTTCTATGTTCAGGAGACCTATGTTCAGGGAACACATTAGTTAAGTAGCCAGAAATCTGGCAGAGACATAGATGAGGCCCAGGCCTGCAGGGCCACTGACTTGGTTTCACATGACCACTGCCTATCTCTTGCTGCTTCACACAGTGCAAATACAAGAACCCTCATGAGGACAAGCCATACATCTTTTACATCTCTTTTTCTCTCTCGCAGTCAGCTTTATGTGAAATTGGTGGACCGTGCCTCACCACTCCTCTTCCCCATCCCAAGCTAGGCCCTGTCTCTCACCCCCTTTCCTGTCTGAGAAAATCACAGTTACAGGAAACCCTCAATCAAATCCCTCTATGGGACCCTATGCTTTCACCATGGCATCATTTTTCCCTCTAACTTGAAATTGATAGAATTTAACAGGTTATGGCTAGTTTTTACTGCCCTTAAGCAAAACTCATCAAAGATCTATGTACTCATTCCCAGGAGACAAGGCAATTTCAATACAGGAAAGGAACATGTAATGTTGGCATAGTTAGTGCAAGCCATCCATCCCCTTTTCTCTACTATTAAAGGAAGTGGAAACATGTCAATTTAATATTACCAGCTGCACAAAATTCCTGCCCCAAAAAAGCAATAAGGAGAGTGCCAACCCCTCCGACTTTAAGATGAGTGCTGGTAACGACTCAGAGCAGAGAGCAGCTACCCACTCTGCTGCCCACCTGAGGACCAACAGCAGTAACAGCAAACCCTTACACAGCATTTACTCCATACCAGGCACTGTTCTAAGAACATCACATGTTAGCTCACTGATCCCTTCAACAACGCTATGAAGTAGGTGTATGTGTAAGTATTTTACAGGTAAAGACATGGAGACACAGAAAGTAAGTGACTTGCCCAATGATACACACTAGCAAGTGGCAGAGCTGGGATTTGAGCCTCTACTCTACTCTTTGAGTCTCTACTCTGAGGCACTCAAGCATCCAGGTAAGTGACCACCTGGCAGCCTGAATGACAGCCAGTTATGACCTGACTTGGTTGTAGCTTGGTCTGTCCTTTAGCTTTCTAAATGGGCAGAATAAGTGATGTGGCCAAGAGAAGGGAGTTCTGAAACCCCCACTGAAAGGTGAGTGATGGCAAACACCAGAGCAAAGCTTTTTTGCTCTTTAATAAAGGAGAGTCAGGATGAAAGGGATAAAGGGATGAAAGGAATAAAGGGGTTTTTGAGTATGATCCAGAGAGTCTGAAAAGATCTGGAGTTGAGTGTGGGAGGGAATGAAGGTCTAAACAGTCCTACTAAAGTCACCCCACATGGGCACTGCACTCACTGTGGCTATGTTCACCATGCCTGTCTATATGGGATTCCATGGTGTTCAATTTAACTGAATTCCATTCACATTTACTGAGCACCCACTATGTATTAGAGAATTTATTATGTGTTATGAGTAAGGGCTTGGACACAGTCCTCCTAAAGCTCAGGACCTGGGGGTGGGGAGTGGTCAACGGCACTTGTTTATAGTAACAAAATATTGAAAATAAAGTAAATGTCTATGAATAGGGGATCAATAAAATGTGGTACCTCCATGAAGTACTAAGCTGCTATAGAAAAGGATGAAGATGCTTTCAACATAGTGCTATGGGAAGGGCTCCATGATATATTAAATAAAAAAATCAAGGTACAGAATAGAGTATGTTAACATTCATATAAAAATGCAGAGAAATTAGAATGTATATTAAAGTTTGCTTATATAAGCACAAAGACACTCTGGAAGGACACCCAGAAATCTAATAACAGTGGTTCATTCCTATGGTTGAAATTGGAACGTGCGCAGATTGGGCAGGGGCTGACAGTGGAAAAGGAAAGTTTCACTTGTTTGTCTTTAATATTATTTTATAACTGAATTTTACAACTATTCAAAAAAAACTGAATTAAAAAATAGATGTCATTACAGACAATGGAAAGCCTTAGCGCTGCCTCCCCATGTAAAGAATACCTGTTCTTTCTTCCTTTTCCATCACACCCCAGTGTTTGGTCCCTGAAAAATGATAATAAACAGCAGTGAAGAGACAGTAAACGGGGCACTTGCTTTACCCCATGTAGGAGAGGTCAGATTCCCATCAATATGACACCCCCTGAGTGATGGTCAGTCTGAAATGGTGGTGTACCAGCTCCCTCAAAACCATCCCTGCAGCTAGCTCCTTTCTCATTAACTTCCTGACCCTGTCAACAGTGCAAGAGGATGATTTCAAGGCAAACCCTCAGAGCCTGCTGGACTCTCAAAGGCAACAGAGGACGCTGAAGTCCATGCTCAGCTAAATATTTTTGCTTCTTGCCTCTTTCCTCTTTAATTACAGCATAATTTGCATTTATATGATTTCATTCTGCCATTTTGTGGGCAGCGTTGATGATGATCAACACTCCATAACTTCCCATCATAGTTGGAGAGTCAGGAGGGCGGCTGCCGTCTCCGATAAAATCCTTTCCAATTAAACAGTTCATTGGACATGTCATGGTTTGGGGTTCTTGTTATCCTCTGATGTGCACGTCTCATGGATATTTCTTTACACCCATCACCATAATAAGGTCTTAGTGCAGAAGACGCTCAGAATATTATGCTCCCCCACTGAGTGACTGTAATGACATTGACTTGAAAATGGGCCTCCTTAAACTTGCATGAGAAGCAGAGCTATTACTTTGACTGGAACATTCTGGGCTTTACTTTGCCATGTCTTGTATCCAAGTGATATCAGATGCTCCACATGATGAAACATGCCAAAGATACAGACAAAATAATGCTGGACCACTAGCAGAGTATACCTGCGGAGGGCAAATGTGTCTGAAGTTTTCTCCAATAACAGCCCAGCTTGAGGTCCTTGCTTTGGATGGTAGTTCACCTGGCTGATGTGATTCACCTAGCTGACATGGCTTACCTGGTCAGCTCACCTGGTTGAAAATACAAAGTCAAAAACTGTCTATCTACAACCAAAATTCCGGGAAGGAAATTCACCAAAATTTTAATAAGTTATCTCTAGGTGGATATGATTACTGGTGCATTTCTATTTTCCTCTCAATTCTTTTTTGTGCTTTCCAAGTTGTTGGGGTTTTTTAACCATTTAGCACATTGTATTTTTATAATAAAATATTTTAAAATCATACTTACCCTATAAAAGGAAAAAAAGAACAAACTGAAAATGTTTTCATTTACAACTAACTCTATAGCCACAACTGTGACAAAGAGAAAGGGAAATAAACACCAAGAAACCCCTTTAATAGTGTCTGATTGGATCTCGTACCCTTAGTTCCACCTCAAAAGCCTCTCTTCATCAGTACCCTATCCAACAAACGTAAACCTCACACGCACCAATGCTGACCAGCAACCACCCATGACCATTTCACTTTGTTCCAGAACCAGTTCTGTTTCTTTCACATCCAGCCTGACTCCTGATCATCCATTCAGACCCCTTTTACATCCTTTCCCCTATACCATAGTCTTGGTGTTGATTCTGCCTCTGACTCAGACACTGGTCTCTGGTTCTTTCTACCCAAGACCACTGCAAGCGGCCCCTCCCAGTACTGGCCCCTGGTTGGACACTGGCTATCATAGGTGAGATTTTGCCAAATGGCTTGAATCAGGCTGTCTGGGGACCCTAATTACTGAACTGCTTACTCAGAAAAAAAGGCTCAAATGCAGCTTTTCTTAACTTCCTCCTCCAAACACTCATTATGGCTCTTCTTCAAACTTGAGGCCTCAGTGAGAAGGGTTACCAAAAGAAAGTGTTGCCTCAGAGGAACCCCAGGGAGAGACTGAAAAGTTTGTGAGGGTTAGATATGTCTAATGCTTTAGGGTCCACCAACCCTGGGGCTACCCCTCTCCCTGGACTAAGTGGTGCTTCAATTATTTTTAATTAGGATAAAATGAAAGTTTTCAAAACCCTAAGTGACAGAAACTGGCCAAAGGGTATCACATGCCTTTTAATTCTGTCAAATGCAAAATCCAAGCAATATCTTGCTATAACCTGCATCCTGCCCAACCATTTCCTTAAACAGCAGACTATTCTCTGATCTGAAAGTCCTTGACCCCAGATTCAACATTTCTCCCTCAGTGACAGAAGGCACTAACAAAGGGGTTGCCTACACCCTACAGTTGAAGCCCCATAAGCCCAAGCAAATTTTTTTCAGGAAAAGGTGGACTTGAATGTCATGACCCTTTGTATTACTTCCTCTGTGCAAAAACTGTGGGTTCAAGGCAAACTCCAGTTGCAACTCTCTTTTGCTTTACTTGGGAGTCAGAGGAAGACATTTCTCTTTAATTTATTACTTTGGAGCAAAGGAGCTTTAAACAGGAGAACAAGAATGATGTTCTCCCTCCCCCAGTTTGGATATATAGCAAACATTCCGAGCTAGGGTACAAGAGTCTAAAATTATTAATACTGTTTGTTCTTATATGAAGGAAAAATCATATTTGGCCACATCAGGATTTTCAGGCCCCATTCGGGAAGTCAACTAAAGAGCTCATATAACACCAACAATAGTCTTTGGCTACTGCAACCACAAACTACCATTTACACCTCAGCAGATGTCATGATTTAAGCAAAAATCTCATTCTTGTCAAGTATATGGTAGCAAATGACACATAAAGCATGTTCCAAAAACAAATATAAATCTGTTTATAAATGATCAAGGAATTCACTTCTAGTCTTTTTTGTAGAAATCAGGCCCCCCCTATTTCTCTGTGGCACACTCTATTCAGGGTCCCACTCACCAGCATGTTCTGTTCACTAGCAGAAGCACAAATAAGGGCACTCAACTCTCAGGCAGCAGCACAGTCCAATGCCCTAGCAACATCTCTAAAATCACAGTTGTCTGGAAATTCAAGTGCCAACCCAAATGAATTAGGTCCACTACCTCAACACTCTCTCCCACTGGGCACAGCTAAAAATTCAGCCAAAATACAAAAAAGCACTACTTGCAGACTCTGAAAAGTTGACAAAAGTAAGTAGATTAAGGAGCCAACACTTAAATAGTGATCCACATCAAAGGATGAGGTTCCTAGTTTTTTCCTCTTTTATCTTCTGACTTTGACTGAAGAGTGGTCCCACTTCAGGACTTTGCAGTAGACGGGGGTCCTAAAACATGGAGAGAAAACCAGAGCAGAGGACTTAGAAAAGGGCCCTTGGGGGCTAAAATAGTATGGAGGAAATCTTAGAGAAGAGCGTGCTGAGGAAGGGGATCCCTTTATTCTGTCATAAGTCCAAGGGTCACCTCTGAGCTGTGCATGCACAAAGATCAAATCAAAACACATAGCAAAGACCGAAATCTGAACTTCAGTATCATCTACTGCCCATGTTCCAGAGAGGCGCATGCATGGAACAGACCCAAAGCAGCTTAGCAAAAGTTGTGAAAACCGGATTAACATTGGAACCACTGCCCACAGATGGCAAGAGAGAACTTGCAGTTTGCACTCAGACTGATTGCTTGCTAAAACAATGAACTCAATATGCTACAGAGAACTTGAAAGGACTCAAAGGTTCACAATGTAGTGTTTCAAATGTCCAAAATACAATTAAAAAGTACTCAACATACAAACAATTGGGACAATGTGACCACTTCTCAACAGAAAATGCAACTAACAGATGTCAACTCTGAGATGATCCAGATGTTGGAGTCATCAGACAAATATTTTAAAGTAACTATTATAAACATGCTCCATGACATAAAGGTAAACACTCTTGAAATGAAATGGAAAGGTAGACATTCTTAGCAGAAAAATAAAAACTATTTTTAAAATGTAAATTTTAGAACTAAAAAACCTAATATGACTATATGAAAATTAAAAGTTACACTGAATGAGCTCCACAGCAGAGTGGAGATGACAAGAGAAAGAGTCAACACACTTAAAAACAAATCAGTCGAAATTATCTGATCTAAACAACAAAACAAATACAATACCTTAAGAAAATGAATACAGCCTCAGGAACCTAGGAGACAGTACTAAAAGGTCTAATATTTGTGACATCAGAGTGCCAGAATTAGAAGAGAAAGAGTTTGGTGCAGAAAAAAAAAAATATGTGAAGAAATAATGACCAAAAACGTACTAAATTTTGTGAAACATATGGGAACCAACCTCTCCCTATGAATGGGCACAGAATGGAAAGATATATATTATGATCCATGTGAATGCTCACCAAAGAATATCCACTGAAGAGGAGACTTTATAACATGGACAAGATGAAATGTTCTGTGGAAGGAAGCCAACACTTAAAGAGTTATCCACATCACCCCAGTGTTAGCTCAATAGATGTACAAACTGGGCATGTTGGCAAGGATGGCAACTCTAAACAGGCCCAACAACATGGACTCCCTCTCACCAAGGCTGACATAGCTATTGCTACTACCAAAGATCTAACTTGCCAAAAGCAGAGCCCAACCCTGAGCCCCTAGCATGGCACAAGTCTCCGAAGGGGCTGGCTGACCACCCAGTGGCAAGTTGATTACATTGCACCCACTTCTTCGAGTGGGCAGCAGTATATGCTCACTAGACTGGGTATATATTTTGGATATGAGTTGGTCTTCTCTAATTGTGATGCCTCTGCCAATTCGGCAGTTTCTTACAAAATGAAACATACTCTTACCATATGATTCAGCAATTGCACTCCTTGGTATTTATCCAGAGGAACTGAAAACATGTCCACACAAAACCTCCTCATAGATGTTTATAGCAGCTTTATTCATATTTGCCAAAACTTGGAAGCAACCAAGATGTCCTTTAGCAGGTGAAGGGATAAATAAACTGGCACATCCAGACAATGGAATATTATTTGGTGCTATAAGGAATGAGTTATCAAGCCAGGAAGATACAGAGGAACCATAAATGCTTCTTACTAAGTGGAAGCATTGATTCCAGCTTCCAGGAAGTCATATGATTACAGCTATATGACATTCTGGAAAAGAAAAATTTGTGGAAACAATAAAAAGATCAGTGGCTGCCAAGAATTCAGAAGGAGAAAGAGATGAATAGGAGGACGAAGGATTTTTAGGATAGCAAAACTACTCTGTATGATGCTGTGTCACGGTGGATACATGTCATTATACATTTGTCCAAACCCAGAGAATGTACCACTGGGAGTGAACCCTAATGTAAATTACATGCTTTGGGTGATAAGGGTGTGTCAATACAAGTTCATCTATTGTAGCATATGTAACACTCCGGAGCAGGAGCCCAGGGAGAACAGAAGTGAGCCAGAGACAGAAAAGGACAGAGTGAAAATTCCTCCCTCCCATTAACCAGTGGCATCACCACATGTGCCCTCACTCACCCTGACTTAATTCAGTCATGTTTACTTCCTTCGTCACGCTCCTACCCAGGCAGATATGGGGTCCTGGTGGATCTTCCATCCTGATGTCTCTAGCACCTCTCTCTTCCTTGCTTTTGCACTGCCACTTCCCCTGGTAATGACTGTATCCACTGCAGAGCCCATTATCCCATGTCCCCAGCCCTAAGTCCTCAAATGCTGTGCACAAGGACTATCTTAAGTCAGGTTTCCTAGAGCCTAATATGGGTATTCTTATTCAAGTGACTTATTGGGGGAGTACTCTCAAAGAAGGGAGGTGAGGAAAGCAGGATAGGGAAAACAAAGGAACTATGCAACGATATTGGTCTAAGCTTGATCCTGATTCCTCAGGTAAGTTCAAGGGCACCAACATGAGAAATATTTGTGCAGGGTACCAACAGTATCCACTACAATGACCCTCTTAACAAACTTACTTGACTTCATCATGTCTTTGATTAAAACTGTCAGATGACCCCAACTGCACTGGGCTGGGGTGGGGACATATGGCCCTAACTCTCCATCTTCATATAAGACCACCATGGTCCCATCCAAATCAAATCAACCTTCTGATATCTTTGTCTCTGTCTCCTCTCTCTCTCCGTCTCTCTCGCTGACAGAAGTGAAGTAGGCTAGTGAATAGAAGCAATCATCCAGATAATTCAATTTCTTAAGCCATGCATTTTAGAGAAATCCAAACTGCCTTGTGTGGGGTTCATCAAATAAAGCTGATAAGAGCATCCCCTACTCTATCACTTTGACTCTGAGGATGCTGTCACCAAGGCCCTGTTTTCTTGCTTCCAGCCTGATGGGTTTGGAGAAGGTGTCCTGGCATATGAATGGACCGTCAGGCTACCAGGCGTGACATTCCAGCCTGATGCTCTTTTATCCCACATGTCTAATTGGGCTTCATCATGATCACAGCCTTCTCAGGAGGATGGAAGGTAATGCAGTCTGATGGAAATCAGAAGGCACTGTCAGCTCCCGTCTCTGGGGCCTCAGGACTATGTGAACATGCTGGTCCCAGACCAAGGCCACAGCCTTGCACAGGGACATCATCATGCTGGAAGCAGACATTTACACCACGCAGAGCCATCACTTAAAGGTGGCAATATGCCATTCAGAAAAGTGCTGGTAGCCTGCATCAGGAGAACAAACCTGTCTCCTGGGAGCTGGCAGAGCTGGCCACTCAGCCCAGCCTCTCTGGCATCAAATGCCTACACAGCACAGCCCAAATTTTGAACAATCACAGCCTCCCTTTTATAAAGTGTATTTCCTGAATCCTTGTGCCATATCATGCAGTGGATGCTGTTTCCTTTTCACAGGGCGGAAACCTGAGGCTTGGAGAGATGAAGCCACCTGCTAGCCCCCGCCCCCAGGAACTGAGATTCACATTCAAACCTTTTCTTTTTCCTTCTAATCATTCTACTCCTGAGAAAAGAAAACATGACAGAAGAGGAAACAGAAAGGCTTAGTCAAGAAGAACTAGGTCCATGTGATTCTTCTTCGCCCAGGCACGAAGGAGGCATTGAAAGGGGGGTTTAATGGCCCCATCACTGCCCTTCTGTATTGTTCTTCATGAAGCGGGGATGAGAGAGGGCTGTCTTTGTACAGCTTTGGGATCCATGGAAGGAAGGCCAGGAGAGGGCCTGCTACAGGAGGAAAGCAAAGGCACAAAGTGTGGGACGAGCCTGTTGGTGTATTCCGGGGAGAATTTGGAGGAAAGCACAGCAGCAGGCAGAGTGAGGCAGTGCCAGACAGGAAAGACTTTGCAGGGAAAAGCACAAGTCTTTGACCAGCAGGACCTCCAGAAGTTATAGGCCACTGCTTCTTCTTTCCCATCATCAAGCACAGTACCTGGCATATACAAGACAATAAATGAGTAAGTGAAGGGAGAATTCTGTGGATACAGATAAAGATGTGGTTGCCGAAAGATATGCCCTGCTGAGAGCCAATCCCATTTAGCACATCATTTACCAGAGAAGATTCTTCTGCAGACAAGGTGGAACTGGGGTTGCTGCCCCCCTAAACCAGCAGGCCTGTTCTGCAAGTCAGGGCCCAGGCCAGCTGCTTGCTAAGGAGTCCTGTCGGTTGCCTCCTATCACCTTTAATGAGATGTGATTGCTGAAGGGAAGCAGCTAATTGCATGATGTTTTATTAATCCTTTCTCCATGAAATATTAATTGTGAGCTTTCACAAATACAAAGATCTGTCTGCTTTTTAATGGCTCGAGTTTGCAGTCTCTCCAGATGATTGTCTGAGAGTTTCCTGTTGAGGGACCATGGTGACAAGCATGATGCCAGATCCTGCAGAAGGAGCACAGCTGACAACCCAAAACACATGAGGATGTCAAAAACACTTCCCTCAGTGAGCTGCCCTGCCCAGCAGCCAGGCCTCTGTCCACAGTAGCCAGGAACCTAGCTACTTGTTGCCATGCATTGAATTAGACTAAGGAGAGATTTATGTCCAAATACTCAGCCCATTTGGGCCAGAAAGAGGTAGGACATCTGCAAGAGGAAGCTATTAGCACCAGTACAGTAAAGATTGTGTTGTGACACTTACCTCTTCCTTCCTCTCTTCTCATGAGATCGGTTCACATGGAAGGGCAAGCATCAAAGAGCAACATGAGCATTAAGCCAGACATGTTGACTGAATTCTGAGGGTGGGGTTTCCCAGAAGCAAGAGGCAAGAAACTGGCTTCCAGCGAGGAACTGGGACAGCTGGAGACAACTCTATGAGGAGCCTCAGCCCATTTTCTTCCTAGTCCTGGAAGGCTGAAGAGGGATGCTTGCTGGCCTGAGGCCAGGACCCAAGCACATATCCTCCCAAAGGGGTGTCCACATGACTGGAAGAAGTAAGAATGGCCACTCCCCTAACCATCCCCACAGCCGGGACCCAGCACCAGACACAGAGGCTAGTTCTACAGAAACAGGACAGAAATAGGACAGACATGGTTCCAGGG
Source organism: Prionailurus viverrinus (assembly GCF_022837055.1). Classification (NCBI taxonomy): domain Eukaryota; kingdom Metazoa; phylum Chordata; class Mammalia; order Carnivora; family Felidae; genus Prionailurus; species Prionailurus viverrinus. The sequence continues at coordinate 36,220,861 of NC_062569.1, forward strand.
CCATGTGAGAGGATGCCCAGCCTGGCAAAAGGATCACTGGGAGATACCACCAGGAGCCAAAGGGAGGAAGCCTACCCCTCTGACAGGCTCCCAAGAGATGAAGGGGCCATGGTGAGCACTGCCCTAAAACAGCACACAGCACTGTCATGGAGACAACCAATAAAGGCCTCAGCAATAGCTGAAGCCAGCCTGAAGCAGAGTCGTGCATGTGACATTAACCATGGCAGACATGGAGGAGGCTAAGGAGGGAGACTTCAGCTCCCCAAATCTCTTTCCTGCCCTGAAACCCCTGATGAAATACATTTGGAGGTAGGGGGATAATCTTAGGACCAAATCACACACCCCCTACTCAATCTAAAAAGGCAGGGCCACAGCTCTAACCTCCACTGGAGAAAGAGAAGAATCTGTACAAAAAGACCGAGACCAAAGTTTTTAAAATAATACATAGGAATTAAGCTTTGACTTCTAGAATGAATAGAACCTGTGAGTGCTAGAAAGTGTTAGAATAGGACAAAAGATCATGTTTACAGATCCATAAAGGGAAAAGGGGCACTTGCCACTTTAAGTGTGGTCCATACATCAGCAACCCTGGCTTGTTAGAAAAGCAGAATTTCTGCCCCTAACCCAAACTAGTTGAACCAGAATCTGCACTGTAACATGGTGATTCACAAGCACATTAAAGCTGGAGAATCACAAGTACAGGTGGATGAAATAAAACATTTAATGTTTACACCTCAATGAATTGAGGTTCTCAATGAATTGATTATACTAGACAAGATCTGTTTCTGTTGCTTGTGATGAACAACCTTAAGCTGAAAAAGAAACTATCACTTGTTACTATGAATAGTGTGCCTCCCAGGATCAGGCCTTCTCAAAGCAATAAGGGGAAGAAGTTGGTCTTAGAGAACATTGAAGCTATCTTGGAGCCTTCCTGATGTCCAGTGCTTTCATCCTGTTACCCCCAGGCCAGAGCACATTCTACATCACACCCACCCAGAGTCACCCCAGGGTCACAGAATGTAATTGCACAACTCTGGAACCACGGTCTGAATCAACATGGCAGGCCTGCTCTTCACCGTCCTGGAAACCTGCTCTAACATTGACCTTTGTAAAAAAACAAAGAGTAAAATTAGTATCAGACCACAAAAGTGCATTTCTCAGCTCAGATTTCTCTCCCATACAAAGCTGCAGACACTCCAACCTCCCTTCATAGCACCCCCACCCCAGGGTGTGCCTCAGGCATGTGCATGAATAGTCTCCTCAGTCACCCTTTGGAGTCCTCCATGTTGCTTTTCTCTGCTCGGTTCCCTGCAGTGCTCCCTGCAGACCCAGGGCACAGCAGTGTGCTCAGTGGAGCTGCACTGGAAGGCTTTTTTGTTTTTTAATAGATGTATAATTAATATGCCATGTTATATTAGTTTTGACTGAAGCTACCTCTCACTGAGTCTGGGCACAGGCCTGCAGGGGAGAAGCCAGACAACAATCTCAGTTGTAGATCCTAAGGTGTTCCCCAATTACTTCCACTGGAAACTTCATTTCAAAGGATGCACTGTTTTCCAAAAATATATATGGGGGCAGGTTAACCGTTGTTATTCAGCAACCAACCACATTGCCTGACACAGAGTAGGTGCTCAACCAACACTTATTGAATGAAAAAATTGATAACTGAATTTCTTGCATAAATAAAAACTTCCCACTTTCGGGGCGCCTGGGTGGCGCAGTCGGTTAACCGTCCGACTTCAGCTAGGTCACAATCTCGCGGTCCGTGAGTTCGAGCCCCACGTCAGGCTCTGGGCTGATGGCTCAGAGCCTGGAGCCTGTTTCCGATTTTGTGTCTCCCTCTCTCTCTGCCCCTCCCCCGTTCATGCTCTGTCTCTCTCTGTCCCAAAAATAAATAAACATTGAAAAAACAAAAAAATTAAAAAAAAAAACTTCCCACTTTCAACAAATCACAACCACTCTGGTCTTGGTTTCTCTATCTGTATAATAGAGATTAGAGTATCCAACTGAGATGGTTGTCAGGAAGCTAAGCTCTGTCTATAAAAATGCCTAGCACAGGACTTAGTACCAAGGAGACTTTCAAAAATATTTGTTTATTATTTATGTAATGTTGGTGAAGTGGTATCAGTTGCATATCTAAAACAGTGCTCATCAGGGGCACCTGGGTGGCTCAGTCGGTTGAGCGTCCGACTTCAGCTCAGGTCATGATCTCACGGCTCGTGAGTTTGAGCCCTGCATCAGGCTCTGTGCTGACAGCTCGGAGCCTGGAGCCTGCTTCCGATTCTGTGTCTCCCTCTCTCTCTGCCCCTAACCCACTCACATTCTGTCTCTGTCTCTCTCAAAAATAAATAAACATTAAAACAGTTCTCATCAAATGCCAAGTTAAGACCTAAAGAAGCATGTCTGCACAATACAACAGAATGTCACCTCTTCTCTGATAGCACCTTTCTTAGATACCATTAGCTCTGCCTTCTCGGTGTTACCTCCACACTTTATAAGGATCTCTACTAAAGCACTTACCATGTTCCCTATACCCAGCCCTTTACGACCATGACCTTCCTGAGGCCAGACCCTTGTCCTTCACACCCCTGCAGGCACCACACTTGAATGAATGAATAAATGAATGAAAGAACAAATGGCCTCAGGCCTCCTCTCTGCTTTCCACTAGCTTTTTATGTTGAGAAACATACATATTTATTTTGAACATGGGCTCTGAAATCTGACAATCCTGAACTTGAACCCAGAACCAACTAATGACTAGTTATGTGACTTGGGCAAATTTCCTAACTGCTCCATACCTCCACTTTGTATGTAATGTAGGGTTAATAACACCTAACTCTCAGAAAGTTTTGGAGAATTCAGTTATATTTTATATCTCACATGGCTAAAACAATGTTGGTCATTTATTAAATGCTCCATCAACTAAAACTATTACTCATACCTGGTGTACTAATCTGCACTTCAATGTGAATTATAAATGAGTCCTCAAGTTGCTTTCATTCCTAGAGAATTTATAAAGTTCACCTCAAGTATTCTAAATTAAACATATTTGCCTGGTCTTTACAAATAAATCAGGAATAGTGAAAATATGGGTATTTAACTGATACATGTTTGGAATGTCATTAACACTTCTTTTGGCTGGCAATAACATTAATATATTCACCAATGAATATTTTCAAAGCCTCTACCACACCTTTAGGGGGAGCTGAGAGGAGGTGAAGGATGGATACAAAGATGTGGGCAGTGTGATGCTCACCTTCAATGAGGCTGAAAGAATACAAGATCAATACGAATAGAGTCAATTCACATCTCAGGACTATTCAGCCACTCCCTCCTGTAAGTTCCCATAGCACTAGTATATATGTCAATTACCGTGTATTTTAAAAATAATTTTAGAATTATATTAACCAACATTTATCTAGCACTTAGCACATACCAAGCACCGATCTAAGCAATTCTCAACTTTTAACTTTTTAACCTTCCCATCAACCTTCGGAGGTAGCTATTATTATTATATTCCATTTTACAGGTGGGGAAGTGGTAGGACAGAGACGTTAAGTCGCTTCCTGAGATCTCACAGGTAATAAATGGCACAGCCAGGATGTATGCTCCCAGCCCTGGGTCATCATCCTGCCTCTGCCTAGCTCCTGCCACTTCTGATCAACACTAGTGGGGATGATGTTGAAGATGAAAATGACAGATGACAAATTCCTCATAGGCAAACAAGTCTTACAGAAAACTTTTAGATGTCTTCAGCAAGAAAAGATAACCATACCTCCATCCTATACATCATCAAAATTAAAATTATAGTACTCAGTGAAAATCACAAAATGTTCATGTACACTGAAAATTAAAATAGCTTTTCTCTAGATACGATGATTGCAAATTCTGGAGTAGTTAATTCAAGCTGAATCTTTTGCAATGTTTTTCCCAGCACCTACTTGTCTGATTTGGTGCCTCGCATCCCTGACAGTAGGGCCTAGCCCAATCACTGCTATTTCCCCAGTGCCTAGTTCAGCGCCTCACATGCTCCTTCTCTAGAAGAGTTTACTGAATGAATGTTTACCTGTTTTTGGACTTTAATGTTTTGGTAAAATACAGGATGCCTCATTAAACTTGGATTTCAGACAAACAACTAATCATCGCTTAAGGTAAGTATATCCCACATAATATTTAACTGGCATGCTGTATTTTTGTTGGCTGAATCTGGTAACTCTACTCTCTAGATATAAGAGGAACTCAGGTAAGGGAGACTGAGTGTGGCTTGGAGCTGAGGAAGGAGCTGTCATGAAAGATATAGAACCTGAGCTGTCTCTGGAAAGAAGCAAAAAGTACACTGTTAATGGTACCCCCTGGAGTTGTGCAACCCAGTGATCCTGAGAGACGGAAGGCATTTCTAGAAAGCAGGGAAACCAGCATAATTAAAGGCTAAGAGACTGAAATGAGCTTTCAGGATGAAGGACAGTGAGGAGGACAACTGCCCGGAGCACACAGAAAACAGCATTTGCAAACAACTTCCACCCCACCCCCCCATTGTCCATTTCCCTTCATGCTCTTCCCACCACCAAGCCTTTGACCATGTAGTCCCTCTAGAATTCCTTCCCCTCCTCTCTGCCTGGCCATCTCCTTGTGCACTAAAAAACTCTGGTATATCAGGTGACTCATCTCTGCCCCAAATCTTTATGTGTCCATCTTAACCACTCAATGCTTGCATGATTTTCCTGTAATCTTCCAGTATACCTCCACCAATAGTTAAAGGAAGTAGAAGGGGAATCATGCAATGACCATGTGTGGCCATCATTTAGGTCCTGCCTACCCAGTTAAAGCCCCCTGAGACTGATATAGTCCTCCTCTCCAGACACGAAGCTAACAGCAATGGGTTTCAAAACCTTCTTCAAAATCCTTCTTCAAAACCTTCTTCAAAATTTGAGAATCCTTCTTCAAAAATGTTCACTGTGAGGTCTTACTTAATAAGCCCAAGATCTGATCTACACAGTTAAATGCTATCTTGAACCATTCTGACTGGGTCATTTTTTTTAATGTTTATTTATTTTTGAGAGAGAGAGAGAGAGCAAGCACAAGCTGGGGAGGGGCAGAGAAAGAGAGAGAGAGACAGAATCCGAAGCAGGCTCCAGGCTCTGAGCTGTCAGCACAGAGCCCAACACGGGGCTTGAACCCACGAACCATGAGCTCATGACCTGAGCTGAAGTGGGACACTCAATAAGCTGAGCCACTCAGGCACCCCCTGACTGGGCCATTTTTGAATTCATGACCACTTCACCAAAGCCCTTATGCTACCCGACGTTCATGTCTCACAGCCTAGTCCACGCTCTCCCACTCTCCTAAACAGTCACTTAGCTTCTCTTCTCTCCCCACACTGGCATCTCCCATCCTCATTCCCATGTGAGAACCCAGCTTCTCACTGCACTGAGAGAATGAAAGCTGTCAGAAGAGACTTCCTGTGTTACCCCCACAGCCCCTACCACCTGCCCTGCTGTTGCAGGAGTGAGCTATCCCTGCTCCCAGCCACTTGCTCAGCAGATCCCATGCTCTCTCACCTGTCCAGCATGGCTTCTGCAGCTGTTACTCTCCTCCACCATCATCATAATTTCCCCTCTCTGCTCGATCATTCCCATGAGCACACAAACATGCCTCTTTTCTTCCACTTGGAAATACACTCCCTTGACCCCACTTTCCCTACCAACTATAGCCTCATTTCTCTTCAATGCTCCCCACCACCACCACCTCTCACCCCAACAGCTCTCTCTCTCTTCCACCTGGCAAGCTACCACCATCTCCTGCCTGGACAACTGCAACAGTCTCCTAACTGATCTCCCTTCCACTCTTGCGCCTCTATTATCAGATCTCCACACTGCAGCCAAAAGGATCCTCTTGAATGTAGATCTTGCATGGAACAAGACTCTACTTTATCCAGCCCACAAGTGCCCCCACAATCTCACCCATCTCCGCTCTTTTCCTAGATGTCTAGCCACCTGGCCTTTCTACAGTTTCTGAAAGAGCCCTCACACACATCCTCCAAGGGAGCCATTGCTCTAGCCACATGACTCCCTCCTCCAATTCATCAGTTTTTCCAAGTCACCTTGACAGAGATGCCCAGATCACCCTATTTAAAATAGTCCACATTCACACACACATACAAGAACATATTTTCTATCGTCTGTTTCTCTTCTTTCCATAATACCCAATATACCATATGTTTTTATTTATTCATTCATGGTCTGCTCATTCTGACTCAAATGTAAGCTCTATGATATCAGGTGCTTTGCCCATTTGGTCTACAGCTGTTTGCTTTACAGAGCCTGAAATACTGTTTAAGCCATAAAACCGCTCAAAAACTATTTATTGACTGAATAAATTGATTTCCTGTGTGTGGCAGTAGTAGCAGCCAAAGTAGCCAATTCTGATATTTCTTTTCATATCTCCCCTCAATAAGATGAAGTGCCTGTGCAATCTGTTCCCATAGCATCCTATATTCTTATTTCAAGATATTTGCCACCTCATATTGTACTTTTGTCTTCCTTATAAGATTGTATATTTTCTGAAGAGGCATATAGAATTCTCCAATAAATACCTGTTGAATGAATGAATGAATGAATGAATGAAGTTAAGAGAACAGTGTGTAAACTGTGAAGTTGTAGCTAAGGGAACTGAGCTTGGAATCCAGAAAGAGAGAGAATTGAAAGGAGCGAGGATGGACTGAAAAGCTTGGAGTGTTTCACAATAAGAAAAGAGGAAAGGAAGGAAGGAGGGAGAAGAAGGGAGGAAGACACGGAAGAGGGAAGAGGGACAAAGGGAGGAAATCTGTTTGGTGTCCCTGCCAAATATCAGCAAACTAACTTTGGCCCTAGCAATGTCTGCACACACAAGCTAGCTGGCATGATCTGGTCAAATGACCTGCTCCATGTAGCCTACAGCACCTACATATCTAGCTTATTGAATTCACTTTTCCACCTGCCATTCTGATGAGATGTTCCTATGGGAATTCTCTTCTTCTCGGCAGGGTACCCCAATGGGGAATGGGATCGACTGACGCCAGAGGGAATGTGGAAAGGAGAAGAGGTGCACAGCAAGACTCTTGCATGTTCTGAAATTCTGCAGGCCACCTGCAAGCCTTCTCTTGTACTCATTGACTGCCTATCTAACCTCATTTCTCTCCTTCAATCTATATCCTCAAACTGAGGAAATACAGCCTGTCTCATCTCACTCAAGCCTTTCCACTAAGACCCAGCACAGGCCTACCCTCTATTGAGAACTTCCAGACAAGCCAGCCATACATATCTCTCCTTTCTCTGACCTTATCAGCATTTGCTTTGAAATATGCTCTATAAATAATTTCTTAGTACATTCTTTTGGTATGCATATAGTGTTACATAAACAATAGCAATTAGTATCAATAACACATAATTAAAATTAATATGGTTTTCTTCCCAACTAAACAGTAGGCTCATCAAGGGTCAAGATCATATATTTTCTTTCTTTTGAACCCTCAGAGAAACTTACCCCAGGGCTGAACAAAACTAAGTACCCAGAAAATACTTCTTTAAACCTGTCTTGTTTAAAGTTATTGTAGAATAAAACCAAGGAGCCATAGAAATGGTTTCCCTTTTGTAAGTAAAGGGATGCTATCTCAAAGATGTCTTTAAGATGCTGTCTGTTGCCCTGGCCCTATCTGAGGAGTGCATGGTTTATTCCAGGAGAGAAGCCATAATGGATGGAAGGTATGTTTCTGCTGAGTTAAGGGTTATCATGTTCTCTGCATCCAGGCACCAGATTGATGGGATATGCCTCTATGATTTATAATACACTAATCTCACTGGAGAGTGAAGCACAATTAATCTTAGAATCTTGCAGCTTGCACTTAACAACTTTAGAACCTTCCCTGTGTACTTGGACTGCATAGCAAACGTCTGCGCCTCCCCCAGATGCCAGGGAAACTGGGCATTGAGAACACAAAACATCCTTCTCTGTAAGGCAGAGAATGCTGTGGCAAATGTTTTCCTTAGACTTTCCATGGTCTTTCCAAATAAAAGAGTTGATATGATGGTAGCCTTTTAAATTAGAGTTACGATGTTCAATTACAATAATATCCTTATGCATGTGTAAAATCAAAACTACAAAAACACCTGCTGTGTCAGAAATGTAACTAATCAACTTCCTTTCCCTTTTATGTTCCTACCAAATGTCAGCAAACTGACTACTGTGCTACCAATACCCCACACACAACCTAGTTGGCAAAATCTGGTCAACTGCCCTTCTCTGTGTAGACTACAGCACCTGCCTATCTAGCTGTTCTGCATTAATCACTTTTCCATCCACCATTTTGATGAGCTGTTCTCACAGGAAGAATTCTCTTCCTCTAGGAATGAGGCAGCTGAGATCCATGAAACAGGGATTCCCAAGCAACTACAGCAGATATCACAAAGGCCTGTGCAGTGAGTATCACTTTACTCATGGGAGAGTCCCTCATGTCATACCCAAAGTATATTTACTTTTACTTTATATACTTTATATAATGCCAGCAATATGTATATGTGTCATATATATTACACTTTATAATATACAATATAAATACTTATTTATATTTATAACATTTATATATTGTGTATGATATTTATAACATATTACATACATTTTTATATAATTCCAGCCACCTTTTTTTGAATTCTGAGTCTTTACCAAATCCAAAGAAGAAGGGCTATGATAGGCAAACACAGTAACAGCTGTAAGAAAGGGTACCTAAAGAAATCTACTCACAAGAAAAAAAGGGGGTGGGAGGGAAACTGTATATGACAAATGAACAAACATACATTTTGGAGCCTCTTTTGATGGAAGTCAACACTCTTCTTCAATGTAATAACCATGTTTTAGTACAATATAGTCATAATAACCCTTAGTATCCAATCATCCACACAGAGTAGTTTCTTTAAGCTACAAGAAAGCAAAAAGTATGTTCATGCTTAGAAATACATCCTTCCTGGGGCGCCTGGGTGGCGCAGTCGGTTAAGCGTCCGACTTCAGCCAGGTCACGATCTCGCGGTCCGTGAGTTCGAGCCCCGCGTCAGGCTCTGGGCTGATGGCTCAGAGCCTGGAGCCTGTTTCCGATTGTGTGTCTCCCTCTCTCTCTGCCCCTCCCCCGTTCATGCTCTGTCTCTCTCTGTCCCAAAAATAAATAAACGTTGGAAAAAAAAAAAAAAAAGAAATACATCCTTCCAAAATAGTTCAAATGGAAAAGTTTAGCGCTTAAAGTTTTAACTCAGATTTAGCAAAGAATGTATTCCTGGACTTTCTGGACAGCAAAGATCATACAGGTTGTTCAAATCTATAATCTTATTTATTACTAAATTGGGGAAGGGGAAGGGAAAGTCTGACAAAGACGTTAAATATCAATTCTTCAGCATTTCATGACAAGAAAAGTCCATGATGGTACATAACTTTAAAATCATCCTAGGAGGGGGCCCCCTGGGTGGCTCAGTCGGTTAAGTGTCCAACGTCGGCTCATGTCATGATCTCGCAGTTCATGGGTTTGAGCCCCGCCTCGGGCTCTGTGCTGACAGCTCAGAGCCTGAGACTGCTTCGGATTCTGTGTCTCCCTCTCTCTCTGTTCTTCCCTTGCTCCTTCTCTGTCTCTCAAAATAAATAAAAAATATTAAATTTTTTTAAAAAATAAAAATAATAAAAAAATAAAATCATCATAGGGGCTCCTGTAGTAAGATGGCTGCATGTATCAGCTTATTTGTCCATCCTCTTCATAAAATCACATGAAAGGAGCAAAGAGAATAGAAAAAATATCGAAAAACTCCATTTTCAGTGATACTAGAAGCCAAATATAATCTGCAGATTCCAAAATATGCTTAAGGGTTGAAAAAAGCAACTGAAATCAGACTGAAACCACATGGGAAGAAAGAGAAAAGAAGAAAATTGAGTTGTGAGAAAACTTAATGATGGCAGATCTCAAAAGTGCCAGCAGAGATAAAACTCCTGAAGGCAGAGATAAAACTCACCACGAACTGTGTAAGCTACAGACCCTACAGCAAAGTGCAGGACCTGAAGAAAGCAGAAACCACAGAGCGAGCCCCCTGGAATTTAGGGAAACAAAGAAGGTAAGTCCACAGAAAGAATAACAGTCAAACTCTATTTCCAAAAATCAGTCTTTTTTTGAGAACAGCAAAGAAAGAAAGCTTTGAGTTGTGAAGAGTTGCATCAAGAACCTTGTGTAATAGCCAGAACTGAAGAATTCAACTCACTTAATGATAAGTGATTTTAAAAAATGAACTGGCATAGCATCTATACAAAGTTACTATAAAGTAAACGTTTAAAAAGAATAGCAAAATGTACCAAAAGATGAACTGTATTCATCAAAAAAAAAGTTGCTATGAGACAAAAGAAAAAAGTACATAAATATTTCACCATGATGTTTAAAAAATTAATAAACCAACCATCTCTCTAAAAGAATACCACAAAATAGAAATGCCAGAATTCAGGGAAGTTGTAGCAAGAAAATAGGAGGAAATTAGCTGTGATCTTACAGAATCCTACCTAGAAAGCAACTGACAAAAAAAATTTTTAAGCCATTGGAGAAATGAAGATAAAACTGGAATATTTATACGACAGACTATATACTGTAGAAAAGATGTTGAAGGATATAAAAGACAGATACAAGAAAAACAAGCAGGATTAAATGAAACAAAGATAGAATTAAAGGGGATTATAGAGAAGATACAGCCACTATAGGCAAAGGTGATCTGCCATACACATAATTAGAGTCCATAAAGAAGAAAATAGAAACCGTGAAACTGAATAAATTAAACAAAACTTGACTCTACATATTAAAAAGGCACACCATGGACCAAGGGAAATTGAACCAGTACAGTCAACTATCAGACATATCCTGTAAGGTTGGAGAGAGTGAAATGGAAAGAGAAAGAGAAGAGAGGAAGGCAGAAAGAACACAGGGAAAAGGTAGGAGATGGAGGGATGAAGGAAGGGAATGAGGGAAAGAATCTTTGGGGCATCCAAGCAAAAAGGTAATTCATTAAATAGGAGGAAATTCAGACATGCCTCAGATTTCTCCAAAGCAACATTCAAAACAAGATGATGTAGATAACATCTATGAGATAGCCAAAGAAAGACTTGTGAACCAAGAATTCTATATCCAGCAAAGAATGTCCTTGCAAAAGCAAACAAAGCTACTAACAGTTTTGAAATCTTAAACTAAAGTAATACTGTCCCATGAACCCTTGTTGAGGAATCTTCAAGAGATCAAACATCACCCAGCCAAGAGATAATAGAGGAGACAAACTACAACAAAAAGACAGGTGATGTGCATTATATACCAGAGCCGCAAAATCAACATTAAACAAACCTGGAGACTGAGGTGATAGAATGTAAATGTTGTATGTCCCAACAATGCATAATATACAACTGATTTTTTAAAAATGGAAAAGGGGAGGGGTAGAAAAATAGAGTGGTTTTGCAGATCATTACATTTCTCCTAGTGGGAGCCAAAAAATATGATTCAAAGCTGACAAACCAAGTAAGGAGCACCTGTAAACATTTTTAACATGATAATGGTAAACACTAAGATAATGAAAATTGTGTGATGTAACAGAAGGGAGAAGGTAGGAAATGAATTTTATCATTAGCAATACAAAGGAACTAATCACTACTGTCTAGAGAAATAAAGCACTAACAAATATAATTATAAAGGTAGCCGTGAGAACAAAATACTGATCCTCCTGAAACTACAATTGTTTTAAGAGGCAAAAAAAACCTCATTGTGTAAAAACTTGCTAATAAACAGTTAAATAGAAACATAACATAAAGTAATATGCCATACTAAGATCAAAAATAGCTGTCATATGTGACATTAATACATGTAAATGGGATTAACTCATCTATTTAAAAATAAATTTCAGATATGATTATAAAGCAAAGCTAAACTCTAGGTTATATAAAAAAGATATACAATAAACAAAGTGGTTCAGAAAAAATTTAAATAAAAGGATGGGCAAACGTATAACAGGAAAATGTGAATGTAGAAAAAAAAGCAGAGAACATAACACAAATATCACACAAAGTGAAGTTCAGAGGATACGGCATTAAACAATACAAAGAAGGGCACTGTTTATAAGGTTAGCGGGTACAACTTGCAATGAATATATAACACTTATGAATACTTATGCAACAAAGGACATAGAAGCAACAACAAAAAAAAAATAGTTATTATATCACTTGCAAGGAGAAATAGCTTAAAAAACAGATTGGTGGTAGGCAGATTTTAATTCTCCCAATCTATAACAGGTCCAGCAAATAAGAATATTAAATCAGTATATCGATGACCTAAATAGCATAAATAAGCAGTAGACCTGCATGATATATATTGAGTACTATACTCTGAAACGCTCTTAGAACACACACAAAAACCAATCACAATTTAAGTCACAAAGAAAACTGAGCAAGATTCTAACACATAGAAATGAACAGACAATACCTTCTAATCACAATATGATAAAATTAGAAATTAAGAATATCAGAAAGCGGTAGATTTTAAAATTTTTTTTAAATTCTAAACTGCTGGAATAAATACTAGGTATTTATCCAACGGATACATGTATGCTATTTCAAAGGGGCACATACACCCCAATGTTTATAGCAGCACCATCAACAATAGCCAAAGTATGGAAAGAGCCCAGATGTCCATCGATGGATGAATGGATAAAGAAGATGTGGTATATATATATATACAACAGAGTGTTACTTGGCAATCAAAAAGAATGAAATCTTGCCATTTGCAACTACAAGGATGGAACTAGAGGGTATTATGCTAAGTGAAATAAGTTAGAGAAAGACAGATATCATATGACTTCACTTATATGAGGACTTTAAGATACAAAACAGATGAACATAAGGGAAGGGAAGCAAAAATAATATAAAAACAGGGAGGGAGACAAAAACACAAGAGACTCTAAAATATGGAGAACAGAGGATTACTGAAAGGGTTGTGGGATGGGGGGATGGGCTAAATGGGTAAGGGGCACTAAGGAATCTACTCCTGAAATCATTGTTGCACTATATGCTAACTAACTTGGATGTAAATTTAAAAAATAACTTAAATAAAAATTTTTTTAAAAATTCTAAACTGCTGGTTCAAAGAAGGAATGAAACAATTTTCAGAATTTCCAAAAAACAAAATGCATAAAATCTTTACACACGAGCAACTATGGGATAAAATTAATTTAATTCATTAATTCAGACCAATTCAAATATTTAAATTATTCTACAAATAGAACATAATAATCAAAATTAATGAATCAAGCATCTCATTTAAATAACTTTAAAATTAAAAAAACAATATAAATATAAAGAAAGTAAAAAGATGGGGTGATTAAAGATAAAAAGCTGAAATTGACTTTGAAAAGAGGAAACTAGACCAAGAGATTAATTCAAAAGTCAGTTCTTATGATCCCTACTTTACGTAGAAAATGTACATTTTTACATACATACAGTAGTACATACATATATACATTACATATACACATCACACACAAAAATTAACACAAAATGGATCAAAGACCTACATGTAAGGGCTAAAACTATTAAAGTCTTAGAAAAAGGCAAAGACATGCATCTTTGTGACTCGGATTGAGCAATGGTGTCTTAGAAAAGGCAACAAAAGCACAGGCAAAAATACAGAGTAAGTTGGACATCATCAAAATGTAAACCTTTTGTGCTTCAAAGAACCCCACCAAGAAAGTGAGAAGATAACCCATAGAGCAGGAAGAAAAGTTTGCAAATCATATATCTGATAAAGGACTTGTATCTATACACACACACACATAAACACCTTAAAATTCAACAACAAAAAGACCAAATAAAACCAATTTAAAAATAGGCAAAGAACCTCAATAGATATTTCTCCTAGCAGCCACTAGCACCAACAAGCACTAGCAGCCAACAAGCACAAGCAAATATGCTTAACATCATTAGTCACGAGGGACATTCAAATCAAAACCACGAGATACCACTCTCTAAAATAGCTAAAATCCAAGAGATAAATGATAGTAAGTGTTGATAAGGATGTGGAGAAATCAGAACCCTCACACTGAGGGAAAGTGAAATGGTGCACTCACTTTGGAAAACAGTCTGGCTCTTCCTCAAAAGGTTAAACATAGAGTTACCATATGACCCAGCAAATCTAGGTAAACATATGTTGAAAACACATGTTCATACAAAAACTTGTACACAAATGTTTACAACAGCTTTACACATAATAGCCAAAAAGTAGAAATAACAAATGTCTATCAAGTGATGAACAAATAAATAAAATGTGCTGTATCCATGCAATAGAAGAGTATTAGGCAATACAAAGAAATTAAATACCGATACATACTGAAATATGGATTAACCTTGAAAACATGATGCCAAGTGGAAAAAAGCCAGTCACAAAAGACCACATATTGTATGGCTCTCCATTTATATGAAATGCCCAAAATAGGCAAATCCACAGAGACAGAAAGTAGATTAGTGGTTTCTGGGGATGAGGAGGTTGGGGGAAAATGGGAAGTTACTGCTGATGGTTACGGGGTTTCTTTCTGTGGTGAGGAAGATGTTCTAAAATTGAGGGTGGTAATGATTGCTTGAATCTGTGAATATACTGAAAAACATTGAATTAGGCACTTTGAGTGAATTATAGGGGATGTGAGTTATATCTCAAAAAAGCTGTCACTAAAAGTAACAATAATATGGAGCTTCAAAGTGGGAATACAGTAAAAGTATTATTCAGCTAAATGTGACCACTCCAGATGTTTTCTCAATTGTTTCAAGTCATTAGAATGTTATGAAAATAGTGAAATCACTAACATTAGCTTGCAGATAAGCAAGATAGAGGTTTGGCAAAAGAATATGGTAAGGGGTGGGAGGGAACAACCTACTTTTAGCCTAATGCTGAATATGTGATGTTTTTAAACGCTTACATTCTCAATTACACGACTCATACTAATACTAAAATAATTTTGGTACTCTGTCACAGCAGGTGGCCCAGCACATGAGCTTAGATTTAACAGTGGCCGGAGATAATTCTCAAAAGCAAGTTTGATAATTCTTTATCATAATTCTTTATTATGATAATTATCATTCTTTATTATGATAATTCTTTATCATAATTCTTTGATAATTCTCAAATTCTCTATAATTTTCACTGAACAACAAAGTTAAAATCCTATGAGGGTAAAAATGGCAGAGTTTATTGCCCAGTCAGGAGGACTGGGTGAGCCCCATACCATAGATTCTTGTCAACAAATGACTTCCTTCTGTGGAAAAGTTCTGTAAATGAAAGAGGGGAGAAAGAGGAAAGAGAGAGAAGGAAGTGTGGAGAAAACCATCTGACCCAAAGACATGGATGAAGACCACTATCTCTCTTAGCAAGGTAGGAGCATAGTAGCGATCTTCCTATCTCTGACCTCCCCTCTGAGGCCCACCCTAACCCCAGCCCCTCTTCAACATGCCTTCTACCTGCCCTCTGCTGCTTCTGGATGCTCACCTGCTGGCCATAATATTGATGGCTGGAAAGAACTAAAATGCCTCCTCCCCACATTTGCATGTCCCCAGGTGTCTTTGTGAGCCAGAGAAATGAATTCCCAGCCTGTGCTTCAGACCTCTTGGCCAGCAGGCAGGAGGAGAGGATTTGTGAGCCTATGTCTCTTGCTTCTCAGCTATCACTGCCTTCTTCCTCATCCCCTGGCTAAGCTCAGGAAACTCACCCATTGTTTCGCCAAGTTAGATGATGCTGTTTCCGTGGCTGTCATCTGTTCACCTGGAAACTCCCTGAGGACAGGAAGCACATCTTTCATCTCTATATTCCCGGTGCTGAACACACTCTGAATCTTAACAATCACCATATAAAGGCATGTGTTATGGACTGAATGTTCATGTCCTTCCAAAATTCATATGTTGAAACCTAGTCTCCCATGTGATGGTACTCAGAGCTGGGGCCTTTGGAAGGTCATTAGGTTTAAAGGAGATCATGAAGGTAGAGTCCCCACAATGGGATTAATGTCTTTGTAAGAAGCAGAAGAGAGACTGGAACTTGCTCTCTCCACAATGTGGGGACGCAGCAAGCCAGAAAGAGGGCTTTCACCAGGAACCAAATCTGTTTGACATCTTGATCTTGGATTTACCAGACTCCTGAACTATGAGACATAAGTGTCTGCTGTTTATGCCACCCAGTCTATGGTACAGATAGTCTGTACAGATAGTCTGTATTAGTTAATGCATGTAGGTTTTGGATCATTTAGGAATTTTTGTGCTTCACACTCAAGAGACATCTTATCCAAACCCAGTAAAGTGGTAAGAAAAGTACAGCGTTGGTATTCAGACAGCGTGCCCCAGGCCACCTGGCCCAAAAAGATGGAGAGAGGCCTGGAGCCCAGCTCTCTGATGTCCTGCAAAGAGCCTTTCCCGTGTCACTGTGCTGCTTGCCTGGGTGACAAGGGTCAAATGAAATGCAGGAATGGGACTCACTACAGCTGGTCACAGGATACCCCTCCATGATATCCAAAATAGCCAAGATATCCTTTCATGAGCCAAATGCCTATGTAGGGAGCCAATGAGTACACTTTGCTTGGAGCTCTTCATTTTATAAGTCATATCTCTCCCTGAACCTCAGTTTCCCCATCTGTACAACATGGGTATAGGAGATCTATGTACTCTAAATTTTCCCAATTCAAAGACTGACTAGAAAAGAGTAATCAACACAATTATCTTTTTCCTGACCCCTATAGATAAGCCAAAGTGTCTGGACTCAGTGGTTGCCTGGGTGGGAAATTGAAAGGGAGCTTCCTGAACAAAGAGAACAGAGAAATGTCACTGAGTTATCACCACCCAGTGCCACTCCATTTTTGCCTCAAATGCAAAACATAAAAATAAAAAAGTAAATGTCACTGAGTTAGCACTGGCCAGTGTCATTCCATTTTTGTCTCAAATGCAAAAACTAATTTTTTTTTTAAGTTACGCTCAGTTGACTATGAAGCTATTTGCCCCTGACTGCCCATTTATCCATTCCTGGGAGGTACACCACAGAGGAGCTTACACCAGCTGTGGGAGCAGGGTCAGGTCAACTGGAAGATTAATTCTGAATAGGCAGTTCTTTGAATACACTTATCTGTCAAAACTGAGAAGCTGCCCTGTGATCAGAAAAAGAGGAAAAGGCCCTGAAAGACTCCCAGAATCAGGAATTCCTCCATGGGTTTCTGAGAAAATCAGCCACCAGATACTGAGCAATGCCACATCTCCCTTCTTGTCCCCACACCCACCTCAGATATCAATAAATAATTAGGGGTGCTCCAAGCACTAGAAACTCAGCATTCTCAAATTCCCAGAGCCTATGGGGGCAGATGGAGCCACATGAACAAAAATGCCTACAGTCCCTCCCCAGCCTTCTCGTCAGGAATTCCAACCCCCTGCCAAGTTACCCTTGATGTCTGGTTCTACCAAGGGCTGTATTGTGCATGCTTCTCAACAGCAGAGGCAGTTAACTACTGGCAGACCCCACTCCTGCCCTACCCATATCCACCAGGCACCTACCTGCCAGCCATCATCGATGGGCATCTGCCAGCTAATTCAACACAAGCAGGAGTGCCAGGCATCATACAGTCTTTGGTATGAATGAAAGAGACCATGATGCACAAGAATCGCTCCACTGTTCCAGAAACCAAGGGTCCAGCTCAACATTCCTGGCTCCTTTTTTCCTTAAATGAATTTGTTCAAGAATCTCCAAAGGCATCATGCAAATGGACTTTTGGCAGGCCTGTTCAATTCATGCTCCAGGCATGCTTAATTTCTCACTTAGACTCTGGCTTTAAAACTCCCCATCTGACTCCCCTGCTCAGAACTGTCCAGCAGCTCCCCATGTCTTCAGATTGAATTTCAACTCCCTGAGGTGGCACACAGAGCCCCACTATATGTTTGGTACTAGAGGTGCACAGAAGGTGAGAAGTGCTCTCTGGGATGCAATGCGGTATGCTGGTTAGCATCCAGCTCCACCTCCTAACAACTGGTTGGCTGCCCCAAGTCCTTTGTTTTTTAGGATGTCCTCTCAACGTCAAGGCCCTGCTTCCCATTGACTCCTGTAGGCCCTGGGGCCACTTTGACCAACTCAATTACTCACCCACCAGCTTCTGAAGTAAGGAGCAACCTCTGGAGCCCAAGAAATCTGCCACCAGGGACCTCCAACTTGGGTTGAGACCAAGGCTCACTTTTAACTGTTGATCATGGTGGCCACGCACGGTGGGAGGCTAACCAAGTGGTGTCCACAATGGATGGATACTAGATACTCTTCTTGAGCACACTTAACATATAATTCGATGTAAATAATGCACAATCAGTCCTCCTCCAGTATCAGGTCTGTCCAGTCAGGGTTTATGATTTTATTGCCCCTTTTCCATATCTTACACACTGGCAGAAGGGAGGGAACAGGACAGTGGCATGCAGGCATCATGCATGTGATGATACACAGTACTCCCCTGAGGCTTGTGGGACTTCAGACATGTGTTCCGGGTGCTGACTTTCACATCCATTTATCTAGTCACTCATGCCTCTCTAAACTCACTTTCTTCATCAATAAAGTAATGCAAATATAGAAACCACATCTGCCTATTGTGAGGATAACATAAGATAATATTAAGTCATTAGGAGCCAGATTATGGGAAGCCTCATATGCTGAACCTGTGCTAACAATAGAAATATAAAAATCAAGCCACGTGTTAACTTTAGACTGTGTAATATTCTCATAAAAAAATTTAAGTAAAAGTTGTTAGCTTTAGGGGCACCTGGGTGGCTCAATCAGTTAAGCGTCCAACTTCGGCTCAGGCCATAATCCCATGGTTCCTGAGTTCGACCCCTGCATTCGGCTCTGGGCTGACAGCTCTGAGCTCAGAACCTGGAGCCTGCTTCGGATTCTGTGTCTCCCTCTCTCTCTGCCCCTCCCCCACTCACGCTCTGCCTCTCTCTCTCAAAAATAAATAAACATTTAAAAAATATTTTAAGTTATTAATTTTAATAATACTTTAATCCTATGTATTCAAAATATTATTTCAACCTGTAATTAATTAAAAACCTAATGAATCATTTCATATTCTCCTTTTTCTTCTTTTGTACTAGGTATCTGAAATTCTGTATATATTATACACTTAACACATATCTCAATTCAGAGCGCACACATTTCAGGTGCTCAATAGCTATATGTGGCAATGGGTACCACATTGGACAGCACACCTCTAGACTAAAGTTGGACTTCATTCTATGGACTACAGACAGCCATGATAGATTTTTTTCCAGAGAAGTGAAATACACCAAAAAAATCAGTTTAGAGAGCTTTAATATAGCCTTGGGCTAGGGGCACAGCTGTTCTGCCTCAATGGTCCAAGCAATAGACCGAGAGACAGCAGCTCTATTTTCTGTCTCCCTGGCGCCTACACAAGACTTGACAGAGAGTCCTTGGTAATTGGATTGAATGAAACAATCAATCAACAATCACCAGGACAGGGCTGCTGCCTGGATCTGCAGAGCCAGTTAAAGAGAAGAGTCTAGATGAGTCTGAAGGTTACAGCCTAGGGTCAAGACAGAAAGATGGGGCTCTGCAGGAAATAAACAGTCTGGAAAAGGAACTGAGGAGGTGGCAGAAAGACCTTCACCTTATACCTGATAGTTGTCAACATGACAGAAGGCTGCTGAGGCTAAGAGGCTAGATAGGGAGAATGAGGAGCTGGAGCTCAGAAGGTATAAGTTACTCAGGCAGCAATCATTAGGTGACTGGGAGGCCCCAGGTACTCCTAAGCCCTAGGAGGGGAGTGGACATAGTAAAGAAGTGAGATGGAAGGGGCATCTGGGTGGCTCAGTCAGTTAAGCATCTGACTCTTGATTTTGGCTTAGGTCATGATTTCATGGTTCATGAGGCTGAGCCCCACGTTGGGCTCTGGGCTGAAAGCGTGGAGCCTACTTGGGATTCTCTCTCTCTTTCTCTCTCTGTGCCTCCCCCACTCTCTCTCTCCCTCTCAAAATAAACAAACATTTAAAAAAATGAAATGAAATGACAGTGGAGGTTTAAACACACGTAACAACAAGGGGGAAAATCCAAGTTCATGCAGACATTCAACGGTTCAGATCCTTGGACCTGCAGGGAGCGGGGTGGCTGGAGGTAGGAAAGACCATTTGGAGAAGTGGCAAGAGGCAGGCTTGCACAGCCAGCATTTCCTGAGGCAGGCAGGGCATCTTTCACCGGCAGAGCTCTGGCCAGACCATTTGCATTTCATTATCCAGCCGCATTGTGGGGAAGGGGGTGCCTGGGGTGAGACTGCTCAGCAAAAGCAGCTGCTGTCACTTTCAACAGTTTTAGATCAAAGCCTGTGGCACACAAGCTCTCCGTGTGACACTGGTAATGAAGAAGAAAGTTCCCCCAGCAGCTCAAAGAAAAAAAAAATATTGAAAATAAAAGGCTTTGACGCTTATCCAGAAAAAACTTGCTCCTCGATATTCGCGATTTCCGTGAGCGTGTGTGTCAAGGACGGGAAATGTCAGGGGCAATGAGCCAGCGGTACAGGTCATTCCAGGATCTGAGCATGCTCAGGGAGCTGCCCATGACAGGGACACCATCAGGACTCCCTCACTCTCTGCCTCTTGTCTCTGCATCTCTGGCTTTGTACTCTCAGACCAGCTGCCCCAGCGCTGCAAGCTAACATCCTTACAGCCTCACAACTAATTAGGAATGAAAGTCTTTTCCTGCCAACCTCAGTTAGCAGAACCTCAGCGGCACATTCAGGTTGACCAGGCTTGGGTCACATGCCCATTCCTGGGCCATAGAGAACCACTGCTGGCCCAACCAAGTCCACATACTTCATCCACTCCCCCCACCCACCCCAGGTGTGTTTCCAGACTAAATAAGAGGAAGAGGTGCTGGGCAACCAAAACAGTAGCCTCTACAGTCACTGAGAGAAAGGCAACAACAAACTGAGGCCAGAAGACCAATCTTCTGGCTTAGACATCATCCATTAGTATTGATTCAACAGGTACATATTGCATTAGGTACTTTGCAATAACCAAAACAGATGTGGGCCCTGGCCTCGTGGGCACACAATCTAGTAAAAGAGGCAGACAATAAGCCAGTAAACAGATAAATAACTGCAAATTGTGACAAGTGCCATGAGGGAAACCAACGGGGTGAAGTAACGAAGAAAATTAGGCAGCTATTCAGAGAGGATGTTTAGAAAAGGTTCTCAGAGGAGCCACTCAGCTGTGACCAAGACTGAAAAGGGGCTAGCCAGGGGGAGTAAGAGGGAGACAGTCCCAGGCTCAGGGAGGGAGCTATGTGTGCTGCGGCCCTGAAACTAGGAAGACTCTGTCCGGTGTGGGAGACCAAGAGAGGTCGGCGTGACTAGGGCATGGTAGGCACGGTGAGAGATCCTCACCTGGAGAGAGGGTCTGCCACACCCTGGAAAGCAGCTCAGATTTTACTGTGAGGTCCTGCAAGGGCACTGAAGGATCTTTACACCTCAGCATACTATGAAATTATTTGTATTTTAATAGAGTGGAAACAGAGAGACTGGGTAAGGGGCTGAGATTATAGCGATCCCAGCAAGTTGATGGGTCTGAAACCACAAGCAGTGGCAGTGGAAATGGACAAACTGGACAAGTGGAAAGCACATTTAGGGGGAGGAAAGAGACAGGCTTATAGGAGTGAGTGCTTGGTTTGAGGGAGAGGAAAAAAATCACAGGACATCCCCAGGACTGAGCAAGTGGCTTCTTGGGAGCAGGGGTGGGGGCGGGTGGAGTGAGAGGGCAAATTGGAGTTAAACAGTTTGAATATGGTAGAGAGCTCTCATTTTGGGTAAGAATTCTGAGTTACTGTGAGATATCAAAGTGGTAAGCAGGCATTTGGATATTTAAGTCTGGGGTTCATGAGAAATTTTGGCTGGTGAAAGAAATTTAGACGATCTCAAAATATAGATGATATTTAAAACTGAGGGCATCAGGCACCTGGGTGGGTCAGTCAGTTAAGCATCTGACTTCAGTTCAGGTCATGATCTCATGGTTTGTGAGTTCGAGCCCCACTTCAGGTTTTGGGTAAAAGCCCAAAAGCCCTGTTTTGGGTAAAAACAAGAGCCCCACTTTAGGTGAGTCCCTCTTCTCTCTCTCTCTTTCTCACTCTTCCCCCCCACCACTCCCCACCCCTTGCTCACTTGCACCCTCTCTCGCTCTCAAAAAAAAAAAAAAAATCAATGAGTAATCAATGAGATTACTTAGGAAATGTCTATGGAAGTAAATGAGAAGACCTAAGACTGACTCATAGGAAACTCAAAACATAGAAGAGGAGAGCCAATAGAGGAGATGGAGGATCAGACAAATCAGGAAACCAGGAGAGAAGTGTTCCATAGGCACCAAAGATGAGTGTGTTTCTAGGAAGAAGTTGTTGTGCCACAGCTGGCAGGAGGTCAGGTAGAATGAAAACAGAAGGACAACTGTGCCCAGACCCATTCTGATGGAAGATGGGGTGCATCCAGACAGGGGGTTGGAGATGGAGTAGGAGCACAGAGAACGGAGACAGGTTATGTATATAATCTACCATCTCAAGTCTTGTAAGAGAAGTAGAGAAGCAGAATGGTAGCTAGAAAGAGTTTGGGAGCCAAAGAATATTTTTAAGGAATTGGAAATAGATACAAAGAAGCACTTTTTGCATCTGCTTTAGAAATTTGCTACTGGTCACAAGTTCTCATTAGAACATAGTGTTCTCAGGTTTTAAAAAGTATATTTGACAGGACTAGATGTTCCCCCAAAGTTCCTTCCGTGTCTGTCATTCTAAAATTCTGCAAGTATTCCTTTTTCAAAGGTCAGAAAGAAAATATCCAGGACTGCTGCTTAGTCCATTCACACTGCTATAACATACAACCATGTGCTGGGTGACTTACACGACAAACATTCATTTCTCACAGTTGTGGAGCCTGGAAATCCAAGATCAAGGTGCCAGCAGATTTGATATTGAATGCTGGCTGTCTTCCTGGTTCATAGACAGTTCCTCAAGTGGTTAAAGGGCAAGAGAGATCCCTGGGGTCTCTTGCATAAGGGTACTACTTCCATTCATGAGAGCTCCAACGTCATGACCTAATCACTTCCCAAAGGCTCCACCTCCTAAACCATCACATTGGGGATCGGGTTTCAACACAGAAATTCTGAAGGGGCACAAACATTCATTCTATAGCCACTGGAATCCAAGCAGCAACTCTTCCTCATCTTCTCAATTCATTTAGTCATTAATTTATTAACTTATTTCCCTACAAACTGAGCACCGCAAGGGCAAGGGCTTTTGCTGTGGTTCACAGATAGGCACACAGCAAGCACTCAATAAATATTTGACGAATGAATAAAGAAGTGGGTGGGTTCAATAAGTAGTCACAGAGTGACTACACCACATGTGGAATTCATTCAACATACACTCAACAAACATTAAGCATCAGACATGTGCAAGCTGTATGCTAAGCACACCTTAACTCCTCCTTAAAGTGGAAGAAATAAGACTCTGTTCTGCCTTCCTCACAAGACCATTAGGAGAATCATATGAGAAATATGGGCTTAAAAATAAAACAACTCCATGTTATTATTAAACATGATTTCTGCCCTCAAGGAGCCTATAGTGAAATTGAAGAAATGAGAAAGAAACACGGGAAGTGGATGGAATCACTCTTTAGTGGGCACCATTGTATGCGTCAGGCACTGGGGTGCTTTACATGCTTCCTCTCACCTGTTAACCCCATACCCCGGGGTTGGCATCATTACCCCCATGATGTAGATGCAGAGAGAGATGTCTGAGAGGTTATATAAATTGGAGAAACTATTCCATAAGAGACAAAAATAGATGAAAATCTAGGTCTGTCTACTTCCAAAACCCTTACCCTTTCAAAAATATTTTCTTTCACCCAAAAGTAAATCTAAGAAAGTATTTAAAATCATGTCCCTGAATACTGGGAGTAAGATGGGTGAGGGAGGCAGTAACTACTATTTACTGCATATTTACTGAACGCTAAACTCTGTATATGTTACATCATTTCTTATTCGTTATATAGAGTCTACCCCTATTTTGCATACTAACACAAATGTCAGCTGAAGCCCCGATCCACTGATATTTAACTAAAGTTGACTCAAGCAGCTCCTCTCATTCCATAGAAAACCCTTTGCTATTTTCCAGATTTTTGAAAATTCCCAGGTAGTTCACATTCTTGAAGAAAATTCTAGTTCTAAGCACATTTACCTCACCACATCCACATTTTGCAACCTACCTCTCCCTTCTACTAGGCACCAATCAGGGTGTAAGACATAGAAACTTTCATTCCACCCAAATCACTCACACAGGCATTCAAAAGCATAGGACAGGCTTTGCAGCGTGTTTGAAGACACAGAGTAGTTTTACATCCCAGCAAAGAAAACAGCTTAAGATTGACTATCAGACCTCCCTGTTTATCACACCCTGTTCTGGTGTCTCTTGGGGTTTCTCACTGTCCAGCTTTCCCTGAGGACTCCAGCCTTTCCCCCAAAACACTCCTTACATGTGAATTCCCATAGTAAACTCATATGGAATTGCCTCCTAGCACCTCTTATTCTAAATCTCCACCCCCTTATCCTTCCATATGGATCCTGGGGGGGCTACAGAGTTTTTACATGACCCTAGGTGATTGGTCAAAGTGTGGGCATCTATTCCATGTTCAGCCAGTGAG
This sequence comes from Prionailurus viverrinus, assembly GCF_022837055.1. Taxonomy (NCBI): domain Eukaryota; kingdom Metazoa; phylum Chordata; class Mammalia; order Carnivora; family Felidae; genus Prionailurus; species Prionailurus viverrinus. The sequence goes on from NC_062569.1 coordinate 36,245,637, forward strand.
ACCTTTTCCTGGGTTTTTTAGAATCGAGACCAGAGAGAAAATCAGTTCAGGCCTGTAACATGTCACTGTGGTCACTAAGGCTGTAACACATAACCCTCTGGAGGTCCCATGTTTCAGCAGATGAAGAAAGCCAATTTTCAGGAAGAAAATGAAGCATATTTGCCAAAAGGAGCCACGAGGTGAAGTAATAAGAGAAGAAGAAGAAGAGGAGGAGGAGGAGGAGGAGGAGGAGGAGGAGGAGGAGGGGGAGGAGGAGGAAGAGGAGAGAGAGATATACTCATAGCAAATGTCTGAGACACCGGCTTCAGAGTTCCTGGAGCCCAGCCACACTCCTGTTCTTCGAGTCCATCTCTCCAGCTCTTGTCTTCTAGCAGCAAGAACTGTGGGAGGATCTGAAATGCTGACCTTCTTCTCTCCTCTACCAGCCTCCACCACATGTAAATTTGAGCAGTAGAGACATTTGTCTCCTTCCCCCATATGAACTGTGCCAGTCAGGTTAGAAGACAGAATCTGTTTACTCTGAAGAAAGCTAGGGCACACTAACGCTTCCCACCAGGCATCCCCACCTGGCACCAGGGAGAGTCAAGTGTTAGGTTTTTACCAACCCAAACCACCCTGTTCTCTGTAACTGCTGTGGTAGCCTTGTCTGTCATCCCACGACACACAAAAGGGAACAGAATCTCCAGGAATTTAAAGAATCTGCCAAAGTCACATCGGGTAAGAAGCAGAAGTTGAAACCAGGCCTGTGTGTGTTTTGCTAACATCATGTTGGGACAGAAATGCAGGCCCAGGAGAGCATGTCTAGGGTATAGGGATGGAAGAAACCCATCCATCAGGTGTCTACAGAGCTTCGCTTTTTCTATGTCTGTTCTTCCTTTTTCTCCTTCCTTCTTTTCTCTCCTCCTACCACCCCCATTTTTCCTCCTCCTTCCTTCTTCTCCAAACCTTCTGGGACCCCAGGACTCTAACCAGCATGAAGGGACAGAGGTGCCCCCACTCTGACTGCTGACCATCTCCCGGGGCCCGTCAGGAGACTCCGACCACTGGCTTATTCCAGAGAACAAGACAACCTTAGTGCAGTGGTCACTGTGCTCCACTAAAGCCAGGTCACCACAGAGAAAATTCTGAGTAAGAAAACAAAATTCTAAGTAAGACTGGAAAGAGGGCAGCACTTTGCCTACCACAGTCCTTGGATGACCTTCCGTGGCCTTCTCTGGATCCTCTCTCTTCTCATTCTTTGAAGGGTAAAAACTAGTAAGTTATACAGTCTACTATCTATTAAGCAAAATGGTTATGCTTAGTCCTGATACCATGATCCCAGCTTCCATCCTGGTTTCCACAGTGGCAATCTGGGGGCCTTTGGAAAGCCACTTAAGAAAAAAACAAAAAATCCAGTGTGTATTGATGTGTGCTTGTACAAAAGAAAACGACCAAAATAAAATGTATGAAAACGCTGTGTGGTGGGGAGGGGATTTCAAGTAATTTCCTCTTATACTTTTCTATATTTTCCAGAGTGTACAATAAACCTGTATTACTTTATAATTAGAAATTCCTCATTGAATATTTCTGGGCTTTAGTCTCCAAAGGTATCAAGTGTGGATCAGGCCTGTTTTGTTTCTGTCATAGTGCCATTTTGAGAATGATGAGATAAGGCCTCAAACTACATGATCCACATAACCAGCTGAGGCTACAAACATGAGCACGTTTCTTTCATTTTTCCAATTAATCATTCAAGCAGCTGCAAGCCCTTGTTAGGAAACCCTCTTAGGCCTCTCCCTTGTGGCACTTAGAATGGGTTCTACTGAAGGGGCACCTGGGTGTCTCAGTCGGTGAAGCGTCCCACTTCAGCTCAGGTCATGATCTCGTAGTTTGTGAGTTCGAGCCCCATGTTGGGATCTGTGCTGACAGCTCAAAGCCTAAAGCCTGCTATGGATTCTGTGTCTCCCTCTCTACCCCTTCCCCTGCTCACACTCTATATCTCTCTCAAGAATAAATAAACATTAAAAAAACATTTTTTTTTAAAGAATGGGTTCTACTGTAAGCATCAGGAAACCCAATTAACAGTGGGTTAATAACACAAAAGAGATGTATTTCTCTCCCATTACAACAAATCCAGAGTTAGGCAGCCCAGGGCTGAACCACTGCTTGAAAATATCCTCAAGGATCCAGGCTTCTGGTTCAGCATCCTTAAGTTTGTCATTCATTCTTATGGTCACAGGAAGGCTGCTGTGCCTCCTGGTGGGAAGAAGGGGGAAGAGCAAAGGGCAAAGAGGTTTTGCCTTTTCACCTGAAATGGGAACTCTGCCTACATCCTATTGGCTAGAAGTAGATCATATGACCATAGCTGCAAGGGAAGCTGGGAAGTTGAGAAAGTTCATCACCCTCTTTGTAGAGACAACAAGGGAAGAGGAAGTTGTAAATATTTTTTGGTTAACCAAGCCCCTGAGTCTACCATACCACTGGAGTATATTCAGCCTGAGGGGTCCAGTTCTACTTCTGAAGGCAAGGTGCAGTGAGGACTGGAAAGTCTCACCTGTCCACAAGGAGGCCCCAGTTTTCATCTGTCACTGAGTGTGTTTGTGCCTCACAGGGCTGCTGTAAACAACTGGCCCCACACAGTCGGTGGATCCTCTGTCCATATGGAGGTGGTGCTGTTATTGTTCCAGTTACCTGTACAGGCCATGTAGGCTCTTATGCTTGGTTTCCCATGCTGTGGTCCCTCAGGTTACACCTCAGGCACAGCCAGTATTTCTCAACTTTAACTCTAGTGAAAGGGGGGCTGGGTCACAAAGGGCTTCTCATCTCAGCCATATGCTGTGTCAGAAATGGCCCCTCCAGGGGCACCTGGGTAGCTCAGTCAGGTAAGCTTCCAATCTTGATTTCAGCTCATGTCATGATCTCACAGTTTGTGAGTTCAAGTCCCACATAGGGCTCTGTACTAACAGCTCGGAGCCTGCTTGGGATTCTGTCTCCCTCTCCCCTCTGTCTCTCCACACCTCCCCAACTCACGTTCTCTCTCTCTCTCTCTCTCTCTCTCTCTCTCTCTCAAAATAAATAAACTTTAAAAAATCATCCTTTATTTAAAAAAAAAAAAGATTAAAAAAAAAAAAAAAGAAATGGCCCTTTTGTGACCTCCTCAGTGTTGCACCTGGGTCACCATTCCAGACTCTCTAGATGATGGCTGCTTTTTTACTGGCAGACCTCAGACTACATCATCCTAATCCCTCAGAGAAGGTTTAGTACAGCTGAACCTCTCAATGCAGACAATCAGAATCTGCATGCTTTCCCCTACAGGAGACTCCTTGACCCTTCTGCAAATATGCACAGCTTTTCTCCCCAAATCAGCTTTGCATGTGAGAATCATTGATAGGGTTTGTCTCCATCAGCCACATCAGGCCCTATTCCATCCTTTTACCAGGTCACTGGGAGACTCATGCTTCTATAACTAAAATAGCCCACACCAGGGCTTTCCCTGAACACAAATCTACCCCACAGTGACTTGTCATAAACACCTAGACAGAGAAACACCTATGCTAAAAAGTTTGTATTCCACTGGATGCATCTGCTACATGCATGCAAAAGTGATTTAAGACATAAGGAGGCCCAAGACTTCTAGGTCTGCAATATGGTGGACTCTTGTGAGCCATCCTCAAAGAAACAGCAGGAATTCTAGAGAATACATCACAAATATTCTTTTACCTTCTCAGCTGAATTATCAAAAGAAGAAGAAGAAGAAGAAGAAGGAGGAGGAGGAGGAGGAGGAAGAGGAGGAGGAGGAGGAGGAAGAAGAAGAAGAAAGAGAAAGAAAGAAAGAAAGAAAGAAAGAAAGAAAGAAAGAAAGAAAGAAAGAAAAGAAAACCTCCAAGCCCTAAAAACAGAAAGGAACTCAAAACCAGAGAGGCAAACATGTTAGTTACCTTATAGCTGCTCAGGGAGGCTGGATATGGGGTGTCTTAGTTTTTGTTTACTTTTTTATCGAGGCAAAATTAGCATACAGCAATTGGGCAATTCTTAAGCATAGAGATTAATGAATTTTTACATATGTGTACAACCATGTAACTAAACTTCACCCAGATCAGAATATAGAATATATCCACAGAAGTCTTCCTCAAACCCCCCTTGAGTCAGTATCTCCACTCAGGTATAACCACTACTATGATTCATCACCAAAGAGTAGTGTTTTGCCTGTTCTATAATTCTATAGGAATGGGACCATACATTGACTATTCTTTTTTATCTGGCTTCTTTTGTTATATAGTATGTCTATGACATACATCCATCTTATTGCATGTATCGGCAGTTTGTTCTTGTTCATTGCTGTGTAATATTCCACTATAAAAATAATCTGGTATTTACTTATCAATTCCATAGTTAATGGGCATTTGGGTTGTTTCCAATTCAGAACTATTATGAATAAAGTTGCTATAAACACTTGTATATGTCTTCTGGTGGACATATGCAGGGTTTGGGTTTCACTGCCATCTGAGGACACTGTGATATGAGACCATCAGCCTAAGCAAAGAGATGAAATGTAAAAGCCCACATGAAGCTAGGACCATCAAAGGGCTATACTCTTGGTGATTATGTAGACTAGGAAAAAAATCTATCCTTAATTACAGGGAGAAAAGAGGATACCTATCTGCCTCTGAGATCTGCATGGGAAAAAAAAAATCCTCCCTGGGAATTTATAAGCACAGCCCCATACTTCACATAGCTTTATAGTTAAAATGTACACTATCATTAAAATCCAGAAAAACACAAGCTAATAAATTAGCATGGAAATTTGTTACAAGCTGGCAATATCCCTGGGGCCCCTGATAGAAGTAACTAAAAAACTATTGCAGACGGACATAATTTCTTCCCACACTGTGAGTGATCCTAATAGGTAAATGTCCACTGAAGATAAGCTCAAAATTAAAAGGCAAATGAGGAACCAACCCACCTTGGGTGAGAGTCAGCAAACAAATACAATTTAAAGGAAAAAAAAATAATGCTTAAACTCACAAGAGCTTCAGATAATAACATAATAAGGATTATAAATGTGTTTAAATTAATAACCCAAAATAAATACATTGGGTTAAATAAAAGGAGAACAAGGCATTTTTTTTAAATCAGGCAAGTTTTTAAAATAAACAAATGGAATTCTTGGACATTAAAAATTCAGCCATTTATATTAAGAACCATTGAATTGTACACTTCACCAATATTGGGTATATTATATGGTATATGAAGTACATCTCAATACAGCTTTTTTAAAAAATATCAACCATCAAAATAATGTTTAAAAAACTTGAGACAGATTTAGCAAAACAGTACTAGACAAAGCTGAATGGAGAAGCAGTGAACTGAAATATGACCCTCAGGAAATTCTACAGATTCAGCACAAAGAAACAGAGAGATGTAAAAATATGAAAGAGCACTTAAGAGAGCTAAGGATAGAATGACAATGTCCACCTACATCTAATAGGATTTCCAGAAGGAAAAGATATGAATGAGGGAGGTAATATTTGAAGAAATGATAAGAAATAATAGCTGAGAATTTTCGAGACTTGATGAAGACACGGATTCCCAGATTTAAGAACCATAATGAGTATGAAGAAAATAAAATCTAAACAAATCTAAACCTATACACAGAGTGAAACTACAGAATTCCCAAGATGTAGGGAAAATCTTATAAGACCTAGAGATAAGAAAACAAATTTCCAGCAAAATAATACCAATTACACTGCTATAGACTTCAAAATAACAGATTTCCTGCAAAATAGTAATAATTAAGCAGTACATCATCAACAATACCATCAACAAATGTCAGAAGATTATGGGAAAACAGCTTCAAAATGCTGAGACAGTACTATTGTCAACCTATGACACTGTGCTCAGCTAAACTAGTATTTCACAGTGAGATTATTTCAAACAAATAAGGACTGAGTTCACCACTTGAGATTCAACTTGGGAAAAAAAAATGAAAAATATACTAAAGACAAAGGAAATTAAACACAGAAAGAAGCTACAATAAATAATTATGCTTATTATATTTTCCCATGGGTTTATAATTTTTTTTAATGTTTGTTAATTTATTTTTGAGAGACAGGGAGAGCACACGTGCATGAGCAGGGGAGAAACAAAGAGAGAAAGAGACAGAGAATCCCAAGCAGGTTCTGCACTGTCAGCCCGGAGCCAGATGCAGGGCTCACACTCACAAACCATGAGATCATGACCTGAGCCAAATTCAAGAGTCAGAAGCTTAACCAACTGAACCACCCTGGTGCCCCTATAACGTTTTATATTTATGATTAAGAGTGTGTGTGTGTGTGTGTGTGTGTGTGTGTTAAGAAAGAGAGACAGAGCCTAAGAGTGCTCTCTACATGACATATATAATGATTATTAATATTGTCTATTTGGGGAAACTGTCCCCTTCCAGGCCAGACACTTACAATTACACATATCATGGTAGGGGTGCCCGAGTGGCTCAGTCAGTTAAGCTGAAGAAACTTGACTTCAGCTCAGGTCATGATCTCATGGTTCATGAGTATCATGTTGGGCCATGTGCTGAGCACAGAGCCTGCTTAGGATTCTCTCTCCCTCTCTCTCTGCCCCTCCCATCCTCAAAATAAATAAATAAACTTAAAAAAATGAAAAAACAGCACATCATGGTAAAGTGGTGTGGCTTTAGAGACTATAAGCAGACACATGAGTGGAGTAGGGGAAAAGTCAAATCATTTCATGGTGCAGAGACACAAAAGCGAGTAAACATAAGGACAGAGCCAGGCATTGCTAAGAAGCTGATAGGATGCAATATGGGGGAAAGGCCAGCCTGAGGCAACAGCAACAGAATTCATAACTCTGCCCCACCTCATAGAACAAAGATGACAAAGAAGTCTGTTCTACCAAGCAATACAGGCAGGTGGGCATCTGGATATACCACAAAGGGATATGGATGCAGGAGAAACTATTGGTGTTATCACTGTCGGATCAGAGACTGACTCCAGGCCTCACATAAAAAGCATCCAGAATTTTTGATAGCCTGACCTGATGCCCTCTCCTCGATTCTAGACAGGTAAAGCCACATGCCAGTGGTTGAGAGTTCCCTGTGGCCTGCTGGGATGAAACAGAACAAGGCAGATCCAATAAATGAGAACTTATCTCTCCCACTGATGCAAAAATCATATCTAACTGAGAGGAAACTATGGAACCATGTCTTTGGACCCAGAAGCACTTTTAAAATTAAGATGTAAAATGATAAGAAAACTGAATATACGTTTCTGAACTAAGCAAAGAGGTTTTAGTTAGCTGGATGATTAACAGAGGTGAAGGCCCTAAGATGAGACATAACCTCACTCACCTCTGTATTTAGGTGCCGAGTCCCCTTTCGTATGTTATCTTCTTGTGTTACAGAGCTCATCTTTACTCATCTAAACGATATCCCATTATTTGTATAGATGTCTGAGCGTGGGAGTGCCTGGGTGGCTCAATCGGTTAAGCATCTGACTCTTGATTTTGGCTCAGGTCATGATCTCACAGTTCAGTTCATGAGTTCAAGTTCCACATCAGGCTCTGCTCTCACAGTGCAGAGCCTGCTTGAGATTCTTTTTCTCTCTCACTCTCTCTGTCCCTCCCCTGCTTGCTCTCTCTCTCTCAAAAATAAATAAAAAGGAAGATGTCTAAGTGTGAAAGTTGTTTAAGAAAATTGTGGAAAGCCGTAAAACTTGATAAGAGTAGGAGATACTCATAGTTCATTAATGGTATTTATGACTTCTCATAAATTGAGATGTTAACTCAAAATGAACATTTTAAAATTATTTTCCTGCCTCATACAATCCCAGCCATCTTCATTTTTGTGATAGGCAATTATAATTTGATTTCCCTTCTGAAGAAGTTTATGATAAATTTAAACAAAATTAAAAGTGTTTCCACTATTTTCTAGATATAAATACAATGCAGAGCTTTTTCAAACATTTCCCTCTTGTTACCATGATAGCACCTGAATCAGGTGGGATTTGAATTTTGTAATATAGCTCTGGACCAGGCATCTTCAGGCATGAGACCTGTTCTTACATCTCTACTGCATCTTGTGTCCTTGTGATTAGGTGGAGGTCATGGGTAGAGAGCTGTCCTCATGAGACGGTGGGAAAGGTAGACAGGTCACCACCCACACCTCTCCACACAGCCTATCTGCCCCATTACTGACTGGCTTCCTCTATACCAGGAAATAGTTTTTCATTCTGCAATTAGTGAAGGTAGTGATTCAAATTCATATATTAAATTATTCATTAAGAGCAAATTGTGATGGAATCAGGGAAGGAAGAATCGAGGGCTTAATTTATACAGACTCCAAATAAGGCACATTGCTGCTAAATGTCTCCATCCTTCCAAAATTCAAATTTGTTGTTGTTGTTTTAATTTTTTTTAATGTTTATTTATTTTTGATGGGGGGGGGGGTAGGGTAGGCAGAGAGAGAGGGAGACACAGAATCCAAAGCAGGCTTCAGGCTATGAGCTGTCAGCACAGAATCCAACACAGGGCTCAAACCCACGAACTGCAAGATCATGACCTGAGCCAAAGTCAGACGCTTAACTGACTGAGCCACCCAGGCGCCCCTGTTGTTGTTTATTTTAAAGAGAGAGGGAGAGAGAGCACAAGCAAGAGAGAGGGGCAGAGAGAGAGAAGCAGGCTGCACACTCAGCAGGGCTCTATCCCATGATCCTGGGATCATGACCTAAGCCAAAATCAAGATGCTCAACCAACTGAGCCACCCAGGTGTCCCCCAAATTCAAATGTTAAATCCTAACCCCCTATGTGACAGTATCAGCCTTTGGGAGGTGACTAGGTTATGAGGGTGGAGCACTCATGAATGGGATTAGTACGCTTTTAAAAGAGACTTCAGAGATCTCTCTTGCCTCTTCTCCCATGTGAGGACACAAGAAATGGCCACCTACAAACCAGCTGGAGAGCCCTCACCAAACAATGAATCTATTGACACCTGGATCTTAAACCTCCAGCCAGAACTATGAGAAATATATTTCGGTTGTTTATAAACCACTCAGTCTATGGTAGTTTGTTATAGCAGTCTGATGGACTAAGACACACATGCATTGCCTTTCTCCAGTACCCACAAGCCTGCGAGGTAGACAATATTAATATTCCCATTATACAGATCAGAACTCCAAAGCCTAGAAATGATCAGTGACCCTCTGTAGGTCCCACAGCCGGCGAAGATAGAATAGGGACTTGAAGCCAGTTGCAGGCTCTTAGCTGGCATGTTGGACCTTGAGAAATGGCCTAGGAAACAGCATATGCAAACTCATCCCGTCCAGGCTAGGTGTGCAGTTGAGAAGGTGCAAGATGAGCATGTTGGGCTGGTCAGGAAGGCTTTCTCAGTTGCCTGTGCCTATGCTCTGTGTCTGCTTCTGCACACTGGAAATGCTTTTCATACATTTTTTACTCGAATGTCATTCGAATTCACAACTGCGGAAGTCACTGATTGTTTGCCTAGCTTGAATTTCCTGAGAAGGGGCTGCTCCTTGGCCCACCTTGGGGCACTGGAGGGCCTCCTCCCTGCCCCACAGAACCAAAAGTAATGAGAGAAGGTAAGATTCTTTCCTTTTTCTTGGTATCACTGTTTAAGTCCAAAGCCCAGGGGAAAGGCAATAAATTCTCCAACATTCCCAGTTCAGAAAGTCCCCAGCGGCCGGCGGCGGGGGGGGGGGGGGGGGGGGGGGGGGGGGGGGGGGGGAGAACAGGGACAGCACTCTTCACAGAGCCTTCTGAGGTTTCTGTCCCAATACTCACCTCCCCCTGCCACTCCCACAACTGCAGTCAGTGGAAGAAGAGAAATGAATGACAGGTGTGGGTTCCTCAGATTTTGGAGACACATAGTGACCACAGAGCGAAGCTATTTCCGGCCCAGCCCTTGAGGCCTTCTCCCCCACTGAAACCCCGGTAGGAGTGGAGATCGACGCTGCAGGCCTCTACTGGGAATGGTCTGAGAAGGGGGCTGCCCTGGCTGGGTCTCAGGGTTAGTGGGAGATGTCAGGTGGAGCCAGGTCTCCAATATCAGAGAGAGTTGTGGTGTGAGAAGATCCCACAGGGCCTCCCAAAGAATTCAGTAAAGTATCCCCAAAGACAGCCTGTGTTTCGGTGTTCTCCACACAGAGGGCACTAAACAGCCAGCTGCGTTGACTGGAAAAGCAGCACTGACCAACAGAGGGGTCCGCAGTCTCCTCACCAAATAAGGAGACAGGTGCCCTCTCATTCCCCTCCCCACCAGAGAAGCCAGAACGTAGAACAGAAAATGGGGGTGGTCACTGATGACACAGCATCTCCCCTTATATGGCCCACAAAAAAAAAAAAAAAAAAAAAAAAACAACAAAAAACAAAAAACAAACACACACACACACACATTTAGAGACACAGCTCTGGGAGAAGAGTCTTGAATCAATATGAGATTGCATTTTTTAAGTGAATAGGATTCAGTCTTTAATACTGGCACAAAACACTTCTAATAACTGGAAGTAGTTGAAAACATTTATAATCTAGTTCAGATGTTGATAAAGGGACAGCCATTGCCATCTGGAAGAAAGGGGAGGTCAACATAGCACAGCTGGAGAGCAGTTATTAGAAAAAGTTATCTTGGGGGGCCTGGGTGGCTCAGTTGGCTAAGCATCTGACTTCAGCTCAGGTCATGATCTCATGGTTTGTGAGTTCAAGCCCCATGTTGGGCTTTGTGCTGACAGCACTGAGCCTGCTTTGGATTCTCTGTCTCCCTCTTGCTCTGACCCTACCCTGCTCTCTCTCTCTCAAAAATAAGTACATATTTTTAAAAAAATTTTTTAATAAGAAAAAGTTATCTTGGGGCACCTGGATGGCTCAGTCGATTCAGTGTCTGACTTTGGTTCAGGTCATGATCTTACAGTTCGTGTGTTCGAACCCCACATCGGGCTCTGTGCTGACACTGTGGGGCCTACTTGGGATTCTCTTTCTCTCTCTCTCTGACCCTCCCCCACTATCTCTCTAAATAAATAATAAACTTTTTTAAAGAAATTTCTTTGCACTCCAATAGTTGAGATGCCTCAAAAACTGGAGATGTCCACCTCACACTCATTAAAATAAAAACTTCAATTTTAAAATTTTTTTAATGTTTATTTTTATTTTTGAGAGAGAGAGACAGGGTGTGAGTGGGGGAGGGGCAGAGAGAGAGAGAGAGAGAGAGAGAGAGAGAGGGAGACACAGAATCTGAGGCAGGCTTCAGGCTCTAAGCTGTCAGCACAGAGCCTGACGGGGATGCGGGGCTTGAACTCACCAACTGTGAGATCAAGACCTGAGCTGAAGTCAGACGCTTAACCCAATGGGCCACCCAGGTAACCCTAGAATGAAAACTTCAAATAATAACAAGGATTAGCAAGGATGCAGAGAAATCAGAACTGTCATTTGTTGCCGGTGGGAATGTAAAATGGTATAGCTACTTTGGAAAACAGTGCAACCATTTGTCAAAAAGTTAAACAGAGAGTCACCGTTTGACCAGAAATTCCACTCCTAGGTACATAATATCCAAGACAACGAAGACACGTCCATACAAAAACTTGAATGTAAATGTTCACAGCAGCACTATTCATAACAAATAAAAAGTCGAAACAACCGAAATGTCCATTAACCGGTAACTGTGATATACCCAAACGCTGGGATAACACCCAGCCATAAAAAGGGATGACACTGATGCTACAACATGGGTGAACGTTGACAACATTATGCTACGGGAAAGATGCCAATCACAAAAGACCACAGATAAGTGACTCTTAAAAACTGAGAACAAACTGAGGGTTGATGGGGGGTGGGTGATGGGTATCGAGGAGAGCACCTGTTGGGATGAGCACTGGGTGTTGTAGGGAAACCAATTTGACAATAAATTTCATATTAAAAAAAAAAAAGCCCACGGACAATTCCATTTACACGAGTCCCCCTATGATCCGAGGGTTACGTTCCGGGTTCCACAGCGGACACCTGAAACCGCAGACAGTACCAAACCACGCTGTTTTTTCCTTTACACACATACCTCTTATGAAGTTTAATTTGCAAATCAGCCACAGTAAGAAACTAACAACAATCACTAAAAATAAAATCGAAGAACAATTATGACAGAATACTGCAATAAAAGTTACGTGAATGTAATCTCTCTCAACGTATCGCGTTGCACCGTACTCACTCTTGCCACGCTGTGCGATAAAAAGCCTACGTGAGGGGATGACGTGAGGAGAACGGCGCGGGCACTGTGACGTAGAGTTAGGCTACTATTGACCTTCTGCAGATTCGTCAGAAGGAGAATTCTCTGCTCCAGGACTGCGGGAAACTGAAACTGCGGAAAATGAAACCACAGATAAAGGAGTCTGCTGTATATGAGACGTGGGAATAGGTAAATCTGTACAGGTAGAATAGTGGTCCCTGGGGCTAGAAGAGCTGGAGGATACCAGCTGCAGGGTACAGGGGTTCTTATGGGGGGTGAGGACAATGTTCGAAATTAACTGTGGTGATGATTGAACAATTCCGTGAATATATTAAAAGCCAAGCCACTAACTAGCACACTTTGTATTTAAAGTGAATTGTGTGGTATGTGAATTGTATCTCAATAAAGCTGTTATTGAAAACAAAGGTGGCTTAATGGAAGACAACAACTGGACAAAAAAGAGAAGTGGGTTGGGTGGATGGAGGGATCTGCCTTGAGCAGTGGTTCTCACACTGAGAGTGCCCAGGAGTCCACTCCAGTGGGCCTGGCCCGCACTATTAGCTGGCCCCACATGGTCCACCTACAGAGTACCCTGACCACCGTGGAGAGTACAGCCCCAAGGTCTGCCATCAGGGCTGGCGGACCTGACTCGGACTAAGAGGCAGGAGAAGGTGAGAGAAAACAGCTGACCTTTGGACAACTGGGAGTCTTTGCACGTTAGTTCCTTCCTCTGAGCCTCAGCTCTATTATCTGTGTCGTGCTACTCAGTATGCAACCAGGAGCAGCATGAGCAGGCATGATCAATGTGCAGAATCTCAGGCCATGCCCCAGACCTGCTGAACCAGGATCTGCATTTTATTACACCGTGGAAATAACAATACCTCTTTCTAAAAGATTTTGTGGGGATCCTTATTAAGAGTGTTATGCCCAGAATTCATGATCCCCAAAGACCACCAGGGAGCCGAGTCCGATGCAAAAGCAAAAGAGCCTTTATTCGAGCTAGCTCGAGCTCAATCCCCTACCTGCACCGATGCAGCGGTGAGATACCAGAGAGAGAGAGAGAGTTTCAAAAGCACAAAGGTTTTATAGGGGTCTAGGGGCAGTTGGTGAGGTAATGGCTGTGGCCTCAGCCGATTGGCGGGGGAAGGGTCGTGGCCTCGGCCCATTGGCTGGGGAAGGGTCGGAGTCCTGTGATGCAGGTCGCTGGGCGTGTTTTGATCAGAAGTTTGAAAGGGTGAGCAGGAGGTTACTCAAGGGGAGGAGGCGTGGTCTGAGGTTTCTGCGATTTTCTCGGAAAGGGGGCATGTCAGGGACATAGTCACTCAAGGTGGAGGACAGAGAACAAGATGGAGTCAGCTGGCGTAGGTCCACCCTTTCAAGAGTAACTACTGCCGTTGACTTGACACACTTTATGTGCTAGATACTGGGATAATATGAAGAGCTGCCTAATTCAGTGCCTGCACATAGTAAGTGTTCAATGTGTGGCAGCTACTATGTGAAAGAGTCTGACTTGGGAGGAGGGAAGACTCTGAATGCTGGAATCTGGCACACCTGGTCCTCATTCTGGCCCCTCTCTGACACTGAGACTTTGGGCCAGTGACTTTACTGGTCTGGGCCTCACCTGACTGATCTGTAGTAAATTGGGCTTACCTGAGATTAAGACAAGAAACGTGTCTGGTGGCTGCCCCACACCTAACAGCATATAGAAACCCAGGAGATGTTCAGTCACTTCCTCCTCCCTACAACCAGATCTCACAGGGAAGTACTATGGAAGAGACCCAACCATGTTGAATCCTCCTTAATCATGCACCCAGCCCTGTTTTTCTATTATTCAGTCACTTATCCACTGGGCAAATTCTTCCTGAGCACCTACTATGTGCCAGCCACTGTGCTGAGAGTGCAGACCTTGCAGCTGTGGTCCCTGAGTCACGAAGCCGGCCAGATCTGGCCTTGCAGAGGATTGAATGAGCCTGTTTACGCACCTGCTTTGAGAGCTGTAAAAACAAAGCCCATTGTCTCTCAGCAGCCATCTGAAACAATTAGTCTCAACTCACAACCCTAATGTGCTTCCACCCTGTGAAAAAGCACTTTTTCAAGGGGGGGCAGGAGACATAAATTAGTGTAATAATGCAATTAAAATGCATTTTTTTTCCATTTATTTAAATTACTCCTCTTTACATCTTGAGAAAATGCATCCTCCCTTGGAGGTATTTAAGGAAATTCAAAGAGGCTATTGCCACAAAGCAAGAAATGCCCCCCACAGAAAACACAAATACCCTACCCTGTAGGCCAAGGAGAGCCACCCTCCCTGGTGATGACTGCTCATATAAGACACTCAGCACTTTGGGGCTCCACAAAGGCCCTTGGATGGAATTTGCCCTGACAGGTCACTGGTTCTCTGTAAACGCTCATTCCTTCATTCATTTGTCAACAATTTTTTCCCGCACCTCTTCCATGGCCAGCAGTAGAAATAACCCAAGAACGATGGGACATGGCTCCTACCCTCATAGGGGGACTGTCTAGGAGAAAGTCACTCACGCAAAAAAGGCACTAGAGCCACCAGTACTCTGACAGCCAGATGCATGAAGAAGAGACCCCACCCAGCCTGGACATAGGGGAAGGGGAGCAGAGGCCCCAGGATCAGGACGAATTAACCAGTGGGGGAGGGGAGAAAGGCTCCTCCAGGCAGAGACACCAGCAGGGACAAAGGCATGGAATGTAGGAGAGCATAGTTAGTAGAGCAAGTAACATTAAGTCACTTGAGAAGATTACGAGGCAGGAATAGAGGAGGAGCAAAGGAAGCAGGAACTCACTCAGGTGTCCAGAAGGGTCTGGGCGAGGCTAAAGGTTGGGACTTTGTCCCGACAGCCTTAAGAAACCAGGGTGATCCCCAGGTAGAAGGGGTGGAGAATCCAGTAGCCTAGAAATCACAAGAAGAAACCAGACACCCACCCTGCCAAGGAAACAGCAGCAGAAGCACGAACTGGTATTCTGAGTTCAATGGTTTTGTGTCGCTACCTACTGGCAAGATTTCCTCAGTGCTGCTAATTCAACAAAATGTTCCAAGAGAGAGAATCTTTTTTAAAAGGATTAACAGTTACAGGGAGCTTTCTTGGATTTACAAAAGGCCAAATTAGAGTAACACAGTATAGAAAGAATGGTATTAGTTTCATTTAAAAAAAAAAAAACTGAGAGGAGAGCATCATCTGAGAGTCAGGGGTTCAAATCCCAGTTCTGCCATTTATTATGTGGAAAAATCGTTTCACTTCTTTGGGCTTTGTTTATAACATCCATAAAGCAGAGATAATATCTAACTCGCAGTTGCTGAGGGGAATAAAAGATATCAGTTGTGTAAAGAGAAATATAATGGAAGCAGGAGTTAAAGTGGTAGGAAACCAGCATATGACCTGTCGCCACCTTCACCACCCCCATCACCTCAGCCATTGCCTATGCTGGAAAGATCTGCTTCCTCTTTTAGGCCCAAGACATGAGTAAATGCACACAGCACCACAACCGCACCCCAGGCAGGACCACTTCCTGTTCTCTTTTTCTTTCCTACAGAGTTGGCAGCCCCCTCTCTGCCCCATGACCTCCACCTTCAGCCTGGCTGCCTCATGGGCCAGGGTTTCCCCATTGTCCCTCTTCCCACACTTCCAGTGACACGTACTGAGATCTGACTGGCTGATAACCCTAAGGAAACAGGGAGCAGCTGAAAGGGCAGAGGAATGACCAAGCTGAAGAAATCTATATCTTACCCTCTGAGGTGGTAACAACAGATTCTCTGCAACTCACTGAACCCCAATTTCCTCCTCTGGGAAAAGCAGACAACATATGGCCATGTGACAACTCATGTAAAGTGGCTGGCACAACACTATCACACAGGAGACCTTCAAATATAGAAGTTACTATTAGAATTGTGGAATTGTGGAGGGGTGCCTGGGTGGCTCAGTCGGTTAAGAATCCAACTTCAGCTCAGGTCCTGATCTCAAAGTTCACGAGTTCTATCTCTGTGCTAACAGTTCAGAGCCTGGAGCCTCCTTCAGATTCTGTGTCTCCTTCTCTCCCTCTCTCTCTGCCATTCCCTTGTTCATACTCTCTCTCAAATATAAACATAGAAAATCTTTTTTAGAATTATGGTAATCTATTTTTTAAGTTTTCATTTATTTTTGAGACAGAGAGAGAGAGAGAACATGAACTGGGGAGGGGCATAGAGAGAGAGGGAGACACAGAATCTGAAGCAGGCTCCAGGCTCTGAGCTGTCAGCACAGAGCCCGACGCAGGTTTCAAACTCAAGAACCATGAAATCATGACCTGAGTCGAAGTCAGATGCTTAACCAACTGAGCCACCCAGGCGCCCCATGGTGGATAATCTTATTGTAAAAGGGCTTCAAACATCAGATTGAGGGGAGGTAGGGAGGTATATTATCGTTTTGGCGTTTCCCCACCTGAACTTGACTCCAATATTTTAAATCATCTTGCACATTTGGAAATGGAGCACAAGACAGGTCAAGTGGGTTTTTTTAATGTTTATTTATTTATTGTGTGTGTGTGAGAGAGAGAGAGAGAGAGAGAGAGAGAGAGAGAGAGTCCCAAGCAGATTCCTAGCTTTCAGAGTGGAGCCCAATGTGGGGTTCGATCTCACAAAGCACAAGATCATGACCTGAGCCAAAATGAAGAGTTGGTCGCTTAACTGACTGAGCTACCCAGGTGCCCCTCAAGTTTTATATTGACAGAAAAAGAGCCCAATGTTTAGGACCTTGCCAGGGTGACTCATATAGAAATTTGTAGCACTGGGGTTTCTGGAGGAAGAGTGCACTGGAGTTTCCGGAGCCCCGAAAGGAAATGTGCAGTAAGAGATGATCATATCGGTCAACACCACTTCACCCAGACACCCAAGCTACGAGTTTAGTAGCAATACGACTACCACATATTGCACCTTACTTACGTCTCCCTGTGCTAAGCCTTTGTATGTAATTAACTCGTTAACTTAATGCTCTCAACCTCACCTTGTGAGGTAAATACTATTACTCCCATTTTACTAATGAGAAACTGGGCTTGGAGACATTAAGTGGCTAGTCAGTACAGCTGAGCTATGAGGACAGGCTTTCATTGCTACCCAGCTCCAGAGCCTTTGTGCTATCTGCCTTCCTCACTGCCACTAGGTTCTGTCCACGCTTTCTTCCAAATGTCCCAAAGGCTTCTCCTTCCACTCCGTTTTCTGAAGTTCAGAAAATGCCATGTCACAAGTGTACTTCAGGCTCCCAACTGATGGTCTTGCCCCATACTCTACTACATTCCTTTCTACCACCACAGACTCTAGACCACTTAAATGCAACAGAACTTCCTGCAATGATGAAAATGTTCTAGGCAAGCACCGTCCAATATGCCAGCCACTGGCCACATGTGGCTACTGAGCATTTAAAAGGTGGCTATTGAGTCTTGCACATTTTTTTATTTTAATTGATTTAAGTTTAAATAGGCACATGTGGGCAGTGGCTACCATATTGGA
Organism: Prionailurus viverrinus; assembly: GCF_022837055.1. Lineage (NCBI taxonomy): Eukaryota > Metazoa > Chordata > Mammalia > Carnivora > Felidae > Prionailurus > Prionailurus viverrinus. The sequence goes on from NC_062569.1 coordinate 36,263,363, forward strand.
TAGTGCGATGTTAGGCGGTCCAGATGCACCCTAGATAGAGGGGGACTTCATAGAAAATGTGAACTGTGTAACAGTTTAAGCCTGATAATCCACCAGAACCCAAAATGATGGTTTGTGCTCTTTCTCTTCATGGAACTTATAGAAATATCTGCAAGGCCCCTTGGCCTAAACAATCATTTTTTGATACGAATATCTGCCTTTGGTTGAGCACTTCCCTTGCCCTAGCCTCTGTATCAGGTACTTGACGTGTGTTATCCAAAGCTTACAACACCCCTGCAAAATAGGTATTATTACCTTCTTTCAACCATATAGCCAATAAGAATTTATTGAGCACCTACTGTCAGACATAAGTCAGGCACTGAAAATATTGGAATTAATAACACAGACACCTCTGAGTTTACATTCTATGAATAAGAGGGCTGGAAAAAAAAAAAAAGAAGGCTAAGGCTCCATGCAGTTACGTGACTTGCTTTCTGTCACATCACTGAAATTGGAACCCAGGCTACCTGACCTCACTGTTTCTTGACTCCTCCTTCCTCCCAGGCTAAAACTCAAATCAAGGCTCAATGCTTCTCCCTGTGAGGAAAAGGGTGGTCCAAAAAGATAACAAACATTTAATTTTTGCAAGAGTAAATATAAAGACACCCACTCCTGTCTACATAAATACAATTAAGTAGGCAACAGTTTTCATGGAAAAAAAATATATATACCAAGAATGGGGTTGACTGTCTACAAACTCAACATGAAGAACCATGTAATGCAGACAGATGCTATACAGAAGCAAGTGCAGAGTCCAATCCTAACAAAAAATATTCCCACTCTTCTCTGGGTTTGTTAGGTCACATGTAGAGCCTGGAGACATGTCTCAAAACAGGCATTGACCAACTTGAGTTTGTCAAAACTCAAAACAAAACCGCTGGTACACACAACACAGATGAATCTCACAGACATAGCACTGAACGAAGGAGGGCAGAAACAAAACATTACATAATATATTATTCCATATATATAGAATTTAAGAACAGTTAAAACCACTCTAGGGTGATAGAAGTTAGAAGAGTGGTCACCTTTGGAGTGGGAAAGGCAGAGAGGTTTAGGAGAGAGGCTTCTGGGGACCTGAATGGGAGTGTGCACTTGGGAACAATTCAATGAACTGTGTACTTAATATTGTGCACTTTACTGTATGTATCTTTTAATTCAATAGAACAGTTCATGAGAAGAGAGGAAGAGGAGTAAAGGTGAGGATACTGTCAAATAAAAATGGTGGTAATTCATTGCCAATAGATCCTCACGAAAATACTACTAAAGGATGCACATTAGAAGGAAAGAAAGATATCCCAGAAGAAAGATCTGATGTGCTGGAAAGGATGGTGGGCAAAGAAAGTGGGAAATATATGGGTAAATCTAAACAAGCATCAATTATGTAAAAGAATGATAAATAATGTCCAATTTGTAGGGCTAACACAATAATACAAATTAGATTTTTTTTCTTTACAATGTTTTATTTACATTCTAGTTTGTTAACATACAGTGCAATAGTGGTTTCAGAAGTAGAATCCAGTAATTCATCACTTACATACAACACCCAGTGCTAATCATAATAAATGCCCTCCTTAGTACCCATCAGCCATCTAGCCCATCCCCCATCCACCTCCCTCCATCAACCCTCAGTTTGTTCGATATTGCCAAGAGTCTCCTATGGTTTGTTTCCGCCTTCCCATATATTCTGTTTTGTTTCTTTAATTCTACATATGAGTGAAATCATATGGTATTTGATCTTTCTCCGACTTATTTCACTTAGCATAATATACTACAGATCCGTCCACATTGTTACAAATGGCAAGACTTCATTTTTTTGATGGCTGATAAATATTGCATAATATGCATACCACATCTTCTTTATCCATTCATCAGTCAGTAGACATTTGGGCTCTTCCCATAGTTTGGCTATTGTTGATAACGCTGCTGTAAACATTGGGGAGCGTGTACCCCTTTGGATCTGTATTTTTTTTATCCTTTGAGTAAAAGATACTTTACCTTTGCTGGATTGTAGGGTAGTTCTATTTTCAACTTTTTGAGGAACCTCCAGACAGTTCTCCAGAGTGGCTGCACCAGTTTGCATTCCCACCAACAGTGCAAGAGAGTTCCCCTTTCTCCGCATCCTTGCCAACACCTGTTGTTTCTTGTGTTGTTAATGTTAGCTATTCTGACAGGTGTGAGGTGGTATCTCATCAGGGTTTTTATTTGTATTTCCATGATGATGACTGATGTTGAGCATATTTTCATGTGTCTGTTAGCCATCTGGATGCTTTCTTTGGAAAAATGTCTATTCATGTCTTCTGCCCATATCTTAACTGGATTATTTATTTTTTGGGTGCTGAGTTTGATAACTTCTTTATAGATTTTTGGATGCTAACCCTTTATCCAATATGTCATTTGCAAATACCTTCTCCCATTCTGTGGGCTGCCTTTTAGTTTTGTTGATTGTGGCCTTTATTGTGCAGAAGCTTTTCCTCTTGATGAGGTCCCAATAGTTCCTGTTTGCTTTTGTTTCCTTTGCCTCTGGCAACATATCTAGCAAGAAGTTGCTTTGACTGAGGTCAAAGAGGTTGCTGCCTATGTTCTCCTCTAGGATTTTCCAATATAAAATCTGGAAGAATCTTGATAATCCTGATATTCTGAGGTTGGTCCATTATATTGATGATATCACATTAATTAGATGTGGTGACTAGGAAGTGACAAGCACTCCGGACATCCCAGAAAGATACATTCATACCAGAGAGTATAAAATAAACCCTAACAAAGGTTCAGACACCTGGCTCAATGGTGAAGTTTTTAGGAGTCCATAGTCTGGAATATGCCAAAACATCCTCTCCAAAGTAAAGGACAAGGTATTGAACTTTGTGCCACTAAGAAAAAAACACACTGCTTGATTCAAACTTTGGATATAGCATACACAACACTTGGAAATACTGCCTGAACCCATTTTAGGTGACATGGAAGGCTTCTAGTCTTGAGTGGGACCCAGAGCAAGAGGGAGCTTTGCAGTGAGGCTGCAGTACAAACAGCCCTACTGCTTGGGCATATGTTCTGGGTGATCCAGTGATGCTAGAGGCATCGGTGGCAGTTAAGGACACTCTATGGAGTGAGTCTTTGGCAAGCCCTTAGTGGAGAGTTGAGCCCAGACCCCCAAAGTTCTGGAGCAAGGCCATGCTGTCTATAGCAGAGAACTATTTGACACTCAAAAAACAGCTTCCGGCACAATACTGGACCCTGAGAGAAACTGAGGGACCATAGAACATCATAAACTAGAACAGTTATCAGACCTACCAGATCCTAAGCTGAGACAGGCAAAATTGCAACCTGTTATACAATGAAAGTAATACATTTGGAATCAGGCTCAAGCAGGTATGGAGGAAACAAGTAAATTGGATGACAGGTGGTCCACAGCTGTTGTAGGGTGTACAACAGGGTGTAGGTCCTGATGTACCCTGCCTCTCTTGCACTGCTGCCTCACCATCAGCCCACATCTATTGCCCCTTGGGGACTTCCCTACAACCAGTCGACAGAAAAGAAAAATAAAATAAAAGGCCTGATAATGGTTAGGTCTGCACAATATGTTGGTGTAAGCCAAGAATGGATTGCTGCTACACAGAAGGGCCCTGGAAAAGAGTGGTGAGAGAAATCATCCCAGGGGGCAGAGTATAAAGCACAACTGGCCACAGCCTTTGTGTGAAGAAGCAGTGGCCTGAAGTGAGAAATACACAAACTTCCAAGTAATGGCAATGGCTTGGCTGCTTGGTCAAGGGGCTGGAGGGAACAAGATTGGAAGACTGGGAACAAGGATGTCTGAGGAAGAGGCATGTGGATAGAGCTATGGGAATGAGCACATGGAGTGTGGATCTTTTGAGTCCCACATCAATGCATACCAGAAAGCATTGTGGCAGAAGAAGCACTGAATAAGACACCTTGTAGACAGGATGACTCATCCAGTGAATGCCAGTGAGCCTCTGTCCTCAGCCACTTCAATCCTTACAAAGCCCATGAATGAATGGATTAGTCATGGTAGCCTAACATGATGAGTACCCTTTCACCAAGGTTGATCTAACTACCATGCTGAATGCCTAACCATCAGCTGTACTGAACAATGCTAAGCCCTTGAAATGGTTCAATCCCTCAAGGACATAAGCAGGCTTTGATGGCAAGTTTATTACCTTGGATCTCTTCTACCCTGGAGGGAGAAAAAATTCATTCTTCCTAGAAATAATACATATTCTGATTATGGGTTTGCCTTCTCTGCTCATAGTGCATTGGCCAGCCTAATTATCTGCAAGCCACAGATTGCCTGCTTCTGGGGAAACCAAATCCTAGGCACCAACAAATCAAAAAGTTGGTTCTTTGATAGGTCTAATAAAATATACAGTATTCTGGCAAGATCGGAGGAAGAACAAATAAACAATATTGCAAATAAAAACGAAAAACTATGTATTCTGTTGAGATATAAAGGGACTAAGATAAATAACTGGAGGAGAAGGGGAATTTCTTTTTACAAGAGAATGCCAAGTAATAAATATAGGAGGAATCCAGGTGTTAAAAAATCATTATATTGTAACCATTATAGTAAGGACTGGTACAGACAAGAATCAAAAATGGATGCTAAAACACGTGTGAAAGTTTGATGAGGAATAGGGTGTTTCCACTGTTTCAAAGTATCTCCCACGAATTAATTGTTTAATAGAGAGAGTAAAACAGTAACTGTACACTGGAGAAAACTGTTGGGCCCCACCCTAACCAAGTGATCAAAGTTAACATCACAAATCAACATCAGTTGACTGGTGATGTTCACACCAGTAACCAAAAGATAAATAGAGCAGATAAGCATAGCTGCAATTCTTTTTCCCAAATCTGCTCATTCTCAGAATGCCATCTGCCACCTTGTTTCTGTAAGGTGATACTCACGCTTGGCCCAGTGATGACCAAGTGCTAATTTAGTTGTTTTGCAGGAGCTCAAGGTTTACCTCCTCTTAGAGCACTAACAAAATGAAATTGACTCACCCCCATTTAGCAACTTGCTTTGTCTGATCTTGAGTCAAGTGGCTGTTTGCCCCTTTACCTGGACCCTTTTCAGCTTGCTTTTAAAAATCCCTGACTCTCCCTCTTAGGGAGGCAGATTTGAGGCCTCTCCTGGTGTCCTCATTTGGCAGCCTTTCGAATAAACTCTTGCCTTGCTGATCACTTGATGTCTCTGGTGCACCAAGGACAGGAACCTGAGTTCCAAGCTTATACACTAGGAAGCAAACAACATTATGTAGCACTCCTACAAAAACATACATAACTTAGATCTTACTTGCCGTGAGGAAACAGACATTCAGAGTGAGACATCTACAAAACAACCACCACGTACTCTCCAAAACGGAAATGTCATGACAGAGGGAGGAGTCCCTGAGGCACTATTCCAGATGAAAGGAAATCTAAGAAGGATGACAGCAAAATGTAACCTTGAATCGGATCGTGGACCAGAAAAAATAATGCTATTGTAGGCGACAAAAAAATAATTTTTCCCCTACCCTTCTAGATTCTTGGCTGAGACCCTCTGTGATAATACAGATTAACAGGAGAAAAACAAGAAGTTTAATAACATGTATACCTCCTGTACACACAGGAGAAACCCAAGAAAACTAAGAAATTCCCCAAAGAAATGGTCCAAACCACCACCTTACTAAATACCATCTCCGGCTAAAAACAAAAGATGTTGGGCAGTAGGTAGGGGGGAGCCAATTATGGGAGGTTACCAGGAAAAGTACAGTAGATGAGAGGAAGGTCGTTAGACTTGAGTCATTGCCTTCTCCACGGATAAGAGCTTCTAGAGATTTTCAGTCCTCCTTCCCTTACAAATAAAGATTTCCCTTATAAATGTAAATGTCTTTTACAAAAGTATAATATCTCCTCAGTTTTCAGAGCTTTTCTTTTTCTGCTTAACATAAATATAATCAGTCTAAAATCATCCTTACACCAAAGAGGCATGTACTGGTGAGACAAATTCTGGTCCCCTTTGCTATAGAAGACATGATTGGGACAACTAGCAAAAGTAGAATGTGAGCTATATATTAGATAATGCCAAATAGTGTAACATTAAGATAAATTTCCTGAGTTCATTAAATTTCCTATAATTATGTAAAAAAAGTCCCTTATTCTTGGAAAATAAGTATGGAAGTACTAAGGTTTGAAGGGGCATGATACAGCAACTTACTCTGAAATGATTCAGGGGAAAAAAATAGAGAAATGATAAAGTAAATGTGGCAAAATATTAACAGTAGGTACATCTAAATACAGGATATAGCTCTTTAGTATTATTCTTAAGTTTTTCTGTAAGTTTGAAATTATCTCAAAAAATAAAAATTTAAGTAAACTTTAAAAATAAAGGAATAAGAAGATATTATGAACAGTATTATATGAGTACATTTTAAAATATAAGTGAAATTATTAAATTCCCAGAAAAATTCGATGAGGAAAAAAAACTCTCTAAGGGCCTGAGATATAAGGGAAGCCACTTTATATTTCTTTTTTCTTTTTTTTTTAAAGTTTTTTATTTATTTTGAGAGAGAGAGAGAAAGCGCGCGCGCACACACATGTGCACACAAATAGTGGAAAGGCAGAGAGAAGGAGAGAGAGAATCCCAAGCAGGCTCCACACTATCAGCACACAGCCAGATGTGGGGCTTGAGCTAACCAACCATGAGATCGTGATCTGAGTCAAAATCAAGAGCCAAAAGCTTGGGCGCCTGGGTGGCTCAGTCAGTTAAGTGTTGGACTTTGGCTCAGGTCATGATCTCACTGTTCATGAGTATGAGCCCTGCGTCGGGCTCTGTGCTGACAGCTCGGAGCCTGGAGCCTGCATTGGTTTCTGTGTCTCCCTCTCTCTCTGCCCCTCTCCCACTCACACTCTGTCTCTCCCTCTCAAAAATAAATAAACATTAAAAAAGATTTTTTAAAAAGTCAGAAGCTTAACCAACTGAGCCACCCAGGTGCTCCTAGATTTGTTTCTAAGTCACCATGACTGTACATAAACTTTGTGTAAATCAAAAGCCTGATTTATGGCCCACCAAGCATACATTGTATACCTGCTTTGTAAATGAGTGGCCTAAAGGAAAACCATCTTGTCCTTAAGATATTGATTAATGCTCCTGCTCCCTGCATTCCTTGACGTTAACACTTGTGCTTCCTGCCTATATGTTAATCTATAATATTTTGCACTTTTGCAAGATGTAAAAAGGTATATAACCTTGTAAAAACTGTTCATTCTCTGTAGCCCTTTCTTCCGTGAAAAGTGTGTTTCTCAGGCAGCTGTCCTAACGAGGGCTCAAATAAAACTCTTTCTTACTTTTAGAGATCCTAAAAGGTTTGTTCATTTTGTGTCAACAGGCCTGATAAAACTGACCAACCTAGAAATTTTAAATAGATGTATAATCACTAAAGAACTCAAGTCAGTAGTTTAAAATGTTCCCCAAAATTCAATACCATACCAGAACAGATGGAGTTACAAGTGAGTTCTAAAGGAAAAGATATTGCAAACTCATTTTTATTCTTTGAAGCTATTGTAACCTTAATACCAAAAGCATACATTGACAAAATAAAGTTAACATAGATCAAAAAAAATTACAAAAAAAAAATTACAAATGGGGCACCTGGGTGGCTCAGTTGGTTGGGTGTCTGACTTTTGATTTGGGCTAAAGCCATGATCCCAGGGTCATGGGATGGATCCCCGATTTGGGCTCCACACTGAGCATGGAGCCTGCTTGGGATTCTCTCTTTCCCTCTGCCCCTCTTCCCGACTCACACACTCTCACTTTCTTTCTCTCTCTTTCAAAAAATAGTAATAATAATAATAATAATAATAATAATAATAACATTTAAAAAAATTATAATAAAATATTGGCAAACTGAATCCGGAAATCCATGAAAGATATATTCATTACCAAGTTGAATCTATTCTAGGAATTCAAAGTATATTTAATATTCAAAAATAAGTAATATAATCACTAAATTAAAATATTAAAGGAAAAATAATAATACACATTTTCTTATAGTTGCAAAAATGAGTAAGTAATTTCTGTGTAATTAAGAATCTGACTGGCCTTTGTCTCCCATTGCTGAGAAGTAGCCTCTAAACCCTGAGAGTTTCCTAAGTGCTAGGGAGTCTTTGTTATTCATCAGGCCCTTTAGACCACCTCTGAAATTATAAGATGACTTAGAAGATGACTCATGGTAAGCCATTAAATAGTTTATGCTAATATGACGACTCCCGTAGGGGCTCAGGCTACTCAGAAAGACCAACCGTGTAATTAGAGGGTTAATGCTTTGAACCAGGCAATATCAACCAAAACTGAGGGCATGAAGGATGGAGGGGAAATACCACTAATTTAATCACATGGCCCATGAGTCCATCAGCCATGTCTATGAAACGAAATCCCAACAAAAACTTAATAACGTGTGACTTGAGTGAGTGAGGTTGACAACACTCTGCATATCACTAGACATCAAATACCTGGTAAGGTGAGTTGTCCTCGCTCCTCACAAGGACAAAACACCACAAGCTTGCCATTTAGGGTCCTCCCGGCCCTCACCCCATGCATACCTTCTTTTGGTTGATTGTGATTTGTATCCTTTTTGCCATAATAAAACTGTAATTATGAATAGAGCCCTCTCTGAGCTCTGTGAGTCACTCTAACAAATTATCAAGCCTGTGGAGGAGGGGAGTCATGAAAACCCCCAAAGGTAGCCAATTATTCAGAAGTGAGGGTGGTCCTGGAAACTCCCTAGCTGGTGGCTGGTGTCCAAAGTGAGGCTGGTCTGTGGGGCAATATACTCTTAACCTCTGATGTTTGGCCTAACTCTGGGTACTTAGTGTCAGAAATCATTACAGCAATGAACAGATAAATCAAAACTAATTAATAAATGGGCCTATAAAAAGGGATGAGGAGAACAGATGGGCTGAGATGAGCTAGAAAGTAGCCTTCTCTGAATGTTCCTTGTTTTATGGTGTCAAAAGGAAGACAACAGACCAGAAATGGAGTCAATTGTGCTAAGCCCCATATCACCAGAGACTTAACTTAATTATAACTTTGGCTCTCCCATATATGGAATCTTAAACCAATCATTCAAGAATCACTTCATTAGCACTAGTTAGGTAATCTGACTGATAGAACCTGATCCAACCCCTAGAGGAAAGTAATCTTGCAAAAACCAATCCACTTTTTAGTCTACTCTAACATCCTTGTTCCTGCTCTTTTCTGCCTACCTTATGTACAGCTCCTCAGAGTTCCTTTCTATCTGCTAAGTTGGATGCTACTTAATTCATGAATTGTTGAATAAAGTCAATAATATCTTTATATTTTGCTCAGTTAAGTTTTGGGGTTTTTTTAATTTTTTAACATTTTTTAAAGTTTATTTATTTTTGAGAGAGAGACAGAGAGAGCGGGGAGAGGCAAAGAGAAAGGGAGAGAGAGAATCCCAAACAAGCTTTGCACTATCAGCACAAAGGAGCTGGAACTCACAAACCATGAGATCATGACCCAAACAGAAACCAAGAGTCAGAAGCTTAACTGACTGAGCCACCCAGGCACCCCGAGTTTTGTTTTTTATTTTTTATTTTATTTTTAAATATGAAATTTATTGTCAAATTGGGTTTCCATACAACACCCAATGCTCATCCCAACAGGTGCCCTCCTCAATGCCCATCACCCACTTTCCCCTCCATCCCACCCCCTATCAACCCTCAGTTTATTCTCAGTCTTTAAGAGTCTCTTACGGTTTGCCTCCCTCACTCTCTTTTTTTTTCCCCTTTCCCTCCCCCATGGTCTTCTGTCAAGTTTCTCAGGATTCACATAAGAGTGAAAACATATGGTATCTTTCTCTGTATGACTTATTTCACTTAGCCTAACACTCTCCAGTTCCATCCACGTTACTACAAAAGGCCATATTTCATTCTTTCTCATTGCCAAGTAGTATTCCATTGTATACATAAACCACGGCTTCTTTACCCATTCATCAGTTGATGGACATTTAGGCTCTTTCCATAATTTGGCAGTTGTTGAAAGTGCTGCTATAAACATTGGGGTACAAGTGCCCCTATGCATCAGCACTCCTGTATCCCTTGGGTAAATTCCTAGCAGTGCTATTTCTGGGTCATAGGGTAGATCTATTCTTAATTTTTTGAGGAACCTCCACGGCTTTCCAGAGCAGCCTGAGTTTTGTTTTTTAACATTGGTTTGACTTTGGAATCATGTAAATGTTTTACAAAATTAAAACAGAAAATTGAATAGAAAAATGAAAGGCAATCCCATAAAAGTAAAAACTAAAACAAAGCAACCTAACTCTATATCAGTTTTGTAGCCTAACCACACATAATTATTCCAAGTGACTTTAAACATAGTATATTGACTGTACATCCCCAGTAGGATAAACTAAAAGGTCAAAACAAAACAAAACAAAACTAATCAAAACTGCATTCAGGTGTCTTGTTGTCAGTTGTAATATCAGTATTGCTATTTTAAAAAGAGGTAGTATCAATAAATACACCTCTAACCCCAAGATTATGGTCTCTAAATGTTAATACCTTTTTTTTTCCTAAGTTTATTTTTTTTATTTATTTTGAGAGAGAGAGAGAGAGCATGAGCGGGCTCCACACTGTCAGCACAGAGCCCAACACAGGGCTCAATCTCATGACCCGTGAGATCAGGACCTGGGCCAAGATCAAGAGTCAGATGCTTAACCAACTGAGCCACCCAGGCGCCCCAATATTATTACCTTAAAAAGAACCAAAACTTTTTGGAAAAATAATCGCCCCACATCTGCAGAAAGAAATATACAAAACAGCATGGTACATCTTGTCATAACAGAAATCAAAGAACTTGTATCAAAGACTACTTGGGGGGGGGGCACATCAGTAGCACATTGGCGCCAACTTGAAGGAATTTCCACTGACCAAAGATGGGATAATTTGAGCATCAGAAATAATAATGGTTTCAGCAGGTTGAGACACACCAATATGTAAAAATATACTTTAAAAAACACAACAAATATATAAAAATTCATTGATTTATAATGACAATTTTATGCCATCATTAATGTCTTTAGAGGTTGCTAGGATGCCAACTCATCCTGAAACTGATACACAAAAGAAAAGAATCAAGCATTTATCCCTTCTTTCCTATTCAGACTGTTTTTTCAGGGTAACCAAATAATTGATTAAGGTTCTTCTTTATAGAAGAAATCACAGCTAATAAATGTAGGAAGAGTTAATGACTTAGAAAATCACTATTTTGCAATCTCTAATGAAATCACTGACACAGATAATGATCAACAATGTCTGCCAAAAGCACTGGGTGAAAGGGAGATAGGAAACTTTATAAGGGATGGATTAGGCTGGCACGTTCAGAACCAGATGATCAGTATTAAGATCACTGAAAGAGGAACAACTAGGTATTATTTACCTCCTGATGTGAGACAATGGAAAGTGCACAGCACCACCTACAGAGGAATTTTGACAAATAAACATTTCAAATTTTTAAACATTTTTAAAAAGGAAAAGGAAAAGCCTAAATCTAATGAAGTCTTTGGTTCTAATTATTACTCTTCAGAAATACAAGGTATAGAAGAACATGTAAAGTAACAGCTCAAAAATTAAATCAGATAAATCAGAAGGCAAGAAATTCTACAGCACAAATGATTGTTCTCATCAAATAGCATTTTTAAAAAGAAAACTTTAATAGGCTAAAAGAGATTTAAGGAACAAATTAACTATGTTTGAAAGAGGGAAGAGTATTTCTTCCTCTGAGGCAAAAGGAAAAAAAAGAAAAGAAACATTAACCAAATGAAATTATGTACTTTTTTGCATTCTAGTTAAATAAACCAAGAGTAAAATTACAATCATTTAGAAAATCAGGGGAGCCTGGGTGGTTTAGCAGGTTAAGCATCAGACTCTTGATTTCTGCTCAGGTCATGATCTCAGGGCTGGTTGTGAGATCAAGCCCCATGTCAGGCTCCCTGTGGAGCGTGGAGTCTGCTTGGAATTCTGTCTCTGCCCATCTCCCAATCGTGCTCACTTGCTCTTTCTCTCTCTCTCTCTCTCTCAAAATAAATAAATTAAAAAAAAATAGTTTGGAGGGGTGCCTGAGTGGCTCAGTCAGTTGAGCGTCTGACTTAGGCTCAGATCATGCTCTCACAGCTGGTGAGTTCGAGCCCTGAGTTGGGCTCTGTGCTGACAGCTCTGAGCCTGGAGCCTGCTTCAGATTCTGTGTCCCCCTCTCGCTTTACCCCTTCCCAGTCGTGTTCTGTCTGTCTCTCAAAAATAAATAAACATTAAAAAAAAATTTTTTTAATAGTCTGGAAAATCAGGAAAAAATGAACTCAGACTATTAGGTGATATTAAGAAATTGTTATATGGGAGGTAATCATGGGTGTTGTGGCTATGCTTCTTAAAAGTCCTTATCTGCTGGAGGTACGCACCACTGTACTTACAGATTAAATGATATGACGCCTGGGAATTACTTTCAAATAGCCAAACCAACAAAAGAGTAGAGAGAAGAGATAGTACAAGAATGGCAGGAAACTGATCATTGTTGAAGTTGGGTGATGAGTCATGACAATTCATGATAACATTCTCTGTTTTTGTATAAGTTTAAAAATCTCTCTAATAAAAAGTAAAACATATGATCACCTTAATAGTTGCAGAAAAAGCTGATTTCATCACATTCCACACCCCTTCATAATTGTGATTCTTAGCAAACTAAAAATAAGAATTTATTTAACTTAAAAAATGTGCCTATCAAAACTTACAGCAAACATCATAGTTAATAATGAAACAGAAGCAATTTTTAAAATCTGGAATACAATAAGGATGCCCCTACCATTAACCACCTCTTGGCAACATTGAATCAGAAAACTTAATTTGTATAATAACTCGAGAAAAAGAAATAAGAGATATATAAAGATCAGAAAAGAAAAAAATATGAGTTAATTTTCTCAAATGGAATGAGTGCATAGAAAAACCCCAAGTGACAATAAAAAAATTATTAGAATAATTCTCAGAATAACTATAAGTTTAGCAAGGGAATGATAAAGTAAACAGTGGCATCTACCCTCAATGGAGCGAGAGAGGATTCAGCTGGGATAGGGCACAGACAGGTTTCAAAAGTATTGGTTGGGAATGCAAGGTGGTGCAGCCACTCTGGAAAACAGTAGGGAGGTTCCTCAAAAAACTAAAAATAGAACTACCCTATGACCCAGCAATTGCACTACTAGGCATTTATCCATAGGATACAGGTGTGCTGTTTTGAAGGGACACATGCACCCCCATGTTTATAGCAGCACTATCCACAATAGCCAAAGTATGGAAAGAGCCCAAATGTCCATCGATGGATGAATGGATAAAGAAGATATGGCATATATATACAATGGAGTATTACTTGGCAATCAAAAAGAATGAAATCTTGCCATTTGCAACTACGTGCATGGACCTGGAGGGTATTAGGCTAAGTGAAATTAGTCAGAGAAAGACAAGTATCATATGACTTCACTCATATGAAGACTTGAAGAGACAAAACAGATGAACATAAGGGAAGGGAAACAAAAATAATATAAAAACAGGGAGGGGGACAAAACAGAAGAGACTCATAAATATGGAGAACAAACTGAGGGTTACTGAAGGGGTTGTGGGAGGGGGGATGGGCTAAATGGGTAAGGGCACTAAGGAATCTACTCCTGAAATCATTGTTGCACTATATGCTAGCTAATTTGGATGTAAATTTATAAAAATAAAAAATAAAATTTAAAAAGTATTGGTAATGTTCTATTTCTTAAGATGGATGGTGGAGAAAATAATTATTTGGTTATTCTATACACCTTATAATAAGTGTGTGTGTGATTTTATTTATATGAAATACTACATAATAAAAAATTAAAAGCTGGGGCACCTGGGTGGCTCTGTTGGCTAAGCCTCTGACTTCAGCTCAGGTCATGATCTCCTGGTCTGTGAGTTTGAGCCCCACATCGGGCTCTGTGCTGACAGCTCAGAGCCTGGAACCTGCTTCAGATTCTTTGTCTCACTCTCCCTCTGCCCTTCCCCTGCTTACCCTTTGTCTCTGTCTCTCTCTCTCTCTCTCTCTCTCTCTCAAAAATAAATACATATTTAAAAAAAATTTTTATTTAAAAGTAAAAAAAAATAATAATGGATTCTCTATTTCTAGAACTTCTAAAGCATGAACATACGGCCATATCTTTTGGGGGTGTTGTAGAGATAATTCTCGCTTTGGGAAAATCAAGTAACTTGGTCTTGAATGTCATTTGCCATGTTCAAAATTTCTCTTAAAATCATATCACTGGATTGTTGTCGTGTGACAGTGTGAACTTGGGGTTGCCCAATATTCAGATATTACCAAAAAGCTGGAAATAAATTTTTTTACATATGCAAATACTTTGAAACACTGTGAAGGCCAAAAGAAAGGCATCTATCTGTAGACTGCTAGGCTATGTCCTCTATTCTAGACTCCAAGTCTTAGAGATAGCCTTCGACCCTGAATAAGTAGGATCATTTCAGTTAGGCCCGAGTCCTCCAGTCCACTCCACACCTCTCTGTTCTCACATCCTGCCTTCATTCTGTGTTTCCTGCCTGAGCCAGCAGGTGGCTGAGTTTGTGAACCCGTCTTCCAGTATCCATGGCATGGAGAAGAATCTTCCTGTATTTCCCCCAATTCACCATCAGAGGGCAGGCACGCAAAATAGGAGGAGAAAACCCGTAGCTTTTGCTACTACTGGTACTTTCAGGGAAAGGAATTCAGGGATTAACCATGCAGGATTAACCATGTTTATCTGAATTTTAACCATGAAAATACTGTGTGTTTATCTGAATTTAGAAGTATTCTGCAAACATAAGGTATGCGGGTGGGAATGTTTATGTCTTGCTAGAGCTCATCAAAAATCAGTAGCAACAGTAGGACGTCTATAGAGATGAAGCTCTGAGAATCAGAGCCTGGTACTGCTCAGACATTTGGCTCAGGACAAGCAGGAACTTGGCTTATTTCAGAAATCTTTACAAACGAGTGAATGATTCAGTATCCTCCTTCACAGTCACATCTGTCTGCTGAACATATCTCTTGGAGACACTGTCTCCAGGTCTGCTGTCCTCAGGATAGGAAATGAGGAGATAGTCTGTATGGGGCAAGGAGAGGGCAAGCTAGACTCTATTACAGACAGTGGGCAGTTACACAGGGTGAGGCGTACTGGGAAATGTTTAACAACCAGTTTGCAAAACAAACAAAAAAGCTCTAATCTGCAGGATGTGCCATCTCCACAGTGTAAATACTCCTACTTGGCCAACTTTAAGGAACTCACATTGCATCACTAAACACAGTTGGGAAAAGATACACAATAGACTCTCCTATAGAGAGTCACAATAGACCACCTAGAACAAACCAGCTTTATCATCCTACTGACTCCACCTACTCTCCACCCCCATTTCAAAGTAAAGTCTTAACTGTAGAAACAGGCCCACCCCAACATTTTCAAAGTTTAGGGCGAGGGTACAAATAGAGGCCCATATACTTTATGTCTAAATATTTAAGTTATAAATCAAACTAACACATTGCTAATTAAAATATGTCTTATCCTGCTGCCATGACAAATGTACCTTCATAACTATCTGGAAATCCAGGTTTAAATTTAGAATTCTAGGCCTAATATGGCAAGGCAGAAGAAGCCATCCCTGGCCCTCTGTCCCAGGCCCACCCCCTTTTCTTCTCACCCCCAGCACACACAAGCACTAGATCACACTCTGTTTCATCTTGCAGGCAGCTCTCCCTTGGCCATCCCTTGGGCCAAGGTGGTCTGTGCACAGGAGAACAGGCCCAGGGAAGAGTCCACACCAGTGTAAAAATGGACTTGAGGTATTTGGGCTGGTAATTATGGAGTCCCAAGACCTGAAACATGGAAAATGTTAGTCTCCAAGTAGACATGTCCCCACTGTCCTATAGATTCTTCAACTCTTAGAGAGGGCAAAGCCAGACTTGGGCCCAAGCAGGCGCTTTAAAGTACAGGACTCAGGGGCGCCTGGGTGGTTCAGTCGGTTGAGCGTCCGACTTCGGCTCAGGTCATGATCTCATGGCTCGTGAGTTCGAGCCCTGCGTCAGGCTCTGTGCTGACAGCCTGGAGCCTGCTTCGGATTCTGTGCCTCCCTCTCTCTCTCTGCCTCAACCCACTCGCATTCTGTCTCTATCTCAAAAATAAATAAACATTAAAGTACAGGACTCAGGGCAGGAAGCCTCCTCTTCCAGGCCTGAGAGCAATTACTGCACAGAAGCCTCTCTTGCTGTGCAGGTCTTCTGATGATTTTCAGTGTTTAAAATTCCTACACTGACAGGACTCCAGAAATTTCAATCACTCAGGCAGAGTACTGAGCACTTACTATTGGCTGGGACTGAGCTGTAAGGTGAAGAAATGAAAAGATCGTTCTGCCCCAACATTCCCCAAAGGGTAATTCATTACATTCTTTGTTTATACTTTAGAGAAGCATCAGCAAATCAGGACACGAGGGCCAAGTCCTGTCAGGTTGTTTTTGTATGGCCCATAAGCTTACAATGGGTTTTATGTTTTGCAAGAGCGGGGGGGGGGGGGGGGGGGGGGGGGGAAGGAAAGAAAAATAAGAAGAGGAATATTTCATGACATGGGAAAATTACATAAAATTCTAATTTCAGGGTCCATAAATAAAGTTTTATAGGAACACAGCCCTGCCCATTTGTTTATATGTTGTCTATGGCTACTTTCACACTACAACAGCAGAACTGAATGGCTCTGTCAGAGACTATGGCCACAGAGCCCAAATTATTTACTCTCTGATCCTTTACAGAAAAAACTTACCAATTCCTGCTTTAGAGTTAAGTTTCTTTCCTATGTTTCTCCAGAGAAGATTGGTGGTAGGTAGAGTAGGAAGGGCAGGGAGGGTACAAGGAAAAGGAGAGAACAGAAGTTGACTGAGTTCTGACTGCAGAACTTTGCCTCCTTTCCCTTTGAAAAGAGAAGCTGTAGGAAGGCAGACGGGGACTGCCAAGAGGGCACTTAAGAGGACAGGAGAAGTGGGCATAGTGCTCTCTAGCACCCAGGCCAAGCTTTGCCTTTGTTTTTCCCATTAATCTCAGTTATAGGGGCACCTGTAACTCAGTTATAGGTTATTAATCTCACTTATAGGGTGGCTCAGTCAGTTAAGCGGTTAAGCGTCTCTTGGTTTTGGTTCAGGTCGTGATCTCACAGTTCGTGAGTTTGAGCCCCACATCTGGCTTTGCGCTGACAGCGTGGAACCTGCTTGGAATTCTCCCTCTCCCTCTCTCTTTGCCCCTCCCCTGCTTGCGCTCTCTCTGTCTCTCTCCCAAAATAAATAAATAAACTTAAAAAAAATTATTTTAAATCTCACTTACAGCCTCCACTGAATTAGAACATTAAATCTCAACAGTGAAAATCACTACAGTTCCTTTGTTCGGTGAATCTTTGTATTGAAGATGGCAATGAGCACTCATCATTAAAATATCTAGAGCAGTGCTGTCTACCAGAAATACAACGTAATCCAGAATATAATTTTAAATTTTCTGGTGACCACATTAAAAATTTAAGGGGAAGTAATGATATTAATGAAGTATTTTATTTAATACGAAGTATCCAAAATATTATGAATTCAATATGTAAGCAATTCAAGGTTATTAATGAGATACTCTGTATTCTTTTTCTGTACTAAGTCTTTTAAATCTGGCGGATATTTTACACTTACAGCCCATCTCAATTTGAAAATCCTGTGATCAATTTTTTCAGAAATACCCGATTCTGTGTTTTATGAAACTCACAGCGGAAAAAGTAAATCATATACTCAAATCGTTCTAAACATACTTAAACACGTTCTAATTGAGCCAAATTTAAGTTTTGAAGCATAACTTGAAATGAAACGAAATTAAAATTCAGTTCTTCGGTTGTACTAACCACATGGTAGGAGCTCAGTAGTTACATCTGGCCAGGGACCACTACACAGAGCAGAGCAGCTCTACCCAAATCCACAGCACAGAGCTGCCGTGCGTTGTTCTCCAGGACTGGTTTCTATCAACAACAGGTAAACACTAAACTAGTACACAGCACTTGTTCTCTCCTGTTAAGCTCTCCAAACAACAAGGAAACAAGATCTGTAATTTCTCCATGTTAACTACCTACAAAGGTGACCCTCCTCGGGATCTTCCACTTAGAGGAAATGGCTTATTTCCTATGACCCCCAAAGAGCCACCAGGAAGAAGGAAGAGTCTTTTTTTTTGCCAACCTAGTTTCCAAAGGGCAAAGCCTCCAAAAATCCCAAAGATTGTATTATTTCCATACTTCCCATAAAATTCATAAACAAGCCTTGCTGGCTTTGTCTTTAAAATACAAATTTTAGTTGAGGGACTCACACTCCCCAATTTTAAAACCTACTACAAAGCTACAGTAATCAAGACAAGGCAATAACGGGCATAAGGATACTATATGTAATAAATATATTTATTACTATATTGACATATACTATAAAACACATATATTGCATAGATACACCATCACCTTTTATTCACCTGCAAAAGCCTCCTAACTTCGCTCTTGCCTTCACTCCTACCCACTAAAGCCCACTTTTCACACAGCAGCCAACCTAATTTGTATGTGTGTGTGTGCATGTACATAAATGTGTGTGTGATTTTTTAAATGTCTTCATTTATTATGTGCCTTTATATTTTGTAATAAATCTATGCTTATTAAAAAGTTGCAAAAATAGTACAAAGAGTTCCCATGTACCCATCACCAAGCTTCCCCATCTTACATAACTGTAGAATAATGATCAACACTTAGAAATTTATACTGCCCTATGAGCTAATCTATAGACCTTATTTAAATTTCACCAGTTGTCCCATCACTGTCTTTTTCTGTTCCAGAATCCAATCCAGGACCCATATTGCATTAGTTGTCCTGTCTCCTTAGCCTCCAACAATTTGAGACAGTTCCTCAGTCTGTCCATGTCTTTCATAATCTTGATACCTTTGAGGAATACAGGCTGATTATTCTGTAGAAGGCATCTCTGTTTGGATTTGTCTGATGTTTCATCACGATTAATTTCAAGTTATGCATTTGGGGCAAGAACACCACAGAAGTGATGCTGTGTTCTTCGTGGTCATCTTATCAGAAAGCACATGGTGGGGGCGCCTGGGTGGCGCAGTCGGTTAAGCGTCCGACTTCAGCCAGGTCACGATCTCGCGGTCCGGGAGTTCGAGCCCCGCGTCGGGCTCTGGGCTGATGGCTCAGAGCCTGGAGCCTGTTTCCGATTCTGTGTCTCCCTCTCTCTCTGCCCCTCCCCCGTTCAAGTTCTGTCTCTCTCTGTCCCAAAAATAAATAAACGTTGAAAAAAAAAAAAAAGCACATGGTGTAGATTTTTCCATTTACTAATGATCATTCAGGTAAGGGAATGTCTCCAGGTTTCTCCTCCATAAATTCACGAGTTTTGCCCTTGTAACATGAATCTTGTGGGAGATACTACTAGACTCTGCAAATAGCCCTCTTTCTCATACTTTTGCCCACTAAATTTAGTATTGGTTGATGATTCTTTCCTGCATAAATTATTATCATGTTTGTCAAATGATTTTTCTACATTCATCATTTCCTCTATATTAATTAATTAATCTCCTATAAGGAAGAGCTGTTCCATTTATTTATCCATTTGTTCAGTATAAACACACAGGTATTTATTTTATTCTGTGAGATACAACTCATTATCATCACTCTTTATTTTGTTGTATCAATTGTCCTGGATTTGGTTGTTGGGAGCTCTTTCTTTTTCTTTTTCTTTTTTTAAGTTTACTTATTTATTTTCAGGGGAGGGGAAAAGCAGGGGAGGGACTAAGAGAAGGAGAGGCAGAATCCCCAGCAGGCTCCACACCACCAGTGCAGAACCTGATGTGGGGGTCGAACTCACAAAGTGTGAGATCAAGAGTTGAACGCTTAACTGACTGAGCCACCAAGGCGCCCCAGTTAGGAGCTCTTTCAAGTTGGCTCCTGTGCCTTTTGAAAACTCCCATCTCTTCCTGAATACTTCTTTGCCTTCTGGCACTGCAAAATATTCCAGACTCATCTTGCACTTTCCCCGGCCCAGGCCTGCAGCCTCATCCTTTTGAAAGATAGTCTTGACCAGGTCACCCCCTGCTTCATACCCCTCAATGACTCCTCAGAGAATAAAATCCTTACTGTGGTCTCAAGGCCCCTTTTCACTTCTCAAGCCTTGATTCCTGCTGCTCTCTCCCATCGCTTACTTGTGCTCTGGGTTACTTGGTGTTCTGACAGCTACTAGGACATGCCCAGCTATTTCGACCTCAGGGCCTTTGCACGGCTGGGGCTTGGTGCCCCTTTGGCTTCAGCACCCATCACCTCTACAGAAAGGATTCCTTGACCTCTCTACCTACCTAAAAGAGCTCCCAGGCTCCTTTCCTCCAATTATCATCTCACTGCCCACCTCCCCTTAGCAACTGGGTGTAATCTCTGCTGTGTTTGCTTTAAAATGTACATATTGTCAACACTTTTTCTTTGTTTTCTGCACTTAAAAATCAGGATTAAATGAACACAACTACAGCAGTTGTAAATGTAGATAGTTAAGGCAAGTTGAACCAAGCATCAACTCTGACAGTGTTGCCAACAGTGACATGATTTCCAACACCTTAAGCAACCCTTGGTGAAGTTCCAAACAAAACAAACTACTTTCTTCTTTGACTTACACAATAGTTGTACCCCTGGAAAATGCAGTGTTTATTAAAATCGAGCAGAAAATACTTTTGTGTTTACATATTAAACAGGATTAGGTTTTAGGCTCAGAGCATTATAAAGAAGTTTTTCACCTACTTGAATGTCAGGCAGGGCACTTGAGAGTCATGTGCATTTTTCCATTGAGCCAGACTGTCCCAGGCTTTGCAGGATATTCAGCATCCCTGACCTTGCCAGCAGATCTCCCAAATGCTGTACCAGTCAAATGGATTACTATTTGATATTTCTAAAGCATTTAGATTTCTGAACCCATATGCTTCAGATTTCTACAACGCTTCCTGGGGTGGTGAACGGCAGTGTTTTTTTAGATGCCATGATGCAGGACTGAGCCCCATTGACAAGGTGAGCAGAGGAACCATGGGGTAGGGGGGCTTGTGTATGATCGCTCCACCTCACCACAGTAGTTGCCACTAGGTTAGAAGCAGGGGCTGTAACTGCTGGGAAGACACTGTCACGCAAGAAGGAAAGAGAGCATCCTGATCCCAACGAAGAATCACCTCTTCTTCCTCTGATCTTCCCATAACACAGCTCCTCTGCTGGGCCACTGAGGGCTTCTGCTTTGTATTAGTGTTGTGCAGGCACATAGCCATCCTCCCCATTAGCCTCCATACCCCAGGAAAGCTTCATCTGATCGACTCCTGCACCTCCAGCATCCAGAATGGAACCCAGCAAGTACTCTACCAATGTCTATGGTAAAAATAAATGTGTATGTACTTTAACCAGGCAACAATGGGAGACAGAGCAGGACGGAGGCAAGTTCTCTCCCAGAGCCGCTCCTAAGTGCACCACTGGCCAGCGGGGAGTCCTGAGCCTCCATTGTGTGCCAGGCTCTGGGCTGGACCTTGTGATGCAGAGATGAACAAAATGAGCAAGCTGCCTACCCTTGGGGAGGAAACAGATCCCCACGCCTGTGGCAACTGTGGCAACTGAGGAATGCATGAGCCTGGGGAATGCTGAAGGGGGGCAACTAAGTCTGCCTGGGTCAGCTAGGGCCCAGGAACAGGTGTGTGGGATAGTGTCTGAGAGGAATTAGTAGGAGTTAGCCCAGGTGAGGGCGGATTGTTCCACACAGAGGGAGCCAAGCTTGCAAAGCCACGTTAGGAGAACTCCAATAACGCACTCCTTCAGCACTGCCTTCCTCTGGTCACCACCATGTCAGGGAGGCAGGGAGAGTTCAGGAGACAGACCAGGGGTAAGTTCCAGAGTATAACTTACTTATTTATTTATTTATTTATTTTAATTTCAGAGAGAGAGAGAGAGAAAATGTGTACATGAGCTGGGGAGAGGGGCAGAGGGAGAGAAAGGGAGAATCTCAAGTAGGCTCCAAGCTCAGCGTGGAACCTGACATGGGGCTCAGTCTCATGACCCTAGAATCATGACTGGAGTCAAAAATCAAGAGTCAGATACTCAACTGACTAAGTCACCCAGGTCCCCCTGAGCATAACTTACTTTAAAAGACAAACAAGCTATTTATACAGCAGCCAGCCCTGCCTCTCCCTCACCAAGCCTCAAGAACTGACCAAGTTTTTACAGGGCTTAGAAAAGTCCTCTTGGCTTCCTGAGGATTCCACCTCTCGGATATAACTTTTCCTTGGGGATATCATGCTCCCAGGCCAAAATCTATTTTAAAAGTATAACGTGGGGGGGAGGAGCCAAGATGGTGGAACAGCATGGAAGTTTTTTGTGTGTCTCTCATCCATGAGGTACAGCCAGACCAACACTAAACCATCCTGCACACCTAGAAAACTGATTGGAGGATTAACACAACAATCTGCAGAACCTGAACCACAGAATTCAACAGGTACACGACGTGGAGAAGTGAACTCGGGGAGCGAGAAGGTGCAGAAAGGGAGGTGCTTTTGTGAGCTGAGAGATGATGGAGACTGGGGGGGGGAGGGGGAGAATACAGGAAAAGCACCACTCCCCCAAAGCAGTTGGAGAGAAAGTGGAAAATTGGAAACAGCTGCAGGGACTAAACTAAAAAGGGAGAAAGGAGAAAGGAGAGGGTTTAAATTCCATTAAGACTGTAAGCAAAGGGAGTACAGAGTCTGCAACTCTGCAGCTTGATACCTGGTGGTGCTCTGGTGGGAAGGGCAAATCCCCAGGAACAGAGTGGGGTCCGGGAGGTTATCAGACCACACGGGGAGAAGCAGTTCCACCGCTGGAAGGACTTTGGTAGAGACTGTTGAAGCAACCTGGTCCCAGCAGACCCCAGAAAATGGCCACATTGGCTGGTGCTGGAACAAGGTCGTTAAGGGTGAAGCCTGGTGCCAGATGTGTGTTGTGAGTTTCCATAATCCCTGAAACGCTGCTGCTACACTATCTCCCGAACTGTTTCTGGGGCGGGCTGGCACCTGGCTGCAGTTTCAGGGCGCTG
This sequence comes from Prionailurus viverrinus, assembly GCF_022837055.1. Lineage (NCBI taxonomy): Eukaryota > Metazoa > Chordata > Mammalia > Carnivora > Felidae > Prionailurus > Prionailurus viverrinus. The sequence goes on from NC_062569.1 coordinate 36,286,595, forward strand.
ACAGCAGCAGCAGGGTCCAGCAAACGTTCCTGGGTGCAGCCAACATTTGGCCATTGCTCAGTGAGACCCTCCTATAGAGGGGCAGAGTGGGTCAAAGCCGCAGTCCTTCAGAAGTAAGGGGCTGGGGAAAACAGATGCATCTGAGACAAAACTCAGGAGAGAGGTACTGCCTGGGGCCTGGTCACAGACAGTGAAAAATCGGGGAGTGGACGAAAGCTGCAGACAGAGGACGGGTGCATGATTGCTGATCAGGGAGAACAGAGTTCTGATACTAGAGACTGGGTAACTGGGTGACGCCATTTTCACTGCTCCCACGCATGCGTGTGTGCATCTACAAGAGCCACATCACTCCACCCCAGTGGGCTAGCAGCACCATCTAGTGGAGAGCAGAGCTGTTACATTGAGCCCCGCCCAACTACAGCATTCTTCCTTGTTAAAAACCCTCAAGAAAGTAGGGATAGAAGGAGCATACCTCGAGATCATAAAAGCCGTATATGAATGACCCAACACTAATATCATCCTCAATGGGGAAAAATTGAGCGCTTTCCCCCTAAGATCAGGAACAAAACAGGGATGTCCACTCTCACCACTGTTATTCAACATAGTATTGGAAGTCTTTGCCTCTGCAATCAGACAACATAAAGAAATAAACGGCATCCAAGTCGGCCAGGAAGAGGTCAAACTTTCACTCTTTGCAGATGGCATGATACTCTATATGGAAAACCCTAAAGATCCCACCAAAAACTTCTAGAATTGATTCATGAATTCAGCAAAGTTGTAGGATATAAAATCAACGCACAGAAATTGGTTGTGTTCCTAGGCACCAACAATGAAGCAACAGAAAGAGAAATCAAAGAATTGATCCCGTTTACAGTTGCACCAAAAACCATAAAATACTTAGGAATAAATCTAACTGAAGATGTGAAAAATCTATACACTGAAAACTATAGAAAGCTTATGAAAGATATTGAAGAAGACACAAAAAAATGGAAAAAGATTCCATGCTCCTGGATAGGAAGAACAAATATTGTTAAAATGTCAATACTACCCAAAGCAATCTACATATTCAATGCAATCCCTATCAAAATAACAACAGCATTCTTCACAGAGCTAGAACAAATAATCCTAAAATTTGTATGGAACCACAAAAGACCCCGAATAGCCAAAGCAATCTTGAAAAACAAAACCAAAGCAGGAGGCATCACAATCCCAGACTACAAGCTGTATTACAAAGCTGTAATCATCAAGACAGTATGGTACTGGCACAAGAACAGACACTCAGATCAATGGAACAGAATAGAGAACCCAGAAACATATGGCCAACTAATCTTTGACAAAGCAGGAAAGAATATCCAGTAGAATAAAGAAAGTTTCTTCAGCAAGTGGTGCTGGGAAAACTGGACAGCGACACACAGAAGAATGAACCTGGACCACTTTCTTACACCAGACACAAAAATAAACTCAACGTGGATGAAAGACCTAAATGTAAGACAGGAAGCCATCAAAATCCTCGAGGAGAAAGCAGGCAAAAACCTCTTTGATCTTGGCTGCAGCAACTTCTTACTCAACATATCTCCAGAGGCAAGGGAAACAAAAACAAAAATGAACTACTGGGACCTCATCAAAATAAAAAGCTTCTGCATAGCGAAGGAAACAATCACCAAAACTAAAAGGCAACTGACAGAATGGGAGAAGATATTTGCAAATGACATATCAGATAAAGGGTTAGTATCCAAAATCTATAAAGAACTTATCAAACTCAACACCCAAAAAACAAATAATCCAGTGAAGAAATGGGCAAAAGACAGGAATAGACATTTCTCCAAGGAAGACATCCAAATGGCCAACTGACACATGAAAAAATGCTCAACATCACTCATCATCAAGGAAATACAAATCAAAACCACACTGAGATACCACCTTACACCTGTCAGAATGGCTAACATTAACAACTCAGACAACAGATGTTGACGAGGATGCAGAGAAAGAGGATCTCTTTTGTATTGGTGGTGGAATGCAAGCTGGTGAAGCCACTCTGGAAAACAGTAGGGAGGTTCCTCAAAAATTAAAAATAGAACTACCCTATGACCTAGCAATTGCACTACCACAAGGGATACAGGTGTGCTGTTTCGAAGGGACACATGCACCCCAATGTTTATAGCAGCACCATCAACAATAGCCAAAGTATGGAAAGAGCCCAAATGTCCATTGATGGATGAATGGATAAAGAAGATGTGGCATATATATACAATGGAGTGTTACTTGGCAATCTAAAAGAATGAAACCTTGCCATTTGCAACTACGTGCATGGACCTGGAGGGTATTAAGCTAAGTGAAATTAGTCAGTCAGAGAAAGAAAAATATCATAGGACTTCACTCATATGAGGACTTTAAGAGACAAAACAGATGAACATAAGGGAAGGGAAACAAAAATAATATAAAAACAGGGAGGGGAACAAAACAGAAGAGACTCATAAATATGGAGAACAAACTGAGGGTTATGGGAGGGATTGTGGGAGGGAGGACGGGCTAAGTGGGTAAGGGGCACTAAGGAATCTACTCCTGAAATCATTGTTGCACTATATGCTAACTAATTTGGATGTAAATTTAAAAAAATAAAAAATAAAATTTAAAAAAAAAGTATAACGTGATTCACTTAGCCAATCACATTCTCTTCCCTGGCCCACCTTTATGGGAAAGGTGGAGGCACTCAGGTTTACAGAGCTCCTACTCTGTAGTGGATGTGATTTTAGATGCTCCACATAGGTCACCTTGTGTATCCCTCCTAACACACCACAGAGCAGGCATTAATAGCTTTATTTACTAAAGAGGAACCTGAGGCTCAGAGAGGTCATGCCACTTGCCCTATATCACATAGCTCCTACATGGCATACCAATCTTCCCCATCCCCATGCCCTTGCTTCAGACTGCTAACAATTTCACAGTGGCTGAAGGGGTGAATAAGTTATCCTTGTGAGGACATTGAGAGCAAAAAGTCCCCTTGACCAGGAAGAGGAATTGGCCCAGTCTGTGACAGAGGTGCAGTCTGGCTCAGTTGACTCAGTAAAACACAAAAGATACCCACCTCTAGGATGCTTATGTGCATTAAATGGGTGAATGCCTGGCCTATGGTAGAGGCTCACTCCTGTGCATTCCCCACTCCACTGTCCTGATCTGACCACACTGTCGTTATCCGTGGATACTTTGGTTTCCAGCTTTTGCCCACAGTTGGTGCCTCTGTGTATCAGTTGTGCTCCCAGCAGGAGACAGGCCGTGTGCTCAAACGACTTAACTGAAGAGATTTTACAAAGGCACTAACAGGCAGGGATAAGGCAACCGACAAGAGCTACTGAAGTACTAGCTGTGCAGAGAAGCCCTTTCTACCCCCAGACCTGAAAGGCAGAGGAAGGGGACAAAATTACTGGAGTCTAGTAAGAGCAGGGACTGAAGAGGGAGGTCCGCAGTTCCACCAGGAACTGTGGCCATACATCAGCAGTTCTCAAACTTCAGAGACAATCAGAATCACCTTGGAGGGCTTGTTAGGACACCAACGGTGTGCCCTAACCAAGGGGTGCCTGGAACCAAGGGGCCTGGAACTTGCATTTCTAACTGGCTCCCAGGACATGCATCTTCTGCGGAGGTAATGCCCACTGCCATGAAGGAACAGACCACAGTGGGGAGTGGAGAGGGCAGTATAAATACCAGACCTGTCTCCCCTTCCACCTGCAGTCTTCTGCTAGTGTTTCCCATTGGCTGGACCCAGCCTGACACTAGGGAACAAGGAGCAGAGTGGTGGTGGCTGGGGAGGTCCTGCCACTGGGACCCAAAGCCAGGAAGACAATGGGGCTGAGAGGTAGAGAACAAGGGCCACCAGAGACTGTCCCAAACTTCCCCTTGCCCTCCGTTCCACCAGTCCAGTAAGCAGAGGACCCCATTCTCATCCAATACTGTTTTCTGCCCTCTGGCTTCTTTGAGTATTATTCTTGAGTGCTAGAATACATTATATTTTGCTCAGAGGCCTAAAGAAAATTATGACTCTCCCGACTCAATTAAATGAATAAGCTCTCATGTGTTGTTACCCTGCAGTAACTTTACCCATTTCTTACATTGAGAGATTCACATCTGGAATAAAACTTTCTTTGTTAACCCCCCTCATTTCAGCCTTTTCCTCACAGCTGTTTCCAGGGGGCCTGTTTTCTGATTAATATATGGTATTTTTTTCTTAGAATTTGGGTGGCTTTTTTCAAAACTAAGGAAATGATAATAAAATAGTACTTCTTGAACTTCCTCACCCTTTTGCTTCTTTTTTTAAGTTTACTTATTTATTGAGAGACAGAGAGAGAGAGACAGAGAGAGAGAGAGAGAGAGAGAGGGACTCTCCGCAAGGGTGGGGGAGGGGCAGAGAGAAAGGGAGAGAGAATCCCAAGGAGACTCTGCACTGGCAGCATGGAGCCTGATGTGGGGCTCGATCTCACAAACCACAAGATCATGACCTGAGCTGAAATCAAGAGTCGGACACTTAACTGACTGAGCCAGCCGGGTGCCCCCAGTTTTTTTGTTTCTTATATTTCTTGCTCCCTTAAAAAGAAAACCTTTTTCTTTTTTTTTTTTTCCTTTTTTTTTTTTTTTGTTTTTTTTTTTGTTTTTAAGCATTGGGCCCGAATCTGTGGCGATTTGGCATGAACAGTTCAGGAGGAAGAAGATCTAATTAAAGTGCGTTTTCTGTTTGTGAGTGAAATCGTGAACCATTGTTAGTAGTTCCTCAAGAACCCCAAGTCCCCAAAGGTATCCCTGAGACTGACACAGTTTCCCCCCAGCAACTCTCAGAACCCAGGCAAGATTGGTAAGAAGAAAAATGAGGCCAATAGATGCTCCTGGCCAGGAGCCCACAGGGCTGGAACATGTCCAAGTGTGACTTACAGGAAGTGTATCTTTGGCAGCTTCTGAGTCACTGAGGACATTCCCCCTCACGGAATGCCCTCCTGCTGCCCCACAACCCACCAGGGTTCCGGCTCTGCATCCCTCACTGAGGAGCCTTGCTCTGCACCTGCAAAGGTGAACGGGTTTGTCTTAGGTCTCGATTTTTACCCAGTGGTAGTGGTGACCAGTAGTGTGGCGTTGAGACGAATTACAGTGCTTATCTTCTGGTAAAACAAGGAAACACATGAAGGAAGAAGATAATTCCAAATCGTGGTAAAGAGAGAAATTGGTGGAGGCAGTTTTAAATAGAGGGGTGGTCAGGAGAGACCACTCCATGGTATTTGAATTTAAACTGAAGAATGGCACTTTAATACATACTCAAAAATGAAGTGAAGTCCTGGGGAAAGGGAAGACTTTGGCCTGTTCCTGGGATAGGACAAGGCCAGCAGGGCTGGAAGGAGAACGATCAAGGGATGGAGCAGTTTGAGGTAAGTTTTAGAGAATCTGGCCTATGGTTGGTGCCCTTAGGATGCCTCTCACATTTGGACTCACGCTGGCCAAAGAGCCGTTTGCACTCAATGACTGTCCTGTGCCCACACCTTGTAAGCGACAGCACCGTGTGTCTGACTTCCAGGGTACATGTTGAATGGACTGTAGCCTTTATTGCTGGGACAGCTGCAATTGGGTATCTAGTTTATGAAGATTTTTTGTTAAACATTGTCACAGCAGGGGCGCCTGGGTGGCTCAGTTGGTTAAGTGTCCCACTTCAGCTCACATCATGATCTCATGGTTTGTGGGTTCGAGCCCCACGTCAGGCTCTTTGCTAACGGCTCGGAGCCTGGAGCCTGCTTCGGATTCTGTGTCTCCCTCTCTTTCTGCCCGTCCCCTGCTTATGCTTGGTCTCTCTCGGTCTCAAAAATAAATAAACGTTTTAAAAAATTAAAAAAAAAAAAAAGATTGTCACAGCAAATCTGTAGTAAAGCTTCACATCCAGGAAGACAACACAAGATAGAACATGCTTTTGACATGGAGGGTTAGGGAGACAAAGCTGTGTACCACTGTTGTTGGAGGCCAAAACTTCCCATTCTATGATGGATCTCACACAAAACACAACAAAGACACAAGAGAATGTGGGACCTCCGACCATTTAGGAAAAAGAAACTTCAACCGACAGTTTTGATGCTGCAACCAAATTGTGATGATGTTACCTGAATGTTTAATTGGAATGACTACTACTTCTAACTCACCTCCCCTTTGATATATTGCAAACTGCGGCGTTCGTATTAACGGCATTCCCCTTACTTGTTGAACCATTGTGGTGCACATCTGTTTAAACAAAGAAGAAAAGGAAAAGAACAAAGAAAAAAATCAGCCTCATGGCCTATGGGTCTAAAAACATGAGCTCAGTCAGTAGGGCAGATGACTCTTGATCTGAGGGTCCTGAGTTCAAGCCCCATGTTGGGTATAGAGATTACTTAAAAAAAAAAAAAAATGAAGAACATCAACTTGGTTTAATGTTATTAAGAGGTCAGGGAAGATGAAAACAGAAGTTTACTAGATTTGGCAATATGAAGGTCATTGACACATTTAACAGATCTACCGTTTCTATAGAATAGTGAGAAACCATATATCAGATGTGCCATCATCAAGAATCTTCACAATAGCCCTTAAACCTAAAGATTATTAACCTTTCATATTATTCAGTTTATACCTGGTCTTGAAGATACTCTGGAGCCTGAATGCCTGGGTTCTAACCCTGGCTCCCATACCTACTGACTGCATTACCTGGACACATTATTTAACCAGTCTGTACCTGTTTCCTCATCTGTAAAATGAGAATAATGATCATACCTCCCTTACAGAAGTTGAGAATTGTGTGATTTGATATATGCAAAGCTCTTTGAAAGCTTGTTAAACACTTACTACCTACTTTATCACCACCCCCCCCCCCATTGGAGATGAAGGAACAGAGGCTCATAGAACCTTCTGTCATTCCCAAGACTAATAATGAGGAAGGATGTGAAACCTGTTCTCCTGGACTCTCCCTCTGAGCTAGAATTTGAGGAGTTATTCCCACTCAGTCACCTGCATCTCCTGGAAGTTTCCTTTAAGAGCAAGAGGCCTCTTCAGGAGATGAGCCAAGTGATCAGCAGGACCCAGTAAACAAGTCTACCCTGTGGCAACACTTGTCACCTCATAAGCCCAGAGACTGAACTGGTCATTTATAGATAATGTACATACTCTTTAACCATACAGTATGAGCATCACATCTAGTAGACAAGAACCATATACCTACAAACAATAACTCAGGTTACAAACCTATAGTTTCCAAACATGATTATCATCTTCCCAAGCTATTCACTCCTTTTCAGTCTGTAGATTACTTATCTATGTCAAATTTATTCATTTTTATCAACGTTCCAATTATTTTAAGGAGATTGGAAAATAAATCACAGCACACGAACAACTACTATTGATAAACTCTTTAGAAAAACAATAGGATATTCTGTATCCAGGATCAAAATAAGGTTAACACCCTTTGACATATCAAATTCCATTTCTGAGAATTTGTCCTGAGGAAATAATCCAACAGAAGGAAAGGAAATAAGGGGCACGAAGATGCTGTATTATTCAGTGGAAGATTATACAGTCAGGCCTTCTCATCTCCATAGCAATATGACAATTACTTATGCTCCAATGTGAAAATTTTTTACAATAAAAAATTATGTCTGTACTCTTCTCATACAACAGAAGCGCACAAAAATCATTTATGCAGATTGAAGGAAATAACAAAGAACATTGCTTTGGTCGATATTCTCCCAACATCAGCTTTATGACCTGGGGCAAGAACCTCAGTAAAGACTCAGTTTCCGTATCATAAAAATGGATATAATAATAACAAATATCTCTTAAGCATTTACCATGTGCTAGCATTTACCAGTACCATGTACTGGGCACTACATGCTTTAGAGGTCTTATCATATTTAACCCCTCAGCGACCCTGTGAAGTTGAAATTATTCTTACCATCATTTTCCAAATATAGAAACTAAAGCCCAGAGATGCGAAGAGACTTGTCCAAGGTCACATAGTAAGAAGAGATGTGACATTTAAACCCAGACTCCCACCCAGGTGATCTCTGAGCCAGAGCTCATGATCACCAGGCTATGGTTGAAACAAACTGTGAAAATTAAAGTTAATACATAAAAAGCTTTTAGCATATAATAGCTGCTACATACATAGATCTATTTGCCTTGTGGATAACTAGGTAAGGGGAAACATTAGAGTGGGTGGAGGGGACATTAAGAAGGCACGCAGCTGTGGAGGCAGTGCAGAATGTTGGGACCCAGAAAAGTATAAGAATAGCAAATTTGTGTGAATTGCTTGCTTTGTACTTGCCACTGTCCTAATTGTTAATTCACTCAGTCCTTGTAACAATCCTGTGAAGTAGAAGGTATTATTATTCCCATTTTATAAGGTGCTGATCAATTAAGAAACTTGCCTGAGGAGGACCTGGTTGGCTCAGTAGGTTAAGCAGCTGACCCTGGATTTCAGCTCAGGTCATGAGCTCTCGGTTCGTGATATTGAGCCCCCAGTTGGGCTCTGTGCCAATAGCAACAAGCCTGCTTGAGATTCTCTCTCTCCCAATCTCTCTGCCCCTCCCCTGCTCTCTCACTCTGTTTCCCTCTCGCTCTCAAAATAAATTAATTAATTAAAAAAAAATGAAAGAAAGAAACTTGCCTGAGTTCACATAACCAGTAAGCAGAGGAACCAGGAATCAAACCCCAGGCAATGCTGCCTTTTCAGCCCATCTGCTTTGCTACCTTGCTATAACTGACACTCAAAGATTATACCGACTGCTCTATTATGTGGTCATCTCAGATCTAGGATTATCGGTAAATATTTTCCCCATTTTATTGGAAGTTCAATTACTGTTGCTATAGTGTTAATAAGTTTTTTTCAAAAGTAAAAATGTCTAAAAGCGGGGAAAGGACTTGAGTAGACATTTCTCCAAAGGAAATATACAAATGACCAGTAAGCACAGAAAAGATGTTGAACGTCACTGGTCGTTAGGGAAATGCAAATCAAAACCACAATGTGATACCACTTTGCACCCATTGGATGAATGGGTATTATAAACAAAAATAAATAAATAAAACATAACACGTGTCAGGGCATCTGGGTGGCTCAGTTGGTTGGGTGTCCGACTTTAGCTCAGGTCATGATCTCCTCCTGGTTTGTGAGTTTGAGTCCCACATCGGGCTTTGTGTTGACAGCTTGGAGCCTGGAGCCTACTTAGAATTCTTTGTCTCCCTTTCTCTCTGCCCTCCCATGCTTGTGCTGTCTGTCTGTCTCTCTCTCTCTCTCTCAAAAATAAATAAAAACATTAAAAATTTTTTAAATAAACATAAGTATTGACAAGGATGTGGAAAAATTGGAATCCTGTGCATTGCCGTAGGGAATGTATAATGGCTGCCGTGAAAAACAGTATGGCAGTTCCTCAAAAAATTAAACATAAAATTACCATATGTTCTAGTATATATACCAAGGAGGGTCAAATAAATTTCTGTACATGTTCATAGCAGCATTATTGAGAACAGCCAAACGGTGGAAGCAATCTGTTATGGGCTGAACTGTGCCCCTCAACCACCTAATTTACATGTTGAAGTCCTAACCGCTAGCACCTCAGAATGTGACCATATTTGGAGATAGGGCCTTTAAAGAAGTAATTAAGGTTAAAGAAGGTCATTAGTGTGGGCCTTAATCCAATACAACTGCCATCTTTTTAAGAACAAGAAATTAGAGGGCGCCTGTGTGGCTCAGTCAGTTGAGCCTCTGACTCTTGATTTTGGCTCAGGTCATGATCCCAGGATCATGGGATCGAGCCTGGCATCTGGCTCCACACTGAGCATGGAGCCTGCTTAAGATTCTCTCTCTTCCTCTCTCTCCCTCTGCCTCTCTCCCTGGCTAAAAATAAAGAAGAAGAAATAAAGAAAGAAAAAGATAAGATGAACACGCACAGAAGGAAGACCAAGATACAGAGAGAAAATAGCATCTACAAGCCAAAGAGAGAGGACTCAGAAAAAATCAACCCTGCTGACACCTTAACTTTGGACTTCTAGCTCCAGAACTGTGAAAAAATAAATTTTTCTTCCTTAAGCCACCCAGTCTGTGGTACTTTGTTATGGCAACCCTGGCAAGCTATCATACAACCAAGTGTATACCAACAGATGAGGGAATAATCCACATGTGGTGTATATATATACAATAGAATATCATGTAGCTTTAAAAGGAAGGAAATTCTGGGGTGCCTGGGTGGCTCATTCAGTTAAGTGAAGGACTCTTGATTTCGGTTCAGGTCATGATCTCACAGTTTTGTGAGTTTGAGCCCCACGTCAGGCTAGGCATACTGACCACACAGAACCTACTTGGGATTCTCCCTCTCTCTGCCCTTCCCCTGCTCTCGGTCTCTCTGTCTGTCTCAAAAACAAAAAACAAAAAACAAAAACTTTAAAAAGAAGAAAATTCTCGGGCACCTGGGTGGCTCAGTCGATTGAGCACCAGATGTTGGCTTAGGTCTCACAGTTCGTGCGTTGGAGCCCTGCGTCGGGCTCTGTGCTGACAGCTCAGAGCCTGGAGCCTGCTCCTGATTCTGTGTCTCCCTCTCTCTCTGTCCCTCCCCTGACTGAGCTCTGTCTCTCTCTGTCTCTCAGAAAAAATTGTTTCAAAAATTTTTTAAGGAAGGAAATTCTGACACATACTGCAACACGGATGACCCTTGAAGACATCCTGCTAAGTGAAGTAAGACAGTCTCAAAAGGATAAATATCATACAATTCCACTTATATGAAGTACCTAGGAGTAGTCCAACTCATAGAGACAAGAAGTAAAATGGTGGCTGCTAGGGATGAAGGTCTTAACAATAGGGAGGTACTAACTAATGGGTACAGTTTCAGTTCCGAATGGCAGAAAAATTCTGGAGAAGGATGGTGTCGATGGTTGCACAACAATGTCAATAAACTTAATGTCACTAAACTGTACACTTTAAAAAATTGTAATCTTATAAATGTAATGTGTAATGTTAAATTTTTTTAATAAAAAAATAAAGAATTTCCAATAACAAAATAAAATGAAAGCTGTATTAGTACAAATAGGAAAACAGAATATTTCTGTTTTATCATAGATATTTTAAACAAAAAGAAGTTAATACCAAGAATTGGTTATAAGGTGTTGGAAGGAGCAAAAGAGGGAAATCACCAAAAGATTAACAACTGTGGAAAGCAGCTACTAACCCTGGAGCTGAAGAAGTAAAAGAGAAAATGGTGTTGTCACCCAGAGCCCGGGAGCATGCATCTCTGAGAATGCCAAACCCAGGAGACTGCACTGGCAGGCCACAGCTTCCGTCACCACTATGCCCAGGGTCACTTCCGGAAACAGAGATGGGGAAAAGGCTTCTCCTTCTCTCCCACCTATGTCTCTGGCCAGTGCTTCCTATTGGAAGATCCTAACAGAAGCCAGCTGAGCAAGGATTCTGGGAAATGTAGTTTGCAGGGTTCCAGACTAGGGAGAGCAGAGAGGGGAAACCTGATTGGATGGCAGATTCCATCCAACTCCTAAGTCTTTAAATATAGTGATCAGAATATGCGCAGTACCACAGTTGCTGGATCGTGAGGTATTGTACATTTAACGTGACTAAGCTCTGCCTGTCTGCAACGACAGCCTGCAACCTACCAACTATGCATGAGGGCTGCAAGAGCCGCATGTCCCTACTAATACTTGACAGTGAAGGACTTTCGGATGTTTGCCACTTTCATAAAGTAGTATCTCTTAAAAATATAAGTGAATGAATGAATGAATGAGTGAATAAATAAATAAATAAATAAATAAAGTGATCAGAAAGAAGGTAGCAGCAATGTGAAAGAAAATGAAGTTTTGAATTTCACAGGATTCTTATGGACATGTGTTACCTTCTAGCAACCCACCTCCAGTTTTTTATTTTTTTTATTTTTATTTTTTAAAATTTATTTATCTTTGAGAGACAGAGAGAGACAGAACATGAGCAGAGAAGGGGCAGAGAGAGGGAGACAGAATCCGAAGCAGGCTCCAGGCTCCGAGCTGTCAGCACAGAGCCCGACTCGGGGCTCGAACCCAGGAACCGCGAGATCATGACCCTAGCCGAAGTCGGACGCTCAACCGACTGAGCCACCCAGGTGCCCCAACCCACCTCCAGTTTTCATGGAACTTCCCAGTACTACTAATCCATGGGATTATGTGGGGCTGGCATTCAGGGAGCATGTTGCCTCCCAACAAGGAGCATGTTGCCTACTCCACAAGGCCAGCAAGGAACCCTTGAAGAGTGATCAGAGCAGGCCTAGTCACAGCCATGTGAGGGAACTGCTGGGCATAAAAAGGATCTCTTTCTTTAAGAGATCTTTAGCTATAAGGACTCTGTGAGCCTGAAGGTATTGGAATCATCTCCCTACTTAAGGAGAAAAGGCTTGGTTTTTTAGTCACTATTACCAATTACTGGTTAGTGTTGGACATGGGATAAATTAAAAACCCTAAGACAGCTTCTTCTGCTTCTTTTAAAAGTTGTATCTTCAAAGCTTTCTCGTGTGAAATACTGTTGATTCAGATCTCCTCACTTTAAGTTTATGCAATGGACTTTTTTTTTAATGTTTATTTGTTTTTGAGAGATAGGGGGTATGCAGAGAAAGGGAGAGACAGAGGATCAGAAGTGGGCTCTGTGCTGAGAGGGGAAAGCCCAATGCAGGGCCGGAACTTACAAACGGTGAGATCATGACCTGAGCTGAATTGACATTTAATCGACTGAGCCACCCAGGCGCCCCTGCAATGGACTTTTTTTAAACCTTAAATTCAGGTTCAACTAGTCCAGTGATTTTTTTTTTTATATTACACTCTAGAGTTACACTCAGGAGCTGCCCTCAGGGTGCAGGTCCCAGCACTGTGGCCCTATAATTATGTGCTTTGGGACTTTCTGTAAATAATTGCCTTGGATGGGGTCCAAGAAGCTTTTTATTGAGCTCTGATGTGTACAGAAAGGTGTCTCTGTGACATGTCAGTGCATTTGTTTGCTTAGTGAGGACAGAGGTCACCAAAGCCAGGAAAAACCTAGAAACCACAGCGTCTAACCCCATCACTAGGTGAAAATCAGAACACCTTGCATACAACCAGATGCTTTTGGAGTTTCCTATGCCTCTAGTTCCTAATATGCTATTCATATAAATGGAATTCTTTCTGTTGCAGGTGACAAAAGCCCAAATCAAACTAGGCACAAGGGGGAACTTGATGGTGTCTTAAATGAACATGTCAGGGAAATCCTCAGCCATGACTGGATCTGGATGTGGGAACCTCTCTCTGTCTCTAGAAGGTCTTGTCTTCTTCCTTCCTGAGATTTCCATGTTGTAATTCTGTTCAAGCCTCTCAGGCAAATACAAGCCCAGCACTTACTTGGTCAGGGCACACCCAGAGAGTGGTATGCCATCTGGAAAGTCATTCCCCAAGCCAGGAGTGAACAGGTGCAAGGGGACACAGGTGGTGACATACCACGGATGGGGTGACGGGAGTCATCTGTCCCAACAAAAGGAGGAATTTTATCATTGATATTGTTTAGAATTGCCTGCACTCATGATGATAAACAGCTGCCTGACTGAGTCAGTTTTTGGTACTGCTTTGAAATTGTCTACACGCAGTGCTTCATTCTTGCACCCAGGCCACTGGCTCCCACTGCCCTGGCTTTGGCTCATGTAGGAGTCCCTCCTCTCACTCAGTACATTTCCCTGATGGGCTTACCAGTCCACAGCTTCACCTACCACCTCCTGGCTGGTGGCTTCCAAATATCTCTCTCCCCTGCCAGCACACACTTTCACTAACATCCCACTATGTCTGAAATGAACTCCACCTTGCCTCTCCCCTTCAGGCTTCTGATCTCAACAAGATGCATGTCTGTTCCGGGCAGCTAAGAAAGCTCTCCAGAATGCATGGGCTGCATCCTTAGTCATTATGACAGTCAGCAAGAGCCTCCCTCAAGCTGCCCCTACTTGAGGGCCTCTCAGAGACAAGCCCCTGTGCTGGACATACTCTGGGGCTGACTGAATGTGACCTGACATTGACATCAAGTTGTCTGTTCACGTATCTCCTTCACAAAAGCCCAAGACCCGTGGAGCCTATGATCTCCCCAGGTACTTCCCAGACACCCAGACAAAAAAGGGAACAGAGTGAGAGTCTCATTCCAAGAAGTATCCTTCTTCCCTTTTTTCCCACATGGACTCCTGCTTTTTTGGTGCTCAGGCCTAAAGGAGGCATTCAAGAATGCCTAAAGAGGTTCTCTGAGTGGCCTCCCACATAGAGCTGGCAGGCCCTGAGCCCCACGTGGGGTGGTGGAGGCAGGGTTTGGGGGATACAGAAGCCCCACAGAGTTCAAGCATTTCTGAAATTTATCTCCAAACCTCACCCCATATACCAGAATTTCAGTAATTTATTTGGATTTATTTCCACAACATCGCAACCTTTATCCCCCAACCCTGACAAGACTAGTCCATACATGATATTCATTAAAATGTTTACCAAATGCCCAGCAGTCTTTTTTACATTTACACACTCACCTTTTCTTTCCCAACACCCTGTGAGGGCTGGAAGAGTGATTTCCCCACTTTAGACAAAACGAAATTAACCTAACTTGGCTACCATCCCATAGCTGGCAAAGTGGGGGAGCCAAGATCCACACCCAGACCTATGCTCCAAGATCTCATACGATGCTCATTGGCAGGGAAGGATGTCAATACCCCGGGCAGGGCTACTCACAAGATGCCTCCCCCACTGGCCTGTCCCAGCAATCAAATCAACACACCAACAGAGTCATCCCTTTGAGTAACAGCTGAATTGTTATACATTGGCTGGTGTGAATTCATTATCAGATTGCCTCCTGAGATTATAGGACCAAGGATGTAGGTATCTTGCCAGGAAGAAAAGGAAAATACTAGCAGGCTGCCAAATGCTGTCTGGAAAAGGGGATACTTGCAAAGTGGGCCCTCACAGGGGAATGAGCACCTTAGGATGTGGGAATTTTTAGAGTAGAACCAGAACCAGCAACAGGACATTGATTTGCCTTCTGGCTGTGTCTAGATTCTCTGCCTCCACAACAGGGTCAGAGGTCAAGGGCAGGCATCATCCCTCTAGCTGCATTCACCTACCTGAAATCCTACAGCTAAGTGTTCTCAGCAGAGGGACAAACACAAGGAAGGACAAAAGAGATTCCATATGAGGTTGTCAGTTACACCAGTGCTCTTCCCTAAAGCCGCTGACTTTTCTGACTCCATCATGATCTTAAAGAGACATCAGTTCTAACTACGGTTCATTCAAACATTCCCTGAGGACTCCATGCTGGATTCTAGGGAGCCAAGTAGACACAGATCTGCCTTTCAGGCCATAACTGATTTTCTAGCCTCTTCTAAAATCCCAAACTCCTTGTCAACTTGACCCTAGAGTTTCTTAGCCTAGGATTCATTGGCTCCTGGAAGAAATCAATGGAACTTTCATATTTTTCTTTATGAGTATGACTTTTTGGGGGGAATAGTCCCTTCCTTGGCTTCACCAGACACCCATGAAAGAACCCACTGCTTAGGTCATTACCAAGGCACTGCTGCAATGTTATTCTTCCACAGAAACTTCCAATAATACATACTGTGCTGGAAATCCCTCCCATTTGCTGCAGCAGGTTCTATAAAGGGAATGAGGGCATGAATTAACCAACCCTGCAGTTATAAGTTTCTCTATATAACTTACTTTTTTAAATGAGGACTAATTTTATTCACATTCGGTAACAGGAAGCTGGAGCTGTCAACACCGACATTTATACATGTCATAAAGGCCCTAAAATAGCACTTGAAGCCAGTCACTAGATTCCATAAAGCTGATGCCTTAATGGAACCATTCTTCCCTTATTACAAAACAGTCTCCACATTGATAAACATGTTGTCATCTGTGGCAAAGAAACATGGGTTTAGGGTTTTTTAAATAGTAGCACTGCTGTCTCTCAGGAAGAACTATTTACATTATATTTTCAGATTAATATTAGTTGGGTATATTTTAAGCGGTTTTAAAGGGTGAGAGCCTGTTTTCCTCTGCAGAAGTAAGATTAATTCACACTGTTTTAAGGAAATGAATCCAATTTGATCTGATGGCTTCCCTGCTGGTTGCTAGCAGTACTGAGGGTTTTAGCAGTTCATTTGGAAACTCAACAAAATCATAGCAAGTGAAATAACACAAAATTATATATGCAAAGATTCCTGATAGCATCTGTACTTAGCTACTTTGCTCCCTCCTCCTTCCCTTTTTTCCCCTCCTGAAAGTTTTTGAGCTCATAGCAGGGGATTCACTTTGCAGCCAACCCCCCAAGGATACTTGATATCTTGAACAGCTTTTAAGCAATTATTGACTACTGGGTTGGGATTTACTAGAGGCACTTAGGAAAAGACTAAGATCTAACTGTGAAGGCAAGACTGACACAAAATAAGTAGAAAGGAATATAAGATGATAGGTAATTAAGTATTAAACTAAGTTCTGACTCAAAGTGCTATCTGAGTTTAGAGAACAGAGACGGCAATGTTGGTTTGATTATTGTGATAGATTTGAAATAGAGGTAAAGATCAAGTTGGACCTTGAAAGAAGATGGTAGTGATAATATTAATATTAAAACCGGTGCCCTTAGAGGGGGAAAAATTAAGTAAATAAATAAAGTACCAATTTTCACAACCTATTTCCAGCAAATACTTTACTTGTATGAATTATCTCATTTAATCGTCAGAATGACTCATTTCACAGATGAGAAAACTGGGGCTCAGAGAGGTTAAAGACCTTGGCCAATGATGGAATCAGGTTTCTCTGCAACTTAAGCCCATTTTCTTTCCACCACACCACATGTACCAACTCCCCAAGATGCGGGACACAGCACTCTTCCTCTTCTCCTGATGACAATTCTTTTAATATTTTGGAATTGTAAATCTTGAGTAATAAGCTTCAAAAAGAGCCATACTCCAGCTGCTCCTAGACTCTCAAAAGGTAGACATGTTTTGTTAACTGAGTCAGAGAAGACCAGGTCATTCATCTGGCTCAGAGGGTGTCCCAAATTCCCTAAGGAGTGGGGTCAGAAGGAGGGAACTTCTACAAACTAAAAACAAGAGGTAGGAGGCCAAAAGGAAAACCCCTACTCCCCAGGTAGGAAGAGGCAAGGAAATGTCTAGCTTTCTAAGAAAGGTGACTGACCCAATGCTATGGAATTCTGGGTAAAGATGAGGGGCCCAAATGAAACCATTGGATGCCTGGGAGACCAAGTCTGCATGGTATTACATCTCGGATCACAGATGTCAATCCAGTTTAAGCATAGGTTATGTGGTACCAAGCCTCCCAAATAGCCCCAATGATCCCATCTCCTTGATTTTTTTTTAATTTTTTTATTTTAACGTTTATTTATTTTTGAGACAGAGAGAGACAGAGCATGAGCAGGGGAGGGGCAGAGAGAGAGGGAGATACAGAATCTGAAACAGGCTCCAGGCTCTGAGCTGCCAGCACAGAGCCCGACACAGGGCTCGAACTCACAAACTGCGAGATCATGACCTGAGCCGAAGTCAGACGCTCAACCGACTGAGCCACCCAGGCGCCCCCTCCCCATCTCCTTGATTTACACTCTTGTGTAGTCCCCTCCCATAGTGCACCAATGTTGGTCTGTGTCACAATAGCATTGATGGAAGTGATGGGATCTCACTTCTGAGATTAGATTATACAATACTGGCTTCTATGAGCTCTCTTCTTCTTTCTCCTCCTCCTCCTCCTCTTCCTCCTCCTCCTCTTCCTCCTCCTTCTCCTCCTCATTCTTTTCTCTCCCTCTCTTTCCCTGAAGTAGGCTACCATGTTACAAACATCCGTATGGAAAGGCTACATGGTGAAAAGCTTGACAACAACCATGCAAGTGAGCCAAGAAGCATATTCTCCAACCTGAGTCCAACCTTAAGATGACACTGGCCTAGGAGATGGCTTCACTGCAACTGCATGAAAGATCCTGAGTCAGAACGACCAGAAGCTAAGCTGCTTCCAATTCCTGACCTCAGAAACTGCATGAGATAATAAATATTTCCTATGGTAGGCTGCTAAATTCTATATTAGATCTTAGCTGATACAGAAGAGGACAGGCTTTAACAATCAGGCAAACAAGATGCTCCTGATCAATACAGCCCAACAGAGGAAATGAGCTGTTTGATTCTCCTGCCTCCAGGTCCCAAAGCTCACCCCCTTGTTCTTTGCTTCCACACAGGCTATTTTCTCTGCCCAGGGCATCTTTCCCTACATGTTGTCCTGTCTGCCCTTAAGAACTGGGTTCCAATATCACCTCCTACAGGAATCTCCCCTGATCTCAGCTTGCCAAGCTGTTCTGTCTTCTAGGACCCCATTCTTCCTCCCCACCCC
The DNA here is from genome assembly GCF_022837055.1 of Prionailurus viverrinus. Classification (NCBI taxonomy): domain Eukaryota; kingdom Metazoa; phylum Chordata; class Mammalia; order Carnivora; family Felidae; genus Prionailurus; species Prionailurus viverrinus. The sequence continues at coordinate 36,304,994 of NC_062569.1, forward strand.
GTGCTTACCTTTATCACAGCCATGAGTTTTTATGCCCATTCAATGTGTCTATCCACTCCACTAAACTGTGAGCAACTTGAAGGCAGAGCTGATCCCAGCATCTAGCTAAGTACTTGGCACCTAATAGGTACCCAGGAAGGTTTCAAGGGGCTTCTGGAAGCTCAGATCTATAGAAAGCTCCTGGAGAAGAGAAACACTCAACTGCAAAGCAAATGGTGACTGGTCTGAAGAGCAAGGAGAGAATCTTTGGGACACACAGGAAAGGGACTTCCTCCCAGAGAAGCCAGGGGGCAGTGCAGAGATCAAGGCAACTAGGCTGCCTGCCTCAGAGTGGAAATATCAGAGTGAGCTGAGTAGAGTGACTTGGGGCCCAAGGCCTGAGACTGGGAAGCCAGCTCAGGACAGGACACAGCATCCAACCAGAACTGGACATCAGGCCAGCCCCATTGACCTTGGCCTAGAAGCCAGACGTTCTTTATTTAGGAGCCAGACAAAGCAGCCACGAGGGAAAGGAGCCAGGGCCCAGGTGTGAGATCAGCAGGGTCAGCCAGTCTAATCTGGCACTAGGCTTTGGTTAATCAGAAACTAGGTTTCTAGGGGCGCCTGGGTGGCTCAGTCAATTAAATATCTGGCTCTAGATTTCAGCTCAGGTCATGATCTCACGGTTGGTGAGCCCCACATTGGGCTCTGCATTAAGAGCACAGAGCCTGCTTAGGATTCTCTCCCTGTCTCTCTGTCTCTCTGTCTCTCTCTCTCTCTCTCAAAATAAGTAAACTTAAAAAAAAAAAAGAAACTAGGTTTCTAGAAGTAAGGCAGTGGGGGAGGAGAGCAGTGCACAGGAGTTTTGCAGTTGTTTCCTTTTTAAAATTTAATTGGAGAAAACAGTTCAAACTTACAAGAAGGGGATTTTTTCCTACATCATGATCAAGACACAGGAGTAGGGAAGGAGGATATCCTGGGGATGGAAATCTTCCTCAGCCCCAGTGCCACCCTAGTTAACCTGGATTGGCACAAACACCATACACCCAAGCATGTGAGGTCATGATCACTAATAGCAGTGGCAACAGTAGTAGCCCACTGGTAGTCTGATGCCCAGGTGGGGCACTGCACATAGCACAGATGGGATATGCTCTATTAATATAAATCACTTCCTCCAGCAAGCCACGCCCTCTGTGATGGACCTAGCCCAAATCCAGTTCCTAGCCCGTCCTCAGAACACATATGCCCTTATATCCCACATCAGGCTCAGGTTTGAGACCACCTAGGTCTGTATTAACACACTCAGAGTACTTTAAGAACAAGAGAAACCAGGTTGTAAATATTTACCCTAGTTTGTCATTTGTTTTATTCCTTTGTACATGATATTTCTTTGCACTATAGAAAATCGGCATTTTTAGAATCAAATTTATCAGCCCTTTCTTTTATGCCATCCAGGTTTTGTGCCATGTTTAGAAGAGCCTCCTCATACCCAAATTACATCTTTTTTGGAATCTCCTATGATTTCTTCTAAAATGTTTATGGTTTCATTTTTACAGTCAATTTTATTGAGATATAATTACATACAACAAAATGCACCCGGCTCAGCCATACAGTTCAATGAATTTTAACAAATATATACAGCCAAGTAACCAGCCATATGAGTAAGAGTATTTCCATCACCTGACTCATTTCCATCCATTAAGTTTCCTCCACTGAGTCTTTGTCCCCTTTACAGGTAATCAGCACCTCCAACCCCCACCCCAGACAATCATCCATCTGCTTTCTCTCCCTTTACATTAATGTTGCCTATGCTACAATGTCATATTAGAATTGTACAGCATGTCCTTTGATTCTGGCTTCTTTCACTGAGCTTCGTGTCTGTGAGATTTATCCATGTTATTGCATGCATTTTCTTTCTTCTATATTGTTAAGTAGTATCTCATTGTATGGATAAACCACAATTCATTTATCCTTTCACCTGCTGGGTATTTTCCAGTTTGGAGATATTATGAATAAAGTTACTTGGCTTAGTGTTATTTTTTTCTGATAATTTCAATTTTTAAAATGTTTTTAAAGTTTATTTATTTTTGAGACAATGCAAGAGACAGAGTGCAAACAGCAGAGGTGCAGACAGAGGGAGACAGAACCTGAAGCAGGCTCCAGGGTCTGAGCTGTCAGCCCAGAGCCCAACACGGGGCTCCAACCCACGAACTGTGAGATCATGACCCAAGCTGACGTCAGACGCTTCACCGACTGAGCCACTCAGGTGCCCCTAATAATTTCAATTTTTAAATGAACTTTATTTTTTAGAGTAGTTTCAGGTTCACAGCAAAACTGAACAGAAAGTAGAGAATTCCCATATATCCCTGACTCCACACATGTACAACCTCCCCATTGTCAACATCCTCCGTCTGAGTGGTACATTTGTTATCATTGATGAACCTACAACATCTTTGTCACCCAAAGTGCATAGTTCATGTTAGGTTTCACTCACGGTTGTGCATTCTATGGGTTTTGACAAATGTATAATGACCTGTATCCACCATTATAGTTTCACTGCCCTAGAAATCCTCTGTGCTCTGCCTATTCATCCCTCCCTCCTTCAACCCATGGCAACCACTGATCTTTTTAATGTCTCCACAGCTTTGGCTTTTCCAGAATGTTATATAAATGGAATCACAAAGTATGTAGCCTTTTCGGATTGTTTTCTTTCACTTAGTAATATGCATTTAGGATTCCTCCATGTCTTTTCATGGGTTGATAGGCCATTTCTCTTTAGTGCTGAGTAATATTCCACGCATGGATGTACCACAGTTTATTTATCCATCACCCACTGAAGGGCATCTTGGTTGCTTCCAGGTTTTGGCAATTAACTAAAGCTGCTATAAATATCTGTGTGCGGGCTTTTGTGAGGACATGTGTTCAGTTCTTCTGGGTAAATACCAAGTATGATTGCTGAATCATGGGATAAGAGTATGTTTAGTTTTATAAGAAACTGCCAAAACGTATTTCAAATAACTGTACCATTCTGTAGTCCTAACAGGAATGAATGAGAGTTCCTTTTGAACCACATCCTCATTAGGATTTACAGTTGTCAGTGTTTTGGATTTGAGCCATTCCAATAGGTGTTTAAAGGTATCTCGTTTTAGTATGTATTTTTCTGATGACATATGACATTGAACATTTTTCATATGCTTACTTGCCATTTTGATATCTTCTTTGGTGAAGTGTCTGTTCAGATCTTTTGTCCATGTTTTCATCAGATTGTTCATTTCTTATTGCCGAGTTTTAAGAGTTCTTTGTATATTTTGAATAAGAGTTCTTTACAAGGTATACGTTTTGCGAATATTTTCTTCCAGTCTGTGGCTTGTCTTTTCATTATCTTGATTTGGCTTATCTTTTTGTATTTAAATCTTTGATCCAACTGGAATTAATTTTGATCTAAGGAATGACATTGGGAGTCCAAGTTTTGTTTGTTTTTAGCAGATGGGATAATCTGGTAAGCCCAACGTGAAATTGTTTTGAAATGCCACTTTTACACTAAATTCTTATATGTATTTGGGTCTAAAAAACAGAATGCTTTTAAAAGTCTGTACCTGGTGATTACTTAAAATAAGAGGTGTTTATACACTTCCTAACGCTTCTCCAAATATGATAAGGTATACGCATGTGTTCACCATATCCTAGAGTTTACTGCAAACAGTGGTTGTATAACCACTCAGTGGGGCTCCCTGAGAACAGACACCATTAGCTTGGGAGCTCCTTGAACTTGTCTACTCTCTCAAACTGGTCATTCTCTACATGCAGCAATACAGTAACCTCCTCTTCCAGCAGGCTAGGTAACACAGTAAGAAGTTTCCTCCTCCATCAGGAGAAAGGGCCTTTTTGATCCTATTTGGTGAGAATGCCCTGGGGCAGAGGCTGTACAACCTTCTGAAAATCACTGGATACCTGCCCAAGACACCAGCCACTCCTTCCTCCTTGTTGACTATTTCTTAAAACTATTCCTGGCCCTGGGACTCCCTGAAGAGAAGGTGGCAGTGTGTGCTGTGGCCAAGTAAAAATAAAGACCATTTCTGTTTGGTGTCTGTTGCTGACATTCCTCCTGGCCAGCAAAAAACCACTTGGGGGTGGAGAATGGCCTCTCCTCATCCACAGCCAGGCAGCTCTGGTTAGGCACACTTTACCCTGCTCAGTGGCCCCCCACAGAATGAGGAGGTCTTCAGCTAGACGTCTCTACATCCCATAACCCACTTCCTCCAGGACTGCCTCTGCTTTCCCAATATTGCTGGCTACAGTCCTTCCCTTCCTAGGCTTCTCTCTCCTTTTCTTTCCCTTTGACCGTTTTTTTTTTTTTTTCCTTTTCATAAAAATAAGCTTGCAGCTTTCCTCAGGAGGGCTGAAGAATGGAGCTGAGCAGAGAATATTCTGGGTAGAGTGATTATCTCTGATGGGACAGAGCAGAGGATGGTGAGATAGAACTCCGCTGCAAACCAGAATCGGAGGGGGGCTGGGGTTCAGTACTTTCAAGACTGCCACAACTCAAAGTTACTCACCGCTCCCTAGACATTGTGTTAGCAAGAGTTCATGATTAGTATTTCATTGAGAACAAATTAATAAGACATGCAATTGATTGTTCCCTTTTAGCAACCCTATCTTACTAAAGGCCTGTAGCCTCAGGACTCCACCATGGGGCTCACTCCACCGGCAGATCTGGTGGGCTCAGCTGTTCAGAGGAGGTGAAGGAGCCAACACCTCTCCCTGAGCCCAACAGTGAGCAGCAGGTATGGCCTTGGGAAGGCCCAGGGGAAAGAGCAGGGTACTGCAGGGTATCAGGAGGGGACTGGGAGAGCGGAAAGTATATTACCAGCTTTGATGCTCACCTGTGGTTTCACTAAAGCCTGCATTTCTCCATCTCTACAAGGACGGTAGCAATTCCATCTCACGGGATTATCTTGAGGATGAAATGATACTGCATATAAAGCAATTATCTGCCACACAGTAGAGGTTCAATAAATGGAAGTTAGTATTCCAATCAAATTATCCAAGACTCATTATCCAAACACCTTGTTTTATACTCATGGAAGGTGCTTAACAGCACCTTCTACTCACTATGATGACTCTCGGTTGAAAATCACATTTTTATAAAAGATACCATATACTTTCTTCCTCCTCCCCATTCACTTACTCCTCCCCTCCCCCCAGCCTACTTATTACTCCTCTGACAGCCCTCTGTCCAAGCCACCACCTCAATAGCCTTCTAATACATTTCCTATTTCTTTTTTTGCCTTCCTTGTATCCAGTTTCCACATTAGAAGAGTGATATTTTGAAACTGAAGACTGAGTCCTTGCACTACTGTGCTTAAAACCCTCCAGGGGGCTTTCACCTCAATTAGGCTAAAATCCTTGCTGTGACTTACAATACCTACTGAGCTGGTCCCTGGCCATCTAGCCAAATTCATGTCCAAACAGTCTTTCCGTGCTCATTCTGCTCCTGCCCCACTGCCCCCATTTCCCCTTAAACTCACTCAGGGCAGGGGCGCCTGGGTGGCGCAGTCGGTTAAGCGTCCGACTTCAGCCAGGTCACGATCTCGCGGTCCGTGAGTTCGAGCCCGCGTCAGGCTCTGGGCTGATGGCTCAGAGCCTGGAGCCTGTTTCTTATTCTGTGTCTCCGTCTCTCTGACCCTCCCCCGTTCATGCTCTGTCTCTCTCTGTCTCAAAAATAAACTCACTCAGGGCTTTTGCACATACTGTTCCTGAAAGGGCACTTCACCTCTGCTATGGGTTGATTGTGTCCTCCCAAAATTCACACATTAAAGTCCTAACTCCCAGTACCTCAGAATGAGATTGTATTTGAAAGATAAGGTCTTTAAAGAGGACATTAAAGCAAAATACAAGAAGAAAAAAAAAAGGCAAAATTCAGTCATACAGGTGGACCCTAACCCAATATGACTGGTATCCTTATAAAAGATTAGGACACAGACACACACAGACTAAGGGACAATCATATGAGAAGTCAGCCATCTGCAAGCCAAGGAGAGAGGCCTCAGAAGAAACTAAACCTGCCAACACCTTAATCTTGGACTTCAGGCTTCCAGAACTGTGATAAAATAAATTTCTGTTGGTTAAGCAACCCGGGCTGTACTATTTTTGTTATGGTAGTCCTAGGAAACTAATACAAACCCCCATCTTTACATGACTGGTTCCTTCTTATCACCCTCAGTTCTCAACAAATGCCATGTCCCCAGAGAGTATGTCCATAGCCACTCAGTCTAAACTACGTTTTCCCATCGTTTGTTTTTCTTCACTGAAAAATTTCATAGTACAAAATTATTTTATTTGTTAACAGCATATCGTCTAGAATAGAAGTCCAGTCAGAGCTGGTCCATTCAGTGTCTTGTTGCACTGCTGGGACAGTACCTGGCACAGAGCAGGCACATGGAAAATATTTAGTGAATGTCCACAATGTCAAGTGCCAAAGAGGCTACAAAGACAAATATGAAATGGTTCCCAACCTGGAGAAGGTGGTCTGTATGGTGTGCCAGGAATCCTGCCGCTCAGGGAGTGCATGGGATTGAGGAATGGACAGGGCATGATCTTCAGAGGCCAGTACAGCTGTTCAAGTGTGGGCAATGCCAGCAGTTTAGCTGGCCTAGAAGGGCCTGTGCCTGCAGGAAGAGGTGGGAGAGCGGGAGGGAGAGGTAGATGTGCCAGGCTAAGGGAGCTGAGGCTTCCTCTCCCCACTCCTCTTCCTCTCTCTCTCTCCTTCCATCCCTCCCTCTCCCTGATAAGGAGGGAAAAAAATAAACCCAACCAAATGGATGTGTTGTGAGAACAGAATGAGGTAATATATGTGAAACATCCACCCGTGTGTTGGGTCCCTAACTGATAAAAATTACTTGACTCTAAGTTAGTTGCATAACTGTAATAAACATTTCATTACTTGGACCAGAAAGGATGGTGTACCATTTCTAATCCACACTCCCAATTCCACCAGTTTATCACTTCTTCGATGACCTACCTACTACCACACACATCTAGCAGCTCACCACTACACTGTTTGTATATCCTGTCTTTGCCAATGTAAGAGTAGAATCATGCATGCACTTAGTTTATAGTAATCAAATTATAGGAGCAGTGGATGCACTCAAGCTTGAAACAATCACATAGTTCAGCGAAAATCATTTTCATAATTTACTCAATTCCATTGTGGTTGGAGAACATAATTCACATACCTTGAGTCCCCTTAAATTCTTCCAGATATATTCTGTTAGCCTAGAATCTGGTCTTTCTGGTAAATGTTCCCTGTGCACTTGAAAAGAATGTACATTCAGCTGTTATTGAGAGAAGTGTTCTATACAAGTATTCTATGCAATTAGTGCAAGTGTGTTGATAGTTCAAAGCTGCATACCCTTGCTGAGTATACCCTGTCTGTCTACTTGTTCTATCAATTATTTAAAGAGGGGTACTGAAATCTCTCTGATTGTAATTTTGTATTTGCCTATTCCTCCTTTGCAGTTCTAACAGTTTTTTGCCACATGTATTTTGTAGCTTTATTTTAGCTAAATAAGAATTTAGGACAGTTATATCCTCTTGATGAATTGACTGTTAATCATCATGAAATGACCTTCTTTATCCCTGATAATATTCTTTGTGCAGAGACCTACTTTGTCGAATAATACAGCTCTTCTGCTTTCTTTTACTAGTGTTAGCATGGTTTATCTTTTTTTTTCATCTTTTTGCTTTTAAGATATTTGTGTATGTTATATTAGTGGGTGCTTTAGGGCTTACAGTGGACATTTTTAACTTATCACAGTTTACCTTCAAATGATGTTATACTCTTCCACATATATGTAAGAAACCTATAATAGCATATTTGGGGGCATATTTTCCTGCTTCTTTGCATGCCTGGTAATCTTCGATTGATGCCAACATTGTAACTTTTATCTTGTTGGGTGTTGGTTGTTTCCGAACTCCTACAGATATTTTTGACCTTTGTTCTGGGATGCATTTAATTGCCCATAGTTTAGTCCTTCCATTCCCCACTTTTAAGATGTATTATGCAGGACCAGATCAGTGTTTAGTCTAGGGCTACTTCCTCCCCACTATTCTTCCCCACTTGTGAGTCAAGACTCTTCCGAGTACTCGACCCATCACCCCATGATCCATGAGGTGTTCCACCGTGCTGATGGGAATAGGCACTATTCCTGGCCCTGCAAGAATGACAACGTGATGTTCCCTCTAATTCTATGAGATGTTTTGCCTCCCTCAGGCAGTCTCCTCATGGGATTAATACTCAGCTGGAAATTTAAGGAGGACCCTCTGGAGTTTTTGGTACTCTGTGCTCCACACTCTGGCTGCCTTGGTCTCCCTGAATTCTCAGCTCTGTGTCCTCGATCCAGGGAGTCTGACAGCTGTGCCTGGTTTTCCTCTTCCTGTGGTATAGCTACAAACTCTCTCCAGGCAATAAGCTGAGGCAATGACATGGCCTGCTTTGTTTCCCATCTCTCAGGAATCATTGTCTCCCATTGCCTGATGTCAAGTATCTTAAAAATCACTGGCTTATATATTTCGCCTGGTTTTTAATGATATTTCTGATTCTTGGTACTCCCTCTTGTTTGGAAGGAAGTCTTACAGAGCCAAAATTATGGAAAAGCTGTGAAAACAACTTCAAGTATTTTCCAATCAATGACAAGATGAAAAACACATTGTTTAGCTGTGGCCAAGAAACTGGATGGTGACAGTCTCACCAACATTCTGGAACAAGACATTAAAGGATTAACTGAGGACAGAGAGAAATATTTTAAGTCTAAAAAGTTCTTAGTATCCTGTATTTCCGGGAGATTTAAGGGCTTTTCCAAGGTAATTCTGACTATGGTGTGTGGGGCTTCCCTACCAGCACTGATCATTGATCCTAAACCCAAGTACAATGGGACTCCCCAGTCCTGTTCTCCATTTCCCTTCTGTTCACTCAACTATTAAACAACCTAAGAGTGTATGGCCTGGAGTAGAGGCTGGAGAAGTGAAAAGCTGCTGAACCTGTTCTTCCCACACCAGGCTCAAGGGAATTGGCCACTTGTGAAATAAAGCTGTTATCACTCTTCACCAAACATTTGTCAAGAGCCTCTTCTCAGAGCATTACTGCCAAACCAGAAATTTACCCTTTTAACTTCTGGCCCCTGACCAGAAGGTACTGACTTAGTGCTAACTTCTTCCCAGGTACTATAAGGGAGAGATAATATCAAGTACTATTGTGGCTCTGAGGACCGAAAGACTAAACTAGCATATGTGAAACCATTAAAGAGCTCTCTAAGCGTACATCTTAGATTTTCATTTCCAGACTGAAAGGGCCCACTGGGTACCCAACACAATGAATGTAGGAATCCCACCACCATCCTGGCACTTTGTCATGGAATTTCATGAGAAAGGAAAGACCCTAAAGGTTAAAAGAGCAAAAACCATGTTATACATAAAAGACCAGACGTATAAATGGAGTCAAACTTCTCAATATTAGTCCTGGAAGCTAGAAAATGATGGGGCAATGGCTTCAGAAGTCAGAGGGGGGCACCTGGCTGTCTGGGTGCGTAGAGCATGTAACTCTTGATCTTGGTTGGGGCTGTGGATTCAAGCCCCACATTGGGTGTAGAGATTACTTAAAAATAAAATCTTGAAAAGGAAAAAAAAGCCAGAGGGAAATGATGTTCAACCCAGAATCCCATACTTAGCCAAATTATCAAATGGGAAGATAAAATAAAAGCATGTATTATCATAATAATACTTCCTATATACCTTTTTCTTTGGCAGCTGCTGAAGGATGTACTTCAGCAAAGTGAAGTGGCAGATAAAGAAAAAAAAAACAAAAACAAACAAACAAAAAAACATGAGCTCTAGCAAACAGGTAGGGGGCTGTATAAATCCCAGAATGACAACTGGCAGCCAAGAGAGCTACTAGTTCCTGTTGAGGCAGGAAGATGGAAGAATCTAGGAGGAAGGTAGGTCTTCAGAGGGAGCAAAAAAATGGGGTTGAAAGACTGCTATTTAAACATTTAGAAAATAAGATTTCTAGGCCATCAATAGATGTGATGTAGTATGTGAAAAACATTAAGGACAGGTATAGAAAATTAAACCAGTGGGAGAAACATAAAATTGTTAACTCCAAGAAGACTAAAAAGTTGTACAAGAAAAACATGTATGCCATTTGGCTTTGCAGGGGACAAAATTGACATAGTCATAATAAGATAATTGCAGAGTTAACCGAAAGACCATGATTCGACTGGGAAGCTGCAACAGGGACAACAGGGCAGGGTTGAAGAGGGGGGAGGCAGAAGTGAAGAGGAGCTAACTCTGCATCTGTTATAACAAGAGGGTTCAAAATTAATCAACCAAGAAAAACAACATGAACTGCTATCATTGAGAAATATGGAACTGAAGAAAAAGAGTTGAAAGTGGTTAGCTGTAGGAGCAAAAACGAGACAAAATTAAATGGGTCAGGAACCTGGTGTTTGTCATTATAACTTTTCTAACACTGTATTTACTTTATAACAGCCATGTGCATTGCTTACATTACTTGATTTTGAAAAATAATTTGTAACATGAAATTTACCATTTTAACCATTTTTTAGTGTACAATTCAGTGGCATTAAGTACATTCGCATTATTATGCACCCATCACCACCATCCATTTTCAGAACTTTTCCAAACTGAAACTTCATACCCACTAAACACTAACTCTCCAATCCCCTCTTCCCTTAGCTTCTGGTAACCACTCTTTCACTTTCTTTCCCTAGGAATTTGACTATTCTAGAACTTTCATATAAGTGGAACCATACAATAATTGTCCCTTTATGATTTTTTTTCATTTAACATAATGCCATCAAGATTTATCCATGGTGTAGCATGTGTCAGAATTTCCCTTCTTTTAGGGATGCCTGGCTGGCTCCGTTGGTGGAGTGTGTGACTCTTGATCTTGGGGTTGTGAGTTTGAGCCCCATGTTGGGTGTAGAGACTACTTAACAATAAATCTTAAAAAGGAAAAGAAAATTTCCCTCCTTTTAAATAAAGACTGAATAAATATTCCATTGTATGTGTATATCATATTTTGTTTTTCCATGGTTAAAAAGAAAGCCACAGACCCAAAATGGTGCCACTTAGACTCAGTTCCCAAACCAAGGCTTGACACACTATCTAATTAGTTTCAACCTCCCCGAGAAATGGAGTCTTAACCAGACAGTCAGGAATTTTTCAGTCAGGGTCAACCAGTTTGCCACTTGGGCCCTCTCCACTTCCCCAAAGAAAGATGAGGTCATCAGCATAAGACCCTTTGTCTTTCCCCCTAAGGGAAAGCCACCTTGTCTGAAACAATCCTCTTCTTATGCTAATAACTTTCTCACCCCCACCCTCCTTCTATAAAAACCTTCCATTTTGTACATTTCCGTGAAGGCCCCTGTATTGGCATGATGGGATGCTGCACAATTCATGAATCATTTAATAAAGCCAATCAGGCCCTTAGAGTGTAGTCAGTTGAATTTTTGTTAAACACCATTCATCTGATAATGGACACTTGGGTTGCTTCTACCATCTGGCTGTTGTGAATAATGTTGCTATAAACACTGGTGTCAACTTCCCTATTTGTTCTCTGCTTTCAATTCTTTCCGGTATGTACCTAGAGGTGACATTGCCAGAACATATAGTAATTGTATGTTTAAGTTTTTGAGGAACTGCCATAGGGTTTTTCACGGCAGCTGCGCCATATTACACTCCCGCCAGCAGCGCACAAGGATTCCAGTTTCTCCATCTTGGCCAACACCCCAGGTATTTTCCGTTTGTGTTTTTTTGTTTCTACGGTAGCCATCCTAATGGGTGTGAGGTAGTATCTCACTGTGATTTTGATTTGTATTTCCCAAATGATTAGTGATGCTGAGCATCTTTTCAAGTGCTTATTGGCCATTTGTATATCTTCTTTGGAGAAATGTCTATTCAAGTCCTTTACCTATGTTTTGAATTGAGCTGTTTGCCTTTATTACGTTGTAACCAAAACAAAGAATTAATGTTAAAAGCAAGATCCCTTCCCTACCCAAAAAAAGCAAGATCCAAATGCCAACAGGAAAGTTGGATTTCGAAGCAGGGACCCCTGGTAAGGCCCTTAGATGGATTCTTAAATGGGAAGTGGGGTACTTCTTCCATATTACCACAGATTGTTGAAGTTCCAGGCATTATCCAGGCAAAACTTAAAAAGTGTGTACCCTTATCTCAACAAAATCTGTGCAATTCTTTGCAAGTTCTCCTCACCTTTCTAATACCCTTGTCTTGGAGGGTAGGAAAAATTGGATTTTGGTTTGTTTGTTTTTTCCAAGCCTCCTGGGACACATTCCTAAACTGCACCCTGAGGGATAGTGTTTCCTACAAGCAAACTCTTGATCTATTCTGGGTAAAACCCATTTCTCTAACCTCCTTATCTGTCTCCAACACAAGCTCTGCTTTCATGAGAAGGACCTTTTATCTCTGAATGTAAGTGTTACGCACAGTGCGTAATGGAAGTGGTGCTCGGTGGGAGATCAAACCTGCATGAGGGGGGCAACTGCTCTCACGACTCTCTATCTGGGGCTCAGATGTAAGAGCACATTTGTCCTGTGGGCACCACCTCTTCGTAAGTTCCTCTAAAAGTTCCCCACTCCTTGCCCTTTTGGAGTAACTATAGCTAACATTCTCAATCAATCAAAAACACAATTGAGATGGTGTAGAACAGAGGATGAGCTTACAGCCTCTGAAGTCAGACTACCTAGATTTTCATCCCAGCTCAGCTACTTGCTGTTGAGTCACCTTGACAAATCCTCTAACCTTTCTGTATCTCAGTTTCCTCATCTACAGACCTGTCCCTCATTAGGTTCTAGAGAGAATTAATTTAAGTACACGTGAAGAGCTTGCAACAATGCCCAGCACAGGACGAGTGCTGCAGAGTTCGGCTCTTCTGAGATGATTGCCATCATGGCATAGAGTACCTAGAAGGGCACTCGCTGAGCTCCTACCAATGATTTCTTCTGAGGAACGGGATTTAGGAAGGGAGGTTGAGGAGAGGATTTTCATTTCTATTTCATGCACCTCTGTATTGTTTGAATTTATTACTTTTTATTAAAAGCAAAATAGGAAAATAAATTAAATGCCATCTGGCTAAGAGAATGTAAAAATATCTCTCCCAACTTCCCACTAAAATAGTTAAGAAGGTACAGAGATTAAAAGAAAAAAATCCTGGAAGTGCCTGGGTGGCTCAGTCGGTTAAGTGTCCAACTCTTGATTTCCACTCAGGTCATGATATCATAGTTCATGAGACTGAGCCCCGTCGGGCTCTGGACTGACAGTGTGGAGCCTGCTTGGGATTCTCTCTTCCTCTCTCTGTCTCTCTCTCTCAAAAATAAATAAATAAACATTAAAAAAAAATCCTGGGGCACCCGGCTGGCTCAGTCAGTAGAGCATGTGCCTTGTGGGGTGTGAGTTCAAGCCCCACCTTGGGGGTAGAGTTTACTTAAAAAAAAAAAAAATACTATCCAAACATCTAAAACTAATGTTGCCCAGGCCCTTGGCTAGCTCATTTGGAGGAACATATGACTCTTGATCTTGGGGTCCCGAGTTTGAGACCCAGGTGGGGTGTAGAGATTACTTAAATAAACAAAACTTAAAAAAATAAAATAAAGCTAACGTTGCCAATCCAAGGCTCGAAACTCATACAAATTGGCTGTACCTACAAGACCAATAAAATCTAAGTGTGTAGGGGGCAGGGGAGGCTGGCATCGGTGTTTCATCCATGCTCCTCCACTCTCCCACAAATTGCTACTGAGAACTTTTCTTTAGCCCATTAGTAATTAAAATTCGAGGTCAGTACCAATCAGGAAATAGAGTAGCAGTGCTCTCTACAGTAAATTTATTTGTTCGTTTTGAGATAAGTATCCTGTTGAGGCCACCCCTTCCCCATCAGTTTCTTTCTAGATTCAGTTAAAAACTACAACTCCCAGAAGTCCCCTGGGAAGGAATAGGGAGGTTGGGGGAGATGAAACGTGATCTTAGCCCCACTCACCCTGCCTTAACATTCTCCTGGAAAAGCACCTGGAAGCTCAAGAAACCTCTCTGTGCTGGTCTTGAAGGAATCACTTGAAGGCGTGCTCTAGTCAACAGGAGCAGGCAGATGGCAGTGCTGTGAAACTTCAAGCATGACAGGCAACTCAACCCCGGATCCCCACAAGAATGAGGACCTCTGCAACCACACGCAAGTGGGCGGTGCCAACGTCGTATCAGCCTTAATGCGCAGGGGTCAGAGTCTCCTTCCACGATGGCATCTGAAGGAAGTTCAAAAGCAAAGGATCACATATGAACTGTTATTGCCCATAAAGGAAATAACTGTTACACATAAGAGTTCTGGCTCCCTCCTCACCAGTTATAGAAGATTCATTAAATGTAATTGACATTCACTATGTCAAAAACAGGCAGCTAGAGCTATTGTCTTAAAAGAAATACATCTAAAATGGTGCAGTCACTTTGGAAAATAGTGGAAGGTATTCAAGGGTTCAAACATAGAGCTGTCCTAAGATCCAGCAATTCCACTCCCAAGTGTATTACCGAGAGAATTAAAAATGTATGTCCGTGCTAAACCTTGTACACAAATGTTCATAGCAGCATTATTCGTGATAGCCAAAAAGGGGAAATAGTCCAAAGAGCTGATCAGTTGAGAATGGATAAACAAAATGCGGTATATCCATACAAAGGAATATTGTTCAGTTGTAAAAAGGAATTAAATACTGATACGTGCTACAACACGAATGAACCTTGAAAACATTATGCTCAGTGAAAGAAACCAGACACAAAAGGCCACATACTGTATGATTCTATTTATATGAAAAGTCCAGATTAGGTAAATCCAGAAAGATGGAAAGTAGATTAGTGGTTGCTGCAGGATAAGGGAGAGGAGAATGAAAGTGACTGCTAACAAGTGTAGGGTTTCCTTTTGGGTGAAGAAAATGTTCTAGAATTAGATAGTGGTGATGGTTGTATGACTATGAAAATATACTAAAAACCACTAAATTATATACTTTACATAGGTGAAGTTTATGGCATTGTAAATTATACTCCAATAAAACTGCTGTAGGGGTGCCTCAGTGGCTCCGTCAGTTAAGCATCCTACTCTTGATTTTGGCTCAGGTCACCATCTCGAGGTTTGAGGTTCGTAATCTCAAGCCTCACAACAGGGTCTGTGCTGAAAACACAGCCCTACAGTGCTCTGGCAGTGAGTGCGCTCTGTCTCTAAATAAATAAATAAACTTAAAAAAAAAAAAAAAAACTGCTATAAAGAAAGAAGTGGTCCCCAAATGTTACTGAAACAGTTTTGGATAAGTATGGCTGGGTGGCAATTTTTATTTCTACTTTTCTAGGTTTTTTTCTCCAAAATGTCCCCCCCTCTAATGGGCAGTGATTACCAAGTGAAGATCTGGAATTGGACAGATCTAGCTGGATTCAAATCCAAGTTCCTTCTGAATTAACTGGATAATCTTGGGTAAACTACTTAATTACTCTACACTTCCGGCTCTTCATGAAAAATTGGGGTGATATATTGCTTACCACAGGGGAGTTGGGAAAATTTAATAAGAGAATGCTGTAAAGTGCTTAGATCAGAGCATGGCATATTAGTAAGTGCGCAAGAAATATCAGCTGCCTTTTTTTTTTAAGCTTTTTTATTTTTTCAAGTCATCTCTATGCCCAATGTGGGGCTTGAATTTACCACCCAGAGATCAAGAGTTACATACACACAGAGCCTGGTGGCTCAGTCAGAAGAGCATGTGATTCTTGATCTTGGGGTTGTGAGCTGGAGCCCCATGTTGGGTGCAAAGATTAGTAAAAATAAATAAACTTTACAAAAAAATAAAATAAAGTTTAGTGTCTTGAATATCTTCTAAAAAAAAAAAAAGTTACATGCTCTACCAACTCAGCCAGCCAGGCTCTCCCTGACATTTCCATTATTAGGAATAAAAGACAATAAAATAATACTAAGTTTTACAGATAGTGCTTATATAGCACTACTGTAGATATTTTACATATTTTAATGTATTTAGTCCTCACAACTCCCTTGTAAGGTAGGACACTCTTATGCCCATTTTACAGATGAGTATTAAGTGTGACATTTACCAGTGACATGCAGTCTGCACATTTTGTAGTAATTTAGGAACACATAAAGAGCATAGAAAGCTGAGGCAATCGGGGGACTTCATGAAGCAAGTGGCCATGGAAGGAAAGATGGGCCCTGGTTAATCCTACATGGCTGGGAAAGGGTAGTGAGGGCCTTGCATGTAGAATGGAAGTTTCCAAACAAAGGGGTGGAAAATAACGTTTGTACAATGTGGTGATGAGTACAGATTTTGTGTTATATTATTTTCTGTACCTTTGTGCACCTTAGAAATAGTAATTAACAAAAACTAAAATATTTAATTACTGTGTTCTGAAGAAAGAACACATTTTCTTTCGCTAAGTCTGTGATATACGTATATATATTTACCTATATATTTATATTTACATATATATAAGTAAATGATAGTTTTCTTTATTCTTTCTAAAATAAACCTTGGTTTTTAAATTCTATTTGCCTGTTAAACTACTACGCCTTGGAATTTTTTTTCCATATGGATCTCTCTTACTCCTTGTTACAACTGCATATTCCACACTAAGAATATTCCAGAATTTATTTTTCCCTTCCTCACAGATCCCAAGTTTCTGTTACAAGCATTATTTGTAAACACTGTACCAACCGTAAAAGCCTTTCCCATGCACTGTCTGAGGTAGATATCAGGAAGCGGAAATGCCAAAAATCCCATATTCAAAAAGTGAATCAAGGGGTGAATGGAAAATCTCTGTACTTCCCTGTCAATTGTGTTGTAAACCTAATACTGCTATTTAAGAAAGAAATAGTCTTAAAAGAAAAAAGTCAGAGACGGGCACGCTGGCGAACCGGGAATCCAGGCAGTTTCTCACCTGCTCCGGGCCGGAGCGTGGGGTCCCATCAGCCCGCCCGCTGGCGGGCCCAGGAGGCACCTGGTGGAGCCTCCTAGCCCCCGGATTAGGTGCAAAAGCACGGTGACCTACTACCCTAGGGACACGCTCTCCGCCCCGCCTCGAGGCCCTTCATTAAAAAAAAAAAAGAAAAGAAAGAAACCTTGGCGATCACGTGAAACCGGCATGCCGGCCTCATGACGTCACGAAGCGCGGACCAATGGGAGCTTCTGTTTATGTCGGGGGTCATCAGAATATCAGAGCCCCCGGCGCGCAGCCTCACCCCGCCGCTGCCGCCGCCGCCGCTGCCGCGCCGCTCTCCGGCTCTGGTCGAGAGCGCCCAGCTGGAGCGGGAGGCGGCGCGGCTGCAGCGCCGCGGGGAGGGCCGCGCCGGTTGCCTTCTGCAGCCGCGTCTCCGCTAGCTGGCCCTGCGCCGTCCCTGGGGCACTGTGCAGCTTTAGTCCGGGACTGAAGCTGCCGGCCTTCGCGGGTACCTGGATCCGCGCCCCGCCTCAGCGCCCGGAGGACATGCGGGAGAGAGAATGAGCCAGAGGGACACGCTGGTGCATCTGTTTGCCGGGGGGTACGGTCCACACTGGGCGTGCGGGCTGGGGCTGAGGGTGCTGGGCAGAAGGCCGTGGCCTGACACGCGGGCGACACGGGTGAGGGGGCTCCAACCCGCGGGGCCGAGAGGGTGAGACCCGGGCGGGGAGGGGTGAGGGGGTTTGAGCCGGGGGTGCTAAGGAGGCTGAGGTCGGACGGGGAGGGTTGGGGGCTGAAGCCGGGGCGGGGCGTGAGGCCTTAGGCCCGCGGAGCCGGGGCGAGGCTGGAGCGCGAGCCTGAGGAGCGGCGGGCGGGGCTGGGGGACTACGCGGGCCAGGGCCACGCGTCGCGGCCTATCCGGTGTCCGAGATGCGGGGCCGCGGAGAGGAACGTGGCTGCAGGCCTCACGGACGTTCCTAGGCCTGGGGGTACTGGGCGGAGGTGCCGAGGCCGAGGACAAAATGGGCGCCGGGGCCGCCTCCTCCCTCCCCCCGTGCCGCGCGTGCTGCGAGGCCTCCTCACGTTGCTCACGCAGCACCTCGGACCTTGGGTAGCTGTTTTCCCGGCCCACTCCGCGGGGGTGGGTCTTTGGGGGGCTTCCGGCACCCGTGGGGAGGCTTTGGTGTTCGCTCGCCGGCTGGAGCTGTAGGTTTCTCGCTCTCGGAAAATTTTCTGCCCGGGTTTCTCCAGGTTGCGAGATGCGGTGCAAAGCGTCAGTGCCTTTAGGGTCGGATTCTTTTTGTGAAAACCAACCCTCTTGCGCACCCGCTGCTTTTCGTCCGGTGAAAGGAGAAAGTCGGGGGTAGGGAGAGGTCAGATGCTTTGGCCATAGTTACTGTGTGTACAAGATTAGGACTCAGCCTAAAGTCTCAGTTCCCTGATTGCCAGCCTACATGCTACAGATACTTTGTTGAGCCAGTTTAGTCTCTTTTTTAGGTTTATTCCTTCCAAGTTATTTGGGGAATGCTAGAATTTTTTAAGTTTAAGAGTTACTTATCTGTGGGATCATGTTACTCCAAAAACGGCTTTGGTGAAATATGCTGAGGCTCTTTTCTGTCTATATGACTATATAGCCTCATCCCTTTAAAGCGTACAGTTTGTTTTAAAATCGACCACTTTAAGACTTTATTGCCAATGATGGCAGTACTTTTCTTCCGTTGGCGTATTCACTCGACAAACTCACTGTATACCAGCCATGGGCCAGTCACTGTTGTGGCATAAAAAAGTGTTTTTCTTGTAATCTGTGAGGCCAAGCTTAGGCGATGTATTTTCCACATTTCTGAGACTTTTACCAATGATCCATCTTTCTGATATGTTAACTAAATCTTAGCAAATTAAATCATTTTTTTAAAAAACCATTAATCATGTAGGTAGGTGTTCCTGTAAAGGTATCTTGTTATGCAAACAGTTGGGCTTCCTTGCGTAATTCTATCACAGGTAATACCTGAAAGTTAGGAGAC
Organism: Prionailurus viverrinus; assembly: GCF_022837055.1. Taxonomy (NCBI): domain Eukaryota; kingdom Metazoa; phylum Chordata; class Mammalia; order Carnivora; family Felidae; genus Prionailurus; species Prionailurus viverrinus. The sequence continues at coordinate 36,324,001 of NC_062569.1, forward strand.
CGTGCTGCTATTTTGAGTGAAAAATGGACAAAACCTTTTTTCCATTATGTTATTTTAATAATGTCCATTATTTTAATTGCTTCATTTGTAACGTGAGGGAGGTGTACTATATGATCTCTAAGGCCCTTCCTAGGTCCTAACATTTCTACTACTCTACGTTCAAGATTCATGTATTAAGTTTTGTTAAAAGTGGGGCATGGTAACTTGAAGTGTTAGCTTGATTGCACTGACTTCCCAATTTGGATTAAGATCATCGGGCATTTTTTTGTTATGAATACATGTAAAGGCCCTCCTTGTTAGATTTTTCCCTAAAAGCAGAAATGGAGAGTGTTTGCAGCATGTAAACAATAGATTTAGGAGCCTCTCCTCCACAAAGAACCTAGCATTTGCAGGTTATTTGCAGCATTAAAAGGTACTGGGATGTAGGGCCTGATACAACATAGGTGATCAGCCTTGTAAATTCCCTTCCTTTGTATCTCTTGACTTCACATTTATATGTGGTTGCATAATTTGTTGCCATAAAATCTGGTTTATCTTTTTTTTTTCCCTTGGTGTATCGTTTTCAGAGAAACATTAGAACTAGGAAGGATGGTAAAGATCATCTGGCTCATCCCCTTAAAAATGTGGTAAAATACTGAGGTGTATTGATTTACCCAAGGTCAAACAGCTTTCCATTCATGTAAAATGAGAGATAAATAATGTCTAACAGATCCGTCTATCTCTCTATTATATGAAGTCAATTTTATAGAATATTCTGGAAGTCTGTATGTTAAGCATTGTGGAAGTACACATTGGGTTGTGCCAGTAACGTTCTCAATTGGAGATGTTGAATTTTTTTTATATATGAAAGTTGCTTACTTAGGCAATTGTTTTCAGGACATTCTTCATAGAAAACTAGATTTCATTATTTTTATCCTGATAGAATTACATTAATTAGGAATTAGGAAAGTTTTTTTTGTGTTTTTTTTTTACTTTAATAGTAATAAGCTGAAGAAAAGGAGAGAGATCTTTTTATGAGCTTTACACACAGGGATCATTTAGATTAAGTTCTAAAAACTCAATATATTTTAACAACTAAATAACCTTTCATAGTGGCATTTAATCTTAGGCAAAAATTGAGTATATGGCCTTTGCATCATTTCCCTGATAATTATAATTATGTTCAAGCATGTGTTTATTAGGATTTCAGAGCGATTTCAAATAGCCTAGTAGCTATGTTATTAAATCAGAAACATTCGCGACAGACCAGTGCTGGACCTTGGGTCTGGACTGGTGCTGGACCTGGTTTATCTTTAGGACACCCTTTGGCCCCATTTTGTATTTGCCAGAGTTAATCTTCAGAATTTATAAGGTCATTGGTTAGGTCAGGGAAGTTATGGAAGCAACTCATGTTAACCTGCAAAAAGGATGTAGATAAGATTTATTTAAGCTGTACTTCTTAATTTTTTTTTTTTTTTTGCATTTATTAGCTCTTGGTTCTTTTTTTTTTTAATTTTTTTTTTTTAACGTTTATTTATTTTTGAGACAGAGAGAGACAGAGCATGAACGGGGGAGGGTCAGAGAGAGGGAGACACAGAATCTGAAACAGGCTCCAGGCTCTGAGCCGTCAGCACAGAGCCCGATGCGGGGCTCGAACTCACGGACCGCGAGATCGTGACCTGAGCTGAAGTCAGCCGCTTAACCGACTGAGCCACCCAGGTGCCCCCTTAATTTTTTTTAATGTATATTTATTTTTGAGAGACAGACAGACAGACAGACAGACATGAGCAGGGGAGGGTCAGAGAGAGAGGAAGACACAGTCTGAAGCCGGCTCCAGGCTCTGAGCTGTCAGTACAGAGCCAGATGCAGGGCTCAAACTCACGAACGGTGAGATCATGACCTGAGCCCAAGTTGGATGCTTAACTGACTGAGCCACCCAGGAGCCCCTGAGCTGTACTTTTAAAAACACTATAGGTATGTGAAGATATAAGCAGTATGATACATATTTTTAAATTCTTTAATAGAACTATTTATTGTCTGTTATTATGTGAGCTACGTATGTGCACCAAGAGGCACTTTGCTTTTTTATTTTGTTCTTTGAGAGAGATTGTCTCAGATAGAAGGAATAAATCTTGGAAACTGTCCTTTCTAGATTTTTTTGATGTTATAGAATAATGAACTTGTATGCTGTTCAGCTGTCAAACTTGACTGTTCTTTGCTTGCTAATCAAAGCACTTAAAGCCAGTGAGCAAGTGGCTTTGAATTGTAACTTTGTCTTTTAACGGTAAAGCATCCAATTTAGTACTTTATTACTAGTAGTAGCAAATCACATTGGTGATACCTTGCAACTGATCTTAACTCACTGGTCACGTCACTGGATCAGAGGGACTCAGGACCAGTTAGAAGGCAAAAAGAAAGTGAAAGCCTGCTTTAAGGCACTTGAAGTGGGAATGGTCAGGGGAAGTGTGAGAGGAAGTTTGGAATGCAGAACCAGAGAGACTTGAAGATAGCCGGATGTCAGAAAGCCTCTGTATGCCTTATACACTCTTCCAACTGATGATTGTTAGCCTTTAATATCTCATACAGAGGAGCTTCTTCACATGGTCTTTTTTTTTTTTAATTGTGTATATTTAAGGTATACACCACAACATGATGATTTGATGTAAGTATACATAGTGAAATGATAACATCACATCTGATGCAGTTGCCATTTTTTGTATGTGAGACCATCTGAAATCTTTTAGCAAATTTCCAATATTCAGTACAGTAGTATTTTAATCATGTTGTACATTAGAACTTTAGGCTTACTCATCCTACATAACAGCAATTTTATACTGTTTGACTAATACCTTCCTATTTCTCACACCTCTTGCCTTTGTTAACTACCCTTCTGTGGTTTTTGACTTCTATGTTGTTTGACTTTTTTAGATTTTACATATAAATGAGATCATGCAGTTTTTTTCTTTCTGTGCTGGTTTATTTCCCTAGTATAATGTCTTCCATGTTCATCCATGTTGCAAACGGCAGGATCTTATGCATGGCCTTCTTGATCTTGGAGTCATCGCAGCCTCACTACAGTATACATTTCTATTTTGCAAGTTTTTTTCTTTAGTTTTTAAATGTTTATTTTGAGAGAGAGTGCACACACATGAGCAGGAGAGAGGGACAGAGAAGAGGGAATCCTAAAGAGGCTTTGCATTGTCAGTGCAGAGCCCCATGTGGGGCTGCAGGGCTTGAACTCAGGAACTGTGAGATCAGGACCTGAGTCAAAATCGAGAGTCGGATGCTTACTGAGACACCCAGCTGACCCTATCTTGCTAAAATTTTAAAGCATTATATTGGCTGTACAAATTAATATTCATGAGGAGTTTGCTCATTATAAACGGTAAAAAATACGTAAATCAGTATTCATTGCTAAGAAACTTTCTTTTTGGGAGACTAGAATAAAATAATTTTAAATGTTATTTTTATATAGAATATTTTAAAAATAATTTCTAGTCTTTTCCATTAATTGTTTTATAACTTGGTTGGCGTAATAAAATGTGCCATCCAAATCTTACAAATTAATAAATGAGACAGTATATATTTAATATATTTTAGTTGTACTCACATTTAAGTTGTGAAGCTGAATATGCATGCATTGTCCCTGCCCTCCAGCTATTAAGTTAGCATGCTGCTTTAATCTTGCAGTAAATTGACCAGTGCATAAAAAATACCTCTACCCCCAAGCACTTAAGATGTGTAATAATAACAATACAGAAGAACAGATTCTTCTCCTTATATCCTTCCTGGTTAAGTTGCATCTAACTTAGTATAGAACAGCATGCTTCAAATTTATAGTAACCCATTAGTGGATTAGGAAATCAATTTGGTTTATAACCAACATTTTTTAAAAAAGATAAAAATTCTGCAAAATGTGCATGGGGATATACTGCATCTTGATGTAAAATACTCCTTCTGGATTTAAGTTAGAGATTTGAAAGGAAAAGAGCTGAACTAAGAATCAGGAGATTTGGGTTGTTCTTTAATTGACTGTGAACGTGGAGCAACTAATTTTCCCTTGGAAGATTTTTGTTTCCTCATGTGCAGAATAAGGAAGTTGGGCCAAATACACTGTCTCCTACCTCTTAAATCCTGAGTTATCAAATGCTACAATGTTCATTCACTCATTCAGCATGAGTGCTTGCTATGTCACAGGCATTAACAGAGATGTTGGGGTTATTAGTATTGGATATAAATTGCTGATTTCCTGATGCTTACATTGTAGCATCAGGGAACACAGCAGAAGGTAAAGTAAATAAAATATGTTAAGTGACAATATGGGCTGTAGAAAAGAGTAGTGCAGGGAAGGTGGATAAAGAGTCAGTGTAGGGGTTTGAGAGAGAGAGTGCAAGCAGGGGAGGGGCAGAGAGAGAGAGGGAGAAAGAATCCCAAGCAGGTTCTGCACTGACCACGGAGAGCCCAGTGTAGGGCCTGAACTCATGAACCGAACCGTGAGATTATGACCTGAGCTGAAGTTGGATGCTCAACCGGCTGAGCCACCCAGGCACCCCCAATGTGGGGGATTTTTCAACGTTTATTTATTTTTGGGACAGAGAGAGACAGAGCATGAACGGGGGAGGGGCAGAGAGAGAGGGAGACACAGAATCGGAAACAGGCTCCAGGCTCCGAGCCATCAGCCCAGAGCCCGACGCGGGGCTCGAACTCACAGACCGCGAGATCGTGACCTGGCTGAAGTCAGACGCTTAACCGACTGCGCCACCCAGGCGCCCCTGTGGGGGATTTTTTATATGGCGATCAGACAGGACATCACTGAGAAGTGACAACCAAGCAAAGATGAGGTGAGGTAGTAACCCATTCTCATATTTGAGGCAAAAATATGAAGATGAAACAGCAAGAACAAAGATCCTGAGGCAAGAGCATGGTTCATGTATTAAACTCTAATTAGAGTTAGAGCAGAAGCCAGTGGCTTAGACCAGGATGGACATGATAAGAAATGGTCAAGATTCCCGATTTACTTAAAAAAATTTTTTTAATGTTTTTATTATTTATTTTTGAGAGCGTGAGAGAGAGCATGAGCTTATTATTTATTTTTGAGAGCGTGAGAGAGAGCATGAGCAGGGGAGGGGCACAGAGAAAGGGGAGACACAGAATCTGAAGCAGCTCCAGGCTCTGAGCTGTCAGCACAGAGCCTGATGTGGGGCTTGAACTCAACCACCAGCTGTGATATGTGACCTGAGCCGAAGTCAGCCACCTAACTGAACCACCCAGCTGCCCCAAGATTCCAGATTTATTTTAGGGTACTGAGTCCAAGACACTTGCATACCATACACATCATTTTTTCATGGGGTCCAGTGAGTGGGTCCCAGAAACTTCAACCATATGCTCCAGTTAAAAACCCCTGCTGTTCCAAAAAAACAAATACTGCTAGAGTTTTGATTAAAATTATTTTAAAAATAAATGTATGCATATCGTGTTTTTTTAAGCTCCTTTAAGATTTTTATTAATCAGCATTCCCCATCTCCCCTCCCTCCACATTTCCTTCCTAGTGGGAACCTAGTATATGTCTTAGCTATGTGGAATTTTCTTCATATTTTCTGTTCTGGTAGATGAGGATTTAGTTATACCATTCTCTAATTCCTCTATCTTTCTATTCTCAGTAGATACATCACAGTTTTTTGGTTAAATCAATGGGCAGTGCTTACCTTATTGTGACACTATAAATATTGGTGATAGTAGGGCTCAGTTATTGACCTTTTCTTTCTTGAATAACTTCATTTTTCCTCCCTTGGAGTTAATAATCGCTGCACATTTAAAAATGCTTAGTGGGGCACCTGGGTGGGGTTAAATGTCCTGTTTCGGCTCAGGTCATGATCTTATGGTTTGTTGGTTTGAGCCTTGCATCGGGCTGTGTGCTGATAGTTCAGAGCCTGGAGCCTGCGTTGTATTCTGTGTCTCCCTCTCTGCCTCATCCCCGCTTGCGTTCTGACTCTCAAAAATGAATAAATGGTCAAAAAAAATTTTAACAAAAAAATTAAAATGCTTAGTAATATGAGTACTCGAATATTTAGTTTTATATCATCAAATATATTCATCTGTCAGTCTTTTTTTCCTGAAGTTCTTCATCCCTCTGAACATTGTTACCCAAATCCTTTCTGGACTGGTTATTTTCTAATCCTGACATATCTTGGGATTCCTTTCTCCCTCTCCTGTGTTATTCATTCTGTTCCTAAATTCAATTCCCCAGCCCCCATTTTATTGAGATATAATTTGACGTAGAGCCTTGTATTGTTTTTGGGTATATTCCCTCCTCTTTTTTAGATTAAGCCCTTAACTCGCAGAACACATTCTTTAGTAGCTGTGTAAGAAAGGGTACAAGGTAGGAAAATTCTTAAATATTTCTTTGTATGCGAGTGTATTTATTCTTTCTGCTTGACAGGTTTGGTACAGAATTCTAGAATAAGTAATCTGCAGTTGTTGGGAATTCTATTCTTTTTTTTTTCTTTTATGTTACCTTTTATTCTTTGTGGAAGTTGATAATATCTTTGTTCCCAGCATTTTATTTTATTTTTTAAAGTTTATTTATTTATCTTATTTTGAGAGACTTAGCAAGCAGGGGAGGGGCAGAGAGAGAGAGCATCTCAAGCAGGGTCCAAGCTGTCAGCACGGAGCCCAACACAGACGTTGAACTCAAATCGTGAGGTCTTGACCTGAGCTGAAGTCTGATGCTTAACCAACTGAGCCACCCAGGCACCCCTTTGTTCCCAATATTTTAAAAGATTGTAGTAGTGCAACTTGGTGTGAGGTTTTTAAGTATCTATTGATTCTACCTGTGAAACCTGACCAGAGATTCTTTTAAGCTTTTTTTTAAAGTTTATTTATTTATTTTGAGAGAGAGAGACTATGAGCAGGGAAGGGGCAATGAGAGAGGGAAAGAGAGAATCTCAAACAGGATCCATACTGTCATCGTGAGTTCAACCTGGGGCTCCAGCCCGTGAACCTAGCAATCATGACCTGAGCCAAAACCAAGAGTTGGATGCTTAACTGACTGAGCCACCCAGGCACCCTGACCTCAGAGATTCCTAAATTCATGTTCTTTAGAGATTTAAGCTTCTGCCTGGGAGCATAGTTTTACTGGTAACATGGTGGTGAGTGGGAGGGGTAGATCCCACTACAGTATCCCAACTTCACTATATAGCCTATCAGCCAGCCCTTCTATTTTCAGTTCTTTGCCTTACTTCCATCTTGAGTACTTCATGCCCTTAATCTTTAGGCCTCTGAGATTCTGCAGGGCAAAACTGCTGCTTTCCTTTGGTATTTCCTTCTTTAAGCCTTTCTTCCTCTTTGTTAAGTCAGTTACCCCTTCCTACTTGTTTCATTGCTTGAAATCTTAGGTCTTGTTCATTTCTCCCCTGGTTCTCTGTCTTTGTGGCATATTTCTTTAGACAGTTGAGGTTTTTGACGTGGAGAAGAAATAGTCTATAGTTAATTCCTGTTGTCATAAGTAGAGATTTTATTTTTTTTAGTTTTTTTTAATGTTTATTTATTTTTGAAAGAGAGAGAGACAGAGTGTGAGTGGGGGAGGGGCAGAAAGAGAGAGGGGAAGACACAGAATCAAGCTCCGAGTGATCACAGAGCCCAATGCGGGGCTTGAACTCGTGAACGGCGAGATCATGACCTGAGCTAAAGCCAAACGCCAAACCTAATGAGCCACCCAGGCGCCCCTCGTAAGTAGAGATTTTAAGTGTTTTTTGACTCCAAGAGTTTTTTTCTGCATCGATTTTAATGATTTCAGCTTGGATAATAATTTTAAATGACTTTAAGATAAAAACAGCATGAGAGATACTGGAGTGTCACCCCTGTGCTTGCATACCTGTTGCATTTTGTAACGTAAAACTGCTTCAGGACAACCTGAGTGCTTGTGTGAACACCTACTTACATCACTCCCTAGCTCTGTACAATTTAGATCCTCATTACTTGTTGAATTATGTTTTTAGGAATTACAGTATATATATATCTTGTCTGTGGTCTGGCCTTAAAGTATTTGTAATAGTTTCTGTTATAGAATTTTAGGTATTACTATCAGTAATAGATGCTGATAACTTCAGTAGGTAACATTTTTTTAGTATTTTCTATGTGCCATGTCATGAAATACTGTACATGGGTTATATCATATATCATTTTTACAAGAAGACTGTTTTCCCCCAGTAAATTGTTTTTTGTGTGTATAATAGGTTTATTTTCTTGGAATCAGGAGTAGGGTAAGAATCATGGCCTATGTGCTACCTTGGCTTTTTGTTTTTATTTATTTTAATTTTAAAAAAATACTTTATTTTTAAGTAATCTTTACACTCAATGTGGGGCTTGAACCCATAACCTCGAGATCAAGAGTCGCACACTCCACCGACTGAGCCAGCCAGGCACCCCTATATTTATTTATTTTAATTATAGAAGTAATTCATGTTCATTCTGAAACCCAAGAATACATTTTATGTTTTACAGAATATAAATTTTTTTTTTTTTTCAACGTTTATTTATTTTTGGGACAGAGAGAGACAGAGCATGAATGGGGGAGGGGCAGAGAGAGAGGGAGACACAGAATCGGAAACAGGCTCCAGGCTCCGAGCCATCAGCCCAGAGCCCGACGCGGGGCTCGAACTCACGGACCGCGAGATCGTGACCTGGCTGAAGTCGGACGCTTAACCGACTGCGCCACCCAGGCGCCCCTATGTTTTACAGAATATAAACCAAAACCAATATGCATGATTATTAAAATTTGGGGCCTATTTCATTTTTATGTTCAATAAATTTACAAAGTAAATATACTAAGTAGTTAAAAAGAAAAAAATCCAGGTAACTTCACGTTAAAAACAGCTATGATGTACTCTAACTAAACCACTATTGTAGTGTGAATACGGTGTTTTACTGCACAGGTTGTCTTCAGTTCTGCAGCATATACTACAGCATGTACTGTTGATGATTCACATTTCTTGCCACTTAGCCCTCACCAATGAACAGAAACAAACTTGTGGCTTCTGTTTAAGATTTTGCTTCTGGTCTTTTACATAAAGTTGACCTTTGGGGCGCCTGGGTGGCTCAGTTGGTTGAGCGTTCAACTTCAGCTTGGGTCATGACCTCACGGTTTGTGAATTTGAGCCCCTCGTTGGGCTCTGTGCGGCCGGCTCAGAGCCTGGAGCCTTCTTGGGATTCTGTGTGTCCCTCTCTCTCTGCCCCTCCCCCAGTCATGCTTTGTCTGTCTCTGTCTCTCTCTCACTCTGAAAAATAAATAAACATTAAAAAAAATTATTTTTAAGTTGACCTTTGATCAACATTGATATGAACTGCACAGGGTCCACTTACAGGCAGATTTTTGGGGGAGAACTGCAGTACAGTACTGCAAATGTATTTTTCTTATGATTTTCTTAATAACATTTTCTTTAGTTTTATTGTAAGAATACAGTATGTAACACATACACAAAATATGTATTAATCAACTGTTTATGCTAGTGATAAGTCTTCCAGTCAACAGTAGGCTATTAGTAGTTAAGTTTTGAGGGAGTCAAAAGTTATGTGTGGATTTTTGACTGCATGGGGTGGGGGGGGGGGTGGTGCCCCTAACCCCCATGGTATTTTACGAGTCAACTATAATGAGGTTTTAAGCCTATTTCATAGCTGTTTAAAAATATCTGTTCCTTGTTTATTGAGTATAGAGTCTCCCTTGAGCTAATTTTGTTTCAGATCTCTTACAGCCCTACTATTTATCTAGTTGATGTGTTAATTTCTTACACCATAATTATGGTTTTGATCTTTTCTTTTTGGGGGTTTAATTTTTTAAATTTCCTATTTAAAGCTATAAGTGGAATTTTTAGGAGACATTAAGTTTATTATGATTAAGATTTTGACATAGTGTAATTGTATTCAATTGCAGGTAGTTCATATACTTAACATTTTTTTTTACTAGTTTTCACATATTCAGTTTTTTCATCAGATTTATCAAGGTATATATAATAAAACTCACCCTTTGTTAATTGCATAATTCAATGAGTTTTAGCAAATGTATAAGGTACTGTAACTACTATAATCAAGCTATAGAACCTTTTTTAATCCCAAGAATTCCTCTGTGCCCTTTGCAGTCGGTTCTTCTCCCCTCCACTACCTCTTGGTAATCACTGATCTCATTTCTATTCTTCTAGTTTTGCCTTTTCCAAAAAGTTATAAAAAAGAAATGTCAAAAAATAAAAGCCTTTTGTCCCTGACTTTTTAAAGTTAGCATAATGCTTTTGAGATTGATCCATGTTGGTGCTTTTTATTGCAAGATAGTAATAATTCATTATACTGATACACCATAACTTGTTTATCCTTCTTCAGTTGATAGACATACTGGTTTTTTCCAGTTTGGGGTTATTAAGAGTACAGCTACCGTGGGGCTTCTGGCTGGTCAGTTGGGTAAGCATCTGACTCTTGATTTCCGCTCAGGTCATGATCCCATGGTGCGTGAGATTGAGCCCTACGTCGGGCTGCACACTGACAGTGCAGGGCCAGCCTTTAGTAATTTAGCCATTAATAAATAGATCTACATCTGTTATATGTCTGTTGTATCTCATTGTGATTCTAATTTGCATTTCCCTGATAAATGATTTTGAAAAACCTTTGTATGTTTATTTGCATCGATCTGGTGAAGCATCTTTTCCAGTCTTTTGAGTTGTTTTTATCATTGAGTTGTGTTTCTGAATATAAGCACTTTATCAGATACGTGTTTTGCAAATACTTTTGCAAAATATTTGCAAAAGACAGACTGTTGCTTATCTCTTTTCATTTTTTCAATGTTTATGTATTTATTTTTGAGAGAGAGCAAGAGCAAGTGGGGGAGGGACAAAGAAAGAGAGGGAAACAGAATCCCAAGCAGGCTCTGCCCTGCCAGCAGAGCCTGACATAGGGCTTAAACTCACGAACCCGCAAATTCACGAACCGTGAGATCACGACCTGAGTCAAAATCAAGAGGCTTATTAACTGACTGAGCCACCCAGTCATCCCTTGTCTGTTCATTTTCTTAACAGTTTCTTTAAAAGAGTGGGAATTTTTAATTTTGGTAAAGTCCAGTTTATCAATCTTTTTCTTCTAAAAAAATTTTTTTTAACGTTTATTTTGAGAGAGAGAGAGACACAGAGCAGGAGTGGGGGAGGGGCAGAGAGAGGGGGAGATACAGAATCCGAAGCATGCTCTAGGCTCTGAGCTGTCAGCACAGCACAGAGCCATATGCAGGGCTTGAACCCACAAACTATAAGATCATGACCTGAGCCGAAGTCAGCCACTTAACCAACTGAGCCACCCAGGCGCCCCTATCAATTTTTTTCTTTTATGATTTATGCTTTTTTGTTGTTATCTAAGAAACCTGTGCCTAGCCCAAAGTGAAAAGAATTTTTCTCCAAATGTTTTCTTCTGGAAGCTTTACAGTTCGATGTTTTACATCTAGGTCTATGATTCATTGAGTTAATTTTTTAAATATAGTATGAGGTAAGAGTCCAATTTTATTTTACATATGGATGTTCTCAAATTTTTAAGTTGTTGTATTTTTCACTATTATCTCAAAAAATTTGTTCTGGTTTTATTTCCTTGATGGCATGTACTATTACATCAATATAAAATACCATATTTTCTTAAATTTTATTTGTAGTGATATTATTGCCATGCCTCTATTTTTTATTATGTGTTATATATATGTATGTGTGAGTGTGTGTGTATATGTATATATATGGATAGATGGATGTAAATAAACATACAAAGGCTTTTCAGAGTCATTTATCAGGGAAATGTGAATTAAAATCACCATGAAAATATATATATATATATATATATATATATATATATATGAAAATAAATATATATATATTTAATTCTAGAGGTAGAATTGTTCAGTGTATTTCTGTGGTGGACTGCTTTTCTTTTTCTTCCTTTAATGCCCATTTTGGAGGTCCAGGTTACCTCTGATTTGGTCTGCTTTTCTCTTTGACTGTGGTAAGAGCTCTCCTGAGTGATTTTCATCTGGTTAAAAGCAATTCTCAGGGTTTCACTAAGTACTTATTAATGCTTTAATTATGTCCCACTCTTCCACTTAAAAAGAATAATTATTCAGCCTATCTCAAATTCCTTTAAAGTTTAAATGATGTCATTTGTTAAGAGCTTTATTATTTATCCAGTTTTTATGTTTAAATTAGATTCTTATAGGTAAGCCTGCCTACCTGGTACAGATTTCTGCATGTGGGCCTAATATTACTGATTTTGAGATTCACGTGTAATTTTTTTTGTAGATAAGACACTTCTGAATATTTGAATATTTCAAATAGGAAATGTATGATTAACCATCAATGATTAATTTTTATTGCTCTGAAGACAATTTCTCCGAAGTTTTGAAAGATAGGATAGGAGTTTGAGAGAGAATACTCAAATAGTGATCTAGGTTTCAACAGAGCCACGAGTAATATTTGGGCAAGGAGCACCAAAGAAACCCTTAGAAAAGTATTTCAAACTATGATGTGACTTACCAGTAAAATTTAGTAACAATATCCACCATTGGGAGTCTTCTTTAATTATTTTTGCTAGGTAAATATTAAGTTCAGTTCTTTTTCTTTTTTTTTTTCTTTAAGTTTATTTTTGAGAGAGAGCACGCACATGCGCATGAGTAGGACAAGGGCAGAGGGATGGAGAAAGAATCCCAAGCAGGCTACGCACTGTCCGTGCAGAGCCCCATGTGGGGTTCTATCCATGAGAGGCTTGAACTTAGGAACCATAAGGTCATGACCTGAGCCAAAATCAGGAGTTGGACACTTACCTGACTGAGCCACCCAAGTGCCCCTAACTCAGTTCTTTTTAGCTACTAATGGTGTTTATATGCAGTCAAATAAATGAAACATTAAAATAGTTTAATCTTCTAAAATAAAAAATCGTACATTTTAGTGCCTTGACGAAGCCCCCAGTTGCCCACTCATTTTACAGTCTAAATGTGTGTACTAAGTAGATTTGTTCTTTTCATTTTTTCCCAGATGTGGTGGTACAGTAGGAGCTATTCTGACATGTCCACTGGAAGTTGTAAAAACACGGCTGCAATCATCTTCTGTGACGCTTTACATCTCTGAAGTTCAGTTGAACACCATGGCTGGAGCCAGTGTCAACCGAGTAGTGTCTCCTGGACCTCTCCATTGCCTAAAGTGAGAGCACAGTATTCGTGAATCTTGTTTTTTTTAGTCTGTTTACCTTAGTGATGCCCCTGTGTTTTGTTCATTTATATTCTGCCACATTTAAAGAGGTTTTTTACAAACTTAATAACAGAGTTACTCAATTATATTCGTCAGAAATGATCATCCCTAATGGAGAAGAATAGTTAGTTGGATAATATAAAATGTAATATTATTTCCAAATCATGTGTATTTGGAATATTTTTCTACATTTATCCTGGATTTATTTTCTAAAGCTATTATAGGTATTCTATTTTGGATTATTTATTTATCTTTGAAATGTGATAGTGTTAAATGCTAACTCTTTGTGTATGTGCTTTTAATTTTCCAAGTACTGACATACTGACACAAGTAAGTACATCCAATTAATAGCAGTCTGTGATTTTTCTATAACCTAAACATAACTGAGATTTAAAGCAGAATTCTGCTGATTTTAACAGACCATTCACTGTTTGCTTGAAATTTTTTGGTGGTTTGAAAAAGATTTGTTTTTACATTTTACCATACTTAATTATATTGCAAATTAGATTTGAAATTTCAAAACTACTGAAATTAGGTTTTACGTGTTCAGACTTAGGTATGTAACTCGTATCTGCCTTATCAGGTCACTTGGGACATGATCTGTTTGAACTTAGTTCAGTAGTGTTTATTTTGTGGTAGCAAATAAACTCATACTGTGTGTTTACCGTGGTTACCAAAAGATTTCATCAGTCTTTTCTTTTTAAACTTATCTAAGTACATGGAGAGGTAGAATAAAATTGCTACCAATTAATGAAAGTTATAAATATCTGATGAGTAATAGTATTATCAATCCTGATTAGTAATATCTTGATTAAAAATAGAATATTTTATCTACTAATAATAGGTTATTTAAATATCATGATTTTGCCTTTATTACCATTGATTATCTCTCCTAAACTTCTTCCTTTGACCTTCGTAACAGTACTGTATTTTTTGTCTTCTTTTTCAGTGGTTTTGCTTTCTCTGATTTTCCTCAGCATTAGGAATCCCTCTCTGCTTCATTTTAATTTGTTTTTCAGGCCCTCTTATAAGAGCTAATTTAACATGTTTCACCTATCCTCAGTGTTGAGGTGACTTCCAAGTCTGCATTCTCTGCCTTAACATCTCTTTACTCTCATTCCCATTGTTTCCCTGTTCAGGCTCTGTCCCAGTCAGTCTGATTCATGGTTGCTTTTTTTTTTCCTAACATCTTTATTTGAGGAATAATTCACATACCATAAAATTCACCCATGTAAAGTGTAAAATTCATTTTTAATATATTAACAGAGTTGTGCAACTATCATCACCTTCTAAATTTTGAACGTTTTCATCATTCATCACCAAAAGAAAGCCTTATCTTGTTAGCAGTCACTTCTCATTTTCCCTCTCTTCTCTCCCCCTATCCTCTATCCCTAGGCAACTCCTAACCTACTTTCTGTCACTGTACATTTGCTTTATCTACTCATTAGTTGATAGACATTAGGTTGTATCCACTTTGGGAGTATTATGAATAGAGCTATTATAGACATACACATTTTTATTTTGGGGGGATATACTAGGAGTGGAATTGGTGGGTCATATGATGACTTTATGTTTCACATTTTGAGGAACTGTCACACAGCTTTCCAGAGTGGCTGTATCATTTTACATTCCCACCACCAGTGAGTGAGATTTTCAATTTCTGCATTGTTTTACTGTCTTTTTTTATTAAAACCATCCTAGTGAGTGAAGTGTTTCATTGCTTCTTAACCAGCAACTTTAGGGATCCCCTGCTGGGCTCCCTTAGTTTCCTAGGTAGCTCATGGATGAACTTCAAGAGCTCAATAAATTACATGAAATTGTTTGCAAAATTGTGAGTGTTAGCAAATGTGTATTTTTTTAAAAGAACATTTACTACCTTCCTTAATTTCTCAAGGGGATTTATGATACAGAAAGGGCTAACAAGCATTTAATCTTTAAAATGTGCTCTATAATTTGTTATTTTTAACTCTGCTTCTGTCTAATCTAGTTTTATCAAAAGGGTTTCCGTATCACCTGTGTCAGTCGTCTGAAGGCATGGTAAAATGCAAATTACTGAGCATTGTCCTATACCTATTGAATCAGAATACTTGGAGGGTGAGATCAGAGCAATTTGTGTGCTTTGGGGGGTTTTGTGGGTGGTTTTTTTAGTTGTTTTTTTTTTTTAATTTCAAGTTAGTTAACATATTGTGTAATAATGATTTCAGGAATAAAATTTAGTGATTCATCATTTATGTATAACACCCATGCTGAAATTGGCATTTTAAAAAACACTCCATCAGTAATCAATATTAAGATTTATCAAGTGCTTACTGGGAGCCAGGTGCTCTTTTAAGCACTTTATATATTAATTTACTTATTCCTCACAGTAACCCCAAAAAAGAGTACTGTTTTTCTCTGTTTACTGCTGCTGTAAATAAAGATAAAAGACATTACTTTATGTTCTTATAACTAGTCATTTACCAAAACTGGGCTTCATATTAAGAAGTCTGGCCCCATAATTCAGGCCTTTATTGAACCATTATGCTCAACTGCCTTTTAAGAAATTATTCTGTGTATAGGTGGTTGAGAACCACTGCCCTAGCATATTAACTCTAAGTTAAAATAAGTTAAAATAGCTATTCTCTTTGTTTCTTCTCACTTTCAAAACTTAATACCTCACCCTCAGAAAGGCTTCCTCTTCCTTTCCCTGCTGGGCATATTAATCTAGCTTGTATAGCATTTGCTTATTAATATAGTCTGTTGAATGGTTTCAGTATAATTCTTTTTTCCACAACTGGTTATCAAATTTCTCAGTGGCAGGTGCCTTACCTTCTTTCTATCTACTTTGCTCAGTTTTTATACAGTAAGTATTCAATATAGTAAATGTTAAATGAATAGAGAGAGAAGTGGTAACAGGCTAACCATTTTAGTACCCTAAAGGAGGTTAGGGTGACAAATTTTGACAGCATTTCACAGGAATGGTTGTATGAGATAATGTTGCAGTACTGAGAGAATTGTCTGATACCAAGAAAGGACCCCAAATACTAGATGGGGAGCTGCATTTCTAATTGGGAATTGAATTTGCTGGTAAAGATGGTAAAATGGAGGATATCGAAGATCATAGTAGCATGATCATATGAAAATAAATGTAGAAATTATACTGTAGTCTTTAAAAGTTTTAGGAAAGAATCTGATTGGAGTTCTTTTTACTATCATTTATCAGTCTGTGCTGTGTCAGGAAAAACAGATGTTCACAAGTAAGAAAAACTGACCAGAAAAGCACAACATCATAGTAGAAACGTATGGGTTTAAAAGTCTAAGTTTGCTATACAGATAAAGTACTAGACTTTGAAAGACATTTCCTTTCTAAATAACATTTTTCTCTTTCAGGGTGATCTTGGAAAAAGAGGGGCCTCGTTCCTTGTTCAGAGGATTAGGCCCCAATTTAGTGGGGGTGGCCCCTTCCAGGTAAAGAATTTTTTTAAGTTAAGCAAAATTGTGGCAGTCTTTCTTGTTTCAAGCTTAATGACAGAAGATGCTGAAGAGAAGTCAAGGTGGTAAGGATAAAGCACTAGGGTGTAAAGAACAGACATCTGTAACCATCCAAAAAGATGGGCAGTTTGCACCATGTGGAGGTCATTGGGAAGCAGTTTTTGTACCAAGTTTCAAAAGGCAAAAACCAAACTAAAGGAACCAGCAGTGAGAAGAATACCTAGAACTCTAGAACTAACCCTATTTTTTGGATTCTAGGACAAGCTAAACAGGTAGAATGGTTTCATTGCCTATTAAACCAAAAAGGCCTTAATACATTAGTCATTTTTCTCTGCGGTCCTTTTGTCTTAGACTTTCTTCTTCCATGAAAGAATACTGTAGAGTTTACATTCAGAATGAAAATGCAAATCTAGCTCTCTGTATCCCATGTACTAAGTCCATGTCTTATTATTTATTGGGTTTCAGGTTTTTAGGGGCTCTTTTCTCTCTTAAAAAACTATACTAAAAATTTTACCCTTACTGTAGAAATTTTAAAAAATGTATAGCATAAAGCTTGACATTCCATCTTAAACATGTCACCTCTTGTTGCTGTATGCCTTCCTGCAGATACTTACTCTTCTCTTTACAATAACTATTGTTAAAACAGTTTGGTGTATAGTCTTCTGTTAACTTTTCTGGCTTATCGTGTATGTAAAATGTATAATATGTATACTTACCACCATTTACATTAATTTTTTTCTTTTATAAATTTACTTACTTAAATTCAAGTTGGTTAACATACAGTATAGTATTGGTTTCAGGAGTAGAACCCAGTGATTCATCACTTAGGTACAACACCCGGTACTCATCCCAACAAGTGCCCTCCTTTTTTTTTTTTTTTTTTTTTTTAATTTTGTTTTGAATGTTTATTTATTTTTGAGAGAGACAGAGACAGAATGTGAGTGGGTTAGGGGCAGAGAGAGAGGGAGACACAGAATCCAAAGCAGGCTCTAGGCTCCGAGCTGTCAGCACAGAGACCGACATGGGTCTCCAACTCACGAGCTGTGAGATCATGACCTAAGCCAGAGTCGGACGCTCAACCAGTTGAGCCACCCAGGTGCCCCAAGTGCCCTCCTTAATGCTCATCGAGAGTCTAGCCCATCTCCCCCCACCCACCTCCCCTCCAGCAACCCTCAAGTTTGTTCTGCATTTAAGAGTCTCTTATGGTTTGCCTCCCTCTCTGTTTTTGTCTTAATTTTTCTTTCCCTTCCTCTGTGTTCATCTATATTAATTTAATCATATTAAAAGTAGTTCACGAAATTTGCCTTGAAGCTTTTTCCATTGGAAATCATATAGGTTTTTTTTTTTTAAATTGCATAGTATGGCTATTCTGTCATTAATAAGTATTCCCTTACTGATAAAACTTTTAGATTTTTCAGATTTCCACATTTTTTTTCTGTTAAACAGTGGTTTTGTCAACATAGCTGTACTTTTATCTTTGAGTATCTAAGCAAGTGTATTTCTTTATGATATTTACTTAAAAGTTAAAATTTCTATATAAAAGAACATAGGCCTATTGTAAATTAATATTGTTCAACTGCCTTCTAAAAAGGTATTTCATATTTTTATTCTCAAGTGGTGAATTAGTTGCTCATTATCCATATACTACTCATGTTGATAACTATTCATGTCTTTTAATACTCGCTAAAGAGACCAAACGTGATTTTCACTGTTTTGATATACATTTGTTTAATTTTTGGTATAGTCACACCATCATTCTTATAATTATTTGCCATTTGTATATCACTTCCATGAATTACCTGTATATATTCTTTGCCTGTCTTCTCATTAAGAGGTCTTTTTTCTTTTTTCTTATTCATTTCTAGGAATGCATTGTATATACCTCTTCACAATTCATCATCTTTAAATGTATTTTTTTCTTACTCCTAAAGTAGAATGTTTATGTTTTGTTTTTGAGAGAGAGAGCACAAGTGGGGGAGACAGGGAGAGAGGGCATCTTAGACTGGCTTGATCCCATGACTCTGGGATCATGACCTGAGCTAAAATCATGAGTCAGACGCTCAATTGATGGAGCCACCCAGGCACCTCAGCATGTTTCATTTTAAATTATATTAATTTCCATTTTTCTTCAGCACATTTAAAAAGGCACAACAGGGGCGCCTGGGTGGCGCAGTCGGTTAAGCGTCCGACTTCAGCCAGGTCACGATCTCGCGGTCCGTGAGTTCGAGCCCCGCGTCCGGCTCTGGGCTGATGGCTCAGAGCCTGGAGCCTGTTTCCGATTCTGTGTCTCCCTCTCTCTCTGCCCCTCCCCCGTTCATGCTCTGTCTCTCTCTGTCCCCAAAATAAATAAAAAACGTTGAAAAAAAAATATTTAAAAAAAAAAAAAAAGGCACAACAGTGAGACTCTGGCTCTTGTACTTGTTTGCATATTATGTTCCTTATTAGACAGATAATCAGGATTGTTGGGAAATAATAGGATATTTGATGCAGCAAGCAGGTAATTCAGAGCCTGGAAAGCAAAACAATGAGGAAGTAGTTGAGAGGCATAAAGTCATAGTCAATAAGTTAATGGGAAATATTTACAGATTTAATGAAATGTTTACAAACATTAAAAAATATGACATGATAGGGCTGATTTCTTTGGAATTGTGTCTATTTAAGGATACTGTGAACTACTCTGTGTATAATGTAGATTAGAATATACCACAGTATCTCAAATTTGTTTAATATATTTTGATTAATTGGGTCAGTTCTACAACCCTCTCCTCACTTAAAAATTGTTATATATATATATATATATGATATATTGTATCTTAATAGTTTATATTAATATAAACTAATTATATTAATTACATATTTAACAATATTTTTTTAAGTGCTCATGCCATATTTACTTAACTCAAGTGTCTTTAATTAAGCTTTATCATTACATAAGCCTTCCAGCCTTATGTGTTTTCCCAATATCAAAATCTTCTACAAATACTTTTTATTTTAGTTGCTGTGAAAGTATTGGGGCTGGGGTAGTGAGTGTCTTTTTGTTAGAGGATGCTTTGCATTTGATTAACTTCACATCAAAGTTTGTCTTTTTCTTTCTTTTTTTTTTTTTTTTAATTTTATTTTGAGAGAGAGACAGCATGCAAGTGGGGGAGGGACAGAGAGAATCCCAAGCAGGCTCTGTACCACTAGTATGGAGCCTGATGTGGGGCTCGAACCCATGGACTGAGATCATGACCTGAGCCGAAACCAAGAGTTGGACACTTAACCACCTGAGCCACCAGGCGCCCCAGAAGTTTGTCTTTTTCTTAATGAGTCATTGTAAGAAGTACTTCAGGATCTTCATGGAAAAAATACAGAAATTATAGAAATAATATAGAAATTAACCTGAGGTTATGTGAGACTTGGCTAAGACTTTGTTTTTAGATTTCTCTAAAATTATAAAGATTAATTTACTTGTCATTTAAATCTTATGAATTTAAGCAACATGCTTGTTGATAAAATTTAAATCTTTATTTTAGAGCAATATACTTTGCTGCTTATTCAAACTGCAAGGAAAAGTTGAATGATATATTTGATCCGGATTCTACCCAGGTACACATGATTTCTGCTGCAATGGCAGGTATGAATATCTAATATTAAAAGGCAAAAAAGTTTCCAAAAGCTAGAGACTTAATACTGAATTACGATGAATTTACATTGTACATTTGTACTTTTAAGACAATGTTCTCTTCATTGATTAGCATCTACAAGCATAATTCTTAAATTTATTAGTATATAGTAAATTTCATCAGGAGGTATATGTAAAATCTGATACCAGTTGGCATTTTTGTAATTAGGTTTGTGATAGCATACAGGTAATATAATATTTACATTGTCTTGTGTAGTCCACTGTATATTTAGTGATCATTTTTAACAGTTTAAAGAATCCAACCATAATTACATATAAATAAGTTATGGAGCTATAATTTACTCTTCTCTCCTCAATTTCTGTTAGTGCCTTTTCCCTTTTTGCTGCATGTTTTGGCTTCTGTCTGAAATGTGCCGGCAGTTCTTGGTAAAGTATTCATTTTGTCCTGTGCTCAAATGCTGAAGTTTTTGTGATGTATTATTGATAACTAAGAGTCACTAATTTATGTATTTTGAAATATATGTTTAGCACTCCATATAAATCACACTAGATAGCACTTGAAATTTAGGCAACGGCTATGTGTACATGCCTGCTGTAGAAATGTTTTCCAGGGACTCTTCTATCATTATTATTGGGCATATATGATTCTGAATCAAAGCAGCTAGTTCTGGGCCTCTGCACTGCTTTAAAGATAAACTAGGAGATTGATTTGACTAGTCTGGTTTTGGAATCATTTGTTGCAATGCATGTTAGACAAAGCCACGACCTTTGTTTGGTTCATTCTCTGCAGTTTTCTGAGATTCATTGCGTATTTAACCATACCTCATGTTTCCAAATTATACTATGACTTTATTAAGCAGATTATGACTACTTTCATCAACTGTTGAGCAGTAAATGGAGTGTCAATTACGTGTTTAATGAGTGCTTTAAACTGTTAACCATTTTCTGTTTAGAAATAAATTGGATCAATTTGAACCACATACTTTAACAAACTAAGTGTAAGTTGGAAATAACTAATTTCTAAAAGGTCAATAGCCGTAATAATCTACCATATACTTTACAATTATTCTCAAGTCTTTTTATACTCGGTAATTGTTGACTGACTTGTTGAAGTTTTAAAGCTGGAAGGAAAAACCTTAGAGGTCAAGGTAGTAAACTACTCTTATTTACCCATGAGGAGAGATCTTGGGCAAGTTACACAGTTTGTATGAACCTCTCTTACCTTATCCTAGGGATGTAGATTGCGCTACAAAGATTTGGATTTTGAGAATTAGTTCTTTAATACCATAGAGATCATCTAGTTACAACCAGAATTTTTTTTAATGTACTTTTTTATAGATGTTGAATATGAATAGAAATGATTTTCCCTCTACAAATTTGAGTGGTATAAGGTAAAAGTTAGTGGCTAGTTTCAAATTATATAACCACTGTATTAGGATCTTTAAGAATGTATTTCTGGATTACCAGTGTTTATGTTTTTGTTTTTTAAACCCAGAAAATTATTAAAGAAATGTTAATCTTTCTTTTTTTTTGTTTTGTTTTGGAAGACTTGAAGTCAAGAAAGTAGATGAGTGGTCATTTTTATTTGAGGATAGTTGTTATATATTCAGTGGTGCAAATTTAGGGTTTCAGAATATCTTGATTCCCAATGGAACATCTTTTTTCATTAGGATAGCTCATCAGAATTTATTACTATTTTTGTATCATGTTGCAAAGAATTTCAGTGGAATTGTCATTTTGTACTTTTTTCTCAAATGTGTACAAATGTCAACTCATAGTTTTATATCTATACGTTGATACGATTTTCCAACTTGAATTCCTTGAGTTTTTGTAAATTGATGGTCCTATTGTTCAGAGATTATTACACTATATACTTATTGTGTAATTTGCAAATACTTCTTCCATTTGTTTACAGTTACATTTTTCTGAGAATTGTGCTTTCAGAGCTTCCTCGCACTATTCATGAGCATTAACACTTAGCTTCGCAGTTTTTATACATAACTACATGGTTGGTGAAACTGAATGGTCCCTGTGCAGACTCATTAAGGGAGCCTTTTGCCCCCTTCATTCTTGAAATAATCTAGACCAGATTGCTCTGGTTTTTCCTCAGCATTACTTTTAGAAGTCTTCTAAATATGAATTGGGGGTACAAAGTGCTTAGAGGCAGTCATGTGAAAAATTGTTTTTTAACTGGCTATTAAAAAAAATGCTAACCTTGTCATGTTAGTATCAAAAAGTGCACTAAAATAGACTGTAATGATATTGCCTGCAAGATTTTGCCACATCAAACAAAACATTAAGGATTTACTAGTAGACCTTGTATGTAATTTTTATTCCAGGTAGCCTGTTGATTTTGTATTTTATCCTCATGAACTCAAGTGTTCAGATAGTAAAACTTTTTTCTCAAAATGACAGTTAATTTAAGGTGGATCTTATTCTGGCTTTAGTGTTTCAAGAGAAGACTATAGGAATTTATAAACCTAAATCTGGAGGTATAAATTAAAAAATTATTTCCAATTGGAAGGCTATTTAATCAAATTAAGTATTGTTGAGTCTTTATGTTTTACCTGTTTTTTTTCCCTTCCCTACATGTAACCTTTATCAGATTGAGAGTATTTATTTCGTTGAGGTTATTTGTATATTTTTGTTTAAATGAACTTGCTTATCTCTATGCATATCCCTAGACACAAGTATGCATACAAAAAATAGTATTGTTTCTTTATAGCGATTCCTAATTTTCAAAAGTTTTTATCTGGAATATATATGCTTTTCTATACAACATTACAGATTTAAATGAAATGAATTCTGATTTTTATTGGATTAGATATTCAAACATTATCACTATATTTTTAAAATACTAGTAATGTAATCATTTGTCATTTATAGCCTACCTGATGGGTCTTATTTGCTTTTATTTAGCATTCACTGTTATTTTTCAAGATACCTTTCTATCTAACTTAGTTTATTATTAAAGATTAAGTTTTACTCATTACAAAGAAATTTTGTCTTGCCTATATAAAATATATTTTTTAATATTTTTCCATGGCAGTTTATTCAGCCAAATGGATATTTAGACAGATGTTTTGTGTGTTTGTATGTAAACATTCTTCCTGTTTTTTGTTTTGTAGAACACAAGAAATTAAATATAAAATAATCCAAAATATTCCATAAAAATGGATGTGCAATATTATTGGCCATAGTGCAAAGGTGAAAGGTATTATTCTAGCAACATATGCTTTATTTTATTTTAAAAAATTATAAATTATTACAAAATGTTACTTGAATATTCTGGGTTCTTTTTTAAGATTTACTAAGCAAAAAGGATTTACTAAGTAAGCTGATGGTTAAAGTATAGAAAATTGTGATTTCATCTCTGATGGTAGATAACTATGATTAGAAAATGGGATATAACAATCCCTTCTAAATATTTTCTTAGATTCCCCATTGACAAGGTTAGCATTTTTTTTCTTTAAGGCAAAATTCATCTTTTAGGTAAGTATTTGGACTCTGAAACTGCTGCAGATGGCAGAATTTTCAGTACTCGGTGCATTTTTTTAAAAAAATTTATGGCCCATTCTGATATTCCTTTTTGTTTTTTAACTTAAAATTTTCAAAAAAGTTAGATCTCACAGTAAATATTTCTGAAATCCTTCCAATGGGATTCATTTTGTACACATGTTTCTGATGAGGTCACTGCTTGTTGTTATGATACAGAAAAGCCTGTGTCTATTTTAGGCATTTACTGTACATTTCTCCCGAGAAAAGAGTGAGATCGTGTCATCTCATGCTCCCCATCCGCAGGTCACTTCCTGTAGAAATATGGACTAACTTAAACCTCGTGAGTACTGATCTGAGCATCTCTTGCAGCCTCTAGTTTTAAGAAACACACCCTGGGAATTTATGATAGCTATGGAATTAATAGAAGGCGGGAAGAACTTTTATTTCCTGAATTTGTGTGTGCGTTCTGAGTATTTTATAAAACTTTAATTCTGATCCCTTTATACTATTCCTTCTAGAAGGAAGAATGGGGGTAATTTTTCAGTCATCGTATAATAAAAGCCTGGGGTCTTCAGCTTGGCCATAATAGCCTTGACCTCCAAAGAATTTGATGACAGTATTTAAGATAAACATAGTTGTAAAGGTATACCATCCTACAGCTTTCAGGAAAAATAATAGTTCTCTTTGCTTAGCATAACATATTTTAAAAGTCTAATACAGTGCTCTCTATTCTCTTGTCTGTTGATACTTACTAGCTTTCTACTTCCTTGCAAAAATAATCTATCTACATTACTTTCCAATAAATGCAGGTTAAGAATATGTGGGATCTAAGCTGTTTTAGTTTTAATTGGGTTTTTTTTCTTATAATTTTAATGTATTTTTCTTAGAAGGTTAGGTGGGCTTTGTTCTTACAGAACTTGATGAAATAAAAAGTACAGAAAATGCAATACTACAGGTATCACTCACTTAATGAAATAGACATTTTCAGCAAGTTTCCTATAAGCAGGATTTCTCTTAATCTGGTTTACATTATCAAATGGAGTGTTAGATGAAGCAGAACTCTAAAAGTTGCATTTTGAAAATTTTAAACATTTTTCTAATAACATTCTAACTGTACTACTATACATACTAACTATAACAGTATGGCCATTACATTGCCACTTTGCTTTAACTGACTAGAGCAATATTAATTCTTATTATCTTACAAGTAGATCGTTCAGATACCTCTTAATGTTTAACAGGTACTCAGAATATTAATATGAACTAGCATATTACCAAAATTTCACAAAATTTAAATGCCAAAATAAAAAGCTACAGTAAATATCTAAACTTCAGGGATTATTCCCAGTATCTTTGTCTTAGAAGTAGGAAGATCTGTTTAGCTTTGGCTGTTGGCGAACTTCAAATTGCCCTAACATGTATAATTCTAAGTTGGTGACAGATTTTTGTTTCTTCCCACTTCTTTCATTTCTTGAATTAATAGACTTTGTTTTTATAGATTTAATTATCTAGTTAGTTTAATAAAGTGTGGTTAAGAGAATGTAATAGCATCAAATTCCAGGACTAGAATTTTAACTATGGTAAGGCCAATAGCTAAAAAGCTGTGCATTATGCCTAGATTCTGTCTAATGGTTCGCCAGCATTTAGGCTAGTGTCTTTATTAAGATCTGGCTTTTTATTGGGGGACTTGAGCCAGAACAACTCTAGTTAAAGCACAAGTTACTGATAGTAGCAGTTATAGAGGGATAAGATGGCAGCATTCTCTTACCTGAATTTTAATGTGTCCTGTTCTATAGATCAATTTGTATCTGGAAATGAATTTTAGTTAAGTGAGAAATACCTGTTGTTTGCGCCCTATCATTGTTCATTAGTGTGTACAGAATAATTTAAAATTTTATTCACTGATATTTAAAAATTAATTTCTAGTAATAATTAAATGCAACATTTTAAAGTTTACATATGGTATTTTTTTCAGCTTTTAATTGAGGAATTTTGTGACTTGGGAGAGTATCAAGTTTGGGTACTAAGTTTATTTTTTAAAATACAACTAATATTAAAAAAACTTTGCTCATATTTACAAATAAAGTATAATAGATTGAATGAGATTTTTACCTAGACAGGTAAAAGTTCGGCATAAGGATTCCCAGTTTTAGGCTTTCAAAATTTAATGAAAAGCAAATATTTTTTCTTAATTTCCACAGGATAATTAATAAAGGCTATTGTGAATAATGCAGAATATTTTGTTGCCTTGTGCAGCTTTGTGGGCTTTTACTAATAAACCCCCTAATATTGCTATACAGATATTTAGCTAATAATAACTATTTAAGTTAAAAAACAAAGAATCATCAATTTAGGGGTATGGCCAGAATACTGTCAGGTGCACATTTACTTTAAAATATAATTTGAATGTATTTAGTTTGAGTTTTTCACTTAGGAAAATGAGAGTCAAGAAAAGAAAAAAAAATTCTTTTAACTTTATTCTCCTTTAAGCTGGAACATGCAAGAAAAATCTTTCCAGAATATTTAAACTGATCTAACAGGGTCATATTTTTCTTCTCTTTTCCTTTTCTAAGAATTTATATATGAAAAGAAACTCTTACTTATTAAAAATGCTCCTGACAGCTGGTTCAACACTTTAAATTTTTATTATTTTAATACTGGCACATAGAAAATTGTTTCCATACTAGTTTTACACATATGTATGCAGTATTAAAAGCACTAAAGAGAAATGGAGACTATAGAACTATTAGAAAATTGGGCAAGTTATCAAACCAAATTTCTATTCCATTTATCATGTTTTATAAATAGATTCAATTTTAAGCATCTTTTTGTGAGACATCTGGCTATTTCTACGGTGTTAAAAGAGTGGATTAAGGGAATAACGTTTGAGTTAGCTAACTGTCTGACATTATGGTAGGGAAAAGAACCTATGAGACTAAATACTACTTTGTACAATTTAGTAAAATTATTTTGCATTTTAGGTATACCCATAGTAACTTCAAAAGCCAAGGAAGGATAATGATTGGTTCTGCAGTATATGTTAACTTAGAAACCAAAATTATTTTTAAGTACACCCCAGCATTTTTCTTTCTGAATTCACTTTACTCACATTAAATGTGCTGGTTATATTCCACCTTTCTAAAAGCTAGTTGATAGTATTAAAACAGTTAAGATCCTTAGACATTTCTGCATGTAAGTTTCACTGGATTTAAAGGCCAGTTGAATAAATCTAGCTTGATAGAAGTAGTTCTGTGAGGTTTCTATAGTGATCTTCAGTGTTCACAAGCAATAGATCAAAGCCCTGTTTTATAAAGATGAAGCAATCTTCATAAATTCCCGTTTTCAAGATGACATTTCATGGGCTATTTTTCAGTAACAGTAGGAAGATAGCAAGTAAAAGATAAGCAATAGTCTAGAGACCCTGTTCCAGAAATGTTAATTTACTAACTAGAATGAGCCATCCTAGGTGACCACCCTCTGCACTGATAATATATAGTACTTAAGTTTTAAAGTAAGTTAGAACTACCTTCTACTCTGAGTTTCTCTCTTAAGTGTCTATAAGTGAGAGGGAAGTTTCAGTTTGTTACTTTTCGAACTTTTGAGTTTTTGTATGTGTTTAAGTGGATGAAAAATAGATCTTTTCCTATTAACCCTAACAGAAACCTTACTTCTGTGATACCATTATTTTAACAGTATTAGTAAGCATATGTTTATATAAAGCATTCATAAGGGCAAACAACAGTCCTGTTATACAGCCCCATTAAGATCATATATAGTAAATGCTGGCCTTTAGGTAGAATCCACTTTTAAGATAGGGAATTGTGATTTAAGGATGTCAAGTAGCTGTTGTAGAGTTTGCATGCTAAAAAGCCCTAGAATATACCAAATTTCTATTAGGTTTGTCTGTAAACATGGGGTTTTAAATTTAGCGTAGAGTGTAGATGGGTACCCCAGAGAATATTCTGAATATGGTGGGAGAGGAATTTATATATAATCAGAATTTGCTCTTAAAAGAATTGTTTAGTTACGGTCAGAATTTGAGAATGTAGATTGGAAATAAACTACAAACGTTCATGATTAAATGGGTTTGTAAAATAAAAGTGTAAAGTATACATCACTTAATAGTTTAAATATTTATTATGCATTTTCTTTAATATAGATTTATATACTATTTAAAACCTTTAACTTAATAGTTCTTCATTTTTACCAGAGTTCATTTTAAACATGTTTGTTTAGGTTTTACTGCAATCACAGCGACCAACCCCATTTGGCTGGTAAAGACTCGGTTACAGCTCGATGCAAGGTATGTTAATTCATTAAAACAAAATTAAAGTTGGTTTCAACTAATTTTTTCCTATAAATTTATATGTGAGATTTCAGTGCCATGTATCTAACTATGTTTTTCCCTTTTTTGGCTGCTGAATTTGTTTTTTTGTTTGGTTTTTAAAACTTGGGTCTGCCATCAGAAGCAAAAGAGATATATATAATAGTTGGCAATATGACACTTGCTAAGGAAGAATGTAGATTATGTGTTTCTATTTATGTATTTATTTATTTGCTTGCTTGCTTATTTCCTTATTATTTTATTTCTTGAGAGTGCACCTGAGAGCAGGAGAGAGGCAGAGGGAGAGAGAGAATCTTAAGCAGGCTCCACGCCTAATGCAGGGTTTGATCTCACGACCCTGAGATCATGACCTAGCTGAAATCAAGAGTCAGGAGCTCAACTAACTGAGCCACCCAGGTGCCCCTAGGTGTTGTGTTTTTAAATAAAAGGAAAAGAATATATATTAATCTAGGCCAAGCAGTGATAGTTTCACTACATGAATGATTATAATCAACCACCCAACAGTTAACCGACAGGATCAACTGGTCTAGACTGAATCTTTGAGGAGCATTGCTCAAATTTAGTAGCCTTATGTACAGAGAGGCCTGGCATGGGATTTAGCTCTCATATATTCATAGACTTGATCTGTTACCACTGACCACTTTATGGTAGCACAATTCATTCATTTGATCTATGTTGAGCAGATACTGCTGTGTTCTAGGGATATACCAAGAGACATTGGGGACCAACGTTAGGTGGAATAGTTAGGGAATGTTGTTTTGAGCCCATTGTTAAGCAGAGGCAGTGGTCTGTGCAAACCTCATAGGTCTTGAGGTTAGGGCCTCTGGTGTGTTCTGGGAACTGAGCAAAGGCCAGAAGCAGTGCAGTTTAGAGTCTTGCTATGTCAATTCCTGTTGGTCTTTAGTATGGACGATAGGAAAAATAATACTTTTATGGAGAGATGATCCTATTGGTGTATTATAATAATAATAATGAGACTTTTGAAACTTTCAGCCTTTCTGAAGTAGACTATAACAAATTTCCACCTTTTTTACATTTTATGGCATGGGAAAGTAGTGTTATATCTCATAGTCTATAAATAAAACTGATCTGAGAAATCATTAATAATTATGCCTGCTTAAATATCTGTTGTTTACATTTTATCATGTTGAACTGTATGCTATTTGGAGACTTGAAATAGCTCTAATTCTTGTTTCATCTGAATAATTTTTAATGAAATCCTAAATGGTGAAGCAAAACTCAAAGTTTATTTCTTTTTTTTTTTTAATGTTTATTTATTTTTGAGACAGAGACAGAGTGAGAGTGGGGGAGGGGCAGAGAGAGAGGGAGACACAGCATCCGAAACAGGCTCCAGGCTCTGAGCTGTCAGCACAGAGCCCGATGCGGGGCTCGAACCCACAAACTGTGAGATAATGACCTGAGCCGAAGTCGGACGCTTAACCGACTGAGCCACCCAGGCGCCCCTCAAAGTTTATTTCTTAAAGCTAAGAGATCTGAAAAGTAGTGGCAGCTAAAACAACCCAAAGGTTAAAGAAATGTGAGATGCCGGTCCATATTATACTACTATAAGCTACCAGGGGTATACTGCAGGATGTTATAAGGTGGATCTGTAGGGGGTCCTGAGAAAAGTATGGCTTAAAACTCTTTATTATTTTTTTCACTTCTAATTTTAACACACAACAGCACAAGTTCTTAGGCTTGGGAGTGGTGGGGAATGGGGTGGGTTTGGGGTAATAGTGAAAGGCTGGTTTGAGGATGCTCATTTATAACTGAGATCAAGAACAGGGCCGATGTGTTTGTATATTACCCTTTGGACTTGTAGCATTCTAACTTCTTGTGAAGAAGTCTCTGATGGCAGAAACTGATTACAATTGGTTGTATGGATCACTCAACTGAGAAAGTATTCATACAGTGTCATTAGTTGAGGACAGTCATTAGCTCTAAACAATAATTAGTTCATAAAACTGGAGGAATCTGTAGGTTATCAGGTGGGTATCTTAATTGTGTTTTTATTTTATGTCTGAAACAGGCTGTATTAATTTATAAATAGGTAAATTTTCTATTTTTTTCCCTGTAGGTAGCATTTAAACCCATTTCTTATAGGTAAGGTTTTATTGGGAGAATCATAGTATAAAGTAATATTTTTACAAACTCAGAATTGTATATGTGTAAGAGTAAATGCTATGCCATTAAGTAGCACTAAGGAAGTTTTATTGGACACAGTACTCAATAACTACTTGATAACTATAGAGATCCTCATTCACTTTTCACCATGATACTGGCTGTTGCCTTAAAAGGATCATAGGAAATTTGACTTTAATTCACATAGTCATTTTTAGGGAAGAACTGAGTGGGTTTGGAAGAATCCCTCAGACGTACAGATACTAGATTAATTGTACTTGCTTTATGATACACTGTCATCACTGGTGTCTCAATCACTCTTTTATGTTATTAAGTCTGAAGAAATCTTCTCATTTGAACTGGATGCAATGTGATGTGACGGT
Source organism: Prionailurus viverrinus (assembly GCF_022837055.1). Classification (NCBI taxonomy): domain Eukaryota; kingdom Metazoa; phylum Chordata; class Mammalia; order Carnivora; family Felidae; genus Prionailurus; species Prionailurus viverrinus. The sequence continues at coordinate 36,354,676 of NC_062569.1, forward strand.
TTGTTTTATCTTGAGCTGCAGTCACAGCGTATTGGGACTAAAGGATTTTGTTGCTTATCCCTACAATACAAACTTCAATGAGCACATGAAACTGAAGATTTACTATACTGTATTTTGCATTTGTAAAAGAAAGTATTTACATGTTACCCATCTAATATGACAAAGTTCAGGCAGCAGAATAGGAAATCTAAAATGAATGTTTTAAAATTTTGGTTTCACTTCTTCATGAGTTACAGAGGATCATTCTGTACTGGAGTGGCAGATTTCGTCTATACTTTATTTACCTTATTTAAAAACCTATACTACTTTATTAATAAGATTTTTCCTTTTTGCTTTTCAGGAACCGTGGGGAAAAACGAATGGGCGCTTTTGAATGTATTCGTAAAGTGTATCAGACAGATGGACTTAAAGGATTTTATAGGGGCATGTCTGCTTCATATGCTGGCATATCAGAGACTGTTATCCATTTTGTTATTTATGAAAGTATTAAGCAAAAACTACTGGAATATAAGATTGCTTCTACAATGGAAAATGATGAAGAGTCTGTAAAAGAAGCATCAGATTTTGTGGGAATGATGCTAGCTGCTGCCACCTCAAAAACTTGTGCCACAACTATAGCATATCCACATGGTAAGAGGTGTTTGAGTTTATAGGAGTAAAATTCTATTAATTTAGAAATTTTCCTGTGTCAGCCAATGGCCCACTTATTAGCACATTTATAATTTTATTGAATTCCAGTAAAACAGTATATGGTTTCCTAGGAGTTCATCATAATGGGATTAAATCTGTAAGTAATGGTTTTAATTGGTCAGTATATATTATAGTAGCATGGTGGTGATTTAGCATGGGCTTTGGATAGTCACATTTCAGCCCAGAGTCTGTCAGATTATAGCCAGGTGACTTTTGGGAAAGTTTCTTTAAATTAAAAAAAACTATGGATACGGTTATGGTATGCTAGATACTTTATATACATTAGTGCTAATCTACAAGAAAATTTCTGTGAAGTACTTAACCATCTCTGTTGAAGTCTAAGCATGCTAATATATACCCAGAATTTGTCTTTATTTTCAAATGGGAAACAAGAAATGTTAAGATTGAGTTGTCCAAGGTCACACAGCTTACTCAGATCACATACCTTTTTTAGTGGAGGAGCCCAAATTTGAAATTGGGTCTGTAATCCCAAAGGCCAGCCTATTTTACATTATTTCATGTTGGCAAGTAAGTATATATGATTTATTTCTCTCTGAAGTTTTACAGTATTAGCGTATTTCATTAATAGATAACAAAATTACTTAAGAATTCGTCTTGCGATGTGCTGAGGGTTTGGGTTTTTTTTTGTAATTTTTATTGTTTTGTTTAAAGGTAGCCTTTGATTTTGTTTTGGGGTTTCTTTTGCTTCAGGATTATTTTTGTTCATTTATTTTTGAGAGAGAGAGAGATTGAGCTTGAGCTTGAGCAAGGGAGGGGCAGAGAGAGAGGGAGACACAGAATCCAAAGCAGGCTCTAGGCTCTGAGCTGTCAGAACACATGAGCTATGAGATCATGACCTGAGCTGAAGTAGGACGCTTAACCGACTGAGCCACCCAGGTGCCCTTTTAAGGTGTTATTTTTTAAGTAATCTCTGTATCCAGTATGGGGCTGGAACTCACAACCCCAAGATCAAGAATTGCATGCTCCACTGACTGACCCAGCCTAGCACCCCCGCTTTGGCATTATAATCTAAATGCTTCGCTCTTGTTACACTGATGAGCATTTAGCTTCACCCTTGTGAAGCTAAAGCCCTGTAATTAAAGCTGTATCAAGACAAATGAAACAGGGCTATGAGTAAAATGAGAATTTTACTCGTAAGATGTAATTTACGAGTAAAACCAAGTCTAACCAATTTGCACTGTGAAGTTCTTTCAGTTTCCTGAGGGAAGTTCCTAACTTCTTTCTTTAAGAGAAGTCAAAAGAGGACAGTATCAGCATTGTTTAGGTTCTGGCTCCTATGGGATGCCTAGAACCATGGCCTGCTAAGGTGAGAGACAGAATTTTAGAATTGTAAGCACCCTGTTCCTTCCAGTGAGATGACGTCACTACAAGAAGAGGTAATTTATAAATAGTATTTTGGAGTGGAATATGTAAATGGCATTAATTTTTAAGAGAGGACACAAGAGATTTCAGATATTCACATTTGCAGTGAAAATGTCTCTAGGCCATTTCCCTCAGGCCCATCAGGAGTAGTGTGTTGGAAAAACAGACTCTTCAGTAGAGAGCTCTGAATTCTTGTCCCAGCCTCTCAACTGACTAAAACCTCTCAGCAGTCCTGATTCCTCATCTTTCAAAACTAAGAAATACGGACTAACTATACGTAATCTTTTAGATTTCTTAGAGCTCTAAAACTTTACAATTTTTGCTTAGTTGCTTCCCAGATGGAACCTTTCAGCTGATTGGCTAGTATTTTGAACATATCCAGCCTCATGAACATGAAATTTCATGTTGGCATTTGTGGACCAAATAGATTAGTTGTGGTGAATAGATTAGTTGTTCTTTTTTTCATTGTAGGGTCCACTTAAAATCTTTTCTGTCACTGTATCTTTGTGTATTCGTCATTGATACCACCTACATTCCTTTTCCTGTCTCTTTACCTTTTTCTTACAAAATCTATTCTCCCCTTTGTCTATATTAGTATACAACGGATACTTCTGTTTTATTCTTTTACCATTAAGGAACCTGTTATAATTACCACTTACTACTAGTGATTTTAGCCAGCTGACTTAGAAGTTTGGTGTTACTGGGGCGCCTGGGTGGCTCAGTTGGTTGGGTGTCCGACTTGGGCTCAGGTCATGATCTCACGGTCTGTGAGTTCGAGCCCCACGTCAGGCTCTGTGCTGACAGCTCAGAGCCTGGAGCCTGCTTCGGGCTCTGTGTCTCCTTCTCTCTCTGCCTCTCTGCCTCTTACGCTCTGTCTCTGTCTCTCTCAAAAATAAATAAACATTAAAAAAAATTTTTTTTTTAAATAAAAAAAGTTTGGTGTTACTGTAATGTAACCAGTTTCAATCAGTTACGCATTAAAAATCACTCCTTATCCGAAGTGTACACTTAAAAGACTGGCAAATGGGATATGCTCAGCATTAGGAGGGTATAAAGATATCACTAATGTTTTAAAATGACTTTTTCTCCCCTAAACAGAAGTCGTAAGAACAAGACTACGTGAAGAGGGAACAAAATATAGATCTTTTTTTCAGACACTGTCTTTGGTTGTTCAAGAAGAAGGTTATGGGTCTCTTTACCGTGGTCTAACAACTCATCTGGTGAGACAGATTCCAAACACAGCCATTATGATGGCCACCTATGAATTAGTGGTCTACCTTCTCAATGGATAGCAACTTCAGGCTGCTGTATACTATGAAGAGGGAAGACCAAAAGATGACAGTGGACCATGCAGTATCAAAGCCAGCATGGTGGACAGAAGAAAATAGTTTGGGAACATGTAACTATGCCTAAGGGAAAGTTTGGTTGTAGGAATTAATCATAATAACCGCATTACTTGGTCTTTTCAGTAATGTGAAAAAAACCTAGGCTGCCCAAGAAAAAGCCTTTAGAAGCACTACTTCCTCCAAATTGCCATTTTCTCTACCATGTCCATGGGACATAGTTGCATTTTGTTGATTTATGGCACAATATAGTGTTTATTCCATGAGCACTTTTTCAGTCTTCTGATAAAGCCATCCATAATTATATAAATATTATAACTATCCAAAGATAGTATTGACAGTCATAAATGTCTTACCTCTGGCTTCTGTGTAATTTCTGTAAAATTGTAAAATAACAATAAGTGAGATCCTTAGTATTGTTTTCACATTTCCTTGAGAGGATCTGGAGTATTTTAAAGGTAATTATTTGGCATTATTCATCACTAGTTTTGACAGCTAATGAAATAGTATCTAAATATCTTGCGTATTTTTAGCTTTAAAATGTTTTGGTTTCCACTGCTAACAGGAACATGATGTTTAGCAAAATGTGGACACTTAAATTGTTTGTTAACATATCAAACTCAGTGGTAATAGTTTGGGACAGAAAAAACCAGTAAAATGTTGATTCTTGGCCATTTCAATAACTTGAGCGTGTCCTCCGATCTTTTCTATCTTTATGATACGTGAATGACTTCAGTTGTCTTTTCAGTGGTTTATTAGTTATGGACTTAAATTATCATCTATCATACCTAGGTATTATTTTCTTAAAGTGGAAAAAATTTACCACTTCTGAATCTTTCTCCATTAGGAATTTGAACCTTTGAATTATTTCCAGATGATCAATATAAATTGCATTTATTTTGTAGAGAAAATGGTAATTTTCAGCTTTGCTGTAATAGGTTTTTTTTTTTTTAAGGTGGCATTATAAATATCTGGGGCAGTATAAACATCGAAGAGGGGCCCTTTGCCATCTGATCGAACAGGTGGTGATCCTAATTGACTTACAATTTTGTAAATGAACAAACTGCTTTTGACAAGAAATGTATGCTATCCTAATTTCTTGAATGGTAAATCATAGAAAGATTCAAGTTAATTCAGATTCAGTGTGCTAACAGGATATAGCTTTTACATTTTGCTGTTGAGTTCACCTGTACCTCTTAATACTTAAATGTATTATATGTATGGCCTTTATGAAGATGTTTGCTATAATTCTGTTAAGAGACTTTACTAATGGATGTTGCTATACTGGTGTATAAAACATCTACAATTAAACTCCAGTGTGGTACTCATTTCAGTATAGATGAACTGTACATTTTGTGCAATGGCTTTATCTTAAGAATGACTCTTTGTGAATGTACTTTGTGGCCTTTTTTGGGGGGGTGGTGGTGGGGTGAGAGTAACAGAGAATTCCACTTTAGGATTATTTTTTTTTTAAACATTGGTCATGTATTAGGCAGAAACAGTGTTCAACAAAACATTTTTCTGGGTTTTAGATAACAGTGTTTTGGAGATCTTTAATAACATAAATGTTTTACATATTCTATGTACGCTCTAGTGCCCCCAATATAGAAAATTGTAGCACGTCATTGCAAGCTTACTCTGTTGTCACCAATGAAACACAGTGCCCTCTTAAATTCCTCACCTTCCTAACTCATTATAATCAGTAACTGGATGTTTTTGAGGTGCTTTGATTGGAATTTAAAAATATTCCAATCTCTTTGGAGACCAAAGGCAATTTCAGTTTCATTACCTTTGGGATTATTCATACCTTTTATGGTGACTTTTAGCTTTGACATTTATTGTGAGAAACATGCCAAAAAAAAAAAAAGCAACCCAATAATAGGGGGTTCTAACTTAAATCTGTAGAGAAAGTCTCAATCTAGAGTGTTTGCCTTTTCAGGTGCCACTTATACTGCCTAATACAGTGCCATTTGCCTTGTGAAGATGCGTAAACATTAGTTGTGCTGAATGTAGGACAGACATTCTCCCTAATCTTAATGATCTCAGTACACCACAGATGATTAAGAATGATCTGAAAACCAGCAGCTAAGGAACATCTTATTTAGCTGTAGCAAATTCATAATAAGTGTCCTTCAAGGATGAACATGTATTCTATTCTGGTTTGTATTTAGCAAGTAAAACTTATGTTGACCTTTAGTGCATTATATTCTGCTGTACAGTATTCTCTATGTACTGGAAGACAAGATGTTAGAGTCTTTTTTACTCTTTTTTTTTTTTTTAATGTTTTTATTTATTTTTTGAGAGAGAGATTTACAGAGTGTGAGCAGGGGAGGAGCAGAGAGAGAGGAAGACACAGAATCTGAGGCAGGCTCCAGGCTCCCAGCTGTCAGCACAGAGCTGACACGGGGCTCGAACCCACGAACCGTGAGATCATGACCTGAGCCAAAGTTGGACGCTCAACCGACTGAGCCACCCAGGCGCCCCAGATCTTAGAGTCTTAGACTTTGTTTCTTTGTACAATAACTGGAAAGGAGCAATGAAGCTTTTTTTTTTTTTCCCCCAAAGCACAATCTGCCATAGTTTACTTTATGTGTGATAGAGATAATTTAAAAAAAAAGACTATATATAAAAGTTGTGTATAAATTTTGTCTCTGAAACATTTCTTTGGAGATTTTTTAATTGATGCAAATGTTTAAAAAAATGCATACTTAAAGGATTGGTTTGTTTTTTTTTTTAACTGTTTTCATCTATTTTCTATCAGATGACTTTTTATTTCTAGCATAGAGATAGGCAGCACTCTTCAGACTGGTCTGTACTTTTATTATGCAGTCTTCTCAGAAAATTGAATTGAACTTATTCACATTAAAGAAGTAGATACTGAAAGATATGCTCATAGAGCAGCAGATAGAACTTTGGTACCTGTAGCACAGACAGTTTGCTAAATCTCAAAGTCCAAATCTGAGAACTACCAACCCTGTGACTGGGGTATAATACAGTGCTTTTAAATCGAGGAAAAAACAAATACTGTATCACCAAAGCTTTGTCTTAATTTTCATTACGTATGTAACTTTGTGGAACCAGCCTTCCTAGATTGGGCCCACAAGTAATTTATTTATAACTTTGAAACTAGGATAGAATATTGTTAGATTAATTCATCCAAGCTTTTGTCTCCTAAAACCTAATGCCCGTTGTGGAGTAGCATTATTGTATTAGGACCAGGTTGTTAAAAATGATGAGTGTTTACTCTTTTACTGGAGTATAAACATGTCAGCATTTTTAGATTGTTTGAAATCACTAAAATACCAATTTGAACTTGAAGGATGTAAGTGCTAGAAATCAATCTATCCCCTTACTCTTCAGCATTGTTCATGCCTATCTTTTGTTGTTTACATGCTCTTCTGCCAGGACTTTAGTACTGTAGGGACCCCTTTTGGCTTAATAAATATAATAGATGAGCCTTTCTGTCTACTGATCATGACTTTAACATTCCTAAGAATAAAGGTATTTCTAAATGAATTAAATTAGAAGGAGTTTTAATTATATGAAGGTGTTTAATACAGTGTGCATTCTGCCCATTCAAGTCTCTTCTCCATCATCCCCTTACACTTCTTGTTAATCTAAACACTGCTTTTTAGGCTATCCCTTTCAGAAACTGAAAATTCTGGTTTCAGTTTTTACGTTAAAAAACATTTGAATGTGTACCCCTCATATGTGAACAATTATGATCTATTAGTCATAGCTAAATAATCAGCTTCAAAGGAGTTGGTATCTTTTGACCGTTTACGTGAGGTTTGTTATTCTTGCATTTTGTGTACATGGCTGTAAATTATGTGCATTTATTCTATTTATGTTAACTAGCTGAATTTTATTTGAATTGTTAAATTAAAAAATTAAAACATCCTTATGAAAATATGGGGGTTTTTTCCTATAATGTATTCTAATATTATGGTGAGAATGTTATACTTTCTTAGGATTATGTGAAGAACAAAAGTGCATTGCCATTTTCAAGGTGTTAGGCCCCTGTCTGCTAGACATATAGTAATGTCTCTAGAGGAAACAAAAGGTCAAATAATCGAATTCCCTTGTAATTCAGTAAGGTATTTCTATTCTGCCATATTTTCCACAGGTTTATTGATCTTTAGGTACCATACTTTTTTATGTATCAAAACATCCAGTTTGCAAAATATATCTGAGAAGTTGGAGACCGACTAAGTTATTTGATTGATAACTCCTTGGGTTATAATGATTTTTTTTTAACATCATGAATTTGTTAGTTTTGGTTTCAGCCTTTCAGAAAGCTAAGAAAAAATTAAAAAGCCGGAAACTTGTTATAATAACCAAATGAATCCATGTATGACAAGTTGCAGCACGTGACACAGATATAAATGTTAATAGTAACTACCCATTTTACATTTTGTCCATTTGTTTAAGTTTTCACGAATTAATAGCAACCATCAAACATCACCTAGTTTTGTAAGTGAGGAAGGAAATCGGACAAATTTGTTGCGTTCCTTTCCTCAAACATAAAACTCAAACCTTTTGACTGCTTTCCACTGAAGACTGAAATAGTGGATGAGGTGAAGACATTGGGAAAATAATAGTTGAGGTTGGTATGACCAGCATATTTTAATAGTGTCCCAGGTTTTATTTATTCATTTATTTATTCATTTATTAGTGAATAGCAGGAGTTGTGGTAGAGGAAGGAATTTGTGAGTGTGTGATTTCTTTGAGGTTCAGGTATGACCTTCATACAAGCAATAAACTCAGGCAAGAAAGCAAGATGTAGTTAAATGGTTTCCTTTATTTTCCTGATTTTCTTGCATTGCACAAACCAGCTGACTATCTTAATATGTGGAATCAATTCAGTAATTTTAAGTTCATAGAGTGTGCTCTTTATACGGTGATTTCATGAAGTTTTCCAACAGCCTAGAGATTGAATACACAAGTGATAATTAGGGGGAAATCAGTCACAATGGGGTTTTTTTTTACTTGGTGTTGTTCTGAATTTTAGTTCTATGTTTATTTACTACACTAGAGTCTTCAGTAGCATTTGGGACGACACAGAGGTGATTAGCAAAACAAAAAACCCTTCATTTAGAGGAAAGACCTACAGGGATTGGCTCAGAATGAAACCTACTGGGCGATAATAAGAAATAGAGCTACTATTTACAGTTTACTGTTCTTGAAGCTGATCTACATAGATTACATCCTGAGGCTACTGGGAACCATTGGATTTTTTTTTTTCCCCAAAGCATTTGTGTTAACAACAGCAAGTCAGACACTAGGTTCATTGGTTGTTAGGGTATGTCCTATGTTCTCTGGAAGTGTTATGGCAATTAATTCTTTTAGAAAGATCTGGAAAGGTTGCCTGGAGAAAACAGTATTCAAACCAAACGTTGGAACAATAGCAATTTGACAGGCTGATTTGGGGAGGGGCATTTCTTGTTGAAACAAAGATCAAGGTGTTCTAGTAGCCCATCAGGAGAAATAACCCACTTTCTCTGATTCCCTCTTGGGAACTGATAACAAAAAGTAACTGTCTTGAGATTTTGAAACTAGTGGTAGATCTAGGATTTTAAACCTAGTCTCATTCAGAGGAGCTTATCACATCCACCTCAGTGAAATTTAGTGCTAGACACCTGTTTTCTGTGTCTCAGTCCCCCACACTTCCAAAGCTCAATTCCTCGAGTCTTCCATCAAGGATAAAGGCCCACTTTCAGTCGCTGTTTCTGAATCCTCCCTTTCAAGGTTATCCAGTAAGATTGATCTCCATTGTATGAACTTACTGTGCGGTGTTTTCGTGGCTTAGGTTATTTGATCCTAATTTTCCTGTTTTATGTGCGTATATTTGTTGTTTCTCACCCCCCCCCATAAGTGTGCTAGACCAACTGGATATTAGTATGAAAAGAGCCATTACCTCACCATGCATAAAAGGTGGCTGTGGGTCTAAAGGCAAAAATTAACATTGCAAACCTTGAAAAAAATGGAGTATCTTTGCAACCTTGGTGGGGGGGGGGGGGTTAGAGTCCACAAAAAGCACTAACCATTAAACCCTCAAAGTTTAAAACAACAACAACAAAACATCAAAGGTAAAAATGCAGCCCCAGACTACAAGAAAATATTTACAATAGACAGGATATACTCATAAACACATATAACCTAAACATTTTTTTAAAAAATAAACCTATGTAAAGATGTTTAACATGGTTAGTAAAACAAATTAGAACCACAAAGGAGATAACACTACAATATACCCAGTACAGGAACAAGTAGAAACAACACCAAAAATGGAGAAACGAACTGCTACATTGCTGTTAAGAATGTAAAATGGTATAGCTACTTTGGAAAGATGAAAGTGTTTTTTTTCAATGTTTATTTTTTTTTATTTAAAAAAAAATTTTTTTCAACGTTTATTTATTTTTGGGACAGAGAGAGACAGAGCATGAACAGGGGAGGGTCAGAGAGAGAGGGAGACACAGAATCGGAAGCAGGCTCCAGGCTCTGAGCCATCAGCCCAGAGCCCGACGCGGGGCTCAAACTCACGGACCGTGAGATCGGGACCTGAGCTGAAGTCGGAGGCTTAACCGACTGAGCCACCCAGGCGCCCCTTCAATGTTTATTTTTTTGAGAGCAGGGAAGTGACGGGGACAGAGGATCCAAAGGAGGCTCTGTACTGACGGTGAGGCTCAAACCGTGAAATCATGACCTGAGCCGATGTCAGACACTTAACTGAGCCACCCAGGCAGCCCTGGAAAGATGCAGTTTTTAAGAAACTTTATTGCTACTCTATAATCCAGAATTATTACTGTTGGGAAAGGGAGAAGGGAGTTTCCAAGAGAAATGAAAATCTCTACAAGTGTTCATAGCTGTTTTATTTCTCAATGTGGACATCAAGGGAAAGTCAATTGTAAATTCGTGCAGTGGAATAATTGTGAAACAAAAACCAAAGTAGGAATTACTGCTACATCCAGTAACGTGAATGTGTATCAAAACATGTTAGATGAAAGAAGTCTGGCACAGACACACATATGTATATGGAATACATACATAAATGTATTCCATTTATATGAAGGTTAGCAGGCAAGAGTAGTCCGCATGATAGAAGTCAAATTGGCGGACATGGCAGTAGAGAACTGTTGACTTAACAAGGGGCCTGGTGGAACTTACTGGAGAAATGGAAAAATCCTACCTGTTCATCTGGGTAGAGTTAAACAAGTTTGTACGTACTGTGAAGATACGTTAGCTGTAAATTTAAGATTTGTTCACTTTAAACATGCTTTTAAAGAATTTAATCAAAGTAAAATGCTTAAGGAAAAGTTAATTTGACTGAATGCTACAGAATGAAACCCATGAAGACTTGAGGTAATGGAATTACCAAAATACAGTTCATAAAATAAGGGTGCTTAATGTTTTAAGAAGTAAAATGGAGGTTTTAAAAGTATCTGATTTTGGTATCAAGTAAGCAGGACCTCTGAGCTACGTACCTCCATGACACTTAGATCTCAACATGCTTTTTGAGGCATTGCTCACAAAAAATAGAAGCGTTCCTCAAGGACTTTCCCCTTTTCCTTCCCCATCCCAAGCCCCAAGCCAAACAATTAGAACTAAATTTGGATTCATTAGGGTGGAGACTGGTACTGGGGCTTTGATCTCCAGGAGCAATTATATCTGGGGTCCAGGCCCAAAGGAGTCAGCAGGCTGTGGTGCTTCCAGGATGGGGGGGGGGGGGGGTGCTCCCCTGGGTACCAGTAGAAGCAGAATCTTGGAAAGCTAGGCATACAGATTCCCAGAGCATTGCTTAATTATTACCAAACACATAAGACTTGGCACTGGGAGTGATTATAGAAGCAACAGATTCACACCATCAAGGACTTAGAGGCAAAGTGCAGAATAGGTAGTAGCTGTAATTACAGAGACAAGCATACAATATGAAATAAGGAATAAACAGACTTTAATAGCTAACTGTAAAAATGAAAACTATAGGCCCTGAAATCAGGAACTCAATGGGTAAGTAAAAAATAGAGGTAACTGAAGTGATTTAAACTTGAAGATCTAAGTTATCTAGAAGACCAGAAACAGATAAAGAGGGCTATGAAAGATCTGTTAGGAGATAATGCATGGAATGAGAATGTCTAAAATAACGTCATTATATTCAGTAAATGAGAATAGAGAGGAGGCAATACTTTAAAAATAATTGGAACCTTCCGAGAGTTGATAAATGAATCCATGGCTCCATGAATCCCAATGCATCCTAATTTGGATTAAAACATGCCTCTAAATGTAGTGATAGGAAGAACATCAAAGCAAAGTGAAGATTTTGATTTCTGCTACCTGCAGTGGGCTAGGTTTTAGGGCCAGTGCACCTAATGAGTGCAATTAAAAGGCTGGAAAAATATATTATAAAAATCTTAACATCTGAGAGTGAACATAATAATGAAGAATAAGCAGGCCCAAATCCAGGACATGCGAAGGACCTGGAAAGTTAAGAGCACTCCAAGCCACTGAAGACCTAGAAGTAAGACAGGCATACGTGGCCAGGCCCCACTTAAGTTGAGGAGTCTGATAGAACCCTCCCCATTTAAGTTGGGGCCCCGGTAGTGTATTTGGATTCTTCCATCTACAAGGGACGAGACAAAGTTTCCTTGGTGCTAAGCAGAACATAGAAGTAAAAAAAAAAAAAAAAAAAAAAGCCGATCCCTGAGACCAAATACCCCCGAGCAGAATTAAAGTCCAACTTTGCATTGCTAGAGTGGGGAGGAGACCCTAAGATCATGAACTAAGGTGGTTCCAGACACACAGGATCCCAAGTGCATGGTAAAAGCAAAGACCATTCTTTTCTGGAAAAAGCACTCATCCCTGGTCATGTTGAAAGCATATCAATAATTTCAAGGACTGTGAGCAGTACCCAGTCAATAATAAGCACACGAGGAAGCCACACCATTGCTGACAACCCTTATAAGCGAAAACAGCCTACTCCCAAAAAGAAAGATTCTAGAGTTACCAAATATGGATTGTAAAATGCAAATGAGCACATTTTTAAAAATATAAGGCATGCTTGAAAATAGGAGAATGGGACGCTAAAAAATGGTTGAGCAGATTTGAAAACCAAATATAACTCCTAGAAGTGAAAACTAAAGTAGAAAGCACAGTTGGACAAAGCTGATAAAAGTTGTTTAACTGAAAGATGGAGCAGAATGCTGCGAAGAGTCACCAGAAGATACAGAGGAGACGGTGAGATGCAGGCGGGACACACAGGAAGCCCGGGCAGGTAGACTGGTGTCCCAGGGAAGCGGAGAGAGTGGATCAAAGGGGTCAGCTCAAGTGATGGAGGCTGAGGATTGTCTACAACCGATGAAGAACTCGCCTCCGTGGATTGAAAATCCTAAGTATTCCCAAACAGAATACATAAAAAGGAACCTGTATCTACACACAGTATCGTGAAACTAGATAACCAAAAGCAGAGGTTTGGGGATGAAAACAGCCAGAATTTTACCCCTGACAGATCCGTCAAAGCAGTGACAGCCAGTCTGACCACTCACTTCACATGCATAGTAGAAGAGAGTGGAACAATTTCTTCCAGTGTGCTGCCAAACTAGAATTTTATACCCAGGAAATCCTTAAGGCGTGAGAATGGAATAAAGAAATTTCAGAAAAATTTAAACTGGGAGTGTGCCATCAGTGGGTCATCAAAGGAAATCCTAAAAGATGCACTTCAGGCAGAACTATGGATGGAAGGCCTACGAGGCAAGGGAAAAATGCTATATGAAAAAGTAAGTAGGTGGGCAATAATAATAATGGGATTTTAAAAAATTTGACCAAAATATAGCACATTACAATTTTATGAAAGAAGGGAAGGGGATAAATGGAGTTAAAGTATTCTATGAGCTTCCCAGGTGGAAGATGAAGATTTTAATTCATTTTAAATGTTAAGTATGGGAGCGCCTGGGTGACTCAGTCAGTTAAGTGTCTGACTTCAGCTCAGGTCATGATCTCGTGGTTCGTGGGTTTGAGCCTCACATTGAGCTCTGTGCTGACAGCTCAGAGCCTGGAGCCTGCTTTGGATTCTGTGTCTCCCTCTCTCTGCCTCTCCCCTGCTCATGTTCTGTCTCTCTCTCTCTCTCTCTCTCTCTCAAAAATAAACATTAAAAAAATAAAAATAAATGTTAAGTGTCTGTTGTAAAATGGAGGATAACCAATGAAAGAACGGAAATAGTACCACTTCCATACCAAAGTGGAACATATGAAATTATTCTTTTCAAAAATCAGTTTAAAAAGAGTGCCAGAGGGGTTCCTGGATGGCTCAGTCGGTTAAGCATCCAACTTCAGCTCGGATCATGATCTCACAGTTCGTGGGCTCAAGCCCAATGATGGGCTCTGTGCTGATAGCTTGGAGCCCAGAGCCCGGAGCCTGCTTCAGGTTCTGTGTCTCCCTCTCTCTGCCCCTCCCCCACTTGTGTGCATTCTCTCTCTCTCTCTCTCTGTCTTTCTCTCTCAAAAATAAATTAAAAAATAGGGGCACCTGGGTGGCGCAGTTGGTTAAGCGTCCGACTTCAGCCAGGTCACGATCTCGCGGTCCATGAGTTCGAGCCCCGTGTCAGGCTCTGGGCTGATGGCTCAGAGCCTGGAGCCTGTTTCCGATTCTGTGTCTCCCTCTCTCTCTGCCCCTCCCCCGTTCATGCTCTGTCTCTCTCTGTCCCAAAAATAAATAAACGTTGAAAAAAAAATAAATTAAAAAATAAAATAAATAAAAGGAGTGCCAGAAATGAGAGATAAACCACATGAAATTATATAGGGTTTTTTTTTTTTAGGTTAACTCTATGCCTAATGTGGGGTTCGAACTCCCAATCCCGGGATCAAGAGTTGCATTCTGAGCCAGCCAGACACCCCAGAAATAATAGGCTTTAAATCCAAATAACCCAGTGGTTAATATTAGTGAAAATGGACCAAATACTCCAGTTTAAAGATTGTCAGACTGATATTTAAAAACAACAAAAAGTTATTTGTGAGAGACATGGTTAAACCATAAGGATGTTAAGGTTGGAAGTAAAAGAATGAATAAAGATAAGACTTGAAAATACTACCCAAAGGAAACAGATGTAACCAAATTACTACCAGAGAAAACAGATTTTAATGCAAGAAAGCATTACCAGAATTCAGGAAGGTTGTGACATCATCGTGTGGTAATAAAAGTTTTGTTTCACCAAATATACAATGATTTAAAATATTCATATGCCTGATAAAATTTCCTCATATAGATCCAAAATTGAAAGAACCACAGGAAGAAGCAGACAAATCCACAATTGTGGGAATCTTTAACAAACTTCTCTCAAAAATTGATACAAAAAAAAAGTAAGCATATACACTTCAAGGGTACGGTTAACAACCTTGGCCCAATGGAAACGCATACAGCACTGCACTTAACATCTGCAGAATATGCACACTATTTATAGAAATTGACCCAAGCAACCTCATCAGATTTCAAAGTGTTGAAATCATACAGAGGATGTTCTCTGACCACAATGCAATCAAACTAGAAATCAACAAATAAATAATTGAAGAACTTCATAAATTTGGAAATTTAGACACATGCTTCCAAATAAACTGTAGGTCTGCTCAACCACACGGACAAAATATTTTGAGCTGAACAGTAATAAAAGTTCTAAATGTCAAAACTGATGAATGCAAATCAAACAGTCCTTAGAGAAAAATCTAAATTTTTCTGCCCATATATTAGAAAGACAAAAAGGCTGAAAATTAATGAAGTGCGCATTTGTATTAGGGTTAGCTAGGGCACCATAGTTAGAGACTCAGATGCACAGTGGCTGAAATGGATAGACATTTTACGGCTTGCTCACTTTACGATCTTAGAGGAGCAGGTTGGTTCCTCTCTAACAGTTCTTCAGGGACTCAGCTGATGGAGGCTCTACCATTCCCAACATTTGCCTTCCAAGGTGGCCTAGGGCCGTGGTTGTTAGACCTCAGCCTGTATCCAAATCACATGGAAGGCTTGTTGTGTTTTTCTGGTATTGTTTAAAACAAAAAATACATGTTACCTATCTTAGATAAGCTGTAAGCAGGTAGAGAAAATGCCATCATTTTGGGGAAAAAATTCAGAGAATAGAACTACTAGGTGTATTTTTCCCATACCATTACCAAAGTATTTTCTTCCACCTGCCCCACCTCAGCTTTATTGAGATATAATATTGTGAAATGATGACCACAAGAAGTTAACACCTCCATCCCCTCACATAATTACCATTTTTGTGTGTATGTGGTTAGAGCATTTAAGATGTACAGTATTGTTAACTATAGTCACCATGTTGTCCTTTAGATCCCCAGAACCTGGTCATCTTATAACTGGAAGTTTGCATCCTTTGACTAACATTTCTCCTCTGCCTCTGCCTCCCTGATTCCCCCGGTAACTACCACTCTGTTCTCTATTTCTGTAAGTTCAGCTTTTTTATTTTTGATTTTTTTAAGTTTACTTATTTTGAGAAAGAGAGAGAGAGAGCTGGGGAGAGACAGACAGAGAGAAAAGGAGAGAGAATGAATCCCAAGCAGGCTCCGCACCCTCAGCACAGAGCCTGACTGAGGGCTTGAACTCACAAACTGTGAGATCATGACCTGAGCAGAATTCAAGAGTCAGATGCTTAACTGACTTTGCCATCCAGGCTCCCCTGAGTTCACATTTTTTAGACTCCACATATAAATGAGATCATGCAGTATTTGTCTTTCTCTGTGTGACTTATTTCACTTAGCGTGTTGTCACAAAAGGCAGGATTTCTTTCTTGTCTATGGCTGAATAATATTCCATTGTGTATATAGACACAAAATTTCTTTATCTGTTCATTCGTTGTTTCCAGTCTTGGCTATTGTGAATAATGCTGCAGTGAATTTCAGGGTGCAGATGTCTCACTAAGACAGTGATTTCCTTTCCTTTTATATATACCCCACAGTGGGATTGCTGGCTCAGATGCTGGGTCTATTTGTAATTTTTTGAGGAACCACCATGCTCTTTTGATAGTGGCTGCACCAATTTACTTTCCCACCAACACTGCTCAAAGATTCCCTTGTCTCTATATCCTCACCAACACTTGTTATCTCTTATCTCTTTGATACTAGCCATTCTAACTGGTGTGAGGTGATATCTCATTGTGGCCTTGATTCACATTTCCCTGATGATTAGTGATGCTGAGCATCTTTTCATATGCCTGTTGGCTATTTGTATGTCATCTTTAGAAAAATCTCTACTGAGTTTATTTGCCCATTTTAATCAGATTATTTGTTTTTTTGTTTTTGTTGTTGTTGGGTTGTATGAGTTCCTTATGTATTTTGGATATTACCCCCTTACCAGATAGAAGGTTTGCAAATATTTTCTCCTATTCCACAGGTTACTTTTCCATTTTGCTTTATTGTTTCTTTTGCTGCGCAGAAGGTTTTTAGTTTGATGTAGCCCCACCTATTAATTTTTGCTCTTGGTGTCACATCCAAAAAATTATTGCCAATATCAATGAGAAGGAGCTTTTTCCCTATCTTTTCTTCTAGGAGTGTTACAGTTTCATGTCTTAAATTTAAGTTTTCAATCCATTTTGACTTAATTTTTGTGAGTAGTGGAAAATAGGAGTCCAATTTCATTCTTTTGCATGTGAATATCCAGTCTTCTCAACACCATTTATTAAAAAGACAATCTTGGGGTGCCTGGGTGGCTCAGTTAGTTAAGCATCCGACTTCAGCTCAGGTCATGATCTCACGGTCTGTGAGTTCGAGCCCTGCGTCGGGATTTGTGCTGACAGCTCAGAGCCTGGAGCCTACTTCGGATTCTGTGTCTCCCTCTCTTTCTGCCCCTCCCCTGTTCATGCTCTGTCTCTCTCTGTGTCAAAAATAAATAAAACATTTAAAAAAAATTTTTTAAAGACAATCTTTCCCCCATTAGGTATTCTTGGCCTCCTTGTCGATTATTAGTTGACCATGTATACATGAGTTTATTTCTGGGATCTTGATTCTATTCCACTGGTCTATGTGTCTGTTTTTATGCCAATATCATACTGTTTTAATTACTACAGCTTTGGGGCGCCTGGGTGGCGCAGTGGGTTAAGCGTCCTACTTCAGCCAGGTCACGATCTTGCGGTCCGTGAGTTCGAGCCCCGCGTCGGGCTCTGGGCTGATGGCTCAGAGCCTGGAGCCTGTTTCCGATTCTGTGTCTCCCTCACTTTTTGCCCCTCCCCCGTTCATGCTCTGTCTCTCTCTGTCCCAAAAATAAATAAACATTGAAAAAAAATTAAAAAAAAATTACTACAGCTTTGAAATACAGGTGTTTGAAATGAGAAAGTGTGGTTTCTTCAGCTTTGTTCCTCTTTCTCAGGATTGCTTTGGTTATTCGGGTTTTTTTTGTGGTTCTGTGTGAATTCTAAGATTTTTTTTTTTATTTCTATAAAAAGTAGCATTGGAATTTTGGGAGAGAGTGCATTGAATCTATGGATGGGTACTATGGACATTCTAACAGTATTAATTCTTGTGATCCATGAACACAGGATATTTTTCCATTTGTGTAATCTTCATTTTCTTTTGTCATTTTCTTTCATAATTTTCAGCATACAGATCTTTCACCTCCTCTGTGAAGCTTATTCCTAAGTATTCTATTGTTTTTGATGGTACTATGGTTTACTTCTTTTTCAGATATTTAATTTTTACATTTAGGGTAATTACTGATAGGTAAGGACTATTAATGTCATCTAATTAACTGTTTTCTGGCTGTTTGTTGTGCCCTCTCTTCTTTCTTTCTTTTTCTGCTTTCCTCTGTGGATTGATGATTTCATTCCTGGCTTGCTTTGATTTCCTGCTTTACCTTTTGTGAATCTACTGTATATTTTTGCTTTGTGGTTACCATGAGGCTTACATAAAACATCTTATAGATAGGAGTCTACCCTACATTGTTAACGATTAACTTTGACTAAATACAAAAACTTAACCCTTTTACTCACCCATCTTTTATGTTTTTGAGGTCACAATTTACCTCTTTTCATAGTGTGTATTCATTAACAAATTATTGTAGCTATTGTTATTGTTATTTTTCATTTTTTAATTTATTTTTATTTAATTTATTTTTTAAATTTATATCCAAGTTAGTTAGCATATAGTGCAACAATGATTTCAGGAGTAGATTCCTTAATGCCCCTTACCCATTTACACCATCCCCTCTCCCACAACTCCTCCAGCAACCCTCTATTGGTTCTCTATATTTAAGAGTCTATTATGTTTTTTATTGTTATTTTTAATATTCTTGTCCTTTAACCTTGATACTAGAATTAAGTGGTTAACACTCTCTCATATTACAGTATTAGAATATGCCAAATATGCCGAATTTGACTCTATACTTACTCTTGTAGGTATTGCATATTTTCATATGTTTTCATATTACTGATTAGTGCCCTTTCATTTCAGCTTGAAATTCTAGAGAGCTTGTTAAAACACTGATTGCTTGGTATTCCCCCCTGGAATTTTATTCTGTAGGTCTCACCTAAGTCTGTAGTCCAAGAATTTGCATTTCTAACATGCTGCTTTTGTTGGTTCAGAGATTATACTCTGAGCCCCACTGAACTTTGGATTATCTATATCTAAGTTAATGGGAAAGAACAGTGAGCATGGATGGGTATATAACTTCTGTCCACATTTCACTGGCTAGAACCCAGTCATGTGATCACACTTATCTGACAGGAAGGCTGGGAAATATAGAGTAGCTGTTGGCCCAGAATGAAAAGGAAGCATTTGTGTGAAGAACTCTGTGACCACATCCTTGGCAATGAATTAGAAAAATAAAGTAGAATAAACCCAAATAACCTAAAAAGAATAAAATAATTAAGAGCAGGACTTGATGCACTAAAATCTAAAAATTCAATAGAAAATCAACAAAGCCAAAAACTGATTCTTTAAGAAGACTAATAGTGATACTTTAAAATACTATAAATCCTAGAGCAGCTAAAAATAAATAAAACAAAAAGGTATAGTCAATGAGTCAGTAGTGGAGACAAAGGGCATACTAAAGTATACTCAGTTGAAAAGAAGCTAGGAGAAGAAGGGTTTTGGAAAAACATAGAACAAATGAGATGAATAGAAAGCAAATAGCAAGATGGTAGAGATGAACATTACTATGTCGATAAGTACATTAAATATAAGTGGTCTGAACAATTGATTAAAAGACAGAGATTATCAGACTGGATAGCAATGTAAAATTCAACTGTGTGCTGCTTTTACTTTAAAAAAATTATTTTTTGTTAATGTTTATTCATTTTTGAGAGACAGAGCATGAGCCGGGGAGGGGTAGAGAGAGAGATGGAGACACAGAGCTCAAAGTAGGCTCCAGGCTCTGCACTGTCAGCACAGAGCCCAATGCAGGACTCAAACCCACAAACCGTGAGATCATGACCTGAGCCAAAGTCGGATGCTCAACCAACTGAGCCACCCAAGCACCCCTGTGCTGTTTTTATTTTTTAAAACCTTTTGATTTTAAAATAATATTATACTTACAAAAAAGTTGCAAAAAGAGAACAAAGAGTTCCCATATACTTTCATCTACCTTTCCTACAAGATAACATATTATATACAATTATCACAACTTGGAAGTTAACATTGAAACAACATTACTTACAAATTTATAGACCCTACTCAAATTTCAGCAATTGTCTCACTAATGTTATTTCTCTGGCCCAGAATTTAATCTAGGATGCCACACTGCATTTAGTTATCATGTCTCCTTTGTTGCCTCTAGATTTGATGGTTCTTTAGTATTTCTTTGTTATTCATGACCTTGACACTGTTGAAAAGCCCTGGCCGGTTATTTTGTAAACTGTCAGTTTGAGTTTATCTGATGTTTCTTCACATTTAATCAGGTTATGCAGTTTTGGCAAGGATATTAAGAAATGGTGGTAAAAAAATGAGAAACATCCATGACACTAAAAGCTGGGTTTTTTTTTTAATTTTTAAAAAATGTTTATTTATTTATTTTGAGAAAGAGGGAGAGAGAGCAGGAGCAGGGGAGGGGCAGAGAGAGAGGGAGGAGAGAATCCCAAGCAGGCTCCAACTTGTCAGCACAGAGCTCCGTGCAGGGCTTGATCTCACAAACTGTGAGATGGTGACCTGAGCCGAAATCAAGAGCTGAACGCTCAACTGAGTGAGCCACCCAGGTGCCCCTAAAAGCTGTTTAAAAAAAAAATCAGGGGGCGCCTGAGTGGCTCAGTCGGTTAAGCGTCCGACTTCGGCTCAGGTCATGATCTCACGGTCCATGAGTTCAAGCCCCGCGTCAGGCTCTGTGCTGACAGCTCAGAGCCTGGAGCCTGCTTCCGATTCTGTGTCTCCCTCTCTCTCTGACCCTCCCCTGTTCATACTCTGTCTCTCTCTGTCTCAAAAATAATAAATAAACATTAAAAAAATTTTAAAAAATCAGTAAGATTCAAAAATTCTAGCTAGACTATAAAAAAGAATAAGACACAAGTAAGTGATACTAGAAATACAGCAGAGTTATCCTACAATACCACAGTACTGAAAGGATAAGAACATATAAAAAACATAATGCCAATAAATGCAACAACTTAGATGACATGAATGAATTCCTTGAAATGTGTGATGCGTCTCTCTGTCCGCTACAGTTTACACGCTCAGATCCCTTTCTTCCCCTATGCTCCGAAAGCAGCTGTAGAGTGCCAGGCTGCTCTTCCTGGGGAAGAGGAAGGTTAGTGAGATGAATTACAGCCCCCAGCACTGCAGTTGGTATTGGAGCGGCAACTAATACTCATCGTTCCTCTGTTCCGCTCTCCATTCTAGATTTTCCTCCCTCTCAAGTCAGAGTTACGTTGGTCTCAGTGGCTTATATGGTGACATGAACCAGACTCTCCTCTCTGAAGGGTCTGGGTTCTGTGGTGACTGTGCCCTTTCAGGACAGGTTTGCTGCACTTGTCCGGTTACCATCAAAACTGAGTAAGGGAGAGCCAAGGGGCACCCGAGTAGATCTGGGTCCTCCTCATATTCTTTGCTGCTTTCATCATGCAACAGAAACCCTAAGTTTCTCCTAATGATAATCAGGGTCAATATCCCTTGACAAAATTCCCACCAAAAATGGCGACTCCTCTTTTTCGCCTCGTGGTCCCTGGACACAAAGATCTTGAAGTGCCCGGGTAGCAGATGCAGCTTACAGTTCAAATGGACTCTTGCTGTCTATACTGACAGACGTGTTCCTCCCTTTGGGGACCAAGACCTCTAAATTTTCAGAGCCCCGAGTCGTGAAAAGATGAGATTCACCAGCTGTGAGTGATGTGACGTGAGATCACCCCCTTTGGACCCATGAGGATGGATGGTATTCAAATAAAATATTACTTGTGGACTACAGCTTCAGCTGTGACGCCAACAGGCCATCACAATGCTCAGTTAGGCTTGAAGCTTTTGGGTGGCTCGGCGCATGAGACAACCAGGAAAGCTGGTGATCACGGACCCGCTCCCTCACTCCCTCACTGAAAAGTGGGGCCCCTGGTCTGGCGTGATGTGCCAGCTGATCAAACTCTCTGTAGTTCTCGGACGGTGGTGCTTGTGAGGCTTACAGGCAGACTCACCCCTGAAACACGTGTCTGGTCCTGTCAGAACTGATTGCTGGCTCTTCCCAAACACGAGACAGCAACTCGATTCGACATTCCACTTGGCGGTTGCTTGGTCCTCTCAAGGAATGCTGCCAAGTTGAGCACTCAGCATTGGTCTCTGTTACTGGAAGGCTGGGCACTTGGTGGCAGCAGTAGCTAGAGGAGCCTTGACAAGTAGGGGCCCATTCTCAGGGGCATCAACCCAGAGAACCCGAGACACAAGTGTCAAAGTATTCTTTCCCAAACACAGCCCTGCCCTGGGTATAACAGACCTTCCTTGGTTGGGAATTCAATCTTCTCGGGAGCAGGACTGCTCTGATGATCAAGCCCTGGGCCTGGGCCTCAGCTCTCTCTGCTGCCCCATTGCAGAGACGAGTCCTTCTCTGTGTCCCGCCAAGGAAACCCTCTGGCTTTCATAACTGGCTTTCAGTTGCATGTGAATCACTCTTAGCTTTTTATTAATTGTCTTTTCTAGAGCTGCAATAGAATTTAGCGATAGCCACCCAATTCCATATCCTCGTGGTTACCGGCTCCTCCGTGTTTTTCAAAGGCATAGTGCATTCACTTCCACAGTTTTTACAGTGCAGTGGAAACCTTGTGCCAGGTGTCTGTCTCCATGCAGACCATGTCTTGTTCCCTTACCTTTTCACTTCATCCTACCTGGAGTGTAGTCATCATGCTTGAGGACAACCAACCAGTGACAAGCCAGTTATAAGCATACGGTATGTGACTAAGCAGAAAAACGAAGGAATCTAAGTCCCAGCCGACATTGTGGAACCATATAGCCACTCTGGATAACCAGCCTTTGATCTTACCATTACACGAGGAAAACAAAACCTGCTTAAGCCACTAGGTTTTGCATTTCGGTTACAGACAGATGTAATTCTTAACTGTATGGTTATGAAAATGTTACGTGAATGAAGTTGCAAATCAAATGAAATGAACAAATTTTTAATAAAAACCACTTACCAAAGTTATCAAAGCTGACTTAATAGGGGAGCCTGGGTGGCTCAGTTGGTTGAACGTCCAACTCTTGATTTTGGCTCGGGTCATGATCTTGAGGTTCGTGGGTTCAAGCCCCATGTCAGGCTCTGGGCTGACAGCTCAGAGCTGGAGACTGCTTCAGATTCTGTGTCTCCCTCTCTCTGCCCCTCCCTCACTTGGCTCTGTCTCTCTCAAAAATAAATTAACATTTAAAAAAAATTTTAAAAACTGACTTATGAAGAGAAATTTAATCTATGGTTAAAAGTTAAACATTTTTTTCACAGTATGGACAAATCCTAAAAGGTTCTAATCATCAAATCTTATCAATAACTTACAGAATAGATAACTTCAAGTTTACATGTATTTTTCCAGAGAAAAGAAAACAATTTTACCTAAAAAAAAATTTTTTTTTAATATTTATTTATTTTTGAGAAAGAGAGAAAAACAGAGTGCTAACAGGGGAGGAGGAGAGAGAGAGGGAGACACAGTATCTGAAGCCTGACATGGGACTCAAACTCACAAACTGTGAGATTATGACCGGAGTCGAAGTTGGACGCTTAACCGACTGAGCCACCCAAGTGCCCCAACTCTCTGACTAATTTTTGAGTTACTATATCTTGATTGCAAAAACAGAAGCAAGAGTACAGTAAGAAAAATTGGAGGCCAATCTCACTCATGGACTTCATAAACTTACTGAGCCTGAAATAATCAATACCATTGTTTTTAAAAAGACAATAGGGGGGCCTGGGTGGTTCCACAGGTTGAGTGTCCGACTTCAGCTCAGGTCATGATCACACGGTTCGTGGGTTCGAGCCCTGCGTCAGGCTGGCAGCACAGAGCCTGGAGCCTGCTTCAGATTCTCTGTCTCTCTCTCTCTCTCTCTCTCTCTCTCTGTTCTTCCCCTGCTCATGCTCTGTCTCTCTCTCTCTCTCAAAAATAAAATAAATAAATAAATAAAGAAACATAAAAAAAAATTTTAAAAGACAGTAAATTGTGACCCAGCTGTATTAATCTCAACAACACCAGGTTAGTTTAACATTAAGTAATTTATTAATTTTACCACATCAGATTAGTGAAGGAAAACCATATGATCATCACAGGTATGAAAAAGCGTTCAGTGAAATCCGATATTCATTCATGATAAAACTCTTAATAAGCTAGGAAAAGGAGAAGTTTTTGTTTGTTTGTTTTGTTTTGTTTTAAGTAATCTCTACACTCAACGTGGGGCTCGAACTCACAACCTGGAGATTAAGAGTCACATGTTCTACTGACTGAGCCAGCCAGGCACCCCAGAAGGAGAGTTTTTTAATCTGATAAAACAAAAAAATACCTTCAATAAACCTATAGTGAATATCACATTTATAAGTATTATGGTAATTCTTCCAAAAATAAGCCAAGAATGCCTGCTATTAACACTTTTATATAAGATTGTACTTAAGATCCTATCCAGACATGATTAGAAAAGAAAGTGAATGAGCTATTATGATTGCTTACATGGAAAACTCAAAAAAATCTATAGGTAAGTTATTAGTTAATGTATGTTTACTAATGTTGCTGGATGTATAGCAATAATTGTGTTTCATGGTAGCAACAAGAAATATAAATTTTCAAAAATACCATTTATGATAGCAACAGCGAGAAATAAAGGTATTGAACCTGGAGCTCAGAAAATATGGATAAAATGACCAAACTCTTTTGGAAAACCGTTAAAAGAAGTCCCAAACAATTGGAGAGATACGACATGGCATGGGTAGGAAAACTTAGTGGTAGAATATCACCAGCTTCCTCCAATAGACCTATGGATTCGGTACAATTTTAATCTCAACAGCATTTTTCTTCGAATTTAATTAGAATAATTGCAAAATGTGGGGCGCCTGGGTGGCTCAGTCGGTTGAGCGGCCGACTTCGGCTCAGGTCATGATCTCGCGGTCCGTGAGTTCGAGCCCCGCGTTGGGCTCTGTGCTGACAGCTCAGAGCCTGGAGCCTGTTTTAGATTCTGTGTCTCCCTCTCTCTGACCTTCCCCCGTTCATGTTCTGTCTCTCTCTGTCTCAAAAATAAATAAACGTTAAAAAAATTTTTTTAAAATAATTGCAAAATGTATATGGTAAAACAAAGGACCAGAACAAGCCTGACCCTTCTAAAGAAGGATACACTGACATTATTGTTAAGTTCGAGTAATTAAGACGTATGTTATTGATACAGGAATATATAATCCGAACAATGGAGGTGGAGCCCACAGACCACACCTACACACAAACTTGATTGTGTCAGAGACAGCACTGCAGAGCGGTGGATGGACCACTCAACACGCTACTTGTTCAAGGTTGTTATTTGAAAAATTATGAAACTGGATATTCTTATCCAATTAATGGATACCTTATACCATCCGAAAAGAATCCATTTCAGAGGGAGTAGACTTAAATGTGAGAGGCCAAACTTTTAAAGCATTAAGAAGAAAATGCAAGAGGGGCGCCTGGGTGGCTCACTCCGTTGAGTGTCCGACTTCGGCTCAGGTCATGAACTCACGGTTCGTGAATTCGAGTCCCACGTCGGGCTCTGTGCTGACAGCTCCGAGCCTGGAGCCTGCTTCCAATTCTGTGTCTCCCTCTCTCTCTGCCCCTCCCCCGCTCATGCTCTGTCTCTCTCTCTCTCTCTCTCTCAAAAATAAATAAACATTAAAGAAAATTTAAAAAAGAAGAAAATGGAAGATAAAGTTTTTACAAGCTAGTGGGAGTACAATGTTTTCTTTTTTTTTAATGTTTATTTATTTTTGAAAGAGAGACAGACAGAGCACGGGTTGGGGAGGGGCAGAGAGAGAGGGAGACACAGAATCTGAAAGAGGCTCCCGGCTCTGAGCTGTCAGCACAGAGCCGGACGCGGGGCTCAAACTCAGGAACGGTGAGATCATGACCTGAACCAAAGTCGGACGCTTAACCAACTGAACCACCCAGGCGCCCTGAGTAAAATGTTTTCTTAAGCAAGACATTAATAGTGCACGTCATACAGGATATGACTGATAAATTAGACTACCTTAAACTTTTCAACTTCTTTTCCTCAAAATATGTCAAAAAGAATGAAAAGATCCTCCAAAAATTCAAAGAATAAACTTGCAACACATATAACTGACAAGGTGTAGTATTAGAATATATAAAGAACTCGTGTGTATTGATTAGTGAAAGACAACCCAATAAAAACCTGGGCAAAAGCTGTAAATAAGCAGTTCACAGGAGAATAAAACCTAACATTCAATGAAGTATGTGAAAAAATGTTCATTTTAGTAATAATCAGGAAACTGCAAATTAAAATTATGAGATGTCATTTTACAACCATCCAAAAGGCAAAAATGAGTACATCACACAATCTCAAATAGATGTAAAACAAAGGAATTCTTAGGCACTCCAGCTGGGGCTGTAATGTGGTATCATCACTTTGGGGAAAAAGATTGCATTCTATTAGATAGTTGAAGATGTTTATACCATTATAAGCTGGAATGTCCATTCCTAGGTGTATACCCCAGAGAAACCCTGGCTCATATGTTCCAAGAGTGATGCACAAGAATGTTCATAGGAGCCTGGTTGCAATAGCAAAACACTGAAAACATTCTAAGCGTCCAAGGACAGGACAACAGAGAAATACATATCAGTGAAAATGAATGAACCACGTGATCAACATGGCTCAATCTCAGGAACTTAGTTTTCTTAAAAAAATTTTTAAAAATGTTTATTTATTTTTGAGAGAGACAGAGAGAGAGCAGGGGAAGGGCAGAGGGAGAGTGAGACAAAGAATCTGAAGCAGGTTCCAGGCTCTGAGCTGTCAGCACAGAACCCGACGCGGGGCTCAAACTCACAGACCAGGAGATCATGACCTGAGCTGAAGTCAGAGGCTTAGCCAACTGAGCCACCCAGGTGCCCCAGGAACTTAATTTTCAATCAGAGAAGCAAATCACAGAAGCATACGTAGAGTGCAATTCTGTTTGTATGAAGTTCACAAACCTGTAAAGTAACAAAATCTGCTTAGGCAAACATACATGTGTTAAAATGATTTTTTTTTTCAACGTTTATTTATTTTTGGGACAGAGAGAGACAGAGCATGAACGGGGGAGGGGCAGAGAGAGAGGGAGACACAGAATCGGAAACAGGCTCCAGGCTCTGAGACATCAGCCCAGAGCCTGACACGGGGCTCGAACTCCCGGACCGCGAGATCGTGACCTGGCTGAAGTCGGACGCTCAACCGACTGCGCCACCCAGGCGCCCCAAAATGATTTTTTTTTTAAAGCAGTATAACGATAACAATTCTGGGTAGTGGTCACCTCTGGCAGGAGAAAGGGGTAGGGTGGGGTGGGAATAAGGCACACAGGAGGCTTTGAAGGAACCAATGCTTCTTCAAGCAGCTGGCAGGCCAGACGATTTTTAAAATTTTTTCTTATCTCTCACTGCATAACAAATTACCGCAAAGCTTAACAACGTAAAGCGACACACAGCGTTTGTGCGCATCCCAGTCCTCCGTCTCAGGGACTCTCAGAGGCCGCAAGTTGTCAGCTGGGGCTGCAATCAACTTACGGCTCCACAGGGAAATATCTGCTTCCAGGCTCACTCATGTGATTGTTGGCAAGATTCACTTTCTCACCGGTTGTTGGACGGAGGGCCTCAGATCCTTGACAGCTCTTGGCCAAAGGCCACCCTTGGTTCCTTGACACGTAGGTCTCTCCCTAGGGCAGCTCACAGCGTGGCAGCCGGCCTCATCAGAGTGAGCCGAAGCAAAAGAGGTAAGCGAGAAGGAAGCCAGCCTTTATAACCTAATGTCAGCAGTGACAGCCCATTATTTTTGCCGTGCTCTCTTCATTGCTGTATTCTCTACCTGTGAAGCACGTCACACACCAGCCACGCTGGGAGGGGGATTACACCCGACTGTGAACCTCAGGAGGCAAGAGTCACTGACAGCCATGTGAAAAGCTGCTGACAACATATATTTGAAAGTGTGTTTGTTCTCTATTAAATATTCTGTAATAAAAATCCCTCTTGGGGGCTCCTCAGGAACTTCAGGATCAAAATCATTTCCTTTCTTTTCTTTTTTTGTAATGTTTATTTATTTTTGAGAGAGAGAGAGACAGAGTGTGAGCAGGGGAGGAGCAGAGAGGGAGAGGGAGAGAGAGAGAGAGAGACAGAGAGAGAGAGAATCAGATGCAGGCTCCAGGCTCTGAGCTGTCAGCACAGAGCCCGATGCAGGACTGGAACTCATGAACTGTGAGATCATGACCTGAGCCGAAATCAATGCTTAACCAACTGAGCCACCCAGGTGCCCCTAAAATCACTTCCTTTCTATGGTCATTTTGTGCTAAGAAGCCCCCTTCATGACCTGACATTGTTTCCCTCTGACCTCCACCATTCCTCCCATCAGACTGATTGACTTGGGTTTCTCAAACCCACTATGCTGTCCGGTCTCCAAGTATTCCCCACGCTTCTCCCTCCTTGGATGTCTTCTCCTCATGGACCTTCTCTTCTCCCCTACCTCCTGCCAAAACCCATCTCTGCTCTGACTGCTGTCTCCCTGCACTCAGGCCCAGCTTGGGTTCTGCTGATCTCAAGGCACCTCAGACATTGGCCCCATTGTCTCTGGGCCCTCAAAGGGCAGCATGCCATCCCCATGGTTTGCCTCCCAGGACTTAGCCCCGAGCCTTAGTTAGCCCATGAACCCTCCACCAGGAGAAACAGTGAAGGGACACTGAGGAGCAGTCACAGCAAGGAGTAAACAGACCCTGTGAAGAGCCTCATGACAGTTCAGGTAGGGCTTTGAAGCCACAGGAGTTATGAAAAAACTGTTTTCAGAGCTTTTGCATATCAGATAAGGGATCGTGCATCTGCGTTTGCTTGAAAGTTCTAGCACTATTGTAAGATGATTTTTAAATTAAACTTTTTATTTTGAAAAAAGGTCAAGCCCACCAAAAGTTGCAAGAATATTGCAATTAGCTTCCATATATTCTTTTTTCTTTTAAGATTTTATTTTTTAAGTAATCTCTACACTCAATATGGGGCTCGAACTCACAACCCCAAGGCCAAGAGTCACATGTTCCACAGACTGAGCCAGACAAGCGCCCCCATATACTCTTCATTTATTGTTAACTTGTTAACATCTTTTTAAAAAATTTACATCCAAGTTAGTTAGCATATAGTGCAATAGTGATTTCAGGAGTAGAATCAAGTGATTCATCCCCTACATATAACACCCAGTGCTCATCCCAACAAGTGTTCTCCTTAATGCCCTTTGTCCATTTAACCCATCCCCTCTCCCACAACCCCTCCAGCAACCCTCTTTTTGTTCTCTGTATTTAAGAGTCTCTTATGTTTTGCCCCCCTCCCTGTTTTTATATTGTTTTTGCTTCCCTTTCCTTATGCTCATCTGTTCTGTGTCTTATACTCCTCATATGAGTGAAGTCATAGGATATTTGTCTTTCTCTGACTCATTTCGCTTAGCATAATACCCTCTAGTTCCATCCATGTTGCTGAAAATGGCAAGATTTCAGTCTTTTTGATTGATGAGTAAAATTCCATTGTATATACATATCACATCTTCTTTGTCCATTCATCTGTCGATGGATATTTGGGCTCTTTCCATAATTTGGCCATTATTGATAGTACTGCTATAAACATTGGTATGTATTTGCCCCTTCAAAACAGCACACCTGCATCCTTTGGAATACCTAGTAGTGCAATTGCTGGGTCATAGAGTAGTCCTATTTTTATTTTTTGAGGAACCTCCATACTGTTTTCCAGAGTGTCTGCACCACTTTGCATTCCCACTAGCAGTGAGAAAGGGTTCCTTTTTCTCATATCCTGGCCAACATCTGTTGTTGCCTGAGTTGTTAATGTTAGCCATTCTGACAGGTGTGAGGTGGTATCTCATTGCGGTTTTGATTTGTATTCCCCTGATGATGAGTGATGTTGAGCATTTTTTCATGTGTCGGTTGGCCATCTGGATGTCTTCTTTGGAAAAGTGTGTATCCATGTCTTTTGGCCATTTCTTCACTGGATTATTGGTGTTTTGGGTGTTGAGTTTGATAAGTTCTTTATAGATTTCGGATAGTAACCCTTTGTCTGATATGTCATTTGCAAATATCTTTTCCCATTCTGTCAGTTGCCTTTTAGTTTTGCTGATTGCTTCCTTCACCATGCAGAAGCTTTTTATCTTGATGAGGTCCCAATATAACTTGTTAACATCTTAGCACATTTGCTTTCTCTCTTTCTCAGTGGTGTGTGTGTGTATGTGTGTGTGTGTGTGTGTGTGTGTGTGTGTTAGGCAGAATAATAGCCCCAAATATATCCACATCCTAATTCCTGGAACCTATGAATATATATAAAGGGCAAGGGGGAATTAAGGTTGAAGACACAATTAAAATTGCAAATCAGCTGACTTTACACTAAAGAGATTATCCTGAGTTACTCAGGTGGGCCAGATGTGATCACAGCAATTCTTATAAATGGTTGAGAAGGAAGGCAGAAGAGTCAGGACCAAAAAGATTGCAGGGGGATAAAGATCCGGCCATCCATCCATCCAGAGCTTTGAAGAATGAAGGGTGCCATGATGAGCCAAGGAATGAGGGCAGCTTCCAGAAGCTGGAAAGGGCAAGAAAACACATTCTCCTCTAGATCCTCTGGAAAATAATACACCCTTCAGATACCTTGATGTTAACCCAATAAGACCCATTTCATAATTCCAACTTCCAAAACAGTAAGGTAATGAATTTGTGTTATTTAAAGCTACCAAGTTTGTGGTAATTTGTTAAAGCAGCAACAGCAAACTAATACAGTGTGCATATCGTATACATATATATTCTCATCCCTTTTTTTTAAGTTAAATTTTTTTCAGTTAAGAGTAAGTTTCAGAGATCAAGGATATGCTTATACAGTGGAGTACAATTATAAAATTTGGGAAAAGTAACATTTACACAACACCATTTTCTTTTTAGAGAGAGCGAGCAGCAGAGAGAGGGAGAGAGAGAGAGAGAGAGAGAGAGAGAGAGAGAGAGAGAATCTTAAGCAGGTGCCATGCTCAGCACAGAGCCCAATATGAGCTCGATCCCACGACACTGGGATCATGACCTGTGCCCAATCAAGAGTTGATTGCTTAACCAACTGAGCCACCCACGTGCCCCTATATGACACATTTTCTTTTCTTTTTTTGATTTATTTTTAAATTTATATCCAAGTTAGTTAGTATATAGTGCAACAGTGATTTCAGGAGTAGATTTCTTAAGGTCCCTTACCCATTTAACCCATCCCCCCTCCCACAACCCCTCCCACAACCCTCAGTTTGTTCTCCATATTTATGAGTCTCTTATGTTTTGCCCCCCTCCCTGTTTTTATATTATTTTTGCCTCCCTTCCCTTATGTTCATCTGTTTTGTATCTTAAAGTCCTCATATGAGTGAAGTCATATGATAGTTGTCTTTCTCTGACTAATTTCACTTAGCATAATACCCTCCAGTTCCATCCACATAGTTGCAAATGGCAAGGTTTCATTCTTTTTGATTGCCGAGTAGTATTCCATCTTGTATATATACCACATCTTCTTTATCCATTCATCCGTCGATGGACATTTGGGTTCTTTCCGTACTTTGGCTATTGTTGGTAGTGCTGCTATAAACATTGGGGTGCATGTTCCCCTTCAAAACAGCACACCTGTACCCCTTGGATAAATACCTAGTAGAGGACACTATTTTCTAGTGTACAAGTGGTTGTCCAGATATTGCTCGTTGCCCTGGTAGTGCTCCAGTTTCAAAGTCACACACTGCATGTAGCTGTCACGTCTCTTTAGACTCCTTTACTCCAGAGCAATTCTCAGCTTTTCACTCTCAAGACACTAATATTTTTCATCAGAGTACAGACCAATTCTTTTGTGGGATGACCCATAATTTGAGTTTGTCTTAGTCTATCCTTATGATTACAATGAGTTTAGGCACTTTGGGAAGGAAGACAAGTAGGCATTTAAAGATCTGATAATTCTATTCTTGAAACAACTAGAAAATGATTACAAATACAATCTAAGTATTGATTTACATGAAAAATAGTTTAGGAAAAAATCCACTCCAATGTTTCTCTCAATCCAGTTTCCTTGTTGATAAGGCCCTAGGAACAAAATTAGATTAAGGTTTATGCAGAAATAAGGTGTCTTACCCCTTTGGAAGCCCTAGGGGGCACCCGGCAGCTGCTCTGGGGCTTGCAGCCTGTCTGTCTCCGGGGTCTGCAGCGGGCTCTTTCTGAGCCCAGGAGCTGGCGCCCAAAACCCTCAGAACTTGGAAACATCATCCCTCCACAGAGGAGTACCCTGAAAGTTTGTTACATTAATAATTTAGGAAAATCTGGGAGATGCCTAAGGGCCTGATAAATCACAAACATTAAAACATTGGAGAGAAATAAAGAATGGTTTTATAGTCTTCTGTGATGATAGAAGGCAAATTAAATGTAATCTGAATAAATATATCCACCATTAGGTACTTGTCCTCTAAAATACTATTTGGTGCTGTTGTATATGTGCAAATGTGGGCTGCATATTAATAATTCTATGGTTTAATGAGATAATTTAGCCAGAATGAGATTATGAAGTTGAAAACAGCAGCTGGGTGCTCCCAGATTCTCTGCCCCATAGGGGAATAGTCTGCAAAATATTGACATTGTATCTTTAAAACAGTTTAACTCCGATTCTAATTGCAGTTGTGATAAATGCCCTAATCTTTAATCTTCCTCTAGCCCCTCTCCTTTTGGGGAATGGGATTTCATGCTGCCTTTAGTGGGCATTAGAGTAAATACTTTGCTGTGCCATACAGGAAATCAAGGATTTAAGTAACATTGTGTTTATTGGTGCAATTTCCTCTTTGTTCTCAGAGGGTTTCACTTTAAAGCAGGTGGGACACAGGGGAGCGTACATGACCGCCATAGGCTGTTCCAGCCCCACCCTCTGTCCCCATCCCTGAGAGTGCATTCTCAGTCCTCAGAAGCACAGATTATGTTCATCAGTTTTCTTGTTTATTCGTTTATTCATATTCAGCAAATGTTTACTGAGTTACAGAGAAATCCTGGCAGAGCTCGCTGGAATTTAGCACTTCCTTCAATAGTTCTTCATTGTTCATAGTGAAAGACCAATATAATTGTACTGGGTTCTATTTGTGGGAGGGACAGAGCCAGAAAGAGCGAGAGCTGCTTTCTAGAGCATTTTGTAGGTAGAATTTGCATTTCCAATTGCACCCTCAGACTTTCAGATTTGGAGATTGAGACAGATTACAAGGGCAGAGAGTTCAGCTCACTGTGCCACATGATTCTGCCCGATGGGGCAGTGAACACCCTACCCGGGTGAGGCGGTGGAGAAGGGCAAATTTGCTCAATCAGGTAATTATCAACGGGTCTGACAGAATCACCATGGTTGCCTGGTTTCACACAGATCTGGGTTCAGATCCTGCACCTGGCACCTGCTCTAGGCAGATGAGCAAATCATCTTGTCTGATTTTTCCCATCTATAAAATGAGAAGTATGATACCCACTCCAACACAGCTTCTTTGAGCATTATACTTGGGAAGCCCGTGTGAACATCCTGTTGCACAAAAAGCCAAATTGTGCAATATCCTTTGGGACTGCTTGTCACCCAATAAGAGGAGAGAAGTCAACAGCACCTTCATTTATTTATTTATTTATTTATTTTTAAATGTTTATTTATTTTTAAGAGAGAGAGAGAGACAGCTTGTGAGTGAGGGAGGGGCAGAGAGAGAGAGGGAGACACAGAATCCGAAGCAGGTTCCAGGCTCCAAGCTGTCAGCACAGAGCTGGACGTGGGGCTCAAACTCTGGAACCGCAAGATCATAACCTAGGCTGTAGTTGGACACTTAACTGGCTGAACCACCCAGGCGCCCCAATAGCACCTTCATTTAAACCCACCATCTGCCTGACCTATGCTTCAAGAAACTTCTGCCAGTCTAAATCTTCAGTTTCTAGAAAACAAAACAAAAACAAAAACAGCAACAACAGTAAAACTTGTGTTGCAAAGGGAAGAATTGAATAAAGGAAGCATTTTTTTCTTTATCTCAAAATGAAAAACATAGGGGTGCCTGCATGGCTCAGTGGATTAAGCATCCAACTCCTGATTTCAGCTCAGGTCATGACCTCAGGGTTCCTGAGACCAAGCCCTCTGCATTAGGCTCTGTGCCATTGCGTCTGCCTCTGAGCTGATGGCAGAGCCTGCTTGGGATTCTCTCTCTCTCTCTCTCTCTCTCTCTCTCTCTCTCCTCTCTCTGCCCCTCCCCACCTCTCAAAATAAATAAATTAACATTTTTTAATGAAAAAATACACATGAAAACAATGAAAGGGAATATGTCAGTAAATTGAGTGTTCACCCAGTGCCTACTGACAGGAGAGAAATCACACTGTAAATCACCATGCCAAAGTTCTGCAGAGTCAAGCTGATGCTGGAACATTAAAAAAAAAAAGTTGGTCGATTTTTTGTAGAGGAAATATGCATTTTTGTGTATTTCATACTGCTACTTCTCATGTCACTGGTCTTGGGAACTGCTATAATAAGTTCCTTCTTGCAACTGAATATCAGCCAGGGCCGGCTGCAGGACTGAATCTAAAGAGAGTTGCTGTTCATCCATATTGCATTGCAGACTGAATGTTCGTCAGTGGAAATCTGCCACAAAGGCATTTTCTCTCTATTCTTACAATACAAGCAAAGCATCCTTAGAGTATAAGTTCATATCATCCAAGGATCAATTAGCCTACCCAAATTTAAGTGGCAAGTGCCTCACAAGATAAATGTGCAGTGTTGGCTAGGTGTTTGTTTCTAAAACGGAAAGAATTGTGTTGATAATTATATTTCCTTATTCTTTGTTAGACCTCTTAGCAATTTGGAAGTTAAGTTGTTGAGTGCCTCAAGGCACAGCTCTTTGGGCATCGATAATTTTCCCATCACTTCTGCTTATTCATCTGGCATATGGGGACAATGGTACCTCCCGGCCCTCCAGAGCTGCCCTTGGGCTCCAGAAGGAGCATGAAATAGAAGGCACTCCTCATTGTGGCAACTTCGCTCTCATTCTGGAGCTACTGAGTTGAGTCTGCCTCTCGGAGAGAGCTGTGTTCCGCCAGCAGTTTTCAGCCGGATCAGTACCACTCACTAGGGGGCGCTGAGCTCTGTGCTCAGGTTGACTGGAGAGGAGTAATGGCGGGTGTGGCGGGGGCGGGGGCGGGGGGGGGGGGACGGGGGTGGAGCATTGTCCCCTGCAATGCGTGGGACAGCCCCATACAACCGAGCTGTCCTTCACCCCACACAAATTCTCGGTGTCCTACCAGAAAACGATGTAGATGAAAAATCTGTTGATAATTAGCTCGCCTAAGAACTCCTGTGTTATATACAAATCGAGTACGTTTGTGTGGGTCTGATACTGTGTTTTCTGGAAATGCATCTATGTAAATCAGGATAAGAGTATGCTTTGTTTCATTATTATGGAAACTTTACCTAGAGATGTTTGCCATTTCAGACAGCCACAACACCAGTGACAAAGCTATTCTTGTATTTGAGTCACTAATAAAGCACTCCTCTTAGCCTGCATTGGAAGCTGCCTCATATAGGATTTTATGTATAGGTATTGGCCTCTGACTACTTCACTGTGTCTGCTTTCTTTTTATTTCTCCTTTACATTAGAATTGGAATGTTATATTGCTTTGGGTATTTTACATGTGATTTTTATTTCAAAACGATAAAGGGGATCTTGCAAAATATTTGTCACGCAAGAGAAAGTTTTATCAGGAAGGCTGGTAGGCTCCAAACTAGAGCATCTCTGAAGATCCAGGATTGTGTGCTGCTTCTGCTTTTGATGTTGTTTATATCTATTTGGATTAGGCTCGTCTGCCCTGAATAAAATGTCCAACTAAATGGCTTCAACAAGACAGAATTCTGTTTCTCTGTCCCAGAAACGAATTCCAAAGATTGTTGTCAAAGAAAAAAGTTCTTTTTGACACTTGAGTTAAAGATGGGAAGGAAGACTTTATTCAAGGTGGGGGGGATGGAGGGATGGGGGGACTACTGCAATGAGATTTTGTTGGAGAGGAAAGAGACCAGGCTCAACTCTGAACACAACAAGGACAAGAGGGACTTTACAGCCAAGGAGCAGGGTGGAGGTCAGTGGATGGAAAATTGCTAAGAGCAAATATCAGGGGTGAGGAGGGTTCTGCTGAAACTGACCTAACAGGATTCTTGCTGAAGGCAGGGCATGGTGACCAGACATCACGTGGGGGATGGTGGGGACGAGGAAGCTGATCAGATATCGAGGGTGATCAGATATTGAGGACGGGAGTGGTTCTGCTAAACTGATTTAGCAGGATTCTTGCTAAAATTGGACAATGCAGAGATGAATGTCAGGAATGTCACGGAAGCTCGAACGTCAGGCCCTGGTTGGAAAGAGAGCACAGGGCAGCCTGAGTAGAGTTAGATCCAGGGGAGAACCGTGGTCACAGGCGGCACAGGGGTGGCAATGTCTTAGTCCTCAGGGACCCAGTCTCCTATCTTTCTGTTCCCTTATCCTTGCTGCCAGCCTTCCATTTTCAGACCTGTTTTATGATCCAAGATGACACTGGAGTTCTAGTCATCTTGGCCACAATGTAGGCAGAGAGCAAGGAAAGAGACGTGGGCAATGGGGTACCCTGAAGCTGCCTGTCCCCTTATAAGGAGTGCCCAGAAGTCCCATCCAACAACATCTGCTTACATCTCATGGGCCGCCCCCAACTGCCTCCTGGAAGGCTGGGAAATGTAGTCTTTCAGCTATGTGCATGTTCTCCAGAATACAATGGGAATTCTGATAGTAAGAAAGAAAAGGAGAATGGACGTTGGGGTGGCATTTAGCAATTTCATTTGCTGCTCCTGCTAGTGATATTGATTTTGCTCCCCAGGCTTAGAAAGCTCCTAAGAGACTCTGGTTACACTGTAGCCTGTCCTCTTACTGTGTGGTAACCTTAGCTGAGTGACTTAACCTCTTTGAGCCTCATTTTCCTCAGCTGTACAATGGGGATACAAATGGTACTTATCTCCTAGGGTGGTTGTGAGCCTTAACTTGTTTGTGAAGATCTTACCAAAAACCCTCTAGGACTGTTCAGCTCTCCTCCTCCCACACAGGCCCAATCACACACCAAGCGGTAGCACCCGGGAGGTGGGGGGGGCCCTCCGTGAGAAACCCAGCTCATGCTTTGCTTCAGACATCAGCTTGGTCAGCAGAGGACCCAGGTCTCAGGAAAACACTCGCCTCACACCTGCCAGCTCTTGGCCAGTTGCTCTGCGGGAAGGATGCGAAGACAGCTGGGCTGGGTTTTTCTGGGCTTTTCTCCATGGTCCTTTCCGGCAGGGCCAGCCAGAGGCCAAAATCTTGAACGTGGTGAGGTTGCTTTTGCAGCATCTGTCTCCCCTGGCTGCTCCAGAAAAGATCTGACCAGTGATTATGGGAACTGCTTGTCTGTTTCACTTCCACAGGGAAGGGCTTTTAAAACAAGTGTGTTCAGTTAAGCACCATTTACCACCGAAGGAACCCAGGCTCCTTGGAGAAATGGCTGATTGTGAGGCTGTGGTTCTGGACATGGGCAAGATAAGCTTGGGACATCTTGGGCCAGAAAGCGAGGGAGCTATCCGGGCTACCAGGTCCTGTGGAAAGGAAATGGAGTCCAATCTGAAGGGGCTTGCTGTGGCCAAAGATGAGGCACTTTGAGCATCTAACGGAATAATGATTACAATTCACTGAAATATGTGCTTTAAATCCTCTAAATGATACTCATCAAAAACTTGCTATGGGTTTTGTGTGTTTGGTAGGTAGGGAATAAATCATTCTGAAAACAGGCAAGTGAAAGGAAAGAAACGACCATTTATCTTGCCTTTACTGGATATTTCAGAATGATCAAATAGTTGATGGAGAAAAGTTTCTCTTTGGAGAAGAATCTTGGCTAATAACAGCAAGAAACAGGACGGAATTAGCAAACCACCATTTTGCAACTCATATCGGAATAGTGGATCTAAGCCACAATCATCACTACTATTAAAACTCTGAAGTGGATGAATCGAGTGGACCCCTGAACCCTGAGATCAGTTTTAACATCGGCCAAAGTTCAGCACCCAGAAGTGATGTGCTTCCAGGTGTGGGGCCGGAGAGAACACACAGCACCACGCTCAAGTATGCTCACCCCCCCAAAGTGACCCTGAATCAGACCACACCTCTACATCTTCGTCCAGCTACTTGACAGAAAACACAATGGGTGGAGGAATGTATTAAGAAACTCTGTGAGGAGGGGCGCCTGGGCAGCTCGGTGGGGTAAGCATCCAACTTCGGCTCAGGTCATGATCTGGAGCCCCATGTCGGGCTCTGTGCTGACAGCTCGGAGCCTGGAGCCTGCTTCGGATTCTGTGTGTGTGTCTCTCTCTCTGCCCCTCCCCCACTCGCACTCTTTCTCTCTCAAAAATAAACATTAAAAAGTTTTTAAAAGAAAGAAAGAAAGAAAGAAAGAAAGAAAGAAAGAGAAAAAGAAAGAAACTCTGTGAGGAAATAACCTGCTGAAACCAGAACGTCGGAAATTCTACAGGATAAATGACTCTGTTTCTCTGGTAAATGATGCAGGGGTAAAGAATGAGAGAGTGTATTACTGTAGATTAAAATAAATTTAAAAGACATTAAGAGACATAAGTCATATGCAAAAGGAACATAACTGGATTCTGATTTGGACACACCAATGACAGAAAGACATTTTCACATAACTGAGGAAATGTGGACGTGGATTGGGTATTAGATGATTGTAAGCAACTACCGTAATTTTTGTGGGTGTGATAATGGTATCGTGGTAATGTTTTTTAAAACTCCTTACCTGAGGGTAAAATGCTCAGATGTCTAGAATTTCATTTAGCATGGCGGGGGTGGGGGAAAGGTGAGTGGATGTAGATAGGATAGATGCAAGAAGTATTGAAACTCAGTCACATGCCCTACTGACTGCAGGGGAGGCTGGGAAGCATGTCTTCCCAAGTGCCCGTCCCCTGACTGATGATGATGGATTATGGCTGAGGAGTATGATTAGCCCCTCCATCTGCACTTGAGGTTACAAAGAAGAGAAAGAGAGCTAAAGAAGTAAAGGGAGATACGCAGGAAAAGAAAGCCAACGGACTTGATCAGAATTGGTATTGCTTTTCTCACATCCCTGAGAGGCTTCGGGCAAGAACTCAGCGGCCCCTAGGACTGGATCTTGCTCATCTGCTGCTCCTACTCTGTGTGGTTCGGTCTCAGGAAGGTTCTGACTTCACAGGATGCCCGTAGCCTCTTGAGGCCAACTACCTCCCCACCCCCCATCATTGCTGCCATTTCAGTGGAGAGAGGGCTCTGCTTGGCCAAGCGGCCGACAGAACCCCCTGGGCTGAATCTGCTTGACTGACCTGTGTCTCCTGCACACCCCTGAGCCAATCACTGTGTCCTAGGGATGAGATGTGGTGAGGGGCCTGGTTAGATCAGAGGGGAGCCCAGCAGCCTCGCCTGAATCACAGTAGACTGGGAGTGGCGCAAGGGGAAAGGGGCTTGCTGTTGCCGGCAGGGGGACTTGGTCCTTGGCAGAGAAGGCACACGGACACGCCTTCATCACTTCACCGTCTCCAGCCTCCACTCCTCATCTGCAACATGGAGCTGATGCTGCCCACCTGAGCAGTCAGTGAGATCCACAAAGTCCTGACGCTCAGTGACATGACAAGTGTAACTGTTCTCATCTCCACTCTCTCTGCCGGGTCCATTTCTCTTCCTTTTCGTGGAGACTGAGACACAGGCAGCCTTTGAGTCAGCATGCGTGTGCCATATGACAGTCACCTCACATCACCATGCACCCTCTTTGGTGGTTCTAGAGAGCCCTAGAATTTTGCCTAGAATTGACAAAACCCCTGGGGAGGAGTGCTACACAGCAATTGGTGAGGCCATCTCTAGATGCTTGCAAAATATTTCTGTTTAGGTTTTGCACTTTTTTTAAGTGTATTTATTTTGAGAGAGAGAGAGAAAGAGAGAGAGAGAGAGAGAGAGAGAGAGAGCAGGAGAGGGGCAGAGAGAGGGGAAGAGAGAGAAGCCCAAGCAGGCTTCGTGCTCTGGGCACAGGGCCCGACCCCGGGCTTGATCCCACAAACCGTGAGATCATGACCTGAGCGGAAACTAAGAGCCGGATGCTTAGCCGACTGAGCCACCCAGGCGCCCCACAAAGTACGTTTAATGGACCCAGCAGTTGTTCAGATTGATCGTGCTTCAGCACGACTGTGTGTGGTCAAAAACTCCCTCCTTTTAAAAAAAGACAATTGTTTTAAACATCCGAAAACACACATTTATTGTGATACGAATGTCTCTAAGTCGAGCAACTTGGCAGCATGGTTCATTTGTCCCCATTGAGAATTCAGATGTTTCCTGGCTTTTGAGAACACAGGTTGAGGAATTTTTAGGGTTTCGTCTTTGTGATCTTGGATAGGAGTCGTGTACAGGAGGCCAAGAATTCAATATTTACCATATAGAAAGAATCAGTGAAGAAGATCAAAATATAGGCTTTGGAAGCAGACTGCATGGTTTAAATCCTGGTGTGTGAGCTCGGACAAGCATCTCTTAGATCTGGTTTCCTCATCTGTAAAACGAGAGTTAGAATTTGGCTGTGAAATTGCAATGCAGAAACTGGTTTGTTCCCAGCTCACACAGGCAAGTGCAAAAGGCACCCCCCCTTCCCCCTTCCCTGCTGTGTCAAGCCAGTTCGAGGTCCAGGCCCTGGGTGGAGACCCCCCTGGTGCCTTTGCATCCTTTGTGTGACTCCCCTTTTCACCGTCTGTCTGGCCAGGGGTGCCGCCGGCCATCTGAGCCCAGCTTGCTCCCCTCCCCCGGCCTCGGGCCGCCCAGGGCCTCCCTCAGAACAATGCAGGGACGCCTTCTGGGGCCCAGGTCAGCCCCCTGCTTTGTGTCTGCCCGGAGGCCTCTCCGCCTCACAGCCAAGCCCAGATGGGCCAATGGCTGGGCCCCTGTGGAGGACGTTGAAGGGGGGCTTTAGGGACAGGACTGCAGGGGACAGAGGACAGGATGGCCACGGACAAGCAGCCTCCTAAACTCCCTCGCTGTCCACTCAGGCCTTGGTGCCGTTCCCTCGACAGGGACAGCTCTGAGTTTGTGTGGGGACTGACCAGGCCTAGACGCACAAGCGGGTCTGGATTTAGGGGAAACTTATGCAGAGTTAGTTCTGTCTTCTGTGAACCATTCTTCTTCTTCCTCCTTTTTGGACATTAGTCCATGGAACACATTTAGGTGGCAAGTTCTCTCTCTGATGTAATTTTCTTGCAATGCCCCTGGACTATTTCCCCCCCAGCTTTATCCATATATTGACATATACCCCCCTGTCAAGTTTCAGGTGTACAATGTGATGATTCGATACACACGGATATTCAAAATGATTACTACCATAAGGTTAGTTAGCACCCTTATCCTTTCGTATCATTACCTTTTTTTGTGGGTAGTGATGACATTCGAAGTCTACTCACCTCACAACTATCAATGATACAGTGTATCACTGTTAGTTATAGCCACCATGCTGTTCATTTCATCCCCAGAACTTACTCATCTCACGTCTGGGAGTCTGTACCTTTTGACCAACACGTCCCCATCTCCCCCACTCCCAGACCCTGGTAACCACCCTTCAATTCCCCATTTTTGGGAGTTCAGCTCAAAACATCCGTTTCCATTTTTAATTTTAATTTTTAACCGAAGTAGAATTAGCATACAGTGTTATATTGGTTTCAGGTGTACAATATAGTGATGTGGCAATTCTACATATTCCTCAGTGCTCGTTACCATGTGTGCTCTTAATCCCCTTTGCCTGTTTCACCCATCCCCCACCCACCTCCCATGAGTTCGGCTTTATTACACTCCACAGAGAAATGAGATCATACGGGGGCGCCTGGGTGGCTTGGTCGGTTAAGCGTCCGACTTCCGCTCAGGTCATGATCTCACGGGCCGTGAGTTTGAGCCCCGCGTCAGGCTCTGTGCTGACAGCTCGGAGCCTGGAGCCTGTTTCGGATTCTGTGTCTCCCTCTCTCTCTGCTCCTCCCCTGTTCATGCTCTGTCTCTCTCTGTCTCAAAAACATAAATAAACGTTAAAAGAAAAATTTTATAAAAAAAAGAAAAGAAATGAGATCATAGAGTATTTGTCTTTCTCTATCCGACTTGATACTCAGCATAATGATCTCAAGGCTCACCCATATTGCAAATGGCAGGATTTCCTTCTTTGGCTGGATAGTATCCCATTGTGTATAGATACACCACATTTTCTTTATCTGTTCGCCATGTCGATGGACCCTTAGGTTG
Source organism: Prionailurus viverrinus (assembly GCF_022837055.1). Lineage (NCBI taxonomy): Eukaryota > Metazoa > Chordata > Mammalia > Carnivora > Felidae > Prionailurus > Prionailurus viverrinus. The sequence goes on from NC_062569.1 coordinate 36,397,065, forward strand.
TTACGTCTTGTAAATAATGCTGCAATGAATATGGGGGTGCAGATGTCTTTGAGATAGTGTTTTCTTTTCCTTTGGATAAATATCCAGAAGTGAAATTGCTGGAACGTTTGGTTGTTCTATTGTTCATTCTTTGAGTTAGCTCCACGCTGTTTTCCATGGCGGCTGCACCAATTTGCATTCCCAACAGTACACGGGGGTTCCTTTTCCTTCTGTGGACTTTTTCCAAGTTAGACGCAAGCACAGTGAGAACTTGTGGACTGAGGGTGTGTGATTATATATAGGGGGAGGGAAGTGGGAGAAATGGAGGAGGAAAAGAATGGCTTCAAATAATTGGGGGGAAATAGTTCAATTTGTATTTATGTATACGACATGAGGCTTCGGATATTTTCCGTTTTAATATTTCAACATAAAGACATTCAGAAGGAAAAATCACCAGCAGGCAGATCTGTCTTCACAGCTGAAGAAATCAAATGAGTTCCGTGTGGAAGAATTTTACCTTTGTTGTCCATTTGGTCATCATTCATAACCATGTGGGGCAGGAAATATTATCACAGCGGGGCCCTGGAAATGAAAGCTCGGAGAAGGCAAGTGATTTGCCTACAGCCACACAGCAGGGGAGTGGCAGAGGCTGACTCACCTGGGTGTCCCGCTGGTTTCAGCACTCACCAGTCTCCTGTGAGACATGGAATGTCCTGTGAGCAAGGTGCTGTCTTATTTTGAAGGGCAGTGGGAAAGCCTCCCCCCTCCCCCCACCGGGGGCCTCAGTCTCCTTCCCTGTGAAGTGAGGATATTACTCATTTCACTGTGAAGGTGGTCCTAAGCCTTAAGTGAGATAATAGAGAGGAATTGTTAAAAGGGTCAAGAGCAGCTGGTCTCTGTGCAGGTGCTGCTTTTTACACCCAGCCTGGGAGCCCCGTTGCGTGTTTTAACTGGCGCATGGGCGTTCTAGGCGTGCTCTGCAATGGCTCTGGGCTCTCCCGCCCGGAGAACCGGAAAAACGCGAGCGCTCTGGCGGAGAGCGGGTGGCTGACCATGATGGCTCTGGAAAGGAGGAAGAGGAAGGGGTAAGATGAGTTGGCTGAGGTGGCCACAGATCAGGGCAGGAGGGGGATCGCTCGTCCTGAGGGAGAGCCAGGGAAGACGTCTGAGCGAGGAAGGAGAAACAGACACACATGACAGAAAGCCAGCCACAGCAAAGATGCTTTCTCGGCATCTTGACCTTTCTACACTCCGGATGCCCCACAATACACACACACAACCCACGGGGCGCCCCAACCTGGCCTACGGCCCAGTGCTTTTACCAGCCCGCCCCCCAAAACAGTGAGGGTCCAAATAAAATAATTTATAGCAAATGTTTTTCTGGTCTAGATTCCAATCCAGAGTCATGTATTACCTTTAGTTATCAGGCCTCTGTAGCTCTGTAGTCTCCTTTAATCTGGAACAATTCCTCATCCTTTCTTTTTCCTTCATAACTTTTGACATTTTGAACAGTACACTCATGCCAATTGTTTTGTAGAATGTTCCTCAGTTTGGGTTTGATACTTCCTCGTTATTAGTTTTAGATTATGTACTTTGGGCCAGAATGCCACAGAAGTGATGTTGCGTTCTTCTCCGTGCAACATATCAGTAGGCAATGGTAACGATTTGTCCATTACTGGTGATATTAACATTGATCGTTTTCTTAAAATGGTGCCTGACAAGTTTCTATTTTCCTTTTGTAATTAATAATTATTTTTTGTGGAGAGATTTGTTGAGACTGTAAATATCTTGTTCATCATTTGATGATTCTTGCCTGGATCCATTATAGGATGGTGATTTTCTAATCCCATAATTCTCTCTGCATTGATGTTGTATATTGGTATTCTACAGCAAGGAAGAGCTGTCCTTTAGGGATGGGTGTATATATTTGTATGGACTTCTGAATTCTCATTATATTCAACTGATTATAATCCATTATTGTCATCTATTTGGATGCTTCATGCCTTCAGGTGTTTCCTGTGTACTCTTGATGTATTCCGATTATTTCTTATTCTGTCACAGTCCAGTGTTCCAAACTCATCTTGTTCTTGCCTTACCCAGTCCTCAAAAAAGCCATCTCTTCAAGGATCTCTGGTTCCTTGTAGCAAAGAATGCTTTTTAGAAACCAAAAACATTGTATGCTAGAGTGTGCTCATTGCCAGCTGTGTTGGTGTTTCCAGGTCCTTCCATGGACAAAGGTAGAAATCCTGGTATCTCTAATTCCAATCTAACTCTGGAGGGTTTGCTTGTTTTGCCCCATTTCATGGTCACCTCTCCTTTCTTTCAGGGTGAGAACTCTGATTCCCAACATTAGTATATCCATTTACTTGTTCGGACCTAAAAACATAGAAAATAGTTCCAGAATTCTTATACTCACACTACTACGGAAAACCAAATCTGCTAAGTAAAATACAAGACTTATGTATTTATTTATGCAGTTGCCAGGAGTGGCTAAAACATACCAGGATTTGTCCCTGAGGCTGGGTATATTGTCACTGGATAAAAACTACTGTTCTGTTAATGTAAAGGACAGGGAAAGCTTCTTGGTGGGCAATCAATAATAATTGCAGTTCCTCTGGGTGCTATTTGGTGAACACCAAGGGAGTGACATAAGGGAGAGGAGACTGGACTGCCAACGTCCAGAGGAGAGATGATAAAGGCCTGAACCAGGGAAGGCTACTAGGGGCATGTTGCACATGAAATCAGCTGAGCCCTTCTAGAATCTTATGTACTCTAGTCTGTAAGATCTCTGGATAATACATTTCAAATATGCACTCTCCAATGTCAGGAGAATACTAGCTGTGTGGCCCTGGACAAGTTATTAATCTCTCTGAGCCCCACACGGGGCACTTTGGTGCTTGGAGAAAAGATGTGAGCCTGTCTATGATGTTGCTCAGAAAATGTTTCCAAATTTACCTTGAATCAATGGTTTTGGCCAACAGCACGTTTTTCTTTAATTGGCAATTGCCTATTCCTTTCAACACTACAGGAATCTCAAATCCTTTTAATACATGGCATCGTAATTGTAGTTTTCATCTTAAACCACTTATTTTCAGAGGGAATGAGAGACTATGTCAAGAACATAATGAGATAATTTAATGAAAAAGATGAAATGCTTGACTACCACCCAAGTAATAGCTGACAAAAAAAAAAAAATCTTTAAGTGGCAGTATAGATCAGGTAGTGGAGAGTAGGTATCTCTAACCTGTGTAGGTGGAATATATTCCAAGTTATTAAATTCCCTATGTGCTCAAGGCCAGGCATCCTCCGTGATGGCCTGACCTGGCTTCCTGTCAGCAGAAGGGATGCTATCCATGTTAGTAGTGGAGGGTAATGACAATAGTTAGGACTTTGGAGTCAGCCAGACCTGTATTCAAGTTCCAGCTCTGTTCTTCATCACTGTATAATGCTGGGCTGTTACAAAGGGGTAAGAAATCCTGACCGTGTAAGATATGCCTTTGGTAAGATAATGAATGATGAAAGCCAACCACACAGACACACAGTGAGTGAGTGTTCCCTTCCCCCTTTGCAACTTCCATGGATTTACTTTTGTGCCCCGACAAAGCCCTATTTATCCATATATCCTCTCAGCTACACAGTGGCCTCAGCCTAATGTACCATTAGCCAGCCATGAAGATTAGACACCAGAGAAACAAGAGCCAAGAGGAACCATGCTTCTTCCAATATCACACCCCGTATTTCTTTCAGGACTCAAGGAGCACTAAGTCACCTGCTTCTCTGTTTATAAAGACAAGTTCATAATATTCTTAAACACCTACCCAGCGCTCAGTTTCTGTCCTGAATTTTGTGGATGATACAAAGAAATATAAGGTGTGGTCCCTGCTTTCCAGGAACATAAGGTCCCAGTTAAGGACCCAAGTAAGCACTATGCATAGCAGGCAGACCTGGGTTCAGTCCCAGCTCTGCACTTACTAGCTATGTGACCGTGAATAGTCATGTAACATCTTTGTACCTCTATTTCCTCACCTGTAAAACAGACCCACCAGGTCTGTAGGTCTAAACCTACATCATCAGGTTTAGAGTAACTACTACATGGAGGTGCATGGGTGGCTTGAGTTGGTTAAGTGTCTGACTCTCGATTTTGGCTCAGGTCATGATCTCACAGTTTGTGAGTTCCAGCTTGGTTTGAGCCCCACATCGGGCTCTGTGCTCTCAGTGCAGAGCCTGCTTGGGATTCTCTCTCTCCTCCTCTCTCTCTGCCCTGTATCTGCCTCTCTCAAAATAAACAATACAAAACTTAAAAAAAAAAAAAAAAAAAAGGAATAGCCACTACATGTAGTTGGCCCAGAGTAGGCACATGGAAAATCTAAGTTCCTCTTTCCTCAAAGCACATTGTAGCTAAATAATGTAACAGAAGATCTCTTACAGGACAGCCTGTATTCACTGCAAGTGAAATGCCCTGAAATAAAGGCTGTTAGAGTTCATTGAAGAGCAAAAGCATTCAGGCTGAGGCAGGTGGGGTAGATTCTTGGATGAAGAAGGAAAATGACTGGCATCCTCCAAAGATGGGCTGATTTTCTCAGATGCATCGTGGAAGCCCTGTTTCCTGCACCAGTGACAAGGAATAAAGACTTGGGCACCTAAGATCAAAGGAGCCTCGAAGACTAAAGAAAGTCATTCAGTTATCCATCCAGTGCCATGCATTCTTTCAGGTGGGAGGGCACATCCAGACTCTGCTCTTTCACCTTGGCTGGAAGCAGAAGTCTTCCTTTTGCACTTCCTTTTGGACACAGCCAGAGTAACTTTCTGATGTTTACAACCGAAAACCCTGGCTGAAACGTTACCTTGCGTGATTAGTGTGAGGATTACGTGAATGTAATGCACGCATGTAAATACTCAGGACGGTGCCAGCACACAGCAAGTGTTCAATTAAAGTTAATGTACTAGTCAGTTTATCAGCTCTTTGTGGCCACAGCAAAACTGACTAGTACATTGACTTTAGTCAGTGTAAGTCAGTGACTTACAAGAACAAACATTTCTAACTAATGTGTCTGCTGGTATGTTGGTTTACTTAACGCTGTCATGACTCAGCTGTGCTTAATTTACTTTGAGGACCAGGCTTCCTCATTCTGGGACCCAGGTGGAAAGTAACATCATCTGAGAAGACAAGAGCCTAAGGCCAAGTAAACGACTGAAATGCAGTTAATGTTTCCGCTCTGATGTGGTGGCTATTGCGTCCTCCCATATTTATTGGCCAAAGCAGGTTATATGGCCATCCTGAAACTCAATGGAATACCACTGTACTCTACCCGCAGAGAGTCCTGGCAAGAGGACACTTACAGAAGATTTTCTTACAGAAGGAGGAGCTGATAATTGGAACAATAACATAATTTACCATGGCCGCTGATTGTTATTAACATCCTCGTCTAGAAGTAAATTTCCCTGTACATGTCTGTTCAAAGCAATACTTTTTTTTAGAAGTATTGGGGTGAGCACATCTCTGTCCATCAGCATTTCCTTCATCCTAGGGATATCTGTCCTCCGCTTAATTTGTCTTTGCCCAATGGACTCCGATTACTGCGGGAGGGGGGTCGATTGATTCATTGTGGGGTGAAAGGCCATTGAGACAGGTGGATGGTGAGAACTGGCAGTTTGAGGGCAAAGAATGTTCTCTAAATACAGTAGAATTAAATTAGAAATTAATATGGAACAATGACTGGAAAATCTCCAAATACTTGGAAACAAAATAACATGGTTTTAAGTAATTTATGAGTCAAAAAGAAAGCTTGCTAAAGTTACAAAATATTTTGAACGGACTGAAACTGAAAATGCTATATTGCAAAATCTGCAAGATGCAGCTGTAACAGTACTTAAAAAGGACTTTATAGCAGTAAAGGCCTATATTAGACAAGAAAAATGGTTGCAAATCAATGATCTCCACTTCCACCTTAAGAAACTAAAAAAAGAAGAGCAAGCAGACGCCAAAGTAACAGAAGAAAGAAAGTAATGAAAGATCAGAGCAAAAATCAATGGAATCAAAACCAGAAAAACAAAGAAATAAATGAAACCAAAAGCTGATTCTTTGAGAAGATCAATGAAGTCGATAAACTGCTAGCCAGACCAAACAGGCAAAAAAGGAGAGAAAAGACCTGAGTTACCACTATCAGAAACATGAGCAGTGGTACCACTATAGATTCCACACATATTAAAGGGATAATAAGGAAGGGGCTCAGTCGGTTGAGTGTCCAACTTCAGCTCAGGTCATGATCTCACTGCTCGTGGGTTCGAGCCCCACGTCGGGCTCTGTGCTGACAGTTTGGAGTCTGGAACCTGCTTCAGATTCTGTTTCACTGACTCTCTCTGCCCCTTTCCCGCTCACATTCTCTCTCTCTCTCTCTCTCTCTCTCTCTCTCAAAAATAAATAAATAAATATTTAAAAAAATTTTAAAGGATAATAAAGAAATATTATAGACAACTTAATGCCAATATAGACAACAACTAGATGAAATGACAAATTTCTTAGAAGATAATGAACTACCACAGTTTACTAAAAAGAGAGAGGAAGGCTTGGGTGGCTCAGTCGGTTGAGTGTCTGACTTCGGCTCAAGTCATGATCTCACAGCTCCTGAGTTCGAGCCCTGCGTCGGGCTCTGTGTTGACAGTTCGCAGCCTGGAGCCTTCTTCGGATTCTGTGTCTCCCTCTCTCTCTGCCCCTAACCCACGTGCATGGTGTCTCTGTCTCTCTCAAAAATAAATTAACATTTAAAGAGAGAGAGAGAGAGAGAGAGAGAATAGCTCTGTATCTGTTAAAGTAATTGAATTTCTATTTAAAAATCTCTTCACAAAGAAAACTCCAGGGCCAGGTTACTTCACTGGTGGATTCTGTGAAGCATTTAAAGAGGAAATAATACAAATTCTACATAAATTCTTCCAGAAAATAGAAGGAAAGAGAACACCTCAACTCACTTGTGAATTTGATGCCAAAGCTAGGCAAAGATAACAAGAAAAAAAAAATCTCAGACCAGTATCCCCCATAAACATAGATGTAAATGGAACCCAACAACATATTAAAAGGATAATAAATATATTATGGCCAAATGGGATTTATTCTCAGAATGCAAAGCTAGTACCGCATTCAAAATTCAGTCAATGTAATTCACTGTATGACCAGACTCAAAAAGAAAGGAAATGGGGAAATGGCAGAATGACTGGGGGACTGGAGAACCAGACCCAGAACCACAGCTGGAATCACAGCCCAAACATGATCTGTTGCGGACACTGCTGCCACGGCCAGGTCCCTGGACACTGGACACGGGGGTGGGCACCATGGCTAATGCCATTGCTGGGGTCTGGATGTAGCTGCTGCTAACCCTGCCCCCATCAGAATGCATTCTCCGCTATCTTTGCTTCTTTGAATGGCTGGTTCCAGCTGTGAAGACCCAAGAATGAAGTTCTGATCAGCCAAGCTACCAAGAAGACAGGATAAGACAGGGTGACAGAAGAGGTTCTTAGTTGTCAACAACAGAATCAATGCCACCTGCTTCACACAGGTGGGGACTTAGTGAGACAGATTAAATAGTTCATAGAATCCTTGGAATTGTTGAAAACTAGGCTACAGACAGAACTTTCAGGAAAATACCTGAGATTACACTGCAGAGCAAGGCCTGATAAGGCAGCTTCTGCCACAACTGAGCTCTTGCTCCTGATCCCAGAAAAGAGCTGCCTCTACTACCCCAGAAGTACCAGCCAGAATGGGTGTCCCAGGCTCAGAAAGTTTCCTCAAGTAGCTCACTTTGTTTGTTTGTTTGTTTGTTTTTTAAGTTTACTTATTTTGAGAGAGAGAGAGAGAAACCACAAACAGGAGAGGGGCAGAGAGAGAGAGGGAGAGAGAGAACCCCAAGCAGGATTCACACTGTCAGTACAGAGCCTGATGTGGGGCTCAAATCCATGCATGGCAAGATCATGACCTGAGCCGAAATCAAGAGTTGGATTCTTAATCGACTGAGCCACGCAGGCACCCCTCAAGTAGCTCACTTCTGAATTAGACTGGTGTTATCTGTTTGGCAGAATCCAGATGATATCCACACTGAGTGGCAAGGGAGGCTAGGGAATGCAGGGGCTTTGTTTGTTTGGTTTTACCAAAAATAAAATGTGAAGAGGGTTTGCAAGAGATCTGAAAGTGCCATGAATGAGTGCTAGGTTTTTTGTCCCTCAGTGAGAGGCGACTCTTGTTCCTACCCAGAGGGAGGGAGGGAACTTCCCTCCTTCATGTGGAGCAAAGTTCCTCAAGCTTAGGAAGGTGGTTCGGATGCTGGATTTCCAAAAGTGACAATGGAAAAGCACTAGAGAAAGGCACTTTATTACTTCCATTGTACAGACTGGAAACTGAGCTTCCCAGACATTTGGTAACTTGTGCAAGATGACAGTTTGAAGAACAAGCATCAGCCAAAACGCTTACAGACCTCACTGCCTTTAATCTTCACAGCCCTCCGTGGCAGTTATTACCACCCTGGTTTATATAATAGAAAAACGAGCATTATAGAAATCAATTAAAAAGCTCAAAGTCCTGTGGTGTGACCCTGCTGTAACCTGCCCTCCATCCCACCACCTCATCCCAGCCAACCAAGGTGCCTCGTGACAGCAGAACTCTCCAGGTCTCTGGGTATAGGTGTGCATTTGCACGTGTGCAGTTGTGTGTCCTTAACATCTTGTCCTGCACCAAGTTCAATCTTCATTGGATAAATTTGGGTATCTCTGTTACTAAGTCTCACTTTTTCTTACTACACACTATCTCAGGTATATTCCAGAGTCTTCTGGGGTGCTGAGATGTCTGGGCCCTGCTAGCTCTAATGATCTAACAAGTAAAGGGCAATGGGATGGGGGCATGGAATAGTCTGGGATCTGTAGCTATGTCAGTATGCAAATCATTTATTTATATGCAAAGTATTCCAAGGAAATGGTGTTTGGGATCCCTGAGTCAATCTTTCTTTCCCATAAATGATGCAAAATACCTTTGGTGTATATGACCCTCTGGGTTTTGTGGTTAGACTGAAGTAGTTTTTAAAGAATAGACTTTATTTTTTTAGAGTAGTTTTAAGGACACAGCAAAACTGAGCAGAAGATACCAAGATTTTGCATACACTCTGCATAGCCTCCCCTGTTGACATACCCTGCAGAGTGATACATTTGTTACAACTGATACATCAGTATTACATTGACACATCAGTATCACTCTAAATCCATAGTTTCCCTTAGGGTCATTCTTGGTGATGTTCCAAATAAAATGAACTGAAAAAGATCCACACGAAGATACATTATAATTTAAATGTCAAATGCTAAAAACAAGGAGAGAATGTGAAAAGCAGCAAGAGAAAAACAACTTGTATGTACAAGGGAACCTCCATAACAGTATCAGCAAATTATTCAGCAGAAACTTTTCAGGCCAGAAAGGAATGACGCAATATATTCAAAGTGCTGAAAGAAAAAACACTTCCAACCAAGAATGCTCTACCTGGCAAAGTTATCATTAAGAATTGGAGGAAAGACAAAGTTTTCTCAGACAAGAAAAAATAAAGGAGTTCATTACCATTAGGCTGGCCTCATAAGAAATGTGAAAGGGACTTCTTTAAACTGAAAGAAATGGTGCTAATTAGTAACAAGTAAACATATGAAAGAATAAACCTCACTGGAAAGGCAAATATGTAGTAAAAGTAGTAGGTTAATTACTTATATGCTAGTATAAAAGTTAAAAGACAAAAGTAGTAAAAATAACTATAATTATAATAATAGGTTAAGGAATACACAAGATGAAAAGATGTAAAATGTGATCTCAAAAACATAAAATGGGGGGGGGGGGAGGGAGAGTAAGAATGTTAAACTTTAGAATGGGATCACACTTAAGTTGTTATCAACTTAAAATAGACTATTACAGGGGCACCTGGGTGGTTCAGCAGGTTGAATGTCTGACTCTTGGTTTCAGCTCAAGTCATGATCTCACTAGTTCGTGAATTTGAGCCCTGCATCAGGCTCCGTGTTGACAGCACGGACCCTGCCTGGGATTCTCTCTCTCCCTCTCTCTCTGCCCCTCCTCTGCTCTTTCTGTCTCTCAAAATAAATAAACTTAAAAAAAATAGACTATTACAGATACAAGCTGTTATATGTAAGCTTTGTGACAACCACAAAGTAAAAACCTATAGTAAACACTCAAAGAGAAAAGGGAAAGGATTATAAGTGTACCACTAAAGAAAGTCATCAAACCACCAAGGAAGAGAAGAAGAAAAGAACAGAACCAAGAGGAACTATAAAAACAGCCAATAAACAACTAACAATATGGCAATAAGCACATACCTATCAATAATTTTTTTTAAATTTTTTAACGTTTATTTATTATTGAGAGACAGACACAGAGCGTGAGCAGGGAAGGGATAGAGAGAGGGGAAGACACAGAATTTGAAGCAGGTTCCAGGCTCTGAGGTGTCAGCACAGAGCCTGATGCGGGGATCGAACCCACAAAGTGTGAGATCATGACCTGAGCTGAAGTCGGTCACCTAACCAACTGAGCCACCCAGGAGCCCCCCTATCAATAATTATTTTTAATGTAAATGGATTAAATTGTCCAAAAGACATAGAGTAGCTGAATAGGGGGGAAAAAAAAAGACCCATCTATATGCTGCCTACAAGACATACACTTTAGATATAAGGACACACACATGGACTGAAAGTGAAGGATAGAAAAAGGTATCCCATGCAAATGGAAACCAAGCAAAGTTGGAGTAGTTACGCTTAAATTAGGCAAAATAGCCTTTAAAAAATTTTTTTTCAACGTTTTTTATTTATTTTTGGGACAGAGAGAGACAGAGCATGAACGGGGGAGGGGCAGAGAGAGAGGGAGACACAGAATCAGAAACAGGCTCCAGGCTCTGAGCCATCAGCCCAGAGCCTGACGCGGGGCTCGAACTCCCGGACCGCGAGATCGTGACCTGGCTGAAGTCGGACACTTAACCGACGGCGCCACCCAGGCGCCCCATTTTTTTAAAAAAAATTTTTTTTCAACGTTTTTTATTTATTTTTGGGACAGAGAGAGACAGAGCATGAACGGGGGAGGCAAAATAGCCTTTAAAACAAAGACTGTAATAAGATACAAAGATGGATGTCACATAATGATAAAGGGGTCAAACCAACAAGAGGATAGAATATTTGTAAATATTTATGCACCCAACATAGAAGTACCTAAATATATGAAGCAAATATTATCAGACCTAAAAGGAGAAATAGACAGCAATATAATAATAGTAAGGGATTTTAATACCTTACTTACATCAAAGGATAGATCATTCAGGCAGAAAATCAATTAGGAAACATTAGCCTTAAATGACATGTAGGACCAGATGGACTGACAGATAATATACAGAACACTGCATCCAAAAGCACCAGAATACACATTCTTCTTAAGTGCACATGAGACATTTTCCCAGATGGATCATATGTTAGGCCACAAAACAAGTCTTAATACATTTAATAGGAAGCATTTTTTTTTTTTGCCACAAGGGCATGAAACTAGAAAATAATTATAAAGGAACACTGGAAAATTCACAAATATGTTGAGATGAAATACATGTTACATGAACAAACAACGGATAAAAGAAGAAATCAAAAAAAAATATCTTAAGGCAAATAAAAATAGAAATATACCAAAATTTGTAGGATGCAGCAAAAGCAGTTCTAAGAGGGAATTTCATAGCAGTAAATGCCTACCTCAAGTAAAGAAGAAAAGTCTTAAATAAAAAAACCTAACTTTGTACCTCAAGGAGCTAGAAAAGTAAGAATAAATGAAGTTCAAAGTTAGTAGGAGGTAAAATAACAAGATTAGAGCATAAATAAATGAAATAAAGATTATGAACACAATAGAGAAGACTAGTGAAACTAAGAGCTGGTTCTTTGAAAAGATAAACAAAATTGACAAGCCTATAGCTAGACCCATCAAGACAAAAAAGAGAGAGGACTCAAACAAAATCAGAATTGAAAGAGAAGATATATTACAACTGATATCACAGAAATACAAAGGATCATAAGAGACTACTATGAGAAATACCATCAAACTAGACAATCTGGAAGAAATGGATACATTCCTAGAAACATACAACCCATCAATACTGAATCATGATGAAATAAAAAAATTTTTGAATAGATCAATTACTAAGAAGGAAATTGAATTGGTAATCAGAAATCTTCTAACATATAGAAGTTTAGCAGCACATGGATTCACTGGAAAATTCTATCAAACATTCAAATTCAAAACATTCTCAAATTCTTTCAAAAATAGACAAGGAGGGAATGCTTCTAAACTTAGTTTATGAGGTCAGCAATATCCGGATACCAAAGCCAGACAAGGACACCACAAGAAAAGAAAATTATAGGTCAATAACCCTGATGAACATAGATGCAAAAATCATTACCAGAATATTAGCAAATGGAATTCAACAATACATTAAAAGGACCATATATCATGATCAAGTGGGATTTCCTCCAGGCATATGAGGATGGTTCAATATCCACAAATCAGCCATTGTAATATACCACATTAACAAAATGAAGGATGAAAACCATAAGATCATCTCAATAGATGCAGAAAAATCATTTGACAAAATTCAACTTCCATTTATGATAAAAATTCACAACCAAGGCTGGCTGTAGAGGGAACATACCTCAACATAATAAATGCATATATGATAAACCCACAGCTTCACACTTAGTGGTGAAAAGTTGAAAGTCTTTCCTCTAAGATGAGGAACAAGATAAGGATGCCTACTCTCGCCACTTTTTAAAAATGTTTATTTATTTTGAGAGAGAGGGACAGAGAGCGAGCAGAGAGAGAGCGGGAAACAGAGAATCCTAAGCAGGCTCTGTACTGTCAGTGCAGAGCTCAATACAGGACTTGAAATCTGGAACTGTGAGATCATGACCTGAGCTGAAGTCAGGAGTCAGATGGCTAATTAACTGAGCCACCCAGGTGCCCTACTCTTGCCAATTTTATTCAACATAGTATTGGAAGTACTAGCTACAGCAACTGGGCAAAAAAAGAAAGGAAGGAAGGGAATGAAGGAAGGAAAGGAGGGAGGGAGGGGAAAGAAGGACGGTAGGATGGTAGGACAGTAGGAAGGAAGGAAAGAAGGAAGGAAGGAAGGAAGGAAGGAAGGAAGGAAGGAAGGAAGGAAAGGCATCCATTAGAGAAGTAAAACTATCACTATTTGCAGATGACATATTATGTAGAACCCTAAAGACTCCACCAAAAAACTGTTAGAACTAATAAGCAAACTCAGTACAGTTGCAGGATACAAAAGCAATATGTGGAAATCTGTATTTCTATTAATATACTATTAGAGAAATTAAGAAAATTCCATTTACAAGTGCATCAAAAAGAATAAAAAACCCAGGAACAAATTTAACCAAAGAGATGAAAGACTTGTATATTGAAAACTGTAAGACATTAACGAAGGAGACTGAAGAAGGCACAAATAAATGGAAAGATGTTCTCCAATCATGGATTGGAGAAACTAATGTTGTTAAAATGTCTAAAGCAATGTACAGATTTAATGAAATCCCTACCATAATTCCAATAGCATTTTTCACAGAAATAGAACAAAGGATTCTAAAATTTGTATGGAACCATAAAAGGCCCCGAATAGCCAAAGCAATCTTGAAAAAGAAGAACAAAGCCGGAGTCATCACAAACAATATTACAAAGCTATAGTAATTGAAACAGTACAGTATTGGCATAAAAACAGACATATAGATCAATAGAACAGAATAGAGAGCCAAGAAGTAAACCCATGCATGTAAGTTCAATTAATTTATAACAAAGGAGCCAAGAATATACAATGGGGAAAGGACTGTCTCTTTAATAAATGGTGTTGGGTAAACTAGACAGCCATATGCAAAAGAATGAAATTTGACCACTATCTTACAGTGCACATAAACAGTCACTCAAAGTGGATTAAAGACTTGTATATAAGATGTGCAACCATAAAACTCCTAGAAGAAAATACAGACAGTAAGCTCCTTGACATAGGCCTTGGTGGTGATTTTCTGAATCTGATATCAAAAGTGAAAAGCAACAGGGGGCCTGAGTGGGGCAGTCAGTTAAGTGCCCAACTCTTGATTTTGGCTCAGGTCATGATCTCACATTTTGTGAAATTGAGCCCCATGTCAGGCTCTGCACTGTGTGTGGAGCCTGCTTAAGAGTCTCCCTCTCCCTCTCCCTCTGCCATCCACCCCATCTCTTGCTCTCAAATAAATAAATAAGTAAATGGGACTGCATCGTACTAAAAAACTTCTGCACAGGAAAGGAAACCATCAACAAAATGAAAAGACAGCCTACAGACTGGTAGAAAATATTTGCAAAGCCCGTCTTTACTAAGGGGCTAATATCCAAAATGTATAAAGAACTCATTCAACTTAATGGAAAGAAAATTTAAAAAACCAATCATATTAAAAAAATAAGCAGAAGTTTAAAAAATAAAAATATAAAAAATTTTTATAATTAAAAAAAAAAAAAGAAACAGAAGATCTGGATATACCTTTTTCCAAAGATGACAAACAGATGCCAATAGGCACATGAAAAGATGCTCAACACCACTAAGCATCAGGAAAATGCAAATCAAAACCACAATGAAATATCACCTCACACCAGTTAGAATGTCTATTACAAAAAAGGTAAGAGGGGTACCTGGATGGCTCAGTTGGTTGAGGGTTCAACTCTTAATTTCAGCCCAGGTCATGATCTCATGGTTTGTGAGTTCGAGCCCCATATCAGGCTTTGCACTGACAGTGTGGAGCCTGCTTGGAATTCTCTCTCCCTCCCACTCTGCCCCTCCCCTGCTCTCTCTCTCTCTGAAATAAATAAACTTTGTTTTAAATTTTATATTTGAGAGAGAGAGACAGAGACAAAGTGCAAGCCGGAAAGGGGCAGAGAGACGGAGACAGAAACTGAAGCAGGATCCAGGCTCTGAGCCTTCAGCACAGAGCTGGACCTGGGGCTTGAACTCAGGAGCAGCGAGATCATGACCTGAGCCAATGTCAGACACCTAACTGACTGAACCACTCAGGCACCCCAATAAATAAACATTTTTAAAAAAAGAAAAGATAGTAGTATTGGCAAGGATGTGGAGAAAATAAAACCCTTGTGCACTGTTGGCGGGAATATAAATTGGGGTAGCCAGTATGGAAAACATTATGGAGGTTCCTCAAAAAATTAAAACTAGGATTACCACATGATTCAGGAATTCCAATTCTGGATATTTATCTGAAGAAATGAAAACAATAACTCAAGATATCTGCACTCCATGTTCACTGCAGCATTATTTACAACAGTCAAGATATGGATGGGGCGCCTGGGTGGCGCAGTCAGTTAAGCGTCCGACTTCAGCCAGGTCACGATCTCGCGGTCCGGGAGTTCGAGCCCCGCGTCAGGCTCTGGGCTGATGGCTCGGAGCCTGGAGCCTGTTTCCGATTCTGTGTCTCCCTCTCTCTCTGCCCCTCCCCCGTTCATGCTCTGTCTCTCTCTGTCCCAAAAATAAATAAACGTTGAAAAAAAAAATTAAAAAAAAAAAAAAGATATGGAAACAACCCAAGTGTCTACTGATGAATAAATGGATAAAGACATTTTTGGTATATATATATATATATATATACACACACACACACACACACACACACACACACACACAATGGGATATTATTCAGCCATAAAAAAATGAAATTTTGCCATTTATGACAACATGGATGGACATTGAGGGTATTATGTTAAGTGAAATAAGTCAAAGAAAGACAAATATTCTATTATCTTTTTTATATGTGGAATCTAAAAAAATAAAAAAATAAAAATAAAAATAAAAATCTAAAAAAATAAAAATAGAAATAGAAATAGAAATAAACCAAGCTTATAGAGTATAGACTGGTGGTTGTCACAGGTGGGTGGGTGGAGGGGAAGAAATGCTAAAGGGGGTAAAAAAGAGAAAAAAAAACCCATAAATCTCCATCCATGGTTATAAACAAGGAGAGTGCTCATGTTCTATGTTATTTCTTCCTTCCTTCCTTCCTTCCTTCCTTCCTCCCTCCCTCCTTTCTTTCTTTCTTTCTTTCTTTCTTTCTTTCTTTCTTTCTTTGTTTCTTCCTTCCTTCTTTCTTTCTTTCTCTTTCTTTCTAAGTAGGCTTCACGCCCAACACGGGGCTTGAACTCACACCCCTGAGATCAAGACTTGAGTTCAAGAGTTGGATACCTAAGTGACTGAGCCACCCAAGAGCTCCTCTATTTTACTACTTTTAACATTAAATCTTCCATCATATTCTCAGTGCATGAGCATCTATTTTTCCATATTGTCTAAATGAACTTCAACATTTAGTCATTAAAATAAATATTTATATTTTTAGTGCATACAGTACACATAGACTGATACTCAATATTAAATAGTACTTTAGGTCATTTCTGAGTTCCTGAAAAGGCTCATCATTAAATACTTTGGATTGTGCTCTGTAGGAATCATGTTATTGAGTCCGGAAAAGAAATTAAATGTGTTAATGGAATGTGGTAGATGTAGCGTAGTCCCTTAAACCAGTTATTTAAAAAAAAGCTTTTTTAAAAAGATGCTCTGAATCTAGTAGAAATTATTGGTACTGAGAATCTATCTGATTAAAAAAGCCCTATCTCTGTTCAAGCATAGAGCTAAACTTCTAAACTGAGATTCTCTTTTCACAGACTCTGAGTTATGGTTAAATACAGTTGGGCTGACACAGTTTAGCAATCAAGGTAGTATCTGCATTTAAAAAGAAGAAGAAAAAGAAGGAAGAAAAATGAATTTTGCTAAGTCAGTTTAGTAAAAATCTCCCACTCTGGTATCTGACCACCCTCCGTATCTGAACAAATTCCTCATCTCTCACCCTAGTCTGCCTTCAGCAAGAACCCTGTGGGGTTGGTGTGGCATGGATCCCCATCACTCCTGATGTGTGCTAATTTTCTATCCACTGACCCCCACCCAGTTCCTCGGCTATAAATTCGCACTTGTCCTTGT
Source organism: Prionailurus viverrinus (assembly GCF_022837055.1). Classification (NCBI taxonomy): domain Eukaryota; kingdom Metazoa; phylum Chordata; class Mammalia; order Carnivora; family Felidae; genus Prionailurus; species Prionailurus viverrinus. The sequence continues at coordinate 36,414,110 of NC_062569.1, forward strand.
ATTGAGTTGAGCCTAATCTTTCTCCCCTACAACAAAACCCCATTGTAGAAGCCCCCCTCACCCTTGAACAAAGTCTTCCTTACCATCTTTTACAAGTGTCAGGAATGGTTTAGCATTGTTTGTCCACCCAAAGAACTATTATAAGCCATGAAAATGAAGGAACTACAAGTGCATGCATCAGTGTGGATGAATCCTGTTGAGTCCAAACAGCAAGGCCAAGAGTATAGCATTAATAAAGTTCAAAAAACAAATACATAAAACTACATAAGATGATGTTTAGGCATATACATATAACTTTTTTCAAGTGCCTGCATATGTGTATGTATATCAATACAGATAGTGGGTTTTCTTTTGTTTTGTTTGTTTTTGCAGAGACAAAAAGATGTACTAGGAAAGGAGCACACAGGGAACTGTAGGAGCCTGGCTTTGGATAGTGGGATCATGGGTGTATTATATTGTGAATAAACACATAAATAAATGTAAGTGCCAGGAAGACTCCCTGGAGACAATTGGCATACAGACAGAGAGCTGGAGGGTGAATCAGAGTTATCTGGGGTCAGGCTCTATCAGGCAGAGAGATCACTGTGTGCAAAGGCCTGTGTCAGAGAGAGAGAGAGCTCAACTTTCTGGAGCTGCTGAGAGGGTCTCAGCACAGTGTGGCCCAGAGCAAAGTTGCATAAAAGTAAGACTGGAGTGGGTGCCTGGGTGGCTCAGTCAGTTAAGCATCTTGTTTTGGGTCAGGTCATGATCTCGGGTCCATCAGTTTGAGCCCCACGTTGGGCTGTGTGCTGACAGCTCGGAGCCTGGAGCCTGCTTTGGATTCTGTCTCCCTCTCTCTCTGTCCCTCCTCCACTCATGCTCTCTCTCTCTCAAAAATAAATAAACATTAAAAAATTAAAAAAAAAAATGAGGCTGGAGCTCAGGAGCTAGCCTCAGCTAAGAAGAGGGAAAGCATCCTGTAGGCCATGGGGTACCAGGGAGGGAGAGTGCTGACTTTAGGGAAAGTACCAAGACACTGACTTTAGGAAGACAGCTCTGGCTGTCTACTCACTGTGGGAGTGAGTCGGCTACCCTCAAGCAGCCTAACCACTGTCTGTCCCTCCAGCTTTGTCTTAACCACCTTCTGCTCACAAACCAGTCATGCTCTGTGCTGGGGTGGGTACTTAGCTAGGTGATCATCCCGTCCGTCTGCCTCCAGGAGCTAATTCTTGTAACTACCTTCACCAGGAAACATTCCCAGACTGCCCTTCCCAGCCCGGGAAAGGAGCTCCAGATCCTCCATCAAAACATTTCCCTCACTGGTTTGAATGGTCTTTACCTGTCTGTGTTTTTGATGAACCGGCGCTTGTTGCATTTAGGCTCTTTGGTGCCTGGCACAGAGAGAACGGGGATCAGACCAAATGACTGTGGAATGGAACTGAAGTCAACCCCGGGAGCAGAGATGAGGATATCCAGACCAAGAACTTTCAATTTCCCTAAGGAAGCACCCCCTCGGCCTTCGCTCTGGCCACGCCCTCTGCCTTAGGTCTCCGCTCTGGCTGGGGAGGAGGCTGCCCACCATCAGCTCTAGGGGCCGGTACAGCAGAGAGACCCATCTCCCTGAGCCTCGGGTGGGTGGGGGAAGGCTCCGCGAAGCAGGTGCAGTGTGAAATTGGGATTTAAAGACGAGCTGAAGCCTGCTCTTTAAAAATAAAGTGTGGACACGTGTCTGAGGAAGAGGCTATTAAGCCATCCTCTTTTCCTGGCTGCTACTTCCCACGTGCGCTGGGTAGAGACACCAAAGCTGCCGAGTGACCGAGGGTGTCTCCTCCCTCTCAGGGGCACCCACCCTGGAGCTCCCCGCGCGCTTGAATGAATGGGGGAGGACCCGTGCACATGAATGAGTGCGGGAGTGAGGGAGTGCGCGGGTGAGCGGGCGGGTGAATGGCGACCGCGCCGACTCGGCACGGGGGCGCGGGCGCGGGCTCCACTTCCCTCTCCCGCCAGCTGGTGGCCTCGGGAAGGTGGCGGCGCCGGCAGCGGCCCGAGCTGGGACGGGCCGGGGCGCGGGATGGTGGGGGAAGGGGCGTTCCCGGCGGCCGCGCCTTCCGCGGCTATTGGATTAGTGGCCTTCAGGGATGAGCTCAGCCGGATCGGCTTTCAGCTGCAGCCTCCGGGCCGGCCGGGAAGGCGGGGAGCGGGCGGCGGCGGAGGAGGAGGAGGAGGAGGGGGAGGCGGCGGCGGCTGCAGCATCCAGAGCTGGCCGCGGCGGCCGGCGCGCCCCGCGCACAAAGGCGCCCAGCCCCTGGGGAAGGCGATGAGCACACTGCAGCCTGGGCCAGGACCCCAGCTCCAACTACCGAGACGTGCGCCCAGGGCGCCGGGGAAGACGCAGGGCGCGCCAGGGGCCAGCGGCCGAGGCGCGGGCCGTGAGCCCTGAGCCCTGAGCCCTGAGCTCGGGACTCGCCGCCCTCCGGGTCAGGCGCGGAGCTTCGGAACGGGTAGCGCGCGGGCCTTGGCGCGTCCCCGGAATCCGCGCAGGAAGGCACTGCCCCACTCCCACCCGACCTCTCGCGCCCTCCCGCCGCGCCCGAGCGCCAACTTCCCCAAGAACGCTCCAACTCCAGGCCACCCTGCCGGGCAGAGGGGGCGCTGCTGCTGGGCACCGGCCGTGAGGACGCGCCCCTGGCCCTGGGGAGCCAGCCGGCATCTTCGAGGTTCCTCGGGCGCCCCTGAGTGGGCGGCGGCGGCGGCGGCAGACGCCTCTTCAGGGAGTGCAGGACCTGCCAGCGCTGGCGATTCCTCCCGGCAGGCGCTCGCCCTCTCTTTTATGGTGAGTATTGTCCAGCTTCTGGCAAGGGGCGCCCTTGGGCGCGCTGGAGCCGGGAGCCAAGATCTGGCAGCGCGGACCTCGTGCGGGCAGGCACTCACCACAGCGGGAGCTCCTGGCACGGGTCCTGTTCGGGTTCCCGGGAATTCCTCTCTGCAGGCTGTGGCGGTCCCAGCTGGTTTGGTTTTGCGCTCAGCCTTTGGGGCGTTTGGGGCTGGCCCCTCTTGCCGTAGGTTCGAAGCCTGCCGCTTCTCTGTAATGGAGGCAGCACGAAAAACTGTCCCCCGAGTCACCCTGCCTGGGTTTGGGTCCAAGATCCGTCATTCACTGGCTGGGTGACCTTGGGCAAGGAGCCAAACCTCAGTTTCCTCATCCGTAGGATGGGGATGGTCATGGTACGTATTTTATAGGAGTATTGGTAGGATCTACGAGGTGGTGCCTGTAACGCCCGTAGACCCGTGCCTGGCACAGAGGAAGTACTCAGGCAAATGCTACTAGCTACATTATTATTAGCTGGGTGAGCCCAAGCGTGTCACAACTTTCCGGAGCTGTAGCAGCTCCCTCGTCTATTTAACGGGGACTGAATAGATTGTGGGGGTCTGGCCGGGGTCAGGGGATTCGGAGCGGTGGAAATTAAGGGCCTGGCACGCAGTAGGCTGTGAGGAAGTGGTGTCTGTTGTTATCGTTTACTCTAGACGCTGGGGTAAGAGAGCGCTGCTCGCTGCTCGGGGCCAGTTTCTGGCCTTGCCTGGAGACAAACTTGGTGATGCTCAGGAAGGGAAGGGAAGGGGTCGCGAGCTCTGCGAGTCACGGATAGGGGTAGGAGGTGGGGTCTAGGAAGGCGGGAGGAGGCCAGAGCCTGGAGCGCGGCAAATGTGGCTGCTTGGGTAGCGCAGGACGCGCCACGGGCTCCGAGCCAGGAGGGGACACCAAGCCCGGGACCTCTCTCTGGTGGGATAAGCTGAGAAAGTGACCTATCCAGCCTCCCTAATGGCCAACCGTGGACTATTGCGGACTGGAAAGGAGGGGAGGGCAGTTTTGTACCGCTGTCACCAAGAGGCGGAGAGCTCTGGGCTCTGGAGACAGGCTCGAGTTCGAATTCCGCCTCCACCATCAGCCCTCCGTGTGACCTTGGGCAAGTACTCTAATCTCTCCCAGTTTAGTTTCTTCCTCTGCCCTATCCTCCTCCGGGGGCGGTTGGGGGTGGGGGGTTGTGAAGAAAGGAGTTCTCTCCTCTCTAGGAATCTGAGCCCCCATCTTTCCACCCACCTTCTGCCCTCCCCGCAATCTGATGAGCCTAAATCCGGAAGACGTGAAATGTTATGCCTGAGCCTCAGGGAAACGCTGTTAAAAGGAAGATCCAGGATCTGCCCACCCTCTTCCCAGCCGGTCACCGCAGCATAAGAAGAGATCAATGTACTAAATCTCTCTCAGTCTCTCCATCTCTGTTTCCCCACCTTCTCACCTCTCTCCTCCAGACATATTCTGCCCCTTCTGTCAGGCTGATGGGGGAACCTCTTCTCATCCTGCAAAACCTTCATTTGTTTTTAAAGCTCTGCAGATTAATGGAGTTTGCAGAAAGACAAAAAGTGTCAGTAGCATGATAAAAGCAAGCTTTACACAAGGGCATATTCCTCTGAAACACATACTTTCTCATTGATTCAATTTTTAAAACTTCCTTAAAAAGTAGTAATAAAAGTGCTTTAAGCCACCTTTGGCAAGAAGCAAACAACATTCAACTTGCTGGCCTTTCCACTCAAATATCTCTCCAGTTTGCATTTCTATTTTATTTCAAAGACTGATAAATTCAATGATATGAAAAGAAACTCTGCACGGGAAAGAAATCACCATAAATAGTCAAAAGTCAAAGTAGGGGGAGAATTATTACTCCTATCCAAAGGGCTCATCTCTTTAATATGTAAAATGTTCCTCATGTCAATAAGCAAAAGACCAAAACTGGATAAAGATCATAAACAGTCCACACACGCGAAATGACACTTAAACATGTGACAAGATGCTCTACCTCCCTCAATAAGAATGCAAGTGAAAACATGCACTCTTTTCACTTACTTACTTACTTAGTAAGTAAGATAGGGGCCCTGGGGAGGCTCAGTTGATTGGGCTACCAATTCTTGATTTCAGCTCTGGTCATGATCCCAGGGTTGTGAGAGTGAGCCCTGAGTTTAGCTCCACGCTAAGCATGGAGCCTGATAAAGATTCTCTCTCTCTGCCCCTCTCCCCTGCTTGTGTTCTATCTCTACTAAAATACAAACAAACAAACAAACAAAAAACACGCTACAATAAGATACATATTTTTTTCACTTCAGCAGATATTAGCCATAAGCATTTATCAGAAACATCTTTTAAAATTTAAATCAAAGTCCTCTCTCTCTTAGAACCTTCTCCAAGCTGCCACGCAGTAGAGCCTGGTCACTGCCAGGGTCTTCCAGGTCTGGTTACTGCCCCCTACTCCCTTTTGCCATCATTTTCTTCCCACATTGCCCTCCACTACCGGCCTTTCTGGTTTTGCTGCAACAGTGGAAGGACTTCACTAGCTGTTCCCCCTCCTAGACTACTTTTTCTCTTCGCTTTTCTTAAGACTGGCGGCTTCTTCTAGCTTGGGCAGGCCTGTCCTTGGGGGACTTCACTCCTCTCCCAGGAAGTGGCCCAGGCCCGGGCCACTACAGTGTTCCTCATCCCTCTGTGAACAGACCCAGTTCAACTCACCAAATGGGGGCTACTTAGTTCTGAGTTGCCTGGCCTGTTGTCACATAGCCAGGCTCTTGAAAGGTCCCTTCTCTGTTGTTATAAGAACCAAGGGTCTCAGGGCAGCTCCCTGGCTAGAACAGGCCATTCTGTGTGGAAAATCAGGAGGGTGGTGGGACCTGGGGTGAAGTTACCAGGCAGAAGCGTCTGCCTCATAGTCATTTAAAAAAATTAGTACATAAATGTGTGCACTTAATTTTTGTGGACATAACCATACATATTTGGTTAAAGAAGATCAACAGCAAAATATATGTAAAATATCAACACATTTTTAATAAAACATGGTTCCTAAATAAGTCAACTAGTTTATCTGCTGCTGCTCAGCTCAAGAAATAAGGTTCTGTTTGGAGGCTGTGAGAAAAAGTCGTCTCTGCTAAACCCTTTGGGAAAGAGGATGGTGAACCCAAATCAGATATCATGGGCCTTGTGGACCTTTCCAGGGCATTGTTGACTGTGTGATTTTTGCTTCACATATTGAATTTAGAACTGAATCCCCATTTAAAGTGTGTACTTGGTTTATTATTTTTTTTTAATGTGTACTTTAATTTTGAAAAAAGTGTTTGTTGCTTAAAATGCAAAATACACAGGAGATGTGGAATGGATATTCCTTCTTAAACCCAACAAGTACTTTCTAACCTAGCCCAAGGGGCCAGGTGCTGGCTGGCTGCTGCCAGGAGGTAGAGGAGAGTCGGGTGCTGGCTTTGCCAGCAAGAAATGCAGCATGCACTGCAGAAGACAGCAGAGATGAGGGTGCACAGAGCTGGAGGGCTGGCAGAGAGGATGCCCAGCCTGCCTGGGGGGAGCAATCAGCCAGGCAAGTGAAAGTGGGAAGGCTCCTAGGACACCAAGGTATGGACAAGATGTGGTGCTTGGGGGAGTCTGGCATGGGTACCCTGGGCTAGGCCATGCTGGGAGGCAGTGCGGGAGGAATAAGCAGGAGCAGGTCTTGGGGGCTGTTGTGCCAAGCCACGGGGTGCAGCTTCCCCTGAGAAGGCACGTGGAGAGGTGAATGAGAAGATGGGTGGTGGCTTGGTCAGATTTACCCCTTGGCAATGTGCAAGTGGGCTTAGGGGACACAGTCTGGAGTCCAGGAGCCCCATTAGGAGACCATTGCAGTAATCCAGGCAACAGCTGAGCTGAGGGAGAGCTGGAGGCATTAAATGAGAGGGATGGGGGGCGGAAATCCATGGCAGAAATGGGGGTGCACAGAGGGGAACCTGGTATGCTGGAGAGGGAAGAGGCTGAGGTTGAGCCCTGGACATGTACTGTTGGGTCATCTTCTCCCCAGATGTCTGGTATCCCAAGAAGGTGAGCATGCCCCCAGACGAGGCTTGTGGTAGAGACCAGGTGGCTTTCCAAGGCTGTTTGAAGGAGCACCTAATCTGGTGGGCAGAGGCTTCCAGCAAGAGGGTTGTGGTGCTGAGGAGAGAAGGCAGGGCTGGATACCCAGTTTGGAAGAATCTGCAGAGGCCAGAAATGAGAGAAGACACATGGAGAGAGAGAGGAGCAGAAACAAAAGATGTGACCTAGGGGGTACCCCCAGGTTTATGGGGCAGGCAAGGTGCATCCTGGAGCCAGGAGGTGGCAGGAAGCTGCCACGAGTTCTGTACCTCTATATGTGCACAGGAGAGGCCCATAGCAGCTCCCAAGTCACCCACCTGGCTTAGTGCTGTGAAATGTCATTGGTGGGGAACATGGAGCTCTACTTTGTCCAGGAGGGAGCCGAGTTCTTCCAGTTAGCTAGACCACAGAGATGGCTCCTCTCTCGGCCGCATACTGTTGAGATAGGTTGAATTACATAGATTCCTGGGGTCGGGGACTCCCTCTCACCTGTCCTCCCCACCCCCACCCCTACCCCCATCGTCTCTCTCTGTCTCACTGTCTTCCCTCTCTGGCCTTCCTGTTTTCCCAATTCCTCACCAGCCCCTTTTCCTCTCTTGCCTGCTCCCTGGTATCTCAAAAATGCTCCCAGAGACCTCAGGCTTAACAGAGGACCTTCAGAAATCCCAGAAGGTGCCCATCATGATCTCCTCAATCAAGCCTGAGGCATGAATACTTTTGCTTTTCTTTCAGGCATCCTGTGTTTTCCCACAACCAGTTAAACCAAATGGGCAACGCTCAGCTTGGGAGACAAACGAGGTGCTGGACCTGAAGATTATTGTGTTTTCCTCATGGAATTTTCCCTGAGAGGGTCCCAAAGTGTAGCACCCTCCCCCAGCCCCTGTGGTCCAGCTTTGCTGTAGCCCGAGCCACGCTGCGCCTCACGGAGGCCAGCTGTCCCTCAGAACAACCCATATGTGCCTGGGGCTGCCCTCTGGGTATGGGAGCAGCTGCAGGGTGACCAGGCCTGCCCAGGCTGCATGTGTATCAGGGCCCCTGGCCTCCGCTGCCTCAGAGGAGTGTCTCTTTCAAATGACCTTGCGAAGCACGCTGGCCTGGTCTCCGCCCAGCAACCTCCTTCATCCCATCCTCTGCTCTCCTTGCTGGCTGACAGCCTGAGCTTCTGCCTTGGGGGCTCCTGGCTCAGTCACGCGTGGGAGGATTCCCATGGAAACCCCACAAGAAGGAGAGGCTTGGGAAAGCCTCATTGATTCACACTCTAGGAAGACAGGCGTGAGACGGTTCCACCTGGAACTGGACAGATGGCTCTCTTTGTGAGCTCTGGGGAAGAAAAGACTTGCCCAGCCAGTTGTAGCGTGAGCTCCAAGCATGTGTATAGAGGGGGAAAGATCATGGACGTCAGTGGAGAAAACCTTGGAGGTTCTTTAGTTCATTCATCATTGGTGGTTTCGCTCTGAATGAGCATCTTGTGATGAAACAGCCCCTCTACTGAATGTTTGTATTAAGAGAATCTTAAAAACATCCCAGTCAAACCAGATTAGGGTAGGTATCATTGGCACCATTGGAGAGGCAAACACTAAAGAATAAAGATGGAAATGAATTGCCTGAGCTGCCGGAGCTCTGTATTTCCAGCTCATGCCTCAGTGGAGGTTCTTTTACTCATTTGCTCAGGCTTGTGCGTTGTGTAGACATTCACCTAGCCCTTGCTCTGAGCCAGAGCCATGGAGACTCCCTGGGACTGCAGTGAGGGGACCCAGCCCTGCTCTCGAGTTGTTTCCTTGCTGGTGGTGGGCAGGCAGCTAAGGAGAGTCACGGCCTCCTGTGATTAGTCTGGTGGAGACAAGTATAGGGGCTTTGCGAGCAGGGAAGGAGGCTCCCCAGAAGTGTTGATTCCCGAGCTGAATTACCCACCTGTGTGCCTGTGGGGGTGTGCAGGGAGAGGGAAGGGACGAAGGCAGCAGCGTGTCAGGACAGGAATGTGTGGGCTTACGTGTGCCTGTTGGGAAATTCTGGCAGGTTGGTAGGGATGCAGTGAAGGGGTTTGTGTGGAGGCCAGGGGAGCACTTTGGGAGGTTAGGGTTAGGGGTCTGCACTTTGTCCTGCTGCAGAAGATTGTAAGCAGGGACATGATTAAATTAGTTTTGCATTTTACAAATGCTGTAGTATACATTGAAAAGCAGTATGCCGTCTGTTAAAGGAATTCAAACGGTATCAAACTGCACTGTTTTGTTTTTTTTTTATAGTCCTTGTCATTATTCAGACCTGTCACTGGGTGTGACCCCTTTGGTGTGAGCTCTCCCTAGAGGGACGCAGTCTGGTTTTATACTTCCCTGTAGCCTCAGCTCCCCAGGGAGGCAGCATCACTGTCAGTTACAAGAAGGACTGAAATCCATACCCACCCCGTAAGTCTGAAGCCAAAGGCCACACTGAGAGGAGGGTGGCTCACCCAGTCATTACCAATTCCTGCAGTGTCTGTCTTGTGGCAAACCCCATGCCTGGGTGAGCCTGGCCAGGCCTCTGAGAATGGGATTTCTGGTCCCGTGCCTCTGAAGGCTGAGTGTCACATTTTGCAAACCGCTGAGGCTCTTTAAGCGATGCAACCTCCACACTTCACATCTCCTTGTTTCTCTGTCGGGTTGCGAGACCCACCAGGGTCCTGGGAAGGGCAAGTGGCAATTTGGGTTTTTGTTTTCTTGCTCAGTCATCGTTGAAGCCCCAGGGTGGACCCTTCCAGATAATGTCATTAAGCATCCCATCCAAGCGTAGACTAAGAAATTAAGTTTGGTTTGGGGGGAATGTGAAAGAGGAACCATTAAGCATTGTTCAGTATGCCCTCTGCTTACTGGGTTGAGAGACGATGTTATTATTCCTATCAGGAAGTTGGACTTTGTTGTATCTCCTGTGTGCCTGGCCCGGTGCCACATCCTGTGGTGGAGACAAGAAATGTGACAAGCCACTCCTGGCTGAAGAGAGAAGGCAGGGACTGAGCCTGACCTGGCCACTGCTCTATCCCTAGCTCTCAGCAGCACAGAGCCTGGCACGTGGCAGCTATCCTTCAAGTGTTTGTTGAATGAATACATGAGAACTAGGGCAGGAAGCGTGCACAGCAGTACCTAACAAAGGGGCAGATTAGGTACAGCCAAGAGTCAGGTGATCAGAGGCGATGACAGTGTTAATGGCAGAACTAGGCCCCATGTCCTCATCTCCTGATTACATCCTCTAAAAAGCAGAAAGTGAGACCTCCCTGAAGGTCACTGTCACCTCTCCACATGCATACATGTACTCTACCCTGTCTTTAGAGCATGGTGCCTCTGTCTGTGCTTGGAGGGGAGCAGAGACGTGCAGGTGAGAGATTCCTGTCTTCAGAGGAACACCCCTAAAGGTAGAAAAAAAGCAGATCAATAGGACTAGAGAGACCAGGCTGGCTCTGGGCGGACAGAGGTCCGGGGCAGGTCCCTCGAGTCCTGGTGGATCAGGGCAGGCTTCCTGGAGAAGGTGGAGCTCTCAGGCAGGATTGGGAAGATGAGGAAGGAAGGACTAGGGACTCCACCCCCCTGGACACAGACATGAAGACTGACCTGTGGCCCTGGTTTAGGAGTTGGGACTCTGCATTGCTAATTTCCTTTCTCCCAGCTCTGGCCTGGAGCCGGTTGCCAGCTGGTCCTTCTGTCCCTCGATTCTGATCCTGACCATTGCCTGTGACAGGTTCCATGGGACTAAAACCAAATTTCTTAGCCCCTCTTTTATTCATTATTCAGTCACTAGTTGCAGGAAACCAAGGATGCTAGAACTTCCCTGGGGTGAAGACTATAGAGGCTGTGAGTCTTGGCTGGGTGCAGGGAAGGTGAGGGCAGAATAGGGCCCCCGCTGCAGACCAGGATCTGGCTAGAAGCTTACACATAGTCCCCTATTGTTGAGCGTTTGCGCTGGTCTCCATTCTTTGTGGCTGTGAACCACTCTGCCCTTCGCTCCGTCGCTGAATCCTAGTGCACACCCGTGGTTGTGTCTTTAGGGTGCGTTCAGGGCCCAAAATGGCAATGTCAGAGAATATACACAGTTTAAAGGAGCATTTACCATTTACTGGGTACCTCCTGAGTGCCCTGGGCCATTCCAGACATCCTGGCAAAGGCAGGCAAGGTTACCACAGAGTTAGCAGCCCTTCTCAGGTGAGTCTCAGAGAGGTTATGTCCTTGCCCAAGGCCCAGTGGACAGCCAGGCATTCAAACCCTGCCCTTCATTATAATGTGCGGTCGCTAGTTAGTGGACATCAGCACTCTGCGTGGGTCCTGCCTTGGGGGGGAGCAGCAAAGGGGCCATCTGTTATATGTCTGCCTTGCCTCACCCCCAGTGTGGGCAGCCTATGGGATCCCCACCTGCCACTGTTGGGACAGAGGCCTTGAGGCCCTGAGACTGCAGCTGGGAAGGAGAGCCTTTGCCCTCAGGGACCCAGTGCAGGTCTCCTCTGGGGATGTGGTTTCGATGTTGCTCTGAAACACCTTAAAGGTGTCTGTTCAACAGCAACAACTCTCAAGCGGGTCTGGCTGTGCACAAGGATAAGGCAGTTTCCCTTAGACTCGCCCTGTGTGGGCCACACAGCCCTGATTACAGGAAGAAAAATGGGAGAGCATGGGCTTGTCCTACCATGGCCCAGGGGTCCCTCTCAGTCCTGCCGCTTGCTAGGAACCTCTCTGAGCCTGTTTCCTCATTTGAATAAAGGGGCAGATGCCTTACAGTTCCTGGGAAGTGGCTGTCATGCCGCTTGACACAGAGCGAGTGCAGATACTTAAGGTTAGTGTTGGAGGAAGCATAGAGGAGCGCGTGCCATGGGGGCTTTGGCTTCAGGATGGGAACAGCTCTGCTGTCCTTTAGCCATTTGCTGCGGTCAGGCTGCTTCCTCTTGGCGCCTTAGTTTCCTGGCCTGTTAGCTGGGACTATAAGGTGCCTTCGAGGCAGATTCCAACCCTTACAGTCCGTTGCATCAGGGCAGACTGTACAGACTTACAGACACGGCCCTGGATGAGTGTCGGTTCTATTAACAGAGTCCCCACACACAGCCTGCACCTCTCACACGTTATCTTGTTTATTTCTCATAATCTGGTTGAGGCTCAAGGGCTGAGTGAAGGTTGCTATGAAGCTCTAAGGTGAATAGAGAAAAAAAGCAAGTTGTCTTGCTCACTGAACTACAGTGTCCAGTTTTCTTGTACACGCAATGGGTCCTCATTTCTGTCTGGGCCCTTTGGGTTTGACACCCCCACCCCCTCCTCACTCCCCTACCTCTTCCCTTTTACTCCTCCCCCTGCCCTCCACAGAAATGGCAGCACACCTCACATAAGGTTCTGCACTTTGTTTGACATCATCATCGGTACATTCTTTTCTCCAGTTGCATAGTATTCCATTACATGGATTTACCATATTTATTTAGCCTGTCTTTAGTTATGTTTTCCCCCCAATATTTTGCTATTACAAACAATGCTGCAGTGTATTACATCTATATAAAATATTTGATATATACATGTATTATATACGTATTATATATAATACGTATTTTATGCGTCTGAGGTATTATACGTATGTACATAGTTCTGCATATTTAACACTGAATAAATACTGGCAGTGGAATAGCTAGGTCAAAGGTATGCGCATTTCCAATTCTGATAGACAGTGTTAATATGTCATCCACTGAGGTCACACCATTTTACCTTCGCTTTAGCAACATATGAGCCTGTCTGCTTCTCCAGGAAGGTGTAATCCAACTTTTTGAGCTTTGCTAATCTGATAAATAAAATAGCATTTCATTGCAGTTCTAACTTGTTTCTCTCTCTCTTTTTAAATGTTTGTTTATTTTTGAGAGAGAGTGAGTAGGTGAGGGACAGAGAGATAGGAGAGAGACAATCCCAGACAGGCCCTGTGCTGTCAGTGCAGAGACCCACACAGGGCTTTGAACCCACAAACTGTGAGATCATGAGCTGAGCCGAAATCAAGAGTCCAAGGCTTAACCGACTGAGCCATCCAGGTGCCCCCTAACCTGTTTCTCTTTTATTATGCATTTGGTGGAACATCTTTCCAAAGGAGCCATTTGGTTTTCTTTTTGTGTGAACTATTTGTTGTATCTTTCACATTCTGTATGTGGGTTGGTCTTCTCTTAGCAATTTGTCATATATTTGTAATCTGTGTCTTAAATATTTCCCCATATTAAAACAGTAAGCAAGTCTAACTTTTTTCATGAGTGCTTTTTGTTATGCCATTTGGTTATTTCCCATTTTCATTTCTTTTTTATTTTTTAATAAATTTTTAATGTTTTATTTCTTTTCGAGAGAGAGAGAGAGAGAGAGAGACAGAGTGTGAGTGGGGGAGGGGCAGAGAGAGAAGGAGCACAGAATCCGAAGCAGGCTCCAGGTTCTCAGCACAGAGCCTCACGTAGGGCTCGAACCCATGAACCATGAGATCATGACCTGAGCTGACGTTGGACACTTAACTGACTGAGCCACCCAGCTGCCCCCCCCATTTTCAGTTCTTATGTCTCATATTTGTGCCTTTTCCCCACCCTTTACATGATTAGCTTAAATGGTTTATGTGTTTTATTGTTTCCTTATTTTAGTCATTGAAGTTCTGCATTTAAAGTACAGTTAACAATATATGAAAATATAAATTATTTAATTTTAGGTGAAATGACCTGAATAAAGGCCCATGATGCCATTTTTTAAAAAGAAAATTCACTAATATTTAGTAAATTAAGAAAAAGATAAACTGAAATAATCTAAATGCTAACACTGTTTACATCTGGTTAATGAGATAGGTGGTGATTTATAGTTTTGTACATTTTTTTGAATTTTCTAGAACTTAGACATTAATTTGTTTTCTAATTAATAGACTTTAATTTTTAGAATAGTTGTAGATTTATAGAAAACTACATAGAAAATATGTACAGTTCCCATATACTCACACCCAGTTTTCCCTATTATTAACATTTTACATTAGTATGGTACATTTATCACAGCTAATTAACCAATATTGATACCTTGTTAACTAAAGACTATGCTTTATTCAGATTTCCTTAGTTTTCTCCTAGTATCGTTTCTCTGTTCCAGGATACCATATTAAATTTAATTGTCATGTCTCTTTAGGTAGGCTCCCCTTGGCTGTGACAGTTTGTTCCTTTTTCTTTTTTTAAGCTTATTTACTTATTTATTTATTTATTTTTATTTTTATTTTTATTTTATTTTTTTTTATTTTTTTATTTTTGGGACAGAGAGAGACAGAGCATGAACGGGGGAAGGGCAGAGAGAGAGGGAGACACAGAATCGGAAACAGGCTCCAGGCTCTGAGCCATCAGCCCAGAGCCCGACGCGGGGCTCAAACTCACGGACCGCGAGATCGTGACCTGGCTGAAGTCGGACGCTTAATCAACTGCGCCACCCAGGCGCCCCTACTTATTTATTTTTGAGAGAGAGAGAGAGCCAGTGTGTGCCCTCAAATACGAGAGCAGGGGAGGGGCAGAGAGAGAGGGAGAGAGAGAGAATCCCATGCAGCCTCTGCACTGTCAGAGCAGAGCCCAATGTGGGGCTCAAACCCACAAACCATGAGATCATGGCCTGAGCCAAAAAAGTGTCTGGTGTTTAACCAACTGAGCCACTCAGATGCCCCAGATGTTCCTTGTCTTTAACGCCCTTAACAGTGTTGACGAGTGTTGGTCAGGTATTTTGTTGGATATCCCCCATTGGAATCTGTCCTATATCTTTGTCATGATTAGACTGAGGTTATGGGTTTTGTGGAAGAAGACCATAAAGTACTATTTCATTACATCATGTTTTATCATTTCATGACATACTATCAGCATGATAATGATATAATAATTAATAACCATATAATAGATAATATAATATGGTAGATTAAATGATTGCCTTAGACAGTTTTTGTGTTTTATTGGTTTTGTTTTGTTTTGTTTTTGTGGTACTTTTTTCCCAAAGAATTACTTCTCACATTAGTTCGATTGTTTTTCTATTTTATTATGCTTAATTCATGTATTTTCATTTTTTATACTTACTAGTATAAGTACACCAGCCGTGATTTCCTCTGAGTAGTAGGATCCCACAGGTTTTAAGACATGGAATGTGTTTTGTTATTCTTACTCTGTATATATTCTGCAAATTCTTTGTAGGTTTCTTTTTTTGATTTGAGTCGTTTAGAAGAAAGTTTTTAGGGGCACCTGGCTGGCTCAGTCGATTAAGCTTTCAACTTTTGGTTTTGGCTCAGGTCATGATCCCATGGTTCATGGGTTCAAGCCCCACGTTGGGCTCTGCTCTGATAGCATGCAACCTGCTTGGGATTCCCTCTCTCTCCTTCCCTCTGCCCCTCCCCCCACTCACGCTCCCATGCTCACTCGTTCTCTCTCTCTCTCTCTCTCTCTCTCTCAAAATAAATAAATAAACTTTAGAAAAAACAGAGTTTTGGGGCGCCTGGGTGGCGCAGTCGGTTAAGCGTCCGACTTCAGCCAGGTCACGATCTCGCGGTCCGTGAGTTCGAGCCCCGCGTCAGGCTCTGGGCTGATGGCTCGGAGCCTGGAGCCTGTTTCTGATTCTGTGTCTCCCTCTCTCTCTACCCCTCCCCCGTTCATGCTCTGTCTCTCTCTGTCCCAAAAATAAATAAACATTGAAAAAAAAAAATTAAAAAAAAAAAAAAAAAGGAAAAACAGAGTTTTGTAAAATATCCAAGTGGTAGGGTTCTGTCTCATATTTTTGTGATTAATTTTTAGTTTTTCTTTTATGTTATTAGATTCTGTATTATCTCTGCTTTTTTCGTAAGGTTTACTTGTGGCCTGATAAATGGGAAATGTTTTGATATATACTTCAATTAACCCTGCCTTATTAATTATGCAATTTTTATTTTTTTATGTCCTTTGCTAATTTGGTTCACTGATCTGTCAAAAGCTTACAAAGGTACATTAAAGTCACCTGCCTCTGCTGGGTATCTATCTGCCTGTTCTTCCTTGTTATTGTCTGTAGCTTTTGATCTGAATTTTGGTGCTATTATTTGGTATGTTAGATCTTTAATATTGTTGCCTCTCTTTGCTTTGGAGATACCTCTTTTTAAAAAAAATTTTTTTTAATGTTTATTTTTGAGAGAGAGAGAGCATGAGTGGGGGAGGGGGAGAGAGAGACAGAAACACAGAACCTATCGGAAGCAGGCTCCAGGCTCCCAGCTGCCAGTACAGAGCCCAACTCAGGATTCGAACTCACAGGTTGTGAGATCATGACCTGGGCTGAAGTCAGATACTTAACCGACTGAGCCACCCAGGTGCCCCTGGAGAGGTCTTTTATATGTAGCATATGGTTGGGAGTTTTGTCTTATTTTCCAACTTACTTTTTTTTTTTTTTTTTTTACTATGGCCATTCATTGACACAGCTAGTGTTTCAGGCTTAGTTTTACTATCATATTTTATGTCTTTGTGTTATAATTTCTCTTGCTTCTTACAGCAGAATCTTTCAGTGTGCGGTCTTTTGTGTTGTGTTCTTTCTGACAGTTTGGAAGCTTTGCACTTTAGTTCTTCTAGAGGTTGCCTTTATAACTATGTAAGATGCATTTTATCTTTTTTTTTTTTTTTTTAGACTGTGCTAGTTGTCTCCCTTCTGAAATAAGTGATCACAAAATTACTTTACAAATTTAGTCACAATTTTTATATGCTTTGTGACAGCTTTTTTCCGGCGAATTTTCTTGATTTGCCATTTGTTGTTGTTGTTCTCTCCCTCCTTTATTTCTCCTGTAAGCATCTTTGACTATGTCGTGTGCTAATTCCTCTAGATGAACATTTTGCAGGGGATTTATGCAGAGGGGAGGTGCCAGGAAGTATTTTAGGAGAGCAGGATTGCTCCCGGTTCATGGTAATTTTGTTCCTAGGACTGAGGCCGTGATTTCTTTTGGCCTCGCTTCTACCCAGCAGCACAGTTCTGTAGCTATGGGCTTCCCCCAATCTCCCACTCTGCCTCAACAACACACTGCTTCCTGTGACGATGGCAGACCTGTGGTTTTCTTGCTACCCCTGCCCTCCTCTGTCCTCAGGGTGTCCGAGGCAGCTCCCACTGCCAGACCACATACCCTGCTCCCACTGTTCTGTTTAGGAACCATTGGTTTTTTTCCATCAGAGAGTGCCAGCTACTGGTTGGCTCTGCCAGCTTTAGCCGAGATCTGCAGCCACAGGTGTTTTCTGTAGGTGTTTTCTCACCCCCGTTTGATCTTCGCTGCTTTTGGCAGTCCTTTACTGTTTTTGGCAGTCTTTCCATATAAGTTGTGGTTCGGGTTACAAATGTGTTCTGGTTTTGCTGAAGATAAAATTTGCATTTCTCTTTCTCTTTCTCCTTTATTTTAGGTGATTTGGGATATGAAAAGAAGTAACTGTATTCTGCTATCTTCGGGCTGTCTAGTGTTGCAAATTTTTACGTGCTCTGGTTTCCCCCAGATTAAACATTAGCCAGAGCTCTCTGGATAGGGTTGGCATGTGCTGAAGTTGGGGTCTGCAAATAGAAGGAAAAGAAAATGAGAGTTGAGAATAAAATAGGAGAGTTAGAAAGGAATCCATAGTATACTTGCCGTGCTGTGTAGCAGCAAGTTTCTTTCCTTCTCCGTTTGGACTGTGGCTGGGAGCGGGCCACTGTTTGGGTGGGAGGTTGTGGCCAGGCAGAGCAGAGCATGAAAAATGCCTGCCTCTTGGTCTGTCTCAGGGCAAGTCATTCTGAGCCCAGCAGCTCTTAGGCCAGAGAAGCGAGGGCACATACCTCTGCCCTGGACTGGCTGCCGGGCTCACCTCTCCATCTTTCCCCACACCCAGGGCTTGTCCAAGCAGCCCAAGCACTCTGGGCTCTGGCTGGCCTCCTAGAGATGGTGGCCGAGTCCTCCTCCCTGAAAACCAGGATCTTGCCTCAGAGGAGGTTGTCCAGGGTCAGTGTTGTTAATGGTATTTACGTGCCCAAAGAAAAAGCATGCTTATCCGAAGGGAAGGGGTGCTTGTGGGATTCCCAGAGGATAGAGCCAGAGAGGAAAACCTGCCCCCAGCGTCTCAGGCTTGGCCCTTTGTATTACTGTCTCTCCAGATTACCACGCCACCCAGAGGGTGCTATTTATCCCCATTTTACAGATGAGGAAACTGCAGGCCACGCAGCTTCGAGTTGGAGACAGGCATTTGGATGCAGTTTTTTCTGGCTCCAGAGCCTGGGCCCCAGCTCCCTCATTCCCCCTGCCTCCCGCTCCCCTTCCCATGGAGACCCCACCCCACCCTCAGATGGCTGTCCTGTGTCCATGTTCACGTTATTATTCACGCAGCCCCTGGGCATCACTGGCTGTCGGTGCTGCTGTTGTAACCCGTGCGCTTTGCTTCCTTCCAGGAGCTTGGGCCCCTGCCCCAGCCCGGTAGAGGCTGTGGAGGTGTACGGTCCAGAAGCCTGGTACCCAGCCCGGCGGCCCATCCCTGGCTGTGGGGAGCGGAAGCTCCCACGAGGTAGCGGTGGCCTGCAGCGGCCCCCTCCCGGCAGCGAGCCATGGGCCAGAAGCTCTCGGGGAGCCTCAAGTCGGTGGAGGTGCGAGAGCCGGCGCTGCGGCCGGCCAAGCGGGAGCTACAGGGAGCGGAGCCGGGGCGGCCGGCGCGGCTGGACCAGCTGTTGGACATGCCCGCGGCGGGGCCGGCGGTGCAGCTGCGGCACGCGTGGAACCCCGAGGACCGCTCGCTCAATGTCTTCGTCAAGGATGACGACCGGCTCACCTTCCACCGGCACCCGGTGGCCCAGAGCACCGACGGCATCCGCGGCAAGGTGGGCCACGCCCGGGGCCTGCACGCCTGGCAGATCAACTGGCCGGCGCGGCAGCGTGGCACCCACGCCGTAGTGGGGGTGGCCACGGCTCGAGCCCCCCTGCACTCCGTGGGCTACACGGCACTGGTGGGCAGTGACGCGGAGTCGTGGGGCTGGGACCTGGGCCG
The DNA here is from genome assembly GCF_022837055.1 of Prionailurus viverrinus. NCBI lineage: Eukaryota > Metazoa > Chordata > Mammalia > Carnivora > Felidae > Prionailurus > Prionailurus viverrinus. The sequence goes on from NC_062569.1 coordinate 36,432,991, forward strand.
CAGCCGCCTCTACCACGACGGCAAGAACAGGCCGGGAGTGGCCTACCCCGCCTTCCTGGGGCCCGAGGAGGCCTTCGCGCTGCCGGACTCGCTGCTCGTGGTGCTGGACATGGACGAGGGCACGCTCAGCTTCGTGGTGGACGGCCAGTATCTGGGCGTGGCCTTCCGCGGCCTCAAGGGCAAGAAGCTGTACCCGGTGGTGAGTGCGGTGTGGGGCCACTGCGAAGTCACCATGCGCTACATCAACGGCCTTGACCGTAAGTACAGAGTGGGGGTGCCTGGTGGTTTCAGAGGCGTCCTGTCGCGGGACCAGTTGGGGAGGGCGGCAGGAAGCAGGCGAGGCCCCACCTTCCGTGGTCGCTGGGTATAACCCTGCCGTGTAGAGGATGTCGACTCGCCTTTACTGGCTTGGTGATCTTGGGCTGTGCCTCAGTTTTCCCACCTGCAAAAGTGGCACAAGGACAGTAACCTTGGGCGGGTTGTTGTGACGATCACATACCATAATAATGTATGTGATGCGCTGAGAACGGTGACTGGCACCTAATAAGGGCTTCCTGTGTTGATGCTAATCATGAATCTTGCTGTCTGTATAACGGTTATGCAAAATGAGGTCTCCTCTGTGCCAGGCCTCAGCTCACAGCAGGAGGAGAGGGACGGTGGAAGATAGAGTCCCTGCACACGAATTCCATACACTCTGAGTTGATATGTATAATAAGTGTAGTAAGTGATGATAATAACGACTCTCCTGTATTGACCACCAGCTGAAGGCAGGGACTGGACGCTCAATTCCCAGCTCTTCCTGGTGAAGAATAATCATCTCTAGCTGATTATTGCCTCCTGGGAATGAGAGCCAAAAGTTGTAGAATCTCTTAATTTCTCCAAGAGGACCCAGAAATCTAGATCTGTGTGAAAGATCCCAATTTTCAGGAGTTGGCAGCTGCTGAAAACACCACTTCGTCAAACAAAACACCCTCGCAGGCTGTAGGCAAGCCCCCAGGCTGCTGGGGTTGATCCCTGGCAGCTCTAAGGCCTCCTGTCATTTAACATGCACCATCATGCTGTCAGGCAGCTTCAAAATCACGGCAACAAAAATGGTTATGTTTTTAGGAGGGAGTCATTCGGAGGCAGGGTGGCCTCTGGACAGAGGCATCTATGGCCACCAGCTGAGCGGAGCCTTGTGGGCTTATGCACTCCTCATCCAAATAGACTTGCTGCCACACCCCTGACACAGCTCACAGAGGCAGGTGCTTAAAGCCTGAATTCCAGTTTATTCATTTCAAATGAGAGATATAATTGCCCCCATTTCAGGGAGCAGAGCTATAGAGAGCCAGGGTCTACCTAGGTCATCTGTCAGCCCCTGAAACTTATTCTTTTTCCACGCTCCCCCCACCTTCAGTTGAGGCGCTGAGAGTAACACCCAAGAAAAGAAGTCAAGAACAAGATTTTACTCAAGTAAAATTTATATTTACTTGAGTATAGGTTAGGTTGACTGTTTTCAAGGGTGCCAAGCCAGCAGAAAGTGGCTGGTGTGCTCAGCTCTCTGGTGTAATAGGTGACATTCTTGCTCAGATTTCCTTTTCACGGTTGTTGAACTGAGATTGCCATTGATGGCAAAGTGTTGTTCTGTTTTCTCTGATTTATCTGGTTAGATCTCAGAGCAGCTGAGTGTGTGCTGAGAAGGGCTAGTTTAATCATCCCAGTGCCATGTGAAGAATGTCTGGAACCCTCACAGACTTGGGGCGCAGGCAAACCCCAGTACCAAGAAAACCAATGGCAACAACAAACATTCTTTTCAAGCAGAATTGGGAAATTTACTTGCCAGAATTTATCCTGGGACTAGAAGGGTGGACTTGGTGCACAAGGCTCTGGAGTCTGACATGCCTTAGTTCCAACTGCATCCCCAGTGCTCGATGGTTTTGTGTCTTCAGTCATTCTAATGCCTTACAGCTCATTTTGCTTGTCAGTAAAATGGGACAGGATCAGGTCTCTTTCACAGCTGCTGTGAGATCTCGTAGCTGGGATTAAAGGCTGACATTGATACCCAGCAGGAGCTACCTGAGCCAGCAATTGGGCCCCCAAGGTGGGCTTCCTCTTGGGTATTGATTCACTGGTATTGATGCCCAGCTATTATCTGTTGCTTGGTTTTCAGGCACAAAGCTGAGATGCTAACAAGGTCATAGACCGTGGCTCCCCCATGAGTGTTAGGATCAGGAGGAGTCAAGCCCTGGTATCCTCCTTGGTGCAATGTTGGTGGAGAGCTAGGTGGGAACAGATAGTTGTGATGGGGGCATTTTGAGTGCTTGGATCCTTCAGGTGGCTGGAGAAGCTCGGTGAGGCTGAAACGTGGACTGTTCCATGCTTCTCCCCCCTGGCGGTGATTTTTGAGGTTGGCTGAAGCTGGAATGCTCCTCGAGGAGGCAAGCAAAGGCCAGGATGTCATGTGATGCTGGCCTGTAGCATCTGTTGTTCCATGTCAGGATTGGCTTGTCTGCTATGACACTGGCCTGTTCTCCAGCTAGAAGTAATGTTCTCTATCATGGGCAGGGTATGATTGCAAAAAGGAGGAGCTCAGCAGAGGCACCTGGCTGGCTCAGTCGCTTAAGCGTTCGACTCTTGGTTTCAGCTCAGGTCATGATTTCACAGTTCATGAGTTCAAGCCCCACATTAGGCTCCACACTCCTGCTTGGAATTCTTTCTCTCTTCCTCTCTCTCTGCCCCTCTCCTGCTCACTCTCTCTGTCTCTCTCTCAAAGTAAATAAGTCAACTTCAAAATTTTTTTAAAAAGGGGGGGAACTCAACTTTTCTGTGCTTTGAAAGGCCATGGTCAGCCTAGGGCAAGCCCTGACTATGGAGTGGGCCATAGGACATGCTGCAGTGGACTCTGATAGGGGCTGGTTGGGAAGGGACTGTGTGATGCCCGTAGCTGGGACCTGGGCTGATGTCCACCAAGGGCATCCTGGGCACCGGGAGGCGTTGGCCTCAGGGAGTCCCTGGGCAGGGAAGATGACCCAATGTGGGGTTGTGTACGTGAGAATTCTGTGCCAACATTGGTTGCGGACATGATGTCAAGTCCCCATTCTCAGACCCAACAGGGATGTAGGGGAACACAGTCAGAGACACGTTCTGGAGCAGAAAGGCGGGGCTGCTCTCTGGGGTTGCTTCCCCAGAAGATCATCAGGGAGAGAGCTGTGCCCTGGGCTCCTCACAGACTGTGTTAGTGTGGCCCTAGCATTCACCAGAAGGCCGGGCGCAAGGATTACTGCTCTGAACCTCACTGTTCTCCTTTGTAAAATGGACGTAGTAAAGCTCGCCGACACAGAGCAGTTACACGGCAAGTGGTGCTTCTGCTTTCATTAGCTAGGTGAGCGGAGCCAGGTCCTGGGGTTGACCTATGGGTTACAACAAAAGTGGCCTCAATAGAAGCTTCTCCTCTAATGTGACGGAAGGAAGTTGATGGGTATCCTTTTCTCAATTTTTGAATTTTTATGACTCTGAAAGCAAGACCTAAAAAGGTCTAACCTCATTTAACTCGGAAGCATGTGTTCGCTGGGGGCAGGAGCTCCTAGAAGCACGTTTTCCTGTTGCAAATGTGTTCTTTGGCCGTGGCATGGAGTGAAGTGGCTCTGCCTCTCAGAGTTTGCTGCAAAGAGCTGCAGGACCCCCGGGGGCTCTGCCATCCAAATGAAGCACAGAACCAAGGCCGGGCAAGTGGGCAAGTCTCCAGATGATCAGATCCAGGGCCCAAATAATAACAGCAGTAATAGCACACCAGCAATAAACTAAACTCCCTCTTAGGTGGTGCTGGGCTCTATTCTAAACACTTTACAAATTTTAACTCATTTAATCCTTGTAACCACTCATTCAGCCAATGCCTGTATTATCTCATTTAAAGTGAGGAAATTGAAGCACAGAGAGCTTGAGTATGTTGCTCAAGGTCACCAAACTGGAAACTGGGGGAACTGGGATTCAAACGGGAGGCATAGTGGCCCAGCGGGCCCCTTGTGGAGACGTTTGCAGAGGGGGCAGAAGGGAAGGAACAGGAAAGGCTGCTCCACCGGGCTGGGTGGCCACGCAGCCAACTGGACTTTTCCTTCAGCGGTGGGTCTAGGTGAGACTCTGAAATGCTGTGCTGGTAGCTCTCCTCACTCCTGCCTTCATCTCTAGCCCTCAAAGCTCTTGGCTCAGCACAGAGCTCCACGGGGTGTTCTAAAAAGTTAGCTGCATAAAGACAGCCCCAGCAGTGGCTGTGAATCAGGCATGCTTTGGTCGCTAACAGGAGAATGTCACTGAAAATGTCCCAACTGCTGTGAGGTTTGGCCCAACTGCTGTGAGGTGGGCCAGGCCTTTGGAATCTGCTCCAGGATTGTTTCCGGAGTTGCTCCTCTGCTCCCTGGATCCTCCTTCCACATGTTGGAGGCCAGGAAAGTAGGTTGACAGAACGGCTTTGTCTCCTGTCTTGGAGATCTTGGGTGGTGAGTGGAGTATAAGTGACACAGGAAGTGGAGAGGAGCCCCAGACAGAGACGCGCAGGCTTGGAGTGCCACACAGCTTTGATTTGAGAGTCATATAACAATTACAAGGTGTTTGTTTGTTTATGCCATTCATGTTTCGTGCTCTGGGCCAGGCATTCTTCTCTCCCTCTCCCTCTCCCCTGCCTCTCTTTTTTGTGCCTACAATAAACATGGAGGCATTGTGCTGTTATTATCTCCATTCTGTAGATGGGCAAATGGACTCTTGGAAAGGTAAATTAGTGAATGTGCTCAAGGCCACACAGACAGGCAGCAGTAGAGCTGTGCTTAAACCCGGGCCCGGGCACTCCTGTGCTCTGCCTCCTGCTGTCTAGACCATCCCTCACTCCATTTTGCCCACCAGGTAGGGCCTGATTCCACAGAGCAGGTGTCGGTGCCCAGGGCTCATTTTCTGGGGTGGGGGTTGTGGGGGAGAACGGGAAACATAGGATCTGAGGTCTAATTGGCAGAGAGGGCTTGGCCACCTGCATCGGGCCGGGGAAACTGTATTTCCAGACGTTGTTCCTAGATGGTTTAATTGACCTGCCAACAAGTATTTATTGGCGCAGCGGCTCAGCAGAAGAGGCTGGCAGCCAGCCAAGGCTTCTGGTATTGATGAAGGCCAGAGAGAGTTTTATACCAAGATGAGTACAAGGACACCATCCCCTTGCCAGAGCCATCCTCCAGTCTGCACTGAACTCACCACCTTCCTGCTCAACTCCCATGTGTCTCTCCCAGGTGACATGGTCCTCCCAGTCTCCCTGACATTGAGACTCAGCTCCTCTTTGCTCCTGATGCAGGGCCAGACCTGGTCTCCCCTTCGCCCTCTGTCATATCATTGTGCCCTGACCCCAGCTCACCCCCAGCCCTCAGCCCAGGCTGTCCCCTGGGTACTCATTCAGCACCTAGTGTCCCTCATCTGCTCCATTTACTTTTCCACATGTGTGCCTTCTTTCCCCAAGTAGATATGAAATAAGTTCCTTAGGACGAGGGACGGTGACCCAGGAGGCATGTGTGGGGAAGCTATAGAGACTTAAAAATATGTATGCATTTGGGGCGCCTGGGTGGCGCAGTCGGTTAGGCGTCCGACTTCAGCCAGGTCACGATCTCGCCGTCCGGGAGTTCGAGCCCCGCGTCGGGCTCTGGGCTGATGGCTCAGAGCCTGGAGCCTGTTTCCGATTCTGTGTCTCCCTCTCTCTCTGCCCCTCCCCCGTTCATGCTCTGTCTCTCTCTGTCCCAAAAATAAATAAACGTTGAAAAAATATGTATGCATTTACTTATGTTTGTCTTTTTAATGTTTATTCACTTTTGAGAGAGACAGACAGACAGAGTGGTGAGCAGGGGAGGGGCAGAGAGAGAGAGAGGGAGAGGGAGGCACAGAATTGAAAGGAGGCTCTAGGCTCTGAGCTGTCAGCACAGAGCCCGATGAGGGGCTCAAACTCATGAACCATGAGATCATGACCTGAGCCTGATGCTTAACTGACTGAGCAACCCAGGTGCCCCTGCATTTACTTTTGAAAGGCAGACTGAAATATAAACATGACAATGGAATACCCCTCTCCCCTACACCCATCAGCTCCCCAGCTCCTCTCCCTGCTGGCAACCTCCCTTAACGGTTTCTCGAGTTTCCTTCCAGAATTTTATGACAGAGAATTTTTACATGAGTGTGATCATGCTGTAAACATTGTTCTGCATCTCACTTCCCCCTTAATAGATCTTGACGATGATTTAATATGATTAATGTAGAGCTGCCTCATTCTTTATTAACAGCTGTATGGAGTTTCTTGGTATGGTTGTCTCATAATTTAATAACTCAGACCCCTGGTTTTTGACATTAAGGCAGTTTCCAATCTTTGAGAATGATCATTTGATTCCGATTTAAGTTTCATTTCTGCCTCCTGGCCAATTAACATCCTCGAGCCATTGTTTTCCCATCTGTGCAGTGGGAATAATCATATGTACCTTTGCATCATTGCTGCATGAGAAATGATGCAGAAACAAAGCATGGTCCAGCACGTGGCTCCTAGGTGTGTGTGCTGCAGGGGACTGTGGGTATGACTGCGCTTACCCTGCATGACTGATTAGACCATGTCCAGTGCTGAACTCATCCTGGACACTTGATGAATCTTGTGAACGATTTGGCTTCTTGTTTAAGATATAGTAGAATGACATTAATTTGCTGTTACGGAGGCTTCAGACAGTACTGGACTCAGATCATTTGAGTCGCATAATCTGGTCCTTTCGTAGGGTGAATGTCAGTGTGGTAAGTCACCGGGTCCCTTACCTGCACAGAGCGGGTCCACAATGAGTGTGGCTTGCTCTTCTGTTGTTGCCACTGCCGCTGCTGAAGGTGGTGGTTCTGGGAGGCAGGGACTGCATCTCAGCCTTCTCGGCCACCCGCTGTTGCACCCCTTGGAACTGAGGACATAGTAGGTGCTCAGTAAGTACACGTGAATATACTGGCCTCCTACCACCCGGCGCAGCTTTTCTTTTCTCTGCTGCAGCGGGACCTGAGTCACAGTTAGCTGGAACAGAGGGAGGCTGGCTACGAGAGGCCGCCCTCTTGAAGCCTGACCCTAGAGTGACCCATTCCCGCCTCTCATTGTGTGTGGAGCACAGCACATCTGTCCCCACACTCAGGCCAGGCGAAGGCTGCACGATGGGCTGAGCAACTCAATTCAGAATCTTGACATTCAGAAAGTGGCCCCTGCCCTTTGTTTTCCACAAAAAGGAACAGACTTTGAGCTGAAAAAAAGCTTTTGCTCAGACACCGTGGCCTGCTGTGAGTGGGGGTTTTTTGCATTTGAACAGCGGTGGGTAGGTTCACTCTAGGAAAGTCCTGCCTGTAGGAAGGGGGCTCTGGAGCTCAGGCTCAGTCAGGAGAGTGTCACCATGGGCCGGGTTGCAGTTATACACGGGGCACTGCAAACAATGCGTGCCTGCCATCTTCCTTTCAGAGGGCATCAGTGTGGCCTCGTGGGACAAGCTAGGGCTCACTCCTGACTGGGCTGCTCATTAGCTGTGACCCTGAGCAAGTCACTTCACTTCAGAGCCTCAGTTTCCTTATCTATAATAGTAATAGAAACATACCATGCTACAAGTTGTCATGTGGATGATATATACAAAGTAAGTGGGCCAGTGCCTGACACATAGTAGATACTGGAAAAAGTAGGTTTCACAATTGCGGATTATGACAATTGCAGCTCCCATAGATTGGTAAAATTACTGTTAGAGTTATTAAATGTGGAAATACTCATTGTTATTGAATTTTGGTCCACGGGGCGCCTGGGTGGCTCAGTCGGTTAAGCGTCTGACTTCGGCTCAGGTCGTGATCTCATGGTTTGTGAGTTCGAGACCTGTGTTGGGCTCTGTGCTGACAGCTCAGAGCCTGGAGCCTGCTTCAGATTCTGTGTCTTCCTCTCTCTCTGCCCCTCCCCTACTAGAGCTCGATCTTTCTCTCTTTCTCTCAAAAATAAACATTAAAAAAAATATTTCGGTCCACATTGTGCAATCTGAGGGATTTCACATAAGGGAGTATGTTGGTTTGGGGAGGTTTTTGACTCTTTTATCTTTAAGATACTTGGTGGAAATGCCACCTGAGGTTCAAAGACCACTGTGAGTTTGTCGCAAATGAGCTGGGAGTGTTTAGCCTTCCTTGTGAGCAGTTTCAAAGGTTTCCAGCTAAGTGTCTGGTTTAAGCATTTTGTAGTTCCCGGTGGCAACTTGGTTGGTGAACGAGTGTTCAGCAAGGATGTCCAAATAAGTGACCCCCTTGCCAGCTGTGCCCCACATGCATATTCAGTGGGGGTGAGCTGCTGAGGTGGTGGGCCCGAGGGGCAGCATCTGCCTGAGAACAGATGGTCAGTAGGCCCGGCTGTGGGCTAGCCCCTGCTGGACCTTTGGAGGAAAGGGAAGGGGGAGTAGGTGGCCGGTCTCCACTCTTCGGGAGCTGGCAGGAGAGTGAAGGCAGGCCCCAGGCATTATAACTGGAACAGATGCCATCCAGCAGCCAGTGCCGGACCCCCACTTTACAGGTGGGAGCTGAATGGACCAGAGAGCTGGGAGGACGTGCCCAAGGTCACCAACTAATTAGCCTAAAACCCAGACTGCCAATCCCCCTTGAAAATGCACCTCGCTGGAAACAAGAGAGTGAGAATCCAATGCAATTTGTGAGCCCATCTTGAAAAACCCTGACATAGATGACAGAGGACATAGGAGTTTAAGAGGAGAATGATGCCTTCCTAGAAGCAGCCTTTGCAGTTTGAGCAAAGTTGAAACCCTCCATGGCTTCCCAGTGCCTCCTACATGTCAGAGACCCTGTCCCTACCCCTCTCAGACCATAGAGCAGGGAGTTCAGCCCAGAGACCAGGGACCCACTGGTCCCTTCATTTATGATGAGCTGGGCATAAGTTTCCTAACTTCTCAGTTTCTCAGTATTCTCATCTGTAAAGTGGGTCTGATGATGGCACTCACCCCATAGACTCGTGGTCAGCAGTGCTTCTCAAACCTTAACGTGCATTCAGGTCAGCTGGAGATCTTGTTAAATGAGGTTCTGACTTAAGAGGTGTGGGCCGTGCCCGGGATTCTGCATGTCTGACAAGCCTCTAGGTGATGCTCACGCAGCTGCATGTTGAGGGCAGGGCACAAGATAAGACTTCCACAGGAATGGCTTGTCCCTTACTTCCACCGTCCTCACTCTGATCCTGCAGCCAAGCCAACCTGCTTATTCCTCTGTGCCTTGGTCCGTGCTGACCTCTTTGTTGGAATTGGCCTGTTCCTCAGGCCCGCCCCCCTCCCCTCATCAAAGCCCAGTGTTACCGAGCCAGGCTCTGCCCACTGCCCCTCCTGCCTGGCTGATGTGAGGGTGGTTCCTGTGCCTTGCCCCCCGACACTCCCCAGCCTTCCGATGTCCACCTGTGCCTCAGCATAGTTCCTTCATTTCCCATCCAGCCCCATTTTCCTCTTGTTCTCATCCTCCCCAACCACCGTGTGACCCAGTTTACCTGTCCTGGAACCCCAATTCACACAGCTGCCGGCAAGGTATACACAAGTAAATCCGTGAATTTTCCATGAGGGCAACTTTGTTTGGGAAAAGATTACTGTAAATAGAAACGGCTCTTTGTTAAACAGTTATTGAGCACCTACAAAAGTCCACATACTGCTTGGCGCTGCTCATGCATCACATCGTCTTATTTAGACCCCCCCCCCCAGCCCCATACAAATGCTAGAAAGTGCCCTGTGCACATTCGCTCATCAAATCCCCACAGATGAGAAGGTACTGTTGCCCCGCTTCCCACAAGAGGAGCCTGAGGCCAAGGGAGACGGAGAGCCCGCCCACAGCACAAGCTTGGAGGCAGCCGTTTGCAGGGGAATCCAGGCCGCCAACCCCAGCACCCCTACCTCTAACCTCCAGGCCGCACGGGGTCACGGCGAGCCTTCCTTCAGCTTTGCTGGTGGTCTCGAGCCTTAGCAGAAGAGTTTACTGAAGCTGGCATCGGCAGACCCACTGCCACGGCATTTAAGCCCCCTAAATACAGGACATCCGGACTGTGTTCATTCCCACCTGTGCCCGTGGGAGCGGTGCTGACGCAGAGTGGGTGGTGCGGTGGTAGCGATGAACGGAATAAGCAGATTTGCAGGACGGTGTTGAAACGACTGGGGAGAGCAAACAGCCTGCCAGGCTGGCAGCAGCATTTGTTTGCCACGGTCGGGGAGCCAGCTGACCCTCCCAGTCGTGTCCCTTGGTTAAGGCAAGGGGGCAGTTAGCATGAGTTACAGCCCAGCCCAGACACTAATAAGGCTGCTTGTCTGAGGCCTTCCATAATTCAAGCTAAGCCTGTCCCGTTTAAGGGCCGTTCTTCATCGCATCTTCCAAGACTCGATGCCTCCTTAATGATTTATTTGCTTGGGATGAAATTAAGCCGAGACAGCGTGAGCTTGGAAAATACTGCCGGGCTGGTTCTCCCCAGTTCTTCATCCTTAGTGGTGGCCGCTTCTCTACACAGAGCTGTGAGCCCTGCTTTGTGACCTACCTGCTGGGAGCCCCGGGGGGCACAGGCGGCCCTGCCATGACCCTCTGGGGCCACATCTGATGAGGCACCTGGTGCCTCTCATCTTGCCCACCTCCCAGGCTGGCGACCCCCCTGGGGAGCAGCGAGGGGTGGGAGCTGCCAGCAAAGACATTGCTGTCTTGGCTTTGGAGCCATTTAAGTAGAAGCGCTTGAGGTGATCCATTTGGAGCTACGGCCGTTTTCCAGATCTTGCCCTATTTGTTGATGTTTCTCCCTCAAAATGCATTTCATGAGAGAGTCCCAGGGTGAGAGTGGGTTTGCTTCTGGTGTTTAGTGAGGTGGATGACAGATCTCTGCCTGAGTCTGGGCCTTGCTAGGAGGTGCATGTGGGATCCGGTTTATCTCCCTAAGTGTGGCCGCCTCTGTGGGGAGGGGCCTAGATATGGCCAAGGGCCACTCACGTGGAGGCCGGGTGCCGAGTGAGGGTGGGACGTTTAGTCCAGCTCCTTTGGAGTTGCCTCAGGAAAGGGGTGAGTGTGAGGGTGTGTGAGGACTGAGTGGTCCAGGAACGGGGAGTGTGCTCATGTACCTCACTGCTGCCTCAACGGGTCGAGTGTCAGTGTTGGGTGCCTGAGTTTGGAGAGGCTGCTTTACTCCCCTTGTTGCCTCCTGGGGTGTCCCAAGGGGTGTCGGGGTCGATCGGTCCATCGTGTGGAAGTTCTGCCCCGAATCAGTCCCTCAGCCAGGGCTCCAGGGGGTGGAACATACCTGTGTGTGCCACTTCTGCACCTTTGGGATGGCCGAGGTGCGGTCTCGCGACGTCCGGAGCCACTGTTTTTCTCCCCGTTGACAGAGACTAGGTCGCCCCCTTTGCCCTCGTGTCCTCAGCATCTGGCACATGGTGGGTTCTCAGTGACCTCTGTTGAACGAATGACTAGATAACCGAGGGTCCACGTGGCAGGGTGAAAAACCATTGCAGGTTTGGGTGGAGGAGGACAAGGCCCAGGGAAGAGCACATTCCTCCTACAGCATCTGCACAAAAGCCTTTACAAGCTTCCTGTTGAAACTTCGGGGAACGGAATCCTAAGAAGTTTCCAATTAGCCAGGAATAGTAAATTAAAATGAGTCGCACTCTGCCCACAGCCAGTAATTTGATCTTGGTGTAAATAAGCGTTGCTCAACCGCATGCCGTCCTGCGGGGGCCAGTCCGTTCCGCGGTGTAAGGAGGTGATTTATCCTTTCACTCAGTGTTTGTGAAGGGCCTGACCTGTGCTGACCTGGGCTGGGAGCCGGGCTGCAGTGGTGAGCAGGGGAGGCAGGCGGGCGTTCCACTCTCCGTGGAGCCACAGTCTGCTGGAGAGCCATGGTCACAATAAGAGAGGCTTTTTATCACTCAGCTTATCAGTCAGTGACTATTTTTTAAAACATCTCCTGTGTGCCAGGCACTGGGGGTACTGTGATGGCAATTTAGGAGAAAAGGCAGAAGCAGAAAAAAACAAATAAATGCTGTGATAAATCTAGACATGGAAAATTGTGGTTAAATGAGCAAAACAGGGGACCATGATGGGAAGGGGTGTCTCCATATGCTGCTGCTGGGGATGGGCCCTGGAGGTATCTATGGTAAGGTGGAGGCAGCCCTGGGAAGACCTGGGGAAGAGTGAGTTGGTGGGCACCAGGCGGCAAGTCTGTGGCCAACAGGGCAGCCAGCAAGGCCGGGTGTGGTGCAGGGGAGATCAAGGGCTGGGAGACATAGGGGTTGGCAGAGGCAGGACTTGGGGGCCTGCAGCCCGTGGCATTTCCTCCCATCCTACAGACTCAGATGATTCACTGTTTTTTAAAAAGTCGTAAACAACTTTATTTTAAAGAAGCAATATTTAAAGTTCCTTTTCCACTGGGACATGTCTCCTGGTTCTACCAAATGACACGCTGTTGGACGTTTGGTGAGGGTAGCTTTGTTTGAGGTGGGTATTGCCATTTCCATTTTTACAGAGGAGTTGATTGAGGCCCAGAAAATTTGGGAGCCTTGCCCAGGTCGCACTGTGAGTGGGAAAGCTGATTTGAACTCCATCTTTCATTTTTCCACATTGTCACTGCTCAAGAGGCGGATCCTAGGGGTGTGTGTGTGTGAGCATGACAGGGCTCCGTGGGTCTACTAAGAGCCATCTGGTAGTCCAGATGAAGGCCCCAGAGAAGGGGCCTCTCCAGAGCAGGGAAGCCCATGGGGACCTGGGTAGGTCTAGCCCCACACTGTTCTTTTGTTCCTCCAGGCTGTTGAGGGTGCTGTGGCTGGTGATTTGTGGTTCACAGTTGTCTTCCCTATCTGGGTGGTGAGTGGGTGACCCAGGGCTTGGAGCCACCACTGTGGCCAAGGTCTGGGCCAGCCACTGTTCATTGTGCTTCTGCTCCTCCGTGTCCTTGGCTGCACCCTGGGAAGGGGGACACCTGGGTGGGTTCTAGGCAGGTAGGCTCTGCCTTCCCTTCTGTCCCCTGGCATGATGGAGCTCCAGGGATGGGACAGATGTCTTTTGGCTTAGGCGCTTGTCACCTCCAGGCCGGGTGAGCCACCCAGGAGGGACATGGCAGGTGGAGGACTTTGTTTCCATTTTGGATGACACCGTCAGCTTCCCTCAGTTATTCAAAGCGTTGTGGCAAAATGGATTGTTGAGATATGTGAGTTGAAAAAACATTTTCAGGCTGAAGTAACTTGATTTACCTAGAGTCTGGTGTTGGGTGGAAAAGAGAAGGAGGAGTTAAGTCCTGGAAAAAAATGCTAGATTTGGAGCCAAAAAAGCTGGTTCAACCCATTCCACCTTGGCCATCAGCTCTGTGTGACGTCGGGCAAGTTACCTCACCTTTCTGTGCCTTTATTTCTCTACTACTGGAAGGAGGGGATTGGACAAGATGACCTCAAAGCATCTCCATTGTCCTGTTTTGTTATCTAGTGTTGAGACACTATCTGCACATGATGACAAATATTTTACACTGCTGTGCTGTCCAGTACAGCAGCCGCTAGCCTCATGCACCTGCTTGGATTTGAGTTTCAATTAATGAAAGTTAAGTTAAACATTCAGTGCTTCACTTGCACCAGCCACATTCAAGTGCTCCATAGCAACATGTCGGTGGTGGCTACCATGTTGGATGGGCACATGCAGAGCGTTTCCATCGTCACACAAAGTTCTCGTGGTCAGCGCTGCTTTCAAGCCCCTGGGGAGGACTGGGGAACATAATAGAGGGGTGCAGGCCTCTGTTTCCATTCTGGAACTATTCTGGGGTCAGTGCCAAGAGGAGGGTCAGCTTTCCCCTGGGCCTGGCTTGAGCAAGGTGGGTGTAGGAAGAAGATTCAGCACAGATGCCCATCCAGGGAGTGTTGGGCACAACCAGGAAGGGAACCTTAGAGAATGTCAAAGGTCCTGGGTGAGGAGAGCCAGGAGGGGGCCAGTGACAGAGGTATGCAAGGAATGCCAAAGAGGAGGGCCTGGGGACAGCAGGGGCCAGGAGCCCCTGGGGAGTGGCGGCTGCTGCAAGGAAGAAACAGGTCTGGACACCTGGGTTCAAGATCCGAGAGCAGCCATCACCCACCCCCAGGTCTGTGTCCTTGGGCAAGTTTCTGAGCCCATGGAGCCTCCGCTTCCTTTTGAGTGAAAGGGGAGGAAGAAGAAATGAAGGTTTTGATGGAGATGAAATAAAATCAGGCTCTTGAAAGTCCACTGTCAATGGTACGGCCAAATCATGTTAGAGAGTGCTTCACAGAGCACTGTTGACGATTTGTGTTGACTTGTAATCACAGACGGGCTTCAGCTGTGATTTTAAGGACCTGAGGTGTCTGTCCTGTCTTTCCAACTGGATGGTAGGCTCTTTGGAGAAGGGGACCAGCCCGTTCTTCCGGTGTCTCCTTAGCCCCGAATACTCAGGCACTTTGCCTTTGCTCAGTTGAATGGAACAGGGCCGGTGGCCACCATGTGGGGGGCCATGCTGGCTTGTCCTCTTTGCTCCTGACCCGGTGGCCTTTCACCAACACCTAGCCATGCTCTGAGAGTTGTTGAACACTCTCCTTGTCCCTGACACATAGGCACATCTGGCTAGGTCTGGTTGTCATTTTCTGAACCCATGGCCCATCTCAGGCTCTGACCCCAGCCCCACTGTGTGTAAACAAATCAAGGGCAGAGGTCAAAGGCCAGAGCTGGGCTTTGCCAGTACCTCGCACATGCTGTTGGCAGGAAGCAGCCTGGTGTCTGGTTTCATCATGTAGGCCCCCGCCCCATGCAGAAATCAGCTTTTTGTCTGCATTCCTAGCTGGGAGGTGACATTTCTGGCCGGCTTGTCAATGATGGATTGCCTGCTACACACCAGCCCTGGGTAGGTTCGTTGCTCAGGTCTGGCTCTGGCTTTTCATGAAGTCTGCACCATGGGCGTGCAGAACACAGAGAGGGGAGCTCGAATCCCACCAGAGCCACCTTTCCTGCCACAGAACTGGTACGCTTCCCAAAAAAAGTGGCAATGAAGATAAGTCAAAGAACCATTTGATAAACATCTCCCAGCCCCAAACAAGTGTTTTACACATATATGCATCCCATCCTTTTGGCCCTGTGTGGGTCATATTAATATCCCCATTTCATGGATGAGGAAACTGAGGCTGCTAGAAGCTAAAAGGTCGCAGGGCCAGAACTGGAATTGGAACCTTATCTGTCTGACTCCAAGTTCAAAGGCTCCCTTTCAGGAGGTCCTGAAGGCCTCCTTTCTTGCTCCTGGCATCTTTCCTCTGATCACGATGAGCTGTAGCAGAGTTTTTAAACCATCTGATATGCCCTGTAGCATCCTTGTTTTCCTTGCTTAGCCTCAACTTGACGATCTGAACGTCTCTAGATGTGTGTTTAAGGCCAGGTTTTGCGGAGCTGTGTGACCTAGGCCAGCCACAGGACCCCCTCACCCCCTGAGCCTCAGGTGTCCTCACTAGACAGTGGGGACACCATACGTATCCAAGGAGCTAGAGGAATGGAGTGCCCCAGTCCATGGGAACTGTGCTCTGTGGTTTTTCTGTCGTCCCCTTGCTACCCACCCACCCCCTACCCCAAATAGAACCCTGGATGGTGCCCCTCTTATTCAGGAAATGTCCGCCACAAGACATAGGACAGGCATCAGCCCCACTCGGGCCCCATTTTCTCAGCCTCTTGTCAGGAGGGAGGCCTGGGGGGCAGGGGCCCTCATTGTGCCCCTTTCTCTAGGCCACCCCAAGGCGATGCGCCCTGTGTGTGGCCTCCCTCCGCAGAGCCCGCGTATCAGAACTTCCACAAAAGTATGGCCCCAAAATAAATAAACATTAAAAAAGCAAGAGTATGGCCCCCAGTCCTGAGACCAGACAAATTTCACCCTCACACTTTCGCTTATGCTGTGCCCCCTGACTGGAGGCCAGCCCCACCTCTCTGTCTGCCTAAAGGTATCCTTTCTCACAGGTCAGAGAGATACCAACTTCATTTTTAAAGTCCTCTTTAGTGATCTCAGTCTGGAGTAACAACATTCTGTACCATTGGAGCACATCTGGGTGGATAGTAGGGGCCTGCAGGGTTTGTAACCAAGAAAAGATGAAGGCATGACCACCTTCCTGGTGACACATCTTCGGACGTCGTTCTCTGTGGCTCCTCCTTGCTGGACTCTGGCCCCTGTCACCTCTCCCTCCACTAACTCCAGAACCTCTGGAGGCCCTTCAGGGCATAGGGGAAAGGCTCTGAATTGGGCAGAAAGCCCTAGCTTGAATCCTAGCTCTGCCCTTCCAAACCGCGGGACTCTGCACTTTTGCTTTGTTCCCATCATCTGTAAAATGTGGCTAATAATGGCTCTGCTGGAGGGTGACAGAGAGGCCAATGAGCCTGCCAGCATGAAAAGCCTAGCACAGTGCCCAAGGCCTGGCATCACTGGATGGAGCTCAGGTGGCTGTTTCTTCTCCCAACAGTAACAGCATGTGATATACTCCCAGGTGGATAGTGGGCATGCAATAAAGACTTCTTAGTTCTTTTCAATCTTTCTTTTGTAATGTTGCTCTATTAAATGCAACCTGAGGCACTCCAAGGCCCAGAGCAGAAGCACAGTGCTTGCTCAGCCTTCCAGGGAGCCTCTGCCTGGCCCTTCCATCCTCCTCCCCGACACCCCTGCCCTGGCCCCTCTTTGCCCTCCTCTCCATGCCGCCTGGGTGACTGCAGTGGCCTATAAATCAAACCTGTCCCTGGAGACCTCTGACCCAAACCAGATGGCCCTACATCGCCAGCACGGAGTAACCCAGCTTCCAACAATGCTCGACCCCTCCCGTGCCTGACCCAGGGCCTTAGAGCTCCTTTACGCAGCTGCCCTGTCAATCAATCCCAATCCGTGATCCAGGCTCTAGCTGGGGGCCATGACCTCTCAGAGACACTTAGGGACTGCCTTGGAGACATTCCATTAAAGCCATATAAAGATCTCTGGAAGGTTTGTGCTGCCTGCTTTGCCACACCAGGCCAGGGAGTAGCCTGGCTCAATAGCCCCAGAGCTGGTGTGCTCTGTGCAATTTTCAACCCCTCTTCCAGGAAGCCTTCCCTGACTACAGCAGTTACTGTAACTTCTATGGCATAGAATGTCTGACAGCCCCAGGCACTCACTCATATATTGTTCATTCATTCTGCATTTACTGTGCTTCCTTTGCACTGGGAAGCTTGGACGTTGCCCTTACCGCCAGGTATACCCAGAGACAGCTATGGATATAGATTATTACAGGACAAGGTATTAGGAGCTACAGTGGAGCAGGAGACCCAGAGCACTGTGAGAACTTAGAAGTGGGTGTACTATAACCTAGGAATCTAGGACAGTTTCCCAGGGAGGAGCACTGAAGCTGAGTTTTGAAGGATGAGTTGGTGTTTGCCAAATGAAGGTGGGTGTGTTTCAGACAGAGGAATAGCATGTGGCAGGGGCAGGCATGGGGTGTGAAGCAGCTTGATAGATTCAGGGCCTACAAACTGGAGAGCAGATGGAAGTCTACCTGGGGAATAAAACGGGGCTAGCGGTGTATTGGGATGAAATAGGTCTGGCTGTGTGTGGCCAAAAATTGCCGTTAATATAGGCTTAAACAAGAAGAGAGATTCATTTCTCTCTCATTTAAGGTAAATCAGGAAGCAGGCAGTCCAAGGATATTGTGAGCCTCCATGAGGTGATCAGTGCCCCAGGTTCCTTTTGCCTGCTACTCTACCTCATCAGCTTGTGACTTCTATTCCCAAAGGTACCATATGGTACAGAATGGCTGCCAGAGCTCCAGCTTTTGCTCGCACACTTCGGGCAGTAGGACCAAAGAAGAGGTGAAGGAGGGCACATTCTTTCCTTTAAAAAGATGTCTCAGAAATACCATACCATGCTTCTGCTTATAGCTCAATGGTCAATATGTTATCACATACCACTCTCGGCTGCAAGGAAGATGAGAAAGGTAGCTCTGGTCAGTAGGTGCTGCCTGTAATACTGTTCTTCTGCGAAGGATCCTGAGGCCCTACCTTGCCTTTGTGGGAAAGAAGGCGGCTCAGTTAATAATGCCTCCCTTCATTGTGGGCATGGAGCCAATTAGCACGCATTCCCGTGTTTGTCTTGTTGGTTCACAGCCAGAAGGTCCTCTCCCCAGGGATTCCCATGGTGTTTTGGTGCACTTCCTGCAAATAGAGCCAAGCGCATGGCCAGTCAGTCTCCAAAGCCCCAAAGCTGAGCTGAATTAAGGCAAAGGGTTTCTTGGTGTTCTGCAGTCTGATTTCGTTTCCGATCTACCACCTCCTTAAGGCATCCATTGCCCTTCCCTAAACCGGGATTTGCACAGAATGGGCTGTGCAGTGAGAGCATGGACTAGGAGGACAAGAAAGAAATACAATGTCACTAAATAGCTGCAGCCTCATTCCTCAGTGAGGACAACTTCGAGAATGCAATAATACAGAAAGAATTTGAGGGAAGTTTTGAGCCATTTTATTTTCACAGCTGGAAATGGATTGTCTCCTGGTTTAATTTCATACCTGCCGTGTGCCAGAGCCCCCTTTGCTTAGCTGTGAAATGGGGCTAATACTACCTACCTTGAGAGGCTGTTTGGAGACTCACATGAAATAAGAGAGGGCAAAGCAGGGAAGAGACACCGAGGATGGCAGATGGGAGCCTAGGCTCTGGCCTCCAACTGCCTGGGTTCCAATCTTGACCCTGCTACTGGTTACTGTGTGACCTTGCATATGTTACTTAACTTCTCTGTGCCTTGGTTTCATTATGTGAAATGGGGATGATAATAATAATAATAATAATAATAATAATAATAATAGTACCTACCTTGCAGAGCTTTTGGAAGGCTCACCCGTATGATAATGTACAGGAAGGGCTTAAAGCCTGGCACATGATGTGTGCGTGTAGGAGGTTACAGCTCCAAAAAGCACCGTCTTTGGGTAATTGCTCCTCTTCGCCATTTCCTTGTTTGTGAGATAAGGATAACATGACCTCCCTTGCAGCCTGAGGATTAGTGACAATAACTGTAAAGCGACACATAGGACACCTGACGAGTCAGAACTATGGTAAAGTTTATAATAATGATACCTTGTCCCAGGCTCTGTCAACAGCTCCTTTACCTAAAAACACTATAGATGTAGGCTGCTGTTAAGGTTCCTCCTGGGGCAACTGAGGCCTAAGGGCTGGCCCAAGGTCACCCAGCTGCTGAGACATGAAGCTGAGGTTTGACTTCCTGGGTGAACTGACCTGGAGCCTGCGCTGTCCTCTTGGGAACGTCAAGAGAAGCAGGCCCTGGGATTAAGAGGGGAAGGGCTGGGGGTGGAGGACTCCCAGAGTTTCAGGAACAGCTGCCCCTGAGGTGATACACAACCGAGGACCAGGGCTTCTGAGCCGCTGTAGTCGGATTTGCACGCAGGACCTTGACCCTAGCTCAGAGGACGAGCTCCTGGGACCTGCCTCTGAGGTGGGCTGTGCTTGCCGCATGTGGCCGGCAGTGTGGCCGGCAGCAGCCGGGTGACAGGCATGGAAGGCGGTGGGGCTGGGCTGAGGCAGGCCTGGATCTCTCAGCCGCATTTAGACCCTAGCTGCAGGCAGTGGGATCCAAGGGAGGGGCTGGAGGGGCACCAAGAAAGCCACATTTTTGGAGGATTCGCAGTACGTGGAGGGATGGCAGACACTGTGGACTTTGTGCAGACAAGATTGGAGAGTGGAGTGGGAGCAGGCCACAGGGGGAGGTCACTCAGGAGACAGACCCAGCAGGAGGCGAAAAGCCTAAGGTGTGCCGGTGGAGCCCCGGTGTCTGGGTCCCGACGATGTCGGGACCTGTGACAGCTGCTTTATCCAATGATCTTGTTTGATCCTCAGAGTCCTGGGAAGCGAGTGTGACGTACCCATTTTCCAGATGAGGAAGCAGAGGCTCAGGAGGTGAAATGGCTTGCCTGAGGTTGCACAGCCAGGGAGCAGCAGAGCTGGACCTGGGCACAGAGCCGAGTACCAAGGTCGGGGCCCTGCTCTCTGCCTTGCCCACCTAGGCTGCCGTGGGCAGGGGGAGAGGCAGAGTGGGACGGGGAGCGGCAGGTGAGGAGTTGCTGCCTTGTCTGTGGCAGGAGTGGGCATGGTGGGACCCTTCTGTGTTTACAACCTTAAGGAATAGACTTTTCTTTAGGACGCAAAAGTTTGGTTGTGCTCAGTGAGCAGGAAAATGGAAGTGACCCTGGAGCAGAGATTTAAAGCCCTGTTGGCCGTTTAGGCAGCACTGTGTTTAATAGCTTGGGACCACAGTGTCAGAGTGATAAATCCACTGTGCACCGTGAGGTGGGGAGCTGGCCTCCTGGGGTCTCCCTGCTCTCTGAGTTCCACCAGGACCCAAAACTCCTTCCAATCTGTCTTGGAAATGGACCCGGCCCTGGACTAGAGAGGCTGTTAGCACCAGCTTCAAAAGGTGACGTTGCCAGTATTACGCGGGAAACACAAAGAGGGCACAAAGTGATACATATGTAAGTCCACAAGTACGAAATTAATGTAAGTACACACTATAAAAACTAATGCTAGAAGGCTACGCTCCAAACAGGTTATCTATCCAAGGTTACTTCTAGGCAGGAGGAGAGGTAGATTTCCTGTTTCTTTGTGCTCAATGTCCCTTACAAATCAACACACACACAGGGATATAAAAAGTGCTCTCCATCCATCCCCATTTCCTAGCAGATTCTTGGGGTGCCCATGCTTCATCCCCCCAGCCCACTGGGTTTCAGAGCCACTGTGGTAGGCGTTCCCAGGGCCCGTCACTTTGGCACTGTGCTGGCTTCCGTCCGCTCTGCTCTGTGCTGAGCTGCAGCGGCCCCTCAGCTGGGTGCAGCTACCACCTGGACGTACCCGTGGGGGGTACCCGTCAACTACTGTGAGGAGGGGGGCCAGGGGATAAATGCCTCCAGCCCCCAGGACAGCTTTGAAGCATGACTGAGGTTGCTCAGAGGGACCTGAGAGAATAAGGCCAGGTGCCCCCATCTGTGTGAGCTCATTAGCATGCTCTTTCTTGGGGCTTCTGGGTGGTTCAGCTGGTTAAGTGTCTGGCTCTTGGTTTTGGCTCAGGTCATGATCTCACGGTTCATGAGTTCGAGCCCCGCATTGAGCTCTGCGCTGTCATTGCGGAACCTGCTTGGGATTCTCTCTCCTTCTCGCTGTGGCCCTCCCCTGCTCGTGCTCTCTGTGTCTCTCTCAAATAAACTTTAAGAAACAAAAACCATACCCTTTCTTGTCTTCCTCCCTTCCCTGTTGTACTCTGCCCTTTCCCTCATATTTTCGGACATCACGTCCCCCCCCCCCCCGAAACTACCTGCTCCCCTCATCTCAGGGGAGCCCCAACCAAGAAAAGCCAACACTGACCAATTTCTGGAAGAGCTCCTCAGACGTCTTTTAGCACATCTGTATCCACAGCTAAATACTGATGTGTGCACTTGCTTTTTCGCAAAGCACAAACGGGACCAGACCGTACTTACCATTCTGCAACTTGCTTCCTTTGTGACTCAGTGGAACACTGCAGTGGGATTTCAGGTGCCGGTGTGTGCACTTAGCAGCCCTTCCTGGCGACCTTGATCCTGCTTATTGTGGACAGCCAGGTCCCCCAGGACAGGACCAATCCCAGCTAGAGGTTACTGGTCCTCAAGGAAGGGGAGCGTGTGACAAATCCTTGTCCTCATCCAGTAG
The DNA here is from genome assembly GCF_022837055.1 of Prionailurus viverrinus. NCBI lineage: Eukaryota > Metazoa > Chordata > Mammalia > Carnivora > Felidae > Prionailurus > Prionailurus viverrinus. Next base: position 36,454,697 of record NC_062569.1, read on the forward strand.
GTCCATATTCACTGTCCAAACACTGGCTGAGCCTTGTCCGCTTCCCCCAGGCCATCCTGGCTGGGCTTTGCAGCTGCAAAGATAGGCCTGCATGGTCCAGCCCATTTGCCCACCAAAAATGGAACAGTCCAGTAAGAGCTGCAGGTTTCCATAGACCTCAGAAAGCGGAGAAAGGGCACCGAGAGGGCACAGATAGCAGATAAGGTAGGTCTCTGCAGAGGAAGGGACCTCTGAGTCCTGAAACCTGGGTGTTTGCCACGTGGGGTAGAGCCCAAAGGAGTGAGGCAGGCTGAGGTGTGGAAGTGGGGGGGGGGGGGCGGGTAGGACAGGGAGCAGATGTGGTATTTCTCATGCCTCGGCCTGACATTTTCCTCGACTGCAATGGATTCTTTTATCACGACTTTCACAAGCAGGCCTGTGTCTGCCAGCAGCCTTAGGGTCAGGAACAAAGGAGATGATGGACGCATTTGGACAGAAGCCCTTACCTCATTCTTTGGGGACTTTGTCAAAAGCCAGTTATCTTTGAAAAAGCAATTTTCAGGGATTTCACAGAAATTGTTCCAGAATTTGTGAGTGTTGACAGCTCTGTCACTAATCAGCTGGGTGACCTTGGGAAAGTCACTTTAGAGACTGCTTTGGAATTGGTCTATTTGCTTTTTTGAAAGCAGCTGACCGAATGAGTGTACCCATTGTGTGTGGGTGGGGGAGGTGATGGGAACATTCACGAATACTTGTCTGAGGTGACGCTGGCTACCTACTCCTTTTTCAGCTCCTGCCCCCCATCCAGACTGCTTGTAAAGCAAGGGGTAAACAGAACAGTTCTCCTCTCTCTCTCTCTCTGTCTCTCCCTGCCTCCTTGCCTACTCCCCAGATTGGGAATACACATTAGGGTCAGCCCAGAATTTAAAACCCCAGCTCTGGGGCGCCTGGGTGGCGCAGTCGGTTAAGCGTCCGACTTCAGCCAGGTCACGATCTCGCGGTCCGGGAGTTCGAGCCCCGCGTCAGGCTCTAGGCTGATGGCTCAGAGCCTGGAGCCTGTTTCCGATTCTGTGTCTCCCTCTCTCTCTGCCCCTCCCTTGTTCATGCTCTGTCTCTCTCTGTCCCAAAAATAAGTAAACGTTGAAAAAAAAAATTTAATAAAAAAAATAAATAAATAAAACCCCAGCTCTTCCGCCATTTGACCCTGGACAAGTCATTTTTTAAAAATTCATTTATTCTGCACATACTGAGCACCTACTATGTGACAATTACTAGTAGGCACTGGGGATACAAATGACACAGGCAAAACGGATAAAAAAAACTCTGTCCTTGTGAAGCTTATATTTAGTAGGTAGAGACAGACAAAATCAGGCAGTAAAAATGAATAAAATGTTAGCTAGTGATAAGTGCCACAGAGAAAAGTAAAGCAGGGAAGGGGCTAGAGTGTGTTGGAGGAGGCCTTGTTGAGATAGAGACATTTGAGTAAAGAACTGGAAACAGAGCAGCGGTGAGCCCAGTGGGTGTGTCTGGGAAGGACCATCCAGCTGACAGTAACAGCAAGTGCAAAAGCCCTGAGGCACATGTGCTGTGAAGGGTACAGGAACACGGTATGAAGCCAGAGAGGATCCAGGCACGGGGATGGGCAGGTCATGTATGACCTTTGGCTTTTTCTCTGAGTGTGGTGGGGAGTCAATACAAACTCTTGGGAAGAGGAGCAACATGATTTGCCTTAGGTTTTAGTGGGATCGCTTTTACTGTGGTCTTGAGAATAGATTGTAGGGTGGTCTGGGTAGAAGCATGGAGGCCACTTAGGAGGCTATTAGAGATGCTAGTGGCCTGGATCGGGAAGGTAACAGAAGAGGTGATGAGAAGTAGCTGAATGCTGGATATATTCTGAAAATTCCAATGGGATTTGCTGGAGTGGGTGAGAAAAAGAGAAGAGTCAAGGAGTCAGGATGATCTCCGGGTTTGAGGCCCAAGCAACGGCAAGGGCGGAGGTGCCATCAACTGAGATGAGGAAGACTGTAGGTTGGGTAGTGATCAGGAGCCTTACCTTGGACATGTGGGGGTTAAGATGCCCATAGGACATTTGAGAGGAGGTGCTGTGTATGGAGTTGCATATGGGGTGCAGGGGAGAGTCCCGCATAAATATGGCTTTTATAGCCATGAGACAGTGTGAAGTCTGCTGGGGAATGAGCGTAGCTACTAAAGGGAGGAGGTCCCAGACCAAACCCTTGGGCACTGTGATGCTTAGAAACCAAGCCTCAGTTTCTCCTCCTGTAAAATGGGAATCAAAACCAGAATCATCTCATAAGGGCTGCCATAGAGATCACGTGAGACACTGCATGTGTTAGGCATATATTAAACATTTCACAATAAAGGCCATAGGTAAGAGTATCATAGGCCCGAGTTGTCATTAATGATACAAATAGTTGTTATTAATGAGTAATGACGGTCTCAATAAGCATAATGCCTCCTACTTATAAATGCTTTTTAACTTTCAAATCTACTTTCTGGGTTTTTTTTTAAGATTTTTTTTTTTTTTCTTTAAAATCATCTCTGCACCCAAAGCAGGGCTCGAACTCACAACCCTGAGATCAAGAGTTGCATGCTTTACTGACTGAGCAAGCCAGGCACCCCAACTTTGTTATTTTTGACCATCAAAACTGTCCTGAGAGGGGCACCTGGATGGCTCAGCCGGTTCAGTGTCCAGCTTCAGCTCAGGTCATGATCTCACGGTTCATGGGTTCGAGTCCCACTTCGGGCTCTGTGCTGACACCTCAGAGCCTGGAGCCTGCTTGGGATTCTGTGTGTGTGTGTGTGTGTGTGTGTGTCTCTCTCTGCCCCATTCCCACTCGCACTATGTGCCTCTCTCTCTCAGAAATAAATAAACATTTTTTAAAAAGCTTTAAAAAAGTGTCCTGAGCTATAAGACACATCATAAGTATCCCTGTGTAGCAAGTGAGAAACCTGGGGCTCACAGAAGTTAAGGGAGGTGCCCAGCTTTCCACGAGGTTATGACAGAGCCAGGATTTGTGTGGACACCACCACCCCCCAAACCCCTGTTTCTCTGATCCTCCCACCACAGCCTGTTAAGCCTGACGAATGACTTTATTAAGTAGAACAGGTGCTACTCACCTGTGAGAATGTGGATGCCAGCTTTACTCAGGACAAGCCCCAATGGCAGTGCTCCCCACTGGTGGTACCAGTGGCCCAGGTTCATGCTAAATGGCCAGGGACACAGGCTGAAACCTGTGGAGGTGGTGACAGGGCAGGGTGACTCCCTTTTGTCAGACACCCTCCTTTTTCAAAGCAGATGAGGCGGTAAAGCTCATTCACATACCAGCTCTATTCAGCAAAACCTGCAGGACCCCTGCTCAGCCCGGGTACTGCTTTTCCTAGCGGTCAGTGCATTTCCCAGCACAGCAGCTAACTCTGGAAGAAGCTGTGAACCCAGTTAGTGGCATAGGAGGTTTGGGGGGGAGGGCCTGGGTTGGCCCTGGGTCGAGCTGAACTGAGTTCAGATCTCGACTTCCTTTGTCTTCAGCTGGGTACCTGGTGCAAGTTATTTTACCTCTTTGAGCTTCAGCTCTCTCTTCTGTAAGGTGGGGGGGGGGTCCCCTTGGTTCCCAGCATTGTTTATGGACTAGAAATAACATATAGAGTGAATGGCACAAAACAGGGCTTGATAAATAGGTGATGACATGATTATTATTAGCATTAATGTTATCAGCAAACTAAATGAAGAGTGAAATCAACCTACACACGTTCAACCAAAGCCCTTCTTCAATAACCACATCTACTCTCAACCATCGACAAGGGGGTCTATCAAGAAGTACTGATCAGGGTGGCTCAGTCGGTTAAGCGGCCGACTTCGGCCCAGGTCATGATCTCGCGGTCCGTGAGTTCGAGCCCCGTGTCGGGCTCTGTGCTGACAGCTCAGAGCCTGGAGCCTGTTTCAGATTCTGTGTCTCCCTCTCTCTGACCCTTCCCCGTTCATGCTTTGTCTCTCTCTGTCTCAAAAATAAATAAACGCTAAAAGAAAAAAAAAAAAAAAAGAAGTACTGATCAGAGGGGCGCCTGGGTGTGTCAGTTGGTTAAGTGTTTTGGCTCACGTCATGATCTCATGGTTCATACGTTCGAGCCCCGTGTCGTGTCGGGCTCTCAGCTGACAGCATGGAGCCTGCTTGGGATCCCCTCTCTCTCCTCTTTCTCTGCCACTCCTCTGCTGTGCTCTCTCTCTTTGCAAACAAATAAACTTAAAAAAAAAAAAAGTACTGATTAGAATCTGCTACAATTAAGGCCTCCATCACTGATGTAGCCAGTACCTCTGAGTGCCCCTGTGCACCAGGAGTGAGACTTGAAGTGGGGAGGAAGCCAGATTCTGCCCAGAACTCAGGGCAGCCAGGCCCGGCTCAGGCAGCCTCTGGTTTTGCTGGTGTCCTGCCCCATGAGCTGGCCCTCTGGAGGAACAACTGGCATGGGAGCTCGGTGTCCTGCACCAGGGGCCTCCCACGCTTGCTGACTGCATTGGAGTGGGCCTCCTACCCTCAGCTCCCTGATCCAGGGAGAGCAGAGAGGGAAGCTAAGGATAGGTACGTAGCCTGGGCACTGTCTCAAGGCAGAGAGAGAGAAGCAGCATTGCCTCCTTCCACCGGTAGGGAGCCCCTCCTGTGTCCAGTGTATACTTGATATCTTCTAGACTCCTTCACCTCTGCTCCACTGCAGAGAGGGGCTGCTTACCACATTTTAAGAAGCTCAGGGAGGTGAAGCAACTTGCCCATGACCACACAGTTGTTTCGAGGCCAGTCTGATGCTTGGGCTCTGGCTCCTTCTGCTCTGCCTCCCTCCCTCTGCCCTCAGAGGGGTCTGTGGGCCACACTGTGGCTGCCAGCCTGCAGGGAAGATTTCAGTGACGGGCTCTGGGCCTGGGATAGCAGTGGGGCTGAGCCTGACCTGCCTGGAGCGGAAGATGGAAGGTGCCAGGATCCCCACTCAGAGAGGAGAGGAGGAGGCAGAGGGTGGGGCAGCCCTGGCGATGTGGGAACATTTGCAGAGGTCATGCAGGGAGATGAAGGTGTTCTTTTTCATAACAGAGTCTGTAGGGAGAAATTAAGCCTTCTTGGAAGTTGAACCTAAAAATGTCAGCTGGCCATAATGACAACAGCAATAATACAATATGTAGTAATGCCATATATTGTGGTAGGCACTTTTCATATTGTAAATCTTCCTAGCACATCTGCCGAGTAGACGTTACTTTCTTCTCTACTTTGTAGCTGAGGTCATTGGGGCTCAGAGAGGTCACTTGATTTGCCCAAGGTCACTCAGCTAATAAGTGGCAGAGCCAGGATCTGTCTCATTTCAAAACATGCTCCTTCTGCTATTCTAACTGAGGTATAATTTAATTCATAGCCCGTTTGATCTGAAGTGACCAAGAGGAGGCCCAGAGAGGTTAAGCTGGGCGTGAGGCCCACGGTGGATTAGTCACAGCTGGGGAAGCTTCCGGATCTCCAGAGCCACCTTACCACCATGCACTGCTGGAGAAGGGCTGTGTGCCAGCTGCCAGGGCCCGGCTGGGCTCCCTTCTTCCCTCCTTCCACATGCCTATTTATCACATATATATTTTTACGAGCAGCTCAACCTCTGCAAGAGAGGCAAACTGGAAGCCAAGGGTCTTCCTTGCCAGTCGTGTACAAAGAGCCATGCGCCTATTCCCTTGGCCATCTGCAGCCAGAGCCACATCTTGCTGAACTCCCGCACGACGGCCTCCTCCTCTAACACCATGTAGACATTCTATGTGACCTTGGGCAAGCCATTGCCAAGTTCTGGGCCTCAGTTTCCCCTCCTGGGAAATAGGGGCTAGCAGCACCTCCCTCTGGGATGGCAGGGGGGCTTTGGTGTGGTGACATCTATGAAAAAGTCAGCCAGCTGCCCGGCACCCAGTCAGTTTTTAACAAATGCCACTTAGGCCTGACCTGGTTCTCTTTAGTGAGTGGTAGCCAGGAGTACTCATTCTATTTCTAGAACAATATCTGTGGCAGTCTTGCAGCTTGGGGCCACCAAGTGGTCACCCTCTGCAGCCGAGGGCAGCTTGTGTCCATCGTCATCTTCCTCCTGTGACTCCCCCGGCCTCGGCCCTCTCTACCTGACCCAGCATTGTCAGGTCTCCCCCATGACACTGCACAGAGTAGGTGCTTGGAACCTGGTGGGTGGTCAAATTCGTGTTCCGGGTCTATGCAGATCTGTGCTGACTACCACAGGGTGTCCCAAGGAGCAAGCGACTCCGCCAGCCTCACCCATGGGGTGGCTCCTGGCCTGCACATCCCCCTCAGGGAGAGCTGGCTGGACAGCAGTTCCTTCCACACACTTCTGTGCCCTGAGCAGGCAATTTTTGAGGTGGCCTGAAGAGAACACGGATTGGAAATTACGTTTGCCCCTGGCCTTTTTTTTTTTTTTTTAGCTTACCCCAAAAGTCCTGTCACAAAAGGCTTTCGGGTGGAAATCACTCTATTGCACCCTGAGGAGGAAGCTGTCACAGGCTAGGACTGAGACTGGTCAAGGACCCATCGCGCCCAGGGCCCGAGCACAGACTGGCCGGTGCCCTCCATGCCTGTGGCCTGACTTCCCGCTGTGAGAGATGGCTGTGCCACCCGATTGTCCCTGGGAGCCTTCCTTCACAGTCTGGAGGTTGCTGTATAAACTCCCCAGCTGCCCCGTCCTCAGGTGGGATCGCTCTGAGGGCACCTTCCAGCCAACTCTCGCTGCTAGCCGGCTGAAGAACACATCCTGCCTACGTGTCCCTTCCCCTGCCCTCCTTCCCCCGATTCCCTTGTCCCCTACACTACACGCTTTCCCTGTGGCTGCACTTTCTGTCTCAGGGAACATGGGGGGTTTAGAAGTGCCCCAGGGACCACCAAGGAAGCACTTTAGGAGAAAAGGTGTCAAGGAGAGTCTGGACTATCTACCCATGTATCCTGCTCCCCAGCAGGGCATAACTAGTGGATGTTCCCATTGGAAGAATGGGCTCGACTCCTCTCAGGCCCGCTTCCAGGTAGCTTGGGGCAGGGGGGCCTGCCGCTGGGTGTCAGGGTGACAAGGCAGCCCTGCACTATCCCTGGGGAAGAGTGCTCTGGGCGAGACTGCAGAGGGCATGTTCGGGAAGGGATTTCCGGGCTACTCTGAGGCGGAAAATTTGAGACCGTAAGCTCCTCAACAGCTGTGCTCTCTGTATTGTTTGGGCCACTGCCTGGAGCACCATGGCTACGGGATGAATACAAATGCATAATGGAAGAGGCTGTCCTGGGGCTCAGAACAGACTTATTCATCCCTCGCTCCCCCACCTGCTCCCTGCCCAGCTCCCCTGCGACTTCTCTGGGACTCGATGTTGTCAAAACTCATATAAATCCCAGTGTCATCTGGCTCTGTTGTCTGCAGGGCCCCAGACATCAGGAGGGAAGAGGGAATTTTCACTTTTCTCCATAAATGAGGGGGATCGATGGGGAGGGCCCGTTGTCCACCCAAACTTCTTGGGAAGCAGCTAGGACCCAGAACGCAGGGATGGCTAGGGATCCTTTGTGCCCCACCCCCCCAGAACATTTTAGGTCATCTGCTCCAGTGCCATCTGCTTCAGAGGCTGGGCCGGGGGGAGCTGGCACTGTGCGCGGGGGTGTCTCCCAAGAGGATGGAGATCTCCAAACTGGTACAACCATAAGACCTCTGTGACTGAGTCTGGGCTGGGAGTCTGAGCCTGGATTTGGACAAACCATAAGAAGAGCATAGAAGGAGTAGAAATAACACCCAAGGCAGAAGTAGAGGCCCCCTCTGGAAGAGGAGCCAAAGCTGGGATGTGATGACCCTCTAGGGCTATAGGGGGAAAGAGCTAAATAAGTTCATAAGCCAGCAAGTGATAGATAGGTAGCAAGGAGGTAGATAGTCGGGGCCTCTCCAACAAACATTATAGCGAGACCTCCCCTCCTTTCATCTGGACCTCATACTGCTTTTGATGCAGCCTCTGTTAGTCTCAGCTAACTAAGCGGCCAGCTCACATTGTCCAGTCTCAGGGAGCTTATGACTCTGTTTCACAGAATACACTGCCAGGCCAGCTCTCCCTGTCCTGCCAGCTGGATTTATTTCCAAGGCTTAAAAGCAGGACTTTATAGGAAACCGTGATAGGTTCCATCTTACTGCAGTATGCCAAATTTCCTAGAGTGTGCAGATCATTTGGGTTTCTAGTTCCATACTGGGTATCATCTATCATTTCCAGCTTGTGCTTCTTACATATGTGGTAACATCATAACAAACACATTAAAACTTACAACACCCTTAAAGCGAAATAAGTCAGTCAGAGAAAGACAAATATCATATGATTTCCCACTCATATGTGGAACTTAAGAAATAAAACAGATGAACATAGGGAAAGGGAAAAAAAATAACATAAAAACAGAGAGGGAGGCAAACCCTAAGAGACTCTTAAATACAGAGAACAAACTGAGGGTTGCTGGAGGGGAGGGCGTGGGGGGATGGGCATGAAGGAGGGCACGTGTTGGGAGGAGCACTGGCTATTATATGCAAATGATGAACCTCTGGATTCTACTTCTGAAACCAGTACTACACTGTATGTTAACTTGAATTTAAAAAAATTAATTTCAAAAAGCCTCGCAGCATCCTTTGTTAAACATAATGAAGGTGTAGCGGTGAGTTCAGTTGTATTGCCCGGAACTTGACTTCTTGACATAGTGGCTCTTTTTCTAGGGTAGATATTTAATTAAATGTATTAACTTTAGCTTTGCAGCTTTCTTTCAATAAGTTTGCCAATGAATGAACCAATAAATTTACCCCGATCTCAAACATATTTTAAGGATCTTGGAAAGTTTGTAATCCAGAGCCTTATGTCTGGAGCGTTGCATGGTTTAAGCAGGCCTGGCATCTTCCCGCTCCTTCTAGGTCAGCTGCATCAGCAATCCTGGCTGAACTTCCTGCCTCTGAGTCCCCTGTCCACAACCTGGTGCCTTTTATACATGGCTGCCAGACTCATCACCCTGAAATACCATTTCTTTTTGTTCCATTTTCTTCTTGACAGTCTGTGTTGGAGCTGGAATTAGGCCAGGACACTCAGCCTGCATTTGGGGCTCTCCATCATCAGCTCCCAGCCCCAGGTGACCCAAAGTCCCTTGGTCCTAACACAGGCCATCCCTGAAGTCAGGCCAGGGCCTTTGTTGGCCCTTGGACCCACCATGATGATTCCTTCATGTCCACCATTGTCCCTCTTCTCTCCCAACCTGGGGATGCGATGATCTTCAATAATACCATCCTGGGCCCATAACAGAGGCTTTCCAGCAATGGAGACTGTTTCTGAGGCTGCCCACGTTTCTCTCCAAAGACTTACATTTCTTGTAGTCTTGATCCTTTCTTACGAGTATCTCCTAAGGCCTCCACTTTGACTTTCTGCTTGTCTCCCATGGGAGAGAGAGCCTGGCCTCCTCTCTGTTAAAGGAGGAGAGATGGGCTCAAGGACCCTCGGGAGGGAGGACCAGATGGCACTGGGATGTGGCTGGTGCCACAGGAAAGAAGGCCGGTGAGCCTCTGACTGGGTGGCAGTGTGGTAATATCCAAAAGGTAAATTCAACAACTTAAAATAGTTAAAACAATCCAGTCATTAAAATAATTTAAAAATAACAAATAATAAATTACTGACCATCATCGTGTCTCTTCACTGAGTCCCCGTGACATCTGACCCCCTATTCATGACCTTTACCTTACCATACTCATGTGAAATAAAAATAGGCTCAGGGCAGGTACCGCAGGTGTTCAAGGCCACACAGTCTGTGAGGACAGCCCAGGCCTGTCTGCTTATCACATCCATGACCTTTCTTCCCCGTCAGGACCATTTTCTCACCCAGCAGCAGATAGGTTCACCAGTTGCTGGAGAAGTACAGCATTTCACTATCTGTCTAGACCTCCACCAGTGCCAAGTGGTTTTAATTACTGTAATGCAGTGATTAAAAATCTGTTTTCATAGCCTGTAGGACTGCTTCTGCCTCGTTATTCCTTATTTTTGCATTTTTCTGTTTCTTTTGTGTTTACTTTTCCAGATAAACTTTAATCATTTTAGTAAGGTCCCCCCAAAGCCCCATTGGCATTTTAATCGAGATCATACTACATTTATGGATTATTTTAGGGGATAATTGACATCTTTGAGTTACTGAGTACTGCGGTCCACACAAAAAATATATCTCTCCATTTAGGCAAGTTTTCTGTTACGTCCTTCAATGTGATTTACATTTTTATTCTTACAAGCCTTACACATTTCTTGTTGTGTTTATCCCTAAATATTTTATCTTTTTTGTTGTTATTATGAAAGGAATCCTACCTTCCATTATATTTCCCAACTTGTTATATGCCTGCAGGGAAGCTGTTGATTTTTGATGACCAGTAATTTTCTACTTCACTGCTTTCTTATTTCTCTCGAAGATTCTCTTTTGGTTCTCTTGGGTATACAAGCAAACCATCTGCAGAAAATGACAATTTTGCCTTCTTTCTCTTCTTTCACTTATAGAACAGTGGTAAGTAGTCGTGGTGTTGGTGGTATAATGTAATTTTTAATAACTAAATAAATAGTATGTCACCATTTAATCATATCATAATTTAATTAACTGTCCTCTATTTTATACATTTGTTTCCAACTTTTCCCTCTTGTAAATAACATTGCAGTGAATGCTTTTACCTATACCAGCTGTTCTCTTTATTTATCTCAGCATGGTAGATTGTTAGGAGTAATAATAGGTCAAGAAATATAAACTGTTTTTGAGATTGCTGACACTGAGTGCCAACCGATTTTCCAGAAAGAGTTTATCTAATTAATTAAACATGTATATGTTAAAGCTTTGAACATTGGCTAGTGCCTTGTAGAATCTCAAGATTGGGGGAACCATTTACTTAGAGGAGATTTATATTAAGTGAGCTTGGTTGTTAGTCTTGTCAAGAGGATGATTTATTGTCAACTCAGACTTAGTTCAGAACAAGAGATTGTAGCATCAGAATGGGCTAGTGCTGAGGCCAGGTCTGGCCTCTTGGGGTCCCCTGAGCTCAAGTCCAGCAGAGTCTATGTTTACCTTCTGAGAATCCCCTCTGCCAGAGACTGTTGTAAACTACACCACCATTGGGCATGGGCCAAGTATTGTCCTGACTGGGCTTGCCCATGTCCAGAAGCCACAAGTCTGTGGCAGGGGTCGTGGTCCTTTGGCTCATGGCTCTGCCCTTCTGTGCTGCCTTTTGCATATATGTTTCAGTCTCTCTCTCCTGGCTCTCCAGACGTACCAGCCACTGAGCTGGTTTGTTCTTCCTTGGTAGCCCTCATCTTCCCTTGCGTAAAGTAAACAAAGTGTTACGGGCTTACTTATGTTCCCCTAAAACTGGTATGTTGAAGCCCTAACCCCCAGAACCTCAGAATATAACCTTATTTTTCCAAATAAGATACAATAAGATGTAAGTTAAGATGAGGTCACTCCAGTGGGCTCTAATTTAATAAGATAGGTGTCCTTATAAAAAGGGGAGATCCAGACACAGAGACAGGGAGAACACCATGTGAACAAGAAGGCAGAGATCAGGGTGCATGTCTACAGGCCGAGAACCACCAAAGATGGCCTGCAAACCACCAGAAGCTAGGGGAAAACGGGTAGAACAGATTCTCCCTCCCAGCCCTCAAAGGCTCCCACTGTGTAGACACCCTGATCTCGAACTCCCAGCCTCCAGAGCTGTGAGACAATAAACTTCTGTTGCTTAAGCCACCCAGTCTGTAGCACTTTTTTTAGGGCAGACCGAACAAACTAATACGTAGGGGAAAGGCTCATCTGCTCAATCAACGTGAAGCAAAGGCCTCTGTGTGCTCGGAAAGATGCACTACGATGGCTTCAACAGGTGAGGCCAAGGGTGAGGAGGGGCACAGCTTGCAGAGCGAGCATCCTGAATCCCAGGACTTAGCAGCCCTGGGCGTGGGCCTGAAGCCTTGAGAGAGAAGGCAAGGGTACCCTTGCAGGCAGCTCTCTGGGCAATGCTTGTTGCATAAACCCGACAGAGTCCCTGTGAAATGGTCAGAGGCCTCTGCTTTCCAGGCCCAAGCCCTGTAGCTACCCTGCTAGTGTTGGAGATACACAAGGACCACACAGGAAACGTCACTTCAGGGAGGTGGAGGCCTGGCTTCTCGTGAAACCAGCAACTCAGCAAGTGTAGACGAACAGGTGGAAGTTGTCACACATGAGTGACACTGGTCTTAAAACATGCTCTCCAGACCTTCCAGGCTGGCAGTGGAGGAGTCCCTTTGGAGAAGGCTGGGGGAACTTAGAGCCCAACTGCCATCCCCTTGGAGACTGCCACAGCCCTCAGCAGGCTGGCCTGAGTACTGCAGTGGCCCACCCTCCCCTTCCTCCCCACTGCAGACGCCCACGCTGGGAGGCTGGGGAGCACCTGACTAAACAGTGGGTCAAACAGACCCGGCCGGACGCGAGGCTGGGAACCTTGTTTCCATGGCAACACTGCATCTTCAGTTTGGGGGATGCTCCCCTGCAGGCACCTGCCCAGAACCTCACTCTGCAGCCGGGCAGAGACTTCAGAGTCCAGCTACCAGGGATAGAGCCCAACCCTGCCACAGCTCCTCTGTTATCATGGCTGAGCTCCTCAACCTCTCTGAGCCTCTGTCTTCTCAGCTGGAAAATGGAGATAGATCTCACCTGTCAAAGGTCTCCTGACCATTAATAAATAATACAATGCATATAAACTGCCCCGCATGACTTTGGCACATAGAAGTGACCACTGCCAGGTAACTCTTACCATTACCTGCATAATACTCCCCAAATAATGGACACCCAAGTTCTGTCCACCTTATGAACATTTTTCCTTCTCCCTTAAGCTAAGCAGCAGACAGCACACTAAACATGAAAGGCATCAATGATGCGTGCTCATCTTAAATTAATCATAATAGGTTCTGCACTATTCATTTCCATTCACCGGCCCTTGCTCACCAGAGACTTTTTAGGATTTCCCAAAAGCATTTTCAGGGATGCTTGTCAATTCATTCCGCTTTGTTATAGGCAGCACTCCCACTCCAGGCCCTTTTCTCCGTGAATGCTTCTCCAGCCACACGTTCAGAGCCTTTCCAATGCAGTGGAAGGCCTCATGACTCCCATATAAATTAACTGAAATCCTAATAGTTTGTTCGTTGGTTCATGCTTTCGTTGATTCATTCCTTCCTTCATCAAAGAGCAGGAATTACTTAAGCAGGAAGGTGTATCCAGGCAGAAAGAGCAGGAAATCACAGTTATGAGAGGCCTCAGGGTCTGGGGCTGGAGGCCTCAGCTTGGCTGGGGTTGGAGTGGAGGGTGTAGTGATTGATTGAATATTTACTGACAACGTACTCTGTGCCAGACCCTGTGCTAGGTGCTGATAAGGCAGTGAACAGGGCAGCCAGGGACCCTGTCCTGGAACTTAGAACTCAGCAGGGAGACATGTCACAACCAATTATAGAAGTTGTCCTGTGGTTACTATGGTGCTGGTGGCACACAGGGGAAGCAGAGAGTGCTGGGAGCGGGCATGAGGGAGCTCTGGTCTGTCTTGGGAGTCAGAAAAGGCCAATCTAGGGAACCTCTAAACTTAGAGGAGAAATTAACTAGCAAGATGTCTATTGCGGGGTGGGAGTGAAGAAAAAGGTATTCCAGGCAGCAGGAGCAGTATGTGCAAAGGCCCTGAGGTGAGAAGGAGCTTGGTATAATTTAGGAATGGAGATAACAAGTGGCATGCATGGAGCATGGCAAGAAACAAGGCTGGAGAGGCAGCAGGGTCTCCCAAAGGTTAAAAGGAGAAAGCAGGAAGTAAAGCTTTGTGTATGTAAGATTTTCGAGCAAGGGTAATTTGGGGTGTGATGAGATTACAAACTCACTAACAGTGCCCAAAGCCAGGTGGCCAAGTGGCACCTTGGAGATGCCTCGTGGTTGAAGTGGCTGCTCAAGGAAAGCACTGCGGGGGAGGAGAACACTGCTTGACAGAACTCACCACGTTTCAGGCAGACAGGCTACCTGCCTATGAACCAAGCCACACCTCCACCTCCACCTCCACCTCCACCCGGCAACTCTAAGGGCCACCCAAGCCCTTTCTTCCTACTGTCCTTGACAGTAGTGGCTGTGTAGTTCACCACGCCCAGCCCACTCTTTGTTCAGCACCTCTATTCCCAGGCCTTAAAAGAGGATTTACTACAGCCCAAACCAGCTGTGGTAACTTACAAGAAACGAAATGGCTCCTAAGTAGCCATACCTGTCCTGTGTGCTGCATAAAGTCGTTTGACCTCTCTGTTTTCCAAGAACCAGAGATTAGACACAACAACTCATTCCAGCAAAGTTTAGAAATTCTCACCCATCCCAAATGTACATCCCCTGGAGCCAGCAGTCACCAGTGACCTGGAGCCATGGCCCCTCCGAGGCAGAGATGACGCAGCCCGCCCTTCAAGAAGCCATCAGTTCTAAAGTGAGAGCTGAGAACGGTGCCCTGGGGTGACCCCATCCCAGTCACACATTGCCCAAAGCAAGTCAGCTGGGTCTTCTTATGGAGCCGCTCTGGGTCAAGCACCAGAGAGCCCACTCATCACCCCGAGGGCACAGCAACATGGGAAGAGCACAGTTGTTTCACGTCCTCAAGCCCTATACAACCTCAGCCCAGAGAATGAATGGAAAGACTCAGGGCCTTGAAAGGAGCCCACTTTCTGTTTTGAAGTTTAGAGCAATCTTCTTAGATACTATTTTCTGTTCATCCACACCTTACTAGCATGTACATCAGGCCGGTCATCTGCCTCCCACTGCCTTCGCCAAACAGAAGCAGCAGCCAGCGTGGGCAGTGAGGCCAGAGAAAAGCACACAGGTGCGGGCCCACAGTGTGGGCCACCTACCCACATGGGGGCGCTCAGGAGAGCAGCAGCAAGCGGGAGCACAGCAAAGGGGCGTGCAGCCCCCACCCCAGCAGCCAGGCAGGACCAGGACCAAACGTGGCATTTTCTTTTCTAACGGAATCCTCAGAAATGGATTCCATTGGGGCGCCTGGGTGGCTCAGCCGGCTGGGCGTCCGCCTTCAGCTCAGGTCACGATCTCGCAGTTTGTGGGTTCGAGCGCCACGTCGGGCTCTGTGCTGGCAGCTCAGAGCCTGGAGCCTGTTTCAGAGCCTGTGTCTCCCTCTCTCTCTGACCCACCCCGTTCATGCTCTCTCTCTGTCTCAAAAATAAATAAACGTTAAAAATAAATGGATTCCATTGTGTTAAGGGTGACTGGTTTTAGATGGGGGCATGATACCATTTCACAGTATGTGCATATATGAAATCATTGTGGTGCACCTTAAGCCTGTACAGTGTTATATGTTAATTATATCTCAGTAAAACTGGAAAAAAATTAAAGATGAAGGCATAATGCATTTTAGAAAAATTCCCACCCAAAGAGATCAAACTAAAAGTAGGTTTAGGTACTTAAAAGGATAATTTATCAGAAAAATTCACTGATGTTGAAAAAGCTCTTTCCCTGTTTCAAATAAATGAGGTGTCAGCGAAATCATGCCAGCATTAAATAATAAAGGCACCCCGGGAAGGGTGTGATTAATTATCTAATGAGGGCATGGGCAATGAGTGCTGTCAGCTCGTGGAAAGGCACAGTCCCTGTGGGTGCAGAATTACAGGGGGATGGACCAAGGAGGACCTTGTGCAGGGGTGGGACCTAGTAGGAATGGGCCTGATGGGGGGGATGGGAGAGGTGTTCCAGGCAGGCTGAAGGGCAGGAGCAAAGGCGGGGAGGTGGGGAGCACTTGAGTCTGCGGAAGGGGAGCGTGTGGGTGGGTTCCTTGAGGGGAGCCTGCTGGGGCCAGACTGTGACCCGGATACGCGGCAGACATCTCCCGGTGGCTGCCGCTGACCGGTCCACAGAAGCTTCTTTGAGAGCCTCCCAGGCATGCCCCTGAGAATGCCCTAGGCCGTGCCAATGGCCCGGGTTGGTTTTGGCAGCTCAGGGTCGGGAAGTTCGTGGGAGGAGACGGCCCGGCAGAGCCGAGAGGCTGCCAGGCCTCATGGTCTGCACACAGGTGGCCGGTGTCAGGCGGGCAGTGGTGTCTGTGGACCTCACTGCCCAGATGGGCAGGGCTGTCCCTCACAAGCGAGCCTTTGTGGCCCTGGTTTACGAAACCAGCCAAATATTTTCCCTGTCACTTTATGAGGTGCTAGCTCTGCCCATTCAAGCTGGGAAAAATAAAAGCGTCACATAATTTGCTCCGTGAGAGTTGAGAAGAGGTTTGAAGTTAAGGGAATTCTGCGCCCCTGGAAAGGCCTGTCAGCCCCGGGGGTGGGGGTGGGGGGCGGTTCCCAGGACCCCACCTCTGGAGGGGATGTGGGCACCATCCAAGTCAGCTGCAGCTTTTTTGTGGATGGAGAGAATGAGGCCCTAAGCCTGGAAAGTCAGCCCAGAAGATGGAGTTAGGTGAGGAGAGCCAGTTCCCTGAGAATCTTCTATAGCACTGTGTTTTTAGGGACAGTTTAGCCCCTTAGGCATAGGTGAGGCCGGGGAAGTCACAAAGAAGGGGAAATGGGAATTCTCCTGCAGAACTTGCCCACCAGGCATAGAGGTTTCTAGAAGGGTTTCAGAGCCGAGGTACCTGGTAGGAGAGGACATCGGACAGTGAGGTTGCCAAGCATCAGCCTTGGGACACCAGGGTGGCTCAGTCAGTTAAGTGTCAGACTCTTGATATCAGCTCAGGTCATGACCTCAGGGTCATGGGATTTAGCCCCACGTCAGGCTCCACAATGAGCATGGAGCCTGCTTAGGATTCTCTCTCTCTCGCTTTCTCTCTGCCCTTCCCCAACGCACACGCTTTCTCTCAAAATAAATAAACATTAAAGAAAAAAAAAGGGGGGGGGGGGAAGCATCAGTCTTAGCCCGTGAGGGAGTGGGCAGCCACCGACACACTGTGATTTCTAGCTTCCCAGTGAGTTCTTACATCCCCTACAAAGCGCCCTTTCTTACTGACCATGGCCTGCAATTCACTGGTAGACCTACTTCCCTTTTGCCTCTAGTAATAAGTGTCATTGGGTACTTGTCACTCTGTGCCAAGCACTTCATTAGGAACCACGTTCTTCCAACTGAGGTTTATTGAAAACCTACTATATATACAAGCTCCTGAGAATGTAGCAATGAAATTCTCCTTTGCAACAGCGCTGTTTATAGTAGCAGTGAACCCATTGTTACAGATGAATAAGTGGAGCTCATGGAGAAATGACTTGCCAAAGACATACAGCTACTACATGGCAGAGCTGCTTTTGAAAGCCAAGTCAGTCTGACTTCAATGCCTGGCTTCTCTCTACTACATTGGCCAGGTTAGAAAGAGGCACGTAATTAGTAAAGAAGCAACAATATATGTAGCCTCAATTATAATTCTTTGGTTTGTGTTCCAAGTTATATTCAAATTAGTCATAGTTTTGTATGCTAATTATCTTTTGAGATGAATAAAGATACATTTTCTTAAAAGCAAATCCATAATGGCTGTTGACCTCAATGCCACAAAGCATGCGGTAACTCCGCATCGCCACCTGGTGGCAGAGCTTTCTCATAGCAGAGGAGAGAGAGCTGAAAAAGAGCAGACTTAACTAGACAACAACTATGGGTAGTGGAAAGGACACCACATCTGAGGGGTTCTGGCCTGTGATCTGCCCTGGACTGGCCATGTGGGCACTGAGTCAGCTACTTCAGCTCTCTGGGCATCAGATTCTTGATTGTTCAGTGCCTGATGGACTGGTATCCCTGAAGATCCCTTCTAACTTGTACATTCCCTGACTCTCTGTGTCTCTTACGTAGTACTGAACTTGAGGGGGAAATGCTCAGGTGGATTTTGACGCACCAGCCGGAAAACTGGCACTGGGCAAGGAGGGCTTTCCAGAGCCCTTAGGCTACTCCATGAAGGCAGACTTCCTCCTCCAAGTGTATGGCATGGCCCGCCACAGTTTTCTTACCTCTCTGGAATCCTTTCTGACTCCAGGCCTCTTAATGTCCATTCTTACCTCCTTCCATTCTTCACTGGACCAGGGATCCTCTTCGACCTACTATAGTGCCTCCATCTGAAATAACCTCTGATCATAGTCCCATAACTCAAGTCCAGGGTTAGAGAAGGCCTAACACAGCCAGGGTGGTTTATTAGTTGTATTCTCTTGTAAGCAACAGGAAACTTGACCCAAACTACCTTATATTAATAAAGGGAATGTACATGCTTTTATCACTGACCAGTACTTGGGTAAATTGGGCTTCAGTCTCACCTACATCCAGGGTTCAAACACTATTGCCAGGGTCTAGTTTTTCTCTCCATTTCTCAGCTCTTCTTCCTTTGCATGCAGTGGTGCCTTAGGGCTACTTCATGGGGCTTGAGGTCCTCATACTCTCAATCTCCATGAAATAGCACAATTTAAGTATAGACCAGTCTCCAGATCTCTCATCCCACAGGGCATCCCACAATGAAGTGAGGTTATCAGAAGGATAGCCTTGATTATCATCCTGATTTATTGAAAGATTGGTCATTATACACTTTCATTCTATTAACCCTTATGTTAGTTACTAATGGATTTTTGGTGGGTTTGCTCTCAGCATCTTTTCTCTGCTCTTTTAATAAAACATCTTCAGATTCCCTTGGGGAATATGGGTGTTCCCAAGACCCTGCCCCATCCCACCTCTTAAGCCTCTTCTGCACACACATTTCTGGAGGCACCATGGTTGGGCTCTTTCTCAAGTCCCAAAATGCCTGCAAGAAGCCCCTGGGGCCACCTGTTCCATCCTTTTTTTTTTAATCTTTATTTATTTTGAGAGAGTGTCTATGTGCACGAGCAGGAGAGGGGCAGGGGAAGAGAGATAATCTCAGTCTCCAAGCTCAGTGCACAGCCCACTGCAGGTCTCAGTCCCACAACTGTGAGATCATGATGTGAACTGAAGTCAAGGGTTGGATGGTCAACCGACTGAGCCACCCAGGCATCCCAACCTATTCCCTCCTTATCTTGCAGGAGCCAGCCTGTTGTATCAGCCTTGACTAGCACAGGTCCTGGAATGCATTCTAAGGCCCTCTTTGGGTCACATACCCACTCTTGAGCCAATCGCAGTGGCCACTGGCTTGGAATGTGCTGATTAGCTGAGCCCTGGTCACAATCTCCACCCACGCAGGTGGGATGGGGCAGGGTCTTGGGAATGCACATATGCCCCAGGGGAATCTGAGTATGTTTTATTAAAAGAGCAGAGAAAAGATGCTGGAAGCAAACCCACCAAAAATCCATTAGTAACTAACATAAGGGTTAACAGAATGAAAGTGTGTAAATGATCGATCTTTCGATAAATCAGGGTGATAATCAAAGCTATCCTTCTGATAACCTCACTTCATTGTCTCCGGAGTTTCATTTAATAGCAGCTGGATTCTGTCCTCCCTGCACTGCCATCCACAGGGGGCAGTCCTGGTGAAGACACATTTCAGTGATGACTCCAATTTAAAGACCTGGAAAAAGGGAGGTATTTCTTTAGGTTTGTGGGTTTACCCATGGGAGGGTGTCTTGCATGTGATATCATCCTGTAACTACTGGGATATCCTTCTGTCCCCTCCTCTGGTCTCTGGTGTTCACTCAGAGATCTATTTGTCTAGAGTAGATTTTGCTCACCGTGCTGCCCTGCCTGGGCTGATGTTTAAAATTCCAGGTAGAGATTTCAAATGGGAAGAGCCTTAGGGACCCTGGTCCAAGCCCCCGTGCTGTGGATGGGGACCGGTGAGAGTCAGGGGCTTGCCAAGTCCGCTCAACCAGTTAAATTGCAGAGCCAAGGCCCTCTGCCTGGCAGCCCCTTCCTGTGGGTGCCTCATTTCCATGGGATTCCTGAGTATCCAGGCAGGAAGGCAGCTGAGGCGAAGGCCCAGATGTAACCTTTGCCATGAAGAATCCACAGAATCCTTTCTCTTTAGAGCAGTGGGGCAGGCCCCTCGCTGTGTATGTTGCTGGGTGCATCCACTGTGGTTATTTTTTGCTGCAGGGCATCCCTTCCTAATTGTATTTTGCTCAGACTAATGTGAAAACATAACTTTCCCAGCACACCCAAATGAGGCCAAGGGAGGAGGTGGTGTGAAAGTAGAGACTTAAATTTCAGCAGATAAACCGCAGGGAATCATCTGGAATGGATGCTGTGTGTGTGTGTGTGTGTGTGTGTGTGTGTGTGTGTGTGTGTGTGTGATCCCTGAGAGATACTGAGCAGCATTCTATGTGAGGGCCTGGGATACACTCTGAAATCAGATAGGGGCCCGGCCTCAAAAATCTCCTAGTTATTGGAGCAGCTGCACAGATAATGGTAATTCAGTGAGATAAGATTAATCAAGTGCTCTAGGAAGTACAGTGGGGAGAATAACAGGTGTTTGGGGCAGCTGTGGCATCTAGGAAGTGCTCACAGAAGAGGGATATTGGAGTTGAGATTTAAAGAGGTTGCTAGATGGAAAGGCTGTTGCTAGATGGGTATAGCATGTGCAAAGGCACAGAAGCTTTAAAACACATAGCCAAGTGCAGGACACTGCAAGAAGTTCAAGGAGCACATGAGGCGGAGAGTAGTCATGTAAGGGTGACCCCACTGATGTAGTTGGTCATTTGTTCATTCATTAAACCTGGGCCTTTTGAAGTCCCATATTTTTTAAATTTAAAATGTATTTATTTATATTAAATACATTCATAAAGTTTAATTAAGATGTAACAGTGAAAAGTTTCCTGCCCACCCTTTTCCCCAGCTACCCTCCCCAGAGGCAACCATTGCTGTCAGGTTCTTGGGTTTTCTTCTAGGGTATTTTTCACAGATACGCAGACAGCAGCATTCCCCTTATGCCCTGATGTTCACCTTGCTTTCTTCGTTTCATATATCTTGGAGGTGACTCAGCACCCAGAGGGCTTCATCATTCTTCTTGACAGTGGTGGGAGTTCAGCTGTAGAGCCCCAGCTGTGCACGAAGAGACCTTCTCATCCGGTCTCTTGTTGATGGTGGAAAAGACCAGAGGTCCAGAAGAGTAGGAAGCCCACCCAAGGTCTCCCAGCTGTTCAGTGTGTTCAGTGACTGAGCCAGGACTCAAACTTGAGTCTTCTGCTTCTCGTATCTACCCAAGGCCAGCCAGGCCCACTGCCTTGCCTCGATGGTCTTCATTATTAGACTATGAGTTGAAAAAGGTGATGGGTGAGGCTGCCATTTTTTACAGTCATTGGGGGAGTAAGCTGATGTCTCCACTAGCCTCTTGATGTGTGCTTCCAGACTTCCATAGTAACCCTTGTCAGTGTTCCCTCCCCTCCCCCCATTCCCTTTCCCCCCCTTCCTCCTCCCCAGCTTTCTCCTCCCCCACCTTTGCCTCAGAAGCCCTGTGTCAAGCCTCTGGCCCATCCCTAGCCCAGCAACTGGTCACTATGACAACAAGGGCCTTCCATCAAAAAGTGGCCTTCCAGGTATTTTATTTTGAGCCCCAATTAAGCAGGGCAGGCTTCAGGCTGGGAGCAGTGCAGGGAAGTGTGTTTTATGGCCTGTGAGAGAGCCCAGGTGCTATTTATAGCTCCTTAATCGGTGTTGCTAAATGGGGTCTTAATGCAAGTCCCGTGGCAACTGCACATTTTCATCACAGAGAATCTCCTCCCCGCAGCCTCACTCCCTCCATCTGTCGGCCTGAGCGGGCTCGCCTGGAAGCCCCTCCTGAGGGAAATGGTGCCTTCTCTGTGCTCAGCAGCTGTCAGCAGGCTGCCTGGCCCCCCTGACCTCCTCCTGTCACAAGCGGGCCCTTTGCAGTCCTGTCTTTGGGGATATTTGGCCCACAGCTGTCCCTTCCATCAGGAACCTGGAGTCCTCGGGTGGCCATTTATCTCAGGGCTGAGGTTCTGTCCCCAACCCCCCCTCCCCCCCACACCTCTCCCCAGCCTCTCCATCAAAGCCAGAGTGGGGTGAGGGACATGTATGACTGAATATACAAGTAAACATCCACAAAATGCTTTCCGTTAATACCTCATGGTATTAACAAGCAGTTTTACTCATTCACATACAGCAGGATAACAATTATACCCCATTCCTTATAGCTGGGGAATTCAGGCTGAGGCCAGAAGAGGAATTAATTAACGTTCACTGCCAGGCAGTGTCTTGGAGTTTCACAGGTGCCACCTCATTCAGTCTTCACGTCACTTGTTTTTGAGGGAAGGGGCCCGTTTCAGTCAGGGTAGGCCAGGTCTTGCTGCTGTAATAGACAAACCCCGGATTGCACTGACTTCAAACAACCAAGGTTTGTTTTTGCCCATCCCTGGTCAGCCTGAGGCTCTATTTTGCAAGGTTTATGTCCTTCAGGTCCAGGGAAAAAGGAACAGCCTCTAATGGTCCCTAATGGAAAGGAGAAGACAGCAATGCACATACTGGCTGCTAAAACTTCCACTTGGAAGTGATACACAGCACTCCCACTGACCTTTCATTAGCCAAAGTAAGTGCATGGTCACACCTGACTGCAGATGAGTAGGGAAAGGGAAAGCTGATCTGTGCCTGGAGGGTAAAAGCTGGAATATTTGACAACAGCCCTAAAGACCTCACAGAAGCTCAGGGTCAATGGTGAGGGATTTTCCCAGCTCCCGCAGCTCCTAAGTGGCAGAGCAGAGATTTGAACATTCAGCTGTTTTCCCTAGAAATCTTTGCTGTCTTCCTTTCTTAAAAAAATTTTTTTTAATTTTTTTTTTCAACGTTTATTTATTTTTGGGACAGAGAGAGACAGAGCATGAACAGGGGAGGGGCAGAGAGAGAGGGAGACACAGAATTGGAAGCAGGCTCCAGGCTCTGAGCCATCAGCCCAGAGCCTGACGCGGGGCTCGAACTCACGGACCGCGAGATCGTGACCTGGCTGAAGTCGGACGCTTAACCGACTGCGCCACCCAGGCGCCCCTCTTAAAAATTTTTTTTAATTTATTTTTATTTTTTATTTTGAGAGAGACAGAGCGAGAAAGAGAGAGAATGGGGGAGAGGGGCAGAGGGAGACAGAGAGAGAATCTTAAGCAGGCCTCACACTCATCATGGAGCCCAACGCATGGTTCCATCCCGTGACCCTGGGATCATGACCTGAGCCAAAGTGAAGAGTCAGATGCTCAACCAGCGGAGCCACCCGGGCACCCCTCTGCCCTTTCCCCATGTTGCCAAGAGGCTATAGACATGAATGCTAAAGACAGACTTCTGACTCAAATTCTATCTCCAGTATTCACCGGCTACGTTACCCCAATTAGCCGGTCACGTAACCTCTCAGAGCCTCATTTCTCTGTAAAACAGAGATATTGGTGCAGGACTATGTTGTGAACACCAGAACTTTATTCCTAAGTTTGGGGCAAACTCATTTGGCAGCCAGACTCCGTTGGAACGGGTGTGAGCCTATTTATAGTCATTCCTTATTTCCCTCAGTGTGAATATTCATAGGTCTCACTATAGAAATATTAATGTATTTGATTACAGGCGCTGCCCCAGACCACAGGGATGTTATGCAATACATGGCATATGCAACTTAATTAATAAACTCTGGAACTCTCTCAATTCTGAAACTATCTGGCCCCAGGGTTTTGGATAAGGCACATGGATCCTTCACGGGTTGCAGTGAGGATTAAGGGAGATGATGTGTCAAAAATTCTGAGCACCAGGCCCAGCATGTAGTAAGTGCTCAATACTTGGTGATTATTCTAGATCCCAAGCTTGAACTGACAAGACAGGCAAGAGGCTCCAGCTTGTGGGAGATTGCCACAGGACCTGAAACCAAGGCAAGAAAAGAGTGGGAATTCTCCAGTCTGCACTTAACTGAAATCAGCAGGTCTCTTTGGTTCCTGAAAAGCCTATCCTAGTAAATAGAAGTCTTTAGGGCCTCAGACACTCTCGAGTGTATTTGTGGAATGATTCACTCTGATAGCAACTAGGGTATTTGTGAAGGTCCTCAGAAAAGAGACAACATGCTTGGTACATGTCAGGTGTATCAAATAATGTGCCCTTTCTAGCCATCGGACAAAAGTCTGAGGTTTCATGTCAACATTCATTTCCCAGAATCGTGGATCTTGCAGAGAAGTCCCAAAACCTTGTTCCTTTGAAGTCCTCAAGGCCCCACCTTGAGGGTGTTACCTGAGACCTCACCCCTCACTCTGGTCACCTTCCCTTCTACCTGTGGTTCTACATAAAAATTCATTTGCAAAAAGCTCCTGTGGCTTTGGCCAAGAGACCTGCCCTCTTGCCTCACGCAGGCTGAGAACCGCAGCCCAGAGACGCCCTGTGTGCGGCGGTTAGAACCTTCGTTAACACTGCCTGGGCTTGGATCCCTCCTGAACCCACTCACTGGCTGAGTGATCTCGGGCAGGTTATGACCTCCATGTGACTTATCTTCCTCATCTGTAAAGGAAGATACTGATGGCTGTTGTGGGATTAAACGAAGCTAGTTTTCGGAAAGTTCTTAAAATAGTGCCTGCTGGCCACTATTAACTATATTATAGTGAGTCTGTGGCACAGCCGAGACTGTGGTCTTCTGTCTCTCACTCCAGGAATCTCGTCCAACTAAATTCACATTTTTGAAAATAAGTGTTGACAAGGATATGGGGAAATTGCTGGTGGGAATGTAGAACGAGGTGGCCACTGTGGAAAACAGCTTGGTGATTCCTCAAAGTTAAACATAGAGTCAACACATGACCCAGTAATTCCACTCCTCATTATATACCCAAGAGAAATGAAAACAGGTGTTCAGACAAATACTTGTACCCAAATATACATAGACACAGCCAAAAAAGAGGTAGAAACAACCCAAATGTCCGTCGGCGGAGGAATAAACAAAATATGGCATTTCAACACAATGGAATATTATTTAGCCATAAAAAGGAATGAAGTTCTGATACATGCTACAACATGGAGGAACCCTGAAGTCATTGTTGCTAAATAAAAGAATCCAGATACAGAAGGCCACGTATGTACGATTCCATTTATGTGGGATATCCAAAATAGATAAGTTCATAGAGACAGAAGGCAGATTAGTGGTTGCCAGAGGCTGGAGGAAGGAGGGATGGTGGGAACTAGTTGCTTAATGGGTACAGGATCTCCTCTGGGGGTGATAAAAAGGTGATAAAAAGGGATAAAAAGGGAACTGGATTGAAGTAATGACTCTACAACACTGTGAATGTATTAAATGCCATTGAATTGTCTATTTTAAAATAGTTAATTTTATGTTAGGTCCACCTCACCTGAATTAAAAAAATAAATTCAGGGGTGCCTGGGTGGCGCAGTCGGTTGAGCGTCTGACTTCAGCCAGGTCACGATCTCGCGGTCTGGGAGTTTGAGCCCCGCGTCGGGCTCTGGGCTGATGGCTCAGAGCCTGGAGCCTGTTTCCGATTCTGTGTCTCCCTCTCTCTCTGCCCCTCCCCCGTTCATGCTCTGTCTCTCTCTGTCCCAAAAATAAATAAACGTTGAAAAAAAAATTTTTTTTAAATAAATAAATAAATAATTCATTGCAAGGAAGCTGTCCCCAGACTTCAGTCAACAGGGCGGAAGTGTTTGAGGGGTGAACTCACTCACCCTGAGCATGGCACTGGGGAGCACCCTTTATCCCCCATGACCCCTAGGACACTATGTGCTCCCCAAATTGAGGGTGTCTGATTCATTTCTGATTCCCCAGCACCTGGCTTTGCACACAGCAGATCCTCAGGGAACATAGGACTCCAGGGGGTAATTGATGAAAGCATAGCGAATACCCACCAGCGCTGACCGCCCCTCGCCAGGTCTGTAGTATTGTGCCAGCAGCTTAAGCCTCCTGGCTTGTTTTCCTCGCTGCGAAATAACATGGGATGATGGTGCTGTGTCTGGCCCACTATGCCAACCCAGAGAGGTGATGCATCTCAAGCTAGTGGGGCAGGGCTGGGCCCAGATGCAGGGCCCAGCAGAGGGCAGCGGCTGCCCGTCTTCGGCTGTTCTATTATTATTACTATAATTGGGAAACAAGCCTCCACCCCCCCCCCAACTTTATTGAGATATAATTGACATACAACATCGTGTAAGTTTAAGATGTACAACGTGTTGATTTGATACCCTTTCATATTGCAAAATGATTACCCCTGCAGGGGAAGCTAACACCTCCATCCCATCACCTAGTACCTTATCTTTTTTGTGGTAAGAGCTTCTCATTTAAGATCGATTCTCTTGGCAACTTGCAAGATTGGTCAAGGGGATTCTCAATCTGTGTTCCTTTAAGAAACTGGTTTTGCCACAACTGGAACTAAAATATTTTCCTGCCTTTGTCCAACTCACACTAACAAAAAAATTCATTTTGTCTGTCATTTTTCTCTACCAATATATTTTTGTTGCTAAACCTCTTCCATCTGCTACCCGTTGTCTGGAGTAAAATAAGAAATAAGAAGGTGTCTGATTTTATGGGAAAATAGATATGGACATTTTACACCAACTACATCAGTATTCTGGGCGTTGGATAGTGTCTTGTGAGGAACAGATTCTGGGACCAACAGCTCTGCCCTCTTTTCTGGGTGACCTTGGGAATCACACGACCTCTCGATTCCTGAGTTCCTCGTCTCTACAACGAGGGTAAACATGGTACCTGCCTCATAGGATGCGGAGGACTGAACTAGTTACCAAAGGGCAAGTGTCTGTTACTTGGGCGAGCTCCATATTAACCATTATTACCGTTGGTGGGATAGTGGTGGTGGTATCATTACTGATACTCTGTGGTGATCCCTCCAGTGCCCCTGGACTGCCAGGTGTCCTAACCCCTACAGGAGGTTGTACATTTTGCCAACCTGGTTGGTTCGCCAGTCTGTCTACACAAGGAAAACCGAGTGCGAAGAAGGAGTGGGTGCATTTGGTGACCAAGTGAGTGAGATCTTCCCAATCAGAATACTCAGAATCCATGGTGAGAGACGCTGGAGAGAGAGAGAATGGGGTTTTCGTGAAGTTCAGGATTCTTATGTGTCATCGTGGATATTATAGCTCGGGTCATCCTCAGCATAGAGGAACAGTGAGCACATTGCTGGATCCCATCGAGTTTGTGCCTCTGTGGTTGGATCGGACCTTCCAGAAGTTTACGAGGATGGGGGTGCCCCTCCCCTCAGGGTGGGATGACTGTTAACCAGGTTCTGACAAGGTGGTGGATGAGCTTCACTCGGCAGTGAACCGACACCACTAGCCCGGGTCTGTGTCTGGCCCTAGAAATGTTTTGACACAGAAATGTCACATAAGAATCTGGATGTCAGGGGTTTTGGAAAGAGCAGGAAATCCATAACACCGGACGCACCTTCCTGCGTGGATCCGTGGCTGGAGCTTGTGTGCGCCCTCTAGTGGAGGACTCCCCCTCCCAACCTTCATGCCCACTGCCCACACCTGCACCTGCCATTCACACAGGCCACCCCTCTGGCCCCTAGGCAGTGGAGTTGGCCGCCTCTGGTCTAAAATCCAAACACATCTGTGATACTAGAAGTGGCTTTCATTCATGTACTGACCATTAACTTTTTAAAAAGTTATCTAAAGCAAGAGCCATTTGCCTTGAAATGAGAAATGGAAATAGAGCAGGAGTTTGCAAATTTGCTAGCTATTATGCTGTATCATGGCTCTTTACACACGGAACATTTTTATTTACAGACCTCATCACTTGCCGCTTTTCAGTAGACACACTTTTTCTCTTCCCAAGCTATCCCCTAAATATGGGGTTCCTCTTGAGCTACTTGGATCCTCTGGCTAAAGGAGGGGGGAGCCAGGGTGAGAAAACTAGGCAGACTCCATCCAAGAATTCAGTTTACTCATCAGCTTTGCTTAAGTTAAGAAAAACAAGCTTCCACCATCGTCCTCTGGGCCTGTTTCTGAGCTCACACTTGGAAAGGTCAAATAAACACCATAAATCCATTAGAAGGCCTTCGTATTAAACCCCTGAGGCTTATGCTGTTTAGCAAGAGGCTAGGGTGATGACGTTTCCCAAGTGGAAGGAAGTTTGCCTGACCTTGGCTATTTGCTAGAAAACAGGAGTCAACTGTCCCCATTAGCCTCGATGGTTGCAGGGTACATGGCCCTGGGGCTGATTCAGGAAGGGATGACAGTGGAAGGCAGTCTTCTCTGGCTTCCTTCTCCTTTCCAAATTCTTCAGACCAAATCCCAGGTGCAACCAGGTGGACAGGACCACGCATTAGTAGCTGTCCCTGACTAGGCAGAGTCCCTCATTGGCCCCATATCTCACCACTTGCCTGCCAGCCATGGCTGGGCTTTGTTGGGCCAGGGGCTCACCTCCAGTCCATCCAGGGATCTCCACGCACAAAGAAAGAGCTACCCCTCCCTGACACACACACGGATCAAGGCTGAGTCTTGGGGCATGGGGGCACAGAGACTGGGGACAATCAGCAGACCTAGGTTTCTTCCTCAGTGACTGTCACCCCACTTCCCCAGGAGAGTCTGCCAACATAAGGTGTGTCCCAAACCACACTGCCTGAGTTCTGGTCCCTTTTAACCACTTGAAGCTGGCTTTAAGTAAGCTACCTAACCTCTCTCGGTGCCTCAGTTTCCTCAGTCTGTAACTGGGCTACCTCATTGGGTGATAGTGAGGCATAAGTACAGTAAGACTTAGACCATCTCCAGACATTAGAAGTGCTATGTACATCCTTGCTGTGACTGTTTAGATTTTTACTATTATTATTGCCAAAAATGCAGCCAAAGAGCCCAGAAGAACACCAAGATAGACTTTGAAAATAGATCAACCCTTATGGCTTTCCTCATGCTTCTGCTTCTGATGAAAAGATTGGAGGAACATCCCCAAAGTAGAAGGGGCTGATGGAGAGGGCTGGAGTCTGGGATTTCACCGAGCTAGATTCGGATGCGGGCTTCGTGGCGCACCAGCTGCTGGGCCTCCCCAGCAGTTGTTGACGTGGAGGCATCCTACACGGGGTGTCCGTCCCGCTGTCTACACCAGCTGCTTTCACTTTGTTCTAAAGGACCAACTGTTCTGAAACAATAGCTGTCACGTTTGATCACCCAGGTGCGCCAGGGCCTAAGCCCGT
Source organism: Prionailurus viverrinus (assembly GCF_022837055.1). Classification (NCBI taxonomy): domain Eukaryota; kingdom Metazoa; phylum Chordata; class Mammalia; order Carnivora; family Felidae; genus Prionailurus; species Prionailurus viverrinus. The sequence continues at coordinate 36,483,753 of NC_062569.1, forward strand.
GCCCCTCATCTCGTGCCCCCACACCCCCACACCCGACAAAGCAGGCATCGTCCCCCTTCTACAGAGGAAGCAGCTGGCCGCTTAAAGCCAGAATTCAGCTCCAGGCCTGGGCTGTGTCTCCTTCCAGCGGCACCTTTTCCTAAGCAGCTCTAAGTTCTCAGCAGGCGAGGGTGACTCCGTTATTACTCATCAGCTCGAATTCAGCTATAAATTGTCTTCTGGCCAAGCTTCTGGCCAGATAGAGGCCAGTCCATGACTTGTCTCACTCACTTTTGCTCTTTCTCTTTTTTTGTTCTTGACTGAACCTCTGATACAGAGAATTGGATTTAAACACAATCCTTAGTTGTAATACACTGCCATCAGAGCCATGCATAGCCCTCTTTCATTCTAACTTGCTTCTTTATGTATTTACTTCCTTATAATTTAATGTTCCCATGAATCTATCCCCAACCCAAGGACTAGAACATTGGCAGTTGGATACCCCTGTGCACATCCGTGGTCCATCCCTGCCAACCTGCACTTCTCTGAATTTTGTGTTTATTGTTCCTTATAGATTTTTCACGTACTGCTTTTTAAATTATTTTTGAACGTTTATTCATTTTTGAGAGATGGAGAGAGACAGAGCATGAGTAGGGGAAGGGCAGAGAGAAAGGGAGACACAGAATCCGAAGCAGGCTCCAGGCTCTGAGCGGTCAGCACAGAGCCCGCTGTGAGGCTCAAACCCATAGACCTCGAGATCATGACCTGAGCTGAACTCAGACACTTAACCGACTTAGCCACCCAGGTGCCCCTAGATTTTTCACTTATAGACATATGTGTAGACAATGGCTTATTTAGTTTTAGTTGTTCTTGAACTTTTCTAGTTTATCTGTTCGAATGCCACACTGTATTCATTGTTATGGCTTTAAGTAAGTCTTGCTACGTGGTCGGCAAGTCCTGCTGCCCCCACACCCCTCATTCTTCTCCTTTAGAAGGGGACACACCATGAGAAAGGGGGACCCACCCCTGAGGGCCCCAGCACTGCCCTGGATGGGACCTGCACCAACTGTCTCTGAAGGACCATTGTGCTCTCTTATGTGGTCATCCCATGCTGGATGTGTTTCCTTCAGCATCTGTAGGGGCAACCAGGCTGTTCCCAGGACTGCAGTAGCAGGGAAGACTTCTGGGGACATAGGACAATCCGTGGTGCAGGGTGTATCACAGCCAGAGCCCTCCCCCCAACCTCCCTGAGGCTCTCCCCGCGTGGCCGGGGGCTGTCCTCATCCAAAGCCAGGGTGTCCAGCCATCGTGCAGCTCCCCAGGGCAAGCCCCAAGTTGAAAACAGCCAGATATTCTGGGAAATTTTTCGGCTGAGTCAGGAACATCCCTCCACCAGACCGAGGAACTGGCGCAATGTGTTGCTAATTCTGTCTGCCGGTGGGACCTTGCTGGAGGGTTCTTCAGCCAGCTTAGGGCAATGTAAAAGGGCTACTTTTTAAAAATGTGTTTCTTGCACCAGAAGAGCTGGGCTACCACTTCCTTTGTAAAGATGAGGCTCATCGCAGCTGCCTCCTTGGTCCCAGGGACCAAGCACCCGTGTGCAGAGCAGAGTCTTAAGGGCTGGGCAGCAAGGATAGGAGCCAGTCCCTACCTGTGGGAGCCCAGCATCTACAGGGGTGAAGAGAACACCACCAACAGGAAATGATTCTAGGGGAATTCGGGGTGGTCAGGGATTTATCACAGGTCGGGGGTAGGGAAACCACACTTCCCAAACGGAAAATTAGACGGCGATGTCTGGCCGCAGGGCAGAATATTTCCAACAGGGGTTGTCCCATGAACTCCTCAGGCGAGTCACCATAATGATGAGAACCACTCACAGGCCTCTGCTGGGGAACATATTTGGGGGACAGGCTCACCCAGCAGAGAGAGGAAGCTATATTAGATGGGGAGAGGGCAAAGGCAGGGGGACGCTTGGGAGGCTGATTTTCGTGGTGGGGTCAGGAGGTGACCAGAGGCCTGGTCGCAAAGACAGAATGTCAGGATGGATACGAGGTGTTAAGAGGGTGGGCATGGCAGGGCTTGCTGGTGGGGCCAATTTGGAGGGCAAAGGAGGGCTTAGGAGACTGAGACATGGCCCCTAGGACAGGGATCCCACCAGAGAAGCACAGTGGTGAGGAAGATGGGCCAGGAGAGATACGTGGGTTCTCTGCTGGGTGTTGGGATGTGTGTGGAGCAGCCCCATGGAGTTGGCCTGTAGACTTGTGTTGGAATCACTGGGGATCTTTTGAATTGCTGGGCCTGATGCAGCTGTTCGGGGTAGGCCGGAGCTCCGCATTCCCAGCAGGCTCCCGGCTGAAGCTGATGCTCCTGGGCCATGGATGGCTCACGAGGGTCCCAGACTGGGGCTGATGTAGAGGCTGGTGTGACGCTGTCCCCGACTCAGGTAATAGCAGGGGCTAAGTACCTGTCGAGTTGAGGTTGATAGTCATTTTAGTTTCCCCTCCAAAATGAAATGTTCCTCAGGCTTCAGGAACACCACCGCTGATCATTCCAGTCAGAATTCAGGGACATGAGAATGGAAAGGGAGATGGGCCTTTCTGGAAATGTCTTCATTTGAAGAGTGAGGCACACACCATCTCACAGTGTACATTCACTCCTGGGACTCGCCTGGGCACCCTCATAGACCCTTGGCTAAGATCGAGGGTACAGCCTCTACTCCCAGTAAAGGGAGGGCGCTGACTTTTTCTTTTAACAGACTAGATCTTCAACAACTGGTTTTTGTTTCCTCAAAGTGTCATTTGAGAAAACTGTGAACTTTTCCCAATGTTACTTACACAAACGAGATTCCTTAAACACATCTTAGAGAGATGGCTTTGGAGCCAATAGACATCCTCACCCAGCAGTAAAGCTAGCTCTTATTCATCTTCTGAAACTTCTCTTACTTGCAGCCTCCTCCAGGAAGCCATCCTGGATAATCCCAGGCTGGGCTAGGTGCCCCTCTTCCTGGCTCTCACAACCCCCCTTACAATTCCTGCTCTTAGACACAAACCCAGCTGGGCTGCCACCATTCATTCTCATCTCCCTGACCCATCTGTAGCCCCGGGAGCCCCTGTGTGCCCAGCTCCCTGCTCAGGTCCTACAAAGCAAGTTTAGAAGTAGAAGTATGATGAGTGCCTGCATCTGTGATTCATCGTTGCATTAGAGGGACAAGACTTTATCCTCAAAGTCCACAACATGACACTGGGACTCTGGTGTCCCTCCAAGCCCTCTTAAGAAGACTTTGATTATAACAGTGATGTCCTGGGGCGCCTGGGTGGCTCAGTTGGTTTAAGCGTCCGACTTCAGCTCAGGTCACGATCTCACGGTCCGTGAGTTTGAGCCCCGCGTCGGGCTCTGGGCTGATGGCTCGGAGCCTGGAGCCTGCTTCCGATTCTGTGTCTCCCTCTCTCTGCCCCTCCCCCATTCATGCTCTGTCTCTCTCTGTCTCAAAAATAAATAAACATTAAAAAAAATAATAACAGTGATGTCCTCATGCTTTGATTTCCCCATCTGCAGGATGGGCCAGCGAAGAGATCTTACATCATTCAGGGAAATTTCAAGTTTGCTGTCAACAGAGACTGACCTTGGCCCTGTAGGAGGACGGAAGCTGAGCTAGGATTTCTCTCCAGTACCGCTCCCCACTCCCCTGCCAGGCTCTCAAGAGGCTGGGCAAGTGACGGGATCTTCTTTCTGTCTCCCCAGTCCCCTCCCCCCCCCACCCAGCCTAAACACACAGAGGCTTCTTTAGCCTGCAACCGCTTAGGGGCTGAGGCGGCTCAACAGGCCTGAGGCCACAAATCCCCAGAGAGGCCCGAGTCCCCCAGCACCTGCCTGGAGCCATTCATTCTTCCTCACAGTGGGGTGAAGGCAGCAGCCGACATCCACCCACTGGCTTTGGCGGGGCCTGGGCACAGCGGCAGAGTGAGTGGGCAGGCAACCCCAGCTCTGCTAGATCCGGGCCAAGAGAGCAGAGAGCACCCATGGATAGAAGGCCCTCAGATGAAGGACTCAGGTCACCAAGAGTCTTCATTCCTTCGGCAGTGCTAATGTGAGACTGTGGCTAACATGAGTCTCACTTGGTAAGCCTGAGTGTGGCCTCCGAGCACCCAGCCCTGCCTTTGATAACACAGCAGAGTACGGCTCAGTACCACCTCCCCCAGGAAGCCCACCTTGCCTGTGCTAGCATGAGAGCCACGGCCCTAAATCTCCAAGGCTCATCTAACATTTATCTCACGGAAGCCTTGCCGTTCACTTTTTCATGTACATTGAAGCCTAATTTGATTGGGTTCAGTCAGAGTCCTTCCGCTGCCAGGATTAAATCTGATTTCCGTTCTGCCAAGTGTCAGCTGTGGAAGGGACCCTGAGCCTTCTTGCCAAACCACTTGCCACGCTGATAGAGGCTGAGACCCTAAGGAGGAAGGCGAAGCCACCCTGCCAGCTGGTGGCCGAGGCCCACCACAGCCCAGGGCTGCCAGCTGCTCAGTCACTTTTCACTTAGCTGTGCAGCAGGTTCAGGGCGAGGGGGCCCTGAAATGGACCTGAACAGAGATGAACCGAGCTCAAGGGGCTCCTAGCTCCCTGTATGTTCTCAGTCTCCAGCCCTGCGCCCCCGGCCACTTAGTGGCTACCCATCCCACCCGTCTGCACCCCCCCATCCTTTGTCGCTGGGAATGGTGAATCATGCAGCTGGGGTGAGGAGGAAGGTGAAAGAAAAGAATGCTGATGGGTTGAGCGAAAAAGGAGAGGGTCCTGTGGCCACAGTGGGGGAGGCTGATCCAGTGGTCAGAGACTGGGGTGCTGAAATGGGCATTTAGGGAATGTGGCTGAGCTCCATGGCATGACCCAGGGGTGGGCACTGGGTGGAAGGGAGTGTCCCAAGCACGAGATGGTCCAGAACCAGGAGCCTGAGTGATGAGAGGGTTGTGCCTGTGGAGGACTGCGTCAGAGGCGGAGGCGGCAGGTGTGGGCGGAGAGGGGACCTGGGAGGCCAGGCCAGCACCCTGACAAACAAGGGGCCAGAGGTCAGTGGATGAAAGAAGCAAGGGTCAGAGCCAAGGGGTGCAAAGAGGAGCTGGGAATTCTCACAAGTGAATGGCAGGTGTGGAGCTTCACATGTGCAAGGAGTCTGCCCGCCTCCTGGGCCTGCGGGCACAGACGGCCCCCAGGGAAGGCCGAGGGGCCGTGGAGTCTGGGAAAGAATGTTACGGGCCCTTCAGGCAGGAGGTGGGGGGAGCTCCTGGGGAAGTCAGGGGTGCCATTTTCTGCGTACAAAGCTGCAGTTCCAGAGGGCACAGTGGAAGATTGGCTGAGGTTTGGGGCCAGAGGTGAGGAGGCAGAGAGCGTCACGGGGAGGATGGCACTTGAGAGACGCGACGGCCACAGGCAGGAGATCTAACGGCTCTTCATGCCCATCCCTCCACCTTCCTTCACATGCACGTTCCATTTCCTCTCTCCTTTTCCTGGAAACTCGTGCCATCCTGTTTCTTGGAGCACGTTTTCATTCTGCAGGAGCACCTCCTTGAGTAACAATCAGACTGGGTGGGCAGAGGGTCCTCTTTCAGAATCTGAAGGGTAGCTGCTTTTCGCTCCGTAGCAGTGCAGTTCCCCTGCGGTGGGAGTGCTGTGGAGTCTTCGGGTGACCGCTGTCTTTCTGGACCCACCTTTCTGGAGAGGACTGGGTCAGGGAGCTGGGCGGGCCAGACCCGCGGGCGCTTCATCCAGATGGAAGCGTCTCCCCCCGGCCAGCATGCCCTCTGCGGTGGAGAAGGGCTGGCTCGTGCTCCACTCGGCATCTCTGTTTGACCGCAGCGCTGACCAGGAGCTTCCCCGAGGCTGTCTGTCTCCTGCAGAGAGCGAGCCGAGGCTTCAGCTGTCCCAGATGCTGAGCTTGTAGTTCTCCAAGGGATTACCCTGATGATAGCCCATGTCTTGCCCTCTGTTGCTGGAACTTGGGTCTTCTCCAGGGCTCCTTTGGTGAGAGCCGTGTCCACCCCTGGTGCACAGGGCTGCCAGTTCTCTGCTTGATCTTTCCACCGTCCTGTCCCTGTCTTCCCAGAATTTGTCCGAACGTCTAGGCTGCTGACTGCCTGTCTTGCTTTCCAGTACTGTTGTCAGATCCTTTAAACACACACGTGCACACAGGTGCACATCTCCTCTGCCCTTTCGAGAGACATGGGTGGGAGAGGTAGAAGCCGGGGGTCCAGGCTGCCGCCTCAGGCACAGCCTCACACAGTTCAGGTGGTGTTTCCTAGCACACTTTGTTCCGGATTCTCCCCTCTGGAAGTTTCCCACGTCCCTGCTCCGCGGTGTTGCTAGGGAAGGCCATGCATTATTTAGGACTGTTCTGTTGTGCAGCATTCCCATGCTTGTGAAGGGGCTCGCTCGCTCTCTATCCCGGGGGAAAAACGCGGGCCCCACCTGTGCTGTGGGGACCATCTGTGCCAGTGATGCTTGTTGGGACAGAGTTCATCAGAAAACGCTGCTTATGTCCCAGCTGCAGTCACAACACTTTTTGCTGGGGAAACAGTGAAGCTTGCTAAGAGAAAACTCCAGATTCCAAATGCTTTCTAGATATGAGCTGAGGTCCCTGCAGAGCATGATGGGGCCATGGGGTTGGTACAGGGATGCCATATATTTTAGAAGTGAATGCGTAACATCATATTTGTCCATTTGTGTAATTAAGTGGAGCGACACTTGACAGGTATAGACACAGAAGGCAGAGAAGCCACGCCATTGGCGAGGAGGTGACACCTAGTTGGGGTCCTATAGAGGAGGCAGGCTTCTGGCAGGCAGGCAGGGGGTCTGACAGCTGAAGGAGCAGCATGAGGGGAGGCCCGGAGGCATGCAGAGAATTCTCTGAGTCTTCTGACACCAAAACCATAGTCTATGGATGAGTGATTAGCACGGTGTCAGGCATATAGAGCTTGTATGTGGTTGCCCATTTGCGTGTCTTCTCATTTCTTTTCCCAAAAAAAACAGTACCCACGTCTACTGAAGTTCAGGTTTCAAGGCTGGTGCTCAAACCTTCCCCTATCTGGTGACCACTGTCTATAGCTGTTGCAAAAGAATTTCATCTCCTGACCTTAAACTGTTGATCTTTTTTCAAAATATCAATGTAGGGATGGATGTAGGGTAGGACTCACATCTTGGCATCTTCCACTGCGAGCAGAGGAGACCTCAAGAGGCCCAGGGAAGCTGCTTAAGCCACCAATCCCTGTGTGAAATCTCCACCATTCACCGTTTCCATCACAGATATGGACTCTCTAAGCCAGATGATCTAACTTCCCCACTTCGTTGACAGCAAAACAAGAGTCCCTGAGAAGTTCCATGGCTTACTTGGGGTTGTACAAGGGGTTGATGGAGAGTTACGGAAGAATTCAGGTCACCACAGAACCTTGGAAATGATTGCCTTGTGATATTTTTAGCGTGGAACCAGACATGCAGCCCCAGCTTCAATAAATCTTCATCAAGAGCAGAGCATTGTCAATTAGGACCATGTACTGAGGCATTTTTAGAAACACAATAAGTAAATTGCTACTATTTTTAATGGTGCCTCTTGGGCTGATGGCCTGAAATAAGACCTACCGTAGAGAGAATGTCTTTAAGGCAAGGAGCATGCTGTGGCATACTATCGTCACAACACGTGGCTGGAAGTGTTGCTGTCCCCACTTTACAGATGAGAAAAATGTGGTCCCGAGAAGGTGAGCCAACTGCCTGGCCCACTGGTGGTGGGAGCAGGAGACAGGATTCCGAAGCAGCTTCCTCTCCTCACTTGGCCCCATTGAGGCCGCTGGGAAGACGTCTGGCTTGTGTCCACACCCCCCAACCATGGAGTGGAGGCACTCCCCACTCAGTCAGTGACCTTTTATTTTTCTTAATGCATTTTTGATGTATAAATATGCAGAAAGCATGCAAGTCTCAGGTGACAAAGCTGGATGGTTTCTATAAATTGAACACGCGGGTACAACCAGAACTCAAAGAGCAGGACAATACCTGTCCCCCAGCTTCCTCCTGTCCCTCCTTTTTTTTTTTTTTTTTTAAATATTTATTTACTTCTGAGAGAGAAACAGAGTGTGATCCAAGGAGAGGTAGAGAGAGAGGGAGACACAGAATCCAAAGCAGGTTCCAGGCTCTGAGCTATCAGCACAGAGCCCCACACGGGGCTCAAACTCACAAACCATGAGATCATGACATCAGCCGAAGTCTGACACTTAGCTGCCTAGCTGCTTAGCCGACTGAGCCACTCAGGCGCCCCTCCTCCTGCCCCCTCCTAATCGCCCCCTGCCCAGTATCGCCACTGCCCTAATGTCATCATCTTGTTTTGGGAACTTTATAGGTGAAGTCACACAAAATGTACTTTTCTTTCACTCCAAATTATGTTTGTGATTCATCCGTGTTTTTGCATATAATTGTGGGTCCTCCTCCTTCTCATGGCTGGTTAGGGTTGTGCTATGTGAAGATACACAATTTACGCTTACATTCCACTGTTGGTGGACAGTAGAATTGTTTCCGGATTCGTGCTCTTACAGATACTGCTTCTGGGGCATCTGGGTGGCTCAGTGGGTTAAACGTCTGATTCTTGACTTCGTCTCAGGTTGTTATCTCACCGTTTGTGGGTTCGATCCTCGCATCAGGCTCTGTGCTGACAGTGCGGCGCCTGCTTGGGATTTCTCTCTCTCTCCCTCTCTCTCTCTGCCCCTCCCCTGCTCGCTCTCTGTCTCTGTCTCAAAATAAATAACCTTTAAAAACCAATAATGCGTCTAGGAGCATTCGTGTACCTGCATTTAGCACACTGGTGCACACTGGAAGGAAATCTGCAGGCCACAGGCTCAACTTTAGTTTTCCGAAATAGTTGTGCCAGCTTACATGCCCTCAGCGTCATGAGAGCTCCAATTGTCCCACATCCTCGTCTGCACTTGCTATTGCCTTGTTTTCATTTTGGCCATTCTGGCTGGCAGACAGCAGAGTCACATTATAGTGTCAGTTTGTACTTCTCTGGCAATTCATAAAGTTGAGCACTTCTTCACATACTTATTGGCCACTTGCATAGGTGCTTTTGTGAACAATGACTCCTTTCCAATTGTCGTTTTGGTTGGAAAACATTTCTGAAAATGGCTCCTGTGCTGAAAGATTCTGTGTTTCTCTTCCCACCTGGTTGATCATTTCCAAGCCTCGGCATTTGGCAGTTCTTCAAAGGGTTCCAAAGCCAAGGGGAGTCAGAGAGAGGAGTTGGAGGGTGGGCCCAGCCAACACTGGGCATCCCTGAAGTGCTGGAAGTTCCACAGCTGCAGCAAGGCCTTGCTCTGTGCACCCTGGCATTGCTGTGCAGCCTTCAGTTTACAGGTCGCTCAGAAATTAGCAGAGATGATTTTTATTTCCTATTCAGAGCTAAAGACGTGCCCTGAACTCCAGCCCCAGCCCCCTTTCTCACTTCCTTTGGAGTTGGGCTCTGGACTGATTTCAAAGACCGCAGAGGAATGAGGATAAACAGAGTTCTTTCCTCCTCCTCAGCCCCTAACTAGGCAGGGAACACACAGGGCATTGGGTTTGCTTGACAAGGCTTAGCATTTTGGGCATTGAGGACCTGATGTGTGCCTAGAGCTTTAAAATATTTAAGGAAGCTTTCAAGCTCTGGCATGATTATCAGACATTAACAGCTCAGAATTTTCCTGATGCAAAGTGCCAGCCCCTCTCCCCTCAGAGCCAAAACCTACCTTGTTAACAGCCCTCCCCAAGCTTATCCTCACCAAGGGCAACCAAACAAATGCACGGGTGGGGAGGAGATAGCTAGAAATGGCACGTGTTAAACACCTACTCTGTGTTATCATGCTAAGTGCGTTACACTTTCCAGCTCACTGAATCCCCACCACAATTAAATCCCCACCTGAATTGAAACCTGCCCTGTTGGGGGGGAGGGATTTACAGGACCATGGGGGAGCTAAGGCAGACATGCTTCTGGGTAAGAGCAATTTATTCCAATAGCTTAAAACATCTATAGAGGACATGCCCCGAGGCAGAACATCAATTTGTTCATTGAACAGACAATTTCCGGGCCATCCCCCTGTGTGCAGACTGAGGGCTGTAGGTCCTAGGACAGGTGAGTCGGCTCATGTCCTTTAAGAAGTTCACAGGCTGCTTGTGACGAGGAATGGAATTGAAAACCCTTGCCACGTTTGTCTAAGTGGAGGAAGAGTGCACTTCTGGTCAGGACACCTGGTGCACGGGGCCCACCTGGGCTCTGCCACGAGTGGGGACTGGCTCCCGGCTGGGGCCCTTACCGGCCATATGTCCTTGGGCAAGTGACTTACCCTCTTTGTGTTTCAGTTTCCTCCTCCTTAAAATAGGGATAGGGGTGCCTGGGTGGCTCAGTCGGTTAAGCATCTGACTCTTGGCTTCAGCTCAGGTCACGATCTCATGGTTTTGTGAGTTTGAGCTCGGCATTGGGCTCTGCGTTGACACTGCAGAGCCTGCTTGGGATCCTCTGTCCCTCCTCTCTCTCTCGGTCCCTCCCCCACTCATGCTATCTCCATCTTTCTCAAAATAAATAAGCTAAAAAAAAAAACTTAAAAAATAAATCAATAAAATGAGGGTAATAATAATAGTTATAATAACTTCTACCCCAAAAGGTTGTTGTGATATGAGTTTGATAATACATTCACGTGAGCAGCTCCCCACAGCACCTGACCACATAAGTCTTCAGTAAAGAGTGACTACAGTTAACCTGAAACTAATGTGACATTGAGTGTCAGCTATACTCAAATAAAAAATATATAAATAAACAACTTAAAGTAACTATAACTAGATAGGAGGATTGGGATTTGGGAGGGGGTGTTCACAGAGGCATGATTTGGGGAGCAGCGCAAAGCTTGGATCAGAACCAGACGGGAGGACAGGGAGAAGGAGAGCTGGGTACCAGGGTGTAGCTATGGGAACGCCTCAAGAGAGGTGTTGGGTGTGGGTCTAGGCATGGTGACTGTGTGACCATGTGACTGACGGTGACTGATCTGCTCTCTGGGCCTGAAAAACAGGAGGCCAGGCCTCCCTGGCCAACATGAGTGTTCATATGAGGGTCAAAAGAGGATACGGAGGCAAGAATGTTTAAAGCCACCAATATTCCCCGTGGATATGCCACACAGCACAGCCTCGTCTCGAGTGAAGGAGAGCTGGGAACACTCTGGTGTGTGGCTTCCAGTGCACCGGCCACATCCTACTTTAACTCGAATGGCTCTCCATATTAACTCCGCAGCTCTCGTAAATGAAAATTCCTCCAAAACACACTCTTGACCTCTTTCCCGTCCCTTATATTATTCCTATCACAACTCTTGTGTCAGTATTCACTACTTACAGTTTTATGGCATCTTAGCACATCATAGATGCTTTTAAACCGTCACTTGTTCTGTTACCAAAAAAGCGTTCAGACGCAGCTCCAGGGGGCACCTGGTTGGCTCCATTGGTTAAGTGTCCGACTCTTGATTTCGGCTGGGGTCATGAGTTTGAGCCTCACACCGGGCTCTGTGCTGACAGTGCAGAGCCTGCTTGGGATTCTCTCTGTCTTCCTTTCTATCTCTCTCTCCCCTCCCCTACTCTCTCTCTCTCTCTCAAACAAAAACAAAAACAAAAACAAAAACCTTAAAAAAAAAAAAAAGATGCAGCATTAGGCCTCTAACGTGTTACCATCAGCTTGGGGAAACTAGCCCTTTACAAGCCATATGAGACAACATGTTACCACCATCCTCTCATTCCTGACCCAGCTGACCAGCACCATTCCTCTCCTTCCAGACCTTCCAGGCTGTCCTGTTTTATGCCTCTGTGCCTTTGCCTGTTCTCTAGGCCTAGAATACTCCCCTCCCTAACGTGACATAAAACTCCTATTCATCCTTCAAAACCTTTTCAGCAATCCTCTCTTTGAAGCTTTCAAACAATTCTTCCATAGGAACTGCCCAGTTTCTGCCCCTTGTGCACTTAGGAATCATTGCATCTATTACACTCTGTTACAAGTATTCACCTGCTTAAACTCCAGCCCTGAGCCTTTCTCTACTTCCAGGACTGCCTCTGGCCTTGGTTTAGTTATCTCTGTATACCTAAGTCCAGAGGGCCTGGAAGAGAATAAGAGCTTAATAAATATGTGTGCAGTAAAACTAATTAAACTTGGTCCCACATCCAGATGTTCTATGGGTTATGAATTTTAATTCATGAATTTTCCCAGAACTGGATATTAGAAGAAAATACATCCCTCTGCTGATTATCAAAAGGTGCTACAGGAGAAGTTTGAGGGTTCAATGGAATTTCAAACAGCCTCCCCAAGCCTAACCTGTTTCTAAGAGGAAGCCCACTGCAGATCCCCTCCTAGGTCAGAGGCTTTCATTTTTATCGGGACCTGCAGAGAGAAGTATTTTTTCCATTGAGACACACGGAACATGCATATCAGAGAAACAGCTTTCATGGAATACTTACTCTTGCTGTGGTCATTGTTCTCCATTTTCTCTTTCTTGTCTTTCTTCTTTGTTTTTTTTTTTTAATTATTTTTTTAAATTGCTGGTCACCATCCAATGAATTGATTTCAGAATTCTATTTATTTATTTATTTATTTATTTATTTATTTATTTATTTATATTCTTGAGTGGGAGAGACAGAGTGTGAGAGGGGTAGGGGCAGAGAGAGAAGAAGACAGAATCCAAAACAGACTCCAGGCTCTGAGCTGTCAGCACAGAGTCCGCAACCAGGCTCCAACTCACCAACTCCGAGATCATGACCTGAACAGAAGTCAGAGGCTTAACTGACTGAGCCACCCAAGCGCCCCTCTTTTTTTTTTTTTTTTTAATGTTTACTTATTTTTGAGAGAGACAGAGAGTGAGCGGTGGAGGGGCAGAGAGAAAGGGAGACACAGGATCTGAAGCAGGCTCCGGGCTTCAAGCTGTCAGCACAGAGCCCGAGGCGGGGCTTGAACTCATGCGCTGTGAGGTTATGACCTGAGCCGAAGTCCGACACTTAACCAACTGAGCCACCCAGGCACCCCAGTTTCGGGATTCTTTAGTCTAACTGAGCCACCCAGGCACCCCGGTTTCGGGATTCTTTAATCAGTTGCTTCCCACAGTTTGAAAACCCCTGCTCTAAGCCTCCAGCTAGTATAACTGAAGAAGCCTTCCCGGAGGAGGAGTCCCAGCCCTGGAGGCCAGATCAGAGGAGCAGGTGCGCCTGTGGCGGGCAGATGGTAGGCAGGGGTGAGCAGGTGTGTGAAGGCAGCGGCAAGACTAATCCACTTTCCTCTCGTTGCAGCTGAGCCCCTGCCGCTGATGGACCTGTGCCGGAGATCCATCCGCTTGGCCCTGGGCCGCCAGCGCCTACGGGACATCGGCTCCCTGCCCCTGCCTCAATCTCTCAAAAACTATCTGCAGTACCAGTGAGGCTGAGGAGCAGCAGTGGGGACCCACACACAGCAGGGCCTGGGCCTGTCATTTCACGGTCACACAGTACATTCAGGAAGGCGTCCTCCTCCTCGCCCCAGAACGCCAGGACACTCCGTTCTTAGAAAGGACCAGGACGCGTTCCCAACGTTGAAAGTGAAATGTCCCTTGCCAACAGTATTTGCCACCCTGGAGGCAGCCCTCCTAAGTCAGGCGCCTCCTTGGGAGCCATGAGGAGCCCGGAGCCTCCACCCAGCGGAGATCCTGCCCCCCGACCAAGAAGACACAGCAGCCCCGGTATTGATCAGAGAGCGTGTCTCCTTATTCACGAGAATGAATGAAACATTTGGGCGGGAGGCTCGCTGTGGTGTGCCCGGGTACAGACAGGGCCGGGGAAGACTGGCCAGTTCTGGGAGGAAAGTGCAGCCGAATGATGAAGGACGAAAGCAGCTTGGTGCCGACGCCCTCTTGACACCTCGGGACTTTGTGCTCCTTTGAAAGACTGTTACCCAGGGATGCCTGATGACAGAATTGGCAAGTGGACAAAGCCGTGTGTAGACCCCTTCCAGCTTACCTCTTTGCACATTGTTTACTTACCCTTTCACGTGCCCTCTGTCCCCACCGCTGACCCACAGTTCCCTGGCTACCCCGGGCACCTCTCTTCGGGGAAGCTGAGTCTGACTAATTCACCCCGGGGACAGAGTGTAGCCTTGATTATTATTATCTTACATCTGGTGGCATTTTAAAAGAGGAATGTGGTGAGGGCAGTACGTAGTCCAAAGGTGCTAATGGGGGAAGTGGGGGCATCGTGACACCCGAGTGGATGGTGGCCTCAGGCTGGGGAGCCTTCCTGGGGTGCCGAGGGACTCTAGGCAACCGTCCATTCGGATGTACCTAGCCGTCACAAAGCTTTATTTGAGCGAATTATTTTTTCACTTTAGGAGACACGAACGAGTTTGTTTCTGTTTCAAGCGTGTGTGCGATGTGCTGTTTATTTATCAGCTTGGGGCTGCACGGGCGGCCCCGGACCCGTAGGGGTGCAGGTCCCGAGCCTGGTCCTCTCCTGGGGATGCCGCCACCACCCTTGTTGGGCATCTCTCGTGCACTCCCAGAGCTCTGTCCAGACTCCGTTATAACTGGAAATTGTCACCGCAGTGGGATCCCAGAGCCCCAGACGGCACCGCCTCCCCCGACTTTAATGTGAATTTGACTGATGAATGAGGAGCGTTTCTAATAAAGTGTGTTGTTCAGTCCTTCCGCTGTTTACTAAGTGCTGTGTGGGGAGGTGTGGGAGGGTGTCCTTCATCAGCCTGGCTGGTGTGTTCCCAGACCCTCATAAGGCAGAAGTGGGAACCCCTCTCCAGGCTCTTCTCGCGTCTTCCATCTTGTCGTTCCCACTTGAGCCCAAACCCGAGTCACTTTACAAAGGCCTGCCCCGGAAGAACGAATGTGTCTGGGGCCTGGGTCCCCACAAAGCTAGTCCCCACGGTGGGAAAACAGGTTGGACGATGCCGGGATGGGGGTGTCCAAGGGTGGGCTCTGCAAGGAGCACAGGGTCAAGCAGGGTGAACCCTATGGGATAACAGTTTCAAACTGGACCCAGAGGTGGAACTGGATGTGACTTTGGATGTGCATGTCATCATCGAGGAGTGGTGCAAACGGCTGAAGGGTGAGTGTGCAGCCGAGACAGGCTTGGAGCTGCGAGCAGATCAGGAGCCAGTTCAAGACAAGGCCTGGGCCAGGACGGGCACAGCATTCACTCAGCAGTACAGGCCACCAACATGCACGGTGCCAACCTCTGAGGACCCAGAGCATAGGCAGATCTGTCCCTCCAGGGGAGATGTTTACAGATGTTACTGACTAATAAAGGGAGAGGAAGATCACAAAGCTGGTGTAGGAAGATAAGGGCCTGAAGGGAAGGCTTCCTGGAGGAGGAGGCACTCCTCATACCTGTTTTTTCAGCAAAAACAACCTTGGTGAGGATGGACCGAAAGCATCAGACCGGCTAAGCCTACCACCCGGGTCAGTGTTCTTCCCTTGCTCTGATGTCAGGGCAGAGGCTGGGCTCAGTTTTGGGAGTCAGGGGGCCTGGGTTTGAGTCCCAGCATTGTGACTTAATGTGCTGTGACCTTGGGTAAACCATTTCCTTCTCTACACACTGTAGTGGCTAGACCAGGTGGCCAGTGGACAAGGATCCTTCCTCTCCTGACTCCTAGGGTCCTAGTTTCAGCAACAACTTTCCAGCTTAAAGACACCTGTCTTGCCCACGCCTTGCTTATGTAATCTCCTTTACCCCAGCAATACTCTCCCTGTCCTTGCTTTACCTTCTCTAAGATCAGCTTAGATTCACCCTCCTTCAGGAAGCCCTCCTTAAAACCACCTACCAGCCTCTACCTGCTCTGAGAGTCTGCTCCTCGCCTCCCAGGCTTGAGGATGCCTCTCCCGGCTCCCAGGGCCCTTGCCCAAGCGCTGGCTTGGCTGTCCCAGTGGGCTGAGAGCCTTGGGGTGGTAGAGCCTGGGCCTGTTGTTCCCACACAGACCTGGACCAGATGTGTGGTCTCAGCAAAGGCCCACGAGGTGGAGATGTGTGTGGAAGTGCCCCCCTTGTACCTGGGGTGCCCATGGAACCTGCAAGAAAAGTCTCTGGGGGAGAGGAGGAATTCCTGCTAGAGCCAAGGACCTGGCCATGAGCCTCCAGGAACTCAGGCCCTTTCACCCCCTTAGCCATTCTGCAGGTATTGTTGGACATTGGAGTGTGCCCAGCACTGCCAGAACAGGAAGGAGGGGATGTGGCCCTGCCCTGCTGGACCTCTCATTCTGAGCCGGAGACAGGTAATAGGAAGCAAAGCCATGGAATGAAGTCAGAGGGAAGAAAGGAGCTGGGCAGGGCTAGAGAGCAGGGAGGGGAGCGGAAAGGGCCCAGGACTGATGATGGTGAAGGAAAACCAGTGCAGAGATGCAGAGTTGGGAAGAAATGAGAGGGAGCCATACACAGAAAGCAGGGGTGGGGGGTGGGGGAGGTGGATCTCTGGGTGGGGGAACTTCCTGCTGTCCCATCCTCAAAGCAGGAGCTTCTAGGCCCTGGTGAGATGGGCTCAGGTCAAGAGCCACTGTGCTGCCACCCTGCCTCAAGCACTAGTTCAGTTTGCCTATGATGTGTGACATGTCCCCAGGGTTCCTAGTGTATTAGCACTGTCTACACACACACACACACACACACACACACACACACACACACACCAGTGCAGGCATCCCAGGAGCCTCTGACCATTCCCCAGAGCCAGTGCTCATCACAACCCAGCCCCCAGCTCTCTCTCATCCTTGGCACGTTCTCTGAGGTTCGGCCTTTCTCTCCATGACCTGGTTCTGTTGGAGGCACTTGCTGAGACAGTCCCGCTAACTGCTTTCTAACTGTCTATGAACAGAGCATATGGGGGGCACAGCCCCCCACAGAGCTGAGCTTTACCCCATCTAACATTGCCATTTTCTGGACAAAGGCCATCCTCTTTCCTTTGCTTTCTCTTCAAACCCTCCTGCCAGCAGCTGGCTTCTTTGGGGGCCATCTTTCACTAAGAAACAAAGATTTCATCACCTCACTGTGTGGCAGCCAGACGGGCAGCAGGTAGCAAGGAACACGGTTACTTGATGGTTGATTTGTGCAGGACAGCCGGGCCCGCTCTCCAGGACCCGGCTCCCAGCTGCAGCCCCTGAATGGGAGACACGGCTGGGCCTCAGCCAACGGACAGGAGACCATGTGGCACCTCTCCCCAGGCCCCTGGCAAGGAGAGGAATGTCCACAATGAGTCCAAAACACAAGGAGCTGGTCTTCTCTTCCCTCTAGTTCTGAGGGCCTGAGTCCCATTCCAGTCTGTAGACGTGTTTTGTCTTCCCACTTCATGTGTGTGTTTAAATAAAATTGAGCCCAACCCAGTAAAATCAAGTAATTTAACAGAAAATCCAGATTTCTGACGTCTCTTAAAAAATAGGGAGATGAGCTGAGACCAGGCCCACATTCCTTGACGGTGATGTTGGCCAAAGCTGAGTAGTGACAGCCTCTTGAGAAGAGGCCTCTGTTCTGTGATCCAGCCCTAGGTCCACCCTTCCCACAGCACAGCATCAGGACCTCTCACTGCCAACCTCCCTCATGGGTGTAACTGTCTGGATCTGGGTCAAGGCTTCTGAGTTCACCTCTCGGGACTATTGCTATAACACAGTCACATACACAAGCACACTCAACCAAGGGCGGCTTCGGGAGGGGAGTCTGTGAGTTCTAAACTTGACTTTGAAGTGCCTCACAGCCTCGGGCACCGATGTCCAAGGAGCTCACAGACACCCAGGATCTCCGCCCAGATACCAGGGTTAACCAGTATGCCCCTGGTTAGAGGATGAACTCTTAGAGGACAAGGAAAAGAATCCCTGGGTACTCTTTTTTTAAATGTTTATTTCTTTTTCAGAGAAAGAGGGACAGAGAGAGAGGGACACACAGGCTCTGAGCTGTCAGCACAGGGCCTGATGTGGGGCTCAAACCCATGAACCGTGAGATTATGACCTGCGCTGAAGTCGAACACTTAACCGCCTGGGCCAGCCAGGTGCCCCTTGGGTACTCTTTTAATAAGCTGCATGATATGACTAGGCAAGCGTGGCTGCACTTGAGAATCCTCTGAGGAACTTTGTAAAAAGTCCCGGTGTCCGGATCCTTCTCCCCAGGCCAATTAAATCAGGACCTCTGGGAGTGGGCTGTGGGCTTTGATAGTTTGTAAAGCTGTCTAGGTGATTCTAATGCACAGCCAAGTTGAATCTCTCTGGAAGAGGTGCCTAATTAAGTTTTCTCGGTGGAGACATGGTGGACACTGGGGGATAAAGCTTATCAGAGAACAGAGACAACTATCCTAGCCCACCCAGAATTCCCAGGGAAGAGAAGATTTTGAAGGGCAGTTGTCACCAATGTGATTAAGTCCAAAGCCAGGGAGTACTTCCCAACTCTCTCTCTTCCTTTAGTGATGCTGAGTTGGCTGCTCTCCAGAACCGGAGTGGAAGGACCATTCACTTCTGCCCCAATGGCGCACAATTCTTGACTAATTCATTCCAGCCCCACCCACCCCCCTGACCTGTGGGGCCCACGGTGTGTGGAGAATATCCTAGAGAGGTTTGTCATGATCACTCAAAATATCCATACAACAATAAATACAGAAAATACAGAGTGACTGAAAGTGGCGTGGTCCTGGATGTACTGTTTGAGTAGAAGAATAGAGAATAGTGAGCCCCAGCTATAAGAACGCTTTGGTTCCCGGTATTTCCAAACCTTGCTTCCTTAAGGAAGATGGCACATATGACCTAAATAGTGATGCCCTCCTCCACTTCTTTGATGGGTTTGGGGAGTAAATAAGTAGTGACAAGCTCGGTGACAGTGTCCCCACCTGCTTGAGATGACAGACAAGAAAGGTTGCCCACTTACACCACTTCTGTGCAACATTATATTGGAAATCCTAGGCAGTTCAATAAGACAAGAATGAAAAATTAAAAGGTATAAAAGTTAGAAAGGAATAAATAACACTATTATTATTTGCAGATGACATCACTGTATAGATAGGAACAAATCTTTAGAAAACTGTGAGAATCAATAAGGGAATTTAGAATGATCAGTGGATACAGGGTTAATGTTTTTTTAAATTGCATGTATAGGGGCACCTGGGTAGCTCAGTCAGTTGAGCCTCTGACTTTTGATCTTGGCTCAGGTCATGATCCCAGAGTTGTGGGATTGAGCCCCACATTGGGCTCTGTGCTGAGCGTGGAGCCTGCTTAAGATTCTCTTTCTCCTCTCCCCCTCCCTTGCTTGTGATCTCTCTCTTTCTAAAATAAAATATAAAGCAAAATAAATAAATTGCATGTGTACATATTAACAAAAATTAGAAAATAAAATTTAAAACAATGCCACTTACGGTACAAAAATAGGAAAATCTTTTTTTCTACATTTGTTTTTTTTTTACATGTTTTAAAATTTCTTTTTTTTAAACGTTTATTCATTTTTGAGATACAGGGAGAGATGGCATGAGCAGGGGAGGGGCAGAGAGAGACAGACATACATAATCTGAAGCAGGCTCCAGCTTCCAAGCTGTCAGCACAGAACCCAATGTGGGGCTTGAATCCACAAATCATGAGATCATGACCTGAGCCAAAGTTGGATGCTTAACCAACTGACTACCCAGGTGCCCCTAATTTATTTCCAAGTTAGTTAACATATAGTGTAGTCTTGACTTCAGGAGTAGAACCCAGTGATTCATCTCTTACATATAACTCCAGTCCTCACCCAGAAAAGTGCTCTCCTTAATACCCATCACCCATTTATCTCACCCCCTCCCATCCTCCCTCCAGAAACCCTCAGTTTGTTCTCTGTATTTAAGAGCCCCTTATGGTTTGCATCCCTCTGTTTTTATCTTATTTTTCTTTCCCTTCTCCTATATTCATCTGTTGTGTTTCTCAAATTCCACATATCAGTGAAATCTTATGGTATTTGTCTTTCTCTGACTGACTTATTTCTCTTAGCATAATACCCTCCAGTTCCATCCACATCATTGCAAATGGCAAGATTTCATACTTTTTCATTGCCGAGTAATACTCCATTGTGTGTGTACACACACATACACATATATACGTATACATTTATATATGTATATACATGTATACATGTATACGTATATGCGTATATATATACATATATGTATATATGTGTGTGTGTGTGTGTGTGTGTGTGTACATATATATATATACACACCACATTTTCTTTACCCATTCATCTGTCAATGGAAATTTGGGCTCTTTCCATAATTTGGCTATTATTGATAGAACTGCTATAAACGTTGAGTACATGTGCCCCTTCAAATCAGCATTTTTGTATTGGATAAATACCTAATAGTTAATTGATGTGTCATAGGGTAGTTCTATTTTTAATTTTTTGAGGAACCTCCATACTGTTTTCCCACCAACATGCATTCCCACCAACAGTGCAAGAGGGTTCCTGTTTCTCCACATCCTTGCCAACATCTGTTGTTTCCTGAATTGTTAATTTAAAAATAGGAAAATCTAATGAAAGGTATGCAGGGCCTCTACATGGAAAACTACAAAACATTTTCAAGAGACATTGAAGAAGCCCTAAATAAATGGAGAGATATACCATGTCAATCAGAAGATTCAATATTGTTCATATGTTATTCTTCCCAAAATGATCTATAAAGCCAATGCAATAGCAATAAAAATTCTGAGTTTGTTGTAGAAATTGACAAGCTGATTCTAACTTCATTTGGAAATGCAAAGGGCCTAACACAGCTGTAGTGATCTGAAAAAAGAAAAGCAGAGTAGGAGGACTTATGTTATCAGATACTGAGAGTTGCTATAAAGGTAAATTAAAATGGCTTGTCAGTGGCATTAGGATGAACAAAGAGTTCAATGACTAGACTAGAGTTCAGAAACAGACCCACACTTGCCTGGTCAATGATTGTGTCACTGAATTTCAGTGAGGGAAAGATGGGCTTTTTCAATAAGTGGTGCTGGGTCAGGACGCCTAGGTGCCTCAGCCGGTTCAGTGCTTGACTTTCGCTCAGGTCATGATCTTACAGTTCATGGGTTCAAGCCCCACATCAAGCTCTCTGCTGTCAGCGCAAAGCCAGATTTGGATCCTCTGTCCCTCTCCCTCTATGCCCCTCCCCCCCTCAAAAATAAAAATAAACGTAAAAAAAAAAAAAAGTGGTACTGGGTCACTCGGCTATCCATAATGGAAAAACCATGAATCATCACCCCTGCCTCGCATCACAGACAAAAATTTGCATTGAAAGTGATTAGAGGCATAAACACGGAAGTAAAACAACAACATATGTTTTCTAGAGAAAGCAAGCAAGGCTTTCTTAGAAGCACAGAATGCAGTAGCTATAAAGGAAATGATAAATATATCACACTTGATGAAAATTAAGAACCCTTCTTCATCACGGGACAGCTTAAGAGAATGGAAAGGCAAGGCACGGTCTGGAAGAAGCTGGTTGTAACACACAGAACTGGGTGCATCATGGCTATTCTTAACAGGCCCAAATTGGAAAAAAGCCAAATGTTCATCACCGGAAGAGAAAAATAAATTGCATCATATTCATACAGTGGAATAGTATGCATATAATGATTTTTAGTAAAAAAAAAAAAAAAAAAAAAAAAAAAAAAAGGACTATTGCTACATATGACCTGAGTGGATCTTGTGACAATGATGAATGAAAGAAGCTAGACACAAAAGAATACATAATTTCAGGGGTACCTGGGTGGCTCAGTCAGCTGAGCATCTAACCCTTGATTTGCAGCTCAGGTCATGATCTCACATGAGTTCGAGCCCTGCCTCGGGCTCTGCATTGAAAACACAAAGCCTGCTTGGGATTCTCTTTCTCTCTTCCTCTGTCTCTCTCTCTCATTCTCTTAAAATAAATAAATAAACATTAAAAAATACATGACTTCATTTAGGTGAGTTCAAGAACAGGCAAACGTACCTCTGATTGTACAAGTCAGAATAGTGTTACCGTCATACAGATATCCAAAGGAGGGGATAGGGGCATGCCACCTATCTTGGGGATAAGCATGAGAGAACTTGCTGGGGTCCTGGAAAACTTCCACATTTTCACCTAGGTGATGGTTACACAAATATATACATACGTAAAAATTCACCAAACTACGGGGCGCCTGGGTGGCGCAGTCGGTTAAGCGTCCGACTTCAGCCAGGTCACGATCTCGCGGTCCGTGGGTTCGAGCCCCGCGTCGGGCTCTGGGCTGATGGCTTGGAGCCTGGAGCCTGTTTCCGATTCTGTGTCTCCCTCTCTCTCTGCCCCTCCCCCGTTCATGCTCTGTCTCTCTCTGTCCCAAAAATAAATAAATGTTGAAAAAAAAAATTAAAAAAAAAAATTCACCAAACTATCTACGTAAGATTCATGTACTTTGTTTATATATAGGATACCTAAATTAAAAAAAAAAAAAAGGAGAGAAGGAGCTTCATGCCCCCAAAGCAACTTCCTTCTCATTGAAAAATGCTTCGGATTCAATGCAATATTTCCCTTGACATCAACTTGTATGGTTATCGCATCTGAGAAGAAAAAGGAGGAGGAGGAAGGAGAAGAGGAAGAAGGGAAGAAGGAGGAGGGGGAAGGAGAAAGAGGAAAAGGGAAGGAGAGAAAGAAAGAGAAGGTGAAGAAGGAGGAAGAGGAGGAAGAGAAAGAGGAAGAAGGAAGAAGGGAGAGAAGGAAGAGGAGGAGGAGGAGCAGGAGGAGAAGGCAGTTGCTGAGAGATTTGAAGGTTTTAAAGAACAAAGAATCCCATTGTCTCGTGAAAACATTTTCAGAGAGCTGAGGTCCTAGAAGCACTCCCAGGAGCGCAACATCTGTTCAGGGATCTCCCATACCTAGTGGTCTCCTATAAAAGCAAGTGTGGATGCCCTTATGAGCCCAAACGCACACAGGGGAGAGGTTGCACGTTTCCATCTAAAAATGCACATTTCTTTCCTGGATAATAGTCGTGTTACCTAACAGCCCCTGGGACTGTCACATAGAACTTAATAGGATATCACTGCCCACTAGCTACAGAAAAATCCACCTTTTTTTTTTTTTTTTTTTTTTTGTAAATAGAGAAGACCAGCCTTTTTCCTCTCCTTAAGAAAAATGTCTTGAAATCGCTTCTCCTTTATCAATGTGTGGGCAGTCCTGCATTCCTCCCAAACTCCTCCAAGATTTTCAGATGAAGTTGCCAGGACTGGTTCTGAATTCTTAGAAATTTAAAACAGAGACTGAAAATAATCTTTTTTGGTAGAAATACAAACAAATAGTTCCAGATGGAATCGCATGATGCTGGGGCTGGAGTTACAGGGATATATAGATGAGACAAAACAGGCAATGAGTTGAAAACTGTTGAAGCTGAGTAATGAGAACACGAGAGTTTATTATACAGTGTAGTCTACTCTTATTGTTTGAAATCATCTACCATAATAAAAAAAAAAGAACAGATTCTCTGCAGGTGAATTGATTTGGATGGATGGACATTTACATCTGATCACATGAATTAACAGGGAGATTCTGACTGCTGAAAGCCACTTGCCATTTCTCATCCACCTTTGAAAATGCAAGTGACATTTCCTGATTTGCACTCCGGGTCACTAATAATTTTCTACCATCCATGTGTCCTTCACTAACTGGAGTCTAAGCTTGGGGTTTAAAAGTTTGCAGTTTTCTTTTTTGATCATTCAGATATATTTGGTTTTTATCTGCTCTTTTTTATCTGGATTCTTTCATTCAGCATAATTATTTTAAGATGCATCCATACTTCTTTTTTGTTGTTGTTTGTTTACTTATTTTTGAGACAGAGGGAGACAGAGTGCAAGTGGGGGAGGGGCAGAGAGAGAGGGAGACACAGAACCTGAAACAGGCTCCAGGCTCTGAGCTGTCAGCAGAGAGCCCGATGCAGGGCTCGAACCCACAACCGTGAGATCATGACCTGAGCTGAAGTTGGACTCTTAACCGACTGACCCACCCAGGTGCCCCCTCCCCCTCCCCCCTTTTTTAAGATGCATCCATGCTTTTATGTGCAGCAACAGTCCATTCCTTTTTCCCGCTGAGTAGCATTCCGCTGGGTAAATACACCACAGCTTGTTTATCCATTGATGGACATTTGGGTTGCTTCTGGATTGGGGCAATTACAAATAAAGCTGCCACAAACATTTATATGTGGGCATATGCTCATTTCTCTTGGGTAAATACATAGGAGTGGAAGATTGGATCATATGGTAGGTGTATGTTTCACTTTTTAAAAAACTGACACATTGTTTTCTAAGTTGGTTGGGACATTTTACATTCCCAGTGTGTGAGTTCCAGTTCCTTCACATGATCGCCAACATTTGATATGATCAGCCTTTATAATGTTAGGTGTGCAGTGTTATCTCACTAGGGTTTTAATTAGCAGATCACTAATGATCTTGAGCTTCTTTTCATATGCTTATTTACCATCCATGTATCTTCTTTGCCGAAATATCAGTTCAAATCATTTTTACATTTTTAATTGGCTTGCTTGGTTTTCATTATTAAAATTTGAGAGTTCTTCACACATTCTGAATGCACATTCTTTATCAGATGCATCCTTTATTTTCTCCCAGTGTGTGGCTTGTCTTTTCATTCCCTTCGCAGTGTCTTTTAAGAGCAGAATTTTTTTCACTTCAAAGAAGTCCAAATCATTAATTTCTTCATTTATAGTCTGTGCTTTTGGTGTCTTATTTAAAAATCTTTACCCACACTTACAAAGGTTTTATTCTATGTTTTTCTTCTAGAAGTTGTATAGTTTTAGATTTTACATTTAGGTTTTGATCCACTTTGAGTTAATTTTTGTATATTGGGTAAGGCATTGATCAAAGTCATGCTATTGCATATAGATATCCAAATGTTTCAGCACTATTTGTTGTAAACATTATCCTTTCTCCACCCAATTGCCTTTGCATCTTTGTAAAAGTGCAGTTCATAAATGTGCGGTATTTTTCTGGACTCTGTGTTCTGTTCCATTGATCTGTTTGTCTATCTTGGTGCCAATACTCTACTGTCTTGACTACTATAGTTTTATAATAAATATTGGAATCAGTATTAGTTCTCCAACTTTGTTCTTTATGAAATTCATTTTGGCTATCCTAGGTTTTTTGTAGTTCCATATAAGTTTTATTTTTTTTATTTTTTTAATAAAATAAAACGTTTTATTTATTTTTTTAACGTTTATTTATTTTTGAGACAGAGATAGAGCATGAACAGGCGAGGGGCAGAGAGAGAGGGAGACACAGAATGTGAAACAGGCTCCAGGCTCTGAGCTGTCAGCACAGAGCCCGACGCGGGGCTCGAACTCACGGACTGTGAGATCATGACCTGAGCCGAAGTCGGACGCTTAACCAACCGAGCCACCCAGGTGCCCCTCCATATAAGTTTTAGAATTAACTTGTTCATTTCTCCACAAGAAAATTTGCTTGGATTTCAATAGGATCGCATTGAATCTATAGATCAATTTAGGAAGAAATGACATCTTAATAATACTGAGTCTTCCAGCTCATGAAAAACATATATCTGTCCATTTATTTAGGTCTTCTTTAATTTCTCTCAAAAGTGTTTGATACTTTCAACGTTTATTTATTTTTGGGACAGAGAGAGACAGAGCATGAACAGGGGAGGGTCAGAGAGAGAGGGAGACACAGAATCAGAAACAGGCTCCAGGCTCTGAGCCATCAGCCCAGAGCCTGACGCGGGGCTCGAACTCCCGGACCGCGAGATCGTGACCTGGCTGAAGTCGGACGCTTAACCGACTGCGCCACCCAGGCGCCCCGAAAGTGTTTGATACTTTCAGTGGATAAGTCTTGCATATCTTTTGTGAGATTCACCCTCTCAGTATTTAATATTTGTTGCTATGTTGTAATGTTTAAAAACAATTTCTACTTCAGATCACTGGTACCTAGTGTATAGAAATACAATGGATTTTTGTATATAGATCTTGTGTCCTGCAACATTGGTGCACTCACTCATTAGTTCCAGTGTCTTTTGTAAATTTCAAGGTACAAAGTTGAATAGAAGCGGTGAGAATAGACATTCTTGTTTTGTTCCTGATCTTAAGGGTGTAAGTATCAAGTTTTTCACCTTTTTAAAAAAAAGTTTTTAATGTTTATTTATTTTTGAGACAGAGAGAGACAGAGACAGATACAGAGCTTGAGTGGGGGAGGGGCTGAGAGAGAGGGAGACACAGAATCCGAAGCAGGTTCCAGGCTCCAAGCTGTCAGCACAGAGCCCCACGCGGGGCTCGAACCCACGAACTGTGAGATCATGACCTGAGCTGAAGTCGGTCGCTTAACTGACTGAGCCACCCGGGTGCCCCAACACCTTCTTATTTTTCTCCTTCATCACCCCAACTCCGTGGCCCTGATCAGGCTGGACATGCAGTAGGTGTTCAGTGTGTGATTGCTCTATGGCAGGAAAATGTATCGGAGTGTTCATTTCTCATATTCTTTTTGTGGCAGGAAACTCTCCCACGGAGGAAAAGGTCATTTTTCTCTCTTCTCTTGCCTCTCTTAACAGATAAGGGCAGACAGGATCTAGACTCCTTCGCCTCTGGAGGTATTGATAGATTTTGGGTTTTAGAGCCCAGAACAGAAGCTGCCAGGAATTTTAGTTTGGAGTCCCCAGAAGCAGACCCCAAGACGAAGATTTGCACACAATCTGGGAGATGATCCCAGGAGTCACATGTCGGGGAGCAGAGGGAAAGGGAGCCAAAGTGGGTATGTTAACGAATGGGTTACCACTTGGGGCACCTGGGCTCATCCTACTTGGACCTGTGGGAGATTGTGGGGAACACAGACATGCACTGTCTCACCCAGGGGCCCAGAGCCGGTGTATTTACCCATCAGGTGCTATTCATCACTGGTTGAAGTTGTTCCCGGGACATTAGCTTCTGGGTACTTCTGGCCCGCACCCTGGGCCAGGCACACCCCTGTGCCAAGCAGCTGGAGAAGTCCCCGGGCAGAGTGTTGGGGGCCTGCAGGAAGGTGCTGTTGGCTTCCCCAGAAAGGTGAGCTCTGGGGTTAGGGGCAGTGTACCTACAGTGACTGCTACATCTAAAACCTAGAAGATGGCCCCTCCTCACTGAGGGGTTAAGCTTGGTTCTGCCTGATGGAAAGGAATGGAGGCTAGAGCTTGAGGCTTTGGGTGACTTGCGGGGATGGAGGGGAGGAAGGTGAGTCCATGCAAGGTGAGAATGACACCTCACGTTCACAGCAGGGCCTCTGAGGGATGGCACACAGATGCTGGGTACTGGGCCCTCAGGGGTATGACTCTGGGGAACAACAGCGAACAAACGCTGTGCCCAAGCTGGAGGAGGAAGGAACACCACCCATTGTTTGTTTGTTTTTTAATGTTGTTTATTTTTTGAGAGACAGAGATAGCACATGAGCAGGGGAGGAACAAAGAGAGAGAGAGAAAGACAGGATCAAAGCAGGCTCCAGGCTCTGAGCTGTCAGCACAGACCCTGACACGGGCTCAAACCCCTAAACCATGAGATCATGACCTGAGCCACAGTTGGACGTTTAATCACCTGAGCCATCCAGGCGCCCTGGAACACCATCCATTATAAATGGGCAACATAGACCATGAGAATCTCAGCGGTGGCCGTAATGGCCTGAAGACCAGAGATGCTTCCTCACGTTTCCAGGACTGTGCAAGTTCCACTGGCTCCTTGGGTGACCCCGGGGAAGAGAGAGTGTCCCCAACAATGGGTGATGTTGGGCATCTCACTGCCCTGGTAAGTAGGGGCTGAGATGCAGATTGAACTTGATCAGGAGAGGAGAAGTAATGTGATGCTTCTTACTCTTGAGTGTTGTGGAGCAAATGCAAACCGATTTCAGTGGTTGTAGTGAATAAAGTTTTGAAATCAGAGGGGAAAGAAGCCTGAAACATGGAACCACAACCCCAAGGGCGAGCAATTAAAGTTAAATGCTGTGTGTCCAGCACATACACACAAAAAGAAGGGTCCCCTCTTCAGCAAGTGAAATAGCATCCTGGGGCCACAACACACAGCAAGGCGATTTTTAAGTGACAGAGACAAAAAAAAAAGCGCCTCTTCATCCTTAAAAACTCATGAAGCGTGTGTGAAGTCATGGAGAAGATGAAGAGTAGAACTTGGATCTTAGGACAAAGTCTAGACACCCGAGGGAACTTTAAAACACAGAGTAGGACATCCTGTTTCCCCAAAGGCAGCCTGTCACTTTGACAGATGGCACAGGCTGGAGATGGAGACAGGTTCAAGAAAGGCTGGAGGAACTCACAATTCACAAAGGCTGGCGTGTTCCTTGGGGAATGAAAGTGTAGGGTAACCGTGCGCGATTGAAGGACATTCCTGACCTTCACAAAACCACCACAGCCAGCAAAACCACATGGAAGCGGCCCTGGGTGCCAGTCTATAGGGATATCACTCTATATCCATGCTAAGATACCAATGGAATAAATTGAACACATGATACCGGGAACTCAGATGTCCACACTTGACCAAATGTACCGCGGTCCTGCTTTTGTAGAGGCACCCAGCACGCTGGAGGGGAAATTAAAAATACCCATAGATTGCATCCACCTGCTACGTGTGGAACAAATGTTGTTAAACTATCCAAGGGTCCCTGTGTACCAGCCTCTCTGAGACACGCACATGTCTCAGGCCAGCCCCATTCTAAAAATTCCAACCCCTGAATGGTGGCAGGATCTGTGTGGAAGCAGGGTCTGAAAGGCATCCATGCTCCCAGCGGGGCCACAGTGGTGGGGGGGATGGTGGTGCAGAAGAGAGCTCTAGAAGCAGGTGGGGTCTGGTCGGGGACGCTGGGAAATACAAGAAGTTCGGTGTGGGTGAAAGTACAAGTTGGAAGTTTCAGGATATGAAGTTAGAGATATAAAACAAAGGTCAGATCGCAGTGGGCCCTATCTGATGACACGATGCTTTCAATTAGGACACTTCTTAAAAATTAACTTTTTTTATTTTGAAGTAATTATAGATTTATATGCAGTTGTAAGAAATAACACAGGCAGGTCCTGTGTACCCTTTACACAGTTTTCCCCAGTGGTAATTTTTACACAACCGTCGTACAACATCACATACAGGATATTGACCTTGATACAGTGAAGCTCAGACCGTTCCCATCACCACAAGGACCCCCAATACTTCCCTTTTGTAGCTACATCTGATTCCTTTCCACATACTGTCTCTTTAACCTCTGCCAACCATTCATCTGTTGTCTATTTCTATAATTGTATCATTTTGAGAATGTTATATAAGTGGAGTCATACAGTGTGTAACCTTTGGAATTGGCTTTTTGCATTTAGCATCATTCTCTGGAGATTCATCCAGGTTGTCACATGGATCGGCCATTCACCGTTTTTTAAAAAAAACTTTTTTTTTTAGTTCTTATTTATTTTGAGAGAGAGAGAGAGCATGCAAGCAGGGGATGGGCAGAAAGAGAGAGACTCCCAAGCAGGCTCCACACTGTCAGCACAGAGTCCAACATGGGGCTCAATCTCATGAACCATGAGATCATGACCTGAGTCAAAATCAAGAGTCAGATGCTTAGCCGACTGAGCCACCTGGGATCTGTGACAGTTCACCCTTTTTTATTGCTGAGTAGTATTCCATGTTTATTTACCCACTCACCTGTTGATGAACATCTGGATTATTTCCAGGTTTTGACTATTATGACCACAGCTGCCATAAATATTAGTTTTAAGGTTTTTATGTGAAAATGAGTCTTTATTTCTCTGGAATATACACCTAGGGATGCAACTACCAAATCTTATGGAAGTTGCATGTCTAGTGTTTTGAGAAACTGCCGAAACTGTTTTCCAGAGTTCGAGGAACTGTGTTTTATTTTACATTCCCAACAGCAAATGAGCGATCTAGTCCTACGCCCTCACCAGCATGTGGTGTCGTCCTTATTTTTTTTATTATTGATAAAGAATTTACATACAGCATCATGTAAGTCTAATGTGTAAAACACATTGATTTGACACATTTATAGTGTCATATGATTGCCATGTAGTGTTAGCTAACGACTCTATCAGGTCACATCATTATCATTTCTTCCAGTAGTGGGAACAATTAAGATCTTGTCTGTTAGCAAATTTAATGTTTATGATATGGTTTTGTTGCCTGTAATCACTATTCTGTGTCTTAGAGCTCCAGAACTTATTTGTCTTCTAGCTGCATGTACCCGTAAACAATACGTCCCCAATCCCTCCATCGCAGCCCCTGGTAATCACCGTTCCGTTCTCTGCTTTTCCAAGTTTTTTTTAGATTCCACATATAAGTCATATCATGCGGTATTTGTCTTTTCTGTCTGACTTATCTCACTTAGCTCAGTATCCTCGAGGTCCATTCATCTTGTTGCAAATGGCAGGATTTCTCTTTTCCTCATGGTCGCATAGTATTCCAATTGTATATACAGACCACATCTTCTTTATCCATTCATCCATTAATGGATGTTGTTTCCAAATTGTGGCTATTGTGAATAATGCTACAATTAACATGGGAGTGCAGATATCTCTTTGATAACCTGTTTTCATTTCCTTTGAATAATTACCGAGAAATGGGTTTACTGGGTTGTATGGTATTTCTATTTTTAATTTTCTGAGGAACCTCCTACCGTTCTCCATAGCGACTGAGCCATCTTACAATGCCACTAACAGTGCACGAGAGTTCCCTTTTCTCCGAATCCTCGACAGTGGTATTGTCCCTCATTTTTATTTTAGCCACTCTGGTAGGTATGCAGTGCTATTTTATTGTGCTTTCAACTTGTACTTCCCTAATGGCTAATAATGTTGAACGCCTTCTCATGTGTTTGTTTGCCAATTACATATCTGCCTCAGTAAAATATCTGTGTATGTCTTTTGCTCACTTTCAACGGGATTGTGGTGGGTTTTTTAACTGTTAAGTTTTGAGGGTCTTTATACATTCCAAATACCAGTCCTTGGCTAGATACGTCATTTGCAAAGGTTTCTCTCACTCCGGAACTTGTGTTTTTATCCTATTGTGGATCATGCTTTTGGTGTCAAGTCTAAGAATTCTTTGCCTAGCCTTAGATCCACCCAAGACGCTCTTGAGAGCAAATAGGAATAATGGGAATAAACCACAACTGTGCGGGGAAATCAGAATGCATGGTGACACTATCTTCAAGGCACGCTAAATAGCCTGTGCTTAATTCTGTAGCTAACGGGACATAACAAGATAAGATTTAGGTAAATGGATTGGCAGCTCCAAACCTGAAGAGTCAGCCCCTTGAGGGGTGGGGAGAAGGGTTCTAAAACTCAAAGAACCACAGGATGACAGTTTGGGAAGAGGCCTCAGAAATCATTGATTCAACCTTCCCAATATACGGATCAGTACATTGGGGCATAGAGATGTGCCCCATCAGCAGATTCTCAATCACACATGATGAAGAACTTCTATGGATCGTTGAGAAATCTGTTGGAGCTTCATTACTTCAGTGCAAGATCAGGCACTGGGATCTTGTTAAAATACACATTTGGACTCAGTAGGTCTGGGGTAGGGCCCAAGAGTCTGCATTTTTAATAAGTTCTCAGGTGATGCCTTTGTTGCTTGTCCATGGATCACACAGAGAGGAGCAAAACTTAGAGAACATGAATAGCTCACAGGGGCACCTGGGTGGCTCAGTCAGTTGAGCGTCTGACTTTGGCTCGAGTCATGATCTCACGGCTAATGGGTTCAAGCCCTATGTTGGGCTCTATGTTGACAGCTCAGAGCCTGGAGCCTGCTTCGGATTCTGTGTCTCCCTCTCTCTGCCCTTCCCCAGGTCCCTCTCTCTCACTCTCCCTCTCTCTCTCTCTCTCAAAAAAAAAAAAAAATAGCTCACAGAATTTCCAGGGGAACCAGAAAACCAAGCAAGGTGGCTTCATGGTCAGATGGACTCACACTGGGGAACAGGCACAGGCACTGTGGGGGCCCTATTGGGAACAATGACACTGAGCCCCCCATTGCTGCCACCTTGGCTGAGTGGATTGCATGGGGGCCTGTTTCTTTACACCATGAACTTCAGATTCCACTTTGCCATGGAGCATCTGACTGGCAGAGTGGGGATCAAGCTGGTCCCTCACTTCAAAGGAAGCTGGGAAAGAGACCTCCCCTAGCTCTTGTAGCCAGGAAGCCCTGACCCACACAGTGGAGGATCGCCTAAACTCAGTTCAAAGGCACTAGGTGGCCGGAAAGAATGACATCCCCCTCTTGGGGACAAAGTGTACAATCCCCTAAAATCCAATAAGATGTAAAACACTGAAATTTCTGGGAGGAAGAACACATTAACTCAAAGGTGTGAGGACCAATAGTAATTATTTATTCCTCTATTAAACAAACATGTGGCGGGGCACCTGGGTGGTTCAGTCAGTTAAGTGTCCAACTTCAGCTCAGGTTATGGTCTTGCAGTTCATGAGTTCGAGCCCCACATCAGGCTCTGTGCTGATAGCTCAGAGCCCAGGGCCTACTTCGTATTCTGTGTCTCCCTCTCTCTTTGCCCTCCCCCACCCCCTGGCTTGCGCTCTGTCTCTCCCTCTCTCAAAATTAAATAAACATTTTAAAAAATTTTAAAAAGAGAAGCATGTGGATATTTACTGAGCGCCTACTAAGAGCAGATCACCGAAGGGGCAGTATTCTGTGTTCATATTACTATCTTGTTAGGAACTAGGCTCCAAATATCTCTCCACAGTTTTCTCAAGGTTTATGATTTTTCTCTGACCTGCAGAAATATGGGAGTGGTCTCTTTAGAAAAGAGAAGTTTCCCTAACATCCATGATCCCCTTGAACTTCTGTTCAAATGTCAATTCATTTGTGCCCAATTGTTAAACTCCATTTATTCATCTTATCAGCAGGCTTCTGGCACATTCTCTTTCATACAGAGGGTAGAATGTGCTATCTTTCTAAAACATTCCAAAGCATATTTGAATAAAATGGTGATCTTATAGAAATCAGAGAGGGACATGACACATCACAGATGGAAAGAGCCTCAAGATGTTCAATGCTTGCAAAGTAACAAACAATGGAAAGAATGAAAGATAGAAATGGGATTTGCTAACAGATGGTCAGTATGAAAATATGCAATCCTAATTCAGATATGCAGATCTGTAACTTTGTGAAGAAAACTGGAAATGGTAACTAAGAGGGTAAATATGTAAGATTTTTTCTTATTTAAATCTTATTAAAAGATAATTATCCAACCAACAACAACAATAACAACAAAACACAATGGTTTGTGGGGTTTATAATATGTGTATAAATAAAATATATGGCAACAAAACACAAAGACTAGAATGAGTAAAGTGAGAGCATAGGATTATAAGATTCTTATACAATATAAGTAGTAAAATATCACTTAGAGGTACAGCATAAGTTAAAAATGTATAAGCCTTAAAGCAACCACTAACATAACAAAATAAAAGGCTATAGTTTATAAGTCAAAAAAAAAGGAGATAAAATGAAGCATAAACAATACTCAAGTCATCCAAAAGAAAGCAGAAAAAGAAGAAAAATGGAGCAAAGAACAGATGGAACATGAACTCCCCTTAAACACACACACACACACACACACACACACACACACACTTTTGGTAGGCAGTATAATGTTTAAAGTTTGGCTTGCTTTTTTACCCACAGGGAAGAATCCAGGCATGGATGAATTCACTGATAAATTTTATGAAACATTAAAGAAATAAATAATACCAATTCTACACAAACTTTTCTAGAAAATTGAAAAGGAGGGAATCCTTTCCAGCTCATTCTATGAGGTCAGTATTATCCTGACACTAAAACCAGAGAAAAGACATTATGAGGAAAAAAAAAAAAGGTACAAACTATACCCCTCACAAAATGAATGCAAAAATTTTAAACAAAATGTTAGTAAATCAAATTCAAAAATAATTAAAAATGGATAATATATCACTGGTGAGTTTGTCCCAGGAATGCAAGGCTGGTTTAATATGTGTCAACTGATCGATACAGTTAACCATATTAATAAACTAAAAAAGAAAAACCATATAATCATCTCATTATAGGTGGAAAAACATTTGACAAAATTTAACATCCACTCCAGACAAAACTCACAGCAAATAGCAATTCTAGATGGAACTTTTTCAACTTATTAAAGAACATTTATGAAAAACCTATAGCTAACATCTTAGCTGAAGGTGAAAAACTTGGGGTGCCTGGGTGGCTCAGTCAGTTGGGCGTCCGACTTCGGCTCAGGTGATGATCTCACGGTTTGTGGGTTCGGGCCCCATGTTGGGCTCTGTGCTGACAGCTCAGAGACTGGAGCCCATTTCAGATTCTGTGTCTCCCTCTCTCTCCGTCTCTCTCTCTCTCTCTCTCTCTCTCTTAAAAATAAACATTAAGAAAAAAATTTTTTAATGACCCAGATCTCAGGAAAAGAAAACCAACATTCAGGGATTGGGAATGAACATTTGGGGAGAACCTAGTTTCTGTCATGTGTCTTATGCTCGCAGTCTCAAGCATTTATTGGGGAAGTTGAGGCTCAGAG
This sequence comes from Prionailurus viverrinus, assembly GCF_022837055.1. Lineage (NCBI taxonomy): Eukaryota > Metazoa > Chordata > Mammalia > Carnivora > Felidae > Prionailurus > Prionailurus viverrinus. The sequence continues at coordinate 36,518,274 of NC_062569.1, forward strand.
GAATGCAGGCACTTGCTCAAGCTGACAGTCACACGGTCCAACCTTGGGGTGACTAGACATTGGTCAGCTGCCCTGATATGGGGGATCTGGGCCATTAGGAGGGGACATTGCCAATGGCAGGCCCCACCTTGGACAGGACAACAGCAGGATTTCTCTGCCTTGACTGAGCTTTTTCAAACCATGCACCCCAGTGCCACATCCTCCTCCCAGGGAAAGTGTGGTGCAGGGAAGATGAAATGAACACTCATGAAATGCGTAAACGACAGCGTGGGTAACATCTTATTCATTGCCCACCTGAGTGATCCAGGGATTCCTAGGGGTCATACAGAGCAGAGAGAATTGGTGGGCACCCTCTCTGTATTTAAGTCAACAGGGTCAAAGTCACTGCAGTTAGGGACCCAAAGGCCTCCCATACCCATTATCGGTGGCCGTCACCTTATTCTGCTCTTCTCACCTGTAAGTTGCACGAGAGGGCCTGGCGTGGTTGAAAGGCCTCGCTGAGACAAAGCGCAGGCTGTGTTTGTTTGCACGGTGAGCACCATCTCAAAGACACAGTCTGTTTGGAGCTTGGTTTCCCTGGCTTTCCTCTTCTAAAGGCCAAGAGCTTGCAAACACTGCAATGTGAATGATGCATTAAAGTTTTATACACTAATATATATTTTACTGAACTTTTTAATAACCCGGGGAGAAATGGCTTTAAATAATTCAATATGGTGTTGGCCCCGAGCTGAACCATGCTACAAGTAACCATGTATAAAATATGACACTAATATAGCATACCTTAATATAATAAATGTTTATCTTGATAATAAGCCATTTGAATTCTAGTAATGTGGGAGTTACGGTTGCCATGGCATGGTCTTGTTAAGTTTTTAAATGAGACGTCAACAGCAACAGCCACATAAATGCATACGTTCACCTACTTGCTGTTTATAAACGAACCAACTGGACAGTGAATGGCTTATTCATCAATAAAAGTTTTAAATGCTATTTATGAAGCAATTGAATGACTGGAGGAAGTGTGTTGCCAGTAATGTATGTTCCTTCTCAGAGCCAGCCTTGGGATTTTACAGAAAGTCCGGCACGAGGCCCGAGGTCACCCTCCCCGCCCAACAAGAAGGCCATTGTCAAAAGAAGGTGCCACTGGCACATAGTAGGTGCTCCATAAATCCTTGTGGGACAGATCTTTCAATGGCTGCCTCAGGAAAAAGAATTCAAGAATCTGAGTGGTTTCCAAACCTGGCGTTGTATCAAAACCACCTGGACATTGCATTAAAAATACAGACTTGTGAGCCCCACCCAGACACAGAGTCAGAATCTCCAGATTTGCAGCCCACGAATCCCACCCTGAGTCTATGGTAAATTTGCCTTTCATTAAATTTCTACAAGATTTTTAGGCAGAGGATCTTAGAGTTGGAAGAACCCCTGGAGATGACCTAATTCAACCCTTAAAATCACATAGCAAGTTTGTGGGAAAGCTAGGACCCAAATCCAGTCTTCTGGCTCCCATGCCAAAGCTCTGAAATTCTTTCCAATAGGCCTGGCCTCCAAACTGGAGCACATCTCCACCAGTTGAATGAGTCAGAATGCTTTTAGTTACACGTGAAAGAAGCCTCATGCAAACCAGTTTAACCAAAAAATTACCTGGCTTCGGGTGCAGCTAGATCCAGGGACTTACATGGCCCATTGGGACTTTGCCTCTTTCCATGTTTCAGCTCTGCTTTCCTTTGGGTTGGCTCATTCCCAGGCAGCTTGACTAGGTGGCCTCAAAGCTTCCAGGCTGTCTCCCAGCAATTGAGCCATCCCAGCTGAAATAGGCCTTCTCTGTCCCTACAGCAGCAGCCGACCTCCCCAGGGTGATACTCATTGGCTCACCTTTGGCCACGTGTTCACTCCTGACGCAATCACCATGCTCAGAGGAATGTCACCTAACTTACAGGTCCACCCCTGTGACAGAGGGCACTGTGGAGGGAGAATAGGGGGATGGTTCCCTCAAGGGGAAACTGAGTCACTGGCACCAGAAAGGGATGGAGGCAGGGCAGGAAAACCAACAGAACAGATGTCTTCTCACTGAGACTGTACCGACAGAAAGCAAAGTCACAGGGAAACTCAGGCATCTCTCTGCAGCTTCTATTTTACTCACAGAAAGTAATTTCACATGCGATGTTACATTAAAACAAGCCCAGAAGTAGAGTCAAAATTCTCATGAATTTTTAAGATGAAACAGGTAATTTCAAAGAGCCCTCGAGCTCGTAAGCGGCTGAGGCTCACCCAGACTCCCAGGGGCCCCAGCAGGGAACTCAGTGGACACGCTCGCTGATGGAGTCTGGGAAGCTTGAACACAGGGTCTGGCCCTGAAATGATCCACAGGTTTGAATTATTCATTATTTGTTCTCGTGATGGATCTAATATCTCCCCTGCTCCCCACGCCAGCTAGAAGTCCCCAGTGGTCATGCCTGTCCCTTATCCCTCCTTGGCTATGGGGAGCAGATCTTCCTTTGGGTAGAAGGACCTGGAAGGCTCCACTCCCACCTCTGGCCTCAGGTACTTTGGCAACACTGGGTCCCATCAGAGGGCAGAAATGGCATAGTCAAGTGGCTCTGAGCCCAAGTAGAAGAGAGCTAGAGGCCAAAACAAGTTTAGCCTCGCCCTACCATGCAGGCTATGCAGTGCAACTCCTGATTCCTTTTCCCTAACCCTGGCAGTTGAGCTGGAGAACATGAGTGTGAGGCCATCCATTCATCCTGTTGAGTAGCAGACCCTGTTCCTGGGCACTGGGGTGTCAGAGATGAGTATGATAGTGTCTTTGCCCTAAAGGTACCCCTAGGCTGAGCAGAGAACAGTGCAGGTTCTCAACCATCAGGATCACCATGTATGGTTGTGCAAGTTGAGCACTGAACAAAGACCTCCAGCTGAGGGGTGAGTGGGGCTGAAGCCCGGTCAGCACTCTGCTTGCTTATCTGTGACCCCTGGCACAGGGCTATAAAGAGGCACAAAACCAGTATGTATGCTAGTGGCAAATAGGAGGGGTACCATGTTCCCAAGACCTGAGTCAGATCTGAGGAGGAAGCTGGGAAGCAGAATTGTGGGGGTCTGATGTGCTGGCCCCAAAACTGGGTCTCCAAACCCAGCAGCAGGGAGAGCAAGAGCAACTGTGTGTCAGTGACAAAAGTAAAAGCCGTAGTCAAAAAGACCCCGGAAGCTGAAAGAAACAATAAGGCAGAGGAAGCAGGCGGTGGGGGAAGGCTGGAGCAATCTGTCTGGGAGGGGCAGGTAAACTGCCCATGTGCTCTCTGACCTATGCCCTGGCCTTCGCCTGCCCTGCTCTGTGTTGCAGGGACTGCCTTCCCCGGGCCCCTTGCCCTCTGGCTGCTAGATGGTGTCCTGTGCTAACTGCCATTCGACCCAGACAGCATGCCCCTCCCTTCCTCTAGATTACTCTTCTCCACCAAGCCCAGATCCTTCAGAACTCAAAGCAGAGGTTGCCTCCTCTGGGGAAGCGGTTCGTTTTGCACAGAGGGGATGGCACGGCTCTCCTCTGGCTCCCATAGCCCCCCATGCTTCCCTGGAGCAACAGACATGCTGTATTGTTGTAAATCAACCGAGATGTATCAGTCCCGCCTCCACCCCCCCCCCCCCCCCCCCAACCAGGGCTCTGCACTCTCAGAGGGCAGAGTGTCATCTCCCGGTTTCTGCATCCCAGCATCTGGTACTGGTGCCGAACAGGAGGAACAAATAATGTCTGAGGCTCACTGTTTGTAAAAGGATTTGCATACCTTCTCATTGAATAATCAACCAACCTCTCATGGCAGAAACTGTCATTCTCATTCCACACATGAGGCTAAGTGACTTGCTCAAAGTCACCCTCTTAAACAGTGGTTCTTGAATCTAAGTCCCCTCTCACCCTGTCCTCAGCTCTTCCTAACTCCTGGACAGCTTCTCCTGCTTGAATATTTTTCTAAGACCTTTTAGAATAAGCAAAAACCCTCCCCAGATGGATAGCTTAATTGTTAACCTCAGTCTTGAGACCTAAGAGTTTTATGGAGTCAGATTGCCTGAGTTCAAATCCCAGGTCGGGTCCAGTAATCTTAAAACAAAATTTTTAAGTTTATGTGTTTATTTTGAGGGAGAGAGAGAGAGAGAATGGGGGAGGGGCAGAGAGAGAGGGCGGTGGGAGAGAGAGAATCCAAAGCAGGCTCCTCACTGTCAGTCCCCGATGTGGGGCTCAAACTCACGAACTGTGAGATCATGACCTGAGCCGAAACCAAGAGTCAGACGCTTAGTGGACTGAGCCACCCAGGCGCCGCCCCCCACCCCCCAGCCCCCAGTGATCTTAGGCAAGTTGCTTGATCTCTCTGAACTTCAGCCTCTTCATCTGTAAAATGGGTTCAGTAGGGTCCCTACTTTGTCAAGTTGTGTGAAAGTTGAATAAGACAAGACAGGCGAAGCCTTAGCACATAGCCTGGATCACAGGGAGGATTTTTAAAATGTCACCAAGTAGTAATAGGGTCAGTTGATTTAACAGATGGTGTATTCTAACTCCCTGCTTCTCAATGTTAATGTGCATGTGAATCACTTGGGAGCTTTCTTAACAATGCAGAATCTGTTTCGGGAAGTCTGGAGGGGAACCCACGATTCTGCATTTCCAGTAAGCTCCCTGGTGATGCCTGTGCTGCTGGCCCAAGGACCACACTTTGAGTAGCAAGGCTCTAGGTCAGGACGGAGCAGGACCTTGAGGGCTGGGGTTTGCCTGAGGAGTAGTGGTGTGTTATTTTGGAATGGGGGACCCTGCCGAAGGTGGGAGGAATCTGGGGACCTGTGTGGGGTTTGGGGTGGGCAGAAAGGGGAGTAGTAGAGGGGGCAAGAGGGGGCCCTGCAGACCAGTATCCTCAGCTCTCCAAATTGGGGCACAGGGGAGGAGAAAAGGATCGGGCTTCCCTTCCGGGGGGATCGGCCCTCCCCCTACAGATGACAGTCTTTGTGCTACATTGTGTCTGCCTGCCAACTGCTACCTCCATCTGTCCTCAGGGAGGAATGCTGAGACCGTGGAAGGGCCCAGGGCTGGGGACAGCTGGTCCAGCAGGCAAGTAGCTCTGGGTTCCTGTTCACTGAGCAAGAATGACCCTCCCCCTGGGTTCCCCCACCCTACCTCCCAGCTAGGGCTGTGCAGGACCTGTGGGACCCCTGGATTGCTGGGCTCCCACTGTCCGGGATGCCATCTGGCTCCTGCCCTGCCCCCCACAGACAGCACACATCTGCCATCCAGGGAAGCGTTCTCAATCCCCTTCTGACCTCGGCGGCCACCTTCTAGCTTTGGGACTCCGCCTGGTCACCCCTCTCAGACCTCACCTGATAAGATCCAACAGGGGAGAGAGGACAGGTTTTTTAGAGAGTCTGAATCACAACAGATTTCTAAGCAAAGCATGTCTGTCAATACGTTTTAAATTTCAAGAGCCACTACTGAAGGGACTGCTTTTAAATAGTTCCCCACCTCATGCACTTTAATCATGAAAAGGCTCCTTTTGCTGGTTTTAAGTTTTTAGCAGATGCACATAGTTGATAAAATGTCAAGGAGCACGGAAAAGCTTGGAAAGGGAGGCCCAGCCACCCTCGCCACCTGCTTCCAGTGGGGCCATTCTGAACCCTTCCAGGTACTTTTGCTGGGGGTTCGTTCCTTATCTCAAGACAATAGGATTTTCTTCTCTGCGTTGACTTGTGGACTTTGTTCTGCCAGAGTCCTCTCCCGTTTGCTCTCCAGTTTATTTACTCAGATGTGAGTGATATCTTGTTGTAAACATGGGACAAGGTGAGTCTAGAGTCCTCCTACTCGGCCATCTTTCCAAGCCTCTTTGAGACAATATGACTTTAACATGCTTTCTAGACTTATCAATTTTAATATTTTTTAATGTTTGTTCATTTTTGAGAGAGAGAGAGAGAGCAAGTAGGGGAGGGGCAGAGAGAGAGGGAGACACAGAATCCGAAGCAGGCTCCAGGCTCCAAGCTGTCAGCACAAAGCCCGACCCAGGGCTCGAACTCACAGACCACGAGATCATGACCTGAGCCTAATTCTGACGCTTAACCAACTGAGCCACCCAGGCACCCCTAGACTTAACAATTTTCGACATTATCTGTTAGCTTCCTGATTCACCCGAGGTTAAATAATCCGAGGCATTCCTCATTTGAACGCCTTTGTGCGTGTAAATACTACCTTTATATGTCTGCTCTTAGGCCCATCAGCCTTCCACAGTATATTTTGACTCTCCATAGGTCAAATGAAGACACTGATTTCTCGCTTTATTCCTTCCTATCAACCCTGGTCAGCTTTACTTTTTGCTTTCCTTCAAAGTTTATTTATCTGTTTTGAGAGAGGGAGAGTGTATATGCACAGGCTGGGGAGGGGCAGAGAGAGAGAATCCCAAGCAGGCTCCATGCTGTCAGCACAGAGCCCGACGCCGGGCGCAATCTCATGGACGCTGTGAGATCATGACCTGGGCAAAAATCAAGAGTCAGACTTTCAACTGATGGTGGCACCCAGGCACCCCTGGTCAGCTTTGCTTTATGTTTTCAAGACTGGGGTGCTATTACACAACTACAAATAAGGTTTCTGTTCTTTGTTTACAGGCTGAATCTAAAAATTGAAAATCAGGAAACAGTGTTTACATGATTATTACTAGGCAAATATTGATGGTGGCTCAGCCAATTACGGTAACAGACTATAAGCACACTGTCTTTCTTATAAGTTTTTTGTTTGTTCAGGAGTTTCTTTTCTATTTGCCTTTCATTTCTTCGTCCTATTTGCCTACATCATACCCTAGTTTTCTTTCAAACTTTCCATCACATCAGACATTCTAACAAGCAGAGAATTATACTAAAAATATTTAATCGCAAACCAACTTGATTTAATTCAATATATGGGGATGATTCATAGCAGAGAGCAATCAATGGACAAAGTGTGAGCCATCAAAGCACAGGGTAGGTACTGGGAGCCTTCTGCTGTGCTGAGCATGAACTCCTCAGCACCTAGACCACGGTGAGGTCCAGGGGACCCAGTAAGAGACCGGGCGGTGGAAGAAGGGTGGCTCGTGTCAGCCGCTATTTAACAAGCAATTCAGAAGTACTTCAGCTGGCACATCAGGCCTGCTAACAAGTCGTTTTCCTCTGAATCATTCAGCCATCAGCTTCATCTGAACTGACTGCTTTCTGGTCCTGCTGCCTATCAGCCATTCTGGACCTCCTTCCACCCTGCCGTGCTATGGGATCCCCTGTGTCCTAGATCCTGTGTGTTCTTCCTTGTGTTACCCCGTTGTGTTTTAGCCCCTCATTTTTCTAAATGTAATACCCAGTTTTGCCATTTAATATTAAATTCAGGGTATGCTATTAAACATATTTAACCACCGGGGCTCCTGGGTGGCTCAGTTGGTTGAGCATCTGACTTCGGCTCAGGTCATGATCTCGCGGTTTGTGGGTTCGAGCCCCGTGTCGGGCTCTGTGCTGACAGCTCAGAGCCTGGAGCCGGCTTCGGATTCTGTGTCTCCCTCTCTCTCTGACCCTCCCCCACTCACGCTCTGTCTCTCTCTCCTTCAAAAATAAATAAACATTAAAAAAACACATATTTAACCACCAACTCATTCAAAAATTCTAGTCACTTGACATCTTGTTACGAAGTGACACAAAGACTCTGATATTTGAAAATCTCACTTTTCTAAAATGAGCATCAGTGACATACTATAGTGGAAGTACCATATTTGCAATTGCTTGAAAGCCAGCAAAGGAGGGCGGGGCCCTCAGGAGTCCATTTGACCTGCTCTCAGGCGGCCTCAGGTGCCAGGAGCAATGCAGGACCGTCCAACACATCAGCTGTGTCATTAGCAATCTAGAGATAACTAATTATGTTCTTATTATTTAATTAAAACATTTTTAAGTTTACTTATTTATTTTGAGAGAGCACACACATGTGCGCAAGCAGGGGAGGGGCAGAGAGAGAGGGGAGAGAGAATCCAAGGCGGGCTCCCACCTGTCAGTATGGAGCCCCACGCGGGGTTCAAACCCACGAACTGTGAGATCATGACCTGAACTGAAACCCAGAGTCGGTTGCTTAACCAGCTGAGCCACCAAGGCACCCCTTATTTAATTAAAACTTAAATGAAAATGGAAGTTCTAAAACTGTCCTCCTCCATGCCAGTGGATTGTCTTGCACAAATCCTGAGGTACCCAGCTCTCACTTTGGGTGCCACTGCTTTATTCAACAAGTATTTGCTGAGTGTTTCTACCACTCCACTCTCCTGTTCTCAGAAAGCTCACTGTTTAGAAGGGAATATAGGTAAGAGAAGAGAACACTACAACCAGAGTGATAGGTGATGGGATAGAGGGAACACACATGACTGTGGGGCACTAAGGAGGGACTTCACCCAGAGGAAAGATCGTCTAAACAACTGCTTAGATGGATGTACAGGTAAGTGGGTGGATGGATGGCTGGAGGATGGATGGATGATGGTGGGTGGATGGATGAGGGGACGAATATGTGGGTTGAGAGGTGGGTGGATAGGTTGGTAGCTGGATGGATGGACAGATGGATGGATGGATAAGTGGATGAATGGGGGGATTGGTAGGAGGGTCCAGGAGTGGATATATGGGTGAAGTGACATCACAGAAGGCAGTGGGGAATGACAGCACAGTCCTGATTGGGGCAATCATCCTTTCCCTCAACTCTGCACATCTGAAAGATGGGGTAAATATCTGAGTCATCTCTGTTTTTCTGTGCCTGACAGAGGCCTAATACACAGTAGGTATTCAATAAATGTTTGTCAAGTATGTGAATCAATGAAAATTAATAATAAGCACCAGCCAGTTCAAAGAGGTCATGTAAGTCTCTTCCCCTTTCTGGGCCTCAGTTTTTCTGTGTAAAATACCTGCCACCCAAGCTTATAATGCCGTCAGTGCTGCAAAGGGAGACTGTGCTTGGGGACCTATTTTAGATATCACCATGTGACAGACCTCAGGTACCTGGCATCTTTAATTTACCACTTTAGTGTTCGCACTGTGCCACTTTATGTGCATGCATGATCGTATTCAACACTGGCATAGGTATTGTTATAATTATGTCCATGTAGCAGACAAGGCTGCTGAGGCTCAGAGAGGCTAAGAAACTTTGAAGTCGGTTTGATTGGGATTGCAACCTTGCAAACTTGGCAAGTCACTTCCCTTCTCAGAACCTCTCAAAGATGGAACAGTAAAATGAGATAAAGCATGTAAAGCATCTGCACACATGAGGTAATTAGTGGTGATTCTCTTTGTTGGTCAAGCCAGGTAGTTGCAGAGAGGGGATTCTGTTCATTCTATCAATCGTGCTGAGGACCTCAAGTTAACTAACAAAAAAGATTAGGGGTGCCTGGGTAGCTCAGTCGGTTGGGCGCCCGACTTCAGCTCAGGTCATGATCTCACGGTTCGTGAGTTCAAGTCCCGCGTCGGGCTCTGTGCTGACAGCTCAGAACCTGGAGCCTGCTTCGGATTCTGTGTCTCCCTCTCTCTCTGGCCTTCCTCTGCTCATGCTCTGTCTTTCCCTCTCTCAAAAATAAATAAACATTTAAAAAAAGAAAAAAAGATTAACGTCCTGCTTAGTGCTCCAGTATATGTAAGGAAGAGTCCAAGAACACATTTTGTAACTTGTATTGTGTAGCGTAACTAAAATAATCGTGGTGATGGGCATTAAGGAGGGCACTTGTTGGGATGAGCACTGGGTGTTATAAATAAGTGATGAATCACTAAATTCTACCCCTGAAACCATTATTATGTATATGTTAACTAACTTGGATTTAAATTAAAAAATAATCAGTGAACAGCTGTGGCCTTCCCCAGCCCCAAGGCAACGGGGTTCCCTAGCCATTCAGGGTTCTGCCGCCTCCTGTGTGGCCTTAGGTGTCATTTCTTTCCCCCGCCTGTCCCCTGGTGGTAAAAATGGGCACCACAGGCTCAGCTTCCAGCCAATATTCCATCCAGAGTAGCCCGGCTCGCCGCTGTCTCGCTACGCCATCTAGTGACTGTTGTTAACACTGCAGAACAAGAAAGGGATTCTAGGAGTTGGACCTCACTCCCCTGCGCCAACACCCACTTCGCGATCTTGAGCATATGTCTTAACTTCCCTGAATGTTAGTCTCCACATTGGTAAAATGAGTAATGCACCTACCTCAAAGAGTTTTTGTGATAAATAAGATAATTGGGGTAAAACACCTAGCCAGAAACAATGATCCATGGAAATTTAGCCCCTCTCAATAAAATGAAAAATTAAATTGCACGATTAGATTCTTACAAGCTGGATCATTGGTTTTGTAAAAGAATAAAGGGTCATAAAGCAGGTCAGTTTCGAAGGCATGGAGGAAAGGGCAAAGGGAATTGTTAGGACGATGTGGGACGTAGGCCACGACCCAGGAGTGTAGATGTGGAGTCAAGTGGACATTCAAGAGCCAGTGGATGACTTTGAGAAGCAACCTATGCTTGTGTCCTTAGGATGCAGATATGTGAAGGTCACAGGACACAGCAGAGCAGAAGTCATGAACAACAGCAAATTTTCTAGTGGGGCCAGGCCAGTCAAGGAGGGCTCCCTGGAGGAGAGGATATTTAGTTAGGGTAGGATCTGGAGAATGAGGAAGGGCTCAGGGATGGGCTGGTGGTTCTAGACCAGGGAAGGGGAGAAAGGAGAGGTGTGAGCAAAGGGTCCAGGGGCTTGGTGAAAGAGACCAGCCAGAGAGAAGCAGGAGCAGGAAGTCAGACTAGACCACTCTAGGGCCAGGAGCTTCACCTGGACCCTCTGGAATGGGAGGAGCCCACAAAAATATTCAAAGACAGACTGACGTAAGGCAGATGCTGCGTACAAACTTGACATCTCCGTGCAAGGTGAATGGCAAGAACAATTAGATTGGTCGAATGCACAAAGAATTCAAAGCAACAATCCCTGAAACCGGTATTAGGTGGGACCAGCACTTTTCAGCAGGCTCTGCTGGCCCTACTGCTGGGTAGGATTGTTTCATACTCAGCCAGAGCCCTCCTCAGGCTGCAGCTGCCTCCTCAGAGCTTATCAAGCGGCCCATCCTCCCTGCCGTATTAGGAGAAGCGGCAGCTCCTATCAGCCAGAGGCGGCCAGACAATGTAGGGCCAATCCTACACCCACTGAGCATCAGAATTACCCGGAGACCAGGGGCGCTTGTGAGAAACCAAATTCCCCAGCTCCAGCCCAGAACGGCTCAGGCAGAATCTCTGGGGTTTGGTCCTAGAATCAGAATTTTTAACAGCTCAGCAAGTGTTGGAGATATGTCTCCAGGCTTAGGGGTACTGGTGAGGAGAAAGAGCAGGGATTTGGAGTCAGACAGACCCAGGGCAAATCCCAGGCCCATTCCTTTGCAGGGAAAAACTTCTTTACCAAAAAACTACTTTAAATATAAAGACATCAATAGATTAAAGGAAAAAGGATAGGAAAGGATGTACCATACTAACCAAAAGAAAGCTGGAGTGGTTGTGTTAATATCAGATGAAGTAGATTTCATATCAAAGAATATTTGAAGGGATAGAGAAAGTGTTTTCATAATAATAAAGGGACAATCTATCAAGTACCCATAACAATCCAAAACATGTATGCATCTAATAACAGCTTAAAAATACACGAAGTAAAAATTAATAGAAGTGAAAGGAGAAAGAAACAAGCATGTAATTATGGTAGATGCAACCTCTCATTCAATAAGTGATAGAACAGGGGCACCTGGATGGCTCAGTCGGTTAAGTGTCCAACTTTGGCTCAGGTCATGATCTCATGGTTTGTGTGTTCGAGCCCCGTGTTGGGCTCTGTGCTGACAGGTCAGAGCCTGGACCCTGCTTTAGATACTGTGTCTCCCTCTCTCTCTCTCTGCCCCACCCCTGCTCATGCTCTCTCTCTCTCAAAAATAAATAAAACATAAAAAAAAAAGAGACATATCAGGGTTCGTTTCAGCTCTCAGACCCAACGGATTCGACAGGGGCTTAAACCCACAGCCATGTTCTGTTTTATGTTTTTCTTCCCCCAAAAGAAGTCCAGGTGGACACTCCGGGCAGGTGTTGAGGTTCTAGCAAGCTCTCCAGCACCCAGATCGCCCCCATCTTTTGGCTCCACTGCACGTGAGTACCATCGTTACAATTGCCTCAAGATCCAAGGTGGCAGTGGAGTTAGTCATTACATCTCCTTCCAGCTGGTGGAGAGGAAGAAGGGGGAAAAGGAAGACTGGATGTGAGTTAAGCGAGTCTCTTTTAAGTAGCCTTCTCAGAATTTCTCCATCATCTGTTCACATCTACTGGCCAGAACCAAGTTACATGGCCACAACCACTTCCAAGAGAACCTGGGAGATACCTTCCTTATTGTGAACAGCCATGTACCCAGCTAAATACCAGGGATCTGTTACTACCTAAAAGGGGAGAGGATAGACTGCCCAGAACTTTCCAGGGAGAGGTGTGGCTTATGAAAAGATGGTTATTCACTGCAGCCTTACTCAGGAGAGTACACAGAGTGACAAGGTGCCTGATGTCAGTCCTGCAGAACTACCACTTCAGGGACCTTCTGAGGAGCCTGCAGGAGAGCCTGAGGGAGGAAGAGCTGGAGCCCAACTGGGAGGAAACTTCGCAGAGCTAGCGAGCCAGAGGAGCTGGGGCGGGAGAGGAAGGGCATGTTCACAGCTTGAAAAGCAACGCAGACCTATAGAAGCATGGGTTTCCGAGCAGCTGCAGGATTTCACTCCAGAGAGGTCACCCGAGCTGGAAACGGAGCAGGTCTCAGGGTGGGTGGCATCGGAGGAAGCCAGCTGGAAGAGTCGGAACAGAGAATGCCTCCACCATGAGCAGGGATGACTTCTCCAGATCCCGGAGGAGAACAAGAGGAGAAAGGTAGGGCAGCGGTTGGAGATGGAAGAAGAGATTGAAAGAGGAGGTTTTTCCTTCCCCAAAGGACTGAAAGAGAATTAGGAGTATTTAAATGCAGATGGGAAAATGGGGCACCTGGATGGCTCAGTGGGTTAAGCGTCAGGCTCTTGATTTCCGCACAGATCATGATCTCACGGTTTGTGAGATAGAGCCCCACATCAGGCTCTGTGCTGACAGCACGGGGATCCTCCTCCTCTTTCTTCCCCAGCCCCCATCTCTCTCAAAAAAAAAAAATAAATAAACATTTAAAAAATAATAATAAATGTAGATGGGAAGAAGCCAGTGGAGAAAACAGTTAAATAAAACCTGGAGAAGAGGAGAAAAGTTGAAGTCTGGAATTCTCCCCTCCTGTCTTGCCCGCAGAATTCCAGACTCAAGTGACTTGCTTCTAGGAAGGAGGGCACCTCTCCACTGGGGACTGGGGGGCAGGGGCAAGAGGACAGACCTGGGCAGGGGGACACAGGACACAGATGTTACAGAGAAAAGCTGACTGTGATTCCTTTCCCACCACCACACTCTCAGATAAGAGGGTCAGAGAGGAAAGTGATTTCTCTACTCCCCTCTTCCTGGCAGAGACTGGTGGATAAGAGGTTAATGGAGACTTTAGAGGCTCCTGGGATGTGCCCATTGTTTTGCTGACTATATCAATGGATGTAAAGGGAGGCCTGGGACAATCTAGGTGCAGAGGCAAGAATGGGCTACATTGCTTTGAACCAGAGGTGTGGGGGTTGTGGTTGCTGGACTGTGAATAAAGACAAATGGGGCAAGGAAGAGGTGGGGTCCAACTGGCAAAAGCAGCTGAGGGAATTTTTAAGAACAGGAAATTCTAATGTTTGGTTTTAGGCTGTTTGCGTTTCTGTGCTGTAAATTCCACTGGTCTCCAAAATGATCGGTAAAATCTGCCGTGCCTGCAAATGCTTTGTCTGAGTGGTGAGGGAACCCCCTGGGATCTGGATCTCCCTTGGACTCCTGAGGAGGTTCTGGCAGGATGCTGAAAGAGCCCCCTCTGAGAAGCGGGGGCGAAGTCACCTGCTGAGAGTGTGAGTGGGGCCGGGCTGGAGCCCGTGGAGGCATTTGCAAAGAGCTGCTGTGGCACCTTGGGGAAAGAACTCCTGGTGGCATTGAGGACCCAGCTGAGTTGAAGTCACAAGGTTATATTCTCCCAGCCTGAGACCAACAGCTCTAGGCCACGTGGAAGTGGCACAAAGGGGCAGACAATTGGGTTTCTTAGGAACTGGGGACCTTGGGGGATGGATAGGACAGCTTGACAGAGGGGCAGAGAGTTTGAAGTTACCACAAGAGGTAGAAAGCTTGGCCTGAAGAGCGGTGGAGCCTGGAGGGGTTGACAGGGAGAAGCTCAAGTCACATCAAAGTCTTCCAGATCTCACTGAGGAGAGCCAGAGGGACAGGGACTGTGTGTACCCTGGGCAACATGTGGACTTAAGATGCTCATGGTCAGGGGCCCGTGGCTCTGTGATGGAGAGGTCTGGAGTATAGTCATGGGAACCAGTGGCTCAGGGAGAAGAGGGGTGAAGATTCTGGGAAACATGGCTGTCTAGGATCCGAGAGGCTAGGGCACCTGACAGGTCATCCGTGTAGGCACTGGAGTACCCCGGGTGAGGAGGAAGGCAGTGAGAGGGAGGTGCCTGGCAGGGTAAGTCAGCCCCCAGCAGGGGAAGAGGGCTGCATGGTTATATGGCAGAACCCCCAAGGGAGTGGAGGATTTCTTGCGGCAGGGGTGGGGGGCAGGGGGCAGGGGGGCGGTGGCTTAGTAAGGGCATGGAGAATAGGGAGGCCTGGGGTATCAGGCACAAAGGAGAATGCATCAACGGCATTGAGGGTTTCTGCAGGGGAGCAGTGTCCTGGGGGCCAAACGGTGAAGGCAGATGGTGCAGGAGGTCTTTGGTAAGAGGGTTAAGGACAAAGGGTTTCTTTTCCCCATGAAACAAGAGCAAGCAAGGGCTCATTTTGAGGGACAGGGTACTCCTCACTGCCATGTAACTGCCTGGCTGCGCGGTCCCTCTCTTAAGGCAGACATAGCTAGGGGTCGTTACATGGAAGGGTCGTCCCCTTCCATGGGGGACCCTGAAGGGGCCTCCAAACCCTCAACATCGCTTTCCTGGGGAAGTCGCCACCAATGGATTAGGTCAGGGGTTGACAAATTACAGTCCAGCAGGCTAAATGTGACTTGCCACCTGTTTTTTGTAAATGAGGTTTTATTAAAACACAACCAGCCCATTCATTTATGTAGTGTATTGTATGTATGTAATGTATTATCTGTAACTGCTTTCATGCTACGAGGGCAGAAATGGTACAGATATGATACAGCCCAGAAAGCCTAAGATATTTACTATCGGGTCCCTTAAAAAATGTAGCTCAATTAGAATCTAGGTGAGACATTAAATGCACTTGTTCTCCCTGGATCTTGCTTTCCCTGATCAAGACTAACTGCATTCCTTAAATGAAAAAAAAAAATTCCTATTTTTTTTCTTTGTCAATATTCCTGTCTTGTAATAAATTGCAAAACAGCATGCTACTTTTCAAAGTTGAGCAAATGAATTTTTACATATTAATATATTCATGTAGCCACCACCCAGATCGTGATAAATTATATACCCAGCCCCCAGGAGGTCCCTTTGTGCCCCTTCTTAGTCAATATCTCCACCTCTGTTGTGATCTCTATCACTGTTAGTTCTGCCTGTTCAAGTTCATATGAACAAAACGATACAGCAGGTAGCCTTTTGTGCCTGACTTCTTTAATTCAATATGTGTCTGTGAGATTCATCCCCATTGCTGCATATATCCATACTTTATTCCTCTTTACTGCTGTGTGGTATGCCATTGCCTGGCCATCCACAGGCTTGTGGGGTTTTTTTTTTAATTCATTCTTCTATTGATGCACAATTATTGTTTTCTTTTAGTTTGGGGCTACCATGGAAAAGGTTGTGATGAACAATCATATATGTGTCTTTTGTCAGATGTATGTTCATTTCACTTGAGTATATGCCTAGAAATGGAATTTCTGGATCATGGAGTGGGTGTTCATCTTTAGTAAATATTCCAGACAGTTTTCCAAAATTGAATCAGCTTATACCGATCTGTAGACTGCATTTAAATGGAATGAGAGCCTTAGCTACAGGAGTGATGGCTCCTAAGAGCAAACTGTCTGGTGTTAGCGAAGAAATAAGGGAAATACCAGAACAAAATTTCCTGGAAATCACAGCAAGAAGGTTTGTGGTGCTCAACTGGTGCAGATATGGATCAGCGGGATGTTATTTTTTTTTAAGTTATTTTTTTTAATTTCATTTTTTAAAAATTTACATCCAAATTAGTTAGCATATAGTGCAACAATGATTTCAGGAGTAGATTCCTTAGTGCCCCGTACCCATTTAGCCCATCCCCCCTCCCACAACTCCTCCAGCAACCCTCAGTTTGTTCTCCATATTTATGAGTCTCTTATGTTTTGTCCCCTTTCCTGTTTTTATATTATTTTTGCTTCCCTTCCCTATGTTCACCCGTTTTGTATCTTAAAGTCCTCATATGAGTGGAGTCATATGATTTTTGTCTTTCTTTGACTGACTCATCTCACTTAGGGTAATACCCTCCAGTTCCATCCACGTAGTTGCAAATGGCAAGATTTCATTCTTTTTGATTGCCGAGTAATACTCCATTGCGTGTATGTGTGTGTGTGTGTGTGTGTGTGTGTGTGCATGTGTGTGTGTATACCACCTCTTCTTTATCCATTCATCCATCAATGAACATTTGGGCTCTTTCCATACTTTGGCTATTGTGGATGGTGCTGCTATAAACATTGGGGTGCATGTGTCCCTTCGAAACAGTACACCTGTATCCCTTGGATAAATGCCTAGTAGTGCAATTGCTGGGTCATAGGGTAGTTCTATTTTTAGTTTTTTAAGGAACCTCCCTACTGTTTTCCAGAGTGGCTGCACCAGCTTGCATTGCCACCAACAATGCCAAAGAGATCCTCTTTCTCTGCATCCTTGCCAACATCTGTTGTTGTCTGAGTTGTTAATGTTAGCCATTCTGACAGGTGTAAGGTGGGATCTCATGGTGGTTTGGATTTGTATTTCCCTGATGATGGATGATGTTGAGCATTTTTTCATGTGTCAGTTGGCCATCTGGATGTCTTCTCTGGAGAAATGTCTATTCATGTCTTTTGCCCATTTCTTCACTGGATTATTTGGGTTTTTTGGTGTTGAATTTGATAAGTTCTTTATAGATTTTTGGAGACTCACCCTTTATCTAATATGTCGTTTGCAAATGTCTTCTCCTATTTTGTCAGTTGCCTTTTAGTTTTGCTGGTTGTTTTCTTGGCTGTGCAGAAGCTTTTTATTTTTATGAGGTCCCAGTAGTTCATTTTTACTTTTGTTTCCCTTGCCTCCGGAGACGTATTGAGTAAGAAGTTGCTGTGGCCAAGATCAAAGAGGTTTTTGCCTGCTTTTTGCCAGGATTTTGATGGCTTCCTGTCTTACATTGAGGTCTTTCGTCCGTTTTGAGTTTACTTTTGTGTATGGTATAAGAAAGTTGTCCAGGTTCATTCTTCTGCTTGTCGCTGTCCAGTTTTCCCAGCACCACTTGCTGAAGAGACGGTCTTTATTCCATTGGATATTCTTTCCTGCTCTGTCAAAGATTAGTTGGCCATAGGTTTGTGGGTCCATTTCTGGGTTCTCTATTCTGTTCCATTGATCTGAGTGTCTGTTCTTGTGCCAGTACCATACTGTCTTGATGATTACAGCTTTGTAGTATAGCTTGAAGTCTGGGATTGTGATGTCTCCTGCTTTGGTTTTCTTTTTCAAGATTGCTTTGGCTATTCGGGGTCTTTTGTGGTTCCATAAAAATTTTAGGATTATTTGTTCTAGCTCTGTGAAGAATGATAGTGTTATTCTGATAGGGATTGCATTGAATATGTAGATTGCTTTGGGTAGTATCGACATTTTAACAATATGTGTTCTCCCTATGCAGGAGCCTGGAATCTTTTTCCATTTTTTTGTGTCTTCTTCAATTTCTTTCATAAGCTTTCTATAGTTTTCAGTGTATAGATTTTTCACCTCTTTGGTTAGATTTATTCCTAAGTATTTTATGGTTTTTGGTGCAATTGTAAATGGGATCGATTCCCTGATTTCTCTGTCACTTCATTGTTGGTGTATATGAATGCAACCAATTTCTGTGCATTGATTTTATATCCTGCAGCTTTGCTGAATTCATTAATCAGTTCTAGCAGTTTTTTGGTGGAATCTTTTCGGTTTTCCATTAGAGTATCATGTCATCGGCAAAGAGTGAAAGTTTGACCTCCTCCTGGACAATTTGGATGCCTTTTATTTCTTTGTGTTGTCTGATTGCAGAGGCAAAGACTTCCAATACTATGTTGAATAACAGTGGTGAGAGTGGACATCCTTGTCTCGTTCCTGACCTTAGGGGGAAAGCTCTCAGCTTTTCCGTGTTGAGGATGATATTAGCATTGGGTCATTCATATATGGCTTTTATGATCTCGATGTATGACCCTTCTATCCCTACTTTCTTGAGGGTTTTTATCAAGAAAGGATGCTGTATTTTGTTAAATTCTTTCTCTGCATCTATTGAGAGGATCATATGGTTCTTGTCCTTTCTTTTATTGATGTGGTGAGTCACGTTAATTGTTTTGTGGATACTGAGCCAGTCCTGCATCCCAGGTATAAATCCCACTTGGTTGTGGCGAATAATTTTTTTAATGTATTGTTGGAGCCAGCTGGCTAATATCTTGTTGGGGATTTTTGCATCCATGTTCATCAGGGAAATTGGTCTATAGTACTCCTTTGTAGTGGGGTCTCTGTCTGGTTTTGGAATCCAGGTAATGCTGGCCTCATAGAAAGAGTTTAGAAGTTTTCCTTCCATTCCTATTTTTTGGAACAGCTTCAAGAGAATAGGTGTTAACTCTTCCTTAAATGTTTGGTAGAACTCCTGTGGAAAGCCATCTGGCCCTGGACTCTTGTTTTTTGGGAGATTTTTGATTACTGATTCAATTTCCTTACTGGTTCTGGGTCTGTTCAAATTTTCTATTTCTTCCTGTTTCAGTTTTGGTAGTGTATATGTTTCTAGGAATTTGTCCATTTCTTCCAGATTACCCATTTTATTGGCATATAATTGCTCATAATATTCTCTTATTGTTTTTATTTCTGCTGTGTTGGTTGTGATCTCTTCTCTTGCATTCTTGATTTTATTTATTTGGGTCCTTTCCCTTTTCTTTTTGAGCAAACTGGCTAGTGGTTTATCAATTTTGTTAATTCTTTCAAAGAACCAACTTCTGGTTTCATTGATCTGTTTTACTGTTTTTTTGGTTTTGATAGCATTAATTTCTGCTCTAATCTTGATCATTTCCTGTCTTCTGCTGGTTTGGGGTTTTATTTGCTGTTCTTTTTCCAGCTCTTTAAGGCGTAATGTTAGTTTGTGTATCTGAGGCCATTCTTCCTTCTTTAGGAAGGCCTGGATTGCTATATACTTTCCTCTTATGACCGCCTTTGCTGCGTCCCAGAGGTTTTGGGTTGTGGTGTTATCATTTTCATTGACTTCCATATACTTTTTAATTTCATCTTTAACTGCTTGGTTAGCCCATTCATTCTTTAGTAGGATGTTCTTCAGTCTCCAAGTATTTGTTACCTTCCTTTCCAAATTTTTTCTTGTGGTTGATTTCGAGTTTCATAACACTGTGGTCTGAAAATAGTTTATTTATTTATTGTGAGAGGGGGCAGAGAGACAGAGAGAGGAGAAAATCCCAAGCAGGCTCCACACTGTCAGAACAGAGCCTGACATGGGGCTTGATTTCATGAACCATGAGATCATGACCTGAGCCAAAATCAAGAGTCAGATGCTCAACTGACTGAGCTACCCAGGCACCCCTAGATGTCATTAATGCCACACAAAATGGAGGATGCCTCCCTGGGCTACCAGAACTGGGAGAATGCAGGCTTGGGCTGAGGCCTCACAGGCCACTCAGAATGATGTCTGCCAATGTTTGGCTTATGCTAACCACACTCATAGGAGATTGATGTACCCCCTTCTCCAAGAAGGAGGTGTATTCACAGCACTGAGACCCTAATCTGGAGTCAGGAAAGTTCTGAATGTGTCAATGTGCTAAGATGGTAAAGTATTAGTCCTTCAGCTGCTTAGGAACTGTGAGCCCTGAACCAGAATGTCCTAAAACAATCTCTTACTCCAGGGCTGAGGTTCCTCTCTGGTGGCAGGACTCCCCCGAACCTCTTTATCCAGGGTCTCTCCTTTTTGGACAGTAACCTAGTTTTCTCTCTGAACCCCAGGTTTTCTCTGCTGCATGATTCTTGAGGTGGGTTCATGCCCCTGAATTAGCTGTAGTCTCTCTGTGCTACTCTGCCTATCCCAAGAGACATTCCCTGCAGATTCATCAGATCTTACAATTCCAAGGCCTTGCTATCGTATTTGCCTTAAAATTTGGTTTAGGAGAGACTCAGTTTCTATGTCCTTTGGGACATATGAATCTATCAGGAAAATAGACACAAAAGTCAAGAGCTTAGGAGATCTTGTTGGACTGGATTCAGACTTGATAAAAGAAGTAGATGAGCTCATTGAGGTACGTAAAGTAGAAGGCTTAGAAGTTAACCTCAGGGAACACATCAAAATTTTAGGGCAGATGGAGCAGAGTACCAAGATCTAGAAAGAAACACATATTTTTTGAAAATAAGAACATAATCCTGCCAGCATGCAATACTGTTCAACAGATTGGAATATTTGTTTCAGAAGGCTTTGTGCTATAAGTATTGATACCTGTAAGAACTTCCCCAGGAATTAAGCCCCAGAAGGACTTTGGAGTAGATTCTGAGATCTCTGACTACCTACTCTGACCACATCCGTCTCAGAGAGTTCTTTGAGGGTATCTCTTGGATTCTGCCTCTGCAAGCTGGGGAGCCACATTTACCTGGACATCCCCTAGCCAGTGTGAGATGTGTGACTGCAGAAATGAGAGCTCAAGGGTAGTGGAGGAGATGGTGCTTTGGGATCATATCCAACTTTGTGTGGAGAACAAAGTTTAGGCTAGATGAGGACAGTGGCCAAGTCTGCCTCATCTCCACTTTTCTATTACAATGTTTGGCTCTGTCGGGTACTCAATACATATTTGTTGAATATATGTATGGATAAATAGATAAATGAATGGGTGCGTGAATTAGTGGATGAATGGATGGGAGGATGGATGGATGGATGGATGGATAGTGGGTGGATGGAGGGTAGGGTGAGGTTTCAGTCAATATTGGTTTTCCAATATCATTAGGTTTGCTGCCCTCCCCCTTTCCCACGGCCCAAGCCAGCAGGACTCCTCTGAAAAAATATGGAGGTCCTTTACTTAATCTTTCAAACTTCAGGGATAATCATACAGATTTCTCTTTCAACCCTGAGGTTTATGTTTACTTAACAAAAATATTGTACATGTGGACTCAAACCTTACCAGAAAATAAGATCGAGGGATTGATATATGTGGATTTATAAAACTCCTAATATATTTAAGTAACCTTTACAAAAACACAATAGAGTATCACTCAAAACAACAACTACTACTACCATCTTAATGGCATTTAAAATATTTTTTTATTTAAAAAAGTTTTTTTAATGTTTATTTATTAAAAAAAATTTTTTTTAATATTTATTCATCTTTGAGAGACAGAGAGAGACAGAGCATAAGCAGGGAAGGGGCAGAGAGAGGGAGACACAGAATCCAAAGCAGGCTCCAGGCTCTGAGCTGTCAGCACAGAGCCCAATGCGCGGCTTGAACTCACAAACTGCGAGATCATGACCTGAGCCAACATCGGATGCTCAACCAACTGAGCCACCCAGGCGCCCCAATGTTTATTTATTTTTTAGAGAGAGAGAGAAAGAGCGAGTGGGGGAGGAGCAAAGAGAGAGAGAGACACAGAATCTGAAGCAGGCTCCAGCTCTGAGCTGTCAGCACAGAGCCTGACACGAGGCTTGAACTCATGAACTGCAAGATCATGACCTGAGCTAAAGTTGGATGCTTAACTGACTGAGCCCCCCAGGTGCCCCTAAAACATTTTAGATTGGCAATAATGTGCCATATATAATTAATTCACAAAAAATATTTTCAGGATCTTCCTTCTCTAAAATTTCAAAAAAAAAAAAAGTGGAGATGGGAGGATTCCTATACATCCACTTGCCTTGCTGCAAATACTGTGCATCTAAAAGCACTATTTTTTATCTCCATGCAAATATTCAAAGCCTTTCTGACATTATGATATGGGTCCCTAAATCATAACTGGAGTGACTCACTGTTCGTTCTGCCTCCATTGTAATGGTTCCTGATTGTGAAAAAAGGACTCAGATGTCCAGCCACGTAGTTCAGCATTTTGAACTAGAGGGATGCAAAACTGAGGAGGAATTTCTGTACCTACCCCATCTACTTTACAAGGTTTCTAGAAGAATCCCCAAAGAAAAATAGATGAGAGGCCCTTTGTGACTCTCCAGGCTCTGTGTAGCTTCATGCAATTCGTGTTGTATGTATTAGAAGAGAATCAACCTTCCACAGAGACTCTTACAGGTCAGATCATGTCACTCACCTGCTCAGAAGGCTCTGGCACCTCCACTCACATGGCACGTTTGAGCAAGCCCTGCCCACAACCTGCAGGGCTACCTGTGATCCAACCATCCCAACCATTAAGCTCAGCTCTTACAATAACCCTTCTACCAAGGGATTCGACTTGCCAAACTTGATCCCACCCCAGGACCTTGGGACTTGCCATTCCTTCTGCCTGGCATGCTCTTCCTCCTGATATTCCCACTTCTTCAGTTCTCTGATCAAATGCTTTCTCTGCACAGAGAACTTTCTTCACCAGCCCCATCTAAAATACCATCCATGGGGCTCCTGGCTGGTTCTGTTGGTGGAGCATGTGGCTCTTGATCTCGGGGTTGTGAGTTCAAGCCTCACATGCGGTATAGAGATTACTTTTTAAAAAAAAAATGTTTAAAATACCATCCACCTCCTGTTCTAGTCCCTCACCCTGATTTTTTTCTCTTCATGGCAATAACTTATTAATTTATTTATTATGTGTCTCCTCAACTAGGAGGGAACATCCACAAAGGCAGAGAATTGTCTGTCTTTTTCACTGGTGTGTACATGGCACTTAGAACATCAGTAGGTGTTTTTATTAGTTATCTGTTGCTGCATACACAAAGGTAGTGGCTTAAAACAACACACATCTATTACCTCAGAGTTTGTGTGAATCAAGAATCCAGGCATGGCTTAGCGGAGTCCTCTGCTTTGGGACTTCTCATGAGGTTGAAATTAAGGAGTTGGCTAGGAGTTGGATTCTTATCTGAAGATCTGATTGGGGAAGAATCTACCTCCAAGCTCATATGGTTGTTGGGAGGATTCAGTTCCTTTGGGTTGTTGGACTCAGAGTTTCAGTTCCTTTCTGGGTATTGTCTGGAGTCTGCCCTCAGTTGCTTGCCAGAGGGTCTCTCCACAGCTTAGCTCACAATATAGCATCTTGCTTCATCAAAGTGATCAAGGGAAAGAGTCAGTTAGCAAAACAGAAGTTACGTGTTATGTAATATAATCACAGAAGCATCGTCTTGTCACCTTTGCCATATTGGTTAAAAGCAACTCACAAGTCCTGCTCACGTCCAAAGTGAGGGGGTTATACAAGGGTATGAATACTAGGAGGTGGAGATCATTGGGGACTATTTTAGAGTCTATCTGCCACATTACTTGCTCAATAAACACTGAATATTTTTAATCCAATGTACAAATTGACACTGGGGAAGGAAAGCTGTAAGATTCAAGATTCTTGCAATTTATTTCTTGCACAATGTAGAACTTCTGTGAAATTTACTTATCTTTTTCCCAACTTCCCTCTGATGTTCTGTGACCAGCCTGGTCTGCTTGCCTGCATGAGCTGCCCCAGGCTTTGAAGATTCACCCAAGAGAAGTGACCCACACACAACCCAGACCCTTCAAGAATCTATAATCTGAAACTCACCATTCACAGAGTTTATTCCTTATCCACAAGGATCCCTGGAATTGGTCAGTTGCATCCTTATACATTACAAGCTGGAAGTGGTGTCCTTGAATGGTTACTTTGCATTTATGAGGTCTTGCTGCTAGCCAAGTTAATAATGCATCTAATAAAAAGAAAGAAAGAAATATATTGTTCAGTAAGGTAGATATTATTAATATGATTCTGTTTTAAAAGGGCCATTACTTCAGAGTCTTGATGTCTGGCATGCTGTTAAAGAAGTTTTTTTTTTAAGAATCGCCATGACAACAGAGAGAGCCCCACTTCCCCTGAGTCGATTACAGATTTGTCCATGTAGGGAATTGGAACACATCCAGCTTACTGGGAATCCTTTTATGTCTCCTTTGGCAAAAGCCCTGGCTTATCATCCAGAGTGAGCAGGAGTCTCAAATCCATCAATATTCACTGATGAAGTCGTCGCCATTCATTAACAGAGACTTGATCAGCAGACGTTTATTGATTGCCAGGCACATGCAAGGCACTCTGGGGGATTCAGAGACATTGCTGTCTGAAGGATTGATGTGTCCACTGCGTGACAAGTTCCAGCCCCTCCAGGCATAAGGAGCCATGTGGGACTGAGCTCTGGGTGGGACAGACCCTGCTCAAGGACCTGGGACTTAAACGGTGAAGAACCGTGATGTCATGATGTGCACATTGGACAGTTCTGACCTGTGAGGGGATTCTTGGTGTGCAGGGTTGGGCTGCATGGATGAGAGGCCTAAGACAGTGGGTGAAAACCTGCCCTGGGTCTTAATTTTATATAAACTCTAACTCCAAATTGCTGGTTTACCTTGGGCATGCCACAGGACCTCTCTAGCCATTACTTTCATCCCTTACATGAAATAGGATTACATTTCTTCTTGGTGAACCTGCAGTGATCACATTGTGATCTGTTGCTTATTTGACCAGACAGGCCTTTGAACCTGCTCAGGCAGTGATGACCCACTGTTGTCTTAGAGGTGCTCAACACAGTGCTGGGCATGCCCTAACACTCAACAAATGAATGAATGAGAATTGAAGCCTTCCTGCAACCACTCCATTCTTTGCCAACCCCTCCACACTGCTATTATACTGGCCTCTCACTCTTCCAAAGGAAATCCAGGACAGTAGAAAGCACCCCAGTGATCCCAGGCCTGCTTCCCACCCCAACCTATGGCGCAACTCAACTTTTCTACTTTGGATAATTTTTCAACCCAGGAAGGGTCCAAAGGAATGGGATAAGGTGTTGAAGCCAGGTAAGATGGATAGGGAGAAGGGGGCAGGGGAGGAAGGAACAAGTCAGAACTGTTTTGCTTCCTGTAAGATGTGTGAGAATATGTTGGATGCTCTGTGCAGTGAGGGAGCAGCTCCATACTCAATTGGCAAGATGAAGAAACAAAAAATGGAATGGTACAAATAAAAAGCAAATAGTAAAATGGTAGCATTAAACCCAACCAAATTATTAATCTCATTAAATTAAAATAGTTTAAACACTTCAAACAGAAGGCAGAATGTCAGATTGAATAAAAAAGGAACATACAACTTTATGATGCTTACCAAAAACCTACTTTAAATATAAAGACATCAATAGATTAAAGGAAAAAGGATAGAAAAGGATGTACCATACTAACCAAAAGAAAGCTGGAGTGGTTGTGTTAATATCAGATGAAGTAGATTTCATATCAAAGAATATTTGAAGGGATAGAGAAAGTGTTTTCATAATAAAGGGACAATCTATCAAGTACCCATAACAATCCAAAACATGTATGCATCTAATAACAGCTTAAAAATACACGAAGTAAAAATTAATAGAAGTGAAAGGAGAAAGAAACAAGTATGTAATTATGGTAGATGCAACCTCTCATTCAATAAGTGATAGAACAGGGGCACCTGGATGGCTCAGTCGGTTAAGTGTCCAACTTTGGCTCAGGTCATGATCTCACGGTTTGTGGGTTCGAGCCCCGTGTTGGGCTCTGTGCTGACAGTTCAGAGCCTGGACCCTGCTTCAGATTCTGTGTCTCCCTCTCTCTCTGCCCCTTCCTCACTCGGGTTCTATCTCTCTTTCTGTCTCTCAAAACTAAATAAACATTAAAGAAAATTTTTTTTAATAAGTGATAGAACAAATGGAAAATCAGTGAGGATTGGAAATCAGCTGACTTAATTCAGTCAATCAGCTTGACTTAATTCATATTTATAGGACACTCTACACAACAACAGCAGTAGGGACATTCTTTTCCAGAACATTATCAAGTTAAACTATATTATGGGCCATAAATAGGTCCCAATAAATTTCTTAAGAATCAAAGCCTACAAAGTAGGTTCTCTGACCACAATGGAGTAAAATTAGAATTCAATAACAGAAATATAGCTGGAAAATCCCCACATATTCAGAAATGAAACAGACTATTAAATAACCCATGGCTCAAAGAACAATCAGAAAGTATTTTGAACTGAATATAAATGAAAACAACACATCAGAATTTGTGAAACACAGTTAAAGCAATGATTAAAAGGAAATTTGTGCCACTAAAAGCCTGTATTAGAATATAAGGAAAGTCTTAAATCAGAGACCTAAAATTTTACCTTAAGTAATCAGGGGGAAAAGGAGCAAAGTAAATAAGAAAGTAAATAATAAGTGTAAGAGTAGAAATGAATAAAACAGAAAACCAAGAGAAAACCAATGAAAGCAAAAGATCATTTTTGAAATGCTCAATAATATTGATAAACTCTAGCAGAGAGAAGAGACAGACAAAATACAGAAACAAAGTACCAACAACAGGAATGAGAGAGGAGAAATCATTACAGATCCTACAGATATTAAAAAGATATGAAGGGAATATTGTGAATAGCTTTATGCTAATATTTTTGACAACTTAGATGAAATTGACAAATTACTTCAAAGACACAAACTACTGAATCTCACTGGAAAAGAATAGATATTTTGCACAGTCATATCTACTTATGAAATAAAATTCATGGTTAAAAAAAATCCCATAAAGGAAACTCTAGATCTACATGCCTTTCATGGTGATATCTACCAAATATTTAAGGAAGGAATAACACCTGTTTTACACAAAATTTTCCAGAAACCAAAATAGGAATGAACACTCCCCAACTCATTCTATGAAGCCAGCATTGGCCTGACATCAGAAACAGAAAATTATTTCACAAGAAAATTATTAATATCACTCATGAACATAGATGCAAACATTTAATTTTTTTTAATTTTTAAACATTTATTTATTTTTGAGAGAGAGAGAATGAGAGGGAAAGGGGCAGAGAGAGAGAGGGGGACAGAGAATCTAAAACAGGCTCTGCACTGACAGCAGCAAGCCCAATGTGGGGCTCAAACTCAAACTGTGAGATCATGACCTGAGCCAAAGTCGAATGCTCAACCGACTGAGCCACCTAGGTGCCCCAGATGCAAACATTTAAAACAAAATTTTAGCTAATCAAATCCAGCAATGTATTAAAAGGATAATGTATCGTGATCAAGTGGATATTATCCCAGGACCCCAAGGTTGGTTTAACATTTAAAAATAATGAGTATAGGGGCACCTGGGTGGCTCAGTTGGTTGAGCATCTGACTCTTGATTTTGACTCAGGTCATGATTCTAGGGTTGTGGTATGGAGCCCCACATCAGTTTCCATGCTAAGTATGGAGCCTACTTGAGATTCTCTCTCTCTCTCTCTCTCTCTCTCTCTCTCTCTCTCTCTCCCTGTCTCTTTCCCCCACTTTTCCTTTCTCTCTCTTTAAAAAAAAAGTATAATTCACTATATTAACAGAGAAGAGAGAAAAAATTGTATGGTCATCTCAATAGATGGATAAAAAGAATCTGACAGAATCCAACATCCATTATTGGCAACAGCTCTCAGCAAATTAGAAATAGAAGGGAACATCTTCACCCTGATAAAAAGGAAACTATGAAAAGCCCCTAGCTAACATCATACTTAATGGTGAAAGACTCAAAAACCCTTTAAAATCATAAATATTTCCACTCCTCTTGTTTAGCATTTTACTAGAAGTTTAAACCAGTACAGTAAGAACAAGAGATTTAAAAAGCATAGAGTTGGAAAGGAAGAAGAAAAACTGTCTTTATTCACACATGACATAATCGTCTTCATAGAAAATCTTAAATGGATCTACCAAAAAGCTGTTAGAACTAACAAATGAGATTAGCAAGTTTGCAGGATACAAGAGCAATATATAAAAATCAATTGTATTTATATCAACTACCAATGAACATTTGGACATTTTTTAAACAACACCATTTATAACAGCATCAAAAATATGGAACCATTGGGGATAAATTTTTTAAAAATGTGTAACACCTGGGGGAGCCTGGGTGGCTCAGTCGATTAAGCATCCGACTCTTGATTTTGGCTCAGATCATGATCTCACAGTTCAAGCGTTCGATCCCCACATTGGGCTGTCAGCACAGAGCCTGCTTGGGATTCTTTCTCTACCTCTCTCAAAATAAATAAATAAACTTCAAAAAATGTGTAATACCTGTACAATGAAAACAATAAAACATTGTAAGAGAAAGTAAAGAAGACCGAAACAAATAGAAATATAGGGTGTACATATTTCAGAAGACTTAATATTGTTAAGTTCTTTAACTTTCCCAAAGTGATCTATAGATTTGTTGCAATCCCAATCAAATTCCCAGCAAGTGTTTTGTAGAAATTCACAAGATGATTCTAAAATTTATGTGGAAATGTGAACGACCTAAAACAACACGATTCTGAAAAAGAACAAAATCAGAAGTTTGTGCTACCTGGTATTATGATTTATTATAAAGCCACTATAATGAAGACCATGTGGTATTGCCATAAAGATAGACATATAGATTAATGGAACAGAGTAGAGGGGTCACGAAGAGACAAGGACATATAAACCAATTGATTTGCAACAAAGGTGCCCAGGCAAATCAACAGGGAAAGGATGATGTCTACACATGATGACAAAACAATTGGAAATCATACGCAAAAACTTGGACCTCCACCCTGACCTCACACTCTATACAAAAATTAACTTGAAATGGATCATAGACCTAAATATAAGAGCTAAAACTTCTGGAGAAGTTATAAGAAAATCCTACTGCTGCTGGGTTTGGCAAAGATTTCTTAAAGAGAACACAAAAGTCAAGAACTGTAGAAGTCAAAAATCAACAAATTAAGCTTCATCAATGTTAAAAATTTTGCTCTTCAAAAAACATTGTGGGGCATCTGGGTGGCTCAGTGGGTTAAGTGTCAAACTCTGGATTTCAGCTCAACTCACGATCTCAGAGTTTGTGAGTTTGAGCCCCACATCGGGCTCTGCACTGACAGTGGGAGACTGCTTGGGATTCTCTGTCTCTGCCTCTCTCCACCCTCCAAAGGGGGAAAAAAAAAACACCTTAAAAAATTGTCATGAAAATAAAAATGCAAACAGTAGACTGGGAGAAATTATTTGCGCAGCGGACGTCTGACAAAGACTTGTGTCTAAAATATATAAAGAACACTCACGACTCAATAATAATACAGACAACCCAATTAAATAGTTAAAAGGTTTGAACAGATACTTCACCAAGGAAGATATACAGATGGCAAATAAGCACATGCAAAGATGCTCACCATCATTAAACTGTAGTGAAATACGCACATTTAGACCACAGTGAGATACTACCACACACCCACCAGCATGGCTAAAATTTAAAGTACTGACCATATGTATCAGGTGTAAGGATATGGAGCAACAGGAATTTTCATACACTGCCTGAGAGAATGTAAAATGATATATTCACTCTAGAAAACAACTTGGCAGTTTTTTAAAATGTTAAACATAGGGGCACCTGACTGGCTCAGTCAGTAGAGCATGCGACTCTTGATCTCGGGGTTGTAAATTTAAGTCCCACGTTGGGTGTGGAGATTACTTAAAAATAAAGTCTAAAAAAAAATTTAACATATGCCTACCCGATAACCCAGCCATGCCACTCATAGATAGTTACCTAAAAGCGACAAAAGCATGTGCTCACTAGGACAAGTACCAAGTCTTGTTGTACACAAATGTCCATGGCAGGCTCATTTGGAATAGCCCAAACTGGGAACAACCCAAATGTCCATCAACAGGTGAACCGATAAGCAAACTGTGGTATATCTTTCAAACGGAATAACTTCCTTTTTCTTTTTAAAGATTTTTTAAAATGTTTATTTATTTATTTTTGAGAGGGGGGAGGGGCAGAGAGAGAGAGAGAGAGAGAGAGAGAGAGGGAGACACAGAATAGGAAGCAGGCTCCAGGCTCTGAGCTGTTAGCACAGAGCCCAATTGGGGGCTCGAACTCACGAATCATGAGATCATGACCTGAGCTGAAGTCAGACGCTTAACTGACTGAGCCACTCAGGTGCCCCTAAAATGGAATAATTTTTTTTTAACGGAATAATATTCAGCAAGAAAAAGAACAAATTGATACATACATCAGAATGGATGAATGTCTAATTATGCTGAGTGAAAAAAGCCAGCAACAAAACAAAAAGGACGCATTCTGTGTGATTGCATTTATATAAAATTCTAGAAAATGCAAGCTACTCTCTTGTGATAGAGAGTAGATCATTTGTTTGGACAATGGCGGTGATGGGGAGAACCAAAGTGGGCAAACTGGGGGAATATTTACACAGGGTATGATTAACAAGAGTTGGGAAAGGTAGATGTGGGGGTTGAGATCTCTCCCAATCTCTGGTTTCCAGACTAGGGAAGGTGGGTTATGTGCAATTCCTTAAGATGGGAAACACCACGTTAAACATCAAAGTGTTCAGTTTTAACGTGATGGAGTTTGTGAGCAAGCAGTTGGATGTTCTTGTCTGCTGCACAACAGAGGTCTGGGCTGGAGGCAAAGAATCTCAGAACCCAGGTCATCTGAGCCCGGGTTAAAAAATGTAAGTAACCTGAGTACACTGAGAGTATGGGTGACCCCAATGGGCTTTGGAATGCAATTTCCGAAAAAATTCAAACTTACTAGAAAAAAAATTTGTTCAGCTCCTCTCTGGATAATACTGAGTTTGTTTCCTTTTCATGCAGTGGTTTAAAAAATAGAGAGATAGGAAAGAAAACATCTTAGTTCAGTGAAAAGGGCCCTGAAATGTTGAGGAAGCCCAGGTTCTAGTCCTGGATCTCCCCTTATCTCACTACGATTGATTTTGGACAAGCTGACTGTCCTCTGTCCCATTTCCTCTGGGCACAGAATTCTGCATTGGCAATGACTTTCTTTTGGCATTTTAAAGTTTTCTAGCTTCTTTCTTTTCTGTTTTGGGTCCTAACTGGAAGTCTGGAGTGTTAAGTGGGTCCCACGTCTCTCATGAACATGAACCCCAGTTCTGGTCTCCCAAGAGGCCATGAAACTGCAGAAAGGTCCACCAGGTTCCCACTTTCTCTTGCCCCCTTTCTGATTGGCTTCTAACTGAGAGGGAGGGACTGTAGGTCCCTTCATCCATCCATCCAATATTCATAAAGTATGTGCCAGGTACTGTGGCAGATGAAATAGATTGCCAGAATCTTTTGTTGTCCCTTTAGGATTTCTAAATGGGATTCGTGTGAGTTCATCCAGTGCTTGTCTGTCTCTTTTTTCTTAGAAACCTCTTTTAGTTGAGCTCAGAATTTAGAGGATGAAAATGAATATTTAGATCTGTGATTCAGCAAATTACTTCGGTTCTTTGTGATCTTTTTTGGCTCTAGGTCAGGTTCAGAGCCATCTCTTAGTTTTGTTTAACGTGGTCATTTGTGTTCTGTTCTTCCCGATTTGCCTCTCTGATTAAATTTTAACCAGATAGACGGTAAAATGAATTTGCCCTCCCTAGTTGCTCTCAGGAGGGGAAGGGGCTTATATAATAAAACTGTGGTGGGGAGAAGGGATGGCAGCTGGTGGTAAGTAAAATGAATCATGCATACATAAATAATAGAGAACAGACCACCCTGAAGCTGAGAGGCTCCCACTGCATTTTTTCAAAATATGCATGTGTTATAGGGAGAGTACATTTTTGCAAGAACCCCTGAAATAACCTTCAGCCTTCTGTAATATATTTATCTCCTGAGGCCCCAGGGTTGCCAGCAGTGAGGTAGAAACTTGCATGGGGCAATCTTCTCTCTTTATAGCTTAGTTTGATATTCTGGACTGTAATAATAAAATATATTATGCATCATTTTTATCTTAATGCTTATTTTTGTGTACTGCATATTTTTTTCCAAGTTTCTACAGTGAATGGGCACTCCTTTAATAATCAGAAAACCAAAACCCATGATAAGTGGAATTTATAAATAGTATTTATAACCTAGATATTATGGTGGGCACAAATGAAATATTTTGTGTGGATGTATAATTCTGTTGTCAGGCAGGATTGCAGGCAGCAGACCTTTGGAACTTGGAACCTGGTGCAAACAAACCACACTACCTCCTCCTCTAGAGGACTCCCTGGTATTATGTTACATCGGTTTCTGCTCTCCACAACTTGTCTGCCTCCTGTCATAGGGTTCCATTGGGTGAGGCAGTGGCCCATTGTTTCTCTAAGTCTGCAGTGCAAGACAAAGAAAGCTGGACAAATATTTGTTCAATTTTTGCTTAATGAATTGAAACTGAATTGAAGATGGGCACCTGCTCCCAGCTGCTCCTGGTCTAGGCAGGGATTGATTGTGTGAAATGGCAGTAAATGGCAGCTGCCTAGCAGAATATTCATAACTTGGGTGAGCCTGGGACTGTTTTTATAGGTTGCATGGGTTCAGCTTTCACTGAATTTTGATAGTTTCCCTGGAGGCCAAAATGTGTGTGGAAAGGACAAAGGAACAGGCTGAGAAAAGAAGCTGAGACCAAGGTTGTGAGCTGATGGCACTGCACGTTTTCATTTCTACTCTGTTTTACGGTCATCGATGGGTATCACTTGTTCCTCTATCAAATGAATAATGATGGTGACAGTTCCTATTTTGTAGGAACCAATGTGCCACGCACTGTGCTATGGGCTTGCAGTACTCAGGACTCTCTTGCTTGCCAGTGACAGAAAAAAACCCAATTCTAATTTGTTTGGGGGAAGTAGGGGATTTATTGAACAATGTACTTGACAAATCCAGGTCCTGGTTTCAGGAATGACAGAAAGCCACCTGCCATTCAATTCTGCCTCCCTCTGTGTCAGCTAAGTTTCTGGCACAGCCTCCCTAGGTGCTGGCTAGATGACCACTGACAGCTTCAGGCTGATGACATCTTATCTCCTCAATAACCACAGAGGAGGGGCGCCTGGGTGGCGCAGTCAGTTAAGCGTCCGACTTCAGCCAGGTCACGATCTCGCGGTCCGTGAGTTCGAGCCCCGCGTCGGGCTCTGGGCTGATGGCTCAGAGCCTGGAGCCTGTTTCCGTTTCTGTGTCTCCCTCTCTCTCTGCCCCTCGCCCGTTCATGCTCTGTCTCTCTCTGTCCCAAAAATAAATAAACATTGAAAAAAAAATTTAAAAAAAAATAACCACAGAGGAAAGAGGTTTAATGGGGATAATAGTCTTGGGATGCTTCCCTATATATATAGATAGATAGATAGATAGATATATTTTTCCCCCCCATAGGAGCCTTTTCTTTTTCTTTCCTTATAGACCCTTCTTCCTTGTGGCTCAGCCATGAGGTGTTATTGTCCTAGAAGCAGGGCAGCGTGGATACCACTCTGAACCTAAAGTCCATAGGGACGAGGAGGGGGATACCTCCTCCAGAGTGGAAGGTAGCATAGAAGCCCTCAGGGAAATGGCAATGTGAGCAAAGAGACTGGAAAGGATGGGTCTAGGGAAGAGTATGATGCCCAGTTCCCTGAGGGGCCCGAAGCCACCTCTGTGCCATGTCTTGGCCTAGGAAGGGGTAGAGTACAACAGAAATCCCAGCAGGTTGAGAAGAAAGCTGAAAGCGAAGAGAGCCAGTGCCCACTTCCTGTTTGGAACTCTGCCCCAGAATGCCTTGTGCCAACACAGGAGGGCTGTAACAAAGTGAAGTGGTTGTGTGACATATTTAATGGGAAATGGCTCCAGAAGATGCCCGAGTCACCCTTAGTCCTCCTGTGACAGAGAAAGCATCCAGAAGCACCCACATGTTCCCTGTGGGGGTGAGAAGGTAGCTGAAAGAGAGAGGAAACCAACTTCCCACAGTGGCTGGGAGAATAGGATGGACAGGTGACCGACTCCCGGCGATCGAAGTCAGGCCCAGGGCTTGTTGGTATGGCTGGCAAAAAGAAGTTATTTCTCTGCCGGACTTGCGGCTGTGAGGTTGTGAGCCTCGGGCTGCTGGGGTCTCCTTGTGGAAAGAAGCAAAGCTGACTGATGGAGAGTCTCTGGAGCCTTTAGTCTCTGGAAATAAGTCCAGACACGAGGCAGAAGTGCCCTGGGCTTTTCATTCGTGTAAGTCGACCAAAGTCTTTCTTTGTTTAAGCAAGTGAGAATTGCATTTTCTGTCATTGACAGCAGAAAGGGCTCTAACCCAAGTAAGGTATAGAGAGGCAGGCCAGCAAAGAGGTGGAGCCTGGAATCAATGGGAGGACAGTCAGAAGGAGGAGCCTGTAGACCAAAGAAGAAGTGTTAGGTGGAACGGGTGGGCTGAGAGCCAGAGGAGAGTGAGAAGGCACAGTGAAAAGATTTTGTGGTGAGCAGTACACGCTCCCGGGTTCATGACTGGGAGGGGTTGTGTCAGTCGGGGCAGGAAGGAGCTCAGGACAGCAGGGCATCATGGGACTAGGGTGAGAAGAATGCCTTCAGGGGAGGAAGGCATCCTAAGTGGCTAGGGGAATGGAAAGGTGAGACCACACAGGTAGATGGGGTTGAGAGCTTCGAACAGAAGACTTTGGTGCAGGAAGTGGTGATGTGAGATAGGAAGTTCTAAGCAGAAAACCAGAGAGCAGGCAGAAACATGGGTAAGATATCTGGGTGTACTGTGGATTTAGGAGCCCTCAATACACGAGTGAAAGAAGAGGCGAAGTGATGAGCTCCTCCAGAAAGTGCATCTCAAAAGTAAATAGTTAAACAGCAGTGTCTATTTTGCTCAAGGCCAGTTATGCTAGGGCACACAGGGTTCATTGACACCAAAAGCCTGACAGTCACAGTTGGTGAGATCATCAGCCACAGAGAAATCGTGTAGAAATTCCCTCCAGCTGGAAGCCAACATTGGAAGAAATGACCCCACGAATGCATTATCACATCAAGTTCAACCGCATGCCTTGAGGCTAACAGCGCGTTACAGATCAGTTTCAAGTAGCTCGCTCCTAGGAAGCCACGGGGTCGGGAGAGGGTGAGAGAGAGGCCTTGCGGGACGCCTGCAGGCCATCCTGAGACCCAGCAGCCGCAGGTCTAGAGTTGACCTACAGGGCCGGATGTGGTCGGTGCCGGAAGAGAAACGTGAGGAAGGCTGAACGAGGCGGGGGCATGGTGGCGAGAACCGTGGGTTTGGGTCCACGCGTCAGCAGTGACCCGGCGGTGGAGGATCCCAAACACGCGTGCCCAACCCAGCACCGGGATCGGGGCTGTGCCTAGCCCGGCACAAGGCCCAAAAGCACCCACACTAGGACCCGGGGCGAGTCTGTGTACCCCGGGCTAGGCGTGCGCCCGCGTAGTCTGATCCCAAGTCCGGCTTTGTGAGGCGCGCGGCGACTCTGTGTGCATGTGGCTGCGGTCCCAGTACACTCACGGTGCCCGTGACCGTGGCTTAGGCACGCCGGAAGCTTGGTG
The DNA here is from genome assembly GCF_022837055.1 of Prionailurus viverrinus. NCBI lineage: Eukaryota > Metazoa > Chordata > Mammalia > Carnivora > Felidae > Prionailurus > Prionailurus viverrinus. The sequence goes on from NC_062569.1 coordinate 36,553,950, forward strand.
GACTGGCCTGTCTCTGGGGGCTCTTTGGCCCTCCAGGGTCAGCATCCCCTCCGCAACCCCTTCCGCGCGCTTCTCCCCGCCGGGGCCGCCCCGCATCTGCGTCTCCGGGGCGGAGCTCGAGGGCGCCCGGCGCGGGGCGGGCCGAGCCCGGCGTGGGGCGGGGCCAGCAGGGGGCGCTGCGGCATGCTGTGCTGCCCCGAGGTCGGTGCACGCAGCCCTCGTCTCCCCCCGCAAAGGGCTGAGCAGGCGGCGAGCGCCGAACCGGGCGCGCAGCGGTGGAGCCGGGGCCGGAGCCGGGCCAGGACCATGGACGGTGAGTGGGAATGGTCCGGGGCCCGGCTGGTTGTCTTTTGGGCTGAGCGGCGCGGAGGCTCGAAGCGGACAGGAGCCCCAGGGTTGAGAGCCCGAGGGGATCCTCGGGACGCGCCCAGGCCGGGACGACGGGACTGAGTCTCTGGTGGGAGAGAGGGGCTGGGACGGGCTTCAGAGCACCGGGTCTGAACCCCCCGACTGAGCTTCCTCCTCCATTCCCGCTCCTTCCCCAAACCCCAGCCCCCAACTCGCTGTTTCTCCCCCAGGCCACCCCGGCCTCCGCCCCGTCGCCCCTGTCTCCAAGCCTTAGCACCTCTAACCCTCTAACTCTGCCAAGGATTCCGGCGCCCTCTCCCGAGCCCTCGCCCCCACCTCCCTCAAACCCGCTGCCTCGGGCTTCTCCACCTCCAGCCCCGCGCCCCTCCGGCCCCGCCTTCCTCCACCGCGTCCCCGCCCCTCCAACCAGCTCCCGCCCGGCGCCCGCGCTCCTGCGCCTAATTCCAGCCCCATCTGGACCTCCCAGGATCCCGGTTCCCGCGGCGCTTCGAACCTGCTGGTCTCCAGGTGAGAAGGCGGCGGCAACTTCTCCGCGGCCTTTCTCGGGGGTGAGGCTGGCACCCCCGCAGCCGCCTGCGCCCGGCGCCTGCGGGAGTCCCGGGGCCCCGCCGAGGGACGGCTCCGCGCGCGGGCTGGCGTGCCTGAGTGCTAAGGTTGGGGCTGCGTGCTCCAGATCCCACGGCCTTGCTTTTGCTCGTCTGGAGCGATCTAATAAAGAAGCCGGCTTTGTCACACACCAGAAATGGAATGGGCTTAGAGCAGGTTGCTTTCTTTGTGGCAGCAGCGGTCTTTCAAGTTGTACCTGTGGATGGGTCAAGGATTAGCGGTGCAGGAGGACGTGGAGCCATATTTTCCCGCTTCGCTGGGCGTTCAGAGGCTGCAAAGGGGTCCCCCCGGGGAGCGAGGCTCTCACCGCCTGAGTGGCCAGTGCCTTCGTGGGAAGGCAAGGATGCTTTGTAGGCTTTCAAAAAGTAAAATCAGGAGAGGTGTGAAATTAGATCGGTGCAAATGCGGAATCGTGGGGTGGATGGCCAAGGGGGCCTCAAGAGGGCTTCATAACTTGGGGACATTTGTTGCCTATGATGCGGAGGGCCCCCGGTGAACCCGAGTATAGAGCAGACCATGCCCAGCCTAGGCTTACAAACGTGACGTGACTGCAAACGGAGCTTGGCAACAGTTCCTTCTCCTTGGAGGTGTTGGTGCTCAGCCTGGACATCTGTGGGAAGAGAGTTCAAAGCAGATGGTTTGAAAAGCCTCGTGTTCCCTAGAGAGGGGTGGAGATGCACTGGTTACAGCCTGAAAAGCCAGTGCCTGAATCTGCCCGCATCCCTTCTCCTGGCTTTCCTTAAGTCTTGTTTTAAATTAATTGTGTATTTCAGAGAAAGGACATATAGGGGATACTTCTCTTTCAGGAATTAACTCCTGGCCAGTCCACCCTCACTAATGCTTGGGAGGCTGCTGTGGGGCACCAGGGACAGGATGGGTCACTGGGTCTCTGAAGCCTAAGGCTCTGAGCATTTGTGAAACTTGCAGTATCCATAAGTTGTTGTTGTTGTTGTTGTTGTTGTTGTTTTTCTATTGATTGGCCTGAATAGTAATTAGCTCAATATTCTTTCAGCATTGAAGAGTGAATTAATGAGTAATTAGCCCAAGGTCACACTAGGGCTCGGTAGGCTCCCTCTAAGTGCCCACAAATTGCTGAGGGCACCTTCTTAGTCCTCATCATGCTGTTCATTGGTGAGTTGTTGACTGTCAGATGCCCCACTAGCCAGGAATACCTTCAGCGGGGAACCATCTCTGTCAGCACGCAGCCTGGCACCCTCTAAGTGATAGGTACTCAGTGTTTTCTCTGGTAAACAAAATGGATCCCCCTCTTGAATCTAGCCTGAGTCCATAACTCTTGTTTTTCCATTGTGCTGCACTGTTTTCAAAATATTGTCCTTAAATTCATCAATTTTTTAAAAAATGCATCCTGTCACTGGAGACAGACTCCTTTTTGTATTTATTTGGGAGCAGAGCACTCGGTTTATGGGTCAGGCTCTGATAGCTGGGTCTCTAACCTCAGTGGGGACTCCAGAATTTCCGTGAAGGAAATGAGCTGTCCTCAGCCTAGAATTGGGGTGGGGGGTGATGGGCACTCTGGGGAGCTAAGGCTGTTTGCTGAGGGGTGAGGCCCTCGCAGCTTAACCTGTAGGGCCCTGAGTTGTGACTGAAGCCCCCCCGCCGCATCTCTCATCCATGTCTATAATGGGAAGGAGCACTCAGGGAGACCAAGCAGTGCTTGAAGAGCCCTGCCGGCCGCTTCAGATTGCACCATCTTTAGCCCAGTGGGTACTGTTCACCCCAACTTTCCCGTGGAGAGCTGGGAGCAGTGCTTCTTAGAGGTTTCTGGCCATGTGGTTTGTGGCTCTGTTGGGGCTGGTGGTTTAGGATGGGGTTTCTGTTTGTTGGAGGTGGCTGTTACCCACCGACAGGTCAGCAAAGTCCAGCTCTTCTTCCTCTGTCAAAGGCTGGCCCTGAAGAATACGACCAGAGGCGGAGGGGGTGGGAATGCCCCGTGCCACCTTTTTTCAGGAATCCCGCAAGGCTGCCATTCAGAATGTTACTTGGATGTGGGAACTGGCACTGCCCACAGGTTAAGGGTTGTCATGGGCTTATCTTTCTTCCCCAGACTGTCTCAGTCTCCAAGTCTGGCTCCTACCCAGAATTCCTGCCGCTGAAGATGAAAAATCTGTTTTCTAGAGGAGGTTTAATTAATGCCTGCAGTTTGTGAGTGAGACAGGGAGGGAGGGAGAGAGAGGGCGGTGGTGCCTACTCTCAAGGTGGGTAAGGAGAAGGATGGGAGAATATCCAGGGTCCTGGAAAAACAGCAGGGGTAGACTTCAGCCCCAGGGCATTGACTTGGGACAGGGCTTTTGGTTGGTGGATAAGGATGTATGCCCACATTCTGGGATAGGGGTTACCAGTAGGAGCAGAGTCACTGAGATAGGAAAAATAGCTCACAGTAGGCTGAAATACGATTTGTTGGGCTCACTGTTCACCTTTCCAGAAAGCCTTGAAGGACAGCTGAGAGCTGGACTTAGCACAGTGAGAGTGCAGAGCTATTTTAAGTTTTTGAATGAGGGTTGCGCTGGGCCCCTTTGGAAATGGCTTGAGTGACGTTAAGCTGGGGTTGGCCCTGGGGAGTCACCTCACACCTGCGATGCTGAGGGAGAGAGCCCAAGAGAGTGGCAAAGGAGAAGCAGCTGGCAGAGTCCGTGTGCTGCACTTAGGGGTGAAGAAGAGGCAACAGCTGCTTTCTGGTAGGATGGTGGGCCTTTTGACAGAAGCAGCCTTCCAGGGACCTTTTTTTAAATGTTTTTATTTTATTTTTGAGAGAGCATGTGCGCGTGCAGGGAAGGGCGGGGGTGGCTGGGAACAGAGGATCCCAGGGAAGCTCTGCACTGACAGCTTTGGCACTGACTGCAGTGAGCCCCGTGTGGGGCTCAAACTCATGAACTTCAAGATCATGACCTGAGCCAAAGATGGCCCCTCAACTGACTGAGCCACCCCCAGGGCACCTTTCTTGAACCTGCTGGGCAGCCTGGCAGATGGAACAGGGCCTGCTGAAGCTGCCCCCCAACACCAACCTGCAGATCCTGGAAGGCAGCCATGCACGAGGAGGCACCTGTGAACGGTGAATGAATTGCGGAGCCTGCTCTGAGTTCCAAAGGCAGGAGGGTCAGGATTATTTAACTGGACCACAGACTCCAGCCTGCTAGCCTCCACCCCCAGAAGGCTGCTGTGAAGGTTCTTGGGCCTTGGTTAGGGAAACCCCGGGCTTCTGGAAGGTTACAGTTCAATCAGTAATGAAGAGAGGAGCAGTCCCAGGAGCATGGATGTAGATAAGTGATTGAAAAGGCATTGAAAAACTTGGAGGGGCCTTGAGGAGTAGTTCCTGCAGCCAGGGGTAGCCTTCAGTGTGTGCTCTGGGCTGGGTCATCCATGCACCTGCCCTCCCTTCCTTTGTCCCTCCCTCCTCCTCTCCTTGCCCAGTCTCATCCTTCTGTACTGCAAACCTCCGGGAGCTGCCTCTGTGCTGTTGTTACCCTGGGGTAGAAGAGAATTGGGGTGACTCAAACATCTAGTAGTAGCAACTAGGAACTTTAAAATTCTGTTTATGTTTACCCACTTGCCTCCCCAACTTATACATTGATGTTTCTCTATTATGGGGCATCCTTTTGTCATGTGCTTACCACTCTGGGCCTCTGTGTGTAACCGACTTCCTCAGAGAGAGCTGTAATCAATAGCATGGAAACCAGAGCTTTAAAAAACAAACTAAGATGAAAATTATTGCACCTGGTTTTGACACCCCCTTCCCCTCCTCTCTGCTTGTTTGTGGTTAGAGTCATAATTTACACCAAATTTACAAATAGTTTGAATACTATTTGTCCTACCACTCAATTAGAAGGAGACCTGTGTCTTTCCCACTAACAAAACCATAGCTTACTTTCCTAGAACTACATCATTCTTGGATCCCGTACCAAACTTTAGGCCTTCAGAGATACAGCCATATCATCTTGAGCTTTTAAACTATAAAATAAACTATAACATAAAATGAAGCTCTTGCTTGCTAATTTTGTCATCTAATATGGGAGAATCTGAAGTTAGAATAAAACATGTTACTGCCTTGTTAACTCTTTATGCTTCTAAAATGAAAGAAGCAGTTGGATTAAGGTGGAAGAACGTTATTATGGTAGAAATGTCTGGAAACTCAAAAATAATAAAGGAGGGACACAGTCTTACAGAAATAAACTGTTAAATTTTAAACATTGTTACTAAAATGTGCAGAGGTATAAATAGGAATTTCTATAGAAGTATAAGCAAGTATAGAATTTTAATGAGTATAGATAAGTATAGAAACTTTAGTCATTTTGTTGAAATATTTAAATATTTAATATTATGATCATACATTATTATGCTTATGCAGTACCTTACCATATAAAAATTTTTTTTAATGTTCATTCATTTTTGAAAGGGAGACAGAACACAAGCGGGGGTGGGGCACAGAATCTGAAGCAGGCTCCACCCTCTGAGCTGTCAGCACAGAGCCCGACGTGGGGCTCGAACTCCCGAACCTCGAGATCATGACCTGAGCCGAAGTCAGATGCTCAACTGACTGAGCCACCCAGGTGCCCCAGTACCTTACCATATAAATAGGCAACTGAGCCTGTGATCTTAAGTCCTTCCAGCAAGTCTGGGATCTTAGAGATGAGGAAACGGGACCACAGGGTGTTTCAAAAGGCTTCTCCTAAAATGTAGAACTCTTGAGAAGAGAAATATTATGTAAACTTAGGTATTCCTGCTACAGTTGCTTGATGACCAAATGTGACTACATAGTTATTTGAAAATTACAGGTAGTCTCCTGCTTAGGGGTAAAAGTGGGTATTGGCTTTCTTTAAAATGTTCTGCAGGTCAAACAGACACAACCAGCATGTGATCAGCACCACCAGAAACCTCCTGGAAGGATTTCTCAGGGTTTGTGGACGTAAGAGGTTCTCTGCTGATGACTTCCCAGTACTAGAGTACCTGAAGACCTGTGTATTCAGCATAGCACAGTAGTGAAGAGTACAGACTCTGAAGCCATTCTGGCTTGGAATTCTGGATCTGTCATTACTAGTCTTGTACACTTGGACAAGTTACTTAACTACTCTGTGCCTCAGTTTCTTCATTTGTAAAATTGAGATGATGATAAAAATTGAGATGCTATTATTGTGAGGCTAAAATGAGTTCGTACATGACGAGGACTTGGAACGGTGCCTAGCACATGATATGCTTTAAAAATGTTAGCTGTTGGAGCACTTGGGTGGCTCAGTCGGTTAAGCGTTAAACTTAGGCTCAGGTCATGATCTTCTGGTTTGTGAGTTTGAGCCTCGCATTAGGCTCTGTGGTGTCAGGGCAAAGCCCGCTTGGGATCATCTGTCTTCTCCCCCCCACCCCTTCCGAAAAAAGAGAAATAAACATTTAAAAATAAATACATTTTTTTCTAAAAGTAAAAAAATGGTAGCTGTTATTACCATTCACTCATTCCTTAAAAATATGTTTTTGGTGCCAACCAACCTCACCAAGTTGATGGATATAGGAGAATGGACAAGACACACATAGCCTGTCCCAGTAGAACAGAGGACTTGATGCTTAAGTTCACAGTGAAGGACCTGAATGGTAGTGCAGACATTTCCCAGACGCTCACCTGCCTTTTTGCCACCTATTATGATCATGAGGGCCTAGGGCAGGCCTATGAAGGGTTGACCATGGCAGGGGGTGGAGCTTATTATCTTGATCGGGTACACTCAGGTGTGATGTTGCCTTGCCCGCTGTTTAAGATATGCCCTCGATTCACAAGCACATGCTGGTTGTTAATGTTTTAACTATCACTCTTGGCCTCAGGTTGTTAGTGGGAAGTGTGATAAGAGACTGTAAACTCAGTATTTACTCACCTGCTTTGCCGGCACTGCTCTTGGTCCTGGTGGACAGCATACTGCCCTGACCACTGGTTCAGACTGGTGTTTCAGCAGCCCTAAAGGCCCCCCCCCAGTACTGTGAGAGACCCAATTCTGAGTGAGCAATAGCACGGCTGCTTAAGGGTGGCTGGGGGATTTGCACTGAGGCAGAAGGCCAGACCATCATGCTTCCTGTATCTGCCATAGTCAGAACCTTCTGGACATGAAGATCTCTGGGGGACTGTATTGATAGGCTTGGATTTAATAACTGGTTCTGGAGAATGGAAGTCCTCACTTGCTCTGTGTGTCCTACAAAGAAACTCCCACGTGGAAGCCTGCCCAGCTAGCTAGCGCCTGCCATCACGGCCTGGCGCAGGCCTCTAGCCATGGACTGCAGACTGGAGAGCCCGTGATCGCTGCCTCAGGAACTTGAGCGCCTCTGCCTTGTGTGAATGTGATTGCTACAGCCTTGGCTTCACACTGGAGCACTTCGTGTTAATGTGTCGCCTGTCGGACTGGAAACCTAATAGCTCTCTTAGTGAGGAGCCTGCTTTTATTTGTTTTTGAACTACTGGAATTTGAAGTCAGGGAGATTTTGTCATTTTTTTTTTAAAATACTTGCCCCATGCTTGGAAAATAAAGAAATGACAAAAAATGTCTTTCACTTTTAAAAGCCATTTATTTGTATGCAGGCAGAACTGAGTTAAGCAGAGGGGAACCTGTCTTTAGTTTCCATGTGGTTCCCCGGGTGCTCTAACTTTTCTGGTCTTGGTTGCCTCACGATTTCCCAGATGGGGTGATCTTTTGTCACCAGTTTGTCTATCTCCATCACAGTTCCTAATGGAAACCTAGACCTGAAAACCAGAGCTTGGATATTTATGGTTGAAGGTCATCGCACTGACAGTTGATTTTTTTTCTTGTTGTTGGCTCCATCTTCAAGTTGAAAAATAACTGTTGTCTTTGAGAAAGGCATATTTCAGGAGATGCTAATGTCAGGCAGGAAGTTGCAGGTACATCTGCCTCGTTCTTGGTTCATCTAATTTCCATGTTAGTAGCATATGATTTTTTATTGGTGCATCTTGCTCTAATGACTGCTGATTATCTTGGAACAGCTGCATTAATTGATGGTGTTTAACAACTCAACGTACAGTAAGTAATTGCAGTTGGCTTGGCTGAACAGAACAGGTTCTTTTTTACTGGCTTTTTAGCTCAAGGAGTGTTTTCTCTGTGTGCTGAATGCCAGAAAGGGAGTTGGGGACGCTTTGCCCCAGTGCCTACCCACCACTCAATGCTCACACTCCCCTGGGACACTGCGTGCCGATTGTCTTTGCACGGGCCTGTCTCCTCAGCTTGACGGGGAGCTCCTGGAGGCCGGGGCTCACATCCAGCACATCTCTCTGACTCTTCAGCCCTGAGCACAAGGACTCGCATGGAATATGCCTCAGTAAAGGTTGGGTGAATGAATGATTGGCTGGTTGCAAATCAATCAGGTTTGCTTTTAGCTGCAAGTAACAGAAAGTCCTACTTTAGTGGTTTAAGCATATAGTGGTTTCTTTCTCTCATGTAACAAGATGTCCAAATGTAGGTGGTTGCTAGCATCAGTTTCAACAGCTGATGTCTGTCTGGACTGACATTTCTGTTATTTTCTTGGCCTGTCCTTCACGATGGTGAGATGACTGCGGCAGGAAGGAGGCGCCAGTCACACTGGTACCTTTGATCAGGAAAGCAGACGTTTTCCCCAGAACACTGAGCAGACTTCCCCTGACATTTCACGTGTCACATGACCAGTCCCAGTTTAAAGGGCCATGTGACTATTTAGCAGGGCACACTGTTGCCAAGAATAGTTGGGTGGGCTCACTGCTAAACAAATAACCCAAATATGCTTAAAGACTCAAATATGGTAGACATTTACTTTTTGCTGACAACAAAATCCAAAATGGCTGTTCCTAATTAGTGGGGAGTTCTCTTCCAACAGGTGATTAAGGGACCCAGGCTCTTAATTCTGCCATGCTTGTTTACATCAATCAGAAGAGGAGGGAGCCTGGAGGATGGTGTGTGGGAGAATTTTATGGGCCAAGCTTGGAGGTGGTGAATTAATTCCAGTGATATTCCATTGGCAGGGGCTCAGACACATGGCCACACCTCCTGGAAGAGAGGCTGGGGAATGTGGTCCAGTGCCTAGGAAGAAGAGGAGTTGGGTTTTATGATTAGCTGGCAGTCTCTGCCACACCGTCCCTCCCACCCCCGCCCAAATCAGAATTCTCTTAGCAAGGAAGAAGGCATGAATATTGAGGGACAACTAGGGGTGTCTGTCCTAGAAGGAAATAGTGTGCTAAGAAGGCTACCTCCCAAAATAGTCTTCATTTCCAGATCATCTGTCTTAAATCCCTGCTTCTGTTCCTACCTTTCGGAAGTGGACCAGAACAATAGAAGGTCCTCATTATCCCTGTTTCTTGACCCCAGGCCTGTTCTTAACAGCTTTAAGGGAATGAGTCATAATTGATCCCCCTTGGCAGTTGAAGATTACCCCCACTGGAAATGGGATTCAGCACCCCTAGGCCAGAGGAGCTCTGAGCCTTTGAGACCTTCTTGCCAGTGAGCCTTTCAAGTGCCCCCACTCACCTAGCCTTCCAAAGTTTCTCTTCCTCTTCAGCCCCCAGCCTAGCCCACCCACATCCGGAAGGGAGCAAGGGATGCAGCACAGAGTGACCCCTGCTTCCCACTCAAATGATTTGAGAAATCTTTTCCCAGCCACTTCCTGCTAGTTTTTCTCTGTAAACATTAATAAATGACCCACTTACCTACTGAGTTAAAGTGTTTTGTTCCTGTTCCGTTTGTGGTGGGTTTCTGTGACACGTGTTTCTCCATCCACAGTATCTTTTCTTGGTGCCCTTCTTTACTCCCTCCCTTCCTTTCTTCCCACACACACCTACTGAGCCACCTGCTGCTTCCTCAGCTCTGTGTTCGCCCAGCCCTGCAAGCAGTAGCGGGGAAGCTGACCTGAGCCTGTGTGTTGACGCATATGATGGGAGGGCTGTGGTCGCCCAATACTGGGGGGCCTCACCTAGCATTGGGGTCAGGGAAAGCTTCTAGGAGGAGCTGCCTTTTGTGCTGCATTTAAGGATGAGTAGGAGTTAACCAGGTCAAGAAGGCACTTGGGCCAAGCGAGTGGGCACAGACACTGAATTACGAGAAGGGGCATGTGCTGGTTGGGGGAGAACGGTAAGTCCAGTGCGCCAGAGTTCGGGTCCAGCACTGTGGTCATTTGCTTGTTTAACAGAGAGCGGTAAACGAGGCAGATAAGCTCGCAGCCCCAAGGGAGCTCAGGGTCTGGGCTGGAAGAGGGAATGAGGCTGTAGGGGAGGGTGGGCGGGAATCCGAGGTGGGCTTGGCTGCTGTCCCAGCCGCTGCCCTGAAGGGTTTGCTGTTGCAGGCTGAGCAGGATGTAGGCCCACTGATTGTGCTGTTCGCCTCTCCTGCCCCGTCCCTCTGTTTCCGATTCATTTCTGGTCCTTTGCCCGGGCATTACTCAGGCCATGAAAATAGAGGCTGGCACCAGAACACCAGCGTGTAGTCGGTGAGGAAAGTCGAAACTGTCATTACATATCAAGGTATATACGCCAGCTGGATTTTTGACGGAGTGCTTTCTCGGAGCCCCAAGGATGAGGTCCTCAAGTTGGTTTACGATTTTTTTCCCTCTCCTTTCAACTCCTGCCAATGCTTCTGGCTACTTGGCTCAGAATATGGCCTAGCCGTGTCTGTTACCCACCCTGTGAACACACTGAAATCTAAGTGAGGTTTGCCCTTGTTGTGGGCTGGCCTGTTGGGAGAGGCCGGGTCACCTCTACGGGCCCATTGGGTACTGCTCCACGGTCCATGAGGGTGTCCCTCCAGGCGAGGACTATGTGAGCACCTCCTGAGAAAGGAACTGTTGTCACCAGCAGGCAGGTCTGCTCAATTCCCCCGAGGAAATGGGGGCTGTGCCAGGGTTCAGCCGGGCTGTCAGCTGCCTTCATTGTGACGAATGGCCCCAGGGTGGTTTCCTTCTTTCTCTCTACCCAGCCCTGTTCGTTATGGTGGAATTGACGGTGCTAGGGAGTGGGGTGCAGAGAGGAACTTTTGTGCTAGTTTAAGCCCAGGGCTGAATGTATGGCATTGTGTTTCCAGGTAGGGAAATCTCAGTCCTTAGAAGGAAACCACCAGCCCCATGGTGTCTACTGGGTGCCTTCTTGGTGCTAAAGGCTGTAGGGAATATATATATAGTAATAAAATGAGAAAAGGAGGATCGTTACTACCTGTAATGTGATTTATAATAAGAAATATATGTTCGTTCATCCTTGTTTCTGGCGCAGACCCCCTAAACTGTGCTGGGACCCAAGAAGGTGTCTTTTGTTATGTTAATGAAGTGATGGTTTTTGAAAGCCCCCAGGTAACTAAGGATGGGGACTGGTTGCCAGGAGAACCAGCCTGTGATTAGAAGGTTGGAACTTTCAGTCCCATCCCCAGACCTCCAGGGAGGGGAGAGGGGTCGGAGGTCAAATCAGTTGTCAATGGCCAACGATTTAATCAGTCATGCCTATGTAATGAAGCCTCCATAAAAACACAAAAGGATGGGTTTGAAGAGTTTCCAGGGCAAGCACTTGGGGGTGCGGGAGACTGGCACCTTGGGAGAGAGCATGAAAACTAGGTGACCTTTCCCACATGCATATTTTTCCCTGTGCACCTCTTCCAACAGACTATTCCTGAATTCTGTCCTTTTATAGTAAACCAGTGATCTAGTAAGTAAAATGTGTCTCTGGGTTCTGTGAGCCACTCTAGCAAATTAATTGAACCAAAGAGGGAGACAGACCTCCAGTCAGAAGCACAAGGGACAACCTGGGTTTGCCATCAGCCTCTGAAGTGGTGAGGGGTGGGGGGAAGCTGAGCCCTTAACCTGTGGACTCTGACGCTATCTCCAGGTAGGTAGGGTCAGAATTGAGTTGAGTTGTAGGACACCCAGCTAGGGTCAGAGAACTGCTTGGTGATGTGCGGGGAAAACCCGTACATACACTAGACTTAGGTACGGAGTCCTTAGTACCCTAAGTGCAGTCCCTTCCACAACCCCAGAAAGTGGGTGATTTTATATTCCGCTAGAATGTAAGCTCTGTGAGGGAAGGGATTTTGGACTACTTTGGTCACTGCTGATCCCCAGCTTCTATAACTGTGCTTGGCGTATTGCAGAGACTCAGTAAATATTTGTTGAATGAATAATCGAATCACCATTTACAGGTGAGGAAACCAGCTCAGAGAGGTTAAGTAACTTGCCTGAGGTACTGCAGCTGGTAAGCGGTGGAGTAAAAGGCCCGGCTCTCAGTCCCAGGGAGGCACCATGAGCTGTGACTTGGGGTCCCAGCCCCATTGCCCTTGGAATGTGGGCTCCTTCCAGGATAGCCCTGGAGGAAGGCCTGCAGCCTGTCTGGCTGATACTCTGCCCAAATGCAGCACAAGCTTGGCAGAAGCTAGCATTTGTATGGTGACGAGCCGCAAGCCCCCAAATGTCAAAGCCGGCAAGGTTGTCTGCATTCTTGGCTGCCAGTGCCTTGCTGTAAACTCAAGGGTGAGATGTATACACAGGAGTGTATCTGTGAGCTTCTGAGTGATGTTTCTATGTTGCCGCCTTCATCCTGTCAGGCGTGTGTTCAGGAACCTTCTGTGGCTCCCTCCTCCTACAGCAGCCTAGTCGGGCCCCACTCATTCTCCACCCTGTTCACTGATGAGTGACTGCATAAAACCTGACTGTCATCAGTCAACAGTGTAGGGAGGGGTGGATTCTGCCTCTGCATGTGTACCACTGGATACATTATTTATCCTCCTTGAAATGCCTGCTCACATCAGGCATGCCCACTAACATCCTACCTGCCCTGTAGCTTTAGCAGTTTCTGTCTCTTCCTTAAAGCCCCATCTGACCATTTAGCACATGTCCCCTTCCCTAACCCCCGTAGCCTCAGTCTGTTTATATAGTGCATTTCCTAATGGAGTTCCTGGAGCCCTGGTTTCTTTGGGTATGATGCGGCTTCTGCTGAATGGGGCGCCAGACCCCTCCCAGTAAACTATGATTTTATCTTTCTTACACATCAGGTTTCATGTTGCATTAGTTTTGAAAGGAGGTACTCTTTCAAAACCACTGGTCTCTCAATAGCTTAGGTACCTGCCTTGTGACTTCTTGCTTAACTAACATTGTTTAAAAAATAATTTAAATAGGGGCGCCTGGGTGGCTCAGTTGGTTGGGCATCTAGCTTCGGTTCAGGTCATAATCTCACATCTCACAAGTTCAAGCCCCGCATTGGCCTGTGTGCTGACAGCTCAGAGCCTGGAGCCTGTTTCGGATTCTGTTTCTCCCTCCCTCTCTGCCCTTCCCCCACTCTAACTCTCTGTTTCTCTCTTTCTCTCTCTCCCTCCCTCTGAGAAATAAATATTTAAAAAATTGTTAATTTAAATAAATTATACAGCTTTTTTTTCCTGATTTTAAAAGTCATAAATGTTTAAGAAAATTTGGAAAATGCAAGACTATAAATGAGAAAAGAAGTCTTCCAGGATGCTACCACCTGCTTCAAGAGTTGTAAACCAGTCTTTCCCCCTTGCAGTTTGTTTCAAAGCAGAGTAAAATTACTGTAGTCCCAGCCATAACCACTCCTAACATTAAGGGTCTATTTTCTCTTTCCAGGGTTTCTTTAAGAATTATCACTTTTATCGATTTAAAAAAATAGCACTAAAGAGTATAACAGTAAAAAGTCTCACAGCCCTGTTTCAGATGACTCAGTCCAGTTTTGTAATGTATCTTCTTTATAACATAATTGAGCTCAAACTGTATATGCTGTATTATAGCTTGCTCTTTTGACTTAACATAACATTTTCTGTCATTACTAACCGTTTGTTATTTGTACCATAACACACTGTAAAAACAAAGCATTAAATATGTGAGTAAATATTGAAAAGTCCACAGTAGAGATAACCACTATTAACTTGGGGACTGTCTCCTTCCAGACCTTATTCTGTAAGTTTACATGTTTTCTTAAAATTTCCTGGTATATGTTGAGTTGTGCAAATGTTTGTTTTACCTTCAGAGACACCTATACAATAGATAAGCACTGTATCTATTATGCTGCTGAAATAGAGAACAAAGGCAAAAGAAGAAAATTAAATTTCTTTACAGTTTAGAGCCCATTGACAAGTCCTTGACACGGGCAGAGTGACCTTCCTGTAGGAGCTCAACCCCCTCGATGATGACACTTTGCTAAGGGCAAAAGGCAACCTTAGCTTAACAGTGGCCTCACCTCCAGGATCCTGTAAGTCTACGTTAACATATAAAAATTTCCTTGGAAACTTCCTTTATCTCTGCTCCCCAAGATACAAGTTAGCAGTCATCCTCCAAGCACATGGCCCACTGATATGCATCTAAAGGGTCTCATGACTAGGGTTTTACTAGACAGTAGTAAAGGACCTTTTCCTAACAGCTAGCCTCTCAAGGTCCTGGAAACCTTGCTTCCAAAATTCCTTAGACTTATGCTATCCCTAGCCCTCTCTTAATCCCAGTGCAGCTCTTCCTACCCATAGGCCCTATCCCCATGCTTTACTAAAACCTCCTGTTTGCACCGAAGAGGATTCAAGAATTCTTTCTTAACCATTCACTCCGAACCCCACCATTTCCACATCACTGCCACTTGCACACTCTCTCTCATTCATTTTTCACTTGGCAGAATCTGGAGGTTTGTCCACATCCACACCTAAGCCCACCTCTTTCTCCTTTCCCCTCCCTTCCCTTCTTTTTTTAAAAGATTTTATTTTTAAGTAATCTCTGTACCCAACATGGTGCTCAAATTCACAACCCCAAGATCAAGAGTCACATGCTCTACCAACTGAGCCTGTCAGGTGCCCCCCTCTTTCTTTTTAAAGGCTAAATCCTGTTCCATTATATGAACAAACTGTAATTTTCCAACCATTTCCCTCTGGGGTACATTTCAGTTTTCAAATTTTTATATTTATTCTTATTGCTGCTTTATACACATGAATAAGCATTTTTGGGGATTAGATACCCAGAATACAAATTCCTGGGGCAAAAGGTATGTGTGTTTACTGTTTTAATGAGACCACAGTTCTTCTTCACAAATACTGTTCCACTTAACCCTCTTACCAACAGTGTGTGAAAGAATGTATCCCCCCCCCCCCCCATATTGGGACTAACATCCACTAGAGACGGATGATCTTTTTATTTTTTTGCCAGTCTGAAGGGTGAGACATACGATGTCATTTTTAAATTTGTATTTCTTTCCATCCAGCTTTTCCAAGCATATACATACACACATTAAAAAAAAAAATGGGTCGTGCAGGGCATGGCTCTGTATCCTTTTTTAGTTTTTCACATTAAGTCACATTAAAATGTTCACATTTTCTGGGTCATTGCATGGTCTTCAAAAGCTCACTTGTTCAGGGGTGCTATTTCACTGAACGGTGCAGATGACCTGGAATGTTCTTTATCTTAGTTTATTTTAGTCCTTAATCTCCAACAGCCTGGGGAATGACATGTAATAGAAAAGAAGGGAAAGCAGAAGGAGCACCTTCTGTGGGGGATTGTGGGATCTGCCCAGGAAATGAAGCAAATTAAAATCTGAATTAGATGTTTGCTCAGGGGCTCATCCCTTAGGTATTTGGCAGGGAGGTGCCTAAAGTAAATATCACCATGAGCTCTTGTTTTATAGGGACATTGAATACTATCTGTTAAATATTAAGAAGCTTCACCTGTTTCGTGTGCTCCATTAAAAGTGCACACCTTTGTTTGTTGTTGTTGTTGTTTTGGATAAGGAGATTATGATGCTCCCAGAGCATCTCACATCGGCGGAAACATCCGGGAGGCAGGGTGTTGTGAGGGACATCGTGTTGAACTGTCAAGTCTGAAGAGTTGGCTTCAGATTCCGGCTCTTCCCCCGACAGCTGTGTGTAAACCTGAAGAAGACACTCAGACCTGTTCCCAGGGGTCTGTGTGGTGTGAATGACCAGGGTGTGAGTGGCTTTGGACAGCCTGATGGAGGGTAGCCTAGTAGTTAGAGGCCAATTCTAGCTCAGTATTATTGAGAACAATAAAAATGAGCACCATCTAATAGCAGGATGGTATCATAAAAAATAAACATTTGGTCTTTGCCCCCCAGTTCAGGGCACACAGCTCCTGGAACACGGAATCTCCAGAGTGCTAAGAGTATCTTCTAGGTGCTAATGACTGCTGGTCGGGGGGTCAGGAGAGGGGGTTAGATAAGCTTCTGGATGGGAGCTGGTTGCCTGAAAGGCCAAAGCACCATTAGAGGTTTGGACTTTAAGCCCCACCAATGGCCTATGATTTAGTCCGTCATAGATGAAAGGAGACCTCTATAAAAACCTCTCAACAGCGGGGATTTAGAGAGCTTCCGGGTTGGCAGCACATCCGTGTGCTAGGAGGGCAGCATGCCTGGAGAGAGCATGGAAGCCCTGTGCCCTGGCCCCACACCTTGCCCTGTGCATTCCTTCCATTTGGCTGTTCCTGAGTTGTATCCTTTATATAATAAATCTATGGTGACAGCAAGTAAAATGTTCTCCAGTTTTGTGAGCTGTTGTAGCAAATTATTGAACCTGAAAGGGGGAGGGGTTGTGGGAGGCCCCACCTCTGACTTTGTAACTAGATTAGACAAAAGTGGGTAATTTGGGGACCTGGTGCTTGTAACTGGCATCTGAAGTGGGGGCAGTCTTTGGAACTGAGTCCTTCAACCTGTGGAGTCCGACACTAATTTGGGGTAGTCGGTGTCAGAATTGAATTGTAGGACACCCAGCTGGTGTCCACAGAGTTGGAGAATTGGTTGGTGTGGGGGAAAAAAAAAAAAAAACAACGACGTTTGGTGTCAGAAGTATTGTGAGTCAAAACAGCTGAGCTGTATATGTTACCAGTCTCCAGAAATGTTCTGACACACAGTCAGCCAGGTCTGTGCTAGGCTTTGTCCACCAGAGGCACGCTTGTGAACAGACAGACCCTATCGCTGCCGTACGATGGTTTGTAGTGAGTCACAGGAGACAGCCAGCCAGCTTTTCAGTGTAGTTGTTTGATTATGTACTAATAGTCCCGGAGAGTGTCCTGAAGGAGAGATACAGAATGACTTGAGAGTGTCAGACAGGACCCTGATCTAGACAGGGGAGTTCAAGGGCAGCTTCCCTGAGAAAATGATCTTTGAGCTGGGGTCCGAAGGCTGATGGTGAGTTAGCTATGTGGGAAAGGTGGAGGGGCAGAGGAGAGATAGCAGCCTGCTGCCTGGGGGAAGGCAGAAAGGATGGATTGCCGGTGACTGTAGTGAGCCTCTCCTCTGCACATTCATCTGTCCATTCATTCAGCCATCCAGCAGACATCGATTGATTACCTGGGCCAGGTACTGTTTTTGGTACTGAGGACAGAAGAGTAGGGAGCAAGACAAAGTCTCTGGCCTCATCACTACTGCTGCGTAAGAAATCATCCCCAAATTTGGTGACTTAAAACAGCCATCACTTCACTGTTATCCTCATGGTCTGGAGGTGGACAGGGCCAGCTTGTGTTTCTCACGCGGGTCTCTCACAGTTATGCAGGCAGTGGGTGGTCTAGAATCATCTAGATATTCCCTGACTCACATGTCTGATGCCTGGGCTGGGAAGCCTCAGTGGCTGCCTGGGTGTCCCTGTCTCCGGGTGGCCTCTCACATGGTCGCTTCAGGCCTCTAAAGCAAATGGTCCAAGAGAGAGCAAGCCAGATAGAATCTCATGGACTTTCCTGACCTGGTCTTAGAGGTCACACAGCATCATTTCTGTCCCATTCTATTCACTAAGGTAGTCCTGAAGCCTGATCAGGGGAGCTAGAACTCCCTCTTGATGGGAGATGTGACAGAAAACTTGTAGATGTGCTCCAGAACCCCCACACCCTCACCTTCTGCTCCTCCTAGCTTCTTATCCTTGGCTTTAAACCTACCCACCTGCCTCAGTTCACCAGCGTCCTCCAGAGAAGGCAGTCTTATGGCCTGCATCCTGGCTCCAGCATGCCCCTTGGGGGTCCCACCTTCTTCCCCTGCCCCAAATAGCTCCAGAAAGGAGAGTTTTCTTCATCTCCTTTCTTGGTGGGAGATGGGGTGGGGGGCGGTTGGTGCCTTTTGTGGACTCGAACCCCAAGCATCTACCCAGCTGACCCACCTCCTAATTGGGTCATCAGAGGACATGCATGGACACAGGCACCAAGTCCCCAAGGAGCAAGGCTGTTTTGTGGGGCTCAGAGATGGCCAGGATGACTGGTAGTCGTACCCGTGAGCCCGGACTGACAGTGAGCCTTGTAGGCCTTGGGCAGGGTTTGATCAGCATCCTAAGAGCATTATGGGAAACTGATAAATGGCCAGAGTTTTGTTGACCACCTTCCAAGAGGATTATAGAAGACAGTCCTATGATCTCACTTACACGTGGAATCTTAAAAAAGAAATGAGGTCATAGATATAGACAATAGATTAATGGTTGCCAGGTGGGGGTGGGGCTGGACAAAATGGGTGAAGGACGTCCAAAGGTACAAAATACCAGTTATAAAATAATTAAGTCATGGGGACATAATGTACAGCATGGTGACTATAGTTAGTAATACTATATTGTGTATTTGAAAGTTGCTAAGAGTAGATCTTAAAAGTTCTCGTATAAGAACAAAATTGAACTATGTATGGTGATGAATATTAACTATGGTGAGGAATGTTAACTAGGCTTATTGTGGTGATCATTTTGCAAAACATACAAATATCAAATCATTATGTTGTGCGTCTGAAACTAATATAATGCTATACGTAAATTATACTTAAGTGAAAAGAAGACAGACCTCTGGGAAGACAAGATTTTGCATTATGTCTTTAAGTTAATGTTAGAATTATTTATTACAAAGGACTTTCAGTATGTTCCTAGTTTCAGAAAAGGAAGCATAGATCTCCATCCTGATTAAACAAGTTATAATAACACCAATGATATGGCAGTCTGTGGTCAGTTATCATAAGGTAGGTGGGCAGAGCCAATCTTCCGTAGCCAACAGAGTTCACACCACTGTCAGCTGAACAGAGTTTACAGCAAACATAACTACCATTATGATGTCCTGTAACACCCAACGAATAGTGCAACAGTTAACAATCAATAGTGCCCAAGTAATAAAACAGCAAACCTTGGAAGATGACTATTAAAACAAATCTCTAAATGTTACAGGATAGGTCTTTGCTCTCTTTAGTAGACATACTCAGAAACTCAATTTAGAAACTTAATTTAATGATGATAATACAGAATAAGTATTGGTTCATTTAGCTTATGTTTGTGGAAACTGATATGTAAACAGAAGTCATGGCCACTGCAGTGCCCTGCATTCTCAAAAACACTTGTGTGAGCAGCTGCCTCCCCCATGGTTCTCATTAAATACCATTGATTTATCTATCTATCTATCTTTTTATTTATTTATTTATTTGTTTGTTTGTTTATTTATTTTATAGAACCCCTAGTGATTTACAGGTAAGTATGGCCTGCTCTGGAAAACTTGAAAGGACCTACCATCCTCCAAATGACATCTTTGTTTCAAGACCTCTACTTGTCTCAGCTTCAAGTTAGGTTTCAAGGTAAGTACCATATTCCAGATGACAGAGTGGTTTTAAGATGTAAATGACCAGGTCTCTCCCGAAAATGTTGCTTGATGACAAGTTTATGGGGCTAACCCCAACCTACACATTTATTTTTTTTTTCTTTTTCCAACCTGCACATTTAAAAATTCCTAGAAAACTCTTGCTTTGAGAAAGAAAAAAAAAAAAGATTTTATTGGTATATTTTCAGATGGTAGCAGACCAAAAATGGAAAGGAATTAACCATTATTGAGCTATTATTGATAGGGTTTTGGAGTGGCGGTAGGGTCCGGAGCATATGGCCAAGAAAGAAGTATTAAGATGTCTTTGGCTCAAAAAGGTGATTTTATTAAAGCATGGGGATGGGACCTGTGGGCAGGAAGAGCTGCCCCAGGACTGTGAAGAGAGACTGGGGTGGTAAAGTTAAAGGAAGTTTCCAAAGGGACTTTGATATGGTAAAGAAGGTTCATGGATACTGGAGGCCTAGCTCTTGTCAAGCGAAGGTTGTTTTTCCCCCTAGCAAAGCATTAACATGAAGACAGTAGGAAGTTTTCCTGGAGAAATGTCATACTCTGCCAGCCTCAAGTATTTGTCAGTGGGCTGCAGGTTATAAGGAAATTTAATTTTATCTGCCATTTCCTTCTGCCTTTGTTTCCCACATCATTACGGTGTTTTATGTATATTGGTTTAATCTTATTCAAAAGCCTATATATACAGGTAAGTATTATTGTTAAGCTACTGTAACAAATTCCCAAAGTTCAGTGGCTTAACACAATAGATTATTTTTCCTTTATAAAAACAGTCCAGTTTGGCTCCAAGATGGCGGTATTAAGGATGGGGGTTCATGAAAGTGGTGGGACCTCTGCTCCACCCAGAAATTTGGGGACCCAAAATTCTAGCAGAATCCCCGCCTTCTATAATATGTTGTTCCTAAGTGTTTTTTCCTCTTTTCTTTGGATTACTTTATTTTTTTCTTTAATACTGCACATTTCTGTTTATTCAGTATCAAGTCATATCCTATCTTCTTTCCTTTCCAGTTGTATTGAGATATGATTGACATATAACATCGTATTAAGGTGTACAACATAATGATTTGATATATGTATATATGTATGTGAAATGATCACCACAAGTTTGATTAACATCCATCTCCTCAACTATTTATAGGTTTTTTTTCTTTTGATAAGAACTTTAAAGATTTACTCTTTCTGGGGTACCTAGGTGGCTTAGTCATTTGAGCATCTGACTCTTGATTTCGGCTTAAGCCATGATCTCAGGGTCGTGGGATTGAACCCCACATGGGGCTCCCCACTGAGCATGGAGTCTGTTTAAGATTCTCTCTCCCTCTCCCTCTGTGCCTCTTCCTCACTTGTGCAAACTTGCTCTCTCTCTCTCTCTCTCTCTCTCTCAAATAAATAAAAATGAAAAAAAAACAAGAAAAAAGATTTACTCTTTCAGCAACTTTCAGGTATACAATAGAATATTGTTAACTATAGTCACCATGCTATCCATTACATCCCCAGGACTTATATATCTTGTAATCAGGAGTTTGGACCTTTTGTCCACCTTTACCTATTTCCCCTACCCCATCCCCTGCCTCTGATAACCACCAAACTGTTCTGTTTCTATGAGTTTGGTTTTTTTTTAGATTTCACATATAAGTGAAAACATAATGCTTTTAAGGTCCAGCCATGTTGTTGCATATGATAGGATTTCCTTCTTTTTTTAATGACTGAATAATACTCCATTATATATATATATATTGCACATTTTCTTTATCTGTCAGTGGACACTTAAGTTGTTGCCATGTCTTAGCTATTGTAAAAAAATGCTGCTATGAACATGGGGTACAGATATCTCTTCAAGATGCTGATTTGGTTCCTTCAGGTATATACCCAGAAGTGGGATTGCTAGATCATATGGTAGTTCTATTTTTAATTTTTGGAGAGACCTCTGTACATTTTTCTCCAGTGGCTGTGCCAATTTACATTCCCACCAATGGTGCACAATAGATCCCTTTTCTCCACATCCTTGCCAGCACTTAGTATCTCTTGTAAAATAGCCATTGTTTTGGTAATAGCCATTCCAACAGGTGCAAAGTGATATCTCATTGTGGTTTTGAATTGTATTTTGTATTTCTCTGTAGATTAGTAATGTTGAGCATCTTTTCATGTACCTGTTGGCCATTTGTACATCTTCCTTGGAGAAATGTTCATTAAATTCCTCTGCACATTTGTTTAATTGAATTTTTTTTTTGCTATCAAGTTGTATGAGTTCTTTATATATTTTGGATATTGATCCTTAATCTGATACATGATTAGCAAATATTTTCTCCCATTCCATAGGTTGCCTTTTCATTTTGTTGACTATTTCTTCCGCTCTGCAGAAGCTTTTTAGTTTGATGTAGTCCCACTTGGTTATTTTTGCTTTTGTTGTCTTTGCTTTTAGTGTCAAATCCAAAAAGTTATTGCCAAGACTGGTGTCAAGGAGCTTACCCCCTGTGTTTTCTTCTAGGAGTTTTATGGTTTCAGGTCTTACATTTAAGTATTTAATCCATTTTGACTTGATTTTTGTGGATAGTATAAGATAGGGGTTCCATTTCCTTCTTTTCCATGTGGCTGTCCAGTTTTTCCAACACCATTTATTGAAGACACTGCCCTTTCTCCATTGTATATTCTTGGTTCCTTTGTCATAAGTTAATGAACTATATATGCATGGGTTTATTTCTGGTATCTGTGTTCTGTTCCATTGGTCTCTGTGTCTGTTTTTATGCTAATACCATACTGTTTTGATTGCTGTAGTTTTTGATATAGTTTAATGTCAGGAAGTGTGATCCTTCCAGCTTTGTTCTTCTTTCTCAAGAGTGCTTTGTTTATTTGGTTGTTTTGTTTGTTTTTTGTGGTTACATACAAATTTTAGGATTGTATTTCCTATTTTTGTGAAAAATGCTATTGGAACTTTGACTCTGTAAATTGCTTTGAATAGTATAGCTATTTTAACAGTATTCATTCAGCTGATCATCACAGAACATCTTTCCATTTATTTGTGTCTTCTTTAGATTTTTCCATCAGTGTCTTAGTTTGCAGTATACAGGTCTTTCATCTTGCTAGTTAAATTTATTCCTAGGTATTTTATTCTTTTTGATGCAATTATAAACAGGGTTGTTTTCTTAATTTCTCTCTCTGAGAATTTGTTGTTAGTGTATAGAAATGCAACTGATTTTTGTATATTGATTTTGTGTCCTGCAACTTTACTGAATTCGTTTCTTAGCTCTGACAGCTTTTTGGTGGACTCTTTAGGTTGTTTTATATCCTGCAAATAGACACAGTATTATTTCTTGCATTCTAATTTGGACGTCTTTTATTTCATTTTCTTACCTAATTGCTCTGTGAAGGACTTCCAGTACTATGTTGAATAAAAGTGTGAGAGTGGGTGTCCTTTTCTTGTTCCTGATCTTAAAGGAAAAGCTCTCAGCTTTTCACTATTGTGTATGATGAGTACCATTGACTTTGAGGTTTATGTTTAATTACAGCTTTAACCTAAGCCAAATCAAAGTTTTGGAGCTTATAACAGCGTTAGTCTCTACTCCATTGGAAGGGAGCTTGGACCAGATAGCAATTCAGCTTTCTTCCCGAGCTAAATGCCTGTGATTCTGTGTGACAGTGTTCTTAGCTCTGTTATTGTAGAGTTTGTAAGTGCAAAGGAGCTCCCTAAAAAAGGTTGAGAGCTTATTTTGGGATATGGACCAGAGAATCCTTGGGTCTCAGGTACATGAAGGGCTCCTAGAGGTCACCCACATCAGCCCCCCTCCCGCCCACACACAGCATTGCCAGCAGGTGGCTGCCCACACTTGACCCCCTCCTTGAGCAGGAGGGCTCATTCTGTACTGATACTGATGCTGCCAAACCCCCTCTGGACTGTCAGCAGTTTTCTAAAACATATTTCAAGGGCATGGAGTTCCTGCCCTCGGCAATGGCAGTGATTGTCTACGAGGGACCTGGCATTCCATGCCTCATCGTGATCAAGTCACGGAATGAGCCGGCAGTGAGCCCAGGGTTTAGTCAAAGCTCTGTCGGTAAGCGTGCTTCTAGCCTGAAAAAAGCCCTCCTTGGGCAAAACCCCTTGATCTGTGGCATGCATCAGTGCTCTCATTCACGTGTCTGTCCAGAACAAAATCCTGTTTCTGTGTAGTATTGTTAACCCAGACAACACAGCTTTCAGAAAGCAGAAGTGGCCTTGGCAACCTCCATTTCCAGGTGTGCCTGATTCACGTTGCACAGCTGTGATTCTCAGGCCCTTGTAAGCTCTTTTTATTTTCTGCCTGTGAAATTTGGCTTTCACCACGCAAACCTTCATTGTAGGCTTGTATTTCTAGTTTTTCAGCCTTGCCTATTTAATGTTCTGTGCTTTCCTTGACATTTTAACAAACTTTTAATTGACACAGTTTGCTTGCAAAATAAAAAAGAATCAGCTAGCTGTATTTTTAACATGGCTTTGTGATGAGTAAATCATGCCAACTGCATGTTCTCCCTTTTTTTGTTGAGGTACTTATAGTTGCTCTTGACATTCTAAAGTGAGAATATGCCAATTTCAGATGTCGCTACTTCTGCAACTTGAGGAGGAGCAAAGCAGTGAAGTTGGATGGAACACAGGCTTCTCCTACAATGTCAGAAAGAGATCACTGGGGAGTACATAAGATTGAAAATCCTGGCTTGATGAATTAGTTATTTCAATCTGTTCTGGTCCCGAGAAATGATCAGGCACCTTGACAAGTTTATCCTTTTAGAGCTGGAAAAAAACCTCTAAGGAGAGAGTGGCAGGAACATGTAGTTCAGAAATGGTGGAAGGGGTGGGGGGCGGAAGCCTTTAATATTTCAGGGATTAAAAACACTAACTCTGCAGATTATCTGCCTCAAAGCCTTTCTGGGAAGAAATGGTAGGTAGATAATTCATGTTGTATATTTGAACACATGTAAAATAGGGAATAAAAGGTCTTGATGCTGGAACAGGCACCACAGTCAGCAGGCTGAGGGATGCCGCTCTGCCATGTGTCACTGCCGAATTGCACCTGAGCAAGCCAGCGCTGATGTTTCTTAAACATCTAATTATGACTGTATGTGCTTTGATTGCTAGATCTGAAAAGTGCCAGTAGTGTCATTATTTTTTAGAGTAATTGTGTGTATTGTCAAATCTTCTCCAATGGTGGGTTTTTGCAGACCACCCCTTGCTCCCTCGTTCCTAACAGAACTGTGATTCTGTGCCTGCCTCCACCCTCTCCCTTCCTCTGTGGGCCTCTAGCAGGAGGTGAATCCCAGGTGTTTTCACTTACTTGCTGTGGCCCATTGCTGGAGCCCGTGATGGGTTTGTGCATGGGCTCCTGACACTATTCTTCAATGAGACATTAGGAGAAATCCACTGGGGGGTTTCTGGGAAAGCTTTCCTTGCTTCTAGTAGAAACGTGCAAGATTGTCCCTTCTGCCTCTTCAGATTGCCAAGTGTGGTGGTGATGGCTGCGAGTGTGGCCACCATCTCAAAACCCCTGGAGGAAGTCATCCTAGGGACAGGACAAAGACAGAGGATGGCAGAGAGTCCAGACAGGGACAGGTTCTGGCTTCCTGATGATGCTTTTGGGGTCGCTGAATTAACTAACCTTGGAGCTGCCATTCCTCAACTATGTTCCATTATGTGAGAATATGGATGAGTCCCTTTGCATTAGCTAGCATTTTTTTCTTAGACCTGCAGCCAAGCCATCTTCAAAGATGCATAAGTAGTTTTTTTTAGTTTTTTTTTTAAGTTTATTTATTTATCTTGAGAGAGAGAGAGAGAGAGCAAGCGAGGGAGGGGCAGAGAGAAAGGGAGAGGGAGAATCCCAAGTAGGCTTTGCACTGTCAGTGCAGAGCCCGACATGGGACTCAATCTCTCAAACTGTGAGAGCATGACCTGAGCTGAAATCAGGAGTATGACACTTAACCAGCTGAGTTACCCAGGTGCCCCCAAAGATGCATAAATAATTTAAGATAAAATAAAAAATAAAACTTGAACAAAGGTTATAACCATGATTCATTTATATCATATCTAAGAGTGACATTCTTAAAGTTTATTTATTTATTTTGAGAGAGAAAGAGAAAGAGCAGGGAAGGGGCAGAAAGAGAGAGGGAGAGAGAGAATTCTAAGGAGGCTCCATGCGGCCAGCATAGAGCCCAATGTGGGGCTCAAACCCACAAACCGTGAGATCATGTAAGAGTGACATTCTTAAATATGTGATGAGATTTTTCTGTCTAATGCAGTTTGTTATGAATATGTATGTGCGTGTTCATCATTACCTACAGAAGGAGCCCCCAAGAAGACCAATGTCATTTAGTGCTGGTGGCAAGTTCTAGTTAGGATATTGGCTTGGCTGCTTTAACAGAGGTGAAACAACAGTGATTTTAGAAGGTTGTGAGATTATTTATTCTCTCCCAAAGCAGTTTGGGCTGACAGGCAGTCAGGGAAATGGGTAGCCTGCCCAGTGAGGTCATCCAGGGTTCTTCTGTGTTATCCACTAGGATGTTATCTCCATGTGAATCAAGAAAGCTGGCTTACCACCACACCAGGGATTCAGAGCATGGGAAATTGTGGAAGAAGGAACGTCAGAATGAGATAGGCCTGATAGCCTTCTTTTGACCCAGAATTGCACATAATACTTGTAAGCATAAGTCATTGGCCAAGTTGATCATATGACAACAGCTAGTTGCCAGGGATTCTGGGAAATAGTATCCCCAGCTGAATGGCCATGTATCCAGCTAAAACGTAGAGGATTCCATTAGTAAGAAAAAAGAGCAAATAGACACCTGAGAACAGTTAGAAGTGTCTGCCACATAGTGTGTCCTCTACAGTGGAGAGGGAGAGCGTCATGAGGACAAAGCGCTGGGTGTCACTCTCTGTGAAGTAAGGACTTGTGTCACAGGTCCAGTCTCCCTAAGCAGCCTGGAGCCATATGCCTGGCCTCTCTTCTGGTCAACCAAGGGACTTGAATCAGTGATGTTTAAAACCTCTTCAAGCTCTGACCTTCTATGGCATAGTCTGCAGGCATTCTAGTTTTAGAGCTGGGGCAGAGACAAAGTGGAAGCAGAGTGAGTACTTCATATGTGGGTGGCAGGTATTGAAACCATGCAAGAAGTCACTGCTAACTTATTGAGCACTTATTAGGAACCAGGTACTGTGCTAGGTCCCTTACACCTGTTAACCTTGTTAGCCCTGACACAACCTGTGAGCTGGAGCCTATGGTTGTTTCCATTTCATAGATGGGGAAACTGTGGCTCAGTAAGGGTGTGAGAAAGGCTCTAGACCTAGCCAACCGATCTCTGACCCCCCATGCTTAACTACGTGTTGTGGGAAGGGCTGGGACATGAGGTGGGATTTGTGGGGTGTGACCAGATCATAGTGAACCCTGCAAGTAGGGTTAAAGAGGCTTGGGCCTGATGCTGCCCTTCATCGGGGCCAGGCTTGGGATTGATCTGCAGCATTGATTGGCGTCCCCACCGTTACCCCATAGCCAGGGGATGGCTGTTGCCACGTGCATCACATCTGGGCATGATCTCTCACTACCCCAGGGTAAAAGAACAGGCTGTTCTTTAGGAGGAGAGTACCTGGTAAGAGATGAGCCTCAGGAGGGTCAGCTTTGGGTCAGAGTGCAGTATGAGGCACACCACTTGCCTAACAGGCCTCCTTTAAGGTGTTTGCCCCTGTGAGTCGAGCTGAGCCTGTGGCCTGCTCCTGTCCTGTATTCCCAAAGGAGGCCAGTGCCAGGAAGACACAGAACCTGGCCCTAGAAAGTGAGAGCGGTCCGTGAAATTGGCCTGTCCTTTAAGCTGGCACTGATTAGTGGCGTGGATTCTGGGATCATGCTCCTCCTGCTCCGGCCTGGAAATTAGTGGCTTTGTGCCCAAAGGGAGTTCCAGAGAGGGAATGGGCATCAGTGCATGTATTGTCTTGATGGTGGGACTCCTTGGGGTCATCAGATAGGCTGGTCTGGGTAGGGGGAGTGAGACCCTTGCAGCCCACCTGCCTGTGGGTGCCAGCCAGAGGTGAGGACTCCCTGGCCCGGCCCCATGGGGCTTCTGGGCAGCCAGATTTCCTTGGGCACAGCAGCCTCACTCAAGGTGCAGCTGTTGGGTGGTGCCTGGACTAACCCACCTCCCTTCTCTGGCTCTTGACACTCAGTACAAACAGTGCAAACCTTCCTGTTGCCCCCCAGCAGCCAGTACAGTTTTACTTAGTGCTTTTTCTTTGGTTCATTCTGTTTTTCTCAAATGCAATTATAAACACACCAGCTCCAATCTGCTCTTCAAGACTGAGCCCTAGGGGCGCCTGGGTGGCTCAGTCAGCTCAGCATCCGACTTCAGCTTAGGTCATGATCTCATGGTTCGTGAGTTCGGGCCCCACGTTCGGCTCTGTGCTGACAGCTCGGAGCCTGGAACCTGCTTCAGATTCTGTGTCTCCCTCTCTCTCTGCTCCCCCCACCCCGCTCCGCCTCACCCTGTGTGTGCACGCTCTCTCTCTCTCCCCCTTTCTCTCCCTCTCTCTCCCTCCCTCCCTCTCTCTCTCTCTCTCTCTCTCTCTTTCTCTTTCTCTCAAGAATAAATAAACATTTTAAGAAAATTAAAAAAAAAAAAGACTGAGCTCTAGCTGAGCCTCTTCCAGAAATCCTATCCACTCCCTTTAGGTCTACGTGGTTCTCCTCCTCTCCCCACTCCCACTTCCCCCTGATGGCACCGGGTTCATATGGTGTAATGGTCTTTTTACTCATTGGTCCACTGACCAGTCTGTGAGCTTCCTTCCTTTCTTTTTTTTTTAACTTTTAATTTCAAACATACACAAAAGCAGAGAGGATCATATAGTACATCCTCAAGAATCCCTTACCCAGCTCCAAGAGTTGTCAGCATGTTGCCAATCTTGTATTAAGTCCTCCTCAACCTGCTCCCACCCTGAATATTTTAAAGCAGTTCCTAGATCTTGTATCATTTTTCCATATATACTTCTGGACCTTTTAGCTGTGAGCTTCAGGATGACAGTACTGTGTCCTGTATCCTGTGTCCTGTGTCCACAGCACTGTGGATGATGCCTGACACATATTGGCTCTTGAGAAATAATGTTGTTTTGAGTCGACTAATTGGGTGAATGAATTGGCTTCAGCCCCTAGAACTGAGCATGCATTCTGGATGCTGGAATTTGAATAACAGAATGTGAATAGCTGCTAGGAGCCCACAGCTTCCTTGGTGCCTGTCCTGCTGCCTGGGGTTTCCAGGAGGTTCTGAAATCTGTCTGTTATTTATGAGACTTTAAGGTTGGTTTATTCTTAGTCAAGCATCTTTGATTTTGCAATGAAACTCTACTTTGAGGTGACATGGGGTAGAGAGGACTATTAAGATGTAGCTTTTACCTTTGCTTGGTTCATATTTAGTTCACAATTATAGGCTTGGGGTTTGATTTTTTTTTAATTATAATACCATATTTACTTGGGCCAAAGTGATTAAGACCAAAAAAACAAAGTATAGAATACATCTAAAGCATTTTCTTTAATAACATCTTTCTATTCCTGGTAATGGTATTTTAACTACGCAAATAAGAGATAATTGAATACACATTTTTCTTTCAAGCAGTTGTGGTCATGTTTAAAACCGTGAATTCTGTACACTTTGAAGGGAACCCTGAGACCAGAGTCACTAGATGTGGCATTTCTCACTCTTACGAGGTAGAAAAGCAGGCCAGGGTTTGGGTTTTTGGAAATCTCTGGTGGTAGAATGGTAGTTTGTAAAAATGTCTTTGACATGTTCCTTTTTACTTTTAAATTCAGAAACAGTATTTACCACAATATAATGAGAAGTGCCTATTGACTGGTCCTTTTTTCAAAATTATATTCTAAAATATTTTCTTTCACCATTCAGATCTGTTGTAAAGTTAAATTAAAGTTGGCTGGGTTTTCTGTTTGTTTTATTTTTTGCTGTTTCATCAGGAATTCAGAGTAATAATTCTGTTTATGGATTTAAGATATTTTTACCATGTGGTTTTAGCGCAGGGAATAAGGCTGTGCCCAGTAGACATCTGATGACTATGTAACTTATATGAAACATAAAACAGTTGTTTCTACAAAAGTATTTATAGGAGTTGGATTTGGTCACCATGCCATATTGAGTCTAGACTGTCTTTTCCTTGGAAGGTAGGGGGTGGGACTTGAGGATGTCTGAGGACAAGGAGGTGTGGATGCCGTGCTGAAGTAGGTCATGAGCCAGCATCTCATCCTGCTGCTGTAGCAGTGAATCTTCCCATGCACTTTATTTTCTGGGCTGTGAGTGAGCAGGCGGTGGGGTTTCTGCCATGGACCCAGAGACCTGGCTTTCACTTGGCATGACTTGGACAAGTCTGATGGAGTGTCTGGGGGAGTCACAGTATACCCCAGGAGTGTGCGCACACAGCCCCCATGGAAGGAATACGCAGGAACACGCCTGGAGGGAACCACGGATTGTGTGACTTCCTGAGCGGCTGTGTGAGCCTCCTCCCTGCAGATGGAAAAGAGAATGGGTTCTCTGGAGAATGGGCCAGAGCTCAGGCCACAGAGACAGAGCCCATTGGCTGGTAATCCTCGTCTTCTTAGGATGGGGCCCAACAGAAGCTGACATAGATGTTCCAGGCTGGAAAACCTGTGGCGGGGGGCGGGGGGACACCACAGATGAGTCAGCTGAGGGAAGGCTCGTCATGGTAGAGGAGTCAGGAACGGGGCTGCAAACGTGGCTGACTGCTCTGATGGCTGGGGCTGGTGAGTAGGGAAGTGGCCAGTGGCCAGTGGCCAGGATTTGGAAGAGGAACCACAGCACGGGGCAGAAACAGCAGCTCAGGGGAAAAGGCAAGTCTTTGTGTTTAGATAATGATGCAAGGATTCCTCCAAAGCTGGGCAGTCAAACACAGCATGTGCCTACTGCTGCTGCTGGTGTATGTTTGCTCCTCACTGCCTTCCCGCTCTTACTCTTATTCCCAATCTTATGAACATCGGGATCCTCGACTCGGAGAAACGAAGTTAGTTGTCAAAGAGACACACAGAAGGTAAGCGGCAGAGCAGGGAATTGACCCAGATCTGCAGGTCAGTGGAGCCTCCTTTTTGCTTCTGCATCATGACTCCTCTCAACTGAGGAAGTGTCCTCCCCGAAGGCAACTTTTCTCTGAACCATGCGCCCAGGGGCCCACATGGCACCTGCACATGGGTACACACACACACACACACACACACACACACACACACATTGGGGTCCTAGCTCTAGCTGCAAACACATTTGTCTTCAAATCCATGTGAATTTTAGATACCATGTTTATTTAACCATTTTAAAAAATGAAGAAAGGGGTGCCTGGGTGACTTAGTTAAGCGTCCGAACATCAGCTCAGGTCATGGTCTTCTACCCACGTGGGGCTCTGTGCTGACAGCTCAGGGCCTGGAGCTCATTTCGGATTCTGGGTCTCCCTCTCTCTCTGCCCCTCCTCTGCTTGCAGTCTCTCTCTCTCTCTCTCTCTCTCTCTCTCTCTCTCTCTCTCAAAAATAAATATATTTAAAAATCTAATAAAAAAAATTGAGAACAAAGCATGACCTTCCTCTCCAAGTTTTCTAGGAAGATGAGCCCCAGAAGAAGGCATGTGTTCTTCCTGGGGCTGGATGTTGCCACCCCTTCCTTCCAGTCTGTGTGCACAACCCCCCGGGGCGGTGATCACACCAGGCCTGTCCCCAGCCCAAGTGGAAGTAATGAGACTCTGACCACATCCCTGGCATTTGCATTTGGTGGTGGTGCCATAGGAGAGTCAGAGGGGGAGGGTGCAGAAATCCTGAGAGCGTTCGGGGGGAAAGCATGGGTGTTCCCAGATTGAGGCCCGTGTCATCAAATGGAAAAGCTACAGATATGTAGAGAATGTCAGTAGCCTAAAAACTAGAAGCAGTCAGGCAGTTACACAATCCCTGCCATCTGGTTAACGCGACACATCCTCAGTATTTTAAATCTGGAACTAAATATAGACCTTTCTGAAAAAGCACGCAGCATATTGAGGAGTGTAGGCAAGTGGAGCTTTGCGTGTGCTTCCTGCAGATGACGATGTGGAGCTCTAGAGCCTGGCTTAGAAATCCCTAGGAAAGACGCAAGGCATTTCTTCTTTGTCATATCAATTAGCTTTCGTTTTGTATCAAGTCCCAAAACGGAGTGGCTTCAAACAGCAACCATTAAATTTGCTTTTGATCCGTGGGTTGGCCATGCAGTCTTTAGTCTGTGCTGACTTTCTTCATATCCATCTGCTGGTGGCATGGCCAGGCTGGCCTTGCTCACATGTGTGGTGATGGGCAGGCTGGTTGTTTCAAGAGAACCTCAGCGGGGACCCCTTGCTTTGGTTCCATGTGGTCTCTCACGGCCTCCAGGAAGACAGCTGGTAGCCGGGTGTCTTTCCATGGTGGCCACAGTGTTCCAGAAGCAGCAAAGGAGGACAGGCCCCAATGCATAAGTACTTCTCAAGCCTCTTCTTATAGCTGTTACTGTTGTCTCCAGTGGCTGAAGTGAATACCTTGTCCAAGCCTAGAGTCCATGTGGGAGGAAACGACACAGGCCGTGGATACAGAAAAGCATGAACAAATTGGGGACTATCACTACTACAAATCCACCGTGCTCTAAGCCTGAGATTTAACTCCTTGAGTAGTGGTTGTTTCCACCTAAGGCCCACCAGAAGACAGCTCTGAACAGTATTGTGGTTCATCCTCATGTAAAAAAGGCAGTGTCAGGTAAAACCGTAGGCGGAGTACTGGTGGCCTCACCTGCCAGAAAGTGTGGTAGGAAATCCACTGAGAGGCTTGGAAGCAGCAAGTAGTTGAAGGGCCAGACCTGGCCCAGCACAAGAAGAAAGACCCTCGCCTCCCATACCCAAATGCAGAGCAACCAAGTGGCAGGTCTGGTCTCTGAGGTACTGAAGCAAGACGTACCCCCAGGCTCAGAAGTCAGAGGTGGGTGATTTCCCAGAGCAGCAAGGTTGTTTCCCAGGCTCAGAGTGAGAGAGAGGCCCAAGTCAGCATTTGAGCCAGAGCTACAGAAGGAGGGATGTGGACGCGAACGGGTGAACGTTGAGTACTCGAGTACGTGGAGGAACCAACGAAACAAGTGAGGGAACTATTCCTGTTACCTAGGAGGAGGGAAGAAGTGGCAAAGTGAACTGAGAGAAAGATGAGGTAGTAATGCTAATAACAACCATTGTCCTTTGAATGTCTGTCACATACCGAGGATTGTGCGTAGTCTTTCCTGAGGGAATTAGTCCTGAGTCACAGATGAGGAAACTGAGTCCTAGAGAGGTTAAAGAACTGGCCTATGTCACTAAGATGAGTGTTCTGGCCCAGGTGTGTCTGACTCCCCAGGGCTGTGGCTGTCTTTCAGCACCATGCTGCTGGTGGGGTGCACAAGAAAGAACATCTTTAGGGGGACCTCAGTGGCTCAGTCGGTTGGGCATCTGACTCTTGATTTCAGCTCAGGTTATGATCTCACAGTTCATGGGTTCACGCCCTGCATCAGGCTCTGCACTGTTAGCACAGAGCCTGCTTGGGATTCTCTCTCTCTCTCTGCACCGCACCCCCCCCCCAACAAACAAACAAACTTAAGAAGATATAAAGAACATTTTTAGGCAGCAAGGACCGTAGATCCCTCTTAACAGTAGAGCTCAGAAACACCCCAAAGGCCATCTCCCAGGCAGGAACACTGGAAGATGTTCATGTACAGGAAAAGATGGTGGCCTCAGAAGGTGTCATGGTAACAGAAGGGGGAGGAGGGCATAAAGAAAAGCTCCAGCGTATTTATTGTCAGGGGTACAGAGATACCCCACAGGGGACATTTGCCCTGAACTTCCTCCTCATTTTGTGGTCTAATCTCCACCCACACACCGCACTCACCTTCCCCAATCAGAAGGATCACCTTATAAGAAGGTCATTGATAAAGTGGAATAAATTGAATCAGGAATGACTGAGGTAAGGAGAGGGCTTTGAAACCCACAGGCTGTTTAACAAGGAGCTGCCAGCTGTTTTCGAGTATCTAAGAAGCCAGCACATGCCAAGAGTCAACTTGTTCTGGTTGATCCACAGCTTGCAGCTAGAATCAGTGTGCAGACCTATTGGGAGACACTACAACAAGTAAAAACAAACTGTAGAGGCACAGAGATCTTGTTTGTATCTTGTCGCCATGATTTAATAACGTGTGCTCTTGATTTGGTTTTCTGCTTGCGTATTAGAAGCACACACATCTGCCCTGCAGAGAGTAAAGGAGGTCATGTCAAGGGCCCCACATGGTGGCTGGTTCACATTGTGCTCTGTGAATGGAAACCTAGGGAATGATGGTTGTGAGCAGTTAGAAGTTCCTCGTTCCAGGGCGCCTGGATGGCTCAGTCCGTTAAGCATCTGACTTCGGCTCAGGTCATGATCTCAAGGTTTGTGAGTTCGAGCCCCATGTCGGGCTCACTGCTGCCAGTGCAGAGCCTGCTTCAGATCCTCTGTCCACCTCTCTCTCTGCCCCTGCCCCCTCACGTGCTCTCTCTTTTAAAAATAATTTTTTTTTTTTTAAAGAAGTTCCTGGTCTCTGGGGAAGCAGAGCAAAGTTAGAAGGCTGCCAAGGGGCTCATACCTAGGTTGCAAGGGTGGCTGAGGGAGCATTGTTATTCTGCCCACATGGGGTATGTTTTGAAAACGCTGTGGCCAGTGTTTGTAGGTGAATGTTGTCGCCTTCCATGCTCATCCCCTGGGGAGCTGGGCCAGGCAGTAGAGGCTATCCAGGGTGGAGGGCAGAAACCTTGACTCCGATTTTCCTTAGGTTGTTTTCCTATGGGGAGGTTTACTGTTGAACAATCAGCTGGGCATTACCAAAGACACCCCCCGAGGTCAAGGTGGCCCAGAGCCACCCAGGCTTAACACTTTGTTTCTGGGATTGGGGTTTATCAGCATCAAGGATTCACCCTCCTTGTTGCCACAGAAAGGAATACCTGTAGTGCTATAGTCCAATGGACCCAGGTTCTGTCTCCTACTGTGACCTCACCCTCCTTGGGGGTTCAGTGCAGAAGTCATTGCCCCTCACCAAGCACAGATTCTGCTGAGCTGCTTTCAGATCCACGCGTGTCTTTTCAGACCCTCTCAGGTAGAGTTTATGAGGAGTTTGAATTTTGGAAACAGAGAACATTTATTTGGGGTCCCAAATACATTAAATCTGGGGTGG
This sequence comes from Prionailurus viverrinus, assembly GCF_022837055.1. Classification (NCBI taxonomy): domain Eukaryota; kingdom Metazoa; phylum Chordata; class Mammalia; order Carnivora; family Felidae; genus Prionailurus; species Prionailurus viverrinus. The sequence goes on from NC_062569.1 coordinate 36,588,687, forward strand.
GATCAGCCAGGGTAGTATGCTGTTTTAGCCATGATGCTAAACTTGTGAGTCTAATGAGTCCCCTCCAAGGCAGGGAGGGGGTGTCCCCAGGAGGCGTTGCAGGTCATTTTGGGATGCTAGGCACTGGCCCTTGGTTAGGGGTGGTGACTAAAGGGACAGAAGCAGTGCTTATTTGAAGGTTTAAGGTTGGGACCTGTTTGTTAACAGAGATGCTGGTTGCCATAGTACAGGCTCACTTGTGAGGTGCAAGTGTATTTTTGTTAGTCTTTTAGCAAATGTTCTCTTTTTGTAGAAAGTCTGACAAATGTCTTTAAAGGAGTGGTTCCCAAAATCCCCTGCAGGGCCCTTACTGGGGTTAGGGGCTGGGAGATAAGGGACTCCAGCACTCTGGATCATACTTCATTCCCTACCAATACACTTTTTAAAAAAAATAGGTGAGAGGAGATAAAATTCACATACCATCCAGTTCACCCAGAGTGCACAATTCAATAGCTTTTAGTTTATGTTATTCGCAAAGGTATGCAACACTCCCCACATCAGTAAATGAGTTTTGTCTGGTTGCGTCTCTTGGGGCTCTGAAGGAGATTGTATCCGAAAGAGGAAAAGATGCCTCCACTAAGAGAAGGTTTGAAATTTTTGTTGTCCTCTTACTGTACCACGTTGAATCTTTTCTGAGGAGAGTGTTGTTTTCAAGTTCTATCTGGAACCCCAGAGAGAATCAGGAGATAAACTGGATGTCTAAGACTGACAGGTTGCCACCTAGAGCCAGCATTCACTTTTCTCACCAGTGCCCATCATTCACCATTTTTTTAACGTCCTTTTGCACTGCTCTGACATGGTTAGAGGAAATAAGCATGGGTGGAATGGGGCTGTGGGAAGACCAGCGGACGCCGCTGAAATAGGGTCACCGGTCCAGATGCGAAGAGGCCTTTGATTAGCAGATGGAGCTATGAGTGTAGGGACGAGTCCTCTGGGACACTCCAGCCATCCCCAAAGGCATTACTGCGGGACGTGTGACAGTGACTGGCATTCAGGTTAAGGATTAAAATTTTAAAAAGACCAGAATCATATTAGCCCAATATTCACCAAAAAAGGTTGAAGATGTAGAAGTTGGTTGTCAGCATTGGGTGAGTACGTGCTGGTCAGTAAACACTTGTCTGTCTGGCACACTGTAAGTGCTCGATAAATTTCCTTACCTTTTTCTTTGGAAAGGTCATGCTGGAAAGTATCTCATTTTCTTTTGATGTCAGATCAACGAAGCGTTCACGAATTGGTTTCCTCCTCTTAATGTGAAGGGATCATTCTCGGCTGCTCTTACTTGGGGGCAAAGACGTAACCAACAGTGGGCTATTGTTCTCCGACTAGGATTCCCGCTTCCCTCTGGAGGACTGGGCTAATTGGATTATTTTCAGTTGACAAACTTGGTTTTCCACCTCAGAACACATGTTTATTGCCTCTGTTTTATTCACAGGATGTGTTCCCGATTGGAGGTGAAACCATGAAAGGAAAATAGAACGAATAATAATGCTTTTCCGCAATCGCTTCTTGCTGCTGCTGGCCCTGGCTGCCCTGCTGGCCTTTGTGAGCCTCAGCCTACAGTTCTGTGAGTATCGCCTGGTGTCACTGGGTCGTGGTAGGGGAGGGGGCTTCATTCTGAAATAGAGGGCCCTTGTGGGGAGCAAACAAGTAGGCCCCAAAGCCTTTGTTTTTCAAATGAACAATGCAGTTTAAAACAACTGAGTCTTTTTATTGTTGGTACTGATGGTGAATGGTTGTGAGTACAAATCCCAAACTGCAGAGCATTGTCCTGAGTGTCTTTTTTGGCCATAAGGAACTAGAGTGCTCACTAGGCCTCATGATACGTTTTTGGCTTTTGCACAGATTACTAAATTGCCCAGTTATTCTGCCTTGGATTCCCAAGGTAGAGACACTGAGTGGCCCGGCTTGAGAAGAGATATTTGGCTGCTGGTTGGTTCTTTGAGCATCAGGTGTCTGTTTTATGTTCGGTGAACTGTGGGGCTGCCGTTGTTGGGGAGGGTGGGGGAATTAGGTACCAAACTCTGTTTCCTGGGGCAGCAAGGACCATGCATGGGAAGTCTTGTGTGGTGAGGAAGAGCAGGGCCGATGAAGTCAGTCCACGGACCTCACCGCCCAACACTTTGTCCTTCACGGGGAGCCTGTGCTCAGGCTGGGCCCTAAATCTGCGCACCCCACTGCTCCCCAAGAGTGGCCATCCTCTAACAGAGATCCAGCCCTGGCACGTCCTTGGTTGGAACCCCTCAGCTGTGGCCAGTGGTGTCTGGGAGGCTCTTTGCCCTCTAGGCTCCACCTCCACCCGGCGCCCCCCCCCCCCCCCCCCGCCCTTGATCTCTGTGCTGTAGCAGTGCTGAGTTACTTGGCATTCTCTACATGTTTACTCTGTTCTCTGTGCCCAGATCCCATCAGCCCCTCTGTCTGGAGTGCCATCCTCCTCACCTCCCTCCCATCCTTTTCTCCACATGGTTCATTCAGTCCTTTTCTCCTCTAGAAACCTTCCATAACCCCCTCACCCCTAACTTGGTCTGGTGCTTCTTTGATGCACATCCAGGATGCCCTAAACCTGTTCCCCTCCTTACATTAACCATGTAGTATTCTAATGCTCAGTTCTTGTGTCTCTTCCTTCAACAAGACTGTCTGTTCAGGGGCACCTGGGTGGCTCAGTCGGTTAAGTGTCTGACTCTTGGTTTCAGCTCAGGTCATGATCCCATGGTTTGTGAGTTCGAGGTCCGAGTTGGGCTCTGCACTGACAGCTCAGAGCCTGCTTGGAATTCTGTCTCCCTTTCTCTCCACCCCATCCCTGCTTGTGCATGTGCTTTTTTTTTTTTTTTTTTTTTTTTTTTTGCTTGTTCATAACCTGTGCGTGTTCTCTCTCTGAAAAATAAAATTTAAAATATATATATATAAAACTCTGTGTTCTCTGAGAGCAGGGACCATGTCCTGTTTCCCCCTATACCCTAGGAATTGCACTGCCAATGACACAGTAGGTGTTTCATGACTGTTTATTAAACGAGTCATGAATGAATGAGCTACACCTGCTCCAAAAAACAGGCTGATCCTAATTCCCTCTCCTTCTGGTGCTGTGTACTTGAAGCTGACAATGTAAGATGCTGGCAATTTTTTTTTTTTTTTTTTTTTTTTTTTTTTTTTTTTTGCTGTCACCTGCCTTCCCTCCATTATACCAGCTCACCCTGATGGGTGGGAGACAAGTGGTTGGCACCCATCACTGCCTAGGACGGCTCTGTGAGGAGGTGGCGTTTCTGTTGCCGCTTGAATGATGGAAAGAAGAGCAGGTGGTTCAGCAAGTGGGTTGTTCTGAGTGCACTGGGGAACGTGGGACAGACTTGGCACTTGGAATAAGTGGTTTGAAGTGAGGAGGCTTTGAGCAGGTTTCCCTGACACACCTCCATGTGACATACTCCATGCACACGTCCGGTACATGTGACAGGCTATCTCTAATACAAAAGACTATTAAAAATACTCCTTTTATCCTTCCAGGATAGGAAACGAGGTCAAGAGAGGGTGGGCATAGGAAGTTTAAAGATACTCCAGATGGTTAATGAACCATAAAATACGAATCCTTTCTAAAAAGACATGTGCTAGGACCCTCGGCAGTTTAATTGTTCATAACTCGTCATGAAAAATTTTTCCCTCCTTTGGTTGGAGAGGTAGGAGGGTACAATCAACCTTGAGTTTTATTCTGAGAAGCTGACAGGTCCCGAGACATGAATGTGGGTTACTTGTGTTTGCTGCGTTTCTTTTGCATGAGGTGGTTTCCACGTCACTGAATTGGCCAGTGTGTTTTGCTTATATAACTCTTCTGAAAGTACCTTCTGTTTTAGGAGAGCCAATTTTCAGCCATACTTTTTTTAAGGAAAATTTTGCAGAGTAAATTAGGCTGCCTGGGTTTGAGCTCTTTATTCTTGGCTACATCGGAGTTCGGGAAGATATTAAGATATGGATGTTCTTACTGCTGTTCTACTTCTAGGTAAACTGTAACTTTGGAATTTACCCATTTCTGTAGAAATGGAGTTTAATTGCTTTATTTAATTGTGTCGCGGGTTGCTGGTTATTATGGTGTGAGGAATGGCACTAATTGATAATACGAAGGTATATGTTTGACTAACGCTTCTGTGTTCATTCCTACCCTAAATTATATGGACTTTTTTTCATCATTTCTTTTGACTAATATTTGAATGCCAAATTAGCACACGTAACTATTTTAGGTAATATTTTTGAGGCAGTCAAACATAACATAGTTTTTCTCATGCATTAAGTGAACAGTATAGTTTTATTTGCTTTCTGCAATGATCATGTATTTTGTCTTGTTGATAGTTTTCTTTTTCTGGTGTTTTGAATATGGGAAAGTTATGACCCGGGTTACAATTTAAAAATCATGTTGTTTAAATAAGCATTTCTTCCTCTTGGTGCAGAAAGTGGGTCTGTGAACTCGGGTATGTTTAAGTGCTTATGTGTGTTGGGCGTTTTTCTACAGTGTCGGGGTGGAGGTGGTATGGAAAGGATATAAAAAAGGTTAAGACACAGTTCATAGTTTCTCAAAATATGTTTCTTTTAAATGGCGTTAATGCTAACAGCCTCTAATGAAAATCATTCATTTTGTATTTCCAAGTCCTTGATGTTTTTGAATTTGGAAATAGGGAAATGCTGAAATTCCTGATGTTCGAATTGTAGAAGGGAACAAGGAAGGCATGCCTATCTTTAGTTCTGGTTAAAATGTTTACAAGTGGAAAAATTACTTCTCAAATTAAGGCACTCCGTTAGTGCAACTGGGCAAGAGGGCCAGGACGTGAAGACTTGTGAATGATTAGTTATTTTCTAATCATCAGTTATGTTATGTTAGATTAGATTAGTTTGATTAGTTATGTTTCTGCTCTTTGTGCTCTTTTGTAACCGTCCATTTTCTTGCTTCGGTTCAGCCTTTCTTTAATTCTTATTTTATGCTCATTTCACCAAGTTCCACCCAGCATTCCCAAGATGGCAGTGTGACAGGAGTGCGCAGGCTCTGGAATGACAGCCTTGGATTTGAATGCTGCTCTGACACCTACCAGCCGTGTGCCCTTGGGCAAGTTCGACTTCTCAGAGCCTGTGTTTCTTCTGTAAAATGGAATTAATTGCTGCTTTGCAATGCTGGTGTGAGAACAGACACCTTGCAGGGAAACCCTTGGCTTATGGAAGCATAGTCAGTGTAAACCTTTTAAGCAATAGCACAGAGTCCCGTTACCACATACCATCTTCAGAAACCAGGGCTCTTGGTGTCCCACAGGCTGCCGAGCCTTGTGACCCTTCAACCACTTGTCAGGGAGGAGGCTTTTGAAATATATCTTACATTTATTTGGGTTTGATTAGACTTCATTAGCCGAGATAGCAACCAGTCTACACTGGGCACATGGCACCTATATCTGGGGGCAATTTTCCTGGGCAGAGCCCCAGTTGACCAGAGCAGATTCTGAAGGAAATTCCGAAGATGGATTAGAGGTTCAGATCCCCAGGCAGAAGAGGGAAAGTTACCTGCAGTCGTGAAAGCCAGGGCTGTCTTCAATATCTGAAGAACCTTTTCTGCAGGAGTCATACCTGTTCTCTGTTGGCCCAGGTGACCATGGGGACACATTCCAGTTAGGCAGAAGGTGGAACAGCCTAAAGGTCAGTGTCATACAGAGGTGGAAAGCATAGTGTGCAAATTCTGGGGCCTTGCTCTGCAAAGAGGAGAATATTAGGTCATTGGGCCTGATTAAGGTCTCTTAAAGCTTCGAAGTTTCATGAATTTTACCTTTTTTGGTTGATCCAGTGCCATGAGTATGTATAACTTTGTCCTTCAGCAAATGTTCCTTGAGTTTCCACCACGGGTTAGATCCTGGGCCGGTAGCTTAATCCCTCAAAGGCCACAGGAGCCATTTGTCTACTGGAAGAGAATCATGACAGACACTTGGAATACAGATTGCATTGTGCTAACACAGGTAAGAGGCGATAGCATGTAAGGTGAGAGGGGGTAAGAACATGGCTAAAGAGTTAGACTGCCTGGATCAAATCCCTGTCCTGCCACTTACCAGCTAGGTGATCTCAGCCATATCATTTACCCTCTCCATACCTCAGTTTCCTCATCTGTAGAATAGGGATAATGATGGTTCCTATTTCATAGCGTTAGTAAAGGATTAAGTGAGGTCATGTTTATAAAACGCCTAGAACAGTGGCTGGCGCATAGTGATTGGTGTATGTATGTTTGTTAAATAAAATGGATTAGAGATAATTTATGGCAGGGTGATATGGGAGGATAGAGGACGAGAAGCTAATTTAGACTGGGAGTTCAGGGAAGACTCCCCTGCAGAGGTGACCTCCTTGAGGGATGAGTAGACGTTGGCCGTGGAGGAAGGTGAGAAGAGCATTCCTGCAGATAGAGATGGTGTGCAAAGGCAGTGAGAGAGCAGGACCAGTTTAATCACCTGTGTGTAGCTATTAACGTGGACAAAGGCTGGGGCCACCTGCATCCCCACGTGACGTCCTGAAGGCTGTGGGAAGCCACTGAAGGAGGGAACACACCAGCAGACTTCTGTCTTGGAAGGACCACAGTCTGGGATAGTGTTTGCCAAGTGTGGGCTCCTGAGCACCTTGAGCAGACTGGCCCTGGGGACTTGTAAAGAGTACATATTCCAAAAACAAAAAAAGAGCACATTTTGTGCCCTTCCTCCAGAATCCAAATTTTGGCAGGAATGGGACCCAGAAATCTACATTTTTGACAAGTTCCCTGGGTGAGTCTAGTGAGCACAAATTTTGGACACTCCCGGTTTGGAGGCTGATGGAAGCACGAAGCCGGGAGGCAACTCAGGCCATTTTGCCTCCATAAAAGTCTGAGGGTGGCACCCTGAAGGTGTTGGCCCAGGGAAGAAGAAGCAAAGCCAAAACGGCAGGTGATGGGTTGGTAGAGTGGGTCACGGTGATGGGAGAAGAGGGAAGACCCCATCAGGACACACGGGAGTCTGCCTGGGGTAGTTCGGTGAATGCCTTATTCACTAATCCATTCATGCGCTCATTCACGTAAACATCTCATCTCCCCCTGGGTTAAGTGTGCCAAAGTCTCAAGGCCCAGCCCATGACATGGCCTGCCCACAACATGGCCTGGGAGGTAACCACGTGGAGCTGATGGCTCCGTGGGACTGAATAAGGCCCAGACAAGTGGACAAGCTGGTCACAGAGCAGGACGGGTAGTTGGGGGGTGTCTCTGAGGTGCATGGAGGTCATTGGAGGTCCCCAAAGGCAGGCTGGGTACTACGTACTGCTGGAAAGTGGATTTCAGGATCTGAGCCTAAGAGAGACTCTGTCCAGACCCCCTGCTGGGGCACTCTGTGTTCACTGTTCCTGAAGCCATGACTTGGAGAGACCAGGTCTCCTGGGGGCATGTAGAAGCCACTCCAGACTGACAGTTTTGTTTGGCCCAACCAATGTTTTCACATTTTTGCTTTTATTTATGAATGTTTTAGAACTTAGGCAGTTTCACCTAACTTCCAGCCCCTCTTTAAAAAAAAAACAAAAAACAAAAAACAAAACTTTCCAGCAAGCTGAGACCCATGGTCCCTTGCAGCGAGAGTAGCTGGAGCAAGCAGCGAGGTAGTGGCCGCTCCCCATGGGAGTGTGCAAGCTCTTCCTTTCTCCACAGTCTCCACTTGCTAAGCCCTGTCACCTTGGAGTTTGTGCCCTGTCACACAGGTAGAGGAAAGAGAGGACAGGGCAAAGATGAAATCTGGGCAGACAGAGGAAGGGAAGCCATGAAGGAGACAGAATGGCAGCAGATAGGGCGCTTGGGTGGCTCAGTCGGTTGAGCATCCAACTTCAGCTCGGGTCACAATCTCGCGGTTTGTGAGTTCGAGCCCCGTGTCTGGCTCTGTGCTGACAGCTCAGAGCCTGGAGCCTATTTCAGAGTCTGTGTCTCCCTCTCTCTCTCTCTCTCTCTGCCCCTCCCCCACTCATGTTTGCTTGTGCTTTCTCTCTCTCTCTCTCTCTCTCTCTCTCTGTCAAAAAAATATATACACATTAAAAAAATTAAAAACAAAAACAAAAAAAGAATGGCAGCAGAGAGATGGGTTTCCAAAGCCAAGGGAAACAGGTGGGCAGATGAGGAGCCTCAGCTTAATCACGTGTGTGTGCGCGCACACACAGTAGGCACCCCAGCCGAACCAGCTTAGTGTGTGAGTCATTTGTGTGTGCGTAGTATGAGTGGTGGTGTGTACGTGTGTCTTCAGTAGTTTCCCAGCTAGCTCTCTTCCAGCAGGGCCACCATTTTCCCACAGCCTGCAGTCCTCACACCCCCTCCCCTTTTATATGCTACTTTGGATCGATCGTCCTCTGGGAAATGGAATAACCAAGTTTGCTGGAACCGTGTGTAAATTAAAAGAAAATTGCCTCTGAGGAGGAGAGTGAGGAGCCCCCGACAGGTGCCTGGGTATTGTGACATTCGCCTTGATTGTTCACACCCAGGCCTCAGCCTGCTCTTTGTAGTTGACTGTTGACATTCACAGCTCCCGCTTTTTTGCACGCACCCTTGAAGGTCTGGGGTAGATGGGGGTAAGGATTTTGCTGAGGCACAAATTTGGATAATAATAGCTGGGAGTGAGCTCCTGGCTGCTGAGCAGGCCTGGCCTTGCCAGCCGACTGGGGGCCTTGTGGTTCCCTGCCCTTCATCCTGAGTCCATTTCATGGAGGAAAGTGTGTGCCCCAGTGGTGTGTGTGAAGTGGGGATTCATGAAGATTTTAGTGTTTTCATGACAAAGATTTGAGGATGCCAAGGGCCTTAGGTATTATGTACTCTATTTTAAAAGCCACAGTAAGGTTCCTCCTAGGATTTTATTTTGGTGAATTGGAGTCAAAAAGAATGAGGAGTTAAATATGAGGGTTTGCATTTTTATCCTAAGTTCTGTTCATAATATCCCAATCTCGACATTATCACTAAAGTTTTACATGTCGTATTTTTAAAATTTCAATCCTTTTCTTGGAGACTTATTTTCTGTTTGATTTCTGAGAGGTTTAACTTTGTTTTTTCTCTGAATGATTCATATCCAACTACCACATAGAATGCGTTTCCCGTCCTGTCAATACTGTTGAATTGACACACACATGTATTCCCATATAAAATACCATATGTACTTTTAGTTAACATATTATGGACAACCTTCCAAGTGATTACAGATGGGTGTATATGTAATCATGGTGTAATGGCTGCGGGAGTATTTACCATTGGACACTTCTGCTGCCTTCCCCCTGTGTCTGTTATAAGCAATGCTTTCATAAACATCTTGGAATGCACATTTGCATCCTCTCACCTAATTATCCTTTTTTAAAATTTTTTTTAAGTTTACTTATTTATTTTGAGAGAGAGAGCGAGCAGGGGAGGGGCAGAGAGGGAGAGAGAGAATCCCAAGCAGGCTCCATGCTTTCAGCACAGAGCCCTACGTGGGGCTCAAACTGAACTGCGAGATCATGATTTGAGTCGGACTCTTAACTGACTGAGCCACCCAGGCGCCTCTTGCCTAATTATTTTTAAGAGAAATTCTCTAAGATCAGAAACTAGGAAGGAAGGGAGGAAGAAATGAAAGAGGGAGGGAGGGAGGGAGGAAGGGGAAAGAAAGAAACAACGCCCCCACTCTGGAAATGCCCCACACACATTAAATATGTCTATTTTTAGCTCATGGAAGGGCCTGCTATGGGATACTCTCACCCCTCCTCCAGTGTAACTACAACGTGAACATGTTCATCGCATAAGACATGTGACGAAAGTGGATTTGGCACACTTAATTTTGACACTTACCTACAGAATTTTTTCACCCACAAGGAAGGGAATCTCATTTTAGAGAAGAGGAGACTATCAGGGGTAGTCAGTAAAACTAGAAAACGTTAGCCAAAGTAGCCAGTGAACTTCGGAGCATATCCGCATATGCCAGGACTGTGTGAGGAGAGGAACAAAATAGGAGAGGAAAGCTGCAAGTGTTTACATTGGAGTAACCGCTGGATGGAGGGGAGCCAAGGACACAGTGCAAGTTTGCCCAGGTGGAGTTTACTCCAACTGCACTGATGAACTTGGGCCCCACTCCCTGTTGCCTTGGCAACAGGGCACCTGCCCCAAGCTGATGACATTAAAAACCCCCAAAACTCAAGAAAGTCCACAGTGGCATGAGATAAGTCATAATCAGAGGTGGAGCCCTGTGATCTTGACAGCAGCTCTGCCCCAGGGGAAGGGGAGGATGGGTGGTTTAAGAAACTAACAGGAATGAAGTCTTGACAGCAGAATCTGAATCTGGCATGTGAGGGTGAAGTCAGGCTGCACCCAGGAAGAACTCTCTGACGGTCTCACTGTCCACACACAGTGCCTCACCCGCCTGGCAGAGCCAGGCTGCCCCCCACCCTGGGTGGGAGGGACAGGGAGTCGGCCATGATGTGTGGCCCCTCTCTGATATGTCTGGCTTGGGCTGCAGCATCACGTCTTGCGCCCCCCCACCCCCCGCCGCCTCCCTTCCTGTCTTTCCTGTATCATCTGAGGGGCTGGACCCCACTGCCCAGGGGTCTGCTTCTTGGAGAATCTGGAACCCAGCCAGAGTTCTGCCTCTTCCCAGCCCCAGGTATCCAGCAGAGGAAGGGCTGGCTGGTCACTCCAGGTACCTGAGGGCACAGGTCCCTCCCTCAGCATTGTCTCTCAGTGAGGGGGGCTTCCCCAAAGCTCTCCCTCACCCCTGGCCATCTCTTCCTAGTGACCCTTCCCACAGACAGACGACCAGCCGCCTTTCTGCGCAGCTGGTTTGTTGGCCTCATTGGGGTTTAGTTTCCCTCTAAAGGTAGACCTTTGAGACAGAAAACTTACTTGTTCCTCTCGAGGGGAAGAGGAAAACAATGTCCTTGGGCCTTAGTGACTCTCACCAGAGCAGGGATAGAAGCATGGATTTAACCTCTGGCAGGACATCCAGCCACACATATGTGCTAAAATGTAGACTGTGGGTTGTTCTAGGTGATAAGATTATGGGTGATTTTCACTTCTTTTTATACCTTAGTGTTGAATGGCTATTTTAGGATGAACACATGTTTATGTCAGTTGTACAGCTCCTTTTGCATTTTGAAAAAAGAAAAATCTCCTGTCAAGGGTGTTGAAATCAGAAACCTGTTTCCAGGCACCTAGGGTTGTTAGCCTGAGTCTGCAGATGTCCACATTGTCTCATTTCAGGGGTCCTTTGAACCCTGTGAACTGCCGGATTCGGAAGCTCGTGTATGCAGTCCTTTCTCAGGGTAGAGGAGCAGTAGCTTTTATCAGATTCTCAAAGGTGAGGCAGAGGGGATTCAGGCTGAGAGATGGTTAAGAGTGGCTGATAGTTATTTTCACAGTTCTTTCTGGGAGCCTGTCCTTGGATGACTCTCTGATTTCTAGTTTCTGTCATGATTTGGCATCCTTTGTGCTTCTGTCATCTCATCCAAAGGACTCTGTTTGGGCCAAGCCAGTTATCAGTTGCCTCAGAGGAGAGTGAGGTTTCCTGGCCCCTCTGAGAGACCATAGCTGGGCTCACGCTCGGGCCGTAGGGGGAACCCAGTCCTTGTGCTCTGGCAGTCCGTGGACTTAGGGTTCAGTTACCCATGTCAGAGAGAGGTCAGGCAAGGAGGAATTAAGAGCTTGGGAACAGTCTATGACAATACCTCCAGCCTGATCTGATGTGAGTCCCAACACCATGAGCTACACCTGCTGTGGTTTACTGGCTCCCTGAATGGGACCAGGCTTATCACTGGGACAAAAGCACTTACTAGATTCCTACCTAACAGTGGTTCACCATGAGCCAACAAGAATGAGGAATGAAGAATGGTTAAGAATGAGGAGAACAGGAAAGGTTGGTTATATTGCAGCCCAAACTGGATAGGTCGGAAAGGACAGATTTCAGCTATTTGATCAATCTTGTCCATGTAAAATCCAGTCTCTCAAAGTAAATGTGGACTTGATTTTCACCTTGCTTGATTTCTACTCCTGCCTTTAAAAGTAAATGGCCAAAGGCAGATAACCGAACTGGTCTTTGGTTGTGGTTCTGTCTTATATTTGAGAATGACATATAGATATTTATATATTCAGTGCTGGGTAGAGGCACAATGGGCCTTTAGGACAATTTAGTGGATTGGGGAGCACTGAGGGAATTGTGGAAATTGCCTGTGGAGCAAATCATTATTTTCTGGCGGGCCAGTGAAGGAGAGAGAATTCAAGAGCCTTTGGATGATTGGGGAGTACAAGGACCAGGGGTATTTTAGCTTGTAAGAAGGTACCATCTTGGGGGCATATGGCTGGCTCAGTTGGTAGAGCATGCGATTCATGATGTTGGGGTCGTGAGTTTGAGCCTCACTTTGGGCATGGAGCTTACTTTAAAAAAAAAAAAAAAGGTGTCATCTTGGATATGCTGAATGTATTTAAAGGAGTCAGAAAAGCTCCTAAAATTGAGTAGTCGAGAGGAGAAGGGAGACTGGTTCATTGTGCTTCTGTGAAAGGTGTGGACACAGAGAGTCTGTATCGCTTCCAGATCCCAAGTTAAAGAGAGCACCTTTTAAGAGCCTGGAAGTAGCCAGAATAATCATTTCAAGGGGCCAGACTTGCAAATAACACTTCTTATCCCTTACCAGACTGCAGGCACTATATGGTGTTCCACAGGCGAGGTCTTCGGTCATCCATGCCACCACTGTGGTAGGGATGCCATTATCTTCATTTTACAGGTGAGGGGAATAAAACATAGTGAGGCAGGAACGTTTGCCCAAAGTCATGCAGCTAGGAAGTAACAAAATTGGGACTTGAACCCAGGTTTGTGACTCGGTGGCCCCCAGTCCCATACCACCTGTCTGTAGTCAGAACCATGGGCAGCAAGGGTGACTGAGGACAGACTTCAGTGGCCCTGGGAAGGAGGAGCCCCACGAAAGAGGTGACTGCAGTCCCCTAGGGAGATGACCAGCCCAGGGCTGATGGTGAGGCAGGCCCTGGAGCTAGGAGGGTAAAAAGGAGATGGAGGGGCCACTCTTTTGGCCCGATGAGGTTCTCTGCCGCTACAGTCCGTTGTGTAACTCAGGCAGCTGAGCCACTGGTGGAGAGGTGAGCCAGCACTTCAGCCCTGCTGTGCTTCGGTCCACGCGGACGCCTCTGGGTCCGTGACACCTGGGCTTTGGACCTTCCAGGTGCCCGTATAACAAGAGGAAGAGCTGACAAATAAATGACACAAGCACAGGGACAGTAGGGGACATCTTGCAGCCCAGGGCCTAGGGTAGGGATGGCAGGAGGCCACCTGATTCCTTGTGAAACTGCTTCTATCATGTGAGGAAGCCTTTCTTTCCTGGAAAGGGCCCTTATTGGCACAGTTGGCTAGACTCAGGTCCCTATCCCTGGACCCCAGTCAGCTTGGCAAGGGCGCAGCCCTGGAGGAGCAGCATGACAGTCCCCTATCAGGCCACAGGGTTGGCATGGGGGGAGGTGCCACTCCACAGAAGGGAGGGACAGGAGGTGAGCTGGCTCAGGAACACAGGTGCGGAGGGGAGGCACAGTACTCAGTCAAGTCAGATTTGAAGCACCTGTAAAGGGCTTGCATACAGGGGGTTAAGGCCAGACCTTGTGGGAAAAGGCCAAGTGTACAGGTAGATTTTTATTCTCTGCCCTGGGCCAGAGCCCTGATATGGGGAGATTAGCTAGAGACCGTGGGCATTGGCTTGGTGCCCTCAAGGAAGGACACTAGCCTGTCCATATGGAAGTCAGAGTGACTCCCAGGTAATGAGCTGGCAGCAGACATCTGTGAGACTACCTGCTGATCCTGTGGATCACTGAAGTTGTCAAAGTAACTTAAGTGGCCTGAGGCCCAAGGCCAGACAGGGGCTTACAGCCTAGGGTCATGTGCTGGTAAGTAATGATCTGATCCTGACCCTGGGCCCTTATATCTCTTTTCTCTGCCCAGTGAGACACTTCATCAAAAGCAGAGAGCACAGTCCCTGGCTCAGAGCAGTCCTCCAGCTCAGCAAGCCATTTATGGAGGGCCTGCCCTGTGCTGGTCCGATGGGCAGTATTATAAACAGGAAAAAGACATAGCTCTAACCCTCAAGATGTTTGGGGTGGCAGGTTGACAAACTGTGGACAGCCCTGCTTATGGGTACTGTGGTGTGAGCCAAGATGGCAGCAAGAACCAGATGGGCCCATGGAAGAGGGATGTCGGGGTGGGATTCCTGGAGGGGTGACCCTGGGATCATTATGGAGTTGGCCAGATTTGGGGAGCAGCGGTGAGATGAGGGTAATTAGATGTAAAGGGGGGAGTGTGGTTGAGAAACACCTGTGGTAGTGGGGACAGCTCTGAGCAGTTCAGGACAGTGAGAACCAAGTTAGGGGCGAGTATGCAGGAGGGTGGATCTGGGGGGGATGTCTCACCCCAGGCTTCTGTGCATCAGAACCTCCCCAACATGTCTAGTGTGTGGAGGACCCGTCAAAGGGCCCCATGTGGCCTGGCCCTGCATTCTGATGATTCAGGAAGGTGTAAACAGCACAGGGTGCTATCAGAAGCTAGTGAGTGAGGTTGACAGGCCCAGATGTCAGAGGAAGAAGCAGCAGATACAGTCTTTCTGGATGGAAGGTCTGTGATTTTTACCCAGTCTTTCAAACCACTGCTTCCCGGGGTTATGAATGGGTCATTTGAACCCAGCTACTATGGTTCCTTCTTATTCCATGGGCTGCTTAGTAAAAATACCACAAACGGGGTAGCTTTTAAACAACAGAAATGTATTACTTTCAGTTCTGGAGACTGGGAAGTCCAAGACCAAAGCACCAGCAGATTCGGCGTCTGTCAAGACCCGCCTCTTAGAAGGCATCTTTTCTCTACAATCTCATACGGTAGAGGGGCAGGGTCGGGGTTACTCTTTGGGGTCTCATTTATAAGGACGCTAATCCCATTTGACCTAATCATCTCCCAGAGGCCTCACCTCTAGATATCATCACACTGCGGGTTAGGATTTCAACATGCAAGTTTTAAGGGGACACAGACATTCAGTATATAGCAGTTCCCAAGTGGTAGCCCCCATAGGCCTTACCCCATGTGCTTACAGATAAAGTAGCAAACTGTGGGGACTCTGGGATGCCCAGGGACCAATGGCCCCCAGTCTCTGTGTCACTTCTACCATCATGTTTCCTTAGCTTCACCTGTCTCTGACCCAGACTCCAAGGGAGTGTGCCCACAGGCAGGGTTAAGAAGCCAGAATCTGGCACCGTTCCGTAAAAGATCAGAGTTAAGGATTGAGGGCTGCCGCACGGCCAGAATTGCTGGGTCATTAAGATGCTGCCCTCAGACATATACTTTTCTCATTCGCTTGCTCTGGCACAAATTCCTTCAGAGTAAATTACCTCCAGACACCCGAGCTGTGTGTTAGCAGTTCTGGCCCCTTCCGGGTGCGGGGAAGAACATTGCTATAGGACCAAAGAGCTAATTTTGAATTGGGGAAGAGCCAACTCCGTAGCTCTGTGATTGTTGTTTTAGTACAAGTAATACAAGTAATGAATGAAAATATGCTAATAACTATACTGATACTATTCTGCTAATAGTATATCAAGACATTATAGCAGGATACATATATGTCTATACATATCGGATATGTATAACATATGCTTACTGTAAGTATGTATGTGCGAAATACATAAAACAATATGGAAATTTATGGAAAAACAAGTAAAAATACTTCTTCACACCCCATACCCCTGTTCCCCAGAAGAAACCACTGCTGCGTTGTCAGGATGTCCTTATAGACATTTTTTATGCACTTACATAATATGGTTGTAGATTCATACATTTATAGTTTTTTTTTTTTTCTTATCTAGTGACTTGGTTTATTCACTTCACTTCATTTACCTTTGATTTTTTTCCATTCGGTTTAGTCATGGCAGAATATTCCCCAATATGGATGCAGCATTCTGTTCTGTTCATGATGGATATTTAGTTGATTTCCCTTTTTTGTTATTACAAACAGCACTGTGGTGAATTTCCATGGCCATACCTGTTTGTGATTCAAATTGATACCTCTGTTGAGTAGCTTCCAAGATGTAGAATAATGGGATCAGGGATAAAGCACATAGAACATTCTGGTGAATGCTGCCAAATTCTTCCAAAGGTTCCAGTTTCCATTGCCACCTGCAGCATGTGGAAGGCAGTTTCACACCCGTGCGGGTACTGACAGGATTATTAAAACGTGATATTCTAGTCTGTTGGCAGGGTGTCACATCTTGTTGTTTTATTTTGTATTTAAGTATGAATAATGTTGAACATCTTTTCATATGCTTATTGCCATTGGTATTTATTTTTCTGTACTTGGCCCGCTTGTATCCCTTGCTGATTTTATGGTTGCAGGAGCTCATATGCATTTTGGATATTAATAATTTGTCTGTTAGGCATGTTGCATATATGTTCCTTTCCTTTTGTTTATAACATCGGTTTGCCAAAGGGAAGTGTAAAGTATTTATTTAGAAGAATTTGTAGGGGCTCCTGGGTGGCTCAGTCCTTTACGCATCCGACTTCAGCTCAGCTCATGATCTTGCAGTTCATGAGTTCATGAGTTTGAGCCCCACATCAGGCTCTGTGCTGACAGCTCAAAGCCTGGAGCCTGCCTCAGATTCTGTGTCTCTTCCTCTTTCTGCCCCTCTCCCTCCCCCTCTCCCTTCTTCTCCCCCCCTTCCCTCTCTCTCTCTCTCTCTCTCTCAAAAATAAATAAATATTAAAAAGAAAAAGAATTTGTAGAGTAAATTAGGGAATTTAAATGGATTTAGATTGGTGATTGGGTCCTGTTTTAGCTATTGTTCAAATGTATGTATGTATATTATGGTGATTAATAAACCTTTTAGAAATGGTGCATGGGCACACCTATTTCTGTGCATTTTCTCAGTGGGTGGATGCTAAAAATGCCACTATCATTGTATAGAGAGTTCCAGAAAATCTGTGATGCTGCAGAGAGGTTCCCCATACATGGAAAGGTTGGAGACCATTGACCCAGAAGATGGACTTAATCCGCTTATAAGTAATTCATAAAAGTCTATTAATCAGGACTCATTTGATTGAAAGTATCGAAAACCCAACTCAAAATAGCTTAAGCAAGAAGGGTTATGTAAGATGTATATATAACTGGGACCTCTAAGAGAGGTTCTGCCTTCACCCACATCACCCAGGGTCTCAAAGGATGGATATCCTCAGGTCTCCCTCCCTTCCTCCCTCTCCTCTCTCTCTCTCTCTCTCAGTCTCTGCATTTGTTGGTCTGCTTGTCTGTACTTAGTATCATTAGCTTCTACAGCAAGCAGAGGCTGTCTGAGATGGATAGGTGGCTGGGCAGGCCCAGGTTTCTATTCTTAGAGATCATCATACAAAAGAGACCCTTTTCTAGTGTTTACACAGCACCTCTGCCAAGGAAAAGGAGACGAATTGCCCCATCACTGTCCTCATTGACTCAGTCACACGTTCACCCCAGCCAAGGGTCAGAGACACTGTGATTGACAGTTCAGCCACAACCAGGAGAGGAAGGAGCAGTTCATCAACAGAAAGGGGGATGCTAGCTGGACAGACTGCAGGACCCACGTATGATCTACAGAAGACTGGTAGGGAGAACCTGGCCTGGAGGCAGAGGAGTGAGTTTGAGATGCGGTTCCATCCACCACATACGGCTTGGGCAGCTGCCTCAGTTTCCCCCTGGGCTCTAGGCTCTCTTCTCTATAAAGTGGACTTGTGAGGATTAATGAGTGATGTCTGGATCAGGCTCTTGGGAACCCCGAAGTGCAAAGCAGGTGATATCAATGAGATCTGTCAGATAACACATCTCGCACTTGGCACTCCATAGGTGATGGTTTTCCTCCCTGGTATTTCCTAGAATTCAGAGGGTGTTAGGAATGAAGCAATCAGTTTGCATGAAGTTCTTCCTTTACCACCGTGAGTGAGGCCCCTTTCTCTGGGGTGGCCCACCCGTGGTTGCACAGGTAATTATTGGTCAGAAAAAGGTAATGGCATTAAGAAAGAGGCAGGGCACATTTCCTGATGAGAAGCTGACTTCTTGCTGGACTAAAGTCCACCCTAATGCTGTGGGAGAGAATAGTCGCTCAGTGAGAATCTAGCCACACCCTGGGCCCCTCCAGCCGGCCTGGTCCCTCCTGTGACTGCACGTGCCATGACCTGCCTTGCCTTCCTTGCAGTCCACCTGACCCCGGTCTCCACAGCTAAGAATGGAGTGAGTAGCAAGAGTCGAAAGAGAATCATGCCTGACCCAGTGACCGAGCCTCCCGTGATGGACCCCGTTTACGAAGCTCTTTTGTACTGCAACATCCCCAGTGTGGCTGAGCGCAGCATGGAAGGTAGGCCTGCCTGTGCCGCCTAACTTGGTACCCAGCACCCCTCTGGGAACTAGTTCTTCAAGCAGCATAGCGCCACGGTACAGAGCCAGGCGGCCTGGACTCAAATCCTGCGGTTGCCACTAGGTCGTGCCCTTGAATGTGTTCCCAAGTTAGCTTCCTCCTCTGCTGAATGGGGGTAACCGGCAGTACCTACTCACAGGGCTGCCCGAGGCCTGAAGTAACTGTTGTGAACAGCACGTGGCTCAGGATAAGCCCTCTGCAAATATTTGCCATCATGGTTTTCGGTGAGACACCAGAGATGGAAAGGTGGGCTTGGCGGGCTCTAGGGCATCACCCCCCCCTCCCCTCTTTTCCAGTAAGCTCTCTCAGGGCTTAGGAAATCCACAGGATGCTGGATGCTCTGTTGGTGTATTGTAGAAAACGTGCAGGAAACTGTGATTTCTGTGTTGAGTTTTGCTTTGTTGAAAGTGTATCAAAGAATGATGTTGAATATTTTTCTCAGTTTGTGCCCTGATTTGTTTCGTGGAGGTTTAAAGCAGAAGTCATCGTTTCCAGTACTTCTGCGGGCCTCCCCCTAGTCTGTGGATGTGAGGGAGGCCCCACGAATCGACATGCCCCCATTTCACTGGTCTCCAGCCCCCAGCCACACCCCCAGAGGCTCCCCGTTACTTCTGGAGGTCTGAGACATGTATAACCAGCCCTGTCATGTTCCTCCACCTGCCTTATGAGCCACCCCCACCCCCCAGCATGGCACCCTCTTACCATGGTCATCCCTCCCCACTTCTGCAGAGTGGAAAGGATCCACACTTCCTGCGCGTTAACCAGGACACATGCTCCTCTCCCACAGGTCACGCCCCGCATCATTTTAAGCTGGTCTCCGTGCATGTGTTCATTCGACACGGGGACAGGTACCCGCTGTATGTCATTCCCAAAACGAAGCGACCAGAAATTGACTGCACTCTGCTGGCTAACAGGTAAATTGCACTTTTTCTAAAAGTGATTTTCAAGAATCTGTTCCCTCCGTCTCAGTCACAGTGCTGACTGGAGAATGACACAGGCCAGGAGTAACCTACACTCGCTGAGCACAGACCATCCGCCGGGAGGCTGATCTTTAGAACAGTCCTGAGTGTTAATTGCCATTTCAGAGTTGCGAAGGAGGAGGCCCAGAGAAGCAAGGACACCTGTGTAAGGCCACACACAGCAGATAAGTTGAGATTTGGGTCCAGGCCTGTGTGAGGTCTGCTCTCCTCACCTGTGCTCTTCAGTTTGAGGAAAAGCTGGGACACAGTGCAGTGAACACTGGGCTGGATGTTCTCAGGCTCAGCTGTTCTCTTTGGGGGCAGCAGGTAAGTCCCTTAGTCTCTGAGCCTCCCCCTCCCATCTCTGCAATGAGAATGACCGTGCTGACCGTGCAGGGTCTGGGTGAGGAATGAAGTGAAATAACAGAGGGGAATGTGCATTACCAGCTGCAGAGCCATATAAATGTAAGATATACTTCAACCTTTTAATTGTTCGTGGGAATAGAGACAGCACGTTCTTGATTGAGAACCCTTAGGGTAAAAAATAATTCAACAGAGAGTGGAAATTTTGAGTATAAAAATAACACAGCTCTAGGAGCGCCTGGGTGGCTCAGTCAGTTAAGCATCTGACTTCGGCTCAGGTCACAATCTCACAGATCCTGAGTTCGAGCCCCGCATCGGGCTCTATGCTGACAGCTCAGAGCCTGGAGCCTGCTTTGGATTCTGTGTCTCCCTCTCTCTGTTTCCCTGCCCTCCCCCACTCATGCTCGGTCTTTCTGTCTCTCCAAAGTAAATAAAACATTTTTTAAAAATGTTTAAATGTTAAAAAAAAGAAAATGGCAGAGCTCTAAAATGAAATGATGAGAGGCACCTGGGTGGCTCAGTCAGTTGCGTGTCCGACTTCAGCTCAGGTCATAATCTCATGGCTCATGAGTTCGAACCCCACATTCGGCTTACTGCTGTCAGCACGGATCCTGCTTCGGGTCTTCTGTACACCACCCCCCCCCCCCCCCCCCCGCCCTTCACCTGCTTTCACTCTCTCTCTCTCTCTCTCAAAAATAAATAAAACATTTAAAAAAATTTTTTTTAATGAAATGACGAGCCGGGCTTCTGCAAATGTGTCTGGGGGCACACCACATGGCTTGAGATTTACTGAACGAGCAGAGGAGATCGAGGGCAGTGCCCAGTGGGGAAGACGTTATTTGGATGGAATGCTTCTGGGTGCCAGCCTGCCTCGGGCAGGGCTGCTCTGGCAGAACCATGGGTTGCCTGTCTGCAGCCAGGCCTGTTCTTTCTAGTGGATGGCGATGTGGAGCCAGGGGTTTCAGGTTAACTCTTTGTGCCTCTAGGCTTCTCACTGTCCAAGATCATGGGGAAGAGGGAGTGAACCATTCGATGTAAACACATCATGAAATACCGTATGACTATAGGCTTCCATGCACTTTCTCCTTTCCTGCTGGAGGTCACAAAGCTCACAGCCTGGGCGCTTGTGTCGTCTGTTGTGTGTTTAGCAAGCATGGGTGCATGTCCCAGTGTCCCGTGAGTTGGTAGAGCCCCAGGGTTGAGGCTGGCCCCTGTCAGAAGGCCATGCAGTCACTGGCTTTCTTCCCCCAGTCTCTAGCCTTCTGTGCCAACCCTTCCCCTGGGGTCTTCTGTACTGCTCAACCCACCTTTTGCCGGCCCCCCACCCCTGCAAGCCTGTGTATCTACTGTTTAGCTTGCTTGCCCCGTCCCTGTGTGACCCACTCCTACAGCTCCTCAGGAGCTCCCCTGAGAAGCTGCCTCCTCTGTAAAACCTCTCCTGGTGTGTGAGGACGGGTTTCTGGTTGTATTGGGCACTGCCACTGCCTCACTCAAACTGAGAAGAGGGATGTACAGGAAGGGTCTCAAAGCAAAATATTTAATGACCAGACCTAAACTGGCCTTAGGCCTAGGGCAAGGGTAGAGGCCACTTGCTGTGCCGGGTGTTAACCCTTTGGTTTCTGGATTGGGGGATTGGCTGGAGGAATAGGGTGAGGTGCAGGGAGGACAGCTCAGAGAAGGGGCTTTTCTCCACTGGCACAGACTTTGGATATCTGCCCTTTGAACTGCCCAGGAATGGACAGGAAAAGACCTCTGAGTTGGGCAACCTCAGGGCAGCCTCAGGGACTTTGTGGACAGTTCCACGCTTCTGCCCTGATGACTCCCGGCTTCTGCTCCTCTTTTTCTGTCTGGGCTTCACATTCCCAGATGTGAGAATTTCAGTGGCTTGGCTTAGACCAGGAGTCTGTCCCCAGACCAGTCATCTAGTGCTGCAGGGTCCCTGAATACCTCAAGGCTCTGGAGGCTACCCTCGCTGTTCCTGGAGAAGGTGCCCATTGGGCATAGCCCCCTGGCAGTGGGCAGGGCCTCCCCTTTGCACCTACATGCTTCGCAGCCTGTCTTCCGGCATGATTATCTGTGCCCTTCCCACATCACTGGCTCCTTAAGGGCATTGGGTCTTGCTCCTTCCTGTATCATTGGTGCCCAGTCTGAGCCTGGCATAAAGTAGGTGTTGGACTAGGTTGGTTGCTGAGTGAATTCAGGACCTTGGTGAGAATCACAAGTCATAATTGCTAATCAAGTGCCTCAATTGATTTCAGCCTCTGCCCTGGAATCCTCTGAGGACTTTGTGACCTTTTTGGTTGTAGGGAAAATCACTTCACCTCTGTGAGCCTCAGTATTCTGTCCTGGCACATGGGGACAATAGTCCATCCCTTATTACATCCTCATGAAGTCTGACTAAGGGGACGGACTAAGCACTGAGCTGGTCATACTGAGAGGTTTACAAACGATGATGTTTTATTTACTGCAGCAGCCTGCAGGCCTTCTGGGGCCCGGCCTCTTTCCCACTCTGAGTGGTCATGGTCATGAGGCCAGGCCAGGTCCGAAGGTCCCCCATTCTGTCACAGCCAGGACAGGGTCCTCTGACAAGGCCATTTCTGGAGCTCCCATTTGAGAGACGCTATTCTGGGGACCAGCTGCCCTGGCTGCTTCTGCCCTCATTTTCTCTGGCCTTGATCTTTTGGCCTACTTTTATTGAACATTCTGTATCTTTAAGAGCTGCTTTAAGTCTTTTGTGGAAAGAGGGTGGAGTATGCATGTTTAATTAAATAATGTCATTTCATTAATTCTACTTTTAAAAACATGAAGTTGACTTGTCATTATAAATACCCACTTGGGGACCCTGGGTGGCTCTGTCAGTTGAGCGTCCGACTGGCTCAGGTCATGATCTCACGGTTCGTGAGTTCGAGCCTCGCATCGGGCTGGCTGCTATCAGCTTATCAGCACAGGGTCCACTTTGGATCGTCTGTCCTCCTCTCTCTCTGCCCCTCCCCCGTTCACACTCTTTCCTTCTCTCTCTCTCTCTCTTTCTCTCTCTCTTTCTCTCTCTCTCTCTGTCTCTCAAAAAATAAATACAATATTTAAAAAAATTATAAATACCCACTTAGAGTAAGAGTGAGCAGGACTCCCAGTGACAGGGACCCACTTTGAGCCTCTGAATCCCCTAAGACTGTGAGGTCTGGGTCACCAGCTGTGCCTGTGCCTTCCCAGGTGCTAGTTCAGCTTCAAGAATCACTAACTTTCATGGCATCTTAAAGGCGGTGGATCCTGGACTGTGCCTGCTACTTCAGTCTAGTGACAGGGTTTATCGGGGCCAGCAGGCAGGCTTGCAGTGAGCTGAGTAATCCGTGCCAATGTCGGTGCAAGGGAGCGGCCCCGTGTTTCCCTTCACGGTGACACATTCCATGGCTCTCCCGAGTCTTTGTAGTGGAAGCTGCCTCTTCACGAATGCCCTGTGCCTCATGACAAAGGTGCTGTTGTAACCCTCACAGGACAAGATTTAGCCAGCACTAAGGTTATTAGCCATACATGTGCCATGTGTATTAAATGCTTTTTTTCTGCATTGAAGAATATGAATCAGATACTGTTTTCTACATTCAAGGAAGAAAAGAATATTCAATTCAACCAGTATTCAACACGTTATTTTATTATTTTTTTTAATTGTATTTATTTATTTTGAGAGACAGAGAGAGTGCATGCAGGGGAGGAGCAGAGAAAGAGAGGGAGAGAGAATCCCAAACAGGTTGCATGCTGTCAGTGCAGAGCCCGACCTGGGACTCGATCCCCAAAACCGTGAGATCGTGACCTGAGCTGAAACCAAGGGTCAGATGCTTAACCGATGGAGCCACCCAGGTGCCCCATTACATTTTATTTTAAAACATGTATTATGTGTCAGGTACTATGTCATGTAACAGGAGGTGACATGTGGGCAGGCACCTAAATAAGATGAAGGAGCCAGCCCTGTGCAGATCTGGGGGAATGGTGTTCCAGAAAGACAGAACAGCAAGTGCAAAGAGCCTGAGGCTGGAGGGGCTGCACATGTAGGAGAACAGTAAGACCAGTATGTGGCTGGACTGGAAGACTAATGGGGGAGCGGGCTTCTAAAGATTCATGGAAGAGAGGCTGCTCCTGCCCCAGGGGCCCCACTCCCCTCTGAGAGACAGATCTGATGCCTAGCACACGGTGAGCCCTCGGGGAATGGTGGCCAGCACGAATGGTGGCAGCAACGGCAAAGGTATTAGAGACAAAGGCGAAAAAGTAGAAGCAGAAGTAGTTTTGGAACCATATTTAGGGGCACGAACCACAAGAGGGCAGCCTGACCCAGCTTGTGGCAGAGGGAGAGGTGGGATGCCAGGTCAGGGAAGGCCACCAAGAGAAAGGGACCTCAAGGGTGTGCAGGAACAAGTCAGGTGGCAGCTGATGATAAATGATACCTGGGGTGGTGAAACCTGTGCCAAGGTGGGGGGAGGTGGACAGCTCGGCCCACAGGCTGGAATGGAGAGGTGGCGAAGGACTAGGTTATCTGACACTTTGAATGCCCAGCTAAGGATTATGGACACCAGGCACGAAGGCAGTGAGGGAGCTGGGAAATGGAGGAATGAAATTATGAAGATCTCTGGCCGCCATGATGTGGAGGATGGATTAGACGCCGGCAGTGATGTTTACGTTCCTGTGGGGACAGCGATCCAAAAGAAAGATTTCCCGCAGAGTCCGAGCCGAAGTCCTTAAAATGACCTACAAGGCCTCTTGTGCTCTTCCTCATCCCCTTGCCCTGCTTTGCCCTCCGCTGTGGCTCTCCTCACCCTCACTCAGCCTCAGCCACACTGTCCCGAGCTCTCCTTCCCACTGACGGTGTCCTCTCTGCAGATAGCTGTTCCCCAGTGGCTTTATGGCTGGCCAGTTCCCCCACCTCCCACAAGCCTTTGCTTAAATGTCACCTTCTCAGTAAGACCATTCAGAAGACTTCACTTACAATTACAATGCACTTCTTCCACCCAAGTCTCCTGGGTCCCCTTTTTCCCTGCTCAACGCATCAATGCTTCATAGCATCTGTTACCTTCTAATGTGCATGCATGCATACATGCACGCACATGTAAACACACACACTCTCTCTCTTTCTAGTGTTCATTGTATGTTGTCTGTTTCTCCAGGCTCCTAAGCTCCCTGAGGGCAGTGTTCAATGCCGCCACATCCCAAGTGCCCAAGACAGTGCCTGGCACATGGGAGGAGCATGATTAAGTATTTGTTGAATGAATAAATGATAGAGGCTGAAACTCAGGGAGTGGCAGCAGAGTTGGAGAGAAGTCTTGGATCTGAGAGAAGGGCACCAGGTGGGGTCGGTAGGACTTAGTGACAGGTTGGATGGGGGTGAGACAGAGAGAGGATGGTGCCCAGATTTCTGATGGGGTGTCTGGCTCGTGGTGGTGCCCCTCTCTGGAATAGAAAATGCAGAAGAAAGAGGAGTAGGAGGTAAGTTATGAGGACAGGTCTCAGTGCTAAGTTTGAGCTGTCATCAGGCATCCAAGTGATAATTTCTAGAAGGTGTGTAGGTGTGGACTCAGGGGCATTGTCTTGCTGGAAGGTAGAGGTTCATTTGAGAGTTCACATGTTGATGGCAGCTGAAGCCGTGAGCTTGACTGGTATCACAGAGCCTATGGAGTGAGGGAAAGCCAAAAACAGTCCTGGGAAACACCAACCTATAACATAGCACAGAGAAAGGAGGATCCCGGGAGGAGGTGGTGACTGCAAACACAGTAGTGATGTTAGGAGAGCTAAGAAAGGAGAGAGTTTTAGGAAAGGGTGAGGGGTGAGTAATCAAGTCAGTTAATGCACAAAGTTCCAGAAAGGCAGACTGAGAAAAGTATATTGAGTTTATCCTTGTAGAATTTCATTTCATTAATAATATAAGTTCCTTTGCATAAATCGTGAAAATCTGTAGTATGAACTCACTCCAGTTTCTAGCCACGTAAACGTTCTTGAATTGTTTTCTGATAACAGTATCACTGGTATTAAACCTGTTCTCTGTTTGTCTTACTGTTCTGTGCAGGACTCAGAAATTGCTCAGATTATAGCTAAAGCACAATAAATTTTCCCATGGGTGTGTAGATTAGCCTCAGGGTTCTGTCTCGAGCTTTGTGGCATAGAGAGAAGTGAATAATGCATATAAAAATGTAAACAACTATTCTGGACGTGAACAGTTTGAAGCCTTAAGATAGTAACTCTTTTAATTCTTCCAGTTTTCAATATGAAAGCTGATTTCCAATGAGGCTACAATGACATGAGTTTTTCCCGAAGAAAAATTCATCGTCACAAATATCATCATTTTTATGTTAGTCAGAGTAAGGCTAGCCTTTTGTAACAAAGAGACTGAAGAATACATTGCCTCAAATAACAAAGAGGTTTATCTTTTCCTTCTGTGAAGGTCTGAGATGAGTGATCCAGGTCATAGGACAGGACTCCACTTGGTCATTTAGGGCCCCAGGTTCCTCCCAGGTCATTGCCCCCATCGTGCCCTAGGGATGTCTACATGATTGAACTAGGACTGCTGCCATGTCTAAATAGTGGCCCGTGGGAAGGAAAAGAGTGTGAAGGGGCACCCCATGATCTGAAAACCTAAACCCAGAAGTGGGATACATCCTTCCATTCCATTGGTGAAGAATACCATGTGGCTCTACCTAACCACCAGGGCCTCAGACATGGGATCTAACCAAGTTCCCAAGAAGAGGAGAACAGATTTTAGTGTACAACTGTTAAAAGAAAAAGCAGAACCAGACAGTAGTAGTAGCAAAAACAGATTTTATCCAGGAACTAATGCAGTAGGAGAGCAGAGACCTTAGCATAGAACTGGGCACTGGGGCGCCTGGGCGGCTCAGTCGGTTCAGCATCCGACTTCGGCTCAGATCACGATCTCATGGCTTGTGAGTTTGAGCCCCGCGTCGGGCTCTGGGCTGATAGCTCAGAGCCTGGAGCCTGTTTCGGATTCTGTGTCTCCCTCTCTCTGCCCCTCCCCTGTTCACACTCTGTCTCTGTCTCTCTCAAAAACAAGTAAACATTAAAAAAGATTTAAAAAAAAAAAAAAAAAGAACTGGGCTCAAATCCAAATACAACATGGGCAGTGGAAACTTACAGCCAAGGATCAGGGTGGGGGTCAGTGGATGGAAAATGACTAAAGAGAAACCTCAGGGGTGAGGAGATTGCTGAAGGCAGACCAGGGTGAGCAGATATCACCTGGGAGATGAGGAATTTGATCAGATATCAGGAGCAGGAGACTCTGGCTACATTGACTTAGCAGGATGTTTTCTAAAACTGAATGATGCAAAGAGGGACATAAGTCCAAAAAGAACATGGAAGTCCAAAGGTTGAGGCCTAGTTGGGAAGACGATTCAGAGGAGCCTACCTATAGTTTGCTCAAAGAGAATCACAATTAGCACAATTAGCAGTTTCACTCATAGTACTTCCATTGAAATCTGAATATTTTAATAAACCACTGTAGGAACTTGCCATATTCATTGCTACAGATTATGGGAGGCTTATACTTTTCATAAAGCATCTAAGGTTGGGGCACTTCCCAGTTGAATTCATTCACACGTGTTCTGGAGTATCTGCCGCGTACTAGGTACCCTCTTGGCTGCAGGGGTGGAGCCATGGCCTTGGCAGATAGGACCTGGTCACTCAGATCCAGGACAGGCCTGGGACCCAGGTTACCTGGTCCTCTTCCTGTTAAAAAGATCCATCCATCTGCCATCTCTTCTGTATATGAAGTTTTTCTTCCATGAATCACCTGTCTTTCCAGACCCAAAACAAGTTTTCATATGTATAGTTAGATATTAACATACCATTAAGTAGTCAGATGCCCTGAAAACTTGCACCAGCTCTGCAAACACTGCCCATAGTGAAATTTCATTCCTGAAATTGGCAACAAAGCCTTCTCAGATCCTCAAAAATCACCAGCCCATAATAATGACCTGGAACAGAACATTTGACTCCTGTTGACGGATAGCCTTTGTTTGTGTGGATTCATATTGGCAGCCTCATTGTCAGTTTGGAAACCTTATTCCCCAGTTTGCAAATGTTTATCTGTTTTAGCCTCAGGAGGAACAACATACCCTCTGTGTTTATGAAAAGACACAATGCCCTGCAGCAATCCAGGATAATTAGACTGTATTAGGATTAGCATTCTCTAATTTTAAAGTTTGTTTGTTTGTTTGTTTAGAGAGAATGCGGGCGCGCGCGCGCGCGCGCACACACACACACACACACACACACACACACACACACACGGAAGAGGGGCAGAAAGAGGGAGAGAGAGAATCGCAAGCAGGCTCCAGACCCAGTACAGAGCCCAACTGGGGGCTCCATCTTAGGACCATGACATCGTGACCTAAGCCAAAACCCAAGAGTCGGAAGCCTTACAGACTGAGCCACCCAGGCGCCCTAGCATTCTCTAATTTTAAAACATTTTTTTAAAGATGGACTTTTTTTTAGCGTTATGTTTTTGAAAGATAATAGAAGCATTTTAGTAGTTACTTTAAAAGCATTGTCTAAGTTAACTGGGCTTTCAGACAAGAGAGGTCTGCCATCGGGACAATTTATCCTTGCTTCCTTTTCATACTGCTTTAGCTTAGCTGGGAACTAGTCTTATCTGTTCACTTCTGTTCAGCTGGAGAATGGATATACATTCACAGGTCATTTCATTATTCAGGGAAATTGTATATCAGCCGTTAGAAAGATAAATCTTGATTTTACCCATGTACTTCATGGCAAAAATATAAATGATGTCAGATATTACAAAAAAAAAAGAAGATGTTTTTTAGCTCTTCGTAACCACCCTCCCATGAAATGAAATACTGTATGTGCAAAATGCAATGTGAACTGTAGAGAACTATGGCAATCTTGGTTACCTTAATCAGTTAATTTTCTTCAAAGGAGATTTTCCCCCAGGTCAGTTAAGGATTACTGAGGGGCAGGTTGAGGTAGGTTTGCTAGGAGGAAGGGGCAGCATGTGGAAAGTGTTGGAAGCATGAAAGAACAAGATATGTTGGGGGTACAGAAGGCAGTTGGTTGCGTGTGACCAGAGCCCAGCATTAGAATGGAGAGGGTGGGGAGCCCTGAACCTCAAGTGAGGTAAGGTTGGAACAGGCAGATGGGCCACACACCGCTTCCATGGGAAGATGGCAGTGAACAAGAGCAGGGACGGTCGGCCTTGCCTTTAGGTCGATCCCCGGCTGTGAAAAAGGCAAGATTAGACGAGCAAGATTAGGCTAAAGTAGACCAAAGAGGAGCCCGTGCCTTATGGACAAAAGCTGCAGGTCGTGGCTGCAGGGATGCAGGAGAAGGGGGGTAGAGAAGCCCCAGGAGGACACGTCTGCAGGATTGGGTGGCAGATGGCATGTGTGGGAACAGGGGAGGGAGAAGTCAAGAAGGGTTCCCAGCCTGGACATGACTACCCGGTGGGATTCCGTAGCCGCCTGGGGAGGGAGACGGGAGGGGCGCAGGGTGGGGATCTGGGTGGTGGAGGGCAAAGGTGACACCCATAGTGCTGGGAATGATGGCTGCTTCAGCAGAGGTTAGGGGCTCAGGCTGGCCTTGTGGAACGTCAGTGGTCACGTAATAATGGTACTGGAATTTAGAAGCGATTAAGCCAGTACCTATGACAGTGGGTGAGCAGGGCATGCCACGCCTGAGATTTTGCTGACTGGGGTTGAAACCCTTGTGGACCGTTTTGGAGCACGGTGACCACTAATTCTCTGTGTTGTCTCTTTAGGAAACCGTATCACCCTAAACTGGAAGCTTTCGTTAGTCACATGTCAAAAGGATCCGGAGCCTCTTTCGAAAGCCCCCTGCACTCCCTGCCGCTTTACCCCAATCACGCACTGTGTGAGATGGGCGAGCTCACGCAGACAGGTATGCACAGCCGCCATTTGCTCATTCCTTCTCCTGTGTGCTCCTCCATTTGGCGTACATCGGAGCAGATGCGCCTGGGCTAGGCTCTGTGGGCTCACGGGAGTGAATAAGGGCTAGTACCTCAAGCAGCTCTGAATCCACCAACGTCTCTACACACACGATTTCTAAAAATTAAAAATAACCCTTTTTATATTGCAAAAGCAGTATAGTCAATGGAAGAGAAGTTAGGAAAGACAGCAAGCAAAAGGAAGAAAAACGTAAAGTACCCATAACCCTAGTCCACTGAAGAAATTAGTATCCTGTTTTCTTTCGTTTATGTGCATGCTTACGCACACACAGCGGTAGCTTACTAAGCACAGTGTTTTGTAACTCACCTTTTCGTTTAACGGTACGTTGTGATAGTCTTTCCCTGTCAACAAATATTTGTCAACAACATCATCTTTTTTTTTTTTTTTTTAATTCCACGTTAGTAAACATATGGTGTAATAATGATTTCAGGAAAGAATTTAGTGATTCATCACCTACTTATAACACCCAGTGCTCATTCCAGCAAGTGTCCTCCTTAATGCCCCTTGCCCAAGCCCATCCCCCGACCCAAGACCCCTCCGGCAACCCTCAGTTTGTTCTCTGTATTCAAGAGTCTCTTATGATTCATCTCTCTGTTTTTGTATTATTTTTTAACAGCATCATTTCTGATGTCTGCCTATTATCCCACTCTTGCTAGGCCATAATTTCTGTAACCAATCCCATGTCCTTCGATACTTCAAAGAAAATAACCTGATTAAGTTTGGATGGGAGAGATCTCAGGAACAAACACATATGGCAGATCCCCAGTGAGCATGGAGTTTGTCTGGCTGAGAGTGTTCCTCACAGAAACCCACCTTTCTCTCTGTAGCCCTGTTCATACCACTACACAGCCAGTTCACTGTCATGTTAGGTTGGTGAGTTAACTGTGGGGTCACCTCTGTTGAGAAGAGAAGGAACTGGGAATCTCCCAATAGGTTCTGGTTTCTTCCTACTTCAGTCTGGGATCTCGAAGGACCTTTTGCATGGTCACCAGTCTTTTTGGAAGAATCGGGAGAACCTACCGGCCATGTTGTTGCCTTGTCCCACCAGTACTGTAGGACCTCAGCTTTGATGGAAGGAAGGTCTCTGTCCTATGGTTGGCCCTGTGGATTTGTCACATATTTTTTAAAGTTTATTTATTTGAGAGAGAGTGTGTGCTCAGGTGTGGGAGGGGCAGAGAGAGAGGGAGAGAGAGAATCCCAGGCACCCCAGGCCTGTAGTAGTTTAAAACAGGAGTTCTCATCCTATCAGACCAAGCACCTCTTTTCGTTAACAGGTATTTTGTGGTGCTCCTTTAACCATCCTGAAGTGAAATTCAAATATAATATGACCTATTTTAAAGAAGGGCAATTATATCAGATACCCTAACTCTAATATAAAGAAGAAACAAAAGGAAATGAATTTGTTATATAATTTTATGTCTCAATATAAAAGCTTGAGCACACCCACACTAGCAAATAGAATGACACAGTCGGTTATTTATGCGGACAACTGTGACAACTGTGACAGTTGTAAATGCAGTCTGACTAAGGGATATTACACCGGGGACTCTAAAACCATGTTTTGGGACATGATTTTTTTGGCAAGTTCTGATCAAAGTAAGATCAGACGTCCCTTAATTTATACTACATATCTGGAAAAAATCAGTGGATGTTAATGGTATGTAAAAACGGTTTTATATTTATGACACAAAGAAACAGGTTGTAGGCTAAAGTATTTTAACAGGTTTTTTCATGTGTGGGAATATTTTGTGGTACACAAAACTTAGGTGGGACAGAGAACAGTTCCTTGTGGAGACTGTCTAGCTCCGTGGCCCCCACCCACTAAGTATCAAGAATGTTCTTCCCCACATTATTGTGACAACTCAACCCCCAAACGCTCCCTGAGACCAGAGCCATGCTTGCTGAGAACCATTGGTCACACTCTCTGGTTGCAAGCAACAGAAACCAACTCAAGCTAAAGAGGTACATTTATTGTAAGGATTCAGGGTGATTCACAGACTTAGATTTAAGGGCAAGAATATGACCAGGCCTCCAGAGACTGGAACCAGGAATAAAAAAAGCTGTCTGTCCCAGCTTCTGTGGTTTTGCTCTGTCTGTCCACAGAGTGACAGTCTTAGCCACACCCAGAGATGAACTGCAAGTCCAAATTCTTTTTTTCCCTCATGGGTGTCCTCTTTTTTTTTTTTTTAATTTTAGAGAGAAAGCACGAGCAGGGGAGAGGGGGAGAGGGGAGAGAAAGAGAATCTCTAGCAGGTTCCATACTCAGCATGGAGCCAGACACAGGGCTCATTCCCACAACCCTGGGATCATGACCTGACCCAAAATCAAGAGTCAGATGTGCACCCGACTACTGAGTGCCCCAAGTCCAAATTCTTGAGAGAGAGAGAGAGAGAGTGTGTGTGTGTGTCTGATGGGGTCCTTCAGGGTCAGTGCCCATCAGCTGGCTAGGAGGTCAGGGTGACTAGGCATTGAGCAGTGGGGGCCCAGCCACTAGATCCAGGGGCTGTTCCCTGAAAAGAGGTTGGGGGAGGTGGCCCTTACACACTTAGAGACAATTGTTCATTCTGACCTCTCTTCTCAATTGGTCTATTATCTACATCGTTTTCTAAATCAACATTACTCTAGAAATCATTTTCTCAGTACTGTTTGTTCCTGTTCCCTTATTCTCTTTTTTAATGCTCACTTTCATCTTCTATTCTAAATTTCGTTAAAAATATATGGATGTTAGAATAACCATTTATAACTGAAACACTTTTGGCACCCCCACAGTAACTATATAAGATTGATCATTAGTGCCTACTCTATTCAAGACGCTTTGGCAGCTGCTGAGTGTAGGAGAGAGGAGTGGCTGGATGAGTAGATGCTCCCCGGCTTGTCCTAAAGGAACCGGCAGCTGCCATGGGACAGCACACAAGAAGGCAGCTCACCATGCTGCTGCAAGCTGCACAGTCCTACAGAGTAGACCCAGGGATGTAGAGTGCACAGGCCTGTGAAACGGGACCATTGACGTCCGCCCGACAGGGCCGGTGAGGCGGTGAGCGAGATTAGCGTGTGTAAAATGCCTAGCACGGTGCCAGCCTACGCTAGGCTCAGTGATTACAGCTCAAGCCCTGGAGATCCAGTGACAAATTGGAACAGGAAGGAATTTTTTTTGAGCTTATTTATTTTGAAAGAGAGAGCATGGGAGGGGCAGAAAGAGAGGGAGAGAGAGAATCCCAAGCAGGCTCTGTACTGTTAGCACAGAGCCGGATGTGGGGCTCAAACTCACGAACCGTGGGATCATGACCTGAACCTAAACCGAGTGTCAGACGCTCAACCAACTGAGCCATCCAGGTGTCCCAGGAAGGAATTCTTGATCTGACCTGGAGGAGGAGGAAGGAAGACTACAGAGAAGGCAGTATTGGAGGTAGAGACTGGATGAGGATTTCTCTAGGCAGAGCAAGGGGAAGGGCATGAACAAAGCCATGAAGAGATATATGTTGGGAGAGGATAGGAGACCCTAAATGGCTAGAACATAGTA
Organism: Prionailurus viverrinus; assembly: GCF_022837055.1. Taxonomy (NCBI): domain Eukaryota; kingdom Metazoa; phylum Chordata; class Mammalia; order Carnivora; family Felidae; genus Prionailurus; species Prionailurus viverrinus. The sequence goes on from NC_062569.1 coordinate 36,621,960, forward strand.
TTTCTGCATGAAAATGCAGGGAGAAGGCACTGTGAGCAGGGACTAGGAGGGTGAGGTTGGGCCTGCGGGGATATTGGGGGTCTTGAGTTCCAACTCTGCCGCTTAACAGCTCGGTTTCTTCAGCTGTAAAATAAGGAAATTGGGTATGATAATAATATGCCTTCTTTATCAGGTTTTTGTGAGGATGAAAGGAGAAAGATCTGGCATGTGGGAAGCACTCAGCCTTGATGTATGTAGCCCAGGCATAGGTAGACCCAGAGGTGAATTGGGGCCAGACACAGATTCTTAATCTTTGTCACTCATGGTTTGCCTCTTTATGCAAATCATTTTGGAAATAAATGCCTAAGACCTGTGTCAGCGCCGATCTCTGAAGGAATTCCCTCGATATTCTTCCTTCAGAACGGGACCCAGACACCCTTCGTGATACTTTCCTGAGCTGTTCCCCTTCCCGGGCCAAAGCAGTTCCCTCTGTCTCACGCACCTCAGCCTTGAGTTGTCTCAGGTTTTCATATCATTTGGGCATCTGAATAAGTGACATTGGTCATGAACTGGTCATGGGGCCTGCATGTGGCTTACCCTCTCCGAGAATTCATATCTATTGCTGAGATTCCATCACCCCTACATCCTACTGCTTGGAGGGTGAGCTTGCAGATTGTTTTCTGTTTGAAGATAAGGCTTTTCTTTTTTTTTTTTTTTTCAAGATAATGTGTTACCATACTGTGGTGGTTCAAAAATAAAACTTGTTAAACTTTTAGTTAACAGGTAAATTTAAAATTTTTGTTCCTATGTTCCATTTATCCCATTTCTGTGCCCCTGTCATCCCCAGGTAACCATTGGTATTAGTTTCTTGCATGTCCTTCCAAAGGTTCTTTATGCAAAACACAGACACATTCTGTAGTTTATGCAAAACTACAAATATACATTCTTACTTTTCCCTCATTTTTATTTAAAAGGGCTATAATAAATGTACCGTTCTGCACTTTGCTTTTTTTCAAGTATTCTATCCGGTATCTGAGCAATCATTCCATATCCGTGCAGACAATATATCCCTGATGAGCTGGTAACCCTGCGGCAGGATTAGACGGAATGCCGCTAGAAGGTTAGCAGAGAGCCTTCGCTTGGGAGAGTAGGGAGAATGAGGGAGAGAACTCCACGGCAGTGAGGGGACTAGGGAGCCAGCAAGCAACTTTTTTTCTTTACCTGAGTGATTCCCATGGGCCCTCACTGCATACCAAAGAATGCTGTGTCCTTGGGCAGGTTGGAGAAAGCTCTCCTTAGGCCCATGCCAATTACAGCCTTGACACCTACCAGCAGGGCATTTCCTGCCTTCTGAGGCCCACCAGTCACGATGCCCCTTCCCAGGGAAGGGGCTGGGCAAGAAGGGAGGGATTGGTGCTCCCCAGCTCTGCCCATCCCTTCATGGATGATAACCCCAAGGGGCTCCCTTCACGAGCTGATGGAGCTTCCACACGCTGGGGGATGGTTTTGGTTATATTCTCAGGCACTGATGTAAAGCATTGTAGAGTTGGCCACAGACTTGACTTCCCTTTGCTACTCCTTCTGCTGAGCTAGTAGTGAGGGCAGCTCGTGTCCCTGTGTTTCAGGAGTCGTGCAGCATTTGCAGAATGGCCAGCTGCTGAGGGACATCTATCTAAAGAAACACAAACTCCTGCCGAATAACTGGTCCACAGACCAACTTTACTTGGAGACCACTGGGAAAAGCCGGACGCTCCAGAGTGGGCTGGCCTTGCTTTATGGTTTTCTCCCCGATTTTGACTGGAAGAAGATTCATTTTAGGCACCAGCCAAGTGCTCTCTTCTGCTCCGGAAACTGCTATTGTCCCCTGAGAAACCAGTATCTGGAAAAGGAACAGCGTCGGCAATACCTCTTACGTTTGAAAAACAGCCAGCTGGAGAGGACCTATGAGGACATGGCCAGGATTGTGGATGTCCCCACCAAACAGCTTCGAGCGGCCAACCCCATAGACTCCATGCTCTGCCACTTCTGCCACAACGTCAGCTTCCCGTGCACCAGAAATGGCTGTATTGACATGGAGCACTTCAAGGTGATCAAGACACATCAGATAGAGGACGAGAGAGAGAGGCGGGAGAAGAAACTGTATCTGGGCTATGCACTCCTGGGCGCCCACCCCATCCTCAATCAGACCATCACCCGGATGCAGCGTGCTGCGGAGGGCAGGAAAGAAGAGGTCTTCACCCTCTACTCTGCTCACGATGTCACCCTGTCACCAGTTCTCAGTGCCTTGGGCCTTATGGAAGCCAGATTCCCAAGGTTTGCAGCCAGGTTGATCTTTGAGCTCTGGCAAGACAGAGAAAAGCCCAGTGAGCATTCTGTCCGGATTCTTTATAATGGTGTTGATGTCACGTTCCACACCTCTTTTTGCCAGGACCACCACAAGCATTCTTCCAAGCCCATGTGCCCCCTAGAAAACCTAGTCCGCTTTGTCAAAAGGGACATGTTTGTGGGCCTGGGGAGTAGTACTAGTACTAATTATTATGATGCATGTCACAGGGAAGGATTCTAAAAGGTGAGCAGCACAGTGCTCATAGAATCTATGCCAATAGAGAGGGATGGGAAGGGTCTGCTTCTAGTTCTGTCTGTTGCCAAGGTTTAAGATTATTGATTTATAAAGGCTAGAAATTGTGTTTTAGAGCCACGTAGATGGTTGGGTTGAACAGTAAGTACGTCGCTATAATTGGGTACACGAGTTAGTTACTTGGTACGTAATGGCCAGTTCACAGAGAAAGGGAAGGTACTTTTATCAGAGCCAGACTTTGCTTACAACGCCAGAATAATAATTCAATACTCAAAGTTGGCGATCCACATGTATATTATTTTGATCCGCCATGGTACTATATGATGGAACCAGCAAACCTCAGCCCGCATTTTCTTCACCTGGGACAATTTTACCTTGTCCTAACTTCAAGGAAACATTTCCTGAAGTGATTTATCTGAAATAGGGGTCGGCAAATTCTTTCGGTACAGGGCCAGATAGTAAAGATTTCAGACTTTGAGCACCCAAAGGCCACATACAGTCCTCACTGTTCAGCTCTGCTCTTGGAACATGAAAGCACCCACAGACAGCACATAGCCAGACGAGTGTGGCTGTGTTCATGGGCTGCAGTGTGCTGACCCCTGACCTCAGAAAACTGGCTCCTCTACAGTTCGCACTTTCAGCGCTTTAAGAAGCAATTGAACGCAGAGAATTATTCAGTGGTGCCTCCAGTAACCTCCACTAGACACACCGAATTTGGTCTATATCTGGTGTTACAATAAAACTTGAGGGGAAGTAAATATCAAATCCGAATGAATCATAGAAAAATTGTTAGAATAATACTTGATGTTCATGATGATTGTGGTAGATGATAGTTTTAAGTAGGTTTTAAATATTTGTCTGCTGTAGTCTATTTGCTGTATATGCTGAGATTTTTGTATTCCATTTAGTATTTTTATAGTCTGGGAAAATATTTTCTAAGGCCAGTTTTAGATGTGCTCTTATTCCTATGTGATATTCAATTTACTGTACCTGCTTGGTGGTTAGAAGGAAAGCCAGAAGCTGAATTCAGGCACTTTCTTCCAGTAAAACTAATTATGGCCCATTCCCTTTGACCAGCCCTAGAATTAGATCAGTTTTTAAACCATTTTCGTCAGTTTCAAATGGTAAATTCTAACTGATTTTTAAATAAGTTTTTGGAAGAACTTTGTTACTAGATAGTTAAATAAGCTTTATAAGGTATTTTATATATTAGAAGCAATTATAATGAAATCTGTGGTTTCTGAACTAAAATGGTGCTAGTTCCTTGTGAAGAAATGTAAAGTGCAGGTGAGACTTTCCTGTGTCGTTGGCATTCCAAACTTTTTGTTTTTGTCTAATGTTGCCTTTGGATACATACGTCCATTTCTATAAATAAATTTTTGAAGAATACTTGTACATACAAGTCATGGTTTGTACCTATGGGTCTTTTGAAGTAAGTTCCAGTATTTTAGAAATGTATCCTTTTGTTGTTATTATTGTTGTTGTTGTAAGTAAAAATGTTGCAAATTAGACAACTCTCCAGTACCCGCGGAGAAAAGAGGCCAGGACCCATGGCCTGGCTGCAGGCTGCGCATGGGGCCCAGAGGACCCCAAGCTAGTGGCCTTGGACTGGTTTGAAATCCATTTACACAGCTCCTTTCATTGCTGAAAATCATGTGCTGTCTCTTGAGTATTTAAACCTAATCAGTTGGTTTTTGCTTCCACTCACGATATATTTGAATTAGGACTGCTAAACACAGTTTGAAGATTTAAAACCAAAAGTGAATCAGAAGATGTTTTAAAAATCAGTTGGAAACGTCTCTTGATAAAGGTAAACATTTTGGATAAAAGTCAACATTAAAAGCATAGGTAAGAGGTTTTTGCCTCCCAAGACATCAGGTATGTACATCATTAATATACCTTCCTCAGCATCAAGTACTGAGACATCTCTCTCCATAAACAAACACTGAGCACTGAGCCGAGATTAATGCATTTAGTTCTTGGTTTCTGGGCAGTGTCTTAATGGCTTAGTTCATGGCAGGTGTAGGTGCAAATTCAGCTTTCTTGTTTTTATGATTAAAATTAATACATGCTCACTGGAAAACAATCAAACTATACTGGCAGCTTCAAGTGAAGTTCTTTTCTCACCTCCAGAGAGAACACTGTGAGCTGTTTGACAGATACTCTTCCAGAAATTTTCCATGCAGATGTACAAATATATGTAATTTTTAAATAAGATCACTTTGTATATATTCTGTGATTTGCTTCCCTTAAAATATATTTCTTATTTACTTCTTTTAACAGTATGTCTTGGAGGTATTTCCACATTGAGATAGATGATACGTAGGTAGCTAGCTAATATTTGTATAATATTTAATGATATAGATGAGACTTTTTAAAAAATTTTTTTCATGATTATTTATTTTTGAGAGAGCAAGAGAGACAGAGCACGAGCTGGGAAGAGGCAGAGAGAGAGGGAGACACAGAATCCGAAGCAGGCTCCAGGCTCTGAGCTGTCAGCACAGAGCCTGATGCAGGGCCCGAACCCGCAGACTTCAAGATCATGACCTGAGCCGAAGTCAGACACTTAACCGACTGAGCTGCCCAGGCTCCCCTAAAGACATATTTTTAAAATATTAAATGAATGAAATTGAAACTTAAAACCAAGGTACTAAAATGAGACCACAGGCTTTTGAGGTACACAGAACAAGCAGAAGCCAGCGATTGTACACGTTAATTTTGTAGCCCAATTGAGCAGTTAACCCTTTTTCAGTACAGCTGCAGATACTAACATGACTAGAGTGTTTCTCAAATTTCACTGATAAACAATTGGAGAACTTAATACTGCTGTTAACCCTATTTGAGGATCTTCGAGGCTATAGCAGAATTAGGCTTTTGAAAGATGTGAGTGATTCCTTTACCTGGGACCCCTAAAAACTGATACAGGAGAGGCAGGGATGCATGCTTCCATTTCTGTGAGTCTTCAGGAAGCCTTCTGAACAGATTTAGCAGCCCAAGCTAGCGTGGGTGTACCCGGGTGTGTTTAAACACAGCCCCAAGTACAGAGCAGAAAACAGCTAGGGTTTTTTCATTGCAGTACTGGCTTTGATAGTGGCCAGAGTTCTGGCCTGGGCCCCAATTAACTCCCATTGCTCAAGGCCACTGAACTAAATGTTGGTACCTGCCCCGTAGCCATCTCATGAATAATAATACTTGTGCTTGAGAGGAACCAGCCGAATTCAGAATGTCTGGTCAGGCCATCCTGGCCTCTGAAACCCACTTGCCAGCTGAGACTGGCCTTGATGTGAGGAGCAGGTATCACTGGAGGGTCCATTTGGCTCTTCCCAGAGCTGCGGAGCCCTTCAGCAGGGGGCGGCCTGAGGCCTGGCTTCTGGATACCTGGGAGCAGTAAAGGCACCATTTTGGGGTCACACTTTCCTTGAGAAATGCCCCACAAGCATTTCTTTATCAATCTAAATGCTCTCAAGAAGTTCCTATTACCCCTAACACAAATGGGGAAGCAGGCTGGAGTGGGGTACGGGGGTGAAGTCACTTTTCCAAAAGAAGAGCCAAGCCTAGTCTCCAACCCAAGTGTGTGTGACACCGGTCAACTTCATAGCGCTTGTACTGTGTAACACATCATGGAAAAGTCTTTTCCTAGACTAATTTCACTTCCAATAGCCCTACAAGATACCATATTGGCTGGTGAATATCAATGAGTACTAAAACATAGTGGGGTTACAACTGTTAAAAATTTAAATGATCAGGAAAATACTCCAGCTGTGCCTCTGACCATCTGTGGTTGCTGCTTTTCTTATGAAAAAACCACATAATATAAAACTAATCTTTGCAGTGATGTTATACTCAGCCATTAAGGGATGGCATCAAACATAATGTCTAGCCTCCAGGGAGGGCCCAGTCTTCCATCTATAAAGGAGATAGGGTAGTTTGGAGTGCATGTTTGAATAGGGAGACCAACTGTCCCGGTTTGCCTGGGACTAAGGAGTTCCCCAGGATGAGGGACTTTTCATTGCTAAAATTGAGCACGTTCCAGGCAAACTGCGACAGGCTGGTTACCCCAGGGTTACATGAGACACGTGTCAGGTAGTACCATCATTCCCACTTTATAGAAACAGGTAAGTGTGATGGCGTGACCCATCTGAGATTTCACACAGTAGGCAGCAGAGGTAGGACTCAAAGCTCTTGCCCGTTAACTCGAAGGACCATGTTCTTAAGCAGGACACGACAGTGCCTCTCAAAACCATTTAGGACTTTGGGTGCCACAGAAACCTGAATACAATGGATAAGCAAATAAAGCCTTTCATTTTCCCCAGTGGCCCTAGCATCAGAAACCCAGACTGCTATTTACATCTTACCGGCTGGAACAGGATCCATTGGCCCACCTCCATTGCAAAGGAATCTAGGAGAGTGAATATTTTTGTTGGGCACATTGCTGTCTCTTTTTTTTTTTTTTAAATGTTTATTTTTTGAGAGAAACAGAGCGTGAGTGGGGGAGGGACACAGAGAGAGGGAGACACAGAAGCTGAAACAGGCTCCAAGCTCCAAGCTGTCAGCAGAGTCTGACGTGGGGCTGGAACTCATGGACCATGAGATCGTGACCTGAGCTGGAGTCGGACACTTAACCAAGTGAGACACCCATGCGCCCCCAGGTGCCTCTTAATAAGGAAGAACGGGGAGTGGATATTGGGAAGACCACTTCACGACTCTTCCCCAGCAGCTGGCAGTGTCTCCTTCCTGGGACAGCCGCATCCAATGAGTAGGCAAGGCAGGGATTGAAAACCCTGGTGACAACGCTGAGGGGCCATCCCATCCCTGTTTCAGCACTCCCCATGGCATCAACGGAGGCCTCATGACTGCATCACAGTCCACTTCTGCCTCATCTCCTGCCTCCCCTTCCTCCGCAGCATTGGCCCCAAGAACATTCACAAGTAAACTTCCCACATGCATCCCTCTCAGAGTCTGCTCCTGGGAACAGACCTGCAACAGAAGGCAAGCAAAGCCTAGGGCCTAAGGCCTCTGCTAGTCTGGGCAGTAAAACTGGGGTCAGTTGCTTGAAAGGGATAGTATATCTATTGATGACAAATTTCTTCTATCTCTGCCTTTGAGGGGCTTAGTGTGGCAGTTCAGTAAGTACACAAGCAGCAATAGGAGAAACTTGATCTTGAACAGCCCAAAGCTGATTACACAGAGCTGTTCTACCAAGACTTCCCATTTATTGAACACATACCAGGGGCTGGACACTGGCAGAGCCATTATGTCTCATGGGCTGTGTAAGCATTTATTATCTCCATTTTACAGGTAAGGAGACCGGGGCCCAGAGGTAGGCCTCTGCCCAGGATCCCACAGTCAGTAGGAAGTGGCAGATTCAGGACTGGAGGGTGGGTTTTCCCAGACAACAGACCTCTTCCAGCTCCCTTGGCGCTCCGCTTCCTCCACCCCCTTACTCCACTACCCTCCTACAAGTGAATAAGCAAAGCCTGAAAACTGCCATACAGCTGAGTCAACGTTAGTCCAGGGAATGATCTCTGTTACATTCGTGATTCCAGCTCCCTCCATTTCTCTTCCCGCTTTTTTCTAAGGCAGCATTTCTAAGAAAGTAGGATCATCTTCTCATGGGTTGTTTTAGCCTGCGTTCCGAGAGCAGTCTGAGGGGGATAAAAAAACCCAAAAAACCCTTAAGTGTAGGTGTTTATGAGGGAATGTTGTCCTGAGGACAGGAGCGAAGGACAGGGAAGGTGACAAAGGGAAGAGGGAAAGCTGCAGTGGGGCTGTGGGCCGAGCCACCACGGTCACCGGTGGCTCCAGCCCACGCGACCTCCTGACAAACCTGAGACGCATCTGAACCATTCACCCGGAGGAAGACCAGAGGGACATTGACCCCTTGCTCCCATCCTCGGCTGTCTGCCCCCTGTTGCTGGGTCAGACCCGCAGGAGTGCAGAGGGTTCACCTGGGCACCCTGGTGTCCGAGAAGCCCTGAGGCAGAAAGCAAGAGCATAAGATGCTGTCAGGTCAAGGCCTGCATGGACTCGGTCGCCACAACAGTGGGCGTACAGAGACGTTAGGCCGAGAGAGGATGGGGAAGGCAGCAGGAGACGCGTTCGACGTGAGGAGGAGTCAGTGTTCACTGAACGCCTCAGGGTCCCGGGCACTGTGCTGTGCTTTGCAAGCAAAGCCTTGTTTCTGTCTCATAGCAATCCTGTGACTCTGAGATCATCCTTCTTGTCTCCCATTTTTAACCTGGAGAAAGAAGCTGAGAGGAGAGGTCATCCTCCAAGGCCTCCCAGCAGGGAAGTGGCAGACCTGGGAGTCAAAGCAGCAGACTCCTGAGCCCTTGCTCATCATCACTCCACCTTCGCAGTAAACATTCCTCACGGGCCCCACGTGAGTGTGTGAGGGTTTACTAATACATGCTAAGTCCACACTCGATATTTCTCTCTGGTGCATGGACTGTACAAATCAAACCATGCCCCTCCTTGTTGAAACCCCTTGGTCCTCCCCTACCTTCTAGAGAAAATCCAAGCTCCCTAAGGTGACTCACAAGGCCAAAGGGGTTGTGCACAGACTGCCGTCGTTGACACGTTTCTTGCATGCCTGGGAGAGAGAAAAAGGGCCATTGTCACCATGTGGGATGCCAGGTTTGCAGAATCTCTGAAGGGGACCATCCTGTCCAGAGCCCCCAACCAGTCTTCCTCAGGACCTAGCAACCTCCCAGTCTTTCACTTTCTTCTGCTTCCCCATTTGTGTCTGAAGTAGGATATCCCAGAAAAGGAAAGAGCTTTGGAACCACACAGGCTGAGTTTAAAACCAGTTCTGCATCGCTTCCTATTGTAAGCTGTGAGACCACAGATTCCCCATCTGTAAACTGGGGGTGATACCTCCTGTGAGAGTGTACATAAAGTGCTAGGCACAAGGACACCTCTATAATCACTATTGTCCCGAAGTTATTCTTTCTTTTAACTGCTCTGACACAAGGAAACCAGCTGGAGCCGGGATATGCTCCTGCCCGTTAAGCCAGAAAGCCCATCTGGAGCCATAATATCATGCTCTAGGCATACAACTACCTGGGCTCCTGCACTTCCCTTTGGCGGTGAAAAGAACTCGAATCTTCTGAGTCCTGCCTTTGTGCCCAATGCCGTATTTGACACCTTACATAAACATCTCAGCTATTCCCAAAGGGAAATTAAGCTCATAGCTCATCCTTTCCCCATGTTTCCTTCATTATCTATATCTAACCTCCCTCTTTGGCGTTAGAGTTACTGCCCATCGCAGAAGGAGCAGCTGATCAGAGCCCAGCAAAGGAATTGAGTCATCGGCTTTAGGTCGATTGGTCTAGCCCCTCCTTAGCCCCTAGAGAAGCAGCTGCTGAAGCAGCAGCCCGGGAAGTGGCACGCACCTTGACCGAAGACAGATCCTGCCCTCTGTGTTTCACCTTTAGGGAGTTGCTACCCTCTGTGCCCTGGGAGAGACAGGTAAGATGCTCCTCCATTCTCCCTCCTCCCCCATGACTGGTGTGCTCCTGGCAGTGGTGCCTAGGAGTGGCAAGTCCTTCTGGTCGTAGCTGGCTGGCTTCCTCCTAGCTCGGGAGTCAAGCATGTCTTGGTTAAGCACTTCCTAGGTGAGAAATCCTTTCTGGAACCTTTCCGCAAGCTGGCCAGAGACTGGGCTGCCACAAGCCTGAGGTTTATCTCTGGAGTGTGCAGGGCACGGTTGGGAAGGGGCACCACACTGCCGTCTAGTGTCAACTCTGCCTGGCCCTTGTTCTATAGTGTTTCCTCTTTCCCAGCAAATTGAAGCTCCCTCTGGTGGCCTAGGAGTCACCTCTCCTCTCCACTTGCCTATACAGTAGCCCACACTTGTCCTTGTCCAAGACCCCCAGTGGATGCCTAAAACCGCAGATACTGAACCCTACATATACTATGTTTTTTCCTGTACATACATGCACATAATAAAATTTAATTTATAAATTAGCACGGTAAGACAATATTAATAATAAAATAGAAAAATTATAACAATATGCTGTAATAAAAGTTCTGTGAATGTGGTCTCTCTCTCTCCCTCCTTCCCTCAAAATATTGTACTGCACTCACCCTCCTTTCTATTATGCTGTGAGATGATCAAATACCTACATGATGAGATGAAGTGAGGTGAACACGTAGGCACAGTGATGTATCATTAAGCTGCTACTGATCTGAGGATAACTTAGAAGGAAGATCATCTGCTTCTGGATCACATTTGACTGGGGGCTGAAACCATGGAAAGCAAAACCGCAAATAAGGAGGGGGTAGTGCTACCATATTGTCTTCACGATGTAGCAAGTAGAAACACACTCTGTATCCAAATGGTTTCACCCCAGTTGCCCTTTGGTCCCACTGGTGACCCAGCTGTTCAGCATTCTCAAAAACTGGCTCCCTGATGAATGGATTGATCATTATATCGACCTTCGACCGATGAATCCTGACGGACTACTGTCCACCTAAAAAATTAACACTAAGTGACTGGCCAGTTGGCTGATTAAGTTTCTAAACCACAAATCACTTGACCTACTGGCTTTTTAACTGACCTTCTAACACCAGATAAGTAAATATCTGATAAGCTTGAACTGCCTGCCTCTAACTCTTCCACTAACCAGCTGAATGACTGATGGCCCAGCAGAGGACCTGCAGACTGACAGCCTGGCTCCATAACTAAGGGTAACAGAAGGATGGAAAGAGAGACCGCCCCATCCTCATGGCCTGAGACTTGATGAGGCCCAATGCTTCATCCTCTGGGGACTTGGAGCCCTACTCTATCTCCTTTAGCACCACTTCAAAACTACAGAAAGGGCAACCAGGAAACTGATCCTCTGATTTACTTCTAGTGAAGTTCTTAATTAGGGACCAAAAGATAGGTTCTGATTTTGTTTTCAAAATCGTGGTTACACAGCTATGTTTATCCGGGAAAAGTGTTCACAGCTTTCACTGGATTCTTAAAAGAGTCCAGCAGACACATTCAGAACTACTGCTCTGGAAAAGGCCTCAGCAAACATTCAGATAAGCAAACCCCTTACCTGAATTTAAACTCCATTTATCCCTCCCATTAAGCCAGTGATAGGAAGGTAACCAGGAAGAGCCAGAGTCATAATCGACATGGATGTAGTAGGAAGGATAATGGCTGAGCTGTGTGTGGAGTTCCCAGAGAGAGGCCCAAAGAAATCAACATGTGTTCTTTTGGCCTGGAGGCCACACTTAGCCCAAGGTAATAGCACAACCTCAGCTCTGGGAGAGGCTCTTTGAACTGAGATGGATACATTTATCAGGGCCATTGTCTGGAGCATGGAGTATGTGTAAGTGTATCATCATGAGTTGCTATATGGCTGTGTGTATTTACACAGCAGTGTGCTCACAAGGGTGGGTATGACAGAGCTGTATGGCTATGGGAATGAGTGTCCTTTGGGTCCAAGTATGCATCTAAATGGCTTTGTGAGTAGATTTACACGTGTGCTCACTCCAGGACCCCTCCAGTGTTTTTTGGAGTTAAGACAGGTTAGGAGCAAGAATTTCGTAAAGTGAGATCATCTGCAGACATGCCAGCAGCCCACATCAGAAATCTGAGAATCCTCAACTCCTTCCTCCCCGTGAGCCTTTATCACCCACTCAGTCCACACTGCCATTGTCACCATTGGTTATTATCACATCTCCCTAGACTACAGCTCGGTCTTCAATGCCCTCCCCTGGGAAACCTTCCCAACCACAACCACAGTGACCTTAATAAAATGAAATTAGGGGTCGCAGTGCACCCCTGTCTGAAAGGGAGAACAGCTTTAAACTGTCAGGGGATGTCGCCATCTCATTAACTCAAAGGTCCTTTTAAGGTCGTTGCTCTGCTCGTTGGGCACTCTTAAGCTCTCGAGGCCCCAGAATTTGGACGCATGGCCCCTCAGCCTGTTCCTAAGCCACACCCCCAAGGCTTTAGCTCCGAAGCTTCTTCCTCCAGGCCATGAGGCGCTGCCCCCCTACATCTGACAGCTCAGAGATATCACAAACCGCTGTAATTGCCTAAATGCAATTTGCAATTGTAACTGACAGAGGTCCCAAGTCCGTTCTAACCCGGGACTCCTCCCCAAGATACAAAGAGCCAGAGCAGCACAGGCGTACACGACTCCCCCGTGGCGCAGAACCAGCAGCTGCAAAGTGAAAACGGAAATGTGCGTGCGCAAAGAGAACAGTAGGCACTACGACTCCCAGAATCCTCCTGACCAAGATTCCGTTTCCCAGAAAGGCCCTCGGGGTCCCCACCCCGGAAATGCGCTCTTTTGCGAAAGCAAAACGTGGGACCAGCCTAGCAGTGGAGAAGGTTTCTGAATGGGTAGAACGGAGCGAAGTTTGTAGAGTGTTTGCCTCCAGAGGTCGTTCGTGAGTCAGAGAAACCCGGACTTTGGAGGGAAAAGACCTGGCCACAGTCCTTCCGCGCTTCTCGGTGCGGTGTGCGGGTTCTTCTGCCGGTCCATCTCATCTTTTGCACTCCCTCCGCCTGCCCTGGCCTTGCCTGTCTGCGGAGGCTACAGACTCTCTGCCCACCCCCGGGCGTCTCTGAAGGTAGAGGCCTATAGCGAGGCAGTCCTGTGTACCCTTGTTCCCTGCATTGCCTGTCTTTCGCCGGGAATTCATACTGGATGGAATTCTTTTAACGACTTTTGAACATTTCTGCAGAATCTTAGTTGGTCAGTATTCCATTACATCTGCATAACGGCATTTTAAGGAATATGCAGTCCGGCTCAGCCTAGTTAAAAGGGACATCGAGGAGAAAATTTTAGTGAAATATATAAAAGACTAATAATCCAAATATAAGTCAATAAGGAAAAGGTAACCCAATTGAAAAGTGGACAAAGAATATGAACAGGCAATTCACAGAACAAGAAATAGTTAACCAAAACAACACATGTTAAGATTTCCAACATTACTAGTAATCGAGAAAACTACAATATAAAACAGCAAGCTGTTTATTTTCACCAAAAAATGCTATCAGATAGTTAAAAAGAGTAATAGGGTTGCTGATGATGTTTCTGACATCAAGCCTGTTCATCGAATTCGATGTTGACGTGAGCGTAAATCGGCACAGTGCTTTTAGTAGGCAATGGGCTATATTTACCAGCCTTAAAACGCCTGCGTTCCCTTTGAGGTGGGGAGGGGCTGACGCAGAGCGGGCGGGGCTACGGGAATAGACGTAGTGGGAGGGACTGGAGGAATGGGCGTTAAGGGGAGGGCATAAAGGACTGGAATGCAAAGGGCGGGATCTGTAGGACCGGGAGTGATTAGAAAGGACTGGGGTTGGCGGAGAGGGAAAGGGACAAAGGCTTGGGGGAACCAAGAGGCACTTGAAAGGATAGGGGGAAGTGAGAACAAATGGCAGTGGGAGGATTAAGGGGGATTAGACACAATGGGAGAAACTTGATGGGGACCCGCAGGGATTAGGAAGGTAAAATAGAAACACCTGGCTTTCAGTGAATTGACCTAGAGCCACTGGCATTACAAGACCTGCTATCATTGAGCAAGGCCGTTGTGGAAGAATGAGGTTTGTTAGCAAACAGGAAATACTGACTTTCAGAGTGCTACTAACTGTGCCTTGCAAGGTTCTTTTACTTCCGCTCCTCTTGGCTCTGTTTTCACATTGTAGTTTGTTTCTAAACGCAACCTGAGATCTTTCAAAACTCCTTAATCTGAAACTTCTGATGGTGAATGGCTTGTATCTTTCCCATGTGATCCTCAGATGCAAAATAGGCATTTCAGCTGCTTCAAGTAGAAAGTTACTGTGTCACTTTTAAAACTTGGAAATGCCCCAAATCCTGGGAAGGCATCAACAATGGGTCTCTCTGTAATAGAATGCAAAAAGTAGGCATAAACGGGTGCAAGTCCCAAGACTCTTCCATTTCTCTCTTGGTTTGAGGCAAGCGTTCTTTTAGCAAATAGAGGGCCCTGTGGTCCCTGGCTTCTTCTGTGGTTCATGCTGTTTTCCACACAGTGAACCACAGGGCAACCCGATAGCAAGAATCGGCAAAGGGACAGGGTTGTAAAGGGCTGAATTTGCAGCCCTAAAAATGCACATATTGAAGCCCTAACACCCAGTACTTTAGAATGTGACTGTATTTGCAGATAGGGCCTTTCAAGAGGTATTTAAGTTAGAATGAGGCCATTTTAGGTGGGCCCTAATCCAGTCTGACTGGTCTCCTTATAAGAATAATAAATTAGGACACAAAAAAGACACACTAGGGATTTGCACGCACAGAGAAAAGGCCATGTGAAGACATGGCAGAAAGCAGCCATCTGCAAACCAAGCAGAGAGGCCTCAGAGGACACCAGCCCTTGCTGACATCTTGATCTTGATCTAACATCCTCCAGAACTGTGAGAGAATTAATTTCTGTTGATTAGACAACCTAGCCTATGTTGTGTTGTGTTATGCCATCCCTAGAAAACTATTACGGGGGCCTTCACAGGTCTGGGAAAATAAAAAATTATTTCAAGTCCTCCAGTTAACTATTACTGGGAACTGTTTAGAAGTGCTTCCTTTGAGCATGGAAGAAGCCCGTTGCTGCACTCCCGTACACATATTTATTTTTTGTTCAGGAAATGTGGAGTCTGCTATTACAGGGCCTGAAAATTCCCAGGGGTGTTGCGGGGTCATCGAGTGCAAGGATCAAGAAAGAATTCTTGAAATGTTATGTGGTGCAACTTAGTTTATTTAAGCAGCACATAGGCAGGACCCATGGGCAGAAAGGACTGCGCTTTTTTGCTGTATGAACCTGGTAGTTATATACTTAGTGCTCAAGGGGGAGGGGACGTGCAGGGAGTGTCAGATCATAAATGTTTGCTTTGAATTTCTACTCCTAAAACCGCTTTTGTAACATTTCTCCAGTGCTTATCATTTGGTTTGGTATTAACTATGAGTGAGATGTACAGACTGTCATGAGGCCCTTTAAGAACGTAGCAGCCAGCACATGTTGGCTCCTTACTGGAACTGTGCGGGCTGTAGATCAGCCAAAAGTGAACATTTCTCTGCTTCTGTCCCTCATCATTTCCCCCCTGGCCAATTTTCGGTCCTTAAATCTTGAAGGTTGTTGAAGGGTGAAGGCCTCCCTCATCTTCTGTGACTTCTTCAGGCTGACAGGGGTCATAGAGATGTCCCAACCTATGGACCAAAATTAGCTCTGTCCCTGCAAGTAACTATTATGGAAGGCTGTTGCTGTAGAGTCCAGAGTGGACATCAGGATGAATTTGTTTCAAGTAGTAAACAAATGCCCGGCCACTTTGTCCAGTCAGTAGCAAACCAATCAATTGCCTATAAAGTGACAGTATGGTCACAGGTTTCTGGGGGAGCCATCCCATTTGGTGAGTATATTGAGCCATGAATCAAGGGTATGGTGTTTTCTGTTCCCAGCATAAATGGTCTTCTGGCTTCGTTGTCCTGTTGTAGTAATAAGCCACATAGATTCATCCCATATTTGGTATCATCCTTCCTGGATGATATCGACAGGAAGGACTGTGTAGTTGGGGAATTTGTTGTTATGAGCCTACCTGTAGGTTGGCATATTCAGTTAAAATTTTAATAGATTTGAGGGTAAGAGAAAGGCATCTTATCGCCTAGAGAGTCACATGTAACATCTATCATAGGCCAGCAAGAAACATTCTTTCTAGTAATAGAAATATCCCTCTATGTGCTAGTGTGCAGGTGATGTATCATATCAGCTACGTATTGATGTAAATAATGCCAATCTGTATCTTGTAAAGTAGAAACCCACCAAGGAAGGCCTGAAGTGGTTGATACGGGCAGTGAGCTACAAATCCAGCATGAATACTGGTTTTGTAGCTCCACGTAATGTTATACCGACTGTAAAAAAGAGTTACCACTTAGGTATGGTGTGTAGATGGCAGGTAAAAGAAAAGAGACCTTCATGTTTTCTTATCTCGTTGTTGAAAAGGAATTTGAGATCTGCTGGTTCACAGGAATATGAGGGCACATCGACCAGTTCATTGTCACTCTCTGTTGAAGGGGTATAAGTTTAATTCAAGAAATATGAGTCTATGTTGAGTGACCTTCTAGTTTTACCGCAGTGGAGTGCTTAAAATGACCCTGTAAGGTCATTTCCATTTAGGAATTTGTTCTCCTGAGTTGTTTGCCTGCCAGTCTATTTTAAATAGACTAGTTCTCTGGGGTTTACTTGTAAAGAATTTTGAATATCCTAGGGTCCAGTTTTGGCAGTACTTTATTAGCGTGTTTGTTAAGAGTTTTATGGACTAATCTAGTGTCTAATGAGAAGTGTAACATTACTTTAGTCTGGGACTGAGGATAAGTCAATGGTAAGGGTCAACCATATATTAATTCAAAAGGGCTTAACCCTAATCTTTCCTGTGGGGTAGTTCTTATTCCTAAGAGACCTATTTGTAAAAGAGTTACCCAGTTTTCTTGTGTTTCTATCCTCATCTTAGTAAGGTATCTTTTAAAATTATGGTTGGCCTTTTCAACTGTGCCTGGTGATTGAGAATGTCAGGCTATATGTAAAAAATATTTAATTTTATGGGTTTGGGCTACCTGTTGAGTTATTTGGGCTGTAAAGGATGGGGCATTGTCACCTTGAAGAGATCAAGGGAGCCCAAACTGGGGACCGATTTCCCTTAATAAAGTCTTTGTTACTTCAGTAGCCTTTTCTGTCTCACATGGGAAGACCTCCATCCATCCAGTAAAGGTGTTTATATAGACTAATGAATATTTATATCCCTTATAAGGTGGCAACTGTAAAATCAATTTGCTAGTCTTCCCCAGGGTATTTTCTACATCTTTGGGCAAGTGTTAAAAAATGAAGGTGGTTATAGTGCACCTTCAAGGTTAACCTGGGCACACACTGCACAAGACTTACATGCATTTTATAAAATGGCTCTTAATCCTATTCCATCAAATAAGGGTTTGGTGAAATTCCATAAAGCTTCTCTTCCCATATGAGTAGCCTGGTGCAATCTTGTTGCTAATTTGCATTGTTTTTCCTTAGGGACAAAGATTTTTCCTTTATCACTTCTTATACCATCCCTCAGCAGTTATAGTAGATTTTCCCCCAAGTGTTCTGTTGTTCCCTTCCATAGTATAAATGGAAACCACAGTGCTTAAGAGATTAGAGACTGGTCTAAGACTCAGAACTAGTTTAGTTCAAGCTGTCACTTGGGCTGCCAAATTGTCTAAATTATTTCCTTTAGATTCTAAATTTGTTCCCTTTGGATGTCCTCTAAGATGCTTTACAGCAGCTTCTTTAGGGAGATGAACTGCCTCTAACAGAGTTACAAATTTAAGTCCATATTTAATAGGGGAGTTATGACTAGTTAATAATCCCTTTTACTTCCAGATGGCACCATATGCATGAAGTGCAAGGAAGGCATACACACACACACACACACACACACACACACACACACTCTTAGACCTTTTTAAAAAATGTTTATTTATTTATTTATTTGTTGAGAGTGTGTACATGAGTAGGGGAGGGGCAGAGAGAGAGAGAGGGAGAGACAGAATCCCAAGCAGGCTCTGTGCTGACAGCAGCGAGCACCATATGGGGCTCCAACTCACATGAACTGTGACATCCTGACCTGAGCCGAAACCAAGAGTCAGACGCTTAACCAACTGAGCCACCCAAGCGCCCCAACTCTTAGGCCTTTAGCTAACTGAAGAGCTTGCATGAGAACTATCAGTTCTGCCTTTTGAGCTGAAGCATTGGTTGGTAACAGGTTGGCTTCAGTAGCTTTCATGAAACTAACAATTACATACCCAGCTTTACTTTGTCCTTCTTACGTAAAACTACTGTCGTCTATAAACCACCTGTCTGTGGCTTGATCTTTTAGATCCTGACGTAGCTGGAATAGACTAATTCTATTGCCTCTTTACAGTCATGTTCAGGCAGAGTAGTAGCATGGCCTCGTCCAGGCATGAGGAATGCCGGATTTAGGGTTTGACAGGTTTGAGAACAGTACTGGGGGAATCTAAAGTATAGTTTGATCTTTAGTCATCACCCTGTCGTTCACTGATGTCCTTTAGTTTCTAAAGGACAGTGATAAGAAGTCATCACTGTCAATGGCCATCCCATTGAAAGTTTAGATGCTTCTACTAGCAATGCAGTGGCTGCTACTGCTCAGAGACATGCTGGCCATCCTTGGGCTGTACTTTCAATGGCATCCTATAGGTCTCAATTCATGCCCGTAGTTTTTGTGTTAGTACTCCTAGGGCTTGGCCCTGTTTTTCAACAATGAATAGGGTAAATGGGTTTTTCTAAGTTTGGTAGAGCCAGGGCCTGGCCAAAGATAGTTTAGTTTTTAGTTGTTGAAAGGCCCCCTGTTGTTCTTTGTCCCATTTTAAAGGCTCTTATTTGGCCCCCTAGTGGCCTTATATTGAGATTTAGCAAAGACTCCAAACCCTGGAATCCATAGGTGGCAAAATCCAGCCATTCCTAAAAAGGTTTGGAGTCGTTTTTTCTTGTGGCAGGAGGTCCCAATTCTATTATAGCTCTTTTTCTCTCAATTGACAGGGAATGATCTCCAGGAGTTAATTCATATCCTAAGTATTGTACTTTCTGTTTAGAAATTTAGAAATTAGAAATTAGAATTAGAAATTAGAATTTCAGCCTTTTAGGTGATACTCAGTATCCTCTCTCTCCAAGAAAGTTTAGTACACAATAGAATTATAGCCCAAGGCCCCTTTTGTGGGGCTGCCTATTAAAATTTCATCAACATATTGTGATATTGTTCCTTGAGGCAATGCAAGATATCTAAATTCTCTACTGAGTGCCTTGCCAAACAAATGGGGACTATCTGTAAATCCCCATGGAAGGACTGTCCATGTAAGCTGCCATGCTTGTTCTCCTAAAGGAGTCCATTCAAAGGCAAATAGAGTCTGGGCCTCTTCTCTTAAGGGGATACAAAAGAAGGCATCCTTTAAATCAAGCACTGTAAACCATTCTGTATTGCCCAGAATTTGAGTCAATAATAGTATAAAGGTTTGGTACTATAGGGTGAATAGGGACTCTACTGCTTAGTTTATTGCTTTGAGGTCTTGTACCATTCTGTACTCACCATTAAGTTTCTTAACAGGCAAAATGGGAGTATTAAAAGGGGATAAACAAAGTTTAAGAATTCCGTATTTAAGAAATTTACCTGTAAGTGGTTGGAGTCTAGCTCCGGCTTCTCTCTTAAGAGGATATTGTTTTTTTGTGTGGAATAATAGCAAGATCCTTTAGACCTACTTTGATGGCATGGACCCATATTGCCTTCCCTGGGATGTCACAATTCCATGCTTGTGGGTCTACTTGCTCCCAGACATTAGGGGGAATTCCAGGATGAATGCCTGGTTTTTCTTCAGCCCTCAGGGAAAAGAGACCATCCTCCTACCCAGTTAGTTTGAACTAGCTTCCCAACTTAATTAAACATGAAATCCCTTCCCAGTAGGGAAGTGAGACAGGAAGGGAGAACCGGAAAAGAGTGGGTAATTAATTGGTCTTCATATTTACAAGTTAAAGGAAAAGTTACTTGGCATGATTTAGGTTCTGCTTCTATTCCGGTAATTTTATGTTTAGAAAGACAGGTCAGGCAAGAGTGCTGAACAAGGGGAGAGTAAGTGGTTTCCGTATCAATAAGAAAATCAGTGAACTTACCTCCCACGTCCTGGGTAATCCAGGGCTTAGCCACCTTGATGTTCAGGCAAGCCAGACCAGCCTCAGCCCCATAATGCCATCTGTTCAGGTGGTTGCTCTCAGGCTGGGAAATGAGTTCCTGTCTTCCCCTCTCTCTGGAGATAAAGACAGTCCCTTTTCCAGTGTCCCTCTGCTTTGCAAGTGGGATTGGCCCCCGCAGAGAGCATTTATTCAGACATTCTTTACTCCAGTGTCCAGTTTGGCCACACCTATAGTATGAGGTCTTACCTGAACTTCTGTCTGAGACCGGTTTCTTCTGCTGCCCCTGGTTAGCCTGGCGTTGTTGGGGATCCACAGTAATGGCAGCCAATATTTGAACCTTCATTCTACTCTGTTATTTTAGCCCTGCGGTCCTTCTCCTGTTTTAAAGACATATCTCTGTTTTTAAAGACTCCAGTGGCCGCTTCCAGCAGCCACTGGGTTGGAGTTTGAGGGCCTAGGGCCATCTTTGCCAGTTTACAGTGAATGGTGCTGACTGGCTCATAAAATGCTTATTTAGCATAGCCATCCCTTCTGGTGTGTTTGCGTCTAAATCTGTGTATTTATAAGTTGCTTCTATTAAACACCCCTGAAATAAGGCTGGATTTTCAGCATTTGCCTTGGTCACTTCCTTAATTTTATCAGAATTGACAGGTGTAGAAAATCCTCTTTACACTCCCTCCAATAAATAGGTGACCATATAGTCTTGTCTTTCCCTGCCAGGTCTGTCCTCTTGGTAGTTCCAGTAAGACTCAACATTAGGAACAACCTCTCCTCCTGCTGGATAATGGTTTCTACCCCTAGTTGCCAACTCATCTGCAAATTCCTTTTTTTTTTTTTTTATGTTTATTTATTTTTGAGAGAGAGAGAGAGAGCATGAGTGGGAGAGCAGCAGAGTTAGAGAGGAACAGAGGATCAGGAAGCAGGCTCTGTACTGACAGCAGAGAACCCAACGTGGGGCTCAAACTCAGGAACTGTAAGATCATGACCTGAGCAGAAGTTGGATGCTTAACCAACTGAGTCACCCATGTGCCCCTCATCTACAAATTCTTGTGCCCCAGTTCAAGTCCAGGCCTTTACTTCTGGGGTACAGCAATGTGTTAGAATAATATAGATATCCTTCCAGGTTAAATCAAACGTTAGAGACACCTGGTGAAATCCTTCTATAAACTTGGATGGATCCTCTGAGTATCATCCTAGCTTTGGTTTTATTTGAGCCAGATTTGACATGGAAAATGGAACATGTACCTTAATTGTGCTAATTTCCTCCTTTGCTACTTTCTGAAGTGGATACAATCCTTCCTTAGTCTGAGTGTTTGGTAAGTATGATGTTCTGTTTCTAGTTTATGTCCCACTGAACTAGGAGTAGAAGGCTCCAAAGGTTTATGTGGAGCGGGAATTACTAGGGGACTTACAGGCTCATTTTCACTTTTTCTTCTGCTCATTGATTTTCTTGTTTGTCTGACCGAGTTGGTTTCTTTGATTATGGTGGTCTTTTTAAACAATCATTGTCTGAAATATCTAAAGGTGGGGAGCCTGGAATCTTGCCAGACACATCCTACAAGTCTTCTTAGATTAAGATCCTGACTCAGTGCCATAAAGACCTGGATGTAGGGTATTTTGGTTCATTTTCCCTGTTGCCTGAAAAAAAAGGCAAATTGATAAATAGTATTGAAGCTTAAGGACCTGTTAATGGGCCATTTTTCATCATCATCCAAAGAATACTAAAGCCAGACATTTTTGTAGAAAAAAGATGAAGCACTTCTTCTTTAAATCCTGTTGTCCAAATTGACTCCAGTGTGCTATGAGATGGCCCAAAGGGGAATCCCCTGGGACTGAGGAAGTTGATTCCGTAGTTAATCCCTATAAAACGAGGAGACCGCATAACTAAAACCATTGCCAAAATCCCCCTCAACTTCCAAATGGCATCCCACCAGGAATATTGCTGAAGGTATCTGGGGTTCAGAGTGCTGAGAGGCGTCCCTCATTCCTAAACCTCTGACACCTTTGTACTACCTGAGAAGCGATGTCAACCTCCCTTTGCTTTCCAGTTGCATTCTGGACTACAGTGGGTGCTGGTGAATGGACTGAGATGCTACAGACACCGGGTCTGTCTCCATTTTGAAGAAGTCAATATATTTGGCGATCAATAATAACCTTTGTAAGCCTCTAGGTCTGGTATTAATGGATGGGGTTTTCATGATGTATTAAGCATCATATATCTCAGCTGGAAGTGTTTTCAATCTGAGAGCAGGACCAAGAATGTCAGATAGCCCTTGAGTAAGGACAGATGAGAGACCTGAAAAAAATAAAAGCATGGAGTTCCTATCGAATCCAGGCAATTTACTCAGAATCTCTGTTTACAGTCCAGCTCCCCATTGGGTAGTTCTGACTGGTCCCTTTTGAGAAGTACATGGTCAGACATATCTTGGATTTTATGCTAATCGAGGGATCACACTGGGTTATATAGGTAGAAACCTTATGCGGGAGTTTTGAGATTGGTGGCCATCCTAAACCTGACGATAATATATGCATCAAAATAACAGGAAAAATAAGGAGAGTCTGATTTCTTTAAAAAAAAATTTTTTTTTAACGTTTATTTATTTTTGAGACAGAGAAAGATAGAGCATGAACAGGGGAGGGTCAGAGAGAGAGGGAGACACAGAATCTGAAATAGGCTCCAGGCTCTGAGCTGTCAGCACAGAACACGACGCGGGGCTCGAACTCACGGACCGCGAGATCATGACCTGAGCCGAAGTTGGCCGCTTAACCGACTGAGCCACCCAGGCACCCCAAGGAGAGTCTGATTTCTGAGACCAAAACCATTACAGCCAAAGTAATAATGTCTAGCTGGGTGGCAGGAGTCCATCCCTTTCCATAGTGTGGCCGCGGGCAAGAGGTTTTCTCCTAAGCACTCAAGCAAGACTCATTCCCAAGGGTCATACTATTCAGGACATTTCCAGAAAAGAACAAGTAAGAAGTAGAGGCTGGAGAAGTAAAAGAGACTTACCAAGTTGCACAGAAGCTCTTGTATTCATTCCATAATCCCTGCACAGGCCACCAAAAATGTTATGGGGTTGTTGAGTGCAATGGTCAAGGTAGAATTCTTGAGACATTGTATGGTGCAACTTAGTAAACTTATTTAAGGAAGACAGGGGAATAGACCCATGGGCAGCTGGTGGTTATATGCATAGTGCTCAAGGGGGAGGAGATGTGCAGGGAGTATTAGATCATAAATTTTTATTTGAATTTCTACTAATAAAGCTACTTTTGTAGGACTTCTCTGGTGCTTATCATTCAGTTGGGTATTAACTATCAGTGAAATATACAGGCAATCATGAGACCCTTTAAGAATGTAGCAACTAGCACATATTTGATCCTTATTGGAACTACGCAGTCTACAGATAGACTTCTGAGCTAAATGCGCACATTTTTCTGCTTCTGTCCCTCATCAGGTGGAGCCAGTTACCAATCATAAATTGGTAAGGAAAAGTAGGGATGTCTGGCCAGTCTGGCTGTATCTCTCAGCATGTCTTCTAACTGCTCAAAGATTTAGTCCTTGGCTTTGTAGATTCAAAAACTTTTTCAGTTCAGGTCCAAGTAAATTATTTCCACACTGGCTCTAAAAATCAACTGAAATTTTAGCTTAATAACGAGAGCTATAGGGGCGCCTGGGTGGCTCAGTCGGTTAAGCGTCCAACTTCGGCTCAGGTCATGATCTCGCGGTCCATGAGTTCGAGCCCCGCATCGGGCTCTGTGTTGACAGCTCAGAGCCTGGAGCCTGTTTCAGATTGTGTGTCTCCCTCTCTCTCTCTGACCCTCCCCTATTCATGCTCTGTCTCTCTCTGTCTCAAAAAAAAATAAACATTAAAAAAAATTTTTTTAAAATAATGAGACCTATATTTTTCAAAAAAAAACAACAACAACCCAGAAATATTCATGGTAGATTAGTCCTAAACAATCTTTTCCCATGAAGAAGAGCTAAATGGGGGGAGGGAGGGGGGAGAAGAGCTAAGTGGAGACAAAAAATTCTTGCCTGAAATGACCCTTGTTCTTTAGAACTCAACTGAAAGGTCACTTCCTTGGGAGAGTTTTCCTTGACCTTGCTAGGAAGTATTGGAGCCCCTGCTCTGAGGTCCTAAGGAATCTTGTGTTAGAAAATCCAACTTGTGGTATTTTTCATGAGTTGTTTATAAGCCTGTATTTCCCATTAGACAATGAGCTCCAAGAGAAAAGAGGTTGTGTCTTATCACTGATTTATCTTCAGTAGTATTTGGACTACAGTATGTGCTCAGAAAAACAAACAAGCAAAAAACCCTAGGGAATGAATTTATTAATTAAATTATGCTATCACATGTTTCTTCTATGGGATCTGCCTTCCAAATGGACAATGAGACCAGTCAGTCATCTCCCCATCTGCACAGTTTTGGAGACACAATGATAAAACTTCCTCCTTGGCTTTTCCTTTTCTAGTCTTTTTAAGGATAGTCACTCTTCTATCCTATACCCTTTTTCATTTGATTTTACAAATGGTCTTTTTCATGGTTTTATTTACAATGAGACCCCTTATTTTTATCATTAAACCACAACATAGGATGAATAAGTTCTGGAAAAGTCTTCTAGAAGCAACATGTCCCCTGTAGACTATGATCCTTGTGGACTACATCTCCTGATTCGGTCTCCAGATGTTTAACCCATCTCACTTTTGGGTTTACTCACCTCTGTCCACTGACTGTTCTCCCTAGGCACACTGACCTGGTTGTCATACTCCACATTCCCAATTCTTCATGGCTAGATTAGGGATTTGAGTGCATCATATAGATTGATGGGTATAAGTTAAACACAGGATATAGATAAATATTGAGTCTTTGAATTCCAGGAACTTGAATTCAATTTTTAGAGGTCAAAAACAAAAAGTAAATCCGAAATTCAAGAAGCCAAGTGCAGAACAGCCAAGGGTCTCATGTTTCCTATTAGGGCAGGACTAGAGGTCTGAGTATAGATGAGCCTGAGCCTAAAGAAGTGGATGGTGACATGGTCTTGATGAGCTAAAAGAAAGAAAGGAGGGGGAGATAACGAGATTAGAGAAAGGGTAAGGAAGTAGGTGATGGCTTTTTCCCCTGGAAAGTTCTTTGGTCCCTGCTATTCCAAAGAAACTAGCCAAACTTAGCAGACTCAAGTTTTAACATTGCCTTTTCTTTATATAGTATCTACCCAAATTCCAGTTTGTTGTTCAATGTACCTCCTGCATGCTGGTGAATGTTAGAGTCCATGAAGGCATGCGCACTGCTATATCTTCAATACTATCCCTAGAACAGTGGGGCTCGACAAGTGTTTTCTGAATGGATCAATAGGTGTATGTACAGGTAGGTGGTTGTATGTACGAGTCTGTATTGGTTCACTGTGCAGTGCCTGCTCCTACTTCCCACAGCAATTTGTGACTCTGTGATAGGCCCATTTCTCCATCCACCTGCCCTCTTACAGCTCTAAAGGCCCTTAGTCCTTTGGTTCAAATGCCTTAGCTTTGCAGACAAGCTACTTATTAACTAAACCGTTGCACCACTTGTTCTTATAGCCTTAAATTAATTTGGGTTAATTCTTAACTGTTTCCTTTCTGTACATATGTCATTTAAAGGTTTGCCTTTATCTGATTTTCCCCAATTTCCTGTGCATTTGTGGTTTCCTACAGGAGCTCTCCACCAGAGGCCTCAGGCAGCCACACCAAACGAGTGTGGGCATGTAAGTTTTCTAGGAGGACTCCAGCTGCTCTGGGCCTCATTCAACTGGTGTCCATCCCAACATTCCCACTGAAGGCTATTTGTGCTAGAGGAGGAAGAACGCCCTCTCCAGAGCCAGTTCTTGGGGGGAAAAGAAGGATTGTTGATATAGCCAGAGCCCACAAGGAAGAAAGATTATTCTGCAGCAGCTAAAGGTGGGTAACATGCTTTTTCTCCAGTTCAGTAGGAGCAGTCCATGTTTGCTTTCTTTCCCATGAATTTCATTAGTGTGTTTTCATCCCGAGTGATCTTTGGAATAAACAGGAAGGAATGATTTTAAACCTATAGAATAATCTTTCTGGGGAACCAAGAGTTTTTCCACCATTGACTCTAGCAATATCTAGCACAGTGCCTGACATGTAGATGTTCAATAAATGTTTGATGCAGGAAGGAAAGAACAGAAGGAGGGCAGGAGAGAAAGAGAGAAGAAGGGATTGGAGAATGGGCACAGCTGGAAAGAATGTTCATGTATTTGTCAGAAATAATGTGATGATAACATAGTTGTGTTTTGAAAGCTAATTAAGTGCACTATCACTGATACCTACAATCAATAAAACAAATTAAGTCACTTTGCAAAAGGAAGGGTGTATATATAAAGATAAAGTATTAGTATAAACCAGAATAACAACAAAGGTACTCTTTGGAGCTTATGAAGAAAGATAACATCAGTGATTACAGTTTAAGATAAATTCAAAACTCTAATGCAACAGCCATTTGTTCTGTCTATACCAATTTTCAAAACGAATGAAAACCAACAAGAACTTTATCTATGGATAAATGCAGGCTGATCATGGAGTGATAGAACTGACTGCAACCGGTTGGTTTGGTATTTAGAAAAGGTCAACTAATCAGAGACGGTGCACTGAGGAAATTTACAAATATCTAAGCTTCCTGCTGTTGAGAGGAATTAACCACACAGTAATTCAGCAAACGCTCAAAAGCATTTAATTATGTGTCAAGGAAAAACATCTCAGTGCAGGGGGAGGTGAAAAGATTAAGGAAATTAGCGTTTTTTAAAAGTATCAGTCTTTCATTTATTGAGATCATACTGGCTACACAGTTCAGGTCCAGCAAGCCAACTCTAGATGACACATACCTTGCAAAAGAACACATCAGCATGATGGAGCTAGAAGGGAATAATAAGACATAATTTTTATAAAATCAAGATCTCTTAACTAAGGGATTGTTTCTTCAGTAAGTCAAATTGTAACATATGTTAAGGTTCTCAATGTTAGGAAAAGCCATAATTATTTTATATTATTTTAATTTGGGGAAAATAAAACACAACCTAGGAGAAAATCCAAAAACATCTCTAAAACAAATTCCGAGAGACTTTCTTTTGACCAGCTTTGCAAAGATTGTGTCAATGGGGTGTCTAATTTGGTTTGAAAGGTTTGTCAGAGTGATTTAGACCATCATGGTCGGCACGATTGTATTATAAAAGAAAACTGTTGGTAATGTGACTAGCAGAAACAAGAAACAAAAAAACAAAAACAAAAAACAAAACAAAACAAAACAAAACAAAAAACCCATGGACCTTATTGCTGTGAGTTGTTCCCAAAGTTATAATAATATAATTCCACTTTTACCTGTGCAATAAATTTCACCTCTGAAACTGATTATTTCAAGAGTTGAGTAAGTCCCAAACTTTAGCCAGTGATAATTTTTGCCCTACCTTTTACAAGTTGTACTACCACTGACATGTTTTTTCTTTAAGTCAAATTAGGCTGGTTTTTTTGTTTGTTTGTTTTTAAGTAATCTGTTTACCCAACATGGGACTTGAACTCACAATCCCAAGACTAAGAGTCGCATACTCTACTGACTAAGCCAGCCAGGCACCTCAAGTCAAATTAGCTTTTTAACTTAAATATATTTAAAAGGAAACTTAGTGGATGTTACCACCTAAAATCATCTCAGGCATTCTTTGGAAAATACTTCCATCATGTGATGATGAGGAGGAGAAGGAGGAGGATGATTAATAATAATAGTAATAATAATAATAATAATAATAATAATGAGAAGAAGAAGGAGAAGTTAAAGACTGTTTCCAAACTAATTCTGTGAAATAGAGACATATTGGTAGAGAAGAAATCAGAATCCTTAGAGCTCATGGGAAAATGTTAGGGTAAATCATATGCTCAGATTACAGTTTGTTCTTTGAAGCTTTATGTAAGAAGCAAGTTAATATTTACATGGCATTGAACTTCAAAGTCCAGGAAATAATAAGGAGGAAAAGAGAGTGAGAGAAAAACAGTTTGTGTCACTTCCTTGCTCCTCCTTACCCTGTGGCAAGGCCCCAAGGGGGCAGCAGGACACAACCACTGGAGGGAACCAAAACAGTGGGGTTGGGTCTTATCTTTCCAGAGTTCAATAGTTTTTTATTAAGTTATAAAAATTTATTATGCTAAGATACAAGTGCTCTGTTTCCCGACTCACATGGTGACTATTATTGATAGAGTCTCATTATGTCTTTAAATAATCATCTTTCCTTGGTGTGAAATTCTTTCCCTTACTTTTTTGTAGGGATGTGATCTCTGATTATGTTGTGTGTCTTTGCCATGATACTCTTGGTTTATAGAAGAGAGTGCTGTTATTATAACATGGTAGGACATTATTTATGTGTCCAGTACAATGAACATCATCAATATTTTCCAGTACTTCCTTTCTGAATCTTCCTCTTATTGGGGGGTTTTCACTTATTCCTGACTTTTAAGTTAGACCAGCCTCATCCACAATACCAGCAGGGTGGACAAGGGGTGGGCCCCGTATCAGACACCGTTCCGGGCTTGCTTCAAAGGGAGTCATCATGCCTGAAGCAGTAGTAAACCAGTGCCTATCTGGAGGGGAGCCACTGCTTGCATTTTAAAATTCTGGTCATGTGGTATATTGAGATTGCATGTATTTAGATACATTTAGAAATGTTGAGTCCCATAAAAGATCCTTTGAAGTCAGGCTCCATTGTTTGGCAGCCCTGTGTGTTCTTAAAAGAGTATCTGGAAGACAGAAAAGGAAGCTGGAGAGAAACTTCCTTCAAATGAAAAGACAGCATGAGAATTTTTAAAGTTAACTACCTGCTCCTTCGAGGAGGAGGACCATAATTTTCCATCCCTTAACTGTGGGATATACACGTTGACTTCCTTCCAAAGAGTACAGTACGGAAGGGAGGCGAGGAGAAAACTCAACAGAGGAGAAAACTGACAAGCATGACTTTAACCTGGCTAGCCCATGTCCAGTACGTACCTTGATAGGATATGAATGAAAATAGCACTTTACCTCTATGGTCTTCCTCCCCAAAACCTATAATCCCAGTTTAATCACGAGAAAAACATCAGACAAACCCCAGTGGTAGGAAATGCTATAAATAATTGATCAGTATTCCTCAAAACTGCCCAAGTCTTCACAAACAAGAAAAATATAAGAAGCTCTCACAGCCCAGGGGAGCCTAAGGAGACATTACAACTAAGTGTAATGTGTTACCCTGGATGCTTTCCTAGAACAACAACCAAAAAAGGACATTATTGAAAAACCAAGGAAATCTGAGTATGGACTTTAGTTAAAAATGTTGTAACCGTTTTGATTCACTGGTTATGACAAACGCACCATACTAACGTAAGGCATTACCAATAGGGGAGACTTGGGTGTTGGGTATATGAGAATTCTCTCTTCCATCTTCTCAAATTTCCTCTAAACCTAAAACTAAAATTAAAAGTTTATTTAAAAAAAAAAAAAAGCTAACTTACAGAGAAACCACTCTTTGGAAAACTACTGAGAGTCTTCATGACTCTCAATATTTCCTAAATATCTTAGGGAAAACTTCTGGTGGTTCTTGCCCTAAGATAATGGGGACACGTTCTTGTTGTACAGTCTAGTGCTTGAAGGTACTTCAAGAGGGGAATCCAGAAGGAAAGGCAGGGATAAATAATTTAAGATACACATTCATTCATTCATTCATTCATTCATTCACCCATACCCCTGCACTGAGAGAGTGATACCCATCCCCTTGGTTCAGCTCTTCCTGGTCTCCTTCATGGACTTCTTTGTATCTGTCCATCCTTAAAGTTGGTATTTCTCTTATACACTCATGTACCTATTATCCTACATTTCTGCATTCTTGGCTTTATATATCATTCATTTGCCAATAATTCTCTGATGTGTAAATGGATCTACCTGTCCAAAGATGTCCCCACTTAGGTGTCCCACATGCACAACATGCAGCAGTACGTAGTGCTCCTGAAAACTTGCTGAACCCATTGTTTTTCTTTTAATCTTTAATGTTTATTTATTTTTGAGAGAGAGAGAGAGCATGAGCCAGGGAGGGGCAGAGAGAGAGGGAGACAGAATCTGAAGCAGGCTCCAGGCTCTGAGCTGTCAGCACAGAGCCCAACGCAGGGCTCAAACTCACAAACTGTGAGATCATGACCTGAGCTGGAGTTGGATGCTTAACTGACTGAGCCACCCACCCACCCCTCTTTTAATCCTTCTCTTTGTGAATGATGCCACCACCCTGTCAGCCACTCAGATCAGGAACTCACCCTGTGCGAGCTATCCCACGAAGCCCCTTAGTTACCAAATTGTCCAGATTCTACCTCCTGAATTTTTCTCAGAGCTGAGGCCTTCTCTCCAACCTCAGAGCTTCAGTCCAGCTTCTCATTATGCCTCCTCCCAGAGACAGCTTATTCCCTAGCTGAACTCCTATCTCCAGCCCCATCCACCCCTGCCCCTGCCCACAGAGCTGACCACACTACCACCCTGCCAACAACCCTCCACGGTTCCCTAGCACCCTGGAATAAAGGCCAGGCCATCAGCCCTGCATACAAGTCTTCACAGATTGCCTCCTCCTGTCATTTCACCTCATCTGCCACTTCCCAAACTCACCTCCTGCTCCTATGATACTACTGGGGATCCCTTCTCCTGATTTCTTCCCATGTCCTCCTCCTACTTCACTAGTCAACCCAAACTCTCTTTGGAAATGTTCTCTGAGCCTTCAAGCCCACGGCACCCTCCAGGGCTCCTCCTTCGTGTTCTGGGTTCCCCTCCCAGTCCCAACCCCTTTCCCCAACCCACACCACCTCCGCTGCGTATAACTCAGGCATTACATTCAGTCATTCATTCAGTAATTGGCTTGTCTAAATTCTAAAACTACAGCAGTGAACAAAACAGAATTTTAAAAACCCTGCCTTGGAGCTTCTAGTTGTTTTGTCTTTGATTTTCCTGGCTCTCCCTTGGAACTCTTTGAAGGTGGGAAATGCTTTTATATGCATCTTAAGTGCTTAGCATAGTATCTAACACATAATTGGTGTTCAAAAAGTACAGATGAATACAAGAATGAAGACCCCCGGTTTTGTTCCTCTCCTCCTTCAAGCCAACCCAAATAGAAGAGCCCCAGAAATGCCTTCAACATGCTGAGGAGAAAGAACTTTAATATCACTCCATCCTTCCCCAAGTCCTCCTTCCAACTTAGTTAATTTCATTTTACTTTGAGCAGCACAAGTGTAGTGACTCATCTGCTCTTCTTCTCTGAGGGTCCTCACTTGCCTCTGGAGACAATAATAATTACACAATCAGTATATTATAAATGCTGGCGGTTCATTTTTAATTTTAAGAACTAAGCTCTAGGGGTACCTGGGTGGCTCAGTCGGTTCAGCATCCAACTTCGGCTCAGGTCACGATCTCACAGTTTGTGAGTTCCAGCCCCGTGTCGGGCTCTGTGCTGACAGCTCAGAGCTTGGAGCCTGCTTCAGATTCTGTGCTTCCCTCTCTCTCTGTTCCTCCCCTGCTCATGCTCTCTCTGTCAAAATAAAAAATAAATGTTAAAAAAAAAAAAAAGAACCAAGCTCTAGATGAAGCACCAACAGTTATATTTCTAGAACAAAACATAAAAGTTGTAAACCTCGGTGCCATGTAACAGTGATAGTAAGGGTGCCGGGCATTAGGGATTGGGAATCAGAGAGTAGAAGTGGAAGGACACACAAAGTGGGTCAGTTTCCTTGTTTACAAAAATGGGAGTCACACAAAGCTGCTTTACACCGATGGGTCAAGAACTAGAAAATTATACTTAAATTTCTGTTGCTTTTCTTTTTACTGGAAAGCCTTTGGTACTGTTTGAATTTTTTAAAATCAGGTACACGTTATATTTATAAATTTTAGAACGCTAGTTGGACTAGAAAATCACTGAAGGAGGGGCACCTGGGTGGATCAGTCAGTTAAGCGTCCAGCTCTTGGTTTTGGCTCAGGTCATGATCTCAGTTTGTGGGTTTGAGCCCACGTCGGGCTCCTCGCTGACAGTGTGGGGCTTGCTGGGAATTCTCCTTCCCTCTCTCTTCCTCTCTCCCCCCCCCCCCACCCCCCGCTCTCTCTCAAAATAAACTTAAAAAAAAAAAAAAAAGAAATCAATGAAGGGGAGGTAGACTGTTTCATGGTGAGGGAGCAGTCACTGGGAAGTTAGTTGGAGTCCCTTATGTGTGGGGACGTGCCGGGAGGTGGACGTGTCCAGGGTTGACTGCAGCTGGTGACCTCAGGGAGGTCTGGCCTTCCCGTCAGTGCTGAGTCACTGGCTGAACTGCAGCTGACACGTTGTCCTGACTGTAAGGCCACCACAGGTGCCCCCTCCCGCTCAGTCCCCAAAGCCTCAGGGACAGACCTCTGGGAATAGAGCGGAGGTGCTGGCAAGTCCAACACAACCTCCCGGAAAGCCTTCCTCTCCTGACAGGGAATGTGCCGTGGCTGTCCTCTTCTCTCTTTGTCCCCTTTTCTGATGATGTCATTCTCATCTGTCCCATGGAGCTGTTGGCAGAACACAGCCTCTGGAGCTGGAAGACCTGGGTGAGAAGGTGGCCACACACCGCCTTGTCCAGGGATCTTGTGCGGGACACCCAGATTTTTTACACCCTGTTTCCCTCCTGCCCTCCCGTAACATGCCCTTCCCACGTCTCTGGGTTCTTTGTTGTATAGGAGACAGAGACAGGCAGAGACAGAGAGACCTGGCCAGCCCAGATGTGTCACCATCAATAGGCATCTGGTGAGGGACCACCTTATACCACCTTCCCCTCGGAAGTTTGTAGCATTGGGCCTTCCTTCCGGGCAGACCACATTCAGCGCTCACGTTTACCCGGTTCAGCTCTGATGTTCACACCTTCTCCAAGAATGGCTGTGTGTGCCTGTGCATGGTGTGTGTTGCTGGTAATGATTCTGGAGGGGTTTCACTGTAAGGCCGTTCTTCTCTGCATTCTTTTGGTAAGCGTGTTGTGATAAGATGAGGCTGAGACCAGGGGTGAGTTTGAGTTTTTCCATTCCCTGGATTTGGACAGGAGGAGAAAGGCCTGAGAAGCTCTGAGCTAGTTGGAGACTGCTCTCACCAGCCCCTGAGCCAGTGTCTTATGATCACTTGCTCTTGCTGGAGAGGATTTTTCTGGGAAGGCCTGTGAGTCAGGAGCCCCAGAATCCTCGCCTAGATGACTTCAAAGGAGTCACGGGCTTCTCGATGCCTGACGAATAAGTGGAAGATGATACAGCTTGCCTTCACCAGTCTCAAAGCCTTCTGACCCTTTTGGGGAGAGGATCAGCAGTGGGGAAATGTGTCATCAGCGTTTCCCTTTGCTGACCCTTTGTCTTTCCTGCAGACCCATGTCTGATTCCGCATCCAAGAAGCTTGACGTCTGATTTCTGCTCTTATCTTGTTTTGCTTTTTTCCATTGTTTTTCTAAATTCTAAATCGAATCATTCAGGGCTCTTGATGGTCTCCAAAATGAGTTGATTTTTCCTAGCCTGTTATTCAGATTCTGGCCCCTTCCCATTTTCCCATTTGCAACGCCCTGTCATCCCACCAAATTCATCAGCTAACCATTTCCTGAGTCCATCACAGACACTTCCACCCTTGTTTGTGCTTGTCCTCTCATCTGGATGCACCCCGCCACCCCCACCCCTCAGATTTTACTTTCTCTTCTCCTGTAAGTCTGTTGAAATCCTGCTGGAGCCCCTCCTGCTGCTCTGTGGGGCCCTGCCCCAGCTGCTCTAGCCCTGGCCGCTCCTCCAGCCTCTGAGCCCATCGTCCTGACCGTACTTGTGACACCCTTGTACTTGGCATACGTTCTGTGTGATGGCCGTTAGCGTCTTATCTGCCCAGCTTTTCCTTTGTGTTGGGGATGTGTCTTTCACTTCACTGTATTTCCAGAGCATTTCCAGAGCTTGGGATGGACTGTGTGGTGTATCCCGAATATGCAGTGGGTGATCCTTGATGTTTGCCCAAGATAAGGATGAAACAATCTGCCGCCCTGAGCAGTGCACCAAGTGTTTGTTCCCAGAACGCTTGGGTTTGATAGGAGCCTACAGCTGAGAGTTGGGGGAGGGGTGCAGGGAGAAGAAATCCAGAGTTGGCTGGGGTTATGTCTTTTCTGTATTGCTTCAAGTAGCATTAATTTGAAAAAGTAAAAAATTCAGTGCTAAAAATCTGAAAACCATTGGACTCGTTGTTAATGTCCATGCCTAATGTGGTCAACAGTAGGGAAAATTCATGCTCGCCTTTGAAAGGAGTGCCAGTAGTACTGAGGAGACCATCAGGAAAGGAAGAATTTGATCCAAAGAGTGGGCATTTATTTATTTTATTTTTTTATTTTTTAGAGAGAGAGTGTGTGTGGGCAGCGGAGAGGGCAGAGGGAGAGGGAAAGACTCGGCATAGAGCCTGACACGGGGTTCGATCCCATGACCCTGGGATCATGACCTGAGCCGAAATCAAGAGTTGGATGCTCAACTGACTGAGCCGCCCAACTGCCCCAAAATGCCCCAAAGAGTGGGCATTTTATACAGTGCCAAGAAAAAAAATTACTGTCCTAC
This sequence comes from Prionailurus viverrinus, assembly GCF_022837055.1. NCBI lineage: Eukaryota > Metazoa > Chordata > Mammalia > Carnivora > Felidae > Prionailurus > Prionailurus viverrinus. Next base: position 36,656,805 of record NC_062569.1, read on the forward strand.
AGAAAGGGATTTAGTAGACAAATGAACTTGCCAAAACCATGTGAATTCTAGAAGTTTGCATTTTGGGTCACAAAAGATCACAAGTGATTGAAGCTGCACAGTGGTTAGAAGACCTGTCTCCTCTGTGCAGGTCTTTGAAGCCCACAGAAGACAGTGGAAAGCCCAGTCAGTAAAGCTTTGTCTGTATGCAAAAGACAGCACCAAGGCCTACCAGCTCAATAGAAAGGGGATGAGGTGGTGTCAGGGCATAGGCAAAGGACACCTAGGACAGTGCGTCAGGTGCAGCCAGGCCCAGGAAACCTGAGGGGGAAAATTGTTCACCTGCTTGCTTGCTCTTTCAGGCGCCCCCTCCCTGTTTCTCTTGCCTGTCTCTGTTGTCTACCTCTGTGTGGTCAAGATGGCTACCGGCCCTGAATCTACAGGACCTTGTGGCACCAGAGACTGCTACCATCTGACCTCAGACTGGCCACCCCTCAGATCTGGGTCCAGCCCATGCTAAGTGGTCCATTCCCTACTCAATCAGTGCGTGTGTGGTGGGGAGGGGAGTCACTGTGAGGTCAAGAAGCACTAACAGTGGGGCACCTGGGTGGCTCAGTCGGTTAAGCGGCCGACTTCGGCTCAGGTCATGATCTCACGGTCCGTGAGTTCGAGCCCTGCGTCGGGCTCTGTGCTGACAGCTCAGAGCCTGGAGCCTGTTTCAGATTCTGTGTCTCCCTCTCTCTGACCCTCCCCCATTCATGCTTTGTCTTTCTCTGTCTCAAAAATAAATAAAATGTTAAAAAAATTAAAAAAAAAAAAAAAAAAAAAAGAAGCACTAACAGTGCAGGCTGGCTACAGGAGGCAGAGTATGGGAGCCTAGGCTCCCCAGGACAAGAAAGGTGTGACTGGCGTTGCAGTGATCGCTTGCCTAGTGCACACTCACTGACACAGAGACACCCAGCCCTGTACTTTGCAGGGGGGTGGAACACACGCGTCTGCAGCGCAAGCCTGGCGATGATGCACTGACAGCTCCCGGCAACAATTGTAATGCTCTTATTCCTCTGGAGGCTGCAGCCTCATCTCTTCTCCTTACTGTGGACTTTACAACGTAGGATGGGGTCTGCTTGGCCAGTTTCTCAGCCTTGGCAACAGAGGAAGTCAGAAATTTTGAGGCCTTCGTGCATAGTGCAGTTACATCTGAAGTAAAGGATCGTGTCTGAAATCAGCACGTAAGATGAAAACATATTTAACCAAAATGTCTCTTGAAAATCCTTTAAATCACCCAATAAATATGGGACACATACATCTCTCACTAAGCCCCACACAGCCAATTTTTCTTCTAGCATCACAGCAGGCCATGTTTTTTGGCTGACAACCAGGCAGTGTGGTTGGCTCGCATTCAGGGGCTATGTTTTATGAAAAATTTTTAAATGTTAGATCCATTCTCAGCTAGAGGCAGCTATATGCCACAGAGGCCCATGGTAGCTGAGGACCCCAGGGAAATGTAGGCTCCCTCTGAGGCATCTCATCAGAGGAGTGTGGAGGGAATACCCCACAACGTTAAATCTCCCTACCCTGTTCCTTTCTTCCCCGCTCCTCCCCCATTTTCCTTCCTTCCTTCCTTCCTTCCTTCCTTCCTTCCTTCCTTCCTTCTCCCTCCCTCCCTCCCTCCCTCCCTCCCTCCCTCCCTGCCTTCCTCCCACTTTTCTTTCAGGGATATATAGTTAAATAGATGACTAGTTGTTTGTGGGATACAGTGTCACTGTAAAAGTATAGTACCCCTGTTTGTCTGTCCATCTGGTATTTATATATCATTTCTCCACAGGGGGATAAAGCACTCTTTCAGGCTGGGACAGTGTTTTATAGTTTGCGGCATCTCTGCACCCCCGAACCCAGGCACCCCCGAACCCAGCCCTTTGTACGTAGTGTCCTGCTTTCATGTTGTTTAGTTGTTTGCTTACTGGCCGACTCTAACCCTCCTATGCTTGGTTCTCCTACCTGAGAAATGAACCTTAACTAAGGAGGAAAAAGGGTGCATAAAACAAACACTTGTTGGAGTTTGAAGGATTAGCTAACCATGGAAGGCTCATCCTCCAGATCATCTCCCAAAAAATGAAAACATGGACTGGATCAGTGGTTTTGAACTTGGCGATCCATAACAGTGACCTGAAGAAACAGATTCTGATTCAGTAGCTCGAGGGCAGGACAGGAATCTGCATTTCTGACACCATGGCTGCTGATGCCTAGTCCTCCCCCAATGCTAACGTTACTGCTACACTGCATGTGACGGGGAAGGGCTGTGATTGGAGGAACAGTCCCACGTCCTTGTGTGTGAATGGAGGATAGTAATACTCCTCAACACCCGGCATGTAGGTTTCTTGTAAGGACAAAATGATTTAACATTTGCAGAGTGTTTTGAGCAGTGCCTGACACAAAGTGAGTGCCATGCCTGTGTTTTTAAGTAACAGTGCCTTTGAGAGCCCATGCCGGTTATCTGCCAGCACACCTCTGAAGCACATGAAATCAGCTTCCTCAGATGCAAGCGAAATCTTGGGTGGAGACAGCTGGAAAGCAAAATACGAAGCAGCATGAATGTTACTCACGATAATTTTATCTGCCCAGGAGCACAGACAACCCACAGGACCTGGACCATACCTGCTGTCCCAGAGGGCACAGCCCCGGCTGGGCTGGAAGAGACAGGAACAGCTTCACAGGTACACGCCTTCCACAGTGGCCCCCCCAGCACCATCCCCCTCCTCCTCCCCAGGGCTCAGCCTGCCTCCAGGGGACAGGTCTCTGCTGAGTTCTATCATATTATTGACCCCCTCCAATTGCTAGTGACCACATCTCTCATGCTATTTAAAATGATCTGACTTATGTGGATCTGTTTATTTGTTTGTTTATTTATTTATTTATTTATTTATTTTATTATTTATTTTGAGAGAGACAGAGCAGGGGAGAGGCAGAGAGAAGAGACAGAATCCCAAGCAGGCTCCACACTGTCAGCATGGAGCCTAATGGGGCTGGAACTCATGAATTGTGAGATCATGACCTGAGCCGAAACCAAGAGTCGGACGCACAACTGACTAGGTCACCCGGGTGCCCCTGATCTGTTTATTTATTAAGTTTTCACCACAGTCTCATTCTCTGTACACCCCGCACCTCGTACAGTGCTTGACACATAGTAGTTGCTCCATAAATACTTGTTGAATGCACACACCACAACAGTGTCCTAAGTATGGAATTGAAGGGGGAATATAACACATTCTTTCTCTTTTGTCTATCATCACTTTTCTATCATTATGTTAGGCTGGAAGCTGCTTCTCATAGGCAGAGGGGTCTGAAGGCAGACCGTCCTGTGTGAGAACTATGAGAAAAGGGACCTTCCCAACTTGTCCTGAAAGGTTCTCAGCCCTTGCCCAGCTGCTGGCCAAGGGGACATTTGTCTTTCTTAAAAAAAAATTTTTTTTAATGTTTATTTATTTATTTTTGAGATAGAGAGAGCAGGGGAGATACAAAGAGAGAGAAAGAGAGAGAATCCCAAGAAGGCTCCGTGCTGTCTAACTTGAGGCTCAAATCCATATATCACAAGATCATCACCTGAGCTGAAATCAGGAGTCAGGTGCTCAACTGACTGAGCACCCAGGCATCCCTGGGACATTTGTCTTAAAGACTCAGTACAGAGTACAAGGTGGCTGGTGCCTGGACAACCCTGATTCTCAGAAATATCCCCATGCTCCAGATGGGAGGCATAAAACCCAAGCCACTTGTGCTTCCCATGCTTTTCAATTTACTTCTCTTGACCATTGATGATAAAATGTACTGTCTTATATATCGATGGAACATGGGCAAGGCATCTCAGTAGCCCAAAGCAAAGACAGAAAATTCTTAATGGGGGAGGGGAGTGGCAGGTCACAGATGAATTCATAATTGCAACCAACCCTAGCTTCTGGGTAGTGTTCCTCACTAGGACTCCTTTTGGCATTTGGGCTGGCATACTATTTTGTGCTGTGGGACTTTCTCACACACTCAGGCAGTTAAATCCGCCATCCCCAGGGGACGAAATGCCAATAGCGTTGGAGTCTTTTGACAACCAAAAAAAACCGCCACCAAGCACACCCACTGAGGTGTGCTCCATTTGAGAACTGCTAGTTAGGGGAAAGTAAATTACTTCATTTTACTTAAATGTGGTGTTTTAGCATCATCGTGTTTGGGCAGTTTAAAAAATTAATTTTCAATTACAGAAGTAGTATGTTCTCTTTGTAAAAATAGATTCTAGATAAAGCTGGTCTCCCCTGACACCCATTTCTAGTTTTAGTCACCTCCCCACCTCTAGGAGGAAACGAGCATGACCAATATGGTTTCCACCCTTGCAGACCTCTCTCTATGTGCTTACATACTCGCCTAGAAACCTGTACACACGTATAGCGGAGTGTTGCTGTTCATGTATATTCTACTGTGTATTTCACCTGCAGCTGGAGGTTTTCACTCGGCAACACGTGTGGAAGGTCTTTGCATGTCAGAACACGTAGCAATGCCTCATCCTGTGCAGCAGCTGCACGGTATTTTACCATGTCGAAGAGCCTCTTAGCAGAAAGCTGCAAAGGAAATTACTACCCTGGATGAGGCATTGCCTGCGGTCTGGTCACAGGACCAGATGAGACAAAAGCTGAGGTCATTTCGAATCATCGCCTCCAACCCCGCTGTTGTCCACAGAACAAAGCAGTGCCTTGACTTGAATTTGGAAGTAGTATCTGGAAGCCCAGCTCTTCTGGCTGGTGTATCAACCCAGCTTTCTGAGTCTTCGGCACTGAAATGGATTCATTTTCTTCCTTAGCCTCTAGTGTGCCATTTTCCATCATTAATCTCTAGTTCTAAGGGAGCCAGTTTGGTGATCGCCTCTGTCCCTTAACCAAGTAATGCGTGAAGAAGGATGTTAATTACAAGTCTGTGAAGTGAGCACCTAATGTCAGGCGCTGTCATCCCTTATCTCTAAACCTCACAGCAGTCCTACACAGTAGGGATTACTAGCTCATTTTCATAGATGAGGAAACTGAGGCCTGGAGAGATTAGATGATTTGCCCAAGGCTGTTCAGTGAGTAAGTGGCACAGCCAAGACACAAACCCAGGGCTTGCTCTCAGATGACAAATGATGATATCATCAGCTTATTTATTCATCCAGCAACATCTCCTGAGTGTTTCTAATGTGCTAGAAATGGTACCCAGCACTAGGAATGCAGTAATAAACAAAGGTGAGATCTCTTCCCTCATAGGGCTTGCATTCTAGTGGGGGAAAGAAGAAGTAAACAAATACATACTGTAATCTAGGGAATGTTAAATACCATGAATGAACATAAAACAGAATAAGGGGACAGTATGTTGCAAAGGGGCTTCTTTATTTTTTTAAAAAAATATTCTGTAATGTTTATTTTTGAGAGAGACACACAGAGAGAGAGAGAGAGAGAGAGAGAGAGAGAGAGAGAGAGAGAGCAAGTGGGGAGGCGCAGAGAGAGAGGGAGACACAGAATGCAAAGCAGACTCCAGGCTCTGAGCTGTCAGCACAGAACTCACAAACCACGAGATCATGACCCAAGCTGAAGTCGGATGCTTAACTAGCTGAGCCACCCAGGTACCCCTCAAAGGGCTTCTTTAGAAAGACTGTTGGGTAAGGCCTCCCTGAGGTGGAGATATTCAAGCAGAGATCTGAATGAAGCAAGAGAATAAGCCATGCTGAAACCTCAAGTGAAGCAGTGTTGCAGGCAAAGAGCAATATGTGCAAAGGTCCTGAGGTCAAGCATGCTAGGCATGTTCAAGGAGCATAAGGTGGCCAGCAAGGCAGAGAGAGAAAGAGGAGGTAAGATCAGAGAGGACGCCAGGCCCTGATCACCTGAGCTTTCTAGGCCATTGGTAGGACTTTGGATTGACTCTGAGTATGGTAGGTCTTGAGAGAGTTTTGAACAGGAGATTGGTATGAACTAGCTTAAGGTATTAGAGAATCATCCTGGCTCTTGTGCGAAGAAAACAGTGTAGTGGGGTAGAGTAGATTCAGGGACATCAGGTAGGAGGCTGCTGTAGGAATCCAGGGAAGAAAAGATAGCGGCTCGGGTCAGAGTGGTAAGCTGTGGAGAGGGTAAGAAGGGATCGGATTTGGGGTATGTTTTGAAGCTAGAACTGATAAGGCTTTTTGACAAATTGGATAACTTTTGAGGAAGAAGAAGAGCAGTTAAGAATGACTCCTAGGGCTCTGCCTGAGCACGGCTTTGGAGGTGGTACCACTTACTGAAATTAGAAAGCCCAGTGTGGGGTGGGGAGCCAGGGAAACAAGTTTGGGGAAGAGTGGAGAATCATGAATTCTGTTTTTGACACATTATGATTGTGATCATGCCTGTTGACCCTGCAGATGGAAGTGTTGAATCAGCAAAGGGACCATCAGGAAAAGGAAAAGAGTTCAGGCCAGAGATACAGATGTGGGACTCACCAATGTATTTGAAGAGGTACGGGCTTACTGGGGACCTATTCACTCAATTTATTACCTGCTGTGTGTGTCACAGTGCTCCATACTTGGAATGTAGCAGAGAGCAAGACAGACATGGTGATTATTCCAGGTGACTTCCTCTGAGCCCAGAATGCCACCAGGAATGGTCTTAACTTGTTATTATCAAACTTATTCAGTGGGTAGAGTAGGAGCAAGCATAGAGATGATCACACACGAACCCCCAAACTCCTCTCCAATTGGCAGCTGAGGAAATGGAGACATTAAGTGATTTGTTAAAATCTGTTGTTTACCATTTGTTGTTGTTGTTGTTGTTGTTGTTGTTGTTTTATTGAGAGACAGAGAGAGACAGAGCATGAGCAGGGGAGAGGCAGAGAGAGGAAGAAACACAGAATCCGAAGCAGACTCCAGGCTCCAAGCTGTCAGCACAGAGCCCGACGCGGGGCTCAAACTCACAAACTGCGAGATCATGACCTGAGCCGAAGTCGGACGCTCAGCCGACTGAGCCACCCGGGCACCCCAAAATCTGTTGTTTAAAAACCACTTACATTTTAGATTTTTTAAACGCATGTATCCAGCCCAAATTGTGTATATTTTTCAGTTTTATTTGTATTTTCTTACACTCTAAGAAAGAAAGGTAAAATTGAGTGGAGAGTAAAATAGAGGGTCAAAGACTTTGCTAAAAAGACCTATAAGGAATTCAACTGGATTCAGTAAATATTTATTGAATACCCACTGTGCTGGAGCCCAAGCCGTGTCCTAAACCTCAAGAAACATACGTACGCGCTCCACTCCCATGAGATTTTTTTAAAAAGCATCCTAGGACGACCTGCAGAATGTTCACAGATCGTATCTCTGCTAAGGGATTTGTATCTAGAATGTATAAAAACTCCTACAACTCAATAATAAAAAGACAAATAACCCAATTTAAAAATTGGCAAAAAATCTGAATAGACATTTTTCCAAAGAAAATGGGATGCCTGGGTGGCTCAGTCGGTTAAGCGTCCCACTTCAGCTCAGGTCATGATCTCTCAGTTCCTGAGGTTGGGCCCCACATCAGGCACAATGCTGCTATCTGCAAGGAGTCTGCTTCAGATCCTCTGTCCCCCTCTCTCTTGTTGACCCTCCCTCCCCCACTCATGCTTTCTCGCTCTCTCTCAAAAATAAATAAATATTAAAAAAAGAAAGAAAATGTACAAGTGGCCAATAAGCCCATTAAAAGATATTCACATCACTAACTGTTAGGGAAATACAAATCACAACCACAATGAGGGGCACCTGGATGGCTCAGTCAGTTAGGCATCTGACTTTGGCTCAGTTCATGATATCGCGGTTTGTGGGTTCGAGCCCCACATCGGACTCTGTGCTGCCAGCTCAGAGCCTGGAGCCTGCTTTGGACTCTGTGTCTCCCTCTCTCTCTGCCCCTACCCCACCCACACGCTGTGTCTCTCTCTCTCAAAAATAAATAAACATTAAAAAAAAAACCCACAATGAGATAATCACTTTACACCCTCTAGAATGGCTGTAATAAAAAAGACAGACAGTAACAAGTGTTGACAAGGATGTGGAGAAATTGGAAACCTTATATATTGCTAGTGGGATTGTAAAACAGTAAAGGCACTTTGGAAAACATTTGGCAGTTTCCCAAAGTGTTAAACATAAGACTACCATATGACCCAGCAATCTCATGCCCAGGTGTATTTCCAAGACAAATTAAACATTTTTCCACACAAAAACTTGTGTATAAATACAAATGATTATATACAAATGGTATTCACAGCAGCATTATTCATAATAGCCCAAAAATAGAAACAACCCCAAGTCCATAAACTGATAAGTAAATAAACAAAACGTGGTATACCCACACAATGGAATATTGTTCAGGAAAATTACCTGGGAAATAAGTTTAAGGTGAGAATGGACAGCCAAGGACAGAGTTCTGTGAAGCACCAATACTGAAAATACAGCGACAAAGGAAGGGTGAAAACAGATGGTCAGGAGTAGTCGATGATGAGAGAGTTGACATTAGGAAAACCAAGTGTGGACCTCCAAGAAGGAACAGCTTAATGGAGGCAAATGCTATAGGGAGGTCACTGGTAAAAAGCAAGACACAACCACCACATGCAACGGACATTCACGATCGCTGCTTCGTCTGAACACGCTAGCCTTTAAGACATATCTAGAACAGGTGAGGAAATTGAAATGTGGAAAACGTTTTTCTAGAACTATTGTTTATTTTATTAGGGGTGATATGATCCTAGAGGTGTGTGGGGAAAAGTTCTTATATTTTAGAAGTGCGTACTGAATTATTTCAGGGTGAAATGTCAGAAGGTCTGTAATTTATGATATAATTCAGCAAAATAAAAGGAAACAATTATGGCAAAATGTTAGGGTTAAATCTAAGAAATGGGTATGTGTGTTCATTATGCTATTCTAGTTTTCTGTCCACTGGAAAACTTCAGAAATCTAAAAAATTATTAAATAAACAAAACCTGAGAAGAGGCCACTAGAGTAGGCAGTTAGGACAGCCCTGGTGACCCCCCCAAAAATAGCTGTGGTTGAGAAATGGGCATACTATCCAGATTATAGGAGGTGAGGCTGGGGAATGGGCATAAATACTCACAGTGGTGTATTTCTAGACACTTTTTGTCATCAAGGGATCTAGACTTGACTTTATATTGTGAAGAGTTAGCAACTTCCCCTAGATGTGCTACCAAGGACTTTTGCAAAAGAAGGAAGCTGGGTAAGACTGTGTTTGGGTGGGTTGAAAAGATGAGGCACCCATTCTGGATAGGTGTCTGGCCCAGGAAGAAGCTCTGGTGGTTTCTATGGGAAAAGGAGGTGCAATGCTTCTGGGATGACAGAACATTAACAACCACCACAACAAAAAAGGGTTTGGGAGGGATGGTCAGGGCTGGTAAAGGTCAGTCCTTGGGGACACAGGTGTAGAATCTGCAAGGGTTGCCCTTGCAGATGAACACATGGGCCTGGACAGGTGCACAGCTCATAGTGCTGGGGAAAGTGAACTCTGCCCCATGGGGCACACAGGGATATGAACTTTAAAGAACGGTGGAGTTCTGCTCAGGATGCCGCTCTTTCCATCCCACAGTATCTAAAGCCAAGCAGACATTATGCTGTGAGAATAAGTTTTTCTTTTCCCGACCCCATCTGTCTGCATTTGAGATTCATAATGCTTCTGTTGACTGAACTTTGACCCTGTGGTGTGTGAGCTAATTATTTTGGCCCTATTATGCAAGGAGAGTATTCTCCCATCTCGTCCCTGGGTTCCACCTCTTAGCTGGCACATTTCTTCTCCCTAAACTCAGAAAAGCTGTATAAGGCTGTTGTGTGTGGATGGGGGTGTGCACATGTGTGTGTTGGGGGTGGAGAGGTGGGAAGGTGGGGGCTCGCACCTCTCATAAGGACCCATCAGAGTGCCTACCACACCAGAGGTTTCCAGTGTTACTTTTCTTCCCCACCCCTCCCTCACCCATCCTAACAGCTTAGTTTCTGTCCAAGCCCTAAACTATTCATCACTGTGGCATCTGAAAACACCCCCATGGAGTTCCCAAAGGCCACCCAGGAGACAAGATCACCCCCGCTGGGAACTTCTGCTCAGAGCATGTGAGTAGAAGGCAATGTCAGTCCTCAGCAGGGGCTGGGGATGGCAGTTTCTGGATTACTGAGCTGCTTTGTGGGAAGAAATTTCCTAGAACAGCCCCCAACTGGGAGCCACTGCTCTAAATAGAGACTGTGATTTCATTTTTCTTTTCTTTTCTTTTCTTTTCTTTTCTTTTCTTTTCTTTTCTTTTCCTTTTCTTTTCCTTTTCTTTTCTTTTCTTTTCTTTTCTTTTCTTTTCTTTTCTTTTCTTTTCTTTTCTTTTCTTTTCTTTATTTTATTTTATATATTTATTTTGAGAGAGAGAGAGTGTGAGTGGACCAGGGGCAGAAGAGAGAGGGAGAGACAGAATCTCAAGCAGGTTCCTTGCTTGTCAGTGCAGAGCCCTATGCGGGGCTCAAACTCAAGAACCATGAGATCTTGGCCTAATCCAAAATCAAGAGTGGGGCACTCAACCGACTGAGCCACCCAGCTGCCCCCCAACTGTGATTTTTACCACTCATCTCCAGAATTCCTACTGTTCACCTCTGGCCATGTTACGCCCAAGGTGGGGAACATCCCCAAGGTTCTCCATCCTGGCTGCACACTGGAATCACAGGGATCTTAAAAATGCTGTCACCTGGGTCTCACCCTAGAGAATCTGGTTTAGCTGGCCCGGGGGTCCCAACTATTTTAATGCCCCCAGTGATTAGCCAGCACTGATAACCAGTTACCAGAAGATATTCTTTGTGAATAAGCTTGAGGCTAGGGCAGGGGCGAGGGGAACAGCATTGAATAAATGCTTCCATTAACTGGGGAAGTGCCTTCATTAGCTCCTCCCCCTTTAATTTATTCTACTCTTTCTCTTCTTGTCCCTTCTACCCATTTTTATTATAATTATTTAGAATTGTGCGGTGCCCTTTTGTTCATCCAAGCTATTCTTCCATTGCAACAAAAGGTAAGAATGGAAAAGACAGCCGAGTCTAGAGCTCCTTAATGTTTTTATTTCCTCTTGGCTTACAATCTGGCCAAGGGAGCAAAGGAAGGTTAGGGAGAGACGCTGGGACTCAGGGTAAATGGGAAATGATTCAGGGTCCAGCCACACTCAGCCCAGCCCCATCGACAGAGCCAGGCATCAGACTTTCTAGAAGGTACACACCAAAGGCATCTCTCAAACCCTCCGAGTTGTCTTTATAGCTTAATGCTCACATCGGAAAGAGACCAAGACTCAAGCCTTCTTCTTCTCTTCCACATACCCTGTGGATTGGAGTCTCTGAAAGAAGGCACTGTCTACTGTGAATGTTTTATTCTGCCATCTGCCAGGAGGAAATTAGTGTGGGAAAACAGCCAGTGCAGCACTTTCACTACTAGCTTTTATGAAGGAAGAATCAAAGAACTGTCTTTCATTATTTGTAAAGCCTATGTTTCAGAACTTTATTCTTTGGTAGGCTCATGAAATTTACCCAAGAATCTTAAACTTAGGTGTCCCTGGTTTAAAAAAAACCACACAACTTGTGAGTTCTGCGTGGGTGGATTGCACATCGTTCATGCCATCACGCGAGTTGTAGCCCTGCATCTCAGACCACACACTCCTGGTTAGTATTAGACATAAAATGAGAGGAGGGAAACGGTTTGCATGTCCAAAGGTTGGTGATTGATGTGTTTCCTGAGTTAAAAAACAAGAAGTGTCTATTAGCCTTCCTTTTTGTTTTTTAAAGTAATCTCTCTACCCAAGGTGGGGCTCGAACTCATAACCCCAAGATCAAGAGTCACATGCTCTACCGACTGAGCCAGTCAGGTGCCCCCAAAACATCATTTAATTGACAGCAATATTTGCAATCGTTTATGGCTCTTTTGAAACTGACTTTAATCCATTAAGATATTCCTGCTCAACTCTGGCTAAGATTATGGTTCCAATTTAACCTGAGTACAGACGTAACTGCAGTGTTACACTTACATACATGAGACACCGGTGCTCATCGTGTACTGAACCTAAGGAGTGTCCGTATGGTCTATAATACTCTGTACATGTTGCCGTATAGGTCGTGCACGCATTTGCTTTCAGACTCATGGCTCACCCTCACCTGCTCTGCCCTGTGTCTCAGGGAGCCGACCACTGCAGACAGGTTTCCCTGACAGGTCGCCCTGTCACTTGGGTTCCAGCTGGGCTCAGCCAATGAGAAGCACTGGAGAGGACTGAAGGGAATGGCCAGGTTGTTTGTCCCTAAACCTCCTGCCCTTGGGTAGTATCTCTGACAGCAGCAGTTGCAAGGCTCCAGCCCCTACTGAAGGGCCTGCTGTGGCTCCAGCTACTGTTGGTGATCGTAGCCCCTGGGCTCCGGCAATACCATCCCTCTGATTGTCCCTCTAGCCTCAGGGTTGTGACTGACTTTCCACTGCCACTAACCTAAACTTCTCAGGTCATCCATCAAGTTGTATAAGCAATTCTCTGCATTAAGCTTCCTCTGTTAGAAATCCGTATAGTGGTTTCTGTTGTTCTGGCTAGACCCTAACTAATAACATATGTCATGGTTAAAATACATTTTCCTTTCACATGGATTAGCTGTTAGCAATTTTTTAAATTAGGGTTGTGGTTACCAATCTATTATTTCTGTAATTATTTGTTTGAAGGATAGTTCATGATCTGTTGAAGTTATTACTGCTTTTCTAAATGCTTAGATTTCACAAATGATTGTGAATTCCACCAACTTGAGCTTCAAAGCAGTGACCTAATTTTACCCATTATCTTCATATGATAAATGCCATGAAAATAGTGAATCATATGCCATTATTATGTTATTCATAGTAGCATTACTGGTGCATTTTGCAGAAATGGCCCAAAATCTTCTTGAGCTAATATACATACTGACTTCCAGCAACAGCATCATGAAGGAATGATCTGGTGGTAGTTACAGTAAAAGAAATGCTCATAATAACTTTGGAACTTAGAAGTAATTTATATCTCACTCTTTAAGTGATTTATTTTTATTATTACTTGTAATATCTTTCCTGAAACTTTGCCTAAAACTCTCTCTCCTGCCGACTGCAAATTCAGATCAACTGGATCATTCCAGGAGAGGAATGCATTAGTAGACAGTTTTCTAAGGGACCTCAACTAAATCAAGTCACTTTGGCTACCACTTCCTTTCTTCCCTTCCTTCCTCATCTTGCCCAGGCTTAAAGGACCCCATAAGTACAAGAAAAGTATATTAAAAGAGCCAGAAGTTCAGGGGCACCTGGGTGGCTCATTGGGTTAAGTGTCTGACTCTTGGTTTCAGCTCATGTCATTATCTTACAGTTTCATGAATTCAAGCCCCACGCTGGGCTTTGTGCTGACAGTGTGGAGCTTACTTGAGATTCCCCCTCTCTCTGCCCCTCCCCTGCTTGCACTCCCTTTCTCTCAAAATTAATTAATTAAATAAATAAAAACAAAACACAGAAGAGCCAGGATTTCAAACATGGAGCCTGGTACTGTACCTGTCAAGAGAGTTTAGCAGTGTCTGATTTAAAGATGGCAGATTAAGCGTGCTTGGTTTTATTGTCACCAAGACCCCACTAAAATGAACATTGGGTATTTAAAAAACGATAGATACCCAGTAATGGCAGAGGGACTCTCAGTAGATACCAGATTTCAAAGATTTTTCTGGAGGGTAAACAGTGGATGGAAGAGTGGTGGCTGAAGAAAGAGAACAGAGGAAGCTAAACTCATACTGCATGAGTGGAAGGTTAGAGGAGTATAGAATCGAGAAGGAAATCTTTTGCAAAGCAGAATTTGAGGCACTAGACAACTCATAAACATCAGCTGAGTGAGTGATGGACTGAAAGGGGAGTGATGGATAAAGTGGCACAAAGGAGCAGCTGGCCTCTCTCCCCACATGGCAGCAGGTAGGCTCTCCCCCCATCTCACCCCACTGCCCATAGGAAACAACAACCCTATTCTTTTCTCTACAGAATTTAATGGCCACGTGGATAAGCCCCCTGACATGTTGGTATTTAAGCGTTCCCTAGCAAATAGCTGGGTTTCTGCCAAGTAATCACAGTAAAAGTAATACAGGTAGCAAATGGTTACATAGCACTGTCATGCCTACACTATGTATCAATTTATTTAATGTTCACAGCAACTCTAGGAAGAAACTGAAGCACAGAGTGGTGAGATAACTTGCCTTAGATGTCACAGCAACTAACTGGCAAAGCTAGATCACCACAAGGTGAAGCCTCAGTAAGCCCCGTGCGGATTCAAAAAACAAAAAGTACCAAGTAACATCTTACTACCTCATTGTGAAGTAAAGAGAACCAAGGATGACCAGATATTTGCAGAAAGGTCACAACGTGAAAGATGGATACAAGTAAACACAAGAATGACCAGAGGAAAGAGTAAAGATAGGAAACAGAGGGGAAGAAAGAAACCTCCAGTTAGTATTCTCAGAGGTATTTGGGAAGATACTGCATCATAAGAGAACAGGATGCAGTGAAAGAGGAATAATCGGAGAAGTATGAATAGCCTCTGGAAATTAAGAAATACATTTGTAAAATCTAAAAACTTCCACAGAAGCATTTACCAAATGCATATTTATGCAAGGCACAGTTTCAGGCCTGGAGATGCAGGCAAGGTTCTTGCCCTCATAGAGCTTACATTCTAGGAGAGCAGAGAAGACAGATATTCAGCGATTTAATAAATAAATATATAATAGGTGATAAATAAAAATAAAGCAGGGAAAGGAGCTAGGGAGCGGGCAGGAGTGTTGCTCTTCTATGCAAGACCTAAATGAAATGAGGGGCGGAGCTGTGTGGTTATCTTGAGGAAGTATAGTCCCAGCACCTTGCCTCCTTTCAGGGATACACATATATGTATTTCTGTCCTTGGGGTGAGTACAGACTGTGAATGAACCAGGTGATAATTTGAATTCTCAGAATCTAAATTTCATAGAATCCTAGAATTCAGAGTATGTTTAAAGTAAAGATTATAGATGAGGAGACAGCCAGTGGAAGAGCTTCAAGTTTAAAGGGAGATGCGGAAGGAGGCAAGAATGGAAGAAGCATTCCGTCAAGGGAGGGCTAGCTAGACTGGGCCAAAGGAGCAGCCAAGAAAACCGTGGAATTGACAGCGTATGTGGGTGGAGGGAGTAGAGAAGAACTTAAGGCCGTGCCGCAGCCATAAAAGTCCTATCTATAATCATTACAGGTTCACAGGCCATTGAGCTCAGATATCAAATATGCACAGACAAAGAAGCCTGAGGAAGCCTGACTGCAAAATTGGAGGTAGCAGGAACACCCCCAAATAAAACTAAGCTGCCTTCAGTCTTAGCACCAGTTTGCACTACTAACACCTGCACCCTCACCCAAAAGCCTTCAGAAGTATCCTAGTTCAGGCCATGGTCAAGGAGTTTCATTGCATAACACACAGAAAACTTCCTCCAAATAGGCAATAGTCTCTTTCTCCCAAATCCCTCTGCACATAAGTGCTGCTCAGACCCTCTCTCTCTTCCTACCCCCACCAATCTCTCTGTCTCTGTTCTTCCTGCCTCATTCCCCCTCTCATTCCCTCTAAAGCAATCTCTCACACCTCAACCCAACCCAAATCTTCCCTCTTTAAGAAAGCCTAAACCCCTTTCCCCTAAGGGTGATCCCCCTTCTCCAGCCTGTTCCATTTGAATCCCTTACCTCAGCTCAGATAAACCAAAGAAATTTCCTCCAATTCACACCCCTTAGGAAGAAGGGAAAGTTAAGGAATTATAGAAACTTCTTGTTAAATGTCTTCACCGTTGTTATTAAACAGAAAACAAAAGTTGACATTGGAACTCATCAAGGAAAATTGAGAGCCAATCAGCTACCAATACAACAGATATTTTAGTTTCCCAGAGAGAAGGGGTGTTCAGGAGGGTGGGGGGAAGGAGAGAACAACAGCTCTGAACTGCCATTATTCGTGTGCATGTGTTTCTCTCCCGCTGAAGTAGAGAGATCATCTCATGCATTGTTGAAGTCTGCACCTTCCATAGCGCCTTAGCAGATACAAATACTTGAATGAATGAGAGAGTTTGAGTGAATAAGTGAATGAGTGCGTGAACATGGCAAGGTCAGACGGTGAGTGCAGTGAGGTTGCTCCCAAGTGTCATGTTACTCACCATCATCTGGGACAGTTTTTTGCCAGCTCTCCTGGGCTCCAGCATCTGTCTCCAGGGACCCTCCCGTCATTCCTCCTGCAAGTGTGCTCTTGCAGACCGTGGTCCTCAGCCAACTTCTGCAGTTTCTCATAACCACCTTATGAAGTCAGCACTTGGGCCTCTAGTCTCATGCTAGTTCCCAAACTTCTTCAACCCAGACCCTCCCGATTGTTGATTTCATAAATCAATAATCCCTTCACTCTCTCACTAATAGTGTGGATTAAGTAGTATCAAGGTGTAAACCCTTCAGAAGCGTTATGCACAACACCCAATACTTGCATCTCAAGGTCAACTTTTTGTTTTAATACCGTAAGCATTATTACAAAGAAATCATCACTAACCCAAATAATCTCTAATTCTTGGTATCTCCCATGGGAGCTGTCTACTAATCCTCCTTAAGCCCTGCTCTCATAATGTAATTTCTGTACTGGAAACCCAACTGCCTCATGCCTGAACTCCTCTTCCCAGCACTGAAAACCATCCACAAACTGGCCCCACTCATCCACAAACTGGCCCCACTTGCCGGATGTAACTCCATGTATACCCCAATACCCCCAGCATGCATCATTGACCTCACAATCAGGCATTGACTATTCCTACCTCTGTCCCTTTGTCAAGGCTCTGAAACCTTCTTTTCCTTCCCTTCCACCTTTCTTCTCCAGCCAGCTAAAATCAGGAAATTGGATGGCAAGGTTTCCTCCTAGTGTCCCTTCTCCAGGGAGACTTTCTTGATTCATCCAGTCCTCCTGTCTCTCTGAGCTCCCCATGCCCTCTCTACCCAGCTCATCCTTTACTTCATGGCCTGTAGTCTTATCTCCCCAGTGAGCTGGTGCCTTCCTCCTGGAAGGGCCCATGTCTTTTACTTCCCTGTATTTCCAGAGTGCCAAACACATTGCCTTTTTGCACACTAGGTGTTATTTTGTAACTCTGAGTCAAAGGAAGTAAATCCATTTGTCTACTTGCTGTTTACCCGGTGGTTCCCCAATTGATTCTTCTGGGGACACAAGAGAATTTCTAGAGTAATCAAGATCCAGATCTAGCCTGGTGGGTCCCAATTCCAGGCCTCATTTTCATGATTCTTCTTAAAGATCCTGTTTCTGTCTTTTTTTTTTTTTTTAATGGGGAGTAGAGCACTTGGGAAGATCATAAGAACTCCTGTTTCCACTAAATTAATATATGCATATTATGAGCTAAGCTGTACATAGTGTTTAGACAAGAGAGAATTTCTAAGAGGTGAAAATTATGGTGAAAGGAAGGAGTTGAGGAAGCAGGAGCCGTTGTCTTCCCGGGGGGGATTTCCATAGATTATACATAGAAGAAATAGCTGCATAATATTCAGCTGCAAGGAATGCCACGTTTCTGTATTTCTCTAAAATCCAATTAAACTTGGCTTCAAGGTCTTCACTCTCTCCAGCTGGGGAAGAGCCCAATATCATAATCACTGAGTCTCCCTGTTTCTGTCCCCAAGGCTTTCCTAGGCCCAGGGAGGTGGAGATGTCCTGGTAGGTAGACCATGGTGAGGGCTTTGGTTTCCACTGTTCCTTCTCCTACCCCACGTGCTAGTCAGGGATGATGCTGAGAGGACCATGGAGAAACTTCTTGGTGCTGGGTCTCTCTCCAGTGACTACAGGTTATCCATGGAGGCCCACACCCAGGCTCTCAAAGCAGGAGTGTTTAGTGTCCAACGTCCGTAGGCTTTCAAGTAGGCTCCCACCTGAGTTCCTGCAGGGGTGTTGGGTCAGAGACCCCTGCCACCCTGGAAACCTGCACTGACTACCTCTACACGTGAACATGCACACACATATGCATGCACGTGCACACACACACACACACACACACACGCACGCACACACTTCCCCCTCTTGGGGAACCACCAGTGGAGCTGGGCCACACTTTCCTCCTTTAATCCTGAGTAATTCCTAAGTCTGGCTTGTAAACAAAGATCTGAGTGAAAAGTCTTTATCCTGGAGCCTAGAAACTTCTCTATTTTAGACTGTGAAGCACAAAGGGCTGTTTCTTTTCCCCTGAGGACAGGAAGCCCAGAACTTAAAACTCAAGGCCAAGAAGAAAATTACCTTATCGTTCTTTTTTGCTGATAAGGCCACAGCAGTAAAAAGGATAAGACACCAGTTAACTTCTTCGTCACTCTGTTTCCTGGGTGAACACTTGAGCCTGTAGGATTTGTGTGGTGGAGGTGGGGGTGGGCTGGCTAAAAGCATTAACAAAGGAGATTTGGACACTTGATGAAATCTCAAAGGGCAGCTTAGGAGGACAAGCCAGGGAAAGAAACCTGAGCCACGTGCCTGCAGCATTAACTGCAGCAGGTGCCACTGTGTCCTGTGACCATTTGAAATGAGGAAACGGCAATTTGCAAACACTTCCTGTGTGGCAGTTAGACTAGGACCCGTGTGAGGAGCAGGGCGGCCAGTGCAGGGGCCAATGGGGCTAGCAGGACTGAAGACCACCTGCGCTCCACTCACAGAGCGATGCGGCCTGGCGTGGGGGCTGCACCCGAGGGGACACATTTTCCTAACTCGTACAGAGGTATCATAGGGCTCTTATGGCCCCACTTAGGAGGGACAGTGGGATAAGGGAATATGCCAAGCCTAGGAAAAGTCTGGGTATTTAGATGACTGTAACGATGGATAAAACTTTATACCAAGACCCAACCTTATGGTAAAGCTCAAGCGAACAGCAGGAAAACAAAAAGCATGTACACACCTGAACTGAACGCTGATCAGGAGAAGCCAGGGAAGGGAGATCAGGACAAAGTAACCCCTCCTTCCCTCCCCGCGCCCCCCCCCCCCACCGCCTCCACCCATATAGGCAGTGGTCTTGCGCCATGTTAAGAAGTAACCAGGTAACAGGGCTAATATCTAATATCAGTCCAGGCAAATGTGGAGAATTTTAAAAATAAATTCTCACTTAAAGAGTTGAAGTTTCAAGATGATTAGCACTGCCAGACTTCCTTATTTAGTATTGAAAGCAACCCAAAAATTATCTTTAAAAGTGTTCTCCTGTAAGCCTCTTAGAATGGGGGGAACTGGAAAAGAAAGATTTTGAGACTCCCCCTCATTACACAAGAATGGCTTTTTACAGGGGCGCCTGGGTAGCTCAGTTGGATAAGCATCCGACTTCGGCTCAAGTCATGATCTCATGGTTCATGGGTTCATGAGTTCAAGCCCTGCGGTGCACTCAGAGCCTGGAGCCTGCTTCAGATTCTGTGTCTCCCTTTCTCTGCCCCTACCCCACTTGTGCTCTGGCTCTCTCTCAAAAATAAATAAACATTAAGAAATTTTTTTCAAAAAAGAATGGCTTTTTACAAATTCACTTGGGAATTATGAGTGTAATAACTGTTCATGGCAGAAAATAATTAGATCCTACTGAATTGCTCTTTCAAAATTGTGTGTATGTGCAACACTACTATTTATGTTTGATCTTTTCCCCATACACTTGACAATTATGGATAGTCTCAGTCTTTTCCATGTTGGCCCATCTGAGAGGCAAATGATCTTCACTGTATTGTTCTCCATTTCCCTGATGCTAGTGATGTTGAACATCTTTTATATGCTGTCATTTCTACCTTTTCTCTACATATTACTTGTTCATATTCTTTGGCCTTTTTCTAATGTGTTGTTTGTTCAGTTAGTGCCGATACTCATCCTTTAACTATTATATCTCTTAAAAATCTTTTCTTGGGGTGCCTGGATGGCTCAGTCAGTTAAATGTCCGACTCTTGATTTCAGCTCAGGTCATGATCTCGCAGACTGGGCTAACAGTGTGGAACCTGCTTGGGATTCTCTCTCTCTCTCCCACTCTCTCTCTCTGCCTCTTGCCTACTTGCATACGCATCCACATGCATTCTCTCCTTCTCTCTTAAAATAAATAAATAAGCGGGGCGCCTGGGTGGCACAGTCGGTTAAGCGTCCGACTTCAGCCAGGTCACGATCTCGCGGTCCGGGAGTTCGAGCCCTGCGTCAGGCTCTGGGCTGATGGCTCAGAGCCTGGAGCCTGTTTCCGATTCTGTGTCTCCCTCTCTCTCTGCCCCTCCCCCGTTCATGCTCTGTCTCTCTCTGTCCCAAAAATAAATAAACGTTGAAAAAATAAATAAATAAATAAATAAATAAATAAGCTTAAAAATATATATCTTCTTAAAATCTTTGTTATCTGTCCTTTAACATCGTTTATGGTATCTTTTGCCATACAGAAGGCTTGGGTTTTTAGGTAGAGAAATTCATTGTTGATTTTCTTGATGGAATCTTGGATTTTGTGATTTATTTAGGACTGTCTTCTCTATCACCAGATTATAAAAATCTTCTCTTTTATTTTCTTATGGTACTTTCATTGCCTTTAAAAATGTTTGTATCATCAGTGTAGCTTTTATTTATTTGGCATACAATGCAGGGGTAAGACCATTCATTAAAACCACCTAACTGCATTTCCATGCATCCTAGAGAAAAGGGGAGGCTAAGTTCTTTCATCTGTCTAAGAGACAGTGGCAAAAACTCTACGAAAGAGTAAAGGACACATAACACCAGTCTGTATCCAACAAAGACCATTTGCTCTAGTGGGAAAGCTGTTATGACAACCATATCCAAAGTTTCTAAAGTGGTTCATATTTGCAATATTCTTTCATATAGACACATGATTACCATCCAACTTTTGATTTGGAAACTGGGGCTAGTATAGTCAATGGGATTGTGTAAACACAAGCCCATAAAAGAGGACAAGGCAAACACCACAGAAGATACATTGAATTCTATGAAGTCAGAGGTGCAAGCAACGTTTTTGCCTGGAAATATTAAGGAGAACATTCGAATTGGGACTTGAATTAGGCAAGTTAGATTTTGAGAGACCAAGATGGTCGAAGAGGTCATTCTAGGCCAAGGTAACATAGGAGCAAGGGTAGAGAAGCAGAGAACCACAGGTTGTGTTTCTGCACTCATGAGCTATCCAATTGTCTGCTATATAGAGAAGTAGCCAGGGATTAAATTAGATGATAGTTTGAGGCTGGAGGATAGAAACCTTGAATGCCAAGGTAACAAATTTGTGCTTTATTTTTTAGATAATGGATCACCACCGAAGGCTTTATTTTTTTAACAGCTTTACTGAGATCACAAACATACAACTCACCTATTTAAAGTGTACAATTCAGTGGTTTTGGGTACATTCACAAATATGTGCTACCATCACCACAGTCAATTTTAGAACACATTCATCACCTCAAAAAGAGATGTGTACCCTTGGGATGCTTGGGTGGCTCAATCGGTTAAGCGTCCGACTTCAGCTCAGGTCATGATCTTGCGGTTCGTGAGTTTGAGCCCCACAAGAGTCTCTGTGCTGACAGCTCAGGGCCTGGAGTCTGCTTTGGATTGTGTCTCCCTCTCTGTCTGCCCTTCCCCCACTAACGTATGTGCATTCTCTCTCTCTCTCTCTCTCTCTCTCTCTCTCTCTCTCTCTCAAGAATAAATAAACATTAAAAATTTTTTTTAGGGGCGCCTGGGTGGCGCAGTCGGTTAAGCGTCCGACTTCAGCCAGGTCACGATCTCGCGGTCCGTGAGTTCGAGCCCCGCGTCAGGCTCTGGGGCTGATGGCTCAGAGCCTGGAGCCTGTTTCCGATTCTGTGTCTCCCTCTCTCTCTGCCCCTCCCCCGTTCATGCTCTGTCTCTCTCTGTCCCAAAAATAAATAAACGTTGAAAAATTTTTTTTAAAAAGGAACATGTACCCTTTATCTGTTACCCCCTAACCCTCCATCCTCATCCCAAGCCTAAGAAACCACTAATCTATTTTTTATCTTTATAGATTTCCCAGCTCTAGACATTTCATTTAAATAGAATCATATAATATGTGGTCTTTTGTGACTAGCTTCTTGTGTTTGGCATAATATTAACACTAATGGCTAGAGCAGTAGAATTCTCTAATCAAAGTGGCTCTTTAGAAAGAATGTTCTTGATGCAGAATGGTAGAAGGAGGCTGTGAGGCCAGGGAGTGCCATTAGGAGTCCATAATTGTGCGTACCTGTTATGGGGTCTTATGCATGCTCAATAAGCAAGGTTTTTGGCTGCAAGTAAGAAAACACTAAACTATAAATGGCTTAAACAACAGGGACATAGTATCTTTGTGTGTATGCATGGTTTTTTTCTAATTTTTAAGTTTTTATTTTAATTCTAGTTAGTTAACATACAATGTTATATTAGTTTCAGGTATACAATGTAGTGATTCAACACTTCATACATCACTTGGTTCTTATCACCCATGACAAGTGCACCTCTTAGTCCTCATCACCTATTTCACACATCCCCACACCCACCTCCCCTCTGGTAACCATCAGTTTGTCCTTTATAGTTAAGAGTCTTGATTAAGAGTTAAGTTTCTTGATTTGTCCCTTTCTCTTTTTTCCCCTTTGTTCATTTGTTTTGTCTCTTAAATTCCACATATGAGTGGAATCATATGGTATTTGTCTTTCTCTGATTGACCTATTTCATTTAGCATAATACACTCTAGTTCCATCCATGTCATTGCAAATGGCAAGATTTCATTCTTTTTTGTGGATGAATAATATTCCATTGTATATATATTTCACATCTTCTTTATCCATTCCTCAGTTGACGGACACTTCGGCTGCTTCCATACCTTGGCTATTGTAAATAATGGTGCTATAAACACAGGGGTGCGTGTATCCCTTTGAACTAGTGTTTTTGTATTCTTTCGGTAAATACCCAGAAGGGCAATTGCTGGATGATAGATAGGGTAGTTCTACCTTTGACTTTTTAAGGAACCTCCATACTGTTGTCCAGAGTAGCTCTGCCAGTTTGCATTCCCCACAACAGTGCACAAGGATTCCTTTTTCTCCACATCCTTGCCAAACGCCTGTTGTTTCTTGTGTTGTTGCTTTTAGCCATTCTGACAGGTAAGAGGTGATATCTCATTGCAGTTTTGATTTGCATTTCCCTGATGGTAAGTGATGATGAATATCTTTTAATGTATCTGTAGACCATCTGGATGTCTTCTTTGGAAAAATGTCTGTTCATGTCTTCTGCCCGTTTTTAGACTGCATTATTTGTTGGGACGCCTGTCTGGCTCAGTTGGTAGAGCATGCAGCTCTTGGTCTTGGGGTTTTGAATTTGAGCCCCACATTGGGTGTAGAGGTTACTTAAAAATAAAATCTTTTAAAAAATTTTAAAAATTAATTTGAGTGTTTCTGGGGTGTTGAGTTGTTCTTTATATATTTTGTTACTAACACTTGGCCTTTTAGTTTTGTTGATTGCTTGGATTTAGCAAGATTTTGTTCATTAAATTTGTAACTGTTTTTTCTCTTTTGGTAACTGAAATTCCTCAGAGGATTTGACATGAAATTTGTAAATGTTGTTTTAAATGTTTATGAATACTTAGTTAGGTCAATTTATATAAATAGTTACTTGTTAGGGGAATATAATCTTTTAAATTGATAAGTGAATGGAACATGAGTTCAAAGATAAGAGAAAATAATTATTCTTATTTTTATACTTTTGAACATCTATGTTTATGAATAAAACAACTATGTTTACAGGTGATTTTAAGTTTATGGGGTTTTTTTTCTTGAAAGAGTGAGAGAGAGGATGTGTGTGAGGGGGCGCAAGCAGGGGAAGGGCAAAGGGAGAGAGACTCTTAAGCAGGCCCCACACCTAGCACAGAGCTGGACACAGGGCTTAATATCACAACCAGGAGATCATTACCTGAACTAAAATCAAGAATTGGACACTTAAGTGACTGAACTATTCAGGCGCCCCTAAGCTTACATTTTTTTAACTTAAACTTAATTGAATATTGATTCAGACACATGTTAACATATATATTTCTTTCTGTGCTCCAAATTCTACTTTGGACCTTAAAAACTCAATTGGTAGAGGGGTGCCTGGGTGGCTTAGTCAGTTAAGCATCTGACTTTGGCTCAGAGTATGATCTCACGGATCACGGGTTCAAGCCCCACGTTGGCTGTGTGCTGACAGGTCGGAGCCTGGAGCCTGCTTTGGATTGTGTTGTCTCCCTCTCTCTCTGCCCCTCCCCTGCTTGTGCTCTGTGCCTCTCTCTCTCAAAAACAAATAAACATTAAAAAAAAATTTTTTTTTAAACCTCAATTGGTAGTAAAATACCCAACTCATCTAGGTTTTTAGGGACTACTTTAGTTTTAAAACTGGAAGTCCCACATCCTGGGAAGCTTAGCAAACTGGGGCAGGAGGTTACCGTTATTGGCAGACAATCCTCTGACCTTCACAACAGCCATGTGGCAACCTGGTGTGAAATCTGCATGCAGGGTTTTTATTCCCATTAACAGAAGCAGCAGCTGGGCTCAGACATGTTAACATGTTTTGGCCAAGGCCATAGTTTGGTTTATAATTTATCCATCTTTCTCACGTCCTTTTTCTACTTAATGTGATTGGTTGA
Organism: Prionailurus viverrinus; assembly: GCF_022837055.1. NCBI lineage: Eukaryota > Metazoa > Chordata > Mammalia > Carnivora > Felidae > Prionailurus > Prionailurus viverrinus. The sequence goes on from NC_062569.1 coordinate 36,681,460, forward strand.
TTTATTTCTGAGGTCTTTCCTCCCTCCCCAGTGGAGAACTTAGTTTTTTCTTTCTAGAAATCAGTTTTATTTTCACCTGGAGGAGCCATGGTCTAGAGTTAACTTCAGCAGTAACCCCTAGAAATTCTTTTGTAGAGACATTCAGGGAGGTTGCCTTAGTCTTTGTAAGATGGGTAGAAACAAAGGTTATGAAGATGTTCAGTGCATGGATTACTGTGCATTTTAAAAATTATTTTGCTGATTATTTAAAATATATTAATATTGGGACACCTGGGTGGCTCAGACAGTTAAGTGTCCAATTCTTGATTTTGGCTCAGGTCATGATCTCATGGTTTGTGAGTTGGAGCCCTATGTTGGACTCTCCACTGGTGATGTAGAGCCTGCTTGGGACTCTCTCTCTCTCTTTCCGTCTCTGTCTGTCTCTCTCCCACTTGGTGTCTCTCTCTCTCTCTCTCTCTCAAAATAAACAAATAAACTTAAAAAACATAGTAAAATAAAATACGTTACAACTTATAATTAGCTTTTCAATGATGGTTTTATTGGGATATAATTCACACACCATAAAATTCACTCATTTATGCTCTTAGCCCCTATTCTTAGAGTCAGGGAAATGCAAATTAAAGTAAAAGTGATGTGATGAGCACCGGGTGATGTATGTAAGTGTTGAATCACTAAATTGTACACCTGAGTCTAATACTACACTGTATGTTAACTAACTTGAATTTAAATAAGACTTAAACAAAAAAATAAATGACATGACATGTAATATACTCTACTGCTCTTCCAAAAAATAAAAGGCAAAAGTGAAATACCAATTTTTACCCATCAGAATGGTAAAATGTAAAAAAAAAAAAGTGATTACTATTCAGTGATGGCAAAGATGTGGGAGAATGTTTAGTCTCAGATATTAACGGTTGAAGTATGACTTGCTTCAGCTTTTTTGAAAATTATCTGAAAATATCTATTACTACTTTAAATACACAAAAAACCGAAACAATAATTTCACTTTGGACAATTTATTTCATAGAACTAAAATTATGAAAAGATAAGGATATTTATTGCAATATCTCTTTTGACAAAAGAAACAAATACCTGGGGAAAAAACCCTTTGTCCATCAGAAGGGAATGATTGAGCAACATGGTTGGCCATACCACAAATGAGTTCGAGCACTCTTCCCCAAACTTAAATCAGTCTTACATCATTAAAATATTTTTATTTGACTTGGCTCCAGGATTCTACAGAGAAACATAATTAATAGGATTCATATTTACATTATATATGCATTAATAGTATACATATATGTGCATATATACATAATAGGATACATATACACAGAATATTTATTATGAGGAATTGGCTTACATGATTATGGAGGCTACGCAGTCACATGCTGTATCATCTGCAAGCTGTAGACCCAGTAAAGCCTGTGGTATAGTTCTGAGAAGCAGGAGAGACCATGGTGTAAGTCTCAGTCTCAGGGCAGGAGAATACCGGTGACCCAGGTCATCAGGCGGAGTGAGACCAAATTCTCCCTGCCTCCGCCGTTTTGTTCTAAGCCCTCAACAGATTGTATGATGCTCACCCATGTGGCAGAGGGCCATCTGCTTCACTCAATCTATAGATTCAAATGCTAATCCCACTCAGAAACATTCTCACCGACACACCCAGAAATAATGTTTAGCCAAATAACCAGGCACCCCATGATCCAGTCAAGTTGACATAAAATCAATCAGTACACGTATATTTGTTATAAAATGAAGTTTTATAGTACCACAGTCAACAGAAAACCAGGATTACTTACTATGCCTTGAAAAATCTGTAATATGAAATCAAAGACAACAAAAGGATGTTACTCATTCCTAGTTAGATAGCATGGCCTATCAAAGATTCTAATCCTGAGCCCAGCGATCTACAAAAAAAGTGAAATGTCAAGTGTCAGAGATACTAAAGACACACACTGCATGATTCAGGGTTATTGAATGTCCCTCATAGGCTATATTAGCTCCTTGGAGTCCACAGTACTGATCATTCTGAACTTCTATAAACATATAGGAGATTCTTATTTTGGACCTGAAGGGATATTCACAATTTATTAGATAAAAAAAGTAAGTTGTAAAGTAATGTGTGTTAATTCAACGTTTATATAACAGGCAAAGTCCAAAGAAACCCCTGTGTGTGGATTGGTTGCTTGTCTTGGTGTGCACATGGAGAAGTGGATGAATATCTCAAGTATAACCATAGGAAATGACCATTTTTATAAGTTAAAAATGATCTAAACCTGGATATTAATACAACTCCACCTAATAAACCACCAAGGCTGTTGACATTGATTATGGGAAGGAGTAATAGAAAGTCTTATAAGTCTTTTATTATATTGCTTTTAATTATGAGCATATATTACTTTTGAATTTTTCACAATTCTAAGAAAACCATTCCAAAAGAAATCAAAAGAAAGAGAGTACATAGCCCAAGCCATCAAAAGCTGTGAATAAAGCTGCAAGTCTTTAGTTATATGTCGGTGACATCTCAGTAAAGCTTTGAGGAGGGGAAGCTTCAGATCCTTGGGTAGATCACATATCATTAATCCACCTCAGCACTATTGACATTTGGGACCAGATAATTAAGATGTTGAAATAACTCGTAAGAGCATAATAGTAACACACCTGCAGGTGGTCTTTCTATTTGGATGAGGATAGAAACCTTAAGTCCCAGGGATGAAATTCCATCAGTAGTGAAGGACTTGGGGGCATCGAGGCCACTTCCTTAGTTGTGAGGGGTTGTCCCGTGTAGTATAGGATGTTTAGCAGTATCCCTGGATTCTACCTACCCATGATAGTAGCACCACCCATCCCCAGTCAAATGACAGCCAGAAATGTCTACACAAGTTGCCAGACATTCCCTGGGGGCAGAATCAGCCCAGGGTGAGAACCACTGCTCTAGTTTTCAATTTCTCATTACTGATGGGACACCTTGAACCAAGTTCCCTTAAAGATCTAACACTGTCTGATTTCACCAATATGGAATCTATGAATGTTTTCCAGAAGCTGTTTTCCTCCAGAGCCACTAGAGGGGACACTCTGCAACACAAAGGACAGAAGAGACCTTGGGGAACCTTGTTTTCCTCTACTTGTGGACTTTGTTGTCTCTGATTTGGAGGGCCCAGCCTTTAATAAATAGTCTTTGATGTTGAGAGCTATAACCTTTACCCACAAGGCATGTAGAGCTGTTTGCCTTGTGGTTTGTGCCATAAAAGTCGGTGTTTTGAGATATGGTGGAAGAGAGTGAAGTGTTCTTTGCTTCTTTAAACATTCTTCATAAAGCAGTCAGATGAATAATATTACTAAAAAGAAGTTTTGTGTCTCCATGAAGAGAGCCCATGGGACAACCAGGATAGGAGGTCAAAGACTGAGTTCTCTTCCTGGTCCTGCCACTTCCAGGCTATGAGACATTGGCCAAGTCTCTTAACCTTTCTGGTTAGATATAGCAGCTAAGGAGATAAGCCGAGAGATTAAGGTCACACATGGAATTATATGGTCAAGCAAGGGTTTGGATCTGACCTGTCGATTCCATGGAATACTTGTGAAAATCAAATGAGGTGGTGTATGTGAAAGAGCATTGAGGAATAGGAAGCCCCTTACAAGTTCAGGGTGTGGATTTTCAGGTATTATGAGGGCAAAAGGAGATGGTGACTAAGAGTGAGCATGGGGGGGAGGGGTGCATGGGGGATGGGTGGAGGAGGTCCGCAAAGGCAACAGCAATAATCCTCCACCAACTCTTATAAATTATAGAAAAAGGCCTTAATGCCCCCAAATCCTTCACTGCTGATGGAACTTCATCCCTGGGACTTAAGGTTTTGATCCCCATCCAAATGGCCAGACCACTTTATGCTCTTAGGAGTTGCTTGAACACCTTAATGAAAGTGAAAGATCTACTCCGACATTTGTTTCTCAGACTTTAAAAATCCTGAACCACAGTGACAAATATGTTTCACAGAGAGACCCAGCTCGCACCCATATTATAAAACCAAAACAAAAGTCTTGTAATGTACTTGAATTCTTCTGTTTTATTTTGTCACTTGAAACTCACGCTGGTTCTGACCCAATAAATAGTGGGTACTGACCTGCAGTTTTAAAAACACTGTCCTAGAAGTTTTTCTGGAGGATGGAGTCCTGGTCCTAGGCTGGGGAAGAAACAGGAGATACGACCACCAAACATTACTCAGGGAGCCTCGAGGATGAATTCTTTTACAATTTTCTAGGAGCTGATTCTTTGGGGAATGGTTCAGGAAGAGGAAATGAAAGCAATAATCCCGAATTCATCTAAATGAATGAGGATGGGCCACTGAGCAGTAGCCTCCCAGCTGGATTCTCAGAGGTCATGATCTAAACCCCGCTCCATTAACATGACGTATAGATAGGTATAATATAACCAACACCATAATAAAAATTAAAACCCAACATTTATTGAGCCCTTATCAGATGTTGCACTGAGCACTTTATGTGAATGGTGATACAAACAAAGTTTGAGAGTTCCCTGGTTTTCTTTTTGTCCTGAACGCTAAAAAGAATTCTGGCTTTGCCTGTCCACTTTCTTCCCCTTACCTATCAGAAGAACAGGACAGAAATAGAAGAATTAGAGCAGCATTGGTTAGGGGGGGAGAAAAACTTGCTAGGGAGCTTGGGAGAAAGAAGGCAAGGCCAAAGCTATTGGGTATAAGGAGTTTGGATAAGACGGGGAAAAGGATGTTAAGAAGGCTTGCAGGGGGCTCTATATGGTGCTTGAGAAATGCAAGTATTGAATATGAGTTAATTTGAAATTATTTTTTGGTGACCGGACTGGGTTTCTTAGATTGTAACATCACCCTGAGACTGGCCCATGTGGGTTATGGTCTCAAGAGGGTCACATAAGCATTATCTTATTTAATTTTCATAACAAACCCAGCAGGTGGTATTATTATTTTCTTTTTTTCCAGATTAACAAAATGAAGGAGGCTGATACAGGCTAAGTAACCTTAAAGTCATATAACTAAGAAATAGTGGAGCCAGTACTGAAACTTAGGTCTGTCAACCTCCAAAGCTCTTAACAAGTCCATGAACAAAGATTATTTCTAATATAAATAATATCAATTAAGAATAAAATAATTAGGATAGGATTTAATGAAAGGAATATAAGACTTGTACGCCAAAATGGTAAAACATTGTTGAGAGAAATTAAAGATCTAAATATATGGAAAGGCTTCCCAGTTTCACGGATCAGAAGACTTAATATTGTTAAAATGGGGATACTCCCTAAACCGATCTACAGGTAGAACACAGTCTCTGTCAAAATCCCAGCTGGAATAGGGGCGCCCGGGTGGCTCAGTTGGTTAAGTGACCGACTTTGGCTCAGGTCATGATCTCATGGTTGGTGAGTTTGAGCCCCGCATTGGGCTCTGTGCTGATAGCTCAGAGCCTGGAGCCTGCTTCCGATTTTGTGTCTCCCTCTCTCTCTACCCCTCCCCTCTTCACACTCTGTGTCTCTCTGTCTCTCAATAATAAATAAACCTTTAAAAAACAATTAAAAAAAAAAAAACCCAGCTGGATTTTTTCTAGAAATTGAGAAGATAATCCTAGAAATCAAATAGAAATGCAAGGGATCCAGACTGGCCAAAACAGTCTTTTTTTTCTTAATTTTTGTTTATAACATTTATTTATTTTTGAGAGAGAGAGCATGAACAGGGGAGGGTCAGAGGAAGAGGGAGACATAGAATCTGAAACAGGCTCCAGGCTCTGAGCTGTCAGCACAGAGCCTGACGCGGGGCTCGAACCCACAGACCGCGAGATCATGACCTGAGCCAAAGTCGGACGCTTAACCGACTGAGCCACCCAGGCACCCCCAAAACAGTCTTGAAAAAGCACAAAGTTGGACTCATCCTCTCTGATTTCGTATTTATTATGAAGCTATAGTAATCAAAACAGTGTGGTGCTGGCATAAGAACAGACAGATCCATGGAATAGAATTAAGAGTCCAGAATTAGCAAATATTTATAGTCAGTTGATTTTTGACAAAGGGGCCGAGACAATTAAATGTGGGAAAGAATGGACTATTTTTTAAAATAAGCTTTGGGGCGCCTGGGTGGCGCAGTCGGTTAAGCGTCCGACTTCAGCCAGGTCACGATCTCGCGGTCTGTGAGTTCGAGCCCCGCGTCGGGCTCTGGGCTGATGGCTCAGAGCCTGGAGCCTGCTTCCGATTCTGTGTCTCCCTCTCTCTCTGCCCCTCCCCCGTTCATGCTTTGTCTCTCTCTGTCCCAAAAATAAATAAACGTTGAAAAAAAAAAAAAATTAAAATAAGCTTTGAGGGCACCTAGGTGGCTCAGTCAGTTAAGTGTTCAACTTTGGCTCATGTTATGATCTCACAGTTCATCAATTTGAGCCCTGCAACAGGCTCTGTGCTGACAGCTCAGAGCCTGGAGCCTGCTTCGGATTCTGTGCCTCCCTCTCTCTCTGTCCCTCCCCCACTTATGCTCTTTCCCTCTCTCTCTCTCTCTCAAAAATAAGTAAATAAATAAAATTTATAAATAAATAAAATAAAGTAAAATAAAATAAACTTTGTATTTTAGAACAGTTTTAGATGTTTAGAGTTCTTGTGAAAATAATTTTTCAACAAATGATTCTAGATATCCACAGGAAAAGAATGACTTTGGATCCCTACCTTATACTATATAAAGTGGATCATAGACCTACATGTGAGAACTATAACTATTAATCTATTAGGGGTGCCTGGGTGGCTCAGTGAAATGTCCAAATATTGATTTCGGCTCAGGTCATGATCTCACATTTGTGAGACTGAGCCCCACACTGAGCGTAGAGCCTGCTTAGGATTCTCTCTCTGCCCCTCCCCTTTTCCCCTCAAAATAAGTAAATAAACATTTTTTAAAATAAAATAATACTGGGGCACCTGGGTGGCTCAGCCAGTTGGGCATCCGACTTCGGCTCAGGTCAAGGCTCGTGAGTTTGAGCCCCATGTCAGGCTCTGTGCTGATAGCTTGGAGCCTGGAGCCTGCGTCTCCCTCTTTCTCTGCCCTTCTCCTGCTCATGCTCTGATTCTCTCTCTCAAAAATAAATAAACATTAAAAATTTTTTTAAATAAAATAAAACTATGTTAGAAGAAAACTTGGGTATAAATCTTTATGACCTTGGATTGGACAGTGGTTTCTCAGGTTTGACACCGAAAAGCACAAGTGATGTAACAGAAGATTCATAAAGGGAATTCATCAATATTAAAAACCTTTCTCCTTCGAAGAGTATCATAAATAAAGTGAAATGACAACCCACAGACAGGGCGATAATATTTATAAAGCGTATTTCTGATACGGGATTTGTATCCAGAATGTATAAAGACAACTAATCCAATTTAAAAATGGACACAGGATTTGAACAAACAGTTCTCCAGAGAAGACATGCAAATGACCAGTAAGCCCATGAAAAGATGCTCAACATCATTAGTCATTAGGGGGATGTAAATCACAAGCACAATGAGATACCACATCAAAACCACTGGGATGGCTAGAATCAAAAAGATAGGCAAGAATTGTGTTGTGAGGATGCGCCGAAATCAGAACTCTCACACATGGCTGGTGGGAATGTAAAATGGCGCACTTTGGAAAACAGTCTGGCAGCTCCTCAAGATGTTAAACAGGATGCTCCCTTCGCAGCCCATGTACTAAAATGTCAAACATCGAGTCACCTTACAACCCAGCCCAGCACTTCTACTCCTTGGTATCCACCCAAGAGACATGAAAACATACGTCCACACAAAAGCTTGTACTGGAATATTCATGGCAACATTATTCACAACAGTAAAAAATGGAAACAACCCAAATGTCCATCATCTGATGTATGGATGAACAAAATGTGGCACATCCACACAATGGGATATTATTTGGGCCTAAAAATGAATGAAGTACAGGGGTGCCTGGCTGGCTCGGTTGGTGGAACATGCAGCCCTTGATCTTGGGGTCATGGCTCCCAGCCCCATGCTAGGCCTAGAGCTTACTAAAAAAAAGTTAAAATAAATAAACAAACAAACAAACTGAAAAAGGGGAATGAAGTACGGATATATTCTACAACATGGATGAACTGTGAAAATATTATGCTAAGTGAAAGAAGCCAGACACAAAAGACCACATACTATATGATCCCATTTATATGAAATGTCCGGAAGATGCAAATCTATAGAGACAGAGAGAAGGTTAATGTTTGCCTAGGACAGGGGGGGTGAGCGGTGGCATGAGTGAGAGTGACTACTAATGGGCATGTAGTTTCTTTCTGGGGTGATAAAAAAGCTTCTAAAATTAGATTACAGGTCACACAATTCTGTAAATATACTCAAATCCATTGACTTGTACACTTTAAGTGGGTTAACCTTATGGTATGTAAATTATATCTTAATAAATTGTGTTTTTAAAAAGTGCATGAGATGAAAAAAATTGGAGGCAGCAAGTATAGAAAAGTCTTTGAGGAATTTCTTGAACCTGTAAAGGTTTTACTGATGTATTTTTTGATTACCAGTATATAACTGCATTTGTTGTAACAAACGATTCTCTAGATGGCGTAGAGGTTAGGGGGTGTCACTGTACTTACTTCTCTGGGTCCCCCAGTAGATGTTTTGCCCAATTCTGATTTTATCTTATTAGGATCAATCCCAGAACACACAGTGCCAGGCTTTGTATCTCACTGAAGCTTACTCATCATTTCCCCTTTTTTTCCTTTTGTCTTCACATTATCCTGGCCCCGCAAGGTAGAATGAAAAAATAATAAGCCTCTCTTTGTCTTATTAGAGAAATAAACACCTGTGTATGTGAAGCAAGCAAGGCCACCAAGCCTTTGGGGAAGCAGAGTGGGGAGATGCCCAAAAGGCATTTTCTACAGAGAACCAAGGGGGAAAAAAAAAAACAAAAAACCCAAGCCTTCTGCCAAAAATGCCTGGAACTTAAAGTGCTCTCCTCAGCCCAAGGTCAGGCTCTGCGTGGACGTTGACAATGACCCTGATCAGTTGTTGCTGCTCCCTTAATTAAAAGCATGTGGCTTCCTCTCTTCCAAAATTCACCTTTGCTAATTCCACCTGCCTGGGGAGTCAGAACCCACAGCACAAGTGTAATTCCTCAGAGTAGCAACTGGCAGAACTCCCAGGAACAAGGTGGCAACACGATGTCCCCAGCTACCAGAGGCATCGGTCTCCTGAGCCAGGGAGAGGGGTCTCATAACCACAGTGGGGAGGAAAGCCATGGAGTGGCATTATTGAGGAGGCCACTGACATCTCCCTCCCTACTTCTGCAAGGGGCTGGAAATTCCTGGCATTTGTCTTCCTCTTGGAATGCGACATTTACTCTAGGAGAACCATGGAAAAGTACAAACCACAATCATAAAGCCCAGAAGGAGAAGGTACCTCCAAGGTCATCTTTATCCTGGGCCCAGATACCCCCATAAGCAGATGTTCTTCTCTGGCCAACCCACCTCACCTTGGCTTGAGCACAGCCACTGATAGGACTCGCACTCTGTCTCAGAAAGGCAGCTGATTCCTGGTAGAGCAGTGCTAAGGGCAGTCACTGCCCCTGTCAGGTCCAGCTCTGTCCCTGTCACCTCCAGCCCCGCCTTGTACTTGAAACATGCCTTTGTTCTAACTCCTTCTCTAGGCCTTGGGAGTCTTTGAGAGCTATCTTGTTTTTCTTCGCTCTAGTCTTCTTGCCTGTCCCAGACAAGCAGTGCCTTTAGCTGCACTGACCCCCCACGTATCCCCATGAGTCCAGGAGGCAACAAAGACAATACTTGGCCTCAGCCCCTCTGAGATACCCAGTCCACGGTTCTCCCACACCCTGCATCCACCACACGCCGCCAGACGTCCCTGACTTTGTCTCCCCATCCTAGCTTCTTACCCCCACTGGGACCTGACAATGAACCTGCCTTCCTGACCACTCTGGCTATCCCAGACCTTGTGTTGACCCATTGAGAGGACATGAGGCCTACTTCCCTAGACAGACCATCCCTAATTCCACTACTTCCTTGTGGAATGATTTCAAGCCCCATCATTACCCTTTGCTCACCTGAACAGGCTGCCTTTGGTCATTGTTCACACATTCACTTCAGCCACTCAGCATGGTGATTCAGAACACAGGATTTGAGACCAGATGATCCAGGCTCTGCCATTAACTAGTGTGAGACTTTAGAGAAGTCTCTTAATCTCTCTGAGCATCATTTTCCCATCAATAGAATAGGGAAGAATAATAGTACCTAACCTTATAGCTTCGTCATGATGATAACAATAAATGAAATCATCTTTGTAAAGCACTTAGCACAGAGGCTTGAACATTCAGTGCAAGTATTCAGTATATGTTTTCTACTATTTTATTCTAAAATTATCATCTAGGGGCACCTGGATGGCTCATTCAGTTAAGTATCCGACTCTTGATTTCGGCTCAGGTCACGGACTCATGGTTCATGAGATCAAGCCCCGCGTCAGGCTCCATGCTGACAGCATGGAGGCTGCTTGGGATTCTCTCCCCTGCTCTCCCTCTCCCTGTCCCCTCCCCGTTCATACATGTGCACGTGCTCTCTCTCTCTCTCAAAAATTTTAAAAAGAATTATCATCTAAATGTATCAAAATTCATTCATTCACCATATATTTACTGAGTCCCATGCCAGCACTGGGATATAAAAACCCTTTTAAAGAATGGTCCTCTCTTAAATCCAGGAGGTGCAGGCTCACACTGGCACTCAGAGGCAAGGAGCTGAGGTCCAGGGCCATGGCATAAAGGCACTGACCACCAGATAGTGTCTAGGGAATGTGACAAGAGCACCTTCCATCTCTTCACATACATGTCTTTTAATACCGTGTCGACTCCCTGGTTAAGGCAGCACCACAAGGAAAAGGGGGAATGCCAGAGGGAGAGGTAAGAAATCCCCAGAGAAACGCCCTCTTCTGCTTCTCTCTTTGACAGAGCGTGGCCATGCCTCTGCCATGCAGGAGGGTGACGTCCCTTGGGGGAGGCCTTCTTGAATCTGCCTGGGACTGTTCCGGAAGTAGGAAGGGCGGCTGGGGGTGGAGAGACAGCAGGAATGTTCTCCTGGCTTGCTGCTCTGTACAGGCGAGTGTGCCGAGAGGAGGGCCTCTGGACATCAAAGGTTCCTTTTGTCCCCTTCCGAGTGGCAGGGCAGCCAGGCCGCTGGCGATGACTCAGGCCTGGCCCTGACGTCACCCACGCCCGGCCACTGGCCTCCCTCTGCAGCCAGGAAACTGGCTGGGGAGTGGCACTCGCAGCTGCAGCAAATCTCAAAATAAGGAGGCAACTGCCTCTCTCCTCCTCCTCTCCATCTCCTCACAACACACCTTTCTTTTCTTCTTCTTTTTCTTTTTTTTTTTTTTAGCCTTATGGAAGGTTTTGCTTGTAGATCAACTTTCAAAATGTAGGAAGTCAGAATGGGTGACATCATCAGAAAAATATGTGGAGCTGATCTCAACAAGAAGTGAAGAACCCAGAGCAAGAAAGCGGTTTTAACTCCTGAGCCCAGGGAGTTGGCAGCGTTTGGGTTTCAGAGGAGCCAGCATCTCCGAGTAAGTGAAGGCCCACCCCTGCCCCTCTCACTCAGCACCCTACACTGTGTGGCGCCATCTTGTTTCCTGACACCTGCGGCTTGGCAGGCCCCAGCCCGGAGGGAGGTGGTGGGGACTACATTTGGGAGACCCTCCAAATATAGCACCAAAGCGATTTTATCTGATCTCTCTCTTTTCACAGGACCAGACAAGAATGCATTTCCTCTCAAAAAAAAAAAAAAAAAAAAAATATATATATATATATATATATATATATGTATATGTATACATACACATAGGCTGAAACCCTGGGGGAAATGGCTCAAGTCGTGCCTTCCCGGGTCAACCTTCTTGTTTTGTCTCCTCTTCCTCCTCCCAGAGCCCTGGTGCTCTGTTTTGGACTGCAAGAATGTTTGTTCAGAGTTCTGAACTCTTTGCTTCCTGAATCTTAAACCGAGTAATCAGACATAAAAAGAAAGCCTGTTCTAGGCAAATACGTCCCCTATGTCGTCCACTTGTAGTTTTGCACTTAACCTGGTAAAAGATGGCAGGTCTCATAAGAAAACATCCACAACCTGCCGCCTTCACAGAGCGTGTTTCTGGTTGCTTCTGATTGTTTTGGTGCGCGCACCTCCATTGTTTCATCACCATGTTTATAGAGTGCTTATTTTAATTCCTGCTTGGGCTATTGCATCTGGAATGATACTAAACACAAAGACAGATCTAGTGTATCTCTGATATCTGTTTTAATGTCACCTAAAAAACTTAAGTCTTTGCATAGCCTATAATTTTACAAGCTCTGGAAGTTCCTAACCAAGAAAGTTAAGTTCCTGAGAGAGAAGTTTAAATGTGTACATAAGAACTGCAGAGCACATAGGCATAGAAATCATACCCAGTGCTCCTAGCCTCCAGTGTCATCCCCTGAGTCAGCATTTAGTCTTTGAATAGCTTACTTAGCAGAGTAGAATTGTTCTTTATAAATTCTGTTTTATAATGATTAGAGGGGGATGTATTAAAAAAATAAATCTTATTTTAAAGGCAGCGGAAAAGCTTGTCATTCACTGGAAAACAGTGGCAAATTCCTTTGTAGTCTGACAACACTCTTGGAAAGTAACCCTATATTTGTTTTGTTTTGTAATTCTAATATATTCATTTTGTACATCTTACGTTTACTTTTTGTTTTAATTTAATGCATCAGGTTGTCGATGTGAGATTCTGCTAAATTACTGTTCTTCTGGCTGTAAGATCTGAATGCTGTGACCACTAATTTGGTGAGTGTCATTTGTCCCTAATGGCTGCTTAAATTTAAATTCACTAATTCTGTTCTCTTGGTTTATAGTAAAATTTAAGGAAAGGGGAGAAGGCATGGGAACTTCCACACACACACAAAAACAACTACATCAAAAAGGACATGTAAGTGTTAGGATATGCCAATTGCTATAGTAGACTGAAAAATGTATAATGGCTCAAACACAACAGAAGTTTATTTCTTGCTCACGTGACAGTATAGTGGGGCAACTCTCTTTCACACATGCATTCAGAGATACAGATGGAAAGAGACTCCACCTTCTGCAGCATGTGATTTTCAAGGCCATCAGGACTGTCTCCACTCCCCAGTGAAAGAGAAGAAGAGTATGAATAAGAGCAGAGGGGAGGTTTTCACAGGCCATGCCTAGAAGGGATGTACAACACTTCTATTCACATTTGGTTGACTAAAACTCAGTCACATGACCATGGCTAACTGCAAAGGGATCTGGGAAATGTAGTTCCCAGGGAGGCAGCCACTTCCCAGCAATGGTCTAGAGAGTTTCTGGATAAGAGGTTGTCCTCTCTGGCACAGCATAATAAAGAGCTTTGAGATGCTCAAGGATAAGATACCAGAATGAATTAGTGGGAGAAGCAAAAAATTATCAGATATTTAGTATTCCCTGACTGACTCTCTTAGGTAAAATCTAGCCATATGGGCAAGGAGCAGTGGGTGAGATTTTTCAAGATGCCTCTGTTCTTTCCAACCCTGAGCCTTTCTATGAGCACTACCATGCTGCCAGTGACCAGTACATGAGGAAGGACTTTCTTTCCCTTATTTTCCCCTCCAGGGTCCTCTTGGTCTAGGATCATTCTGGCATTGTTTCCTGCTTCTGGGTCTAGTCATGCTAGTTGGAATTGTCCAACAGAATTCTGTTCCCCCAACTTTTAGCCCCAGTAGTCTGTTGGAAATCTCGTGGTTTCTTTAGCTCATGGTTCTGTCTGCTTCTGGGAACTTTGGGAAGCTATCCTGCCTGATCTACTCCAGATCTTGGCAAGTGTTTTAATCTTAGGTGTGTGATCGGGGTAAGGGGTAGGATCCCTGACTGAAATGAGATCTTCAAACCAAGTTATTAGAGAAACATTTAAAAATAGATTCAAAAGGCTCAGGCTGGAGAGATTAGTGCAACCCTAAGGATTTGATACATAATTCTAGTTTTTTCTTTTCAGGGAAAGTTTCAAAACATGTACTGAAATAATGAGTGGTAAGGGTATAATCCCTGTTTAGGGAACTCTGAGCTAATTTTATGTTTTATGTAGCCTTTTCACCATTGCTGGTCTTAGTGCAGAATTCCCCTGCTGGTAAATATCAGAAACCATATGGTGGGTACCTTATGATGCCCCAAGGGCAGCATAAAGACCTCCAGTAAAAACGGACTTCACATGCTTGCTTCAGCAGAGCATATACTAAAAATGGACTTTGCCTGAGTCTTTGTCTGAGATAGTTCTGTAGTTCTGTTGTCAATATCTGGCTAGATACCCTGGTTTCTGATTGTATTTTGCCCCTGGACTTGACATTTCTGAGGCCCACACCCACACCCTGAAGAGCACACATTGTCCATTGTGTGGGAAGGCAGCTACTGGCCAGTTTGACACAGCCTCTAGGGCTCTCATGGAAACTGGTGCCTGGCCTATTCTCCTATCACTGCTGCCTCACCTCTGCCGCTGCCCAGTGCTCTCACATCAGGAATGGTCTAAGGAGAAGTGGAGTAGAGTAAGTTGAATTGTTGCAAAAATGCTTCAGTCTCTCAGAGTTCATTTGCTGTGCCTTGGCTTTGTCCTGGAAGTATCTACTGAACTGAAAGCTGGCTGGGCTGGTGGAGGAAGCTAAAGATAAGACCAAGTTGAATGGGCCTGCTTAGAAGGGTGCAGCCAAAGGAGTAAGTTGAGAACAAATGCTAGGTTTCAAAAGCTAGAGCCAGGTGGGGATGATCTGTTACTGGAAGCCCCTGTCTAATGGAGTCAGCCAGGAAGGGCAAGGCCAAAGGCCATTCAAGAAGGAAAGATGTCAGGGTCCATTTACTTGGGAGGCTCAGCAGTCCCAGTTGATAAATTTCAACCGCCATGTGGTAGTGACTTCTCAGAGCACTAAGTACGTAGGAAGTGACATATGAGTGTGTGTGGAGGGGGTGGGCTGGGGTCAATCTCCTGATTACTCCTGTCTACCTGTATTGATAGCATGAAAGGGAGGGGTGTGTGATCGCCATATCAGAATTTCAGTACTGTCAGCGTGACCCCTCCACAGTGTTGTTACAGCACGTTGAGTGACCTCACAAACACAGCAACACGGCAGGGGTGACAAGGTATACACTTGGTAAATATTTTGATCTTCAACATTTTCAAAAAAGTGTCAAAGTAGACATTATGGGAAAAATTAGACTTTTCTTTAATTTTATATTTTCTTATTTAAAAAACTGTTTATTCCACGTGAGGGGTATAATTAAAATTTGGGGCACCATAGTCTTTTCAGAGCTTAGGTCACCTAAAGAGCTTAGCCCGGACCAATTAATCTGTGATAAGCAGGCATGGACGTGCACAGCAGGCTGACATAGATAGTGTCTAGACCAGTTGATTATTTTTATTATTTTTATTTTTTAACTTTATTTTTGTTTTATTTTTTTAATTTTTAATGCTTATATATTTTTGAGAGAGAGAGACAGAGTGTGAGTGGGGGAGGGGCAGGGAGAGAGGGAGACACAGAAATGAAGCAGGCTCCAGGCTCTGAGCTGTCGGCACAGAGCCTGACACGGGGTTTGAACTCAGGAATGAAACCGTGAGATCATGACCTGAGTTGAAGTGGGATGCTTAACTGACTGAGCCACCCAGGTGCCCCTATTTATTTATTTTTAAATGTTTATTTTTGGCAGAGAGAGAGCATGTGCCTGTGCGAGAGGGGGAAGGGGCAGGGGGGTGGGGGGGACAGAGGATCCGAAGTGGGCTTTGTGCCGATAGTAGAGAGGCGGATGTGGTGGAGCTCGATCCATGAGATCATGACCCGAGTGGAAGTCAGACATCCAACTGAGCCACCCAGGTGCCCCTCAGTTGGTTATTTTTAATCCCAGAGGTTTTATAGTTTTCATAGCACAGAAATGCAAGCCCTCTTCTTACACTGGGTCGGCATTTATGAATGTTCTTTTACTCCACTTAGAGGATTTTGCAATAAGGCCACGTCATATTCACCAAAGCTAAGAATTCATGGTAATAGGGCTTTGTAATTGCTCATGCTGAAATCCCCCGATTTCTTGTCAAGAACGAAGTTGGAAAACACCACAGTTGAAGACTTCACGGTTTTGTTTTTAACTCAAGAAGCCTCTGCTTTTCATCAGAACTTGAAAGCTTCCTCCCGCCTCCAAAATGGTATTTTTAAAGGATGTAAAACTGAGATTCTGTCAGAATAAATAAAGTAATATATGTGAAATGGTTTGGGGGGGAAAATGGTTTGGGCAACTTAGAACAATGTATAGCAAGTCAAGATACTGATGAAAATAATTATAATAATGGTTAGCATTGGTGTTTTGACTTTTACTGTTGGTATTAATATTGTAAGTATCATCATTTAACATTTTTTGGTCTTTCTCAATTGACTTTCATCTGAGATCCTTAGCACCACTCACTAGCTAGCCACAGCATGTGGGATAAAATTTTCAAGGTCATTCGGAAAGGTTTGACTATAGGCCAGAAGCCTAACCAAGAGGCTTGTAATGTTACTCAGAGAGAGGTTTGACCCGGGGTGGGGGGGGGGGGGGTCACTGAAATCTGTGAGACAGGATGGATTTGAGCTATCTCTCTGCCAAAAAAACCCCAAAAAAACAAAAACAAAAATGGTGTTTCCTGGCATTTTAGGGGGCTCCCAGTGCATTGACCACAGGAGGCTTTGAAACCACTCCACAGAAGCACTGACGTCGGGTGGTGTCTCCCAAATGAGAATGGAGTCCATCGCCTGTCCCAAAGCCCCTAAGCCTGAGTGCAGTCTGTCTGTTTGGTGTTAATGGGGCGGGGGATTATACAGAGTCAACAAGCATGAGTTCAACCCAAGAGCAGTAAAGAAGGTATCATTTAAACTGTGAACTCCCCTCCATGTCCCAGATCCTGTCATCTGTTATCTTGGAATGTAGCGGGGAAAGCAGTATCTAGTGAAAGGATTTTCTCATTGATCCAAATTCCTTGGCATCAACTATTCCAAGGTGCTTCACAAAAGAGAATGTAGCTTGAAATTTACCCCAGACACCAGCCAGAGTCTGAGTCCTTCTACGGCAGCCAGGCCATGGTTGGGCTGGACTCCTAAGAGGAGTCTCTTCCCTCCGTTTTCACCCTACATGAGGTGAATTCCTTTTTGTTTCTTTTAAAATACTTATCATTGTTTTTCAGATAAAAAGAGTCATAACTAGTTACTATACAAAAAATAGAAAATACAGAAAAATATCAAGGAGAAAACAACAGCTTCCAGGAATACAACAAACAAGCAACAATTCTGTATTACCATTTTGATGTATTTCTTTCCAGTTTTTCACATATAGAAATTATTTGACATGGTATTTTATGTTTTTTCTTACCTCACTTCCATTATGTTGTAAGTATTTCTCCAAGTCACTAAATGGCCTGTGAAAATTTGATTTTTTTTTATGTTATGTTATGTTATGTTAGTTAGTTATTTTTGAGAGAGAGAGAGAGAGCGGGAGCACAAGCGAGGGAGAGGCAGACAGAGGGAGACAGAGGATCTGAGGCAGTGTTTCCTGACAGGCTCTTTGCTGACAAGCTGTCAGCAGCTAGCCCAAAGTGGGGCTTGAACTCACAAACCGTGAGATTGTGACCTGAGCCAAAGTTGGACATTCAACCGACTGAGCCACCCACATAACCCTGAAATTTTGATTTTTAACGTCTGTGTTTCCCTTGCATTGATAATGTCTTAATTTATCCTTTTTGGGTTTTTTTGATGGGCATTTTTTTAAAATGCCTATTATTTTTTTTTTTTTAATTTTTTTTTTCAACGTTTATTTATTTTTGGGACAGAGAGAGACAGAGCATGAACGGGCGAGGGGCAGAGAGAGAGGGAGACACAGAATCGGAAACAGGCTCCAGGCTCCGAGCCATCAGCCCAGAGCCCGACGCGGGGCTCGAACTCACGGACCGCGAGATTGTGACCTGGCTGAAGTCGGACGCTTAACCGACTGCGCCACCCAGGCGCCCCTTAAATGCTTATTTTTGAGAGAGAGAGACAGAGCCTGAATGGAGGAGGGGCAGAGAGAGAGGGAGACACAGAATCTGAAGCAGGCTCCAGGCTCTGAGTTGTCAGCACAGAGCCAGATGCGGGACTCAAGCCCACAAATGGAACCGGGAGATCATGACCTGAGCCGAAGTCCGATGCTTAACCGACTGAGTCACCCAGTCGCCCCTTTGATGGGCATTTTGATTGGCTGTAATGCTCTGCTATTATCAATCTGTAAACATTCTTGTGGATGAATTTTTGTGGACATCTTAGGGAAAATTCCTAGAATTCAATCAGCAGGTCAAATGACCTGTTTCTAAATTTCCTAATGCACATCAGTAAATTAGCCTCCAGAAAGTCACCAGTGTCTATTTCAAAACCTAAGTCCCCTTCAGTTTCTCATGTTAAAATGCATGCTCCTAGGCCCAAGTGGCATCAGAAGCTCTAAGGACAGGGCCTAGGAATATGCTTTTCAATACAGCCTCCTAATCCTTATACACGTTAAAGCCTCTTGATATGCTGCATTCAATTCAATAAACATTCATTTCAGCAAACACTTATTAGAAAACAGAGAGCCTTGAGATAGTATATCTAAACCAGAATTTAACTTAAAGTGTCCTTTTTTGGCCTCTGAAGTTTAGATTTTTTCTTAATTGTGGTATGGTATAGTTGAAAGATTTTCAACTAGAGAATCAGGAAACCTTACTGTAAATATGAGATAACTGAGACCCAGAATGATTTACTTCCAGGGGGTTAGCCAGAGATTCAGTGGCAGCAGTAAAACAAGGACTTGGGTAGAAGCAGGGCCTAGATCTCCCCAACCTCAGGGTAGCAGAGGCAAGGCCCCAGTGAGAAGATAGACACCTCATGTGAGAGACTCTGCCTCAACCAGGAAACTTTGATCTGCCTTCTTATAGGCAGGGCCATATCTCAGGACCGGTATGGGCAGCCCAGACCCTGTGAGGGGCCCAAGGGCCCACCTTGGTCACCTAATGAGACCAGGCCACTGTGTGCCCTAAGCCCTGAAGTGGTAACACCGAACCTGGACCGAAGAGGACATGGGCAGCCACGCAGAGGCACGCACAAGAGTAGAAGAGGAGGCCGGGTCCAGAGTCAGAATGCAAAAGAGCAGAGACTCATATTGTAGTCAGATCTTAACTGCAAAAGAAGACAAAGCCAGAGCTAGAGGGGAGCTGTGTGACTCATTCTCAAGGATGGAGTCCCATCACATAACTTCACTGTCTGGGGAGGTACCTGTCCATAGCTGTGCCTGCCTTTTTATTTATTTATATTTATTTATTTATTTATTTATTTATTTATTTATTTTCAACGTTTATTTATTTTTTGGGGGACAGAGAGAGACAGAGCATGAACGGGGGAAGGGCAGAGAGAGAGGGAGACACAGAATCAGAAACAGGCTCCAGGCTCTGAGCCATCAGCCCAGAGCCTGACGCGGGGCTCGAACTCATGGACCGCGAGATCGTGACCTGGCTGAAGTCGGATGCTTAACTGACTGCGCCACCCAGGCGCCCCATGTGCCTGCCTTTTTAAATCTGAGAGGTGCTGTGCACCGGGCTGCCTTCTGACAGCAGGTGAGTAGTAGCACCTGGCTGAAGGAGGGGCAGTGGGTCAGAGAAGAGGCTCCTGAAATTGGGAAATCTGGGAAATTCTCTGTTAGAGCAGAAAACATAGTAAACAAACAACAACCAAATTAAAAAAAATTTTTTACCACCTTCTAAGGAGGTGTGAGCATCCATCCTGCTGCATAACCCTGCTCAAGCCCATCAGACCATTCCTATTGGTCACCTGATGGCATATGGCCGACCTTTCTCATTGTACCACCCCAGCTTCTGGGGGAGTCACCATCATATCATTTGCTTTTATGCTCAGCCTCCACAAACAGCTCAGTTCCAGATGGTCCCTAGTTCATGTTTAGGTTCTATAAATCACTATTTAGGTTCCTCCACAGCCAAGTCCACATCTTCTGCCTGTGACTGCACCAGGTGAAGTGCAAGAGCCAGAACGCAGAGGCACCAGGGAGTTTGCCTCTGATCACTAAGCTTTACTGCTTCTGTGAAGGGTCTTCATGGTCTCTTGGCTGTTCCCACATAGCATCACTGCTCTTCTCATTCTTGGCCTTCTGGTCCAAACTCGTAGATGATGGGTATGGATTCCAGGAAGTTCTACAACCTCCCTTCACTCAGGGGTACAACAGATGGAAGGTGACTTCCCAGACATGGCTGGAGCAGTTGTCATCACTATGATGTTGGGTCTATGCAAAGCCCATCTCCCTGGCATCCTTTACAACTTCTTTGGCTGAAGCACCTTCTGATGCTTAGATAGAGTTCTAATTACTGGCAAGACCTGGATCCCTTGGCCAAGAAGGTCCATGTGGTGGTGACAGCAGTACCTCTAGATCTAACCCCCAGGAGGTAGATGTTGGAGTTCTGTGACATCCAGACAAGGTGCCCACATGCTGCTGGCAAATCTGAGATTATCAACAGAGTAGGAAGTCCAAGGGCAAAAAGTGTTCAGTGGGGTCTGTGATCTGACAAGTGCTGCTGGTGATCCCATTCTTCCCTGTCTGTGCTGACTCCATGTCTACTCCCCACACACCTTGCTAATGAGTAGCTGACTTTAAGAATAAAAAGCATTCACACAGTCTCTGGCCAAAGCGGCTGGACGACCCCGGCCCAAGCAAATTCTGTCTCTGCTCCACGGCTGCCATATGGTGGCTTTCGTATCACCTCTTGGGAGAGTGTCATTGGTATCAAGTCTACCTGTTGGGCCAAGATGTACTGCCTCAAAGAAGCCCAGCTTCCCCCAGAGTGTGATGTCCTACTATTGTAGTCAGGAGCAACTGGTCAAACCTAAAGACTCACCACATATCAAGAGCCCCATTTTCCATCACTGAAATGCCAGACAGCTCAAACTGCTATGTAGACAAGTATTATGAAATCTGGAACAGTGAGAGATATCAGAAGGCAACGCACCCAAGCTCTGAAGACACCCCCAATTGACTGCCATCTTGACCAGACCAGCAGAAATAATCCCTACACGTCTATCAGAATGCCTAAAATAACAAATTCTGATGTTCCCAAAAATTGACAAGGAGGTGAAGAAATTGGATGGCTTTGCACCTCTGGTCGGACCATAAATGGCCACTCCGGAAAACAGTTTCTAATAAAGTTAAACATACATATATCATACAGTCCCACTCCTGAGTGTTTATACAAGAGAAATGAAAACTTATGCTAGCACAAAAGACTGTATACCAATATTCATGGCAGTTTTATTTCTAATAGCTTAAAACAGGAAACCAGCCAGACGTCCTTCAAGGGGAAAATGGGTAACAAAACCGTGGTACATCCATACCATGGAAAACTATTCAGCAATGGAAAGGCACACACTCTTTACATACAACTTAAATGGATCTAAGGGCATTATGCTGGGTGAAAGAATGCCAATCTCAAAGGGTTATATACTATATGAATCCATTTATAACAAACTCAAAGAGACAAAATTGTAGTGATTGAGAATAGATCAGTGCCAGAGGTTGAAAGAAAGTGTAAATGACTTAATGACCTAAGAAAGTGTGATTCTAAGAAGGTTAGCACGGGTTGTTTTTTTTGGGGGGGGAGGTTTTTTTTTTGTGGTGATGGAATAGTTCTGTATCTTGGTTGTGATGATGGCTATTCCAATCAATAACATGTGATAAAATTTCATAGAAACACACATGCACACATACACACACACACACACACACACACACACACACACACCCATACAAAAACTGGTGAAATCCAAATAAGGTCCTTGCCTGAGTCAATAGTATTTTACCAATGTCAGCCTCTTGGTTTAGACAGTGTGCTAGGCTAGTGGATGATATTATCACTGGGGGAAGCCAGATGAAGTTATTTAGTTACTCTACTATTTTTTCCATGTTTTGTGATTCTTAATCTATTTCCAAAAATGTTGTTAAAAGCAATTTCTAAAAACTCTTTTGAAGCTAAAAAAAGGGGGGGGGGAGGGTGTTCCCCACCCCAGAAAAGGGGGATTCAGCCACTGGCCTCTCTTTTACGAACAACTCCTATTGTTTATTTTGCCACTTTCTGATTTACGGGTAGCCTTCTAAGGCCTCGCCCTCTGCTTTTCAGAGACAGCCCATCTCAGATGGAATAAAGCTCAAGTATTCCAGCAGAGAGAGTGTGAATATGCCCCCTTTCCCCTCCCTGAGACTTGTAACTTCAAAGCGAGGTAAAGACTCAGAGATCTAAGAAATGGTCTCACGATGAAAATCTAGGACAAATCATCCTTCTTGCCCCTGCACGGTGATTTCTTTTCTGGAATGGCTCTTTGTCTTCTCTGCTCTTCATACAGATTATTCTCTTCACCTTCACCAAATGGGCCCTCCTCTAATGGAAGGAGATTAACCCTTCTTTGCCCCCTTTCAATCTCATTCAGCGGAGGGCTTTCTTATAGCTACACTGCTCTCTCTGAGCCTTGTGCCACAGCTGAATGCTACAGCGTGAGATGGCTGTCTTCCCTTTGAAGATGTATGCCTCTGTCAAACACCTTTTTGCCAGATTTGGCCCTGGAAAGGCAGTTTTGAAATTAAACTTCTCATGAGCTGCTTGGGTTTACAGAATGGAATTGCACAAGGCCATGGGCATTTAGGTCAAGGGGTACTTGCTGAGCTCACTACCTTCAGGTCCCCATCTTAATGAAATGCTAGCATTATTTACTCCCTTGCTTTGCTGAGGGGTCCCCAGCATCACCTAAGATTGAAGCTGAGCACATGGGATGGATTATGTGGCATCCTGTCCAGATATGACAATACACTCAGACATAAGCTACTGTCCCCTAGGATGAGCCTCAGCCCCCAACTTCCTGCCATGTGTTATTATGGAGATTCATCTCCAGGGACCATCGTGAGAGGGACATAGGTGCACCTTTCTTGGGCCTGGCTTTGGCCCATAGTTCAGGGCAGTGTGCTAGAAAGGTGTCAGTTTGAATTGTTGATTTTCAGTAGGCGTTGGTGAATCTCCTAGCTCTGCACCTTTTGGTTTCAAAACCATACTGAACAACGGAAAATGAAACCTGCAACTTATTTTTAGCTGCTCATGCTAACTCATGAGATTTCTTTTTTGCAAACCAAATAGGATAAAGCCTACTTCAGCTGGCTAAACTTAATCTGATTGACTTAAATGGCAATCAAACCTACTTCTCTGATACTTCCGAAGTGACCCTTGGTCTCAGGTGATATTTTGGCCAACATTTACTATTTTGCTTAAAATTATATTTAGTTGAGCTTTAAAAAAAATTAAACAAGTATACTATAACATTTTCTTGTGAGAGGAATTGAGAAATAAGTTATAGCTGTCTTACCAGCATCTTCATTAATTTGCTTTTCTATAACCATTTAATAAGTACCTATTTATTTATTTCTTAATTTTTTTAATGTTTGCTTATTTTTTGAGAGAGAGACATAGTGCAAGCAGGGTAAGGCAGAGAGAGAGGAAGACACAGAATCCGCAGCAGGCTCCAGGCTCTGAGCTGTCTGCACAGAGCCCAATACGGGGCCCAAACCCCTGAACCATGAGATAAGCCAAAGTTGGACGCTCAACCGACTGAGCCACCCAGGCGCCCCAATAAGTACCTATTTAAATGAAAGCCTGGAACTTTAATTGAGCCAGTATGTTGCATTACAAAGGGCAGAGTACTAGAAATTAAGGAATAGGGCTTTTATCCTGTTTGCCAAGGTCTTCAGATATAATACTCTCTTTGAACGTGATTTTTTTCCACCTCAAAGAGAGGGTTGAGATGGCATCTTGCAAGCTGCCTTGCCCATCCTATAGTTCTACGAACCATGTTCTGATGCTGAGGGCCCAGGAAAGGTTGAGGCACAATTTGAAGGCAATGGTATTGCTGTCAGACCATTCTTATTTCTGTCTCCCTTTTTCTGTTCTGGGAGGGACAGATTTAAACAAAGCCTGTGGTCTGCTTGCCAAACAACTTGTGACTCCCTTTGGGAACCAAGTGATTAAGTACTTGAAAGACTTCCATAGATATTTGCAGCCCCTAGGTCCATTCCTTAATTCATGGAGCAAGTTCCCCTATTTTGGGAAATGGCTTCATGAGACAAAGCTAAAGATTCCACTGGTAGTGATGGGAGCAGAGAGGGAACTCCCAAGTTGGTGTTGGTCAGTGAAGAGCATACCCATATGAGCCCCCTTCACTGCATCAGACAACGCTCTGGGTGCCGCGGGAGATACACAGATCTTGCAGGAAGCAAGCCAGAGACGTGATTAAAGGTAGATAATTCAATCAACAAAAACTTATTCTGCCTTTATCTTCAGTCTGAAGGAAGTGAAGATTCACTGAGGTTTGTTAAAGCTGCTCTGGTGAGATGAGGTGCATGGTTATGGCCTTTCTGAGCCATGTCTTTATCTGAAAGAAGACAAGACAAATGGCTTTGTTCCCAGGTTGAGTCTTGGAGTATTTGCTGCCCAGGATGAAGGGAAGATATTAGGAGAGGATTATGTTCTCACAAAGGGTGGCTTTTACCAATCTGTGAGAATTCTTCCTCCTCCACCCTAGTTTACATCCCCACCCTCCCTCTTCACCCTACTTGCCAGTCTCTCAAGAAAGAAGAAACTCAGCCATCTTACTGAATATGTGTCTTGCCAATTCAGGATCTAGTAAAACCTTGTTGTTCTTTCCTTTAGTGCCATGTTGCAAATGCCCTGAGAAAAGCAGGAACTATTCTGCTGCTAACGTTGAGGTAGTGATATCAAAACAGGGGTGAGGAGTATGGAGGATAGTCCCACAGGAGAGCTGGATTGAAGTGGGGCAGAATGTTGTCGGTCAGAGTCTCCCTCCCAACCCTAAGTCACTCACCAGTTTTTCTCTGTTGAAAACCGCATGGTTCACATTTCCCGTCTCCCCCAGGTCTTTCCTAGAAGATAACCTCAGTTTGGTCCCCATGGTTTGCTGCCTCATCTTTGCCATCAAGTATGTACTCCGTTCCCACATCTTACACAGATCCTAATGGATAGAAGTAAGAAAACTCATGTGTAAGAATTGGAGGCTTCCCAGAGTTCAGATTCCTCAGTCCTATCCGTCTACTCAACCATTCATTCTACTGCCTCATGAGCACCAAGCAACATAATCCTCCTCTCATATTCCCAGGCAGAGTGGAGCTGATTAGAAAGCCCCCTTTGAGAGCCATCTGGTTGGCATATAAAATTACTGCCAACGAGCAAGATAGTCAGCTGGCCACATAACCAGGAGGCAGGAGACTTGGAGTCTAGCTCTTGGCCTAGACCGACCTGGAAAGCAAGCTGGGCTAGATTTTTTAGAATTACAAACTTCGGAGCCGGAAGGGATCTTAGAGCAAAATGTACAGATGCTAACAGAGAGAGTTAATCACTAAAATCATGCATTTGAAATACTAACCATGGTTGAGGAAAACCTCTTACTCAAAAGTTAGACTTTTGAAAAATCCGTTTTCAATATATGTTGAGGAAGGAACTCATGATACCAATTTAGTTTATTTGTTCAGGACAAAAATACTATTCGTAAGTGGGAACCTGGTCAGTCTTGATTGCTACACTGATTTTCTTTAACTGAAAATTTAGATTAGAACACTCTAACAACCTGATAACAAATTTACTCACACATGCTGAATCTATTAGGTACAAAAGGAAACAAGATATACTTTTTAATATAACAAATGGGCTAACTTATTAAATGTGTGATCTTGGGCAAGTGACTAGATTCCTCTCAGCCTCAGTTTCCTCATCTGTAACATGAGAAGACACCTAGTGAAGGCTTTTGCTCAGATGGAAATGTGAGCTTTCCCACTTACTTTGTCTCATAAAGCATTTCCAAATTACGACACATCACTGACCAAAATTGTTAATCTGCTCTCTACTCTTAACTTTTCAACCTGGTCTAATGAATTCCTCCTTTTATTTTCTTTTCCACCTGCTGGTCCAGGCTGTCTCCAGTTGATGGCATCCTAGGTAGCCACAGTTCCCAGGGCCTGGGAAATTAAGGCTGGTTCTTATAAACAGAATTAGTCCTGGCTTCAGAGAGTGGGGATTCCATCTACCAGGATTCTGACAGGAAGAAGTTTCCTACATCAGGACAGAATGTGGATGGAGGAGGTTTTATCCTCTGAAGATTGGTGGAAAGACCTAGACTCTGGAATTGGTCAGACTTAGATTTGAATCCTAACTCTGCTATTTCCCATGTGACTAGAAATCCCAATTAGGTCCTCAGCCAAAGTTGATAATAACTAATACCTTGAAGCCTTTTGGTTAGAAGTAAATAATATAATATAGCCAAATATTGAGTATGTAGTAGGTTCTCAATAAATGGTAGCTATTATAGACTTAGCTCTGATTAAGATAGGAAACAGAAGTTCCTGCCCAGCTCCGTAGGCAAGATATAGATGTTCAAAATAGCACCAGACTTTCAAAAAATTTTAAGTAAAAATATCATCCAAAGCCACTTTTAGTCCTTGATAAATTAAGTCACCATGTTGTTTCCAGGACTAAATACATTATAGACCGATGTAATAACCTCATAAAACTTTTTAAACTTTTTAATGCTAAGAATTTAAACAAAAATGTTGAATTTGCTGAACATTTCGTTTGCAAAAATTTAGATTTAGAATGGCCTATCCTGGTAACAAATTTACCCAGAACTTTGAATGTCCACATTAGGTGTAAATGAAAACCAGCTGTAATTTTTAATGCAGTGAATGTAGTAACATAGTGCAAACCAATCCAAATGTTTATAAACCAAGGTTTCCTCTGGGACTCAGTGCCCTGACTTTCCTTTTTTTTTTTTTTTTTTTTTTTAAATATACAGAGTCAAGCTTTGTTCATACTTGAATTATGTACTTTGCATAAGCCATGCAATTTAACTTTAACCCACAGGACTGAAAATAAAATGAGCTAAGACTGCAGAGCAACGAGACTGTGGGCAAGGAAGAACGTTAATCAAAGTGAAAGGCACACCCCTCACTGCTGTCTCTGTCCATCTCTGTCCTGTTCCTGCCAGGCTATTTAGGGCTCCTTATACTTGACTCCTCAGAGTGGCAGAAACAGGTTAAAATTTTTATCACGGAAAAGGGATTTGTCATTTATTTATTTATTTATTAATGTTTATTTTATTTTTGAGAGAGAGAGAGACAGACAGAGCATGAGCGGGGGAGGGGCAGAGAGAGAGGGAGACCTAGAATCTGAAGCAGACTCCAGGCTCCGAGCTCCGAGCTGTCAGCACAGAGCCCGACACGGGGCTTGAACCCATGAACCGTGAGATCATGGCCTGAGCCAAAGTCAGACGCTTAACTGACTGAGTCACCCAGGCGCCCCACAGGGATTTGTCTTTTAAATTAATATTTGTGTATGTGCCCCGAGGATGTTGATGAGGAGCATGCTATTTCTAAAAATCATAAGTGAACACATACCCTTGCCACTTGTAATCATGACAAAGCCTAAGTAATTCAGGCATGAGCGTGGTTTTGGTTTTTTGTTGTTTTTTTTTTTAAGTGCAAAACAGGATTTACTAGTCGAGAAGGTCTGCCTAAACAAGCTCATCAATCTGAATGCTTTTAACTACAATTCAGATTTGTTTAACCCAAGCAGGTTTGGTAAACGGGCCAAGTTTGCTCATTGCGCATATTTAGAATATCACAGAATAAACCAGTATGTGGCTTTTAGGCTCATTTTGACAGAGGGCGGACAGGGAACCCACTGGGAGGTTTGGAAACCGCTTGCCCTGGCATCAGGTTTAAAAGTATCAGTAGGGGACCTGACCACATTCACCACCCTGCCCCTGTGAGGACATAACACTATTCGCTCATCTCATGGGAGCATGATGCGGAATACTGTCCTTGTCACTGTCATTTATTATCCCAGGCAGAGGAGGCAGCGACTTAGTTCTATGTGGTCACAGTTGATTCCATGTGGTGTATATCTAGCCTACACGATAATAATTTGTGAGTATTTTAACATGATTGTCTAGCTTTCTGATGTTATTACTAGGGAACAGCTGAATAGACGCTAACAGCACCAAATGTCTAGGTGTTCACTTCTACCTCTTCTGACCCCACCGTGAGGACCCTGCTTTCTAGATGACCGTGTATTAAATTGGTACCTTGTAACTCAGTCTGAGAGTCTCTCTAATTCTTGACCCCCATGGTAAAGGAGGAATTAGCCTAAGGACACTCCATTCTAATTTTCTGTCGCTGTCAATGCTAACCAGAGCTCATAGAGCATTGTTGTGGGGGTGGGGAAGATGGCTCCACCACTGGTGTTAGACCAGGAGCTACTGTTTCTGTCAGAGCCACGTTTATTTCTGGAGTAGTTGTGGGGGAGAGATGTGCTCCAAAGAGAAGAGGATTCGGTGTGGTTCAGGTATGAGCGACCATCTGGACGGCCCAGCTCGGAGACTTTAAAGTGTATGGGATAGAGATGGGCTGGGTGCTTTCCACACATTGAGCTGAAAATCACTTGGGTTCTGGGAAACGAGATAGAATGAAAGCTAGAAACAAAAGATCCAGTTGTGAAACCTAGCACCTAAGTTAAGATGCTTGAATACAATTCCTCCTTTAAAAAAATTCTGGGGTACTTGAATATTTTGCTAACCTGACTATTTTTAGCCAGTCCTTATAGAAGATCGAGGCGCTAGGAAACTAGAAACCCCAGAAAATATGAATTCATTTTTGCACGTGTTAAAATTAATTAGCATTAGTATATTCAGTGACACAACAAGACAATTAAAGAATTTTGGAGGGATAAGAAGAAAAACGTAAATATATATTCAAAAGAAGGCTCATAGCATTTTATAAAAATGTTGGCTTATGTCCAGGATCTAAGGGTGGGGGTGGGTATGGTTTCTTTGTAGCCGAAGAAAGTGGAAAAGAATCTGTTCTATTTTCTTAAAAATAAAAGACTTGTTTTATACAGCATGGTAAAAGAAATGCTTTTCTGTTTTTTACCTGCCGGCAGTTTCTGGAGGAAATTTTTCTAGCAAGCTATGCTGTTTTCCTCTCTTTGGGGACATGGTGACACTGGTTTTGTAGCTAAACAGTATTTGCTTATTAGGCATTTCTTCAAAATCCTGAATAAGCAGCTCTTTCCACATTTTTGTTCCACATGTTAAACGTTTCACTGCAATTTGAGCTTCAATTGTGTGTGTGTGTGTGTGTGTGTGTGTGTGTGTGTGTGTTGATAGAAAGGATTGAAAGGGGATGCATAAGAATTCTTAAAGGTTTTTTGTTTAAAAAATTAATTCCTACAATTATGTATTGGAGTCTCTACAGAAGGCAATTCCAATTTATTACACACAGCCAAACTAGATCCCATCAATCTTGAACAGCGGGGGTAGGGAGGTGGTATTGAAGAAGACATGAAATTTGGTGTTTGAGTAGATGAGATTTAATTTTCGGAAAACATTTCACTCATAAAACGGATGGCACCCCAGTGTCAGCCCTGACCTCCATGATGTCAATGTCATCGTGCAAGCATAGCTAAGATAAGCCTCAAAGTAAAACAAAGAAACATCACATCTCAGCACAACACCATTTCTTCTCTGACAGCATGTACAATATATACACATATAGCCTTTGGATATCCCTGCCAATGCCTCGTTACTTTACAGTTTAGCTTCTGGAGAGGGAGGGAGGACAAAAATCATTTTGCGTGTTCTATGTTCTGAGCAAATGCGGTAAGTACGCTGGTGCAGGTCTTAACATTATTTAGGTCAGTATCCTAAGGATGGCTTTTATCGTTCATGATGATCAGCTATACCGTACATCCAAAGGAATTCAGCATCAATTTATTTTTCTGTGCTGATTTTATTTGCTTCTAAGTTTAAGCAAATTCATTCACATTTTAATACAATTCCAACGGAGGAGGTATCTGCCGCTCTGTACTGCAGATACATTCAGCAGGATACATTTACACGGCTTGTGGTTAGAGGTTATAGCACCGATACAGACAGCCCGATCATGCATTCTTCTGTAAGCCTGCCGGCACCGTTTAGGATTTGAAAAATAATCTAGAAATGCTATACCCTGTATAATATTATTTTTTTACTTCACAATAGCTTAATAGTTTTGCATTTTTGTTGTTGTTGTTAGCAATTCTATGAAATTAATAGTCTATCAAATGCACCCCAAACCAGATACATACTGTATTGAAAGCTTTCTTCAAGAAGAAGATATGACAGTATTCATTCCGGCTTATTTTCTTCATTAGCAAAAGGATTGTTTGATTCTCAGAAGCAAAAGGACACATGCATTGTGCAGCAGCTCTGCTTAAGTGTACGAAATGCCTTCTACTGTCTGGTTGCAGAATTTGGAGTTTGCTAAACAGTGTTTAGTGATTGGGCTCATCTTGCATCACCAGTTGATGACATTTTTCTTTGTTCCCTCCTACCCAGTTGAACCAAGACTCTGAGGCTGATATGCAATGTCACTTACAACATTAATCAGATACTGCATTTAAGGTGAGCTGTCCCCTGCCTCCTCCTTCCCCAGTGCTCGTGTCTGCATGCAGTGCGTATCTTGCTTCTGCGAGCCTAAGATGGCAGGCAGGATTAGCCGTGCTTTTGCTGTGTGTGCATGCTGTGTATAGAATTCATTACACGTTGCCTAGTATTTCAGATGTGAGTATGTAAATGCTCGGTATGCCATATCATCTGGTAGCGAAGACTTGTTTTTGCCTCATTACAGCCTTAGATATTTCAACATCACCTTTCAGTTCCGATTCATTTGCCTCTGGATGTTTGCTTTTCATCACGTTCAAAATAGGATTTTACCTTTTTTTTTTTTTTTTAACAAAGCCAAAAAAAAAAACCCCTAAAAACAAAAACAACAACAACAAAACTCTGCTACCAGATGGTGTCTCTCCTTTCTTCTTGCCTTTGCTGTCTTTTAAATAATGTATGTTGTATTGTTAATTAATGTGAATATCAAATTAAACACTTGAAACTTACATATTTATTATGCAGGTAGGAGGCAAGGTGGAATCTATTTTTAACTCGTGTGCACTCCATGGTGTGCACACAAGTTGGTTCTCAAATTTGTATTTTCAGTGCTGGTATCAGTGGTTTGATTTTCAGCAAATGTGACAGTGGCCTTTGCAGTGGTCAGCTCCGGGCTTTGAACTCTCAGAGGAGGAAGGGGAAAAGAATTCAGCACATCACCTCCTTGGTTGCAGCCTCAGAGAAACCTTGGAAGAGAAACTTCTTTTTTCAATCCTATTTTCCTGTTGATAAATTCAGTTCTCGTGATCACAGTACATTCAAGCTGTTCTGCGTATGATTTTTTTGTGTGTGTGACAATTGCATCTAAAACTTGTGAGCAAGAAGACGGAGAAATCAGTTGGTCTCCATCGCTTTACATAAAAATGGCTGAGTGTCTTGTCATGCTAGCACTGCATTAAGTGATACACACAGGTAGGTCGAAATTTGCATGTTTTATAGATTTTTTTAAGCCATGCAGCAAGAATATTAGAGGGATTAAAATATGACTTTCATAATGAAAATTAAATAAGACAGCTGTAATTTTTTGGAGGGAGGGTATTAAATTGGATAGGCTTTCCTATTCAGATACTATATCAATGTATAGCTTTGCTAAACTTACAAAATGATTCTGCTATAAAAGTGAGCTGATTCCTTTTTAAAAAATTATATATATATGATAGGTGTGGCGCCATTAGACAACAAAAGAATTTTTTGAAAAGTCTGTTGATTCAGCTCCATTTTAGCTTGAAACTAAAAATAAATGGTTTTCTTGAGATAATTTTAAAGAGCGCAAACAAGCTTAATAAGAAACATTTAAAATATTTAAATTTTAAGAAGCGGTCTTTAAACGTGTTATATGAAAGATGAAAATAAAAACTTACATGCTTCCAAAATCCATTTTAGATAATATACAGGAACAAATATACTATTGGTTTATCTATTATTTGGAGAGATGAGGAGTTACAATTTTTAAAGGGGGGTGGTGGATATTAAATATAGATGGCCCTGTTAGAAGAAAGAGAGCTTCACTGAAAGAAAAAGAGTCCCTAGAATGGTTCATTGCAGACCATACAGCTATGGTTCTGTAAGTACCAAATTCTGCCACTTTTCAAAATAATTTCATGGGCTCTTTCCTTTGAGCTTAACTTCCGAAATATATTTTAGTTTCAACTTAACACTGGGCCAGAACCTGTTTCCTTGGTAACCAAATCTTATTTAAAAATGCAATAACTGATATGCAAAAGAATGTCTTAAAAAAAGAAACAAATGGTTAATGAAAACTGTACAGTTCTTTTTTCCTCCCATATAGAGTCTGCACTGGTTTTAGACGTTTTTAAATGCGGTCTTCAAGCCTTAAAAATTAAGCCATATTTCTACACATATAGAGAAAGCTTGCACAGGGAGAGCTTTTTTTTCCCCTCCTTTGTGCTCAGTACTTTCAAAAATTAAGGTTTTTCTTTGTAACGTGCTCCAGAATGCTGGTCAAGGTTTGTGTACAAAGGTGTAGTTTCATTATCACTGGTTCACCAGCGCCCCTGAAACAAAAGGCATCTCAGAAATTCTGAGAATCAGAAAATGCTTATGCCCTTGTTTTCCCCGATCCCTCCATCGGTAACCTCAGAGCTCTGGGTAGAGAGGGACCGAGACCCAAGCCCACCCCCCCAATGATAAGTGCACATCGAGCCTTTGTGGAAACGTCTTTATAGATGTATTAATAGGAAGATACTGGCAAACCTGAAACCTCTCTGAGGTTTACTCCAATGTGAAGAACATTGAGACTCAGAACCCTCTGTGTAAATAGCTGCTTTATTCTAGCAGTTTGCCCGATATTCCAAAGCACTGTCTGTAAAACCAAACCTCTAATGGGCTAAAGGTTTGTTGCTGCTGTTGTTGTTGTGTTGTTTTGAGGCCAACTTGAAGATTTTGCTTGGAGTCTTTCTCTGGCTCAATGATATTAGAACATGATTCACCTCATAGTGATTTCGTTCTTTGGGCTTGCCATGAAATATCCTTCCTGCAATACCTTTTTTTTTTTTTTTTTTTTTGGCTGTTCGGGAGCCATTTTCCTTCTTGCCTGTGACTTAAAATGACTAAGTACATTTTGAATATAGCATCAATCAGAAGATCATAAAATGAAGGGAAATGTAGGACACCTGATTCAGTATTGCCTATTTATTTTAGTACCAGGAGCATTAACAGTTGCAGTAGAATCAAGCTAATTGTCATTCGCTCTCGAGCAAATAATGAGCCAGGCATTTGTAATTAAAACACTATTGCTATTCAGAAAGATTACAACTACGACGTCTTCCATTTTGATAGGCCGGTACAAATTAATCATTTTGAACCTATTTGAATCTTAATCTCAAGGTTAGATGGATGCAATGGAATTGTTTTACCATAAAAATGAATGCCTGATAGATTCAACAGTGTATTTCTTCTTTATAAAATGTTGGTCCTTTTATTGTTAACTCAAGCGTGGTTGCGTCATCTTGTAGATTTTCATACCTAATGATTTTTTGTGGCATTATTCATTTATGGTGCTCTTGGTCTTGCCGAAAAGAATTTTAAACACATTTCAAGCAGGTTGAAACCCAAGTAAGACTGTTGGGAAGTATATTGTACCATTGTCATTCTAATAAATAGACCAGCGAATGGAAGAATAATTATTATTTATTACTTTGTTGTGTTTCGCCTTAATGCTTTGCCTTCATATTTCACAGAAATATTTACAAGGCACAAAGCTTTTCTAAACTTACCCATTTACAATTATTATTGGATCTCCTAGTCTAGCCAAAAACACTTCCTGATGATTGCAGAGATGGCATTTACGCCCTCTCATTGCCTAAAAGGCTGTGCTTAACCCATTTACACTTTTGGCTAAGGTGTTTATACCGGGCAGGCCAGAGCAGGTGCGACAAGAAGAATGTGCAAACAACTGCCTTTGTTCTCACCAAAACAAAATGAGCAAATCTGTGGTTTTCTACCTGAATGATTTATAGTCTCCAGTTCTCTACTCTTTTTCTTTGGAGAATAGGAAATGTTTTTCCAAGCCTTAACTCAGTGAGATGACCACGGTTGCATCTCTTGCTACTAGAGTGAGCTTGATCTACCTGAACCAGTTCTGTGGATCCCCCCGTAAAAAGACTGGTAGCCAGACCCTGTTTTAGAGCTGGTTGGTAGGGGAAAGAGGATCAAGAAAAAAGATCTAGCACTTATATCTTTAATACTAAAT
The DNA here is from genome assembly GCF_022837055.1 of Prionailurus viverrinus. Lineage (NCBI taxonomy): Eukaryota > Metazoa > Chordata > Mammalia > Carnivora > Felidae > Prionailurus > Prionailurus viverrinus. Next base: position 36,715,816 of record NC_062569.1, read on the forward strand.
CCTGCTGAAGCCTTTGAGTTCCTACAACCATGTCATTCATTCTAACAGCTCCCTTCCAGGGGAAATGCTGTTCTTAACAGCTTTGTTGGTAGTGAAACATTCAACAAATTTATTGAGCACCTACTACAAGCCAGGCATTTTCCAAAGGCTGGAAATATAGTAATGGACAAGACATCAGGGGCTGCTTCTTATGGACCTGCCTCCAATGGAGAGGAATGGTGGGGGTGGGGAGCTCAAAAATAAATATGTAAACAATTAAAGTAGACAAGCACAAAGGAGAAAAATAGAAATTTAAAAAGCAAGAGTGAAGGACTCCTGGGTGGCTCAGTTGGTTAAGTGTCTGACTCTTGATTTTGGCTCAGGCCACGATCTCACAGTTCATGGGATTGAGCCCCATTTTGGGCTCTGTGCTGACAGCAGGGCACCTGCTTGGGATTCTGTCTTTCCCTCTCTCTCTGCCCCTCCCCGGCTTACACACACACACACACACACACACACACACACACACTCCCCCCACCCCCTCTCTCTCTTTCTCAAAATAAAGAAACAAACTTAAAAAAAAAAAGAGAGAGCAAGAATGATATCTTGGGAGGAAGAGAGCCACTTTCGAATGATTGGCCAGGAAAAGGCTTCCTGAAGAGGTGGCATGTAGGCTGAGACCTGCCTGCAGGGTGAAATGGACCCAGCCAGATGACGTTCTAAGGGTACCATTATGAGGCAGAGGAGGAGACTCATGCTCAGACTGCAAACTCCTTTCTTTGTGGAGCTGCTGCTCTAACAGCCAGGTCTGACAACTTTGTAGGTTCGGCCTTACATAGGTCAGCTTCCTCTTATGTAGGTAGGTGACTGGTCTTAGTCAAATTCCCAGGATGCAGTGCCAGCGAAGTCACTACCTGTGACCCAGTCCCAACCTGAAACCACCTAACAAGGTGCCGTGGTAGTGATGAAAGGCTGGCATAGATTTAGCGCTCACCCCAAAAATCCCCAGCAGAAAGGATTCTCAGAGCTTTGTTTTTTGTAAGAACTCCGGAAAGTAAATGCATGGCAAAACATTGAGACAGTCGTTTCCTTTCACTTTTTCAAAAGCACATGGTGGAAGGATCAGTCCCATACCGCCAATAAATTGTCTTTGTGCTCTAGTGCCTAAAACACTTCAGTTCTACAGGTCACTTTGCCCAACAATGGCTTTCTAAGGACCTCACTCCTTGGCGTGGTGTTTCCCTATTCGAGCAAGTAATACTAAAGAAATTCTTTTTAAAAACCTCGACTCTTTTATGCCTTTTAGGTTGGTCTGCTGATAAAGCTCTGAGAACAAAGGGATAGCTTTGCTGTATAAGTTAGAAACCATAAGACCCTATGAAGCCTTCAGAATGTGTCAGAGGCATCTTCTAAGATTGATTTACAATATAGTGGGGTTTTTTTTAAGTTTTTATTTTTATTTATTTTGAGAGAGAGACAGAGAGCAAGCAGGGAGGGACAAAGAGAGAGGGAGACAGAATCCCAAGCAGGCTCTGCGCTGTCAGTGCAAGCCTGACTCGGGGCTCGAACTCATGACAACGAGATCATGACCAGACCAGGAAATCAACAGTCAGACGTTCAACTGACTGAGCATCCCTAGTGGGTTTTGCTTATCACAAGTTAGAGGTGGCCTGGCTGACTCCTTACACTTTGTTTGGTTTTGACTGGCTCGTGAAACTTTCCACTGCCTGAAGACTGTTCTAAACCTTTGTGGTAGAGTCTTGCCCACGAGTGCGGGAGTGGGCTTCACTTCCTCGAGCATCACTTGTTGAGCATGTACTGTGTGAGAGACACCGCTCCAACCCAGGCAGAATGGAATGTGACATGAAATATCCCAGGAAACTTGCACCCAGGTTCCTACACAAGGCTAGCGCATTGTATGGACAGGCACAATTGTGTGTCCTGTCTGTTCCAGAAAGAAATGAATGACATGCTGTTCTCTTAGTGGCTTTTTATACCGTTACCTTGGAGGCCAGCCTTCAGTTTGGGGGCATTTCAGCTGATGGCTGGGGGGCTTCTTCCTGGGACTCTGTATCTCATCCTCATCACCTTCCCAAGATGTCTTGGCTCCTAATAAGCCACCGTATGTCTGGCTGCCCTGCTCCAAGCTGGTCTGCCTACATTTGCCAGGTGACTTCAACAACGGCTGCCACTCTTTTGCATTCATGAGCAGATGTTAAGTTGAGAGGCCCTTGAATGCAAAAATTTGAATTTGTGATGCAGGCAAGATGCTTCTGCCTTTTTACCTTCCCTGTCTGACAGTGGGGGTCTCCCTGCTGTCTGTCCTGCAAAAAGGCTTGACGGGTATATCAAAGACCAGTTGCCAAAGCTCATGTCTCTGTTAGGTGATCTCGGTGTGGCTCTGCTATGGCCTCAATGTCTCATTGACCAGAAAAGTGTTCTTTTGATCTTGTAACTCATTTTGCATCCTTTCCCTTAATGCTTTCCTTGCTTCTGCAGCTTCCTGCTCAGGGTTCAAGACTAGCACTTGGGTCTACACTCACTACACTTGGCCTGCAGAGGGAGTTTGTTTTCTGGTTCTGTTTTGTTTTAAAATTGCCAGTGTAAATATTATTTCTGTGTTCATGAAAAGCTGTGAGAGCTTTCATGATTTTCCTTATATAAAACAATAAACCTCTTCCTTCCCCTGTGGTCATTGCTGCCAAGTGGATATTTTGAAATTCCTTTTTCCTTTTTCCTGCTAAAATGTTCTACCCTGGCTGAGGCCTTGCTCTAATTAAGGCCTAACAGTCCTGCCCATCTTCCCCAGCGCGGAGCATGACGTGCGGAGTGCCTGCCCCGAGGGCCTTACAAGCCAGTGAGACGAGAAAACAAAAGCCACCAGCTGAGAATGTGGTTCAATCCCAGAAGGGCAGTGCCCTTGTAATTTTTTCCCCCTTTTCTCTTGTTTCTTGAGCTGTGGAAGGGAAGAGGGGAAGCTTTAGTAGGGAAAGAGAGGGGCTACATCACTGAAGGATTCTCTAGAAACTGCAGGCTATTGCGGAAATGATGTGGAAGAGAATGGGGTGGTCATTTAGGAGGCGAAATGGGGCGATAGAGGGGACTGCAGACTGAGAGGGCTGCAGAGGGACTGGTGGGGGCAGAGAAAATAGGAGAGACAAAGGGAGCAGTCAGGACGCCGCAGGTAAACAAAAGGAGATGCTGCTTTGCCTACACTGAAGCTGGGGTTGCAGGGTCCAAGGGCCAAAGAGCGGAGAGGGGGTGCAACTAGAAAAAGAAGTCTAAGATGCAGGCTGCAGGCTTGCGGTATAGGGACTGGCACCATGATGTTCTGTCTGGCTTCCATGGTGATGTTGCCCTTGCGGCTTAATTGTCCCATGTTGGTTAGTACAAAGAGCCTACAGACTGACATCCTTAAGGGTAATTTATCCCAGAATTTTTATGAAGTCTCCATCCCAAGGCTTCTATTCTCCATCTGAGAATGTCAGAGAGCCCCCCACCCCCTCACCCCCATTGCTCTGCTAGATCTGGATTGAATTTTAAATGAAATAAGCAGACTTCTCACTGCGTTGTGATCTTCTACAAAGCCCAGATGAGAGATAGATCCAAAATACCTGATTTAAGCTACAGATATTAGGAACTCTCTCCCGAAGTCGTATTGCTCATAACAGGCATACTGCTCTGTTTTCGAAGCACCCCCCCCCCCCCGCCCGCCCCAAAGCCTGTCCTTCCTTGTTCTTCACCAGTTTATCCAGACCCTGATCTGAGTGCCAGTGGTTACTCTCACGGAGTCCCTTGCTCTGTAGGAGGACCACACCAGCTGGTGTGCCACCACTAAGTGCGGTCATCATCCCTGTACTTCTTGCTTAGCTCTTACAGGAATGTGAATCACAGACTTCAGTTGCTGTGTGGACCTTAGACACACTTTTTTTTGTCACTGAGAGAACTGTGGCCCAGAGACGTTGTGACTTCTCCAGGTCACTTGGAGAGTTAAGAGGCCATGCTTGACTCCTGGTCCAGTGCAGTTTCTACAATACGCTTCTTTTAGGTCACAGGGAAGCCCAGTCCTAAAGCACAGATAGTAAATATTTTAGGTTTTGTGGATTGAGGCACAATTGGGGATACCACATAGGTATTTATATGACAACAGAGAAAGCAAATGAGCTTTTTTAAAAAAATTTTTTTACGTTTATTTATTTTTGGGAGACAGAGAGAAACAGAGTGTGAATGGGGGAGGGGCAGAGAGAGAATGAGACACAGAATCCCAAGCAGGCTCCAGGCTCTGAGCTGTCAGCACAGAGCCTGTTGAGGGGCTCAAACTCACAAACCGTGAGATCATGACCTGAGCCGAGGTTGGATGCTTAATCAACTGAGCCACCCAGGTGCCCCTCTATAAGCTTTTTTTTTTTTGACAAAATTTAATAATATATAATATTAAGTATAACAGTAATAAAATGTGCACTGCCCTGCATTAGATATAGAAATGAATGACGGTGGCTATGTCCTGATAAAACTTCACTTGTGGACACACTTTCAGTGTTGAATTTCATGTAATTTTCAATGCAAATTGGAGGCCCTTTGGCCAGTCCAGTCCACACGTGTGTTTTATTTGTTAACAATTTTAATTGAACCAGTTACAGTATTTCCATTTTCCAGTTTTTTAATTGCTTCTAATCATAAATTCTTCTCATTATATTTATGTAGTTCTAAGTGTAAAAGTAATATATACCTACTGTGAAATAATTTGAAATGTTGACATTTTGGCATGTATTCTTTCAATCTTTTATCTATGCATGGTGATTTTTTTTAATACTTGAGATAATATTTTGTAGACAACTTTGTATCTTCTTCGCAGTCACTTAATATCATGTCACTTTAAGGCCTTTCTTTACATAATCTTTTAAAACTTTATTATGAAAATCTTGAACCTTAATGGAAGGGCCAGCTTAATGAAACCCCATGTTCTACATGAAACCCAGCTTCTACAATTCTCAATGGCTGGCAAACCTCGTTTTATGTAATCCTCTCCTGTATTATTTTGAAGCAAATCCCAGACATCACATCATTTTATCTCTAAGTATTTTAGTATGATTCTCTAAAAGACAAGGATACTCATAGAAAGCCCTTTTGCTTAGCCAATAAATTCTGAAGTATGTATGGGCAAAAGAGAGTAATGTCTGCAACTTACAAATGGTTCAGGAGAAAATTAGGTAGGTAGGTAGGAAGATATGAGTAGAGTGTATATAGGAGGTTTTTTGTACTGTTCTTGAAATTGTTCTATAACTTTGAAATATTTATAAATAAAAAGTTTTTAAAATGTAAGTTACTAAAAGAATACATTTAAAAATGTGACTTATTAAGAAAAAGAACCGCAGTATCATTATCATTGCCAACAAATAATAATTCTTTAATAACATGAAATATCATAGCATTTCTCCTAATATGGCCTAATTTGTCCAATTATGTCATTAAAAAAAATAATTTACTTATTCAAAGCACAATTCCAAATAAGTTCCTTACAGTACAATTGATATTCCCTTAAATTCCATTTAATTTATTGATTTCCTTCCTGCTTTCTTTCATGCTTGCTATTGCTATAAAAAAATTGTTGAAAAAATACTATTTGACCTGTAGGGTTGTCTACAGTCTAAAATCTGATGACTACATTCATCGGTGCTGTTTTCCATGTTCTTCTGTTGCAGAAATTTCCTGTAAATTGATAGTTACAGCTGGAGACTTGATCAGATTCAGAATCCTTTGTTTGTTTGTTTGTTTGTTTGTTTAAGTAGTCAACATTTCATAGGTTTTCATATAAAAGTCCTGATTTTTGGCTTCATTGGGAAATTCTGCAGATCTGGCCTTCCCACGTGGCAACAATTGATCTGGGGCTGGGTAGTAACCACGCTATTTCCCACTTAGGCGGGATATGAATTAATTCTGCAGGCCCCAGTTCATATTACTTCTGCCTGGCTCCCAGGAGCCTTAGAGCCCCTGTTCTAAACACTGCCTCTTCAGGGGCTTTGGTAGACTTCTCAACGCACCATCACAAGAGGCCTTTTTAGGAATGTGGTAGAGATTAGAGAAGACGATTCAAACACGGACTTTTTAAGATGCTTAAAGGGAAAAGATAAGCAGCTACATAAAGGGAGGCCAAGTGATAGAAATTTGGTGAGTGCCAGGATTCGGGAAAGAGAGAAGAAACGTAAAACAGCAGATTAACAAAGTGCTGCAAATATGGGAAAAAGAATGAGTTATAGATTCCTAACCCATGGCGGGAAACTAAGGAAGGAAATGGGTTTAAAAAGAGACAAACTTGAGTCTTTTTATACATTATGATAATATTGAAACCTTAAAAAAGGGAGAAAGAGAGAAAGAGAGAAAGAGAGAGAGAGAGAGAAGGGGGCAGTAAATGTTACATTGGTCAATAGTCCTAAATCAGAAAATGCAAGCATGTAGTTGTAGCATAGCAGAAATCATGTGGTGATTAAAGGAAATGAGGTAGAAAACGAGGAAAGCCTCCTAGAAAAAGCCACTGGAAAAGGACCGGCAGCCATGGTTTGGAGATGTTGAAGAACTGGTAGACATTTAAGAGGAGAGGATCTTGAAAGTCTTAGAACTTTTTTTTTTTCGGATTTGCAAATTATTGAACTGAAAAGTATAAAGATATAGAAAAACAAATCACGTTTAGTTGTTTGGGGAAGAGAACTTAGAGAAAAGAATAAAAGCTTCAGAGAAAAGAATAAAATCATAACAAGTTGGGATGTTCCTGGAAATTTCCAGATAGTTCCCCTTACTCAAAAGAATGATTAAGAGAGAGAATCTGAGACTGGTTATGAGGAAGGGTGGAAAATTTTGAAGGACAGGCTGATTATGTAAGTTTTCGGCTGTGGTGTTCAAAACTGTTGCCATGATATTTTAGTTATTAATAACAATTTGGGGAAATCTCCTTGCTTCTGGAGAAACATTTGGCTCTAATGAGAGAGAAATGCCACTGTTTGTGAATTCCCAAGTGGATGTAAGGAGCCATTCACTTGCTAAGCCTCTTAGGAAAGCCAGAGCCGATTTCACCCTTAACAAGCTGTTGACAGTGTCTGGTCAAGGTACCACCTGGAACATGTTAGCAGAACAGAAAGTGGACTGTGGAGTCAGACCTGTGTTTAAATGCCTTTATGTCACTCGCCATGTGACCCTGGCAGCTTGCCCATGGAAAATTTCTAGGGTGTGAAGGTTGCTGTACATATGTAGCTATGATTCTTACTGCTTGGATGGTAGGAACGTAGAGCTCTGAAATAATTGCCCTTCCAGCGCTAGCATCCACAACAGTTTACACTTAAAAATCGCTTACTGTGCGCCCAACAGTATTGTAGATACTTCACAGGTAGGTATTATCCCATTTCAGCGCTAGCATCCACAACAGTTTACACTTAAAAATCGCTTACTGTGCGCCCAACAGTATTGTAGATACTTCACAGGTATTATCCCATTTAATTATTTAAAAGCCCTATTAGGTAAGTGTAATCTTAAAAGTAGCCTCATTCTATGGATGAGGAAGCTGAGGCTCAGGGAGGTTAAGTAATTTGCCTAAAAGCCACACAGTGAGTGGCTTTCTAAGTGACAAAGGTGGGCTTCACACCTGGTCAGGCAGAATCCAAAAGCCAAATTGCCTTGTTCTACCACTTCCCATCTCCCAATCTTAAGAAAGCACAGACAGTCATGGCTCACACCGGCACTTTCCAACCCGTGGTTCTTAATTCACATGCCTCAATTTTCTTGGGGGGGCGGGGTGGTCGCCAAATGATTTTCAGTTTCCAAAAGCCTCAATGGAAACACATAAACTTGCAATCAGACCACAAGTTTCTTTAGGTTGGAATCCACCATTAACAGTGGATTGGCTCAAGTTTTGTAGAAGCTCTGATCGGTGGTTACTTACACAAAAACATTGCAGGGTTGTTGTTTTTTCAAGTGGGAAGATGAATCATTAGTTAATAAACGCAATTTAGTGGAATAGATCTCTCTAAACATGTGGCCTACAGAGAAAGGCTAGAGGGTACTTGGCTTTGGGAAGGTCGGGAACTGCTCATGTACATGTGTGTGCATGTTGCCCAAACTGCCCGCCTTCAAAACCCTGCCTTTATTTTTAAATTACACAAGTCTTTAACTTGACTTCAAGTCAATATATTTTCCTTGATTACATAAAATGTTATGCTGGCTGTGTATTTAATATTGCAATCTCCTTTATTCTTCACCATGATCCGGTTCTTCAAATATAGGCAGGAATGGAGATGCAGAACTGCAAACACTGTATTCCAAGCTGAAAACAGGGTAACTGTAATGCCCCCGATTTCGAATCCGAGAGACCACCAAGGAGCCGATACCGATGCAAACGTACGAGGGTTTATTTGCAAGCTCGAGCTTGGGCCCAAGTATACCCGACAAAGCAGAGCAGGGACTTGGGCCCCTAGGTTAAGAGGCGTAGCACTTTTACAGGGGCCAGTGGCCAATGAGATTGTAACACACACACACACACACAGAAAGTTGCATAGTCATGTCAGTCCACACGCAGGTGGCCAATTGAATTACAATTTACCCTATAGTAACTGTTTGAACTAGCCTATCACTCTGGTCAGAATTAGCACGCAAGTTTGGCGGGGAAAAGGTGGGTTTAAGAATTGGCGCGCAAGTTTGGCGGGTAAAAGGCGGGGTTTACATTCTTTGACGGTTAGGGGTTCTGCATTCCTATATGAGCCGGTTTCCAGTAAGGATGTGCTCAGCGGCTTGACTAGGGTGGGGGAGTGTCTTAAGCAATAAGTAGGTCATGTGGGGGTTATACATGAGATGGTGGGTGTAGCACAAAATGGAGTTAGTCTTGCTCTGCTTGTCCAGGGGTAGGGGATTTTTGTTAAATTCCTTGGGTCCCACATAACAGGCTTTTGATCCTTTTAACTTGTAACCTTGCAGTAAATCTTTGCTAGAGAAAAATTTAAAGTAAGACTCATACTACCAAAGCGTGGGGAACGTGGATGAGTTTTGTTACAAAATCAAGCCAACAAAATCTGCGCATTACTGCTCCATCCAGGCTGATAGCTCCACAAGGCAAGCTTGTGGCAGGCCTCGGTAAATACTTTCTCAGGAGCAGTCCCCGAATCTTGGAAGAAAGATCCTAGCAGACAGTCAGTGCCCTTTATTCGAGGAAGAGGACTGGCTCTTTTCCGTGAAATGCTTTTTTACACCACGTTGGGAAAAATCTATCTAGGCCTCTCCTGACAGCCATGGGAAAGCACAGGTGACACCCTCTTTCTGAGAATTTGATTACAATAAAACTGCGCTCGACTTTCTCCGAATCCTGCCTCTCTGCAACGCGCAGGGTTTGGATGCCGTCTGGGACCTCGATCTGGAACCCAGGGGCCCTTCTGTGGCCCCAGGCCTTGTTCTGATAGGCTCAGTGGCCCTTGGCCCCCTTAACGGGGTTGTCCTTGGGCCGGGTTCCTAGCTGTGTTCTCCCTTGGGAAGGAGGTGGAGGCCGCTGCCTCCCTGGTGGAGTCTGGGGCCGTCGTAGTTCCCCACCCCCAGCCCCCACCCCGTCGTCGCACCAGGTAGGGTCTGGGCCTCGCGGGGCCGTCGTGCGTCCGCCGCTCCCCTGTCCCGCCGCCACCCTCCCGAGGCCTCGTCCTCCGCGCGGCGGTTCTCCGGGCGCCCCGGCCCGCGGGCTGAGGGTCGGGCCGACCTCTTCCAGCCAGGTCGCGTCCGCTACCCCGCGCCGGGGGCGGGCCGGGCCGGCAGAGCCGAGCCGCCGGCGTCCATTTTCTGGGCGGTGCTGTGTGGCGCAGCGGCCGGACTCGCGGGTCCGGAAGAGCCATGGACCCCCAGGGAAACGCGCTCGCGCCGGAGCAGTCGAGCCCTGTAAGTGCCACTCGCAGGGTCTGTGTGCGTGGCTGGGTGGGCGAGGTGCGGCCTGCGGACGCGGGGCCCCGGGCGCGGCCGGCCTGACCCCTCCTCTGCCCAGGAGGGAGCCCCGAAACCTGGCTGGCAGAGGGTGACGCAGAGCCGTGAGCTCTGCAAACGCTGGAAAACCGAGCAGCTGCAGAGACCGAGCGTCCGCAGGTGCCCGGACCCGGGGGCCTGCGCCCCAGCGAGGGAAGGGGGTCAACTGCAGAGCGGGGCAGGTGGCGCCGCATCTAGTGGCCCAACTGCGCGGCTGTGCTAGAGGGCGGGGGGGGGGGGGGTGGAATGCGCACCCAAGGGCCGGGGACGTTATGGGCTCAGGTCCAGTAGGCTCAGGAACTGCGCTGACAGTCGCAGCTCCCCTCCCCCGGGCTGCGACTGGGACCCCAGTCCTGACCGAAAGGGAATCTGATGATTTTCTTGGTTCAGCACCAAGCCCCTGAAATTGAATGGGACGTGCAAAGGCAGGGCCCTGCCCCCAGGGGTTTGCAATCTCAGCCTCTTACTTCTGCAAGTAGTTAGGTCTGTTCTGTTGGTACAACACAACCGCCCGCGGTAAGCTGCTTCTTTGCAGAGTATATAATAAATCACCCGAGATTTCAGTCTGTCCGCGATTCCACTCTATAAGTCCTTCTCTTCTGTAGGTAAGTGACTAATTGCATTCTGGACTTTGGCCCTAATTGAATATTCCTTTTAAGGATCCATTATAAATGATATATGTTATGGTGTCTTATACATATTTTAAAGGTTAAAGACTTTTCTCCTAATTACGAAGCTCAACTCCTCCAGTCAGGTTGGCATGGTTAAAAAGAAACATAGGAGGATTTAGTCCGTTGTTTCAGAGAAACTTCTGGTGAAGTACTATATGTAAGTGTAGTGTTTTTCCAACAAGAGTAGGGACCCATTAGAAGATTGTGGAATCAGGTTAGTGCGTTACCGCAGGAATTTTTTTAAAGATATAAAACACATAATCCAATATGGAAAAGAATTGGACGGCAAATATCAGAGTGCAATGCGTACAGTAAGTGTTGTTTTGAGACTTTGGGGTTTGTTTATATAATATAATTTTTTAAAACGGTGAGTCACTGTCAAAAGTTTTTAAAACCCTTATTTACAGGTTAATAACCCAGGCTTTGGAATCAAATGAACCTGGGTTTACATCTCAGGTCTAACATAAACTACCTGTGTGACCTTGAATAGATTCTGTGACCTCTCGGAGCTTCTTTTTGTGTAGCCGTAAAATGGGGGATGTCTCCTACATCAAGGGGTATTATGAAGACTTTATGAGGTCATGTATGGCAGTCATTTTGCTCGGTGCTTAACTTATAGTAGGTGCTCAATACACATGCTAATGATACTTACTGTTGTTGAAACATCAAATCCTGGCAGCCAGTCATGGGACGTTGTACTTTTTCTTTTTCTTTTTCTCTTTCTCTTTCTTTTTCTTTTTCTTTTTCTTTTTCTTTTCTTTTCTTTCTTTCTTTCCTTTTTTTTTTTTTTTTTTTTTTTTTTTTTTAGGTCTTGATGTGGAGGAGATGGAGGACTCAGAACCAAGAATTTCCAAGTGATTTCTTCCAAAGCACAAGAAACTGTTAGTGCTGGTGTGTTCTGACTGAGGTAACCGAATTTGCATCTCTCCTTAGTGTGTATGAAATAAGAAACGGTTTTTCTGAGGGACTGAAGGCCTCCCAAGGGGCATATGATTTGTGCCAGCGATCCAATAGATTTGGGGATTGCAAAATGATGACACTTCAGTGAACTGTTATTAAGGAGACATGACACGTGAGGCCCCTGTGATGCAGGGGGAACTAAGTGAAACGAGGCTTCAGGACGACTGGTGTCTTGTTCCAGTTCTGCCAGTGACTGTTGTGGGAGTTTCTGTAAATCTCTTCGTAGATCTCTAGCTTCTCCAGACCGGAAGGGCCCGCAGACATCATTGCGGCCCAGAGAGTTTAAATGACTCTTCAGGGTGACCCAGTGGGCTGGAGCAGAGGCAGGACTGCACCTTGGATCTCAGCTGCTCGGTCATGCGGCCAGCTCCAGGCTGCAGGGTGAGCACCACGCTAGGCACTGAGAGCACAGATGTGAAGCGCCCACCTCCAGGACACTTGCAGCGTGTGTTGGCAAGAACCGACAACCCAGCAGAGTGCTCTCTCTCTCTCTCTCTTTTTTTCTTACTTACTCCTCACAATACCCCTACAAGGTGAAAAAGAACAGGTGTGAAGGATTAAAGTGTGAAAATGCAGACAGGTCACGGAGGGCTTCGTATCTCATGCTACATTTGTGGTGTACATTTCTGAATGCAGAACACGTTGCTAGGACCACAGAGTTCAAGGCAAAGTGCTTGCCCATGAGGAGCTTGCAACCTAAACTCCAAAGAGGCAGTCAGATAGTACCTGATGTTCACCCCTGCTTCTCCAGCAGTCATAGTGGGATCTGTGATAGGAAGAAACCTGAGTAGCTGACATATCACAGTTCTTGCCTCTCAATGCAGTTTTTCATTTTTTTCAAATTTAACATAAACTTCCATCCAACTATTAAAACTTATACTTTTGGGGCATCTGGGTGGCTCAGCCAGTTGAGCATCTGACTCGTGATCTCAGCTCAGGTCTTGAGCTCACAGTCATGAGTTCAAGCCCCGCACTGGGCTCTGCTCAATGCATGAAGCCTACTTAAAGAATAAAAATAAATAAACGTATACTTTCAACTTATAAACGATAATAAGGTCTTCTCCAGATTAATTCATTGATTTGTTCATTCAACAAATGTTTCTTGAGCTCCCACAAGGCACGTGGCTATTCAAGACCAAACATACTACTATATTTTTAAAATCATGGTATTAGTCATGTTCAATCTTTTAGCAAGGAATTATTTGTCCAACTGTTGGAGATTTGTTATTGTTAACATGCTGGAATATCAGCTCCAAGAATGTTCGAGATTGACTCCTAAAGGATATATAGGTCTTTTTAAAAATCTTGAGATCTTAAGAAAGGAATTTCTTCTCTTTAAAATTTTGATTCTGCCGTTACTGTCACCTGCTTGTAGAAGTCTTTTATCTGTGCACTTAACCAGTAGACATAGAGGAAAGCAGTTTGGCAAGGGGGCTTTCTTTGACTTGAAATTCTCCCCTTTAGCTTTTTTTTTTAAATTTTTTTTTAATGTTTATTTATTTTTGAGACAGAGAGAGACAGAGCATGAACAGGGGAGGGGCAGAAAGAGAGGGAGACACAGAATCTGAAACAGGCTCCAGGCTCTGAGCGGTCAGCACAGAGACTGACGCGGGGCTCGAACTCAGGGACCGTGAGATCATGACCTGAGCCGAAGTCAGACGCTTAACCAACCGAGCCACCCAGGCGCCCCTCCCCTCTTTAGGCTACCCAGGACTGTGAGTGTTCAAAAGTAAAGCAATGTAAGAGCTACTTTAATTTATAGAGTAGAGTTAGAGATAGCTCCAGTAATCGCATCAAGCAACAGAAATCAGTTGTAAGTCTTGACTGCTCCTTGTAATAAACTTAACTCCAAATGGAACAAATGAGATGTTGAATGTGAATGTGCTTTGTAAACTTTTAGGAGTTCTATAAATGTTACGCAGCAAATATTTATTGAGTGCTCACATGAGTGCGTCACCGTGCTAGAGAAAACAGATTCAACAGATTTGATCCCTTCCCTGTCAGGCCCTGTGATGTAGGTGAGGAAGTAAAATATGCAGAAATAACTGTGTGGTAAATGCCAAAAGATATAGTTTGGTAATTTGAAAAGGAAGAGGTCTCTTTTTCTCCTAGGAGTCAAGGGACTCTTTGTTGAGAACAGGCATTTAAGCAAGTCCTTGAAGGAAGCGGAGTTTCCATCAAAGAGACGGGGAGAAGAGATCATGGAGCATGTTCAGGGAAAGGTAGTGAATCAAGCTGAGTTAGAACTGGCCTATAGAGGCATCCATCCGGTGGGAAATAAAACTGAGAACATTCAGTGCCAAACAGTACAGTCTTTAATGTCAGACTGGGAAATACGAATGTATTAGCCAGTAGGAGTTACTGAATATATTTGAACAGCTATGCATCAGGGGCATGTTCTTGTGGGTAGCTCATGGGGAGATCAATCAGGAGGAAAGGCAGGGCAGAAACCGGAGCCTTGAAGACCAGTGAGAAAGCTTCCACAGTCCACCAAGGAAAGGTGAGAGCGGGAGAGGGGAAGACCTAAAATGGGCGATAGCAGTGAAATGGGAAAGGGACAGATGCAAAGGAGAGAATTGACATAATCTGGCAGTAGAGAACGAATAGCTAAAGCCGCCCCTGAGATTTCCTAGGCAGTGCTGCCCACGAGGGAAACTTCAGAGGTGGGAAGGGGCTGCATTTGAGAGGGGCTGAGTTTGAAGCGGTCACATCCCCCTGACAGATAGGGCCTTTGTGCTTCAGAGGAGGGCCTGGGCTAGCTTGGGAGTCATTAAGATACAAGAAAAGGTGGGAGGAGAGATTTTCTAGAGAGAGAATATAGGGAGGCAAGGGTTGAGAAAAGAAAGAAGGATGAAGGGAGGACCTAGAGGATGAGTCTGGCAAGAGAGCAGGACTCCAGCAGCCAGCAGAAGGGGGTTCCCAGTGGAGGAAGAACGGAAGTACCAGATTCTGGGGGGTGGGGGCTGGCCTCAGGATGGCCACTGGATTGACAAGGGCTAGATCATGTTTGTGATCTCCTTTGTGAGATGATATGACTTGCAGAATGAATATTAAATGGTTTCATTTCTAAGAGTTGGTACCTTGCACAAATCAAGAATCACTATTAAACTTGACCCCAGCAAGGCCCAAAACACACTTCTGATTACTAAAATTCCAGCTGTTAAATTTGGTTTTGATAGTAGTCATACACTTTATTCTGTTGTGAGCAGGCAGACCAAAGAATAACTGTCGACAGAATAAATTCTTCAAAAACTCCCATTTCTGTTGATACAAGAGGTTTTCTAAAAGTAATTTAATTCTTTTGCCTTTTACTAAAAGGGTATTGTATGATGTATGTGTATGAGAGACAAAGAGTGAGAAAGAGTATGTATGTGGTGTATGTGTGTGTGTTTTCATGGGCATATGAGCTTAATACAATGGAATGAGAAGACTGGGGTCAGATAAATCTAGTTTCACAACCTCACCGGGCCATTTTCCAGGCTTGTGACTTCAGAAAAGTTATGTCTCGAAGCCTAACTTTTTCCATCTATAACTCAAATAAGATTATTTGAAGATTGAGTAATATATAATTTGGTCAGGATCGTACCATAGCAGGCAGTTAATAAGTGTTGATTCCTTTACTCTTACAGCCTTGTATAGGTATGTAAATGTCTGTGTAATACGCATCTATACATAAAGCCTTATCCTTATGACTCATTTTAATGTGTTGATTTTATCACAGAAAGAGCATTCCTCCCACTGTAGCTAATCTATCCTGTGATAATTCAAGTGACTAGCAACTTAATGGGTACGATTCCACCTGGGGAATTAAAATGTGGGTTCCCAGGCCCCTGACTCAGAGATTCTGATTATTTAGATTTGGGGGAGGGTCTAGGAATCTTCATTTTATTTTTATTTATTTTTTTAACGTTTATTATTTATTTTTGAGAGAGAGAGCGAGAGAGAGAAAGACAGAAGAACGTGAGCAGGGGAGGGGCAGAGAGAGAGGGAGACACAGAATCCGAAGCAGGCTCCAGGCTCTGAGCTTTCAGCCCAGAACCCGATGCAGGGCTCGAACTCACTAACCGTGAGATCATGACATGAGCTGAAGTTGGACAATTAACTGAATGAGCCACCCAGGCGCCCCACAGAGATCTTCATTTTAAACAGGCAGTGCAAGATGAGGATTAACAAATGCCAGTTTCTAGGAAGCAGATGAAGGGAGAGACCTGAGACTTGATATACCAGTTTCAAATCCATTTTCTATCAGAGATATGTTTATTTTCCAGTGTTTTATATTTGTATATTAATGTTTATGGATTGTATTTGTAATAAGATAAAAACAAATGAGTGCCAGATAGTCAAGGGATGCTAGCATTTGCACCCCACTGTCTCTGTCTGCAGCACAGCACATCCACAGCAGCACGGGGTGACATGCCTCCGAGTCAGCTTCTCTTCCTATGGAGTCAGTGGTGACACCCTGTCCCTGTGCCCAGAGTTTGCAAAAGCAATGTAACTTTAAGTGTGGTGGCAAATAAACAACATATTTAGTGGTGGCAGTAAGATGTATCTTAATGTATTTTTCTAGGGTTGATAAACATCTCTGCCATTTGATTACATTTCTCTGCCTGTCTGCATCTTGGAATCATATAATTTTTAGGCTAGTTCACATCGCTCGTCTATCCCAACGTCACTTAATCTATGAAAAAATAACTGATCCTATATTTCCTCCTAGTTGTTTTCTTTGCTTATTCACAAGAAAGGATCGAGACATATGTATATTGATGTTTAAGCTATGTATAGAGAATATAAAACATATTCGATTTGTTCATATTGAGTTGTTCTTTGTGCTCCTTGCACATAATTTAAAAATCAGATAACTGGAATATGTTTATTAAAATTATCCTTTTATAATGCTGTTGGCATTCTGTTGATGGTTTGCTTTCGGAGGATGCCAGTGGCCTGGAGCCTTCCTAGAGTTTCTCTGTCTGTTCTCATCGTGCCCAAGGGGAGAAGACAGAGCAGTTTTCATGAAGTGAATTCTATACCTTATGTGCAGTATTTTAGCCATTGTATTAGAACCTCAGAATAACCTGGCATGATGGAAATTGGGGCAAAGAAGCTCAGTAGGGAAGCTGATGAGATTTTCACACCCTGAGGTTTGATTCCAAAGTCCATCCTCTCTCAGGGGTAGGGAACACCCAGTTGTTTCCCCAGCCATATACAGAGAGTATGAAATTGATCCGTGTTTCTGATTTTAGGTCGAAGACTTAGAGACCCTTGTCCTTGATATTATTGTAACCTCAGAATTTTTTACAAGAGGCAAGTGGAGCAAAGCTAACATGCAAACTTGAAATTGTTCAATAAATATTACCTATGTGCCAGGTGTCAGATTAGGACCCCACACTTGTGGCAACCTCCCTGTCTCCCTCACCCCTGTCTCCCTCACCTATCCTTATCTACTATCCATGTGCTGCTGCAAGCTTTCTTTTTAAAGTGAAAACACCAGTGGATTTCTACACTGATAAGATCCATCAATTTGTGTCTTTTTATAGCTGTTACTGTCCCTGTGCAGGGCTGAATGTTCCCAGAGTCACTGTGCCAGTTGAACGTTTAGAACAGTTCCTAGGGGGATTGCCCAGAGGTGTTCAGCAAGTGTTTGTTGATTATCCTCTGAGGCCCTGAAGCCTAAGGTGGGGAGAGGGAAGGAGCCCAGAGCCCTGCATAGGGAGGTTGGGGGAGACAAAAAACACCATGGTGTGAGAGACCAGACCAACCAGGAGGCCTAGGACTTGTCCCCGTGACCCACTGAGCCACCTTGGGAAGGAAAGTTGTAGAGCTTTGCTGGCTTGGTTTCCACATCTGTAACCATAGAAGGTTTGGCTCAGTGATTATTGAGGTTCCTTCTAGCTCTAAGATGCAGTAATTCTGTTCCCTCTCCAGCAGAAAAACAGAGGTGCTGGGACAAGCGGGTGGAAAGGGGAGGCAAGAGTTAACTCTGTGTTTAAGGTCTTCCAGGGATCCTGATTTCAGAGTTCCATCTGACTGTCCTCATAGACAGACTAGTACCAGCCAGAGTTTGGGTTCTGCTTTTACCCTCTACACTTTTGAGGCAAGTGTATGAATTTAAGGGTGGGAGATTGTTTGGGAGAAAATTAAGATTCTTACAAAAAGACAGAGCCTGGCTAGGAATCAATCAAGAGATGATAAAATAGGAGGTAGGGAATCATGGTTTTCAAATTTCTTCACTAGAAAGAACCTCAGAAATGAAATAGCCCAACCTCCTCACATTCTAGATAAAGAAATAGGAGTCCAGGGAAGTGCTAGGACTTAACTCAAGATCACACAGCTAGTAGCAAGCTGGGAACAGAACCCAGTGACCAGTGCCCAGTCCAGTATGTTCTCTGCAGAAACAGGTGGGTCCTGTCTTAAGGCAGGTTATAAGGAGAGCAGAAGATGGCAATGAGCAAGCAAAGCGTAAAGAGAGGCTGAACCTGTTCTGTTGGAGAGCGGACCATAATGCCTGTTGGGCTTCTAGTACACAGTAGGACACCATGACGCAAAACTTCCATCCTGTTGACCAGTGGACTCTTGTCAGTTAAAGTAGTCGAGAAATTTTCTTTTTAAACTGGGAGAGGCAGAAGGTGGTTTCCTTTTTTTTTTTTTTTATGTAGTTTTTATGCCCAGTGTGAAGCCCAACACAAGGCTTGAACTCATGACCCTGAGCTGAGATCAAGAGTTGGCCACTTAACCAACTGAGCCACCCAGGTGCCCCTGGTTTCCTTTTTTAAAGCGTTTTTTTCTCTCTTACTCCAGTGTAAATTACTACGCTATAAAATAATTTAATTTTGATAGGAATTAAATATTTTCTGAAGGAATATGAAGAGGAAGACCCAGCTTGCACTGGCCATTTCAATGCCTGTGTTTTGCTGACTCCTTTTGCTGGCTGCTTTTATACGTGTGTTTATCCTATGCTGCGTTTTCATGAGAAACCAGTGGCTATTTAAATCCTAGAGGAGCATCCTGAGGTTATTTCAGCAATCCATGAAGGCAGGCTTTGTGTAAGGTGAGATAGATGGGAGCTGTCACTTCCTGCTTCGTGAGTTGGATATTGTTTCTAGGCCCCGTTTTGTCTGTGTTATTTTTCCTGTTCATGTGTTAGAACAACTTCTGATTATTTGTAGTGTTGTTTACAATTAGATAATAAGACCACCAATTCAGTAAAGACAAAGCGGAATTTCTTATCTTGCCAGGCAAGAGACCCAAACTTGTATGCATTTTCACGTAGGCATAGAGATTTCTGATTAACTCTGATAGAACATTGATTCACTTCTAGACCAAAGTGAGGACTTCCTTTTTTTTTAATTAAAAAAAATTTTTTTATTGTTTATTTTTGAGACAGAGAGAGACAGAGCATGGGAGGCAGGGGAAGGGCAGACACACACACACACACACACACACACACACACACACACACACACACACACACACACACAAACTGAAGCAGGCTCCAGGCTCTGAGCTGTCAGCCCAGAGCCCAATTGGAGGCTCGAACTCACGAGCCATGAGATTATGACCTGGGCCGAAGTCGGACGCTTGACCGACTGAGCCACCCAGATGCCCCCAGGATTTCCTTTTTTAAAAATCTACTCAGCATTCTGGTCTGTCCCTGCCTATACCTGTTTATTCTGGTCTTGTAGTCCCTGACATGAGCTCAAAGAGCAAGTCTTCTCAAGGTCCCAGTACTGTCTTTATGCTCATGGGTGGAAGCAGTTAGGACTGTCTCACAGCAGCCAGAGTCATACCTGCTTCCTGGGTGCCCGCTGCAGAACCATATTTTCTGCCCTGTGTTCTGCCCTTACCTTGGACTGATGTGAGTTCCACCTTTGCTTTAATGGGAGGACCACCTTGAGTCAGCAGAAGGCACTCGGATAGATGGAAACAGCAGTGAGGTGGCAAAGAAATGAAGCCCTGAATGGGGTTTTACTCAGACGTTAGAGAACTGGCCTACCCTGAGTGCTGTAAATAGGGTTAAAAAAAGAACGTGACCTTTGAAATTTTTCCTGTCAAGGTCTAGCAATTCTGGAGTTTCTGTAGCCACTATACACTGTAAGTTGACTTTTTGCACCGAAGCACCGTTAATTACCCGGGAAACACATCTTTTCTTAAACGAGTATACGCTACAGAGTGAGTCTCTTACCCTGTTTTGTTGTGTATTTAATATTCTTGATATTTGGTTTTGGTTTTGACATTTTCAGGAAATCACTCAAGAGCTTTTTGCCACATTTGAATCATCATCTATTTTAAGACTTTCTTTTCTATTTATTGTTATGAGTTTCTGATAAGATGATTTGCGCGTCTTTCTATTTTAGGAAATCCTTTTTGAGGACTTTTTTTTTTTTTTAAATGAAGTTTAAGTAGGAGTCTTACCTCTAATCCTAGTAGCTACCTTACATTAAAAATGACCTATTTCTTCGCCCCATGAGGTTCCCTTGCTTAGGGAGGATAAAAAAAAGTCGGGTGATTAGTCATTGTGGCGTTCCACAAACAAATCCTTTGGAGGCCATGATTTATGTTACTGATCGGGGAAAAAAGGTTATATCTGTCTCTAGACAATTACTGTCGTGAAAGTTAAGTGGCGTATATTCCCAGAAGGTCCCCCGAGTGTCCTGTTTGTTGTGTTCAGGTTTCCGAACCCGGTGGCCATTTTCTGTGAGTTTGAATCCCTGTGTGAAGCCCCTCCCACTGTGGAGTCTATGAGCATTTTGTTTTCTAAAATGAAAGCACAAGCAGAAACTCGAGCTGTTCTGCAGAACAGCCTGTTCTTCAGATTTTTTTAGATCAGTATATTCAAAAGCATAGTTTTTTAAACAGCCTATTGTGGGTTTTTATCTGCAACAGGTTTGGGTTTGTTTGGAGGATTTTACTATTTTTTTTAGTGTAGACAGCTTATTTATCGCTGTAACTGCTCTCTATTTCCCCCCAGATACTTTCAGTCAAACAGGTGAGCGAGGGGGGAGGGAACTATTTTGATACCTGACTACCGCCAGAAACCTTCATTCAGTTTCGAGTTAGTTTCTTTCTGTGTGAGATTGGCAAAACCTCACTGGAACTCTCAGTCCCTTTGATATTCCTTCCTCCTCCTGCCTTTTCCACCCACCAGTTTTCCCAAGGCAATTTCTTTTGTCTCAGCCGCTGTGTGTCCGTTTGTGTGACCAGCCAGAGTTTTTGTAGCATTTTCACGGTACAGAAGCTCTTGTGCCTCCAGTTGTACGCCAGACCTACAGACAGGCTTGCTTGACAGCTCTCCCAGTCACCTGTATCTCGTGGACCCAGGGAGGAGGTGACTGTTTCACAATCCTGTGCCACCTCGGGGATCTATGCTGCCATGCCTGGCCTCGCTCCAGAGATTGCAGTGTTTCCAGTGGTGGCTTCAGACTGGAAAATGGGAGGTGGAAGAGAAGTCAAGGAAAACACAGGAGGAGGAAACGTGTGTGCAAGGAAAGTACGTACATGGATTCGAATATGTGAGAGCTCGGGTCCATGAAAACGATCCCTGTGCATTGGCATTTCACCAGGGGGGACCATGCTGTGGACTGTGGACTGTGTGTTGACAGTGGGGAGCAAGCGTGGCGGAACAGGGAAGAGGCTCAGCAGCTTTTCTCCAGGAGGTCCCCACTGGTGTCAGAGGCCAAAAGGATCAGCTCTGCACCCCCACCCCTACGCCCAGGGTCTCTGGAGCAGAATTTGCTTCCTTGGGTTGATCACCATTGTTCTGTTGAGCACTTCGCAAAAATTCCCTGGAGCCACTTGTGATCTTGGTAGATACGCTTTATTATGTGGATCCCACTGTTTGAAGCCCAGACTGCCAGGTTGTCCAGGCTGCATTTCTGTGTCTAGCTTTTGGAATTGTTATTTGTGTGATACAGTGGTGAAGCACGGTGTCATTCAGAATACTCTGACCCAGGAAGGAACTACTGGTAAAAGCCTGTGCATTCTCAGCAATTATTGCTTCCCTTCCCTCACTATATCATCTGCTAACGATGAATATGGAAGCTCTTTTGGAAAGGAAAGCAGGGTGCCTCCAGGAGTATGAATCTGATTTTGAGGAGGTAGAGTTGACCTTGTGGTTGACGTGACTTTTGAAGCAAAGTGAAGAGTTTGATATCTGCCACTCTGCCCCCTAGGATTCATATATTAAGAAACTTTCCACTTGGGCATGAACAAACTGGAGGGATCCTGAAGAAATATTGTGTGACCCAAATACACTCCATGTTAAGGCTTCTCACCACCGATCGTTCATTAAGATGGAATACTTCAGTAGTTTTGGAAGCTTGGATACTGATACCTCACCATATAATTTTTAGGAGGGCATTGAATCACAGTGCAGAGATGGAAACGTTATAGGCAGAATAAAACTTTTAAGTGATTTCCACTTAGGTTATTATAGATTAGGGTCTAAAGTTCAGATACATATGGGGGCAAGAAGATAATATGAACGTTCAATGTAGGCTGGGTGTAAGAAGATAGAATAGTGAAATTGGGGCAAACCGGAGGCTTGAAAATTTTTTTAAGTACTGGAGGGCCAAATGAAACATATCGACAGGCTGAATTCAGCCTCCGGACTGCTTGCCTGCCAATTATAGAGCCACACCATCTGACTCAGGCCACCAACCTGGGTTTCCTCAGTGGCAGCCTGCCCAGTCTTTTCTTGCAGAGCATTGGGACTGAAGTCCTTTAAGACCCATCCCAAGGAAAGGTCATGGCCATTGAACCTTCTCCATGTCACAGCAAATAAGGGAACCACTTTGAATATAAACGGTGCCTGGTCTCATACTGGCAAAGCTATTTGTCAGTAGAATCAGCAGCAAAACACAACATGTATGTCCAAGGACATCTGGGGGACATCTTGAGAGGCATCAGACATAGCAGCCTTGATTAAGCTGCCCAGTGCTCACTGTGCCCATCCCAGGATAGAACAGGAAGAACCCACCAAAAGCAGCCACTCCCTGTTCAGGCATGTTCCTCCCGAGGCGGCTGAATGAAGCCAAGACTGCAGAGGCTAACCTGGCTGGCATCAGGCCATGGGGTGACAGTGAGGGACAGCAGGCATTTCATGAAATAGTCTCTAGCATTGACTTGCTTAGCCCAAAGATGCTTTCTGAAATATCAAGCATTTAGCTACTGCCTAGCTAGTCCCAGACCGGGACAGTGTGAGAATTGGCCTCTCTCTGTTGACACTTGATTGACCTTCTGCACATCCTGGAATTTAAAATGCCTTGCCTTTTTTATAAATATCTTTTAACCACTCCTGTTTTCCTTAGCTCTCTCGATGCAGAGTGAATCATAATGTCTGTAAAGCACTTAGCACAGGGCCTAGCATGTAGAAAGTGCTCAGTAAATATTAGCTCTTCCTGTCATTGGCATCATTGTCATCACCATTATAACTATTATAATTTCACCAGCAGGTAAATGAACTTAGTTTCCTTAAACCTGAAATCCAGTTGTACACCTCAGCCATCTCCACCCTGACATAAATGAAGATGGACCACATACATGTGACCCACAGTGCCTGAAAATGCACTTGACAAGATGCCCAGCTGACTCATGCACATGAATGTTTGGGGAACACTGCTCTAGATGCTGTGGTAAAGCAGAGACAGACTTGCGTAGAGATTGGTTCTTGTGGGTGTGCTAGCTAGAAGATGCTTTCGGATAGTCTTAGAGGGTAGGGACATCTTGGGGGATGTACCTGTTGCATTATACTGTAAGGATGTATGATGGGGTGGTTTTGACCACACCAGGAATCTGATTCTGAAGGCTAGTGTTCCTGAGCCATGACTTTAACCTCAGCCTAGCATGTGGTTCCTTTCCACCTGCCCCATGCCCCACTGACCTTCTGGCCAGGCAAACCATGTTGCCAAGAAAGGAAATTCCTATGTTAAGAGACCAGAAAACCTTTGCGTGTCAGGGAACCGACACAAACAATTATGGTGTAGGACTTTAGTGGTGGAACATGTATCAGTGTAAAAATGAGGAGGGATGTGGTCTCAGTAAAGGTGCGGGGACCCCGGGAGGCATGAGAAGGAAGGTGTAACTGAACCTTCTTTAATGTTGGTGACTGAGAGTTTTGCCTGCTCCTAAGGAAACATTTGGAAAGATAGAAGTAACCAATCCTGTGCTGCCTCGGTGACTTGTCTGGACTGAAAGCTACTAGAGTAGTGAGGACAAAGTGGCCACAGTATCTGAGATAATGAAGCCTAACTTCATATCAAATTAATTTAGTCTAGAAAGTGAATTAATGAAAAGTCTTTTCAGCCCTTCAAAGCTTTCACTTGTATTTTGAGGGAACCATGGTCTAGCATTTGTTAATTTATGATTGTGGTGATTTTTTCCAGTCTGCATAGTACTTTCAGATGGCCTTGTGCGCTGCACTCTTAGCAGCCCAGGGTCCCTTGGGCGGCGTAAGACTTGGAAGTGTAGCTGCTGATTTTAGTCCCTGAAATAGTTCTCTCTCTACCTCTTTCTTCCTCTTCTTCCTGCTACTGTCAGGGAACTTAGCTTGGAGTTCTGGATCTCAGTCCCCTCTCCCATTTATCCAGGTGGGTTTTTGCCATGGGGTCAGTAGTAGGTTGAATGGTGGCCACCAAAAGAGGTGTTCGTATCCCGATGCTGTGCATACGACCTTATTTGGAAAAAGGGTCTTTGCAGATGTAGGTTAGTTAAGGATGTTGAGATGAGTTCATTCTGGATTGTGGGGTGGGCCCTAAATCCAATGACAACTGGCCTTCTAAGAAACACACAGAGGAGCAACCCATAAAGAAAAGTCCATGTGAAGACATAGGCAGAGATTAGAGTGACACAGCCACAAGCCAGAGAATGCCTAGAGCCATCAGAAGCTGGGAAAGGCAAGGAAGGATTGTCCCCTAGCGTCTTAAGAAAGAACGCGGCCCTGCTGATACCTTCAGTGCAAACTCCAGCCTCCAGAACTGTGAGAGAAGAAATTTCTGTCGTTGTAAGTCACTGAGTTGGTGGTAACTTGTTAACAGCATTATTAGGAAACTGATGCAGTGTCCAGTCCTAGTCTTGATTCAGAAATGCCTGGGAACTTGTGAAAAATGACTCTCTGGGGCTTTACCCCCTGACCGTTCTGATTCTGTCAGTCTGGAGTGGCACTAAGAAACTAAAGTTTTGATGAGGGCCTCCAGGTGATCCTGATACATCCATTACCCCTCAGGAGTGGTATTCCTCAGGCTCCTTCTGTTCATCCACTTTACTTTCCTTGGGCAATATCCCTGCTCATGTCTGCGACCACCTCCTCCATGCCTGCCAGTGCACTGCACGTCTGAGTCTTCAGGCCGGCTTTCAGCAGCAGAGTCTGTTTTGGAAGCCTGTTGACTGAGAGCATCACCTGCGTATTCCGCAGGCTCCTCAGGGAGCACAGACTTTATTATCCTCCTCCCAAACCAGCTCTTTGATCAGGTTCCCTACCTGCCAGTGGCACATCGAGGCAATGGTATCGGGGTGTAAACCCTTCCCTCTCTCTTTCCTCTCATTTCCGGTGAGTTGATTCTTCCATCCAAATAGCTTTCAGATCTTTCTCTCCTCTTCCCCACCTTCCCTTTGCCTTCTTTCTTTTTTTTTTTTTTAAATTTTTTTTTCACGTTTATTTATTTTTAAATTTTTTTTTTCAACGTTTATTTATTTTTGGGACAGAGAGAGACAGAGCATGAACGGGGGAGGGGCAGAGAGAGAGGGAGACACAGAATCAGAAACAGGCTCCAGGCTCCGAGCCATCAGCCCAGAGCCCGACGCGGGGCTCGAACTCACGGACCGCGAGATCATGACCTGGCTGAAGTCGGATGCTTAACCGACTGCGCCACCCAGGCACCCCACGTTTATTTATTTTTGAGACAGAGAGAGACAGAGCATGAACGGGGGAGGGTCAGAGAGAGGGAGACACAGAATCTGAAACAGGCTCCAGGCTCCTAGCTGTCAGCACAGAGCCCGACGCGGGGTTCGAACTCACGAACTGTGAGATCGTGACCTGAGCCGAAGTCAGCAGCCCAACCAACTGAGCCACCCAGGCGCCCCGACCTTTGCCTTCTTTCTACACTCCCTGCAGACATCCTTCTTACCAAATGGTTTCCAGAATGATCTGCCTGCAAATTTGTCAAATGATTCTCACTTAAAATCTTTTAAATGATTCACGATTGTCCAGGCTGCACATTAGAATCATCTGGAGAGGCGCCTAGGTGGCTCAGTCACTTAAGCACCTGGCTCTTGATTATGGCTCAGGTCACGATCTCACAGTTCGTGAGTTTGAGCCCCATGTGGGCTCTGCGCTGACAGTATGGAGACTGCTTGGGATTTCCTCCCTCTCTCTGACCACCCCCCACTCGCTCGCTCTCTGTCTCTCTGAAAATAAATAAATTTAAAAAATCTCAGTAGTCAGTATTCACCCAAGACCAAACAAACCAGAATCTCGAGTTGGAGCCTGCTTGTTGGTTTTTTATCCAGTTCCCGTGGGTGACTCCAATATGCTAGGCTGGAGGATAAAATCCAAAGTCTTGGTAACATTCAGAACTCTTGACACCTGGGTCCCTGCCAGTCTGTCCCTCTCTGTCTCCATCAGGCCCTGTCCACACCCTGTGTGGCAGCCATTCCCCACCTCTTTGCCATTCCCCAAATGTATCATTCTATCTCATGCCTCCTTGCCTCTGCTCAGACCTCTGCCTGGAGATAGAATGCCTTTTTCTCTTTTCGATTCCAAAGAAATGCCCTGTATCTTTCAGGACTCCATTCCACCTCTCTTTCCCTGACTCTCCTTCCCCCAACTGTTTAAGCCTGCCTCCTTCGGAGTCCTGGGCACACTCACTCGAGTGTGATCATCACGGAGGAGCTGTTTGTGTGCATGCCTGTCTCTTCATTAGACTGTGGGCTCCAGGCAATTGCTGAATGAGGGAAGAAATAAAGGATTAAACAAAGCTAAGGGGTTGAAATAGTGTTTCTGCTTCTCTGAATTATTGAGCCCATGCTGCCTTACACCTCCTCAGACACCTGTTAAGAAAACAAAGGTCTACTTGGTTTTAATGACCGTAATGAAGTTTTAGTAGAAGTAGAAGTAGTAGTATGTAATACCATTAATTGAACACTTCCTAGCTAGGTTCTCTGTAGTCGTTACTTCCTTTAACTGACCCAATAATCATCTCAGGTATCATTCCCGTTTTACAGAACGAATTAAACAAAATGTTGTGCCATCACGTAATGCAAGATGGCAGAGAATACAAAGTGGAATGCAGACATGGTCACCTGGTTGGCAGTGTTAATGGTTTGTAGGCCGGTCAGGAAAAACTGGATCTGTTGGTCAAATGGCTATTGATATATAATCTTTCGAATGGCATATTCACATTTGACACTGAATTCGGCACACACACACAAAAACACAGCCATTAAACATAATACTCAAAAGATGAGATGGTGATTCATATTTATTAATAGCATTTGGAATCACATAAATACAGTCTTCCTTTTAAGTATGCTAGAAGGAGTTTGTGACCCACAGTCACAAGATCAGGGTCAAAAACCCAACTTTGCCAATTACATGATATGTGGTGTTAGGATTTGGCTTAATTTTTCTGAGCCTCGGTGTCTTCATCTTTGAAATGGAAATAGTATTTCACAGCCCAGAGTGGTATTGTGAGAAAGAAAATGAAATGGTACGTATGAAAGTGATTTGTAAATGGCCTAAGGCTAAGCAGGAGTAAAGCTGAGTGTTCTTGTCCTTGTTCTGCATTTGGGTCCAGAAGATTGGCCTTTAGAAAAGTGCCAGGATGGAGAAGGTGGTGTCCTGCTGGGTCAGTGAATATGGGCACCGAGGCAGTTAGTTGCAGGTTGTCTGATTTCCTGGTGGGGCAGGGTACCAGGAGGCTGGGTTGTGAGCCCCAGAAAACCAAATGGCACGAACTAGTTAGGGAGGATGTGGGAATGAGGAAGAGTGGTTAGAAAATTAGAGTCTTCCGCTTACTGAAACAACAGAGCTGAGAGAATGTAACTGGTCAGGGTTTTACATTGGTTCACCTGTAACCAAGGACCAGCCCAGGGATCACAGATCAACTCCAGGGAGCTGGTTCTTTTAAGTAAAAGGTTTCTTTTCTGCAGCTCAGAAGTTTTCTGGATCTCAGCACTAGAGCTCACTTATCCTGAGGTCTCAGTGTCTTGATTCCAAACATATTAACGCATTAACACAGACGGAGATGTTCTTCACAGGGCCACTTCCTCATAGTGTAGATTCAGCCTGCTTCCTCACCAAAAATGAAATCAAGGCTTTATCTGTTTTATCCTGATAGGTTGAAAAATATTTTCCAAGTCCCAGTCCTGAAACATGATGGGCGGTGGGGGGAGAGGTTAGAAGAATGACCACATTCTGCCACTCTAGAGGTGAGCATAGAAAACAGCCCTGCCTTTTTTTGTCACAGACATCACCATCCTAAACTTACCTGTAAGTTTCAGGAGGATTAATCTGTGTAACATGTTTTTAAAACATCAGTAGATCCATTTTAAGTTAGAATTTACATTCTAAAATATCCCAGCACACTGGAGATGATGAACATAATGAACATGATTAAATTTAATCAGAATAAATGGGTGTGTTTGAGCTTCGGTTAAAAAACTCAGCCTTGGAAGTTTGGAAGCTGAGAAAGAAGAAGAAAACAAGGGAAGAAAGGAGAACTTCATGCCAGAAAAAAAAGAAGCATGTGTGTATCCTAAATAAAATCAATTATTTGCTCCCTATTTGCCCTTGCTGAGTGCTCAAGTACTCTCACTGAATCCTCCTAACACCCTGTGTGGTTTTAGGGAGGTCAGGTCCTTTCTGTGGTCCTGCTATTAGTAAGCAGGTCCTAGTATCTGCCATTTGAGTGTGATATAATGAAGCACATGGAATCGGAAGTCCAGAAACCAGTTTTGGTCACACCATGAGATCTTAGACTTTTCCATGCCTCAATTTACTTGCATCCCAAATGAGAGGATTGGACCAAATCCAATGCTCTTTGTCTATTAAACCCTCTTCACAGTGGACTAGTAGAGGAATTTGAAATGTTTAGCCCAGGAAGGGGGGACATGCTAAATAAACCTTCAAAGAGCTCTCGTAGGGCAGAGGCCACCATTGAGGGCCCCTTCTTTGCTCCTGGTGAGGACTGCCCCTCCAAGGAGGAAATTCCTGCACTGGGCAGGGCGGTACCCACCCTTTATCTGAAGACTCCCTAGAAGCCATTTGTGGCAAATTGAGAACAAGTTAGAGTGCAAACTCCATTAAGAAGCCGGCTCTCTTTGTTACCTAAAACACTCAATGTCTATTTCTTTTGGAGCAATGCATACTCATCTGCCCATTGAGAGAAAGACTGAGGGGACAGAATTACCAGCTACCCAGGACACTGAGCATTTCTCTGTGTGGACTCAGCACCATCTTGTGGACACAGCGCTCTGGACTGGAGATGGGCTGTGGTCATCAAATGTAAAAGAAGCTCAGAACACAACCCGGAAAAGGCTGCTGCCAAGGCAAAACTCTGTCTAACGGATCATGTTTGTAACAGGGGCTGTCTAATCTCGGAGCTAGGAACTGCCTTAGGAAATTTACTTTTATGACCATAACCCTGTTATTAAGCCCGTGACACCTGGAAGAGCAGCGTGGGCAGGCTCAGTGACAGTAGCCAGACCTTCCCAGGAGTTGTGATTACTAGGAAGCTCCTCAGCGCAGAGACCTCCTTGGGAGGGAGCCCCAGGTTCTTTCCTCCATGGTCTCCCTTCCCCATATCCTGCATCTGGCCCCACCCCTTCTGGTACAGAGCACCCTCTGCCCTGCCTCCTCTCTTCCTTGCTGGTATTGATTGCCACTCTGGACATGACTTCTTTATTGTGCTTAAAGGCCCCCTTCCCAGTGAGGTGAGGATGGAACAGAAGGGAGCTGTGAAGAGAATAGAGCACTCAGGTTGTAAAATGCTTTGCCTTCCCTCCGTCTGCTAACACTGGTGGGGCTGGCCATGTGGATGTTTTTGCCATTTCTGTGTGTCAAAAAACTAAGTAATGATCTAATCTGGGGCTAAGATGATAGTCTGAGGGCACTCTTGCTCAGCATCTTTACCCACAGTGGGAAGAGCAATGTGTGGACCCAAAGAAGCCACTGGCCTCTTCTCTGCTTATTCTTCACAGTAGGGTTGTGGTGGGTGATATCTTCAATGGGCATATAGAAACCCCCCCCCCCCACCAAAAACAATAGAGTCACTAATTTTCTATTTGTTAATACAGTTATTGATTTTATTTATCATAAACATCATGATGCATGTACTTTTTCTTTAAAAGTAGGCATTGGTTCTATCAGTTACATTACTGTACCTACATTAACATATTCTCACAAGACTTTGATACAGGAACTGTTACTGTTATTACCCACATAGTCCCTTATTTTGCTAAATATTTGTTTTTGCATTTACCTTCCATGACTGTTTTGTAGCTAACTCCTTTTCTTCTGGGGTCAGCCTGGCTCCCGACTGCCCAGCCTGTCAGAACTAGTCTTTTGCTCAGGCTCACTGGAAGCCCTTGAAGCCTGAAACTCTCTAGGCCATTCATCTTTCCACTTCAGCTTCAGAGAAACCCCTGATTCCAACCTTTCAAGCAGCAAGCATTAAATTGGTTGTTATTATCAAAATGAGATGGGCTAAAGAAAAGAGTTGTAGGTATTGATTTCTGGAATTTTCATGGAAAATTAGAGTGAAAAGAGCAATAGAATGAAATGCACTTTATGTGTAAGTTGCCCTATCATATCCATTTTGTAGATTAAAAAAAAACAGGTCTGGAGGTGTTAATTGACTTGTCCAAGTTCATACAGCTAGTAAGCAGCAGAACTGGAATTTAAACCCTGGAGTGTATAAGCAGAGACCCTGCTTTAACCTCTAAGGATAAAGATGTAACTATACAAACAGAGAAAAGACAGCCCAGTGGAACAGGAGAAGGAGAGTTTGAGACTACTGACTACATCTGACAGTTGTCAAAAATTTTCCTCCAGGGTTTCAGTGGAAGCTTGAACCAGATCCAAATAAGCACATAAACATGTTAAACCCCAGACTGAACCCAAATTAAAAAAAAATTTTTTAATGAACAAACCACAATCTAATGAATCCATTAAACTGAGACATAAACTAAAAAAATTCTAAAATCAGAAAATCAAAATGCTCTCTAAAATAAGTCATACCAAACTGACAAGTTACTAGGTTCCTAGTTTAAAGTAAGAAGGAGGTCCCAGGACATGGCCTTGCAAAAGTCCCATGGTATGAGAGGAAAGGAGCAAACGTGATCAGCTAGGAGTCTGTCTACAGGTAGAGGTGGAGCAGCAGAACAGAGGTGAAAGAATGTTGCTCTCCAGAGCAGCCTCATCACCGAGTAAGCTGACAGACAACACCCTAACTTTGCCTTGTAGAGCACAATTCGAGTGATCTGACTTAAGGGGACAAGGACACATCATGGAAATTTGTAAGTGATTTAGGTATTTGTCTTAAACATTAAACATTCTGGTCTCCTTCCTATTAAGCTTTTTACCAGAATTGCTAATAAATAGCTAACTTGAATGATTTTTTTAATTTAAATTTGTAATACCTTTTTTCCACGTGCTGAGAAGAAAGCTAACAAAAGATGCAACTAAAGAAAGAATAGAATTTAAGATGGTACTTGTAACTAAATGCCCACATCTGAGCTAAGGCTCAGATGTAACTGCTGTCTGCATTAGGGAAGAATGATTAGTTGATGAGCCCCTCTGGGGGTATTAAGTACTGTGAGGGGTGATGGGGACCTCTGGGCACACAGTGAAATAGAACATATGTCCCTGCCATTGAGGAATTTCACATTCCTTATATTTGGGGCCTGGGGCCAAGGCTTGCAATATTTGTTCCTACTGACATTTGCAACTAATTATTAATTGGTAATAGTAATATTAATAATAGCTCATGGTTAGCAAGCTTGATTTTGTTCCAGACACTACACAAAGCACTTTCTAGGTATTATCATTTAATCCTCATGTTAACCCTGATAGATTCTATTTAAAAAAAATTTTTTTTAAGTTTATTTTTGAAGGAGAGACAGAGCATGAGCCAAGGAGGGCCACAGAGAGAGGGAGACACAGAGTCCAAAGCAGGCTCCAGGCCCTGAGCTGTCAGCACAGAGTCTGACGCAGGGCTTGAACCCATGAACTGTGAGATCATGACCTGAGCCGAAGTCGGACACTTAACCGACTGGGCCACCCAGGCGCCCTGATAGATTCTATTTTTAGCTCTATTTTGCAGATGAAGAGGCTGAGGCGCAAAGAGCTTAAGAAGTGTGCCCAAGGTCGCAGCCAGAATGTGACGGAGCCAGGTCCACCTGCCACCAAAGTTCAAGCTCTCTGCCACTATCCCAGATTGGACGTGATCTCCCTCATCCTGAATTATCCTTAGGGAGAGCCTTGTTTCATGAATGGATTGATACAGGGCTTTGGGGTCTCTCAGTTCCCCTGGTTCAGGAGCTCTGATCTCCTCACTCACCCTTTCAATACCCACTTCTTATGGTAGCCCCTGTGTTGCACTCAGTTACTGGTGAGTGGTAAGCATTTGATAAATATTACCTTGAAATAGAAGTGGATCAAAAAAATAACAGTTGTGGGGCACCTGACTGGGTCAGTTGGTAGAGCATGCAACTCTTGATCTCGGGGTTGTAAGTTCGAGACCCACATTGGATGTAGAGGTTACTTAAAATCTTTTTTTAAGTAGGCCTCATGCCCAGCGTGGAGCCCAACACAGAGCTTGAACTCATGATCCTGAGATCAACACCTGAGCTGAGATCAAGAGTTGGACGCTTAACCGACTGAGTCACCCAGGTGCCCCATAAAAATAAAATACTTAAAAAAATAATAATAATATTTATGAATGCCATATATTACTTTGAAGTTTACTTTTTTTTTTTTTAGGAACACAAATTAAAAATAGAATGTTATGGAAAATTCTGAATTTCCCCAAAATGTTCACCCCAGAGCCACCTGGTGGTCCATATGGTATCTTTATGCATTTTAAAGAAACAGCCCTGTCCGTATGGCAGGAGGATCCAGCCCTCCCCAGTGTACCTGCCTGGCCAAGCAGAGCGTGAGCTGGCTCTCAGCCTCCCCTTCTTGACAGCATATCACAGGGCATGGCCTGTCCCCCTGCATTTGGCAGCCCTGCTCAAGTCCAGTTGAAAGTTTGCCAGGCACTCACACACGGGTAAGTAGGCTGTGGTCATGAGCCTAGGAGCCTTTGGTACCAAGAACTTATTCTTTATTTCTTGGTGCTTCTGAGCCTGAAATGGAGAGTCTAGTCTTTGAGTTCTACTGCTGAGTCTGAATCCCAGCTGTGCCGCTCACTAGTGAAATGACCTCAGTCAAGTGACACAGCCTCTCAGAATCCTCAGTTTTTTCATTTGCAAAATCAGGTTGCTGTGAACTTAATCAGGATGGTGTGTACACAGTGTGTAGAACAGTACTGGGCACATGGATGTGCCTGTCAGGTGCTGAGGGCACAGCGTGTGGCTGGCATAGGAGGTGAATTTCCTCCTGTCAGATGAGCAGGTCTCGTTGGGGACGTTGATGCACTTGTGGTGGGATGTCAATGTGACACTACACCAGCCCTGAGGAAGGCTGCCCAGAGGGGCTCTCAAAAGAGCAGGGGACAACAGCATAGTTAGAAGTCATGGGCCAGTGCATGTGCACAACATAGCTCAGTAACTTTTTTATACTACACCCACATGTTAGCCACTTTGAAGTTTTAGTATTTTTTTAAGTTATTTTAAAAGTTTGTTTCCAGCTTAGCCTAAGCACTCAAGAGACAAAAGCCAAATCCCTGGAGTTTGAACTATTTAAGAACAAAATTCATCTGAGTAAATATTAAAGATTTTATTGACTTTATTCCATAATTTGTGAATTGAGCAGCATCCAATCTAGCAGATAAAAAAAAGGAGCGCCAAAGCGCTATGCAAGGCAAGAGATTTTATAGGCAGATGGGAGCAGAATACGGAAGTTACACTAGGCAAAGAGGCAGATTGGTTATTGCAAGGTTACTCTCCATATAGCGGACGGCAGGGCCTTATTAGCAGGGTACTTAATGCTGATAAAAGTTGATTCGTGATTGACTGGTTTAAGATTCCATTTCTGGAAGAGGTAAAACTAAGTTAAGTTTCAGTTTGGTGACATGGGGCTTAGCTTAGCATAAGGAATTCCATTTTGGGCCTGTTGTCTGTAACAGAACAAAGCATATCAGGGCATAAAGGGTTGCTCTTCTCCCTTTTTTTTGAGCCAAAGCAGTAATAGTAAGCCATTTCTCAGTGTTTTGAAGCTGCATTTCAGTGTTTTAACTTGTTTGGGCAGTGACAACTTTGTGGGCAATAGATAGATTGCCCTGGCTTGTCTTATCCGGCTCAGGTTTAGGCTAGCAGTGTTGATCTGGGGTGTGTGTGTGTGTGTGTGTGTGTGTGTGTGTGTGTGTTTCCTTATACCATGTCAAAACAGCCTTCTTGGCTTTTTTTATGTTCAACAAACATACTCACCCCTTTTAGCATAGGTGACAAATGGCAGGGCAGTTTCTGTTGACCTAATGCTGGATCCAGAAAGCTTGGTAACAGTGCCCGGTATAGTTGGCTTTAGAAAGCTTAATGTTTGGGTGCTTTTTGTTTTTGCATTCATTCAGTAAAGGTTTGTTAGCACCTGTTCTGTGCCAAGTACAGTGCCGGGAGCTAAGGATACTGGTAGACAGTCTTAGCTCTTATAGAATTTATACTTTTGTGGTAAAGGCACACATTTCTCAATGTTTAATTACAGTCGTAACGAGTGCTATGAAAGAAAAGTATGCTGAGAATAGATAACAGATGAACCTAATTGAGGGGGAAAGGATTGTTGGATAGAGATAAAAGGGGACTACTGCCTGGGCTGGAAGGGCATTCTAGGATGCAGAAGCAAGACCCTGAAGTGACAAGTTCCTAGGCATATTGAATGAACAGAAAGAAGGCTGATGCACGTTAGAGTGGCAGGAAATGCGGTTAAGTCGCAGAGGACTTTATAATCCTTGGTAAAGATATTGGAATTTGGGGGATCCTGGGGGGCTCAGTGAGTTAAGCATCCGACTTCGGCCCAGGTCATGATCTCATGGTTTGTGGGTTCCAGCCCCGCATCGGGCTCTGTGCTGACAGCTCGGAGCCTGGAGCCTGCTTCGGATTCTGTCTCCCTGTCTCTCTGCCCCTCTCCCACTCATACTCTGTCTCTAAAAAATAAGTAAACATTAAAAATTAAAAAAAAAAGATACTGGAATTTGGATTTAGGGTTTCAGTGAGCCTCACTGACCACCTCTCAGTTCTGTGTTTGTGGAGGGACTCTTCTGTCTGTCATGGGGAAAGCTCACACCCAAAGTGACCCTCCCCTGGAGATTCTCTTTTGCTGGTGCTCCCCTGACGCTTCATACTCATTGCTCTCATGCTGTACCCTGACTGATAGGTCTCTAGCATGAGCTTCATGATCCCTGAGACTGCATCATGCCCAGTCCTCTAATGAGCGGATAAATCTAAATACTCATTGGCGAGGGGAAGCAAATGAAAATTCATTTTCCTTATACATACATACACTTCAGAGTAACAAATCCTGGCTGTGCAAATCCTTGGTCTTTGTCTCCTGAGTCCTTGGACTGAATTGGACTGAATAGACTTTTAGAAAACAACTTCTTTTAATACTAAGATTTTAAGTTGGCCACACTTAATGGCCAACGTGGTGTTGAGTGTTTAGCAAATTCTGGGCTGTGGGGCAGGCACCATGACTTACTGTGTTATGTGTTCAGGTGGCACCTAGGTTGGCCTGGTGACTGCTGCCCATGGCAGGGGGTCTGCTTGCCTTAACTCCAATCCTCAGCTGCCCTTCTTGGCTACCACTCTTGACACATTCTGCTTCATGACAGGCAGCATTTCTTTGTTACTTTTTTTTTTTTTAAGTTTATTTATTTTGAGAGAAAGAGTGCACAGGAGAGGCAGAGAGAGAAGGAGAGAATCTCAAGCAGGCTCCACACTGTCCATGCAGAGCCTAATGTGGGGCTCAAACTCACAAAATGTGAGATCAAGACCTAAGCCCAAACCAGGAGTCGGATGCTTAACCGACTGAGCCACCCAGGTGCCCCTCTTAGTTACTTCCTGGTGTGTGATCTAGGCTGGCTGCCCCCAGTGGTTCTAGCTCTTGAATCTTGGCCTGGGTCTCTTCCTGCTATGGGCTTCCACAGTAGTGATCCCATACAGTACGCCTGCTGTTTGGACTCGGTGCAGGGCAGTTTTGTGCTGCTCTGTCTTCACTCCTGCTGTGTGTGCACACGCATGTGAGGTGGCAGTAGAGCGTGGGGGACTGAGCACCATGCTGCCATCAGAAATGACAGCTCTTCTGTAAGCACGGTACTGATCTGGGCTCAGTTTCCACTCGATACCGTGGGCACGATAATATCAGCTTCCATATACTGAGCACAAACTCTGTTTGTTAATTTACTTAACCCTGTGAGTATATAGTAATATCTCCACTTTACTTTCCCACTGCCCGGGATGCTGACGGGGATTAAAAGAATTAATATTTGGAGTGCCTGAGTGGCTCAATCAGTTAAGTGTCTGACTTAAGCTCAGGTCATGATCTCTTGGCTTGTGGGTTCGGGCCCTGCATCGGGCTCTGTACTGACAGCTCAGAGCCTGGAGCTGCTTCGGATTCTGTGTCTCCCTCTCTGTCTCTGCCCCTCCCACCCGCCTCAAAAATAAATAAAATGTGAAAAAAAAAAAAAAAGAATTAGTATGTGAAGTGCTTCGCAACCTGAAATACATCAGATAAAAGCAATTTTATTCTAAATTGATTAGGGAAATTTAAACAGATGGGCATTGTATTTGGCAGTATTTATGGTGCCTACCCATATCTAATGCTGATTTAGAAACATGTATCTATTTACAGTGTGGATTGTTTATTCAGTAAGTGAGTATTTACTGAGGGCCTACTATGTGTCAGGCACTTTTCTAGGTGCTTACAATACATCAGTGTAGAACATCAAAGTTTACTGCCCTTGTGGCACTTCAATTCTAGCAGGCAGGTGGACAGTAAGAAGTAAAGGGGTAAATTGCGTAGTATATTGGAATATCATGGGAAAAATAAAAGCAGAGCAGGGTACAGGGCATCGGGAATGCAGGGGAGGGGGGCAGGTTGCTCTCTCAATCAAGGGGAGCCTCGTTCATGTTTTTTATGCCTAGCCATTTCATGTAGTCATTCAGCAGATGTTTCCTGAGCACCTACCACGTGCTGCATCCTGTAGACATAGCAGTGAACAGGACTCACAAGGTCCTTTCTGTCCCAGAGCTTACCTTCTGGTGGGCAGAGCAGACAATGCACAAGCAGGCAAACGCATGTGATAATTGCAGGATGAGGTAGGTGGTATGAAGGAAAACCGGGCATTATGAGGGCAAGTGAAAGCAGAATCAGACAGAGACTTGGGTGATCCCCCCAGATGACACTTGAGCTGGGCCTGAAGCACGAGAGTGAGCCAGCCCTGGGCAGGACTGGGGTCAGTGTGTTTAAAGGCCCTTGGGGCTGGAAGAGACCTGGCAGGTGGAGTAAGCAAAAGGAGGCCTATGTAGTGAGCACAGAGAGTGAGGTGGAGGGGAGCAGGCAGGTCCGGAGAGAGCAGCCGGGACCTGTGGACGATACCGGGCCTTGCAGGCCACAGTGAAGCTTCTGGATTTTGTGCTGATGTCTGGAGAACACCGCCAAAGGGTTTTAAGCAGGAGTGGACTTGATCTCATTTGTGTTTATGAAAGACCATCCCGTGTACTGTGTGAAGCATGGACTGCATAAGCAGTCCTCTCCAAACCACCAGCTGAGCAGGACATGGTCAGTTCTCAAGCTGATTCCAGCCCACACTCACTGAACCAACCCCACCGTGTGCCGAGTGCTGCTCTTCATGCTGTGTGTGTGTGTGTTGTGTGCTCGCCCCTTCCTGCCCAGTTTCTGGCTCCTCCAGAAAGAACCAGTGTAAACTGGGATTCCTTGTCATTCAGTAGTCCTGAGAAACCTGGGGGACAGAGGGAGGGGGGGGTGGGAGGGGAAAGGGAGGGTGCCAGGGCAGCTGGGTTTAGATGGTTTAACACCAAAGCAGCAGTTAGTGTTCAGTCCATCTTAGTTCTTGTGACCAGCTGGAGGGTCATTGTTGTTCAGTAGCCAAAAATTTCTGACATTTCTTCCTTGTGTCCTTCCCAAGAGGAAGAAGTCACCTGAGAGGAATAGGGCCATTAAATCAGTCGGCCCTTCAGGCTTCCAAAATATTGGTATTTGGTTTTTTGAGACCAATTCTTTATGATAAGCTCACCTGGAAATGAGAAGTCCCAGAGGACAGGAACCCTGTTCTGGTCTTTTTGGTAACTTGGTTCCTGCAGCATTCATATTTAAAATGCCTCCTGCGGGGCACCTGGGTGGCGCAGTCGGTTAAGCGTCCGACTTCAGCCAGGTCACGATCTCGTGGTCTGCGAGTTCGAGCCCCGCGTCAGGCTCTGGGCTGATGGCTCAGAGCCTGGAGCCTGTTTCCGATTCTGTGTCTCCCTCTCTCTCTGCCCCTCCCCCGTTCATGCTCTGTCTCTCTCTGTCCCAAAAATAAATAAACATTGAAAAAAAAATTTAAAAATAAAATAAAATGCCTCTTGCATTAGGGACGCTGAGTGTCAGTGGAATTTGGTTGAGATCGGGAACAAATACAGCACCAGAGGGCTTAGAGGTACACTCTCTAAGCAAGCAGATATCTGGGCATGCATGATCCTGAGATGAACCCAAGGTACATGGACTACCCTGAAATACTGTTGTGTTTCAAAAAGGAAAAAAGAAGCCAAGGACCTTTTCCCCCTTTCATCTTTCCAAACAAGCAACTTGAAATATTTAACTGAGCACATTGCATCATTCATGAATCTGATAATGCTCGTTCTTACAATCCATATGCACGCAACTACAAGTCTAGAGACCAGATGTTTACCTTTTCAAAAGAATATATTCAGGTGAGGTTGTTCAAGCCAGCCTTTCTCTGTTGAATACACCCTGGAAGCTTCCTGGTGTTAGCCTTTCGAACGGCCTGAATTTCAGTTGAAAAAGCAAACTTTCCTCACCTTACCATGCTTTCTTGAATCTGATAGTTTAAGTGCGTTAAAGTCTGATAAATGCAGCTCTTCTCTACCCCTTTTGGACTGCGTTTAGAAGAGAAATCAAGAGGATTTTCCTTTTCCTAGACATAGCCGAACTCTATAAAGGGCTTCTGTTTTGTAATCTGTTTTTGAGATCCGATGCGTGTGTTTCTAACACCTTGTCATGTGAGGGTGTGACGTAGTCACCCAACAGGACTGTGAGAAAACGTACTGCAGGGATGTGTGTGGGGTGGTGGACCGGACTCACTGAAGCTGTGTCCTTTGTCGGAACACTCTCTGCAGGGACTCGCAGACCCGTGCGGTAGTTTTCTCTTCAATATGGGCCCCACACTGCCCCAAAATGGACTGTGCATTTGACTTTTGCAGAATTCCAGGTCAGTATCCTAATACAGTGTGTTCTTTTTTTAGTTGGGTTTTATTTCTAAGTTTCTTTTTATAGAAGGAGCTGTGCAGTAGAGAGAAGCAAAAGTTGCTCTGTTGATTCAGTTTTGTTGTTCTGTACGTTAGGAATTGGGTGGTGGCCAGCGGCTGCAGGAGGGCCTTGGGCCTTCTCCTCCGATCAGAAGATTTAGAAAAATAGGCCTCAGTCTGGCCCCGGAGAGTAGCCTTACTCGACGTTGCATTGCTTCACTCTTTGTCATGTCTTAAAGATTTACTAATAAAAGTACACCAAATTTTATTAACAAGCCCTGTAAAGTGCTAATAATAGATATGTTATTGATTAATGAAGAGGTTTTCCAAGATTTTTTTGTACCATGAGAGTTAAAATCTATATGGAAACTCTCATTTTATGTTTTTTGATTTCTGCATATTTCAGTAAAGTTGCCTTGACTAATTGAGGAGGGAAGATTTAATTAAGCTGGAGGGGCGCCTGGGTGGCTCAGTCAGTTAAGCATCTGATTTCAGCTCAGGTCATGCTCTCACAGTTCGTGGGTTTGAGCCCCATGTCTGGCTCCGTGCTGACATCTCACAGCCTGGAGCCTGCTTCAGATTCTGTTTCCCTCTCTCTCTGCTTCTCCCCCACTTGTGCTCACTTGTGCACGCACTCTGTCTCTCTCTCAACATAAAAAGACATTTAAAAATATAATAAACTGGAAATAGTATTAGTTGGTCAGATCATTGCTAAGGATTGTTTCCCTTTTTAAAAAAATTGTTAATGTGTATTTTTGAGAGAGAAAGTGTGAGCAAGGGAGGGACAGAGAGAGAGAGGGGGGACAGAGGATCCAAAGTGGGCTCTGTGCTGACAGCAGACAGCCCAATATGGGGCATGACCTGAGCCAAAGTCAGACACTCAGCCAACTGAGCCACCCAGGTACTCTTCCCCTTTTTTAAAGTTCAGTTGTAGAATGAATGAACCAGTGCCTAAAAGCAGTCTCCAGAATCTAATGGGGTGGGGGCTAATTCAATAGATGAATGGTTAGAATTGTTATGGGCACACAAAATTCTGTGAGCAGGCTAACCTTTGAGATTTGGAAGGCAAGAATGCGAGCAGTGCTAGATTGTGCAAACATAAGATGGGCCACAGTCCTGCAAATCAAGGAACAGTTGTCACCTGAGCACCTATAGTGCGGAAGGCCTGTTTGGCCCCCTGGTTTTTCAGCCATGCTCAGACTCCAGAGGTTTTAGTAATGACTTCAAGCTTGGGAAATTCATGACAGCTATAGAATGTGTGTCTCTGTGACTGTGGGTATGTCAGTCTGTGTTTCTGTATACCTCAATCTCCTTCTCCTGGGGATTTCTGCTTGTATTTTACCACATTCTCATTCACTTTGTCTCTCGTTCTTTTAAGCCTATATCTGATTTCTCTTATTGAGTAAAATAATTTTTAGAGAACTTAACAATCATTTTGAACATCTTTTTTTTTTTTTAATTTTTTTTTTCAACATTTATTTATTTTTGGGACAGAGAGAGACAGAGCATGAACAGGGGAGGGGCAGAGAGAGAGGGAGACACAGAATCGGAAACAGGTTCCAGGCTCTGAGCCATCAGCCCAGAGCCCGACGCGGGGCTCGAACTCACGGGCCGCGAGATCGTGACCTGGCTGAAGTCGGACGCTTAACCGACTGCGCCACCCAGGCGCCCCCATTTTGAACATCTTCTTATAGGTTAGAGTAGCATTTCTCAAATGTTTTGGTCCTAAGACCTCCTTACACTCTTAGAAATCATTGAAGACCCAAAGAGCTTTTGTTTATCTGAGTTAAATATCTATCAATATTTGCCATATTCAATATTTAAAAGGAGATTAAAAACAACAACAACAACAACAACAATTAACTCGGGACACCTGGGTGGCTCAGTCAGTTAAGCATCCAGCTCTTGATTTCAGTTCAGGTCATGATCTCACAGTCATGGGACTGAGGCCAGCATCAGGGCTCAGAATTGTCACTCACCCCTCTCTCTGTCCCTCCCCTGCTCATGCTGTCTCTGTCTCTCTCTCAAAATAAACAAACATTTAAAAAATAATAATCACGATTCATGAAAAATAGCTGTGATAAACAGTCATGATTAAATAACATTTTTAATAACATTTTAAAACAATTTTTCTAAGGCAAAAAAATGTAATGAGAGTGGAATTATCTT
This sequence comes from Prionailurus viverrinus, assembly GCF_022837055.1. Lineage (NCBI taxonomy): Eukaryota > Metazoa > Chordata > Mammalia > Carnivora > Felidae > Prionailurus > Prionailurus viverrinus. The sequence continues at coordinate 36,757,203 of NC_062569.1, forward strand.
ACATTTTTGCAAACATATAATGTTTAGCTTGATAGAAAGGCAGTCAGATTTTCATATCTGCTTCTGAATTCAATGGCAAGTATGTTGTAGTTGAAGTATGTGAAGAAAATCTAGCCTCATGCAAATAGGTCGTTGGAAGTGGGAGAGAGATGTTTTCTAATAGCTTTTCATTTAATTGTGGATATTCCTTGATAATACACCAAAACTTGACAGGTAGTTGGTTTTTTTAAAGGTTAGCTGTGACATGGAACTTGAACCAAAGCAATGACTTTCCATATGTTGTCACAGTTAAATCTACTGATCTTACACCTTTTTGCCTGTATGTGCGTGGTTTTTTGTTACAATATTTGGCAAATGTTAGTTCACTGAGCTATGCCTGTCTTCCAAATTCATTGCACGATATACAAAAGTCACATTCATTAACATCATCACCAACCTCTGTAGAAAAATCATTATGTTGGGGCGCCTGGGTGGCGCAGTCGGTTGAGCGTCCGACTTCAGCCAGGTCACGATCTCGCGGTCCGTGGGTTCGAGCCCCGCGTCGGGCTCTGGGCTGATGGCTCAGAGCCTGGAGCCTGTTTCCGATTCTGTGTCTCCCTCTCTCTCTGCCCCTCCCCCGTTCATGCTCTGTCTCTCTCTGTCCCAAAAATAAATTAAAAAAAAAAAACGTTGAAAAATCATTATGTATTGAGAAATGTAGAGCTCATGGCAGTGAATGCCAAAGTTTGTGTTAAATACCAAATTTTCCAGAATTGCGATTTTCATCTGAAAGTCAAATTTTATTACTGGGAACAAAATGGCTACTTCCTTGAAGTGACAGTCCCACTTAGTTCATTTTCAAGAAAATGTTTGCCCAGATATCCACATCTGAATAACCATAGTTTGTCTGTCAGTCGTTTTTTAATGTAAAAATGGTGTTCCATGAAAAAAAAGTTGGCTAGTTCAGCTCACAACTCTGCTCAAGGCAGACATTGGTTTTTCAGTGCACTGGAAGTGTTTTGTGTGTACCTCCCATTTTATCACACAAAATAGTAAAAAAAAAATGTATATTCAATAGCCAAGGTTTAATAAAATTAATAACTTTTATTTTCTTATCTGGGTGTTACTGGCTTGATGCTTGCTACACTTTTGGCTCTTTTGCCCATCATTGCTTTTGTACCATTAATGCACATATTAGCATGGCTGGGGGAGGGGGAGGAGGCAGATGACATCTTTATGTTATTATGAAAATAGTTTTGACCTCATGAACCTGCTGAAAGGGTCTTGGGAGACTCCAGGTCCATGAAACACTTGGAGCCAACAGCCACATTAGGAGGAAACTAGGAAGAAAATGGACAGGAATTAATCTTTATTTTCCTAGTTACTTTTGCTGTCTACAGAGTAGAATTTGGGTTCATTTGGTTCTAATTTTGAAAGCTTTAAATCAGGAACTTTTCTAAATACAGGGTGTAATTTAAGCTGTTTGCTGCTCAGGGTCTGAAGAGCCAGCTCCTCTTGCTTATTGTCACCATCGTCGACAACGTACTGTACCCTACAGGTGTCACGAGAACAAAGATGAGTTAGATTGACCTTGCACTCGAGGAGCAAATAGGGAAGGATAGAAACATGAACAAATGCATAACACTTCACGTTTCATAAAGGTGGGAGCCAGAGGACGAAGGGTGCCCAGGTGGGCTGTCACCTGAGATGTGTAAGTTTAAGGAATTGCCAGGCAGAGGAGCTAGAGGCTAGGGTAGAAGAAACTCAAGAGGAAATAATTTTTCTCCTAGAGCTTTTATACAGATGTAGTGTGCAGATCTTCCAAAGTTAGAAAAAAGGTATCCATCTAGGGAGGATGCATGCCGTGGGTGCCGTAGGTGCATCGATGTGGGGGAGGGGAGGCTAGGACAGAGAACAGGCCTTCTGCTTTGTACTTTAATACACTTCTGCACTGTTTGAATATTTTACCATGAGCCTAGATTTATTTTATTGTTTTAAATATAGTTCATTCTAAAAGCTGGTGCAGTGGGCGCCTGGGTGGCTCAGTCGGTTGAGCGGCCGACTTTGGCTCAGGTCATGATCTCGCTGTCCGTGAGTTCGAGCCCCGCGTCGGGCTCTGTGCTGACAGCTCAGAGTCTGGAGCCTGTTTGAGATTCTGTGTCTCCCTCTCTCTCTGACCCTACCCCATTCATGCTCTGTCTCTCTCTGTCTCAAAAATAAATAAATGTTAAAAAAAAAAAAAAAAATTAAAAATAAATAAATAAATAAATAAATAAATAAATGAATAAATAAATAAAAAGCTGGTGAAGAAGTGGTAACTTAATCTTCAAAAGTATCTTATTTAAGTGTCCATCTTTGCATTATATGTATGTGTATGTATTAGATAAGGTTGAAATATGGCAGGAGACGAAAGGATCAGAAGATTCTAAATATGTGAATGAACTAGAATTTCCCCATGGCATTTATATAAAGTATAATTTTAAAGTATGTTTATCATACTTTCTGTAAACATACACATATGTACTTGTACTATAATACAGAATTTTATGTTTACGTAGAGGTTTATGTTTTATTTTTATATGTAGACATATACATACATATATATACACATGTATATATATGAATATATGTATAAATAAATAAAGGATGAATATTCATCCTTATTTCCTCAAGTGCAGTCCCAATGTATACCTGTTTCTCTAGCATAGTTATTAGCTGCACCCCTTTTGTCTTTCAAATGTCCATGTATGTATGTATGTACACATATAGATATATGTGTATATCACATACTTATGTTGTATACATACATATAGATATCTATATGTGTGTTTTTATAGATAAATATGACTGTGTAAGTATTTTATATAGCATATGCTCATATATTTATAAAGTCACTTAATTATCTAATTACAAATTAGTTTATGTGGGCAGTTCAGTCAGTTGAACGTCGACTCTTGATTTCAGCTCAGGTCATGATCCCAGGGTTGTGGGATCAAGCCCCACATCAGACTCTGGGCTAAGCACAGAGCCTACTTAAGATTCTCACTCTCTTTCCCTCTGTCCCTCTCCCCCACTCTTGGGCGCTGTCTCTCTAAAATAAAAAATTAGGGGCGCCTGGGTGGCTCAGTCAGTTAAGCATCCAACTTTGGCTCAGGTCATGATCTTGTGGTTCATGAGTTTGAGCCCCACATCTGGCTCTGTGCTGACAGCTCAGAGCCTGGAGCCTGCTTCGGATTCTGTGTCTCCCTCACTGTCCCTATCCCGGTTGCTCTCTCTCTCTCCCTCAAAAATAAATATTTAAAAAGTATGTAAAATTTAATTTAATTTAATTAAAAAAAAAAAAGAAAAGTAGGTAGGCCCACCAAAATTTTTGCATGTATAACATTTATTGTTAGCCTTTTTCATGCTTGTCTATCCCATCTCAGTAATACTACTGAGAGAAGTGAATGTATTGCATGAAGCTTGCTGTTTAGAAAACATTTTAAAAAGTTACATGTAAATTAAATCTCATCTTCTTTCCATCCTACATTTCTTTTTCTGAGGTCTTTTGTGGGCTTTCCATTGGCAGGAATTCCTAAGGCTTCAGTGTTAAGTTACTCTCTATAAAGAAATATAGTACAGGAGGTCAGTTAACTTTTTTAGGTCAGAGAATACTGTTTTTGCTGAGGATGACTACCCCCTCCACCCCAAACACACAAAAACTCATTTATAAGTCTGAATTTTAATTTTGGGGGGATCTTTAAAGTAAGTATGTATGATAAGATCTGTGGGTCTAATGTTATTTCCCTTTATGTTCTTATCAGTCACAACAAAGGAAACCAGCTAAGGGGGCCAGGCTGGTCAGGTTACAGAGAGAAGTCACTTGGCGGTAAGAGCATGGGCAGGCAGTGTGTGAGTGCAGGTGGCTGTGATGAGGGGACACAGCTATGAGGCACCCAGTCCTTCTTGCCAGGCGGACAACAAACGTTTTGCCCACTCTTCCTGTTGTTCAAAAAAGGTATATTGGTTTTTATGTTAAATCTTACTCTTTTCATCGTCAGCCCAGTTTTTCAAAAACGTGGTTCCAAAAACCAGATTGGTCAGAAAAACCTGTGGGGACCAGATTTGCCTGTGGCCTACTGTGGGTCTGTGGGTCTACAGACTTTGAACTGATTTCTGTATTGCCCTTTGAACACGTAGGATATGGCTTTTAGCTTTGGCACCATCTGAGATGTCCCCGTGACCGTGGTGGGAAGTGGTTTAGGTGGGAGGTAAAATCAAAAAGGAGGTTCTAGAGGGTTCTAAAGTCTTAAAGACTTTAAGGTCCACCTTCAACAACTTTCACTGCTTTTTCAATTTGCATTTGCAGATTTAGATTCTTTGAACTGTTACACTGACTCTTGGATTATAAGCTTTTTGAGGGCATGAAACTCTGTGCCTCTTTCTGAGTGAGGTTCCCTTCCCTTTGTTTAGATCTGCAGAACTAAATTCTACCCTCAAGATCCACTACATGGCACTTTCTCCTCCAGGGCTGTGCCTTCCCTCACCCCCCATTCCCAAGCTCCTCCCCAGAATGCCACTGCCTTCTTCCAACCTGCCTGCTTGTGTGATTCCACACACTTGTGTGTCTTTGTTATGCAGCGTTTCATAAGCACATCTTATACCCCTTGCTACACCACAAAGCTTTGAAGGCAGAATTTGTACATATTTTATGGCACAGGGTTTTAGTGTCAGCCCACTGGGCCTGGTTCTAGCTGGTTGATGAAAACTACTTGAAGAGTCTCTGAGACAAGGTGGGAAAGAGACTCATTAAGTTTATGTGTTGTGTCTTTTGAATTTGGTATCATATTAATGTTTTCCTTATTCACTAAATCAGTACAAATACAAAACATACAGAGGTGCCTGGGTGGTTCAGTCAGTTGGGTGCCCAACTTCGGCTCCGGCCCTGATCCCACAGTTCATGGGTTTGAGCCCTGCATCGGGCTCTGTGCTGACAGCTCAGAGCCTGGAGCCTACTTCGGATTCTGTGTCTCCCTCTCTCCGTACTCCTGCCTCCCTCTCTCTCTCTGTCTCTCTCAAAAATAAATAAACATGAAAAATATTTTTAAAAAATACATTGGATTCCAGGGTCTTTCCCCAGCTGTTCTAAACCAGAATTTCTGTGGGAGCAGGGGAGGGGAAAATCTATCAATTTATACTATTTTAAAGCTTCCCAGGTGACTGTGATGCATAGCCAGGTTTGGGAACTACTGTCCCAAAGCATATAGTAGGTATTCAGGAAACATCTGTTCAAATGTGGAATGAACTCTTGTCTTCCTATAACATTTAGTCTGATACCATGTACTTAACAGTTGTTCCATAAATGTTGGTGGAGGGAATGAAAATCTATTCTAAGTCCAGATACCACCCCCCACTCCCTTCCTTAGCTGGTGGTAGGGCTGTCTGCTTGCCCCCGTCTCTCACTCTGTCTGGATGGATGGGCTGCTTCTCAGCTGGACCATGGATGGCCTACCCACCTGCTCTCCTGCAGTCAGCTTGCCCCTCCCCTCTGATTGTTTCAGCACACGGCAGCCTGAGTGAGTGGGGTTTGTTTTTTTTCCAGGCCAAATCTGGAATAGATTATGACTTTCAGTGGTTCCCTCTTAACCTAGAATATAAAATTTACCATGAGGAGTACTTTAGAGTCTTTATGACCCTTCCTTTCCTAGCCCATGTCATTCAACAGAAAGGTGTTGAGGCCTGCCACATGTCTGGCACTGCTGGGGATCCTGGGGACAGACCAGGTGCACACGCTCTCCCGCCATCACACAGACCCACTCATCAGTCTCTGAGTGCATATACCCTTTCATCATTTTTTGTTTGTTTTGCCTGTGGTGTTCCTTCTGCTTAGAATGCCTTTCCCACACTCCTGTTTTGTTGTTTGTTTGTTTGTTTTTTATTTTATTTTATTTTTTCAATATGTGAAGTTTATTGTCAAATTGATTTCCATACAACACCCAGTGCTCATCCCAAAAGGTGCCCTCCTCAATACCCATCACCCGCCCTCCCCTCCCTCCCACCCCCCATCAACCCTCAGTTTGTTCTCAGTTTTTAAGAGTCTCTTATGCTTTGGCTCTCTCCCACTCTAACCTCTTTTTTTTTTTCCTTCCCCTCCCCCATGGGTTTCTGTTAAGTTTCTCAGGATCCACATAAGAGTGAAACCATATGGTATCTGTCTTTCTCTGTATGGCTTATTTCACTTAGCATAACACTGTCCAGTTCCATCCATGTTGCTACAAAGGGTCATATTTCATTCTTTCTCATTGCCACATAGTACTCCATTGTGTATATAAACCACAATTTCTTTATCCATTCATCAGTTGATGGACATTTAGGCTCTTTCCATAATTTGGCTATTGTTGAGAGTGCTGCTATAAACATTGGGGTACAAGTGCCCCTGTGCATCAGTACTCCTGTATCCCCTGGGTAAATTCCTAGCAGTGCTATTGCTGGGTCATAGGGTAGGTCTATTTTTAATTTTTTGAGGAACCTCCACACTGTTTCCCAGAGTGGCTACACCAGTTTGCCTTCCCACCAACAGTGCAAGAGGGTTCCCGTTTCTCCACATCCTCTCCAGCATCTATAGTCTCCTGATTTGTTCATTTTGGCCACTCTGACTGGCGTGAGATGATATCTGAGTGTGGTTTTGATTTGTATTTCCCTGATCCCACACTCCTGTTTTTTTTTTTTTAATTTTTTTTTTCCAACGTTTATTTATTTTTGGGACAGAGAGAGACAGAGCATGAACGGGGGAGGCGCAGAGAGAGAGGGAAACACGGAATCGGAACCAGGCTCCAGGCTCTGAGCCATAAGCCCAGAGCCTGACGCGGGGCTCAAACTCACGGACCGCGAGATCGTGACCTGGCTGAAGTCGGACGCTTAACCGACTGCGCCACCCAGGCGCCCCCCACACTCCTGTTTTATTGATTGATTGATGCCAAGCTTTCCAGGGCCCCTGTAAATAACAAGTTGGCCCTTCATCCTTTAACACTTTGTACATACCTTTAGTATAAAGCCTACCATCATGGATTGCAATTATTAGTTGACACTTCTCTTTCTTCCCCTAGACTCTGAGCTCCTTGAGGAAAGAGACTTGTCTCCTATTCCTCAGTATTTCCAGCTCTGAGTACTGTGTCTAGCCACGTTAGACATTAACACATGTGCTGGGGAAGAGTGACACAAGAATGAAGTTTTTATGTGTGTGCCAAGAACGTAGATTGAAGTGCTGCATAGTTACTCTGATTATAAAAGGATTTCTGCCACACCGTGGTAGATCATCCCCCTTTTGAATAGTGTCGTACGTGGATATTACATAGTTACAACAGTGTGTTAATGACCTATATAATGATACTCTCTATTAGATGCATTATTCTAACTGTGAGTATGATTAAGATATTATTAAATGTGGGGGCTCCTGGGTAGCTCAGTCGGTTGTGTATCTCACTGGCTCAGATCATGATCTCATGGTTCATGCCTCACATCAGGTTCTCTGCTGTCAGTGCAGAGCCTGCTTCGGATCCTCTGTCCCCCTGTCTCTCTGCCCCTCCCCTGCTCGCACTCTCTCTCTCGCTCAAAAACAAACGTTAAAGGGGCGCCTGGGTGGCGCAGTCGGTTAAGCGTCCGACTTCAGCCAGGTCACGATCTCGCGGTCCGTGAGTTCGAGCCCCGCGTCAGGCTCTGGGCTGATGGCTCAGAGCCTGGAGCCTGTTTCCGATTCTGTGTCTCCCTCTCTCTCTGCCCCTCCCCCGTTCATGCTCTGTCTCTCTCTGTCCCAAAAATAAATAAATGTTGAAAAAAAAATTAAAAAAAAAAAAAAAAAACAAACGTTAAAAAAAGATATTATTAAATGTTAACATTTGGCCTTTTACTAACCATCCTAATTGAACAACCTAAGAGAAGAATCAGAGAATCCTACAGAAGTGAGGGGGTGCTTATCATCTAACATCCTGGAGTGTTCATTGGCTTGATGTGAAATACTGTATTCCCCAAGTGGAGGTAGGGCCTAGTGGGAGTTTAAGAGTGCTGTGAATTGGAATGTTTTGGAAGAAGCAGTAGTTTTGAGGTGGAAGGATAAAACAGATGTCAGCATGGAACTAAACTGAGAGGGAAACCACCTTTTAAAATCATATAGTATGTGTTTTGCCAGATCTGAGACTATCCAGTCAGGCTGGATAAAGAATTGAAATAACGTATGGGCTTCAGAAAAGCCAAACAGGATGTGAATAAATGAGGCAGGAGAGAAAGTGGATCCTCCAGGGGCCCAGAGCAGAGAACTCATGGAAGGCAAAAGAAGCATCAGCAAAACATGTCATTGATCTGTAACCAATGAAGAACGGACTCCTGCCACCTGTTCAGGGGTGACCCCCTCTCCTTCAGGGGCATAGAGGAAGCCGTAGGTTCCATTTCATTTAATTCCATTTCTATTTATAGACTTAATCCCTCACATTTCTAAAAAAGATTCATGGACGGTTACAATTAAAGGCACAGTACACAAGTAGAAAAGAACTAATATTAAATGAAGAAATGAGACACTAGTCACACCAGAAATCCAAGCTAACAATGGCTACAACAGTTGATGATAAAAGTTAGTTCTAAGCTTCCTTGTCTTGGAAATAGAAGCATTTATTAGTATTAATGCACTTTTTCCTGTGGCTGGATAAGATCAAAGAATGAATCAAATGGATCCTAAAGTATAAAGGACACTAAATAACATAATGGGCACAACTTACAACAGCTTCAGAAAAGGCTAAAAAGAAATTCTTCATTTGGCCATCTGGTCTCTCCACAGCTGAATGAATGCTGTGAGTTAAATGTTGTACTTCAGTGCTAGGAAGACACTGCCACTAGAGAGGCTGGGGGCGCTTGCCTGGTTGGCTCAGTCGGTTAAGCATTCAACTTTTGATTTCAGCTCAGGTCACGATCTCATGGTTCAGTTCATGAGATCAAGCCCTACATCTGGCTCTGTGCTGACAGTGTGGAGCCTGCTTGGGGTTCTCATTCTCTCTCTCTCTCTCTCTCTCTCTCTCTCTCTCTGCTCCTCCTTCACTTGCTCTCTCTCTCTCTCTCTCTCTCTCTCGCTCTCTCTCTCTCTCTCTCTCTCTGTCTCACTCTCAAAATAAATTTTAAAAAAGAGAGATAGGCTGGATGAACAGCTCGTTAGTATGACCTTTAGACTAGAGGGGTTTTTTTGGTTTTAACTGCAGGAGCGATCTGTTAGTGTATAGTGAAATTAGTTGAGTGAGTTGCTATTAGCATTTTTAAAATGAAACAGAACAGGGGCGCCTGGGTGGCGCAGTCGGTTAAGCGTCCGACTTCAGCCAGGTCACGATCTCGCGGTCCGGGAGTTCGAGCCCCGCGTCAGGCTCTGGGCTGATGGCTCGGAGCCTGGAGCCTGTTTCCGATTCTGTGTCTCCCTCTCTCTCTGCCCCTCCCCCGTTCATGCTCTGTCTCTCTCTGTCCCAAAAATAAAATAAAAACGTTGAAAAAAAATTTTTTTAATGAAACAGAACAGAATACATGACACAGAGTAAGGTTACGTTTGAATTTAATTTAGATCCCTACATACTAACATACTATGTATTTCTTATATAATATACTATCTCTTACTAGAATATTATTTGGTAGGCTTTGGCCATTCCAGGCTTATGGTTTAAAATATATAGAGAAAATACCAAGAACTAGGTGCCGGGAAGAACAGAGATAAGATCCTTGAACCAGAACAAGAGCCACTGTGCCTTTAAATTGTGCCAATTTAGGAACCTGTGACTAGACTCAGTATTTTTTTTAATGAAATACAATTAACATACAGTGTTATATTAGTTTCAATTCAACAATTGTATACATTGCTCACTGTGCATCACATTTGATCCCCTTTATCCGTTTCATATATCCTCCCACCCACCTGCCCTCTGGTAACCACCAGTTTGCTCTCTGTACTTAAAAGTCTGGTTTTTTTGTCTTTTTCCCCCTTTGTTCACTTGTTTTATTATTTTTTTAAGTTTATTTATTTATATTGAGAGAGACAGAAACAGCATGAATGCGGGAGGGGCAGAGAGAGGGAGAGAGAATCCCAAGCAGGCTCTGTGCTGCCAGCGCAGAGCCCAACACGGGTCTCAAACTCATGAACTGTGAGACCATGACTTGAGCTGAAACCAAGAGTCGGATGCTTAACCAACTGAGCCACGTAGGTGCCCCTCACTTGTTTTATTTCTTAAATTCCACATATGAGTGAGATCATATGGTATTTGTTTTTCTCTAACTTATCTCACTTAGCATTATACCTTCTAGATCCATCCATGTTGTTACATATGGCAACATGCATGTTTTTGACTGAGTAATATTCCTGTGTGTGTGTGTGTGTGTGTGTGTGTGTACCACATCTACTTTATCCATTAATCTGTCAGCAGACACAGGTTGCTTACATATCTTGGCTATTGTAAATAATGCTGAAATAAACATAGGGTTGCATATATCTTTTCAAATTCGTGTTTTTATTTTCTTGGGGTAAATACCCAGTAGTGGAATTACTGGTGCTGGGACAACTGGACAGCCACATGCAGAAGAATGAACCTGGACCATTTTCTTACACCATGTACAAAAATAAACTCAAAATGGATGAAAGACCTCAATGTGAGACCTGCAACCATAAAAACCCTTGAAGAGAGCACAGGCAGTAATTTCTTTGACATTGGCCATAGAATCATTTTTCTAGATATGTCTCCTGAGGGAAGGGAAATAAAAGCAAAAAATCAACTGTTGGACTACACTAAAATCAAAGCCTTTTGCACAGTAAAGGAAACCATCAACAAAACAAAAAGGCAACCTGCCAAATGGGAGAAGATATTTTCAAATGATATATCTGATAAGGGGTTAATATCCATAACATATAATTTATACAACTCAACACCAAAACCCACAAATAATCCGATTAACAAAAGGGCAGAGAACCTGAATAGACATTTTTCCAAAGAAGGCATAAAGATGACAAACAGACACATGAAAAAGTGCTCAACATCACTAACCACCAGGGAAATGCAAGTCAAAACCACAATGAAATATCAGCTCACACCTGTCAGAATGGCTACCATCAAAAAGATAAGAGAGAACAAATGTTGATAAAGGGTTGGACAAAAGGGAGTCCTTGTGCACTGTTGGTGGGAATGTAAATTGGTACAGCTACTATGGAAAACAGTATGGAGATTCCTCAAGAAATTAAAAATAGAACTACCATGTGATCCAGCAATCTCACTTATGGGTATATGTCTGAAGGAATTGAAATCAGGATCTTAAAGAGATACCTTCAAATCCAAACCACAATGAGACTAGACTCAGAGGCATGCTTTCTTGGTTTTGTGCATTGTTTCTTTTTCGTGTGCCTTCAGTACGTCACCGACCCCTTTTTGAAAACCCTAATCTGCTTTGGCTGTAATAAAAAGGGAAATTAGAGAAAGTATGAGATATGGCCAGTAACGCAGAGAGGCGGGGAACCCCTGGTGGTCAGACTGGGTCATGCAGACTGAGGGTTTCCATTGAGAGACCTTTCAGAGCCACAAATTAGAATGGCTTCTCCAGTTCTTCTTCTCTGAGCGGGCAGTACCTCTGTATACAGGTACTGCTTACTTAGGGAAAGCTTTTAAAAAAAAAAATCATCTTCCTGCTTCATAAATGATGTTTGGATCGGGTCCTCAGGGTTATCTATGAAAATAGGACGTTTGTGGCAGGACCATGGCATTGCCCAGCTGTAGGAGTTCAATGCAGCAGTCTTGAATGATGATGAGACCCTTCACATTTGGGCGGGGGGGGAACCCTCCTGCTCCCAAATTTGGACGTGTATATATAGCTACGGCTTTGGAGAAAGAGTTCTGGGAGGATTTCCAACTATAACAACTATTAGCAATGGTATGAGAAACAGGCTGGGGCGAGATCAAGATTTAGCTTCTAATGTTGACTCCAAGTCTTGCAAGTAACAGCAAATGAGATAAAAACCTGTATTTTCGTACAAAAAAAAAAAGTTTTTCAAAAACATTGAAAATTGTCTAGAAATAAAGAAACTACTTGTTGGGGCGCCTGGCTGGCTCAGTTGGTAGAGCATATGATTCTTGAACTCGGGGTTGTGAGTTTGAGCCCCACGCTGGGCATAGAGCTTACTTTAAAAAAGAAGGAAAGAAAGAAACTAGTTTTGGAAGGGTCTCTGACCATTTCTCTCCTCTTGTTTCAGATGACAGTCATGTCCCTTTCCAGGGACCTCAAGGACGACTTGCACAGTGACACAGTGCTCTCCATCTTAAATGAACAGCGCATTCGGGGCATTTTATGCGATGTCACTATTATTGTGGAAGACACCAAATTTAAAGCCCACAGCAATGTCCTGGCTGCTTCAAGCCTTTATTTCAAAAATATCTTTTGGAGCCATACAATCTGTATTTCCAGCCATGTCCTGGAACTGGATGATCTCAAAGCTGAAGTGTTTACAGAGATCCTTAATTATATCTACAGCTCCACAGTTGTCGTCAAGAGACAGGAAACAGTCACGGATCTTGCAGCTGCAGGGAAAAAGCTGGGAATATCCTTCTTGGAAGACCTTACTGATCGCAACTTCTCAAATTCCCCTGGTCCCTATGTATTCTGCATTACTGAAAAAGGAGTGGTTAAAGAAGAAAAAAATGAAAAAAGGCACGAAGAACCTGCTATCACCAATGGGCCAAGGATCACAAATGCATTTTCCATCATTGAAACAGAAAATAGTAATAACATGTTCTCTCCACTGGACTTGAGAGCAAGTTTCAAAAAGGTCTCCGACTCCATGAGAACCACCAGCCTCTGCCTGGAGAGGACTGACGTGTGCCACGAGGCAGAGCCCGTCCGCACGCTGGCGGAGCACTCGTATGCCGTTTCCTCCGTGGCCGAGGCATACAGAAGTCAGCCCGTACGTGAACACGACAGCAGTTCGCCTGGTAAAACAGGTAAAGAAACCTGTGAAGCTCTAGCAGCAAAACCGAAAACGTGCCGAAAGCCAAAGACAGTCTCCATACCCCAGGCTTCCGATTCAGCTGCAGAAAATAGACCACCCCCTCCAGCAACCAGCTCAGAGGTTAATCAGGAAAGAAGTCCAGAGCTACCTGCCGTTCTTTCTCGTTCAAAATCTCCCAACAACGAAGGAGATCTCCGTTTTTCCAAGGAAGATGAAAATAAATCCTCTGACGTCCCGGGGCCGCCGACGGCAGAGGTCCCACCTCTCGTGTACAACTGCAGCTGTTGTTCCAAGTCCTTTGACAGTAGCACTTTGCTCAGTGCCCACATGCAGCTCCACAAGCCAACCCAGGAGCCGTTAGTGTGCAAGTACTGCAACAAGCAGTTCAGCACCCTGAACAGACTGGATCGGCACGAGCAGATTTGTATGAGGTCCAGCCACATGCCTGTTCCCGGAGGAAACCAACGCTTTTTAGAAAACTATCCAACCATCGGACAGAATGGAAGTTCGTTCACAGGTCCAGAACCGTTGCTCTCTGAAAACAGGATTGGTGAGTTTTCCAGTACCGGAAGTACCTTGCCAGAAACGGACCACATGGTTAAATTTGTTAATGGGCAGATGCTCTACAGCTGTGTTGTATGCAAACGTAGTTACGTGACTTTATCCAGCCTCCGAAGACACGCAAATGTTCACTCGTGGAGAAGAACATATCCGTGTCATTACTGCAACAAAGTATTTGCATTGGCTGAGTACAGGACAAGACATGAAATTTGGCATACAGGGGAGAGGCGCTATCAGTGCATTTTCTGCCTTGAAACTTTCATGACCTACTATATTCTCAAAAACCATCAGAAGTCTTTCCATGCCATAGATCACAGACTTTCCATCAGTAAAAAAACAGCAAATGGAGGCTTGAAGCCTAGTGTGTATCCATATAAACTTTACAGGCTACTGCCTATGAAATGCAAGAGGGCTCCTTATAAGAGCTACCGAAATTCTTCCTATGAAAATGCTCGAGAAAGCAGTCAGATGAATGCGTCAGCATCTGGTCCCTATGTCATTCAGAATCCACACAGCTCTGAGTTACCGACGCTGAATTTCCAAGACCGTGTCAACACCCTCACCAGCAGTCCAGCCGTCCCCTTGGAAACATCTGCACGCCAGGACATGCCCGCTTCTGCCAACGTACAGAGCGCAGAGGGGACCAAGTGGGGAGAGGAAGCACTGAAAGTCGATCTCGACAATAACTTTTATTCTACCGAGGTGTCGGTTTCTTCCACTGAGAATGCTGTCAGCTCTGACCTCCCAGCAGGGGACGTGCCTGTTTCGTCTTTGAGTGGTGGCAGTGAGAACGCAGCCTCTGTGATCAGCTACAGTGGCTCAGCACCCTCGGTCATTGTGCATAGTAGCCAGTTCTCATCAGTGATAATGCACAGCAACGCCGTTGCCGCCATGACCAGCAGCAGCCACAGAGCCCCTTCGGACCCAGCAGGCAGTCAGCCCCTGAAAGACGACAGCAAACTCGAGCCTGACAAAGCGGGCAGGGTCGTCAGCAGACCCAAAAGCATTAAGGAGAAAAAGAAGATCGTGCCGTGTAACAAGGGGGAGATAGCAGAGGAGTCCAAATACGTCGCTGATCCTGGAGGGTCATTGAGCAAAACCGCAAGTATGAAAGAAACCAGTAAAATTGAAACCTACATTGCAAAGCCTGCTCTGCCAGGAACCTCCACCAACAGCAACGTGGCGCCCCTTTGCCAGATAACGGTGAAAATCGGAAACGAAGCCATCGTGAAAAGGCACATCCTAGGATCTAAGTTGTTCTATAAAAGAGGGAGAAGACCCAAGTATCAAGTGCAGGAGGAGACCTTGCCACAAGAGAGTGACCCGGAAGCCAACAGAGACAGCCCACTCGGGCTCTGCCAGTCCGAGTGTGTGGAAATGAACGAGATGTTCGATGACGCCAGCGACCAGGATTCCACTGACAAACCTTGGCGTCCTTACTACAACTACAAACCCAAAAAGAAATCCAGACAGTTGAGGAAAATGAGGAAGGTCAACTGGAAGAAAGAACATGAACACAGGAGCCCAAGCAATAAGTGTAAATACCCAGCAGAACTGGACTGCGCTGTGGGGAAAGCTCCTCAGGAGAAGGCCTTTGAGGAAGAAGAAAATAAAGAGATGCCCAAGCTGCAGTGCGAACTCTGCGATGGAGACAAAGCCTCGGGGGCCGGCAATCAAGGAAGGCCCCACCGGCATCTCACTGCTAGGCCTTACGCCTGCGAGTTCTGTGCCAAGCAGTTCCAGAGCCCTTCCACGCTCAAGATGCACATGCGGTGTCACACCGGAGAGAAGCCGTACCAGTGCAAGACCTGCGGGCGGTGCTTCTCGGTGCAGGGAAACTTACAGAAACACGAACGCATCCACCTGGGCTTGAAGGAGTTCATCTGTCAGTACTGCAACAAGGCATTCACGTTGAACGAGACGCTCAAAATCCACGAAAGAATCCACACCGGCGAAAAGCGTTACCACTGTCAGTTCTGCTTTCAGAGTTTTTTGTACCTTTCCACAAAAAGGAATCATGAGCAGAGGCACATTTGGGAGCATGATGGGAAGGGCTATGCCTGCTTCCAGTGCCCCAAAATTTGCAAAACAGCTGCTGCCCTTGGAATGCACCAGAAGAAACACTTATTCAAGAGCCCAAGTCAGCGGGAGAAAGTCGAAGGTGACATGTGCCATGAGAACTCAAATCCTCTGGAGAACCCACATGTCAATGATTCAGAAGACAATGACCAAAAGGATAATGTGCAAACCATTGTTGAAAATGTCCTTTGAGTGGCGATACTTAGAAAAATCTTCAAAACTATAAGTTGGTGGGTTTGTTGTTTTGGGGTGTTTTTAGCTGTTTCTTCTGGTGTGTTTTTTTTTTTAAGTTTAGTTTTGTTTTGTTCACACAACAGTTATGAAGGAGTGAAATGTAAAAAAGAAAATCTCATTTGTGAAAATTCCAGAAAAAGGATCCTAATATCTACTTTGGGTTTTAGCATTAACTTCATGCAAAGTGCACAAAAATGAAATAGCTGAATCCTCCAGTATCCCAAGTATCTTGTGGAAGTTTATGAAGTTCTTAGCTGTGGTATTTCTGCCAGTGGAAAAAAAAAGAGTCTAATGTTAGCCTAATTTAGAACTTTCTAGTAAGTGCTAATAGGAACTGGCTGCTGAGCTGTCTTTAGTCACTGGAGAAAACGAGGGTCGGATATCATGAAAACATCATCTTCATAAATATGTTAGAAGGTAAACGAGCTATGACAGTCATTTTTCCCATCCAGCTTCTGCGCTATTAAAAATTGTTTAAATTAGTGGATATATAAGAAATATTTAATATTATAGCTGAAAATATGTGTGAAATTGAGTAACTTAAGTAGGACATTCATACATTATCTAGAACTACTTTTCTGCAACACAAGCCTTGTAAAATACATATATAAATCACTATGACTTTTAACTATCCATGTCCCCTGTAGAGAATTATAATGACGAGCAATAGATCTGCAAATAATGAGGACTAATGGAAAAATCAGTAGAAAGCATCTTGATATGATTTAAGAGCACGTTGTATGCTTTTAGATGGAATGCTGTTCCCTTGAAATTCTGGCTGAGCTATTACTAGAACTGGTCTACTCCAGTCACAGAAAAAATAGGTCATGCCTTATCTATGGGGGAGAGCCCTCCCAGAATTTTTCTCTGATCACTTGTGCTGTATATTACTTTGCAGTGGCCTCACTTCAGAAAATAAAGAAGGGTCAAATTCTTCTGAAACTCCCTGCAGTCTTCCATCCATCACAAGGCCATGGATGTAGAGGTCTATTTCAGACAGACTTAATCAGTCTCCAGGGTTTAAGTTAAAACCTGACACATCCCATTCCACTGAAGGAGTGTCCAGGAAATTTAGTGCAAAGCATGCATATGGTGGTGAATTCCCAGGCACTTGAAAATGACAGAAAGCCTAATCCCAGTGATTATTAGCCTTCTTGGAGATTATGCAGCCCACAAGTATATACTAATATAAAACAAAAGGGCATCAGAAAGACACCTCCCACCTCACCCATTAATGACTTGAGTGGGCAAGAGGAAGCGATGACCTTCCTTGCCTCAAACAGTAGCTTTGTTTTGGGGGAGGTTGGAGGAGAGATAGACTGTGGAGTAATACGATTCCATCACTTACTTATATGACTCAGAAACATATCCCCAAAGCCAGATGCCTTGTCTTCATGTTTGCAGACACCTGGCTCCCTTGCTAAAAACCCACTTAAGTTGTTTCATGTTCTTTTATGCTGCCCCACACCATCACCATTGCCCTCCAAGTCTAATTGCCCTGTAGGATGTTCCATCATGTGGACTAGGTTCTGGGAAGCTGGAACTCCTCATTCTTAGGTTATAAACTGCCAGAATAGGAGGGAGAGAGAAAACATTCCTACCCTTTGATCCACCAGTGTGAGCAGAACCTGGAACCTGGTTTAAGGGTGACCTACAGCTATTCATGTTCATGGGATTTGATAGATGGAAGCCCAAGGTTATTCAAGGTTGCAGAGTCACCATAATGAAGAAGTAGTTCAAAGGACTCCAGTTTCTCTCTTCAAGTATTGTGATGTCTCCATGAAGAAGACTTAATACGGATTTGGGTGGGCGAGAAAGCATTTAAACACCCAGAGAAGGACACGATCAAAGCTGACCTTTTTATACAGTAGTATTTTGCTGTTAAGTAACCCCAATATTGCATCTGCATTTATCTTTTGTTGATCTACTTTCACTTACTTACATACAGTATTATGTAATAGAGGAAAATGGGGAAATGCAAGCAATTCATCCTTACTTTATACGTTGTATATATGTATACCTGCACTACTCATTTGGGTTTTGTTAAAAGAGATGGTCACAAAGGGCTTATGAAAATCATTTCTGAATTGATAATTAGAATATTGAATAGGTAATTCGGTGATCTACTAATTTATTTTATCTCAATTGGGATTATTAATCAAAGAGAATTACTGTGTATTTCAGTCATTTTGATTTGAGGTAACTCCAAATATAAAATTATTACATGTAGTGATGTCTCCTAGCCCTTACATGTGGAAATTTTTTAAGTGGACTTGTATGCTGATAATTCTAGACCAAAGTAAATATGGCAGAATATTTATACATGAAAAAATAATTTTGCAAATATTTTCTATAATTGTATTATTCGTTTAAAATGTTGATAGCTTGTGTTAGTTTCAGGGAGGGGTGTATATTTTGATAAAAAAAATACTTGACTTTGTAATTCTGTATATTCTATACAATTTATAGCAGAGCCGTTTTAAGACAGCCTTGTCACATTTTTGTTAATTGTGAAAACTTTATCATGAGTGATGTTTATGCATTGAGTACATAACGACCAACTAGAATTAAAGTAGGTGTAAACAGTGAACATACTGTATGCTGTACAAGATATATTGTAATTTGCTGTTTTAGCATCTGTATTTTGGTTAGAAGATATTATTAAATGCAGATGTTAAGGGTTGGAAAAGTCTAATTTTATTTTTAGAAATAATGACTATAAATTTGGTTTTGCTTGATTACAATAGCTTATTCTATGTTAAGTCTCTTAAATGTTTTAATGTTAATTCTTTTGTGCAGTCAAGCGGCTATTTCCTCTTTGTGAGTCACAGCATTGTTTCACGTATTATTCATTTAATATATTTCTGTTTCCTTACTTGTTTACGTTCCATGATACCTACTTACATGCTTAGGACTCAAATGGAATATGCATTAAAAAAAAAAAGCAGAAATAAGAGAGATTGAAGTCTTCTTATCATTTAATGCCTTGGCTAGGCCTGACCTTGTGATAAATCAGAGAGCGTTGAAAGTGTTCTGTCTACTCTACTCCTCCTCGGGAAACAAATTACACTTAGTACCAGGAATCTGGCAAGGTTCTTCCCATGGGCTGTTTCATTCAGGTCTTTCCCAGCAACCATGGGAAGTAGACTTCATTATCTACATTTTGTAGTGACTTTGAGAAGATCCCACAACCAGACAGAACCAGGACTCCAAGCCAGATCTCCCTGACTTCAAAGCCCATGTTTTTGTTTCTTCTCAACACCTTAGAGAGAAATACTTAATGTAAACTGAACGGGCAGTGAGGCAAAGAGGCATGACAAATGAATGCAGCTTTATGATGATAGCTGTTACAGTGATGGCCTTCAGGAGGCCGTACTGGTCTCAGCTTTCCCTGACACCACCGCTGCTTTATTTCTGATGCCTCTACACTCTGGGCATTTGCCTTCTCTTGTATGTTGGGATATTGCCTTATAAAATCATTTTTTAAATCTGTACACTTTTTCTTTTCAAGAATATAGAGTAAAATCGGGGCGCCTGGGTGGCTCAGTCAGTTAAATGTCTGACTTCGGCTCAGGTCATGATCTCACAGTTCGTGAGTTCAAGGCCCGTATCAGGCTCTCTGCTGTCAGCTCAGAGCCTGGAGCCTGCTTCAGATGCTGTGTCTCCCTCTCTCTCTCTCTGCCCCTCCCCTGCTCCCTCTCTCTCTTCCTCTCTCTCTCTTTCTCTCTCTCTCTCAAAAACAAACATTTTTAAAAAGGTATTAAAAAGAATATGGAGTAAAATATTTAATACTGTTTTAAGCTAGTAATTTTTCACATAAAAAATGTCCCCTCATCACAGACTATATTCCTAACTTTAATTATCTTCAGATGCATGCAGTTAGTCACAGTAGCTAGTGTGAAAGGGAGTGCCAGTGGCTCAGGCAACATAATCCATCACCAACACAGGGAAAATAACGCAAATTTCCAGTCCTACTAATGTCTGGCCAGTAAGCATCAGTTTTGTATTTGAAGGATAATCCAAACCAAATCCAAATCAAAAATTTGATAACTGCTGCCTGCTGAAACTAACTTCACTTATCTAGCAAAACAGATTAAATATTGAACAAATTTTTAATAATTGAGAAAGTAGCTGGATTAAAAGCATCAAAACAAATCCTGCAAGGCAATCCTACTTGCGCATATTGTATTAATCACTTTGGGTTCTTTTACTCCTGTTTCTCACCTTCCTCTTTTCTCATTACCCGCGCCCCCCCCCCCCCCCCCCCCCCCCCCCCCCCCGGTTGACCGGGTCCCACGCCCTCTGTCTCCCCTCGGTTGCTCTTTGCAGAGGCAATTTCCTCCATATCTGAGAACTCTTCACCTTCCTCCTCCCCAAATCCTGGCCGGCTATCAGTCTCCCTTCTGGAGAGAGGAACCCCTTGCCTTGTCCCCACTCCTCCTCCCCTGTATACTCCCCTTGATGCTGATTCTCCAAGGAAGGTCATCAGTGAGCAGGTGAGTTGGCTTGGGGTGCAGATTTTAAAATGAAATTCTCCCAAGTTTAGACAACTCCTGGAAGAACTGGTTATAGCAGAAGTATGATTACGTTTCTTAAGGTTTTGTAAATTATGATTTCATTCTTGATGTCTAAGACCTCAATTCTAGTTACTTAGATAGAATGTTTTGCTGAGAAGTGAAGAGCACTTTTTTCCCCAATTTTAAAAACTATGACTTCTATGTCACATAGGGGTCAGGATGTTATTCTTGTTATAGGAAACTTAGGTATACAGAGATTTAAAAGCTGGAACAGTGCTAATTTATGGAGAATTTTAATTCATTTATTCAAAATATGTTTAATTTGGGGTCTCAGGTGTTGTGTCCAGGCCAGGGCTATAGAGTTACAAGAGGCAGCCTGTGCCTTTGAGGAGCCAGAGACCGGGGAAGGAGACTGATGAGGCAAGGCACGATTACAAAACGAAACCCTGAGTCCCTAGTTGCTCAGAACCAGATTGGATTATGTTGGGTTCTGAGAGAGAGGGCACTGAGCTGGGCCTGACCGAGCCTGGGCTTCCCAGTGCAGGCAGGTCCAGGTAGGAGTGGCTAAAACACAGGAGCATGGGTGAGTGCATGTGGTTCCGCAGGCCTAGGGTTCGGGTGGTGAGCCAGGAGAGGTACACAGAGGACACATCACCAGGGCCTCGTGTGCCTTGCCAGAGATTTTGTATTTCTGACACAGATAGATGATGGGGGAGCAGATGAGCAGCTGAGTGCTAGGAGGGAAGGGCAGAGAGCGGTTCCAGAAGGTCCAAGCGAGAGGCCGTGTCAGGGCTTCAACAAAAAGGAAATGATCTAATGTGTTTGAAGGATGACTGTCACTGCAGTATAGGGAAGAGACTGCAGGTCAGTGAAGAAGGTCTCTCGAGCGCCTGTGTGGTTCAGTCAGTTAAGTGTCCAACTCTTTTTTGTTGTTGTTTGTGAGTGACTTTATTCTTTTTATTATTATTATTTCTGGGGCGCCTGGGTGGCTCGGTTGGTTGAGCTTCTGACTTCCGCTCAGATCATGATCTCACGGTCTGTGAGTTCAAGCCCCTTAAGGGCTCTGTGCTGACAGCTCAGAGCCTGGAGCCTGCTTCAGTTTCTGTGTCTCCCTCCCTTTCTGCCCCTCCCCATTCACACTCTGTCTCTCTGTCTCTGTCTCTGTCTCTGTCTCAAAAATAAACATTAAAAAAATTGTTTTCAATTTAAATTCAAGTCAGTTTAATATACAGTGTAGCCTTGGCTTCAGGAGGAGTAGAACCCAGTGCTCCTCCCAACAATTCCCTCCTTAATGTCTGTCACCCATTAACCCATACCCCCACCCACCTCCCCTCCAGCAACCCTCAGTTTGTTCTCCGTATTGAAGAGTCTCTTAAGGTTTGCCTTCCTCTCTGTTTTTATCTTATTTTTCCTTCCCTTCCCCTATGATTATCTGTTGAGTTTCTCAATTTCCACGTAAGACTAAAACCGTATGGCTGTCTTTCTCTGACTTATTTTGCTTAGCATAATACACTCTAGTTCCATCCACATTGTTGCAAAGGGCAAGATTTCATTCTTTTTCGTCACTGAGTAGTACTCTATTGTATGTATATACTTTATCTTCTTTATCCATTCATCAGTTGATGGACATTTGGGCTCTTTCCATAATTTGGCTATTGTTGGTAGCGTTGCTATAAACATTGGGGTACATATGCCCCTTCGAATCAGCACGTTTGTATCCTTTAGATAAATTCCTAGTAGTGCAATTTCTGGATCGTAGGGTAGTTCTTTTCTTAGGGTTTTTTGTTTTTTTTTTTTTTAAACTATTTTCCATAGTGTTTTCCAGAGTGGCTGTACCAGTTTGCATTCCCACCAACAGTGTAAGCGTCCAACTGTTGATTTCAGCTCAGGTGTTGATGTTGGGGTTGTGAGTTCAAGCCATGCACTGGGCTCCACACTGGGTGTGGAGCCTACTTTAAAAAAATGTAAGTAACCAATGACTCTCACTGCAATGCAGTGAAGAAACTATTTTTTCTTCCCTTGCAATATATTTTTGAAGAAATTATGTTGTTTGTCCTGAAGAGTTTGTCACAGCCTGGGAATTAACAAGACAGCTTCCTAAGTTGGGTTATGTTCTTCCATCAGGAGGTACATACTGTCTGAGATACTGGATGTACTTTGAAGGTAGATCTGATAGGATTTGTGAGTGGTTTAGGTCCCAGGAGGTGAGAAAAACAGAGAGGTCAAAGATGACTCCCAGGTTTTGGGTCTGAGTCATTAGAAGAGTGGAGTCACCTGTAGACCACTAGCTTATGTGGACCAGAAGTTCGGAAGGGGGACTGGCTTTGGGTATGAAGCTGAAAGTTGTGTTTCATTCATTCAAAACATATTTGAGCTAGGTGCTGGGAATACAAAAACAGAAAAAACAAATTGTCCCTGTAGCTTATGATCTAATGGGGAACACAAAAAGCTAACCAATTACAATTTCAGTAAGTAATGTGAAGAAGAGGTGCCATGAGGACGTTTAACAGGGGGCCTAAGCTAGTCTGGAAGTTCAAGGGAAGTCGTCCTTGAGGAAGTACCTTTTGAATGAGATCTGAAAAAGGAATAAAGTTGAAAGAGGAGAGGAGCGCCTGAGTGGCTCAGTGGGTTAAGTGTCTAACTCTTGATTTCAGCTCAGGTCATAGTCTCACGATTGATGAGATCGAGCCCCACATCCAGCTCCATGCTGTTGGTGCAAAGCCTGCTTGAGATGCTCTTTCGTTTCCTCTCTGTCTGCCTCTGCCCTGCTTGTTCTCTCTCTTGCTCTTCTCAAAATAAGTAAATAAACTTAAGAAAGAAAGAAAAAGAAAGGAAGGGAGGGAGGGAGGGAGGGAGGAAGGAAGGAAGGAAAAGAAAGAAAGAAAGAAAAGAAAGAAAGAAAGAAAGAGAAAGAAAAAGAAAAAGACTTTCCAGGTAGAGGGAATAGCATGTACAAAAGTCTGTTTCTAGGGGGAACACAGTGCATTGGAAGCCAATGGTGGCCAGAGTGCTAGAGAGGTGGGTCTGAGAGGAGACTGGAGGCTGAAAGCCATACCCTGCAGTACCCCCAGGTCATGCTAAGGATTGGGATCTTACACTAAGAGCAGCAGAGAGCCATTGGATTGTTGGGACAAGAAGAATTTTTTAAATCAGCTTTGTATTGTGAAATGTCACCGAAGCTGAACTGTGGGGAATGACACAGAGGACAATAATGGCCAGAAGTAGAGCATGCAGGAATCTGTTGCAGTGGTCCAGACCGGAGATGATGGTGGCGTGGGTTATGTATTGACAGTGAAGATGAGAGAAAAGAGGAGAGAATGAGTGCTATTTAGGAGACAAAATCAGCAGAACTTGATACTGGATGGATATGGAGAAGTGAGGGCTGGGGAGGGGTCAAGGATAACCTTTTGTTTTCCTATTTGTTGACACTATGGGAATGTAAGATGTCTCCTATGAAGCTTGTATAGCAAAAGAAGACCGAATCCTGGAAAACACTAATATTTGGTGATTTTTTTTTAATTTTTTTTTAACGCTTATTCACTCTTTTGAGACAGAGAGCATGAACAGGGGAGGGGCAGAGAGAGAGGGAGACACAGAATCCGAAACAGGCTCCAGGTTCTGAGCTGTCAGCACAGAGCCCGATGCGGGGCCTGAACTCATGGACCGTGAGATCATGACCTGAGCCGAAGTCGGACGCTTAACCGACTGAGCCACCCAGGCGCCCCATTGGTGATTGATATTTGATGAGTAAATAAAAGTCTGTAAGAGGCTGGCACAGAGAAGGGAACAGAGAAGTAGGAGGAAAATTGGAGGAGTGGCATCTAGGCAGCCAGAGCTGAAGAACCTCTCAGAAAGGAGAGAATCATCAGTTGTGTCAACTCGGCTGAAGATAAAGCCGAGAAAAGAAAATCTGGGAAGTGCCCTTTTGCACTTAGCAACTAGAAGGTCACTGGAAGCGATATACTGGTAAAACAGTTAACCATCACCTTGGAGAGCAGGAAAGCCGGATTTATAGTACTTGCCAATGTCTGTCATGTAAAACACTCCTGCCACGGATGATTTTAAGCTGCCAACATGATGTCACTGAATGCGGAGTTGAGAAGAGAGACATCCAGTTGGCTCATGAGAGCTGGTATGAGCCTGCTGAGTAGTTTCAGTGTGGTGGTACAGGTGGAAACGGGGGGGGGCAGATGCCGGAGCAGAGAGGAAGAGAGTCAGCAAGGGTTCTTGTTTCCAGAAGCTGAGCTAGGAAGAAGAGAGGAGAGAGAAAAGGAGCTGTAAGTGGAACCTGACGCTTGGAGACCAGGATTCCACCACGTGGGGTGAAACAAAGGATGAGGAGGCAAGAAAGTTGAGGGTATTGGCGAGAGACTCAGTTGTAGCAAGAACTAGAAAGCCTGGGTTTAATATAAGGAAGTACAGACCTCAGTGTCTGATAAGACACACACAAATGGAGGAGGCCTGAAGGCTCTTTTACAACTACTTTCATATTTGTCTCTCACCATCATCCTGTTGTGTTGCCAGTGATTATTGTCTTCATCTGAGAGCTGTGGGCACAGAGCCTAGAGAAGCCAAGGGGCCCAGAGACACAGGGCCAACACCTGTCAGTTTTCAGGACATGGTTCTCACCACCCCCAGCTGACTCCACATCGACTGAGAGATTTTTTGGAAGGTGGGGAACTGGGCCAATGACAACTGCTGTGCTTTCTTCAAAATGAGTGTTTATTAGCTTGAGACTCGAATACCCCAAGTCCTACGTCTTTCTTTTGTTGTCGTTTTTTGTTTTTTGGTCAATGTGTTCTTCTGTGGCAGTTCGTGTAGGCAGACCTCATTTCACTGCGCATCACTTCACCGTGATTTGCACTTACTGCATTTTTGGGTTTTTTTTTTTTTTTAACACATTAAAGGTTTGTGGCAACCCAGCATTGAGCAAGTCTGTTGGTGTCTCTGTGTTACATTTTGGTAATTCTTGCAATATTTCAAGCTTTTTCATTATTATATTTGTTATGGGGATCTGTGATCAGTGTTTACAACTCACTGAAAGCTCGGATGAGGCTTAACATTTTTTTAGCAAGGAAGTATTTTTTTTTAATGAAGGCATGACACTGTTTTGGGGTTTTTGTTGGTTTTTTTTTTTTTAAGTAGGCTTCACGAAACCCAGCATGGAGCCAAATGTGGGGCTTGAACTCGCAACCCTGAGATCAAGACCTGAGCTAAGATCAAGAGTCAGACGCTTAACCAACTGAGCCACCCTGGTGCCCCTGTATATCGGTTTTTTAAATGTAATGCTATTGCACAATTAATGGACTATAGTATAGTATAAACATACTTTTACACGTATTAGAAAACCAAAAAATTCAATTGACTTGTTTTTTCATGATACTCATTTTATTGTGGTGGTCTAGAGTCAAACCCACAATATTTCCAAGGTGTACTCCTGTATGACCAGGCACTCTTCTAAGCATCTAATTAATGTTAATTTATTTAATCCTCATATCAATCCTGTGAGATAGATGTTGATATTATCTCCATCAACGTTTAATGTGGTTATCTTTTGCTGTACAGTGCCACAAAACTTAGTGGCTTAAAACAGCCATATACAGTGTTCTCGGATCATATGGTCCTGTGGTTTGACTGGGATCAGCTGAGCGGGCCCCTCGTGCAGGTATAGTCAGATGGTGGCATCGTCTAAAGTCTTGACCACCCTGGGCATCCGAGCAGTCCCAGCCCAGCTTGGATTCAAGGGTGGAGGGATGGACTATACTTCTCAATGGGAGAGTAGTAGGCACATACAACAAGGGAAGGGATTGATGGCAGGCATCTTTAGGGACAAGCTATTCTACAAGAGCTAATCCCCAATGAGAAAACCAAGCACAGAGAAGTTATCTTACCCAAGGTCATACAGCTGGTATGTGGAGAAGCAGAGTTCCCCGGCAGGTGAGTTCCAGAGCCGGTTAATAGAGGCAAAGGGCACTGAAGCCCAAGAGCACAGACCTCCTCTCACCACAAAGCTGTGGTGGGTAGGAGCACAGCATTATTTGTAGTAGAACCGGAGAGTTCCTGGGATTAGCTGTCAAGGATTTGGGAGAGCGGAAGAAATTCTGAAAATACTTTCAATGGAAATAAATGAGGAGGGTACAAATTGAGTCAAATTTCAAGGACTATCTAAACAAGGCTCTTTTCATGTTGGGGGTGAAAATGGGGTCTTGCGTGGCCCAAAGCAAATGGGAGACTTCATACTTTTGCTTGCCTCTACCCAATCAGGAAAGAATAGAAGTATAGCGAGGAGTGGGGGAGGGGTGTATTGTTTGTTTGTTTGTTTTTCTTATAACTAATCAAAATCTGAAACTTTTAGTCAGCTACTCCAAAGGGTAAAATATGGGGGGAGCCTATGACTGGACCAAGAAATTCGAATCTGAGATATAGACTGGCCCCCGAAAGGATCTTCATGCCCCTTCTGTGCCCCCCGTTGTATAATGTCTAATGTATAATGCTCTGAAAATCTAGGTCATCACTTAACTTTTATACATTGCGGACCCTCTGATGGAAGAACATCTTCCATTAGGAAGGCCATCTAAAAGAAATTGCCATCTCTAATTCAAAAATTTACTTCACATAAGCGATAGGCTACTGCCAGAGAGAAGCTGACTCAGCTCTGATGCTTGGCCAGTTTCTCTCCCGAAATCTGGCCAGCTGAGATACTGTGTAGCTTACGTGCTGTTCATTTCTAGCTTCTCAGTTTTACGGGGCTAAAAGGCCACATCCCACACCTTAACTGGAACATGCCCAATATCTGTGTAAATGTGGTTATAGTGGGAAGAGCAGCAAGCCATTTCCCAGGTCAGACCCCTTCATTTCTGATGTTTCTCTTCCTGAAGAGAAACCCAGGGCCACGATTTTTGTCATCATAATGGGAACCAGCCTCCTCTGCTAGTGCTCATGTGGACTGTGGCCACATTCCAGCCACTGGGAACTCCTCACCATTCAGTGGCATCCTTACACCTAAGCAGGAATGCCCCACCCTGGCCCTCCTCCAGAGGTCCCCCCTCCCTCCAGGCAGAGTCTGCATGCAGGACCAACAATGAGGTACCCACCCAGAGTGCTCAGGACCTGAGAATTCTCTGCCCACTTGCAGGGCCTGCTCGGATCTCTTCCCTGCCAGGGTCACTCCCCTAGACCCCAGGGACAGGCAAGGAGCAGGTGTTTGCAAGGGATGTGGACGGAGTTTGTGATGAAGTTTCAAGATCACATGTGTATGTGCCCAAAGCCCCGGCAGTGTGGGAAGGAGCAGGGCGGAGAGTAAGAAGAAATACAAGGACACCCTGGGCCCAGCCTTTCTCATGCTGTCTCACCCCAGTCAGGAACACCACAGACTGGGTCCTCTAAATCCAAACCTGGCCTCCCAGATTATTAGGAAGGTATGTTTACCGAAGGAAGAGAATAGAGCATATTTAATTAAGAGCTTACTCACCTGACTTATAACCTTCAAATTTAGATACATGATATACTACCATTGACCCTCAACCAACACGAGTTTGAACTGTGTGAATCCACTTATATGCAGATTCTTTTTATAAATACAGTACAGTGCTATAAATGTATTTTCTCTTTCCTATGGTCTTCTTAATAAGATTTTTCTAGCTTACTTTATTATAAGAATACAGTATGTAATACATCTACAACATATACATAATCGACTGTTTATATTATCAGTGAGGCTTCTGGTCAACAGTAGGCTCTTAGTGGTTAAGTTTCTCGGGAGTCAAAGGTTATACACAGGTCAGGTCCCCAGTCCCTGCATTGTTCGAGAGTCCACTGCATAGGCTTCCATCTGTGCTCTTGCCTTTGACCTTGTTGAACTTTGGGGGGCTGTCACCACTCCCCAGAGTATCTGGCTTTTCATCACACTGTGTCTGAGTACAAGTTCCTAGCAATATTGAAAGGTCCATTCTCACGCCACTCCGCCCCCACCCACAGACATGATCATTTCTCAATGTCTAGGTCAAAAGTCCCTTCTAAAGAAAGCTTCTTCCTTAAGGTGTTTTGTGAGACCAACCCTCAGACCTCGGCTTGCCTTTGCCTCAGTCCGGCCCCACAGCTCTCTGGCAAAATCCTTTTTCAATTCCACCTTTCCACCTTTCAATTCCCTCAGACGGCACGCTCCTCCAGGCAGAGTCCAGAGCTTCCTGATTTAGCTGTGTTTCCCGCATCAGCACAGCAATGCCAAACATGAGTCCTCTGCTAAGGGTGCTGATTCTCCATTCCAGGGTGACCGACCATCACTGTGTGTCCAGGAAGGAGGGTTTTCCCGAGAGGCGGGGCTTTTCAGTGCTTAAACCAGGTCAGTCTTGGAAAACCCAGGATGACTGGTCACCCTAACGGGGAAGAGTTTCTTCAGAACGGGAAGGGGCATCAGCAGCCACAACAGAAGTAGAACTAAGCCCCCATCTGTCCTGCTAAGTATGGTGGACAGCTCTGGGTTTTCCTGGTAGACATCTCTGGGGTTTCCTGCTGAGTCCTCTTCTAGTCTGATGGTGAAAGCACCTGAATTTCCTTTAGAAATCACCTCTCCCTCGATTCTCAGCCCCACCTTCAGACCATGTCGATCAGGTTGGGGGTGGCTGGTAGGTGGGCAACACATAACTTGTTCTAGTATACTGGATTTCTACTTCTCAGCACAAGGGCAAGGAAACTGAGCCACGACCCTCTCAGCTGCCACGGACAGAATAGTTGGCTTTAAGCAAAGCAGGATGTGAGGGCTTAAGAAAAATGGTACTGTCTCTTTCCTCTCTCTCTCTCTTTCTCTCTGTCTCTCCTATCTCTCCCATTTCTCTCTGCTCTACTTTCCTCTCTACTGGCTTCAGTCTCAGACTGGTTCTCTCCAACTGACGGCAAAGATGCCTATGCTGAAGGGAATAAAGTCCCCACTCCCCGCAAAATCTTCAAAGAGAACAGAGACACATCTTATTTTTTTTTTAAGTTTATTTATTTTTGAGACAGAGAGAGACAGAGCATGAACAGGAGAGGGGCAGAGAGAGAGGGAGACACAGAATCGGAAGCAGGCTCCAGGCTCTGAGCCATCAGCCCAGAGCCTGACGCGGGGCTCGAACTCACGGACCGCGAGATCGTGACCTGAGCTGAAGTCGGACGCTTAACCGACTGAGCCACCCAGGGGCCCCGAGACACATCTAATAATAAACAGCAGAGTCTGAATTCAAACCCAGAACATCCAACATCATCGTAATCTCTACTAATAGAGGTTTTATGCCCCTCCTTCTGGGACATGCTGAAGAAAAGTCCATCAAAATGACCACAGAACACACTGTGTTTGGCTAAAACTAACTGAGCAAGGGACTTGTGCCAAATGCTTCCATCTGAGCAAGAACCGGGAAAGAAAGTATTGTTTTTACCATTTAATAGAGGCAGAAAGGCCCGCACCCAAGGACTTCACCACTCACAGTGATGAGAATCTACATAGGAAATGAGAACTCAGTTTACTAGCAGATCCTCAAGCTGGGATATTGTTTCCTCTGCAACTACACCCCTGTCTGTTCCACTCCCTGCCTCACTCGTGCTGCCCGAGGAACACCCAGCCTTCACTCCTCACCGCTTATGTTTGATCATTCAATGACTTTCACTGATGAATGCAAACACATCAGAATAGGTGAGCCCAGGAATTCCCTTGGTTAACAGAAATGACTGCTCTCTGCTTAATAAAAGGGGAAAGCAGGCTAATGTGTTGGTAGGTGTTTATTCATTATGTACGTATTTAATGAGCTGGTACATGGTAAAAGAAAAAAAAATTTTTTTCAAATACAGTGAAAGGGGACACAGAGAAAAATAAGTTACCCTCGCATTCTGCCCCAAGGTTTCTCCCAGGAGGCATGCACTGTTCTAGATCTTGGGTTGTCCTCCACAGACATCCTATGCATATCCAAGCATATATGTATATTTTATATATTAGCTATATATATTATACGAACTTATGAACTTATATATTTTTGTTTCCTTCCTTTTTTACACAAATGTGAGAACGCTACACATAGCATTCAGTACTTAATTTATTTAACAATAATAATATCCAATAATCTCCAATATCATGGAGAGCCTTTCGGGGGACACGGGGGGGTCTGTCTTCTTCTTGTTATGCCTACATCATACTCTGTACTCTCTCTAATAAGTGTCCTACATTTGTTTCCAATCTTTTCTTTATTCGCGCATTTTAGACCAACTTTTATAACAAAGATGGAAACAAACAGGAAGAGAGTTTTCTGCTTAACTCATCTAGAAAATCCAGTGAACAGAAGCTCCAATCCCTTCTGAGTCTCCTGGTAGCTTGAATCAACATAATTCAAATTCTGAGCTCTCAAGCGTAAGTCTTCAGAACATTTTGCTCTGTATTCAATGCAAACTAAACAGAAGTGCCTCTGTCTTCAGGGTCTTTTGTTGTTTAGGCAAAAATGGGATGTGGGAAGGAAACAAGGGAAGAACCTAAGATGGATGGATGAAAGTTGGAACCAGGAAGCCCTCCACCTCATCTCTGAGCCCCCTTCGTGCCACCTTAATTCGTTCTCTCTGCGCTCCCAGCCTTCTCTGTGTCTCCCTGCCCGCAGTGCAAGGTGCTGGCCAGGCCCACGGGACCTCACAAAGCGTCCATCAGAGACTGACTGCCGTCCCTGTGCACTAATTGCCAATTCTGGAAAAGAAATCTGATTCCTGCCCTCCCCCAACCCCCGTTGAAGAAATTGGTTCCCTTTGGTCAGTTTAGTCTGGACCCAATTAGCTCTGGTTAAAGGGACAGAGCCCTGTCAGAAGATAGCTGCAGAGGCCCGATCCTAACCGGAAACACAACCTTCAGAGAAGGGAGGGTGGGCTAGGAGAGGTCAAGTGCCCACCACGAGGTCCTGCAGGGGCAAGAGCTGCTTAGTCAGTGACTGTATCAGCATGACCCTCGAGACCTGTCATGATGGCTTCGACTTCGCCATCCAGCTTTCCAGCCCCAAGTCTCCGATTACGGACGTACCTGGACAGTTGTAAAAAGGTCTGCCTGGCTTAGAGGCAGGCTCAGGCCTTGTCCCACAACAGCGTTTCACATGTTTTTGTGCATGAGGTGGCACATGGCGAGGTGTGCGATTTGGGAAGGTGCTGGGAAAGGATGTCTCAACCCACCCCCACACCCCCACCCCGACACATACTACACATTAAAAAGTGACCTTGTTTTGACAGTTGTTTCCACCTCCCTTTGCCAATTTGCAAACATGTTCTTAAGACAGTTTATAAACCTGTTTATGCGAAACTTGTTTTTGAATGCGTTCTTTTTGAAAGCATATTTATTTAAAAAAGAAAGCATGTTTATATTTGGAAAGCAAGTAACGTAAACAAGCTGTCAGCGTTTGACAGAGGGCTGATGGAGGCTGGGGTAGGATCTGTGCCTAGATTGCTGCCTGCTGTAGCCTCCAACCCTCAGGAAAAGTTTACCATGAAAGCCCAGTCTGCCCTACCCCCCATAGGCATAAATCTCATGGTTTCTCTCTCAAGAACATTGAACCGGACACGCGAACCATGGAGGGGACTCCATCCTTTCTGCAGAGCCGAGGAAAAAATCTTGCCAGCAGAGGTCACTGACGCTCCAGCTTGCGATTTAGCAGCAGCCCAGGCAGGAGGCCAATCCCGGTAAGGTTGTGCCCACTCTTCTTCCAGCTCCTGTCCATTCACTTGCTCCCTGCTTTGCATATTGAAGGAAGTAACTGTCAGTGTTGCCATAACAAAAGTGTGTGCATGCTATCAACAGTTTTTCTAGGTAGTACCTACCCTTTCATATCCCAAACCTAAGAGTTTTTAGTTTAACATTAAGTTAATACTCAGGATAAGATGGGCAATAACTTGAAACACAGAACATCGGGTTCTGCTTCAACCTTGGTTTGCACTTGACCAGGTGTAGCCCATCCCATAAACCAGTTATATCTGCCTCTTGCCTGAATTACTAGGAAGCGACCCCACCACACACACAGGTAAACACACACACAGTGGCCTGAGGTAATATGCAAAGACCCCTGTAATGCAGGCATGGGTGCTGTGGTATGGCATGGAGTCAGACAACCCAGTGAGAGGGGTGAAAAGAGAAGGCACCTGTTGACTGCCTGCAAAGAATGAGGGGCATTTAGGAGCCGCCGATGGGCCTATAGCTAGCCTTGGACTAGCTGCATACATCAGACCTACTTGCCAGCATTCTGTAGTGCCACGAGATGCTACGAGTGGTCATCTGTCCATTAAGGGTGGAGGGGAAGAAACTGCATCTATAGGATGGGGGAGAGAATAGTAGGGCCAAAAACACACAAAAAAACAAACTATTGACCTGCCATATGACAGCACCCACCTTATATACTGGCAGGGGCTAAGATGCTGCCAGCCTCAGAGGCCAAGTGAGAATATTAACTTCTCAAGCCATTAAGATATATCGTATGGCCTGTTCTCCACCCCGGCAGCCATGGAATTGCACCTCACAGCCACTGGCCCACAGATGTGTGATGGTCCTGAAAAACCAGAAGGAGGTACAGGGGTACAGTGGCAGCAGGAATCCCCAGTGAGAGGAAGGAAGCCACCCACTAGCCTGGGAAGAGGTCTGAGGAAGAAGCATGTGACCTAGGCCTAAGTCAATCAATTGCATTTTCCACAGTCACAGCGATTGGCTCAGCAGTGTGCATGTGACTCACCCAGAGCCAATGAGACTTAAGATTCCCTGGAAAGTTGTAGGAGAGAAGGTGTGTTTCTACCCCCGGTGAGACTTGGAGCTGAAAAGATAGAGTCCGGAGATACTGGATTCTTCTTGGCAGCTGAGCTTTGTGGGGCCACCTTGAAGCTCCTGAATTTATAACTGATACGGTGTAAGAACCTCAAGTGGAGGGAAATTGGGTGCTGATAACATTGTTTGAGCCCTGAACGCAGCCATACCTGAAGTTAATTTTACTCCTAGGTTTTCCGTGTGCCAACAAACTCCCTTTGTGCCGATTAGAACTACACTCCCGTGCCCCCTGGGGTGGAAGAGATGAGGTAAGTGTTCTTGGAGCCACTTCTGCCGTCTGATACCCTTAGGGTTCTTTGTGTTGAGGTTGATCCGAGATAAACCCAACTGGCCAGAGCAAGCTGCTCCCGCTTCAGGAGTCCCTTGAAGCTTGCTCCCTCACAAACATCTGGACTATTCTGAATCTTTCTGACCATTCCTGGCTCCAGAGTGGGAGCCAACAACTTCAAGGCATGAATCTGAACTCTTAAGATCCACACAGGGGTACCAGCATTCCCACTGCATATCACCTACAGAAAACAATACACATTTACAAGTATCTCATTGACATTGAAGTTAAAACTTCAACTTTAAACGTTTTTCTAATGTTTGTTTGTTTGTTTGTTTGTTTGTTTTTTTCAGAGAGAGAGAGAGACAGAGGCAGAGAGAGGGAGACATAAAATCCAAAGCAGGCTCCAGGCCCTCAGCTGCCAGCACAGAGCCCGACACGGGCCTTGAGCCCACGAACCACGAGATCATGACCTGAGCTCAACTGACTGAGCCTCCCAGGTGCCCCTAAAACTTCGACTTTAGATGTAGAAGAGCTTCTAGCAGGAGAGAGATGAGAAATTGGATCATTCCCATAATCACTAATCTAGATGTGTAAAGTATCACTGCTTTCCCCTTTCTTTATTCAAAGTTCTGCCTTTATTCCCTTCCTTAAGTGATGCCAAAAAATAGGGTGGGGGGGGTGCGCCTGGCTGGCTCAACTGGTAGAAGTTGCGACTCTGGGTGGTGAGTTTGAGCCCCACCTTGGGTGTAGAGATTACTTAAATCAGTAAACTTTAAAAAAGTATATCTAGGGGCTCAGTCGGTTGAGCATCTGACTTCGGCTCAGGTCATGATCTCACGGCTCATGAGTTCGAGCCCCACGTCGGGCTCTGTGCTGACAGCTCAGAGCCTGGAGCCTGCTTCTGATTCTGTGTCTCCCTCTCTCTCAAAAATAAATAAACATTCAATTAAAAAAAAAGTGTATCTAGGAATCATTTCTGCTTTTGATCCTTTTTGGGTTTTTTAACTGAAGTTAAACATGCCCGCAGCACAGTGCACAAATCTTAAGTGTACAGCTTGATGGATTTTCATATGTAGAACAAATGATCTGTTCCCTTTGGGTCTGTGTCCTCATCTGTCAAGCGACTGTTAGTGAGGCAGCAATCCCCAGAGATTTCCTCCAAGCCAGTGTGACCCCATTCTGGATGTTTCCATGCAGTGGCACCTAGATCCCTGTTGCAGTGTGCCTTTTACCCCACGCCTGATGCAGTGGCTCTGCGTGGTTGGCCGCGGATAAATCTTTTTAGGCTGAGTTTCCTCAGGACTGCCTCTGACCCATGGCTGGTCATGGCTGGTCCATGGCCCACAGCACGGCCACAGTCATCATTGTGTCCTCAGCATGCGCTGGTAAATGAGCACGTGGAGAGGGTTTAATAGATACTTTACTGGAGGGGTGGATGGATGGATGGATCAATGAGTGGGTGGTTGGGTCTCAATTCCAAATCCTTCAGGGAGAGAAAAAGAACTAAACAAAGAAGAAAGCTGGTTCTGAGGAAATTGGGCTGTTGTCTTGACAGGAAAGAGGAAGATTCCCTGGCCATCCAGCCAGATGCTTATTGTTCAAATCAATTTCCGGTTCCACTGTAGTATAACTGCACAAACTGCTTAGAAACCTCTGGAGTCCAGCATACTGCTTTAAGCCATGAGGAAAGCAGAGTGTTTATAAATTGTTGGCTGAAGGGTTTGTGTTATGCCTGATAATGTTAAATCAGGTAGGGGGAAAGCATGTGTATCATTTAAGATGCTTTGGACAGCAATCCATAGAAAAGCCAGCTTAGCAAGATGTCCCCAAGTAGGCATCTCTAAATCTCAGTTGTATCAGTAAGGACTTGGGCCTTTATTCACATCTGTCAGCTCTGCATATGGTACCTACCCTCAGAAGATGGCCAGAGAAGCAGACCCTCACACAAGTCCAAAAGCAAGACGAAAGGGCAGCATGGCGGCACTTTCTCCCTGCCTCAAAGGCCCTCAGCAGTCCACAATTTAGACCAATCGCTGGCAAGGAAGAAAAGCATGGCTGCAATAAGGGTTAGCCTCTGGGATTGACTCATGGTCACCAAATAACTGTACAAAATCAGGGTTCTTTGAGCATGGGAAGTGAAGACAAAAATTATGAGGGAGCAACCAGCATGTTTTCTATGGCATGGACACATTGGCAGTCACTGGCGATCATCCAGACCAATCCAAATTCAACTAAATAAATTATTTTTTAACTTTAAATAATCCATTTCCACAGTAAAATTGGATGATAGCCATTGACCAGGCAACCAAGGGCCCTGCATATAAAGCTCTAGTAGCTTCTACAGGCTATCGGTGACAATGAAGGCCTTCTTGCTCTGTTTACCACAGATTCTCTCCAGCAAATGTAGAGACTTGATAAGTGTGTCGGCCTCTTCCTGGGTAAAGGTCATGGCTCTCGGAGAAAGCGGCTCATTGTGTGGCCTGGCAGAACAGCCATCACTTGTTCCTTCTTAGTGAAACTCAGCAGTCTGGGACCAGGACTGAGTACCCTTCAGCTTCCCTTGCTAGCTCCACCTCAAGAGCACACCCACATGAGCCTGGATAAATGACTCTGTGAGGGAGGCATGTGGGGGTGGGCAATGACCCTGGGAGGGCCAGAGACCGAGGGCAAGGGGTGATTTCCCAGGAAGTAGCAAAAATGTCACCTAAGAGGCTCATGTACTAACAATTAGCCTTTTATTCCCACCCTCTCTCTGCAGTTATGCGGGCAGGACCAAGGCTACCCTGGATGTAGTGTGTGTGTGTGTGTGTGTGTGTGTGTGTGTGTGTGTGTGTCAGAGAGGGAGATCAGGATTAGCATATGTGAATGAGCAGGAGAGAAATGGCAGGACCAGAGGGCCAGAGAGTGAGTTGTACCTGTTGTGATCAGTTCACCTCCAGGGATCACCCTGAGTCCACATGGTGGCACTCTTTTCCCTCCCTCCCAGGTTTGGGAGGAGTGCCTGGGACCGACTGAGTGAAAGAACTGATGTATGCTGGATCATAATCATTCTCATGGGCTCTCTTGGCCTCTTTTCTACCTTCTTCAGCGTTTTGCTACCCTCATCCTTTCTCCTTGTCTCCACATTTGCCTGCAATAATTGGAGCCCACTTCCCCCAAGAGCAGGAAATGTGTACCATTAGAGGCACTGAAGATAATTTCAGGGACACATAGACAAACGTTTTATAGTTTAATGGATATGCCTTTCTTGACCCTTGTCATTCCCAAAAACAATAGTAAGTTGTATATTGGCCATGAGAATTCCATTGGTTCTTGAGTTCTTCCTCCAGGAAAAGAATGTTGAACTCTCTAGAGGCTGGAGGAAAACAAGGCCCAGATGGAGGGAATTTGAATGGCATCTTGGAACATAAAAGCAGTGATTTAACTCTTAAAAAATCACATCTTTGGGCTCCTAATCCAGTGCTTCTCTCTCCACATCATTCATACGTCCGTTAAATATATCTGTCTCATCTAGAGCATTTTCTTTTTTTCTATTAACAAAGATCTTGTACATTACTCAGTGGAAATAACTGCTTTCTAGAGGACGATGTAGAGAGCTGGTAATTTCTGGTTCTACCCTGATTTCCAATTCCACTTTCATCTAAGTCTCTCAACAGATCTTTAAATATCTTTCATTTCATTTCCTCATCCAGGAAATTACAGTACATTACCGATATTTTAATGAGTTCTTAGTTAAGAATTTCAAAGGTAACAACTATCTGTAGCCAGGTTTCAAAAAAAAAGTTTAATTGAAATGAAATTCCAATACCCCAGATAAAAAGCTACATCATATGCAAGATTAAATAGCACAGTTCCTGTGCCAACCTTTTTTTTTTAACGTTTATTTATTTTTGAGACAGAGAGAGACAGAGCATGAATGGGGGAGGGTCAGAGAGAGGGAGACACAGAATCTGAAACAGGCTCCAGGCTCTGAGCTGTCAGCACAGACCCCGACACAGGGCTCGAACTCACGGACCGTGAGATCATGACCCGAGCCGAAGTCGGCCGCTTAACCGACTGAGCCACCCAAGCGCCCCTGTGCCAACCTTTTTTATAAATTTCTCGTTTCTCATTGCAGACTCAAGGTAACTGAGACATCTAGTGTCCAGTCCTAAGAAAAACAAATTTCCACCAATTCTGGTTTTAAAGAACTCACCAAATCTGATGGTACTTGTGAGTAAAGCTATGAATTTCTCCTCCTTAATTCTAGAAAACCTCTTCATGGTGCTTCCTGGGCCTAACCCTTTTCCAGGTGAAAACTGTTTTCAGATCGCAGACGCTCACAAAAGTTTTCTCAAATTTCCTGTTCTTGTTACAACAGTGTTGCCATTCACATGGATAAAATCCATCCCCTTGATCCCATCCCTCCTCCTCCAACTTCTTTAGCAATTTCCCCAGATAGAAGATGCCTCTCTAGCAAACCAACGAGCAAACAAACACACCCAAAAGCACAGAACTTGGAGAGCTTCCAGGTTGGCAAACGTGGATATGCAGGGAAAGTGGCACGTGCCCAAGGAGGGCACGCAAGCTTCATGTCCTTTTCCCCATTTCTTGCCCTAAGCATCTCTTCCATTTGGCTTTCCCTAACTGTACTCTTTAATAATAAATAGTAACCTAGCTAAATGGAAAAAAGAAAGTTCCTCTCTTCTTCAATGGTCTGCTAAGGTCACACCTTGTTTTCTGGATTTCTAGTCAATGAGTATGTATATATAAATTCAAGATATTGAAATTATTTAGTACATGTACAAAATATATGTATTATGTAAAAGTATAAAATTATAAAATATTTTTACAATATAAAATATATAATATATTATATCAAATATATATACACAAAAAGCATGTATTCATTCTTATCACATAATGAATACTATTTTCATATCATGGTAACTTTTAAAAGTGAATTATACTTTAAATATGACACCAAAGGCAAAAGCAGCAAAAGAAAAAAAAAATAGGTCAGTTGGACATTGTCAAAATTAAAAACTTCGGTGATTCAAAGGATATCATCAAGAAAATGCAAAGAGAACCCTAAGAATGGTAGAAAATATTTTAAAATCATATATCTGGTAAAGGACATATCTAGAATATATAAAGTACAATTACGACTCAATTATAAAAAGATACATAACCCATTTTTTAAATGGACCAATGATCTACACAGACATTTTTCCAAAGAAAATATACAAATGGCTAATAAGCATATGAAAAGATGCTCCACACCACTAATCATCAGGGAAATGCAGATCAAAACCGCAATGAGATACCACCTCACACCCACTAGATGGCTATAATCGAAAAAACAAAACAACAACAACAACAAAACAGGTAATAACAAGATTTAGGGATCATGTAGAGAAATTGGAACCCTTATGCATTGCTAGTGGGAATGTAAAGTGGTGCAACCTTTTTGGAAACAGTCTGGAAGTTCCTCAAAATATTGAATATAGAGTTAGTAGAGGACCCAGCAATTCCACTCCTAAGTAAATACTCAAGAGAAACGAAAGTATATATCCACACACAGACTTGTACGCCAGTGTTCACGTCAGCATGATTCGTAATAGCCAAAAAAGTATAAACAATCCAAATGCCCATCAACGGATGAAAAGATAAATAAAATGTGGTATAGCCACACTGCAGAATATTATTCATCCATATGAAAGAATGAAGTACTGGGGTGCCTGGGTGGCCTAGCTGGTTAAGCATCTGGCTCTTAGTTTCAACTCAGGTCACGATCTCACAGTTTGGGCTCTATGCTGATAGTGGGGAGCCTGCTCGGGATTCTCCTTCTCCCCTTCTCTCCCTGGCCCTCCCCCACTCATCCTATTTCTGTCTCTCTAAATAAATAAAAACTTTTTAAAAAGCTAATTATAAGTAGTAACATATTTTAAATAATCAACAAACAAAATTATTTTTAAAATGCCCCGTAATCCATGCACTGAACAGCTTCGTAACCTTTGTTTCTACCCATCTTACAAAGACTAAGGCAACCTCCCTGAATGTCTCTACAAAAGAATTTCTAGGGGTTACTGCTGAAGTTAATCCTAGACCATGACTCCTCCAGGTGAAAATAAAACTCATTTATTCTAGAAGGAAGAAACTAAGTTCTCCACTGGAGAGGAAGGAAAGACCTCAGAAGTAAATCAACCAATCACATTAAGTAGAAAAAGGACGTGAGAAAGGTGGATAAATTGTAAACCAAACTATGGCCTTGGCCAAACCATGCTAACTTCTCTGAGCCCAGTTGCTGCCTCTGTTAATGGGAATAATAACCCTGCACACAGGTTTCACATCGGGTTGCCCCAGGGCTGTTGTGAAGGTCAGAGGATTGTCTGCCAAGAACAGTGACCTCCTGCCCCCGTTTGCCACGATTCCCAGTTTTAAAACCAAAGTAGTTTCCAGAAAACCTAGATGAGTTGGGTATCTTACTACAATTGAGTTTTTAAGGTGCAAAGTAGATTTTGGAGCGCAGGAAGAAATACACAGGTTGACATGCATCTGAATCAATATTTAGTTCATTTAAGTTAGAAAAATAAGCTTAAAGTCACTTGTAAACAGAGTTGTTTTATTCATAAATACATACATTCGAAAGTATAAAAAATAATTATTTTCTCTCACCCTTGAGAGAGGTGATATTCTCCTAACAATAACTATTTCTTTTTTTTTTTTAACGTTTATTTATTTTTGAGACAGAGAGAGACAGAGCATGAACGGGGGGAGGGTCAGAGAGAGAGGGAGACACAGAATCGGAAGCAGGCTCCAGGCTCTGAGCTGTCAGCACAGAGCCCGACGTGGGGCTTGAATTCACAGACCGCGAGATCACAACCTGAGCCAAAGTCGGACGCTTAACCGACTGACCCGCCCAGGCGCCCCCAACAATAACTATTTCTATAAATTGACCTGGGGCACCTGGGTGGCTCAGTCGGTTGAGTGTCCGACTTTGGCTCAGATCATGATCTCACGGTTCGAGGGTCTGAGCCCTGAGTCAGGCTCTGTGCTGATGGCTCAGAGCCCGGAGCTGCTTTAGATTCTGTGTCTCCTCTCTCTGCCCCTCCCCTGCTCGCTCTCTGACTCTGTCTCTCTCTCAAAAATAGCATTAAAAATTTTTTTTAATTGACCTAGCTAAATACCCTTAAGCATTTACTACATTTACAAATTTTTCTTACAAGAATTAAAAAAAAATTTTTTTAAGTTTTTTAATTTGTTTTGAGAGAGAACGAATGTGAGCAGGGGAGGGGCAGAGAGAGGGAGGGAGAGAGAGAATTCCAAGCAAGCTCTGCACTGTCAGCACAGGGCCCGACATGGGGCTTGAACCCATGAACCATGAGATCCTGACCTGAGCCAAAATCCAGAGTCCTTCTGCTTAACTGACTGAGCCACCCAGGCACCCCTAAGACAACATTTACAAATTTAGTGTCAAATCCTCTCAGGCGTTTCAGTTACCTCATAAAACAGTTATAAACTTAACAAACAAAATCTTGCTAAATCCAACCAATCAGCAAAACTAGAATGCAGCCCACAGAATGGGAGAAGATATTTGCAAATGACATATCAAATAAAGGGTTAGTATCCAAAATATACAAAGAACTTATACAAGTCAACACCCCAAAAACAAATAATCCAATTAGAAAGTGGGCAGAAGACATGAACAGACATTTCTCCAAAGAAGACATCCAGATGGCTAATGGACACATGAAAAGATGTCCGTTATTACTTACCATCAGGGAAATACAAATCAAATACAATGAGATATCACCTCACACCTGTCAGAATGGCAAAAATCAATAACACAAGAAACAACAAGTGTTGGTTGAGGATGTGGAGAAAAAGGAACACTAGTGCACTGTTGGTAGGAATGCAAACTGGTGCAGCCATTCTGGAAAACAGTATGGAGTTTCCTCAAAAAGTTAGAAATAGAACTGCCTTATACAGTCGCACTACTGGGTATTTACCCAAAGAATACAAAACACTAATTCAAATGCTTATTTATTTTTTGAAAGAGAGGGGGGAAGAAACAGAGAGAGGGAAAGAGAGAGACAGAGAATTCCAAGCAGGATCCATGCTATCAGCCCAGAGCCCAACGCTTGGCTGGATCTCACAAATTGTGAGGTCATGACCTGAGCCGAGATCAAGTGTCAGACTCTTAACTGACTGAGTCACTCAGGTGCCCCAAAAAACACTAATTCAAAGGGATACATGCACCCCTGTGTTTATAGCAGCATTATTTATAATAGCCAAGATATGGAGGCATTCCAAGTGTCCATCAATGGATGACTGGATATATGCAATGGAATATTATCCAGCCATAAAAAAGAATGACATGTTGGGGCGCCTGGGTGGCTCACTTGATCGAGCATCCAAACCTTAATTTTGGCTCAGGGCATGATCCCAGGGTCATGGGATCAAGCCCCTTGTCAGACTCTGTGCTGAGAATGGAGACTGCTAAAGATTCTCTCTCTTCTTCTGCCCCTCTCCCCTTCTCACTCTCTCTCTAAAATAAACTTTTTTTTTTAATTTTTTTTTTCAACGTTTATTTATTTTGGGGACAGAGAGAGACAGAGCATGAACAGGCAAGGGGCAGAGAGAGAGGGAGACACAGATTCGGAAACAGGCTCCAGGCTCTGAGCCATCAGCCCGGAGCCCGACGCGGGACTCGAACTCACGGACCGCGAGATCGTGACCTGGCTGAAGTCGGACGCTTAACCGACTGCGCCACCCAGGCACCCCTAAAATAAACTTTTTTAAAAGAATGAAATCTTGCCATTTGCAGTGACATAGCTGGAGCTAGAGAGTATAATGCTAAGCCAAATAGGTCAGAGAAAGACAAATACCATATGATTTCATTCATATGTGGAAATTAAGAAACAAAACAAATAGGCAAAGGGAGGAAAAAAAAAAAGAGAGAGAGAGAGGCAAACCAAGAAACAGACTGTTAACTATAGAGAACAAACTGATGGTTACCAGAGGGGAGGTGGGTGGGGGATGGGTGAAATAGGCGATGGGGACTAAAGAGTGCCCTTGTTGTGATGAGCACCGGGTGCTGTATGGAAGTGTTGAATCACTATATTACACGCCTGAGATATAACACTGTACATTAACCAGCTGGAATTAAAATAAAACTTTAAAAACTTTTAAAACGATATTAACTAGAAAAAAAAATCTTGCTAAATCCGTCAAAAAGTAATAAATACATGAAATGAAACTTATTGATGTTCGGGCACCTGGGTGGCTCAGTCATTGACTGTCCAACTTCAGCTCAGGTTATGATCTCACGGTTCATGAGTTTGAGCCCTGCATCAGGCTCTGTGCTGATGGTATGGAGCCTGCTTTGGATCATCGGTCTCCCCCTCACTCTCTGCCCCTCCCCCATTTGCATTCTCTCATGCTCTCTCTCTCTCTCTCAAAAATAAATAAACTTATTGATGTAGGAAATCAAATTCACTTAACATTCAAACTCTGTTTACAAATTTAATTACATTATCTTAGTTTTTAATTAAAATCTCTTAATTTATCCAATAGAATAAACAACAAATATAAATTATAATGATGATTATGCAACTTATATTTAACTCTAGCATTTAATAGTATGGTTGATTTACTTTATCACACCCAAACTTTTTTCCCTATCTTCCACAAAGACAGTTTATCCAACCCAGTTGCAGAGCTGCTATCTCAGATCCATGGAACATGAACCCAGAACCCAGAATGCCCTCCACTGAGATGTTAACCCAGTACCTGTTAATACTCTGAGTCTCCTTTTAGAGTATGTGACTGTCTAAGCCCATGTGTCCTTTTCCCCAATTTCTGCCTTGACCTCTTATATAACTTTCAATTTTCTGATTTTCTGAATCCTATTTATAATCAACCAGCCTATTCCCCTCTGGGTTTACATTGAAGAGATTTTTCCCCCCTCTTTACACCTG
The DNA here is from genome assembly GCF_022837055.1 of Prionailurus viverrinus. Lineage (NCBI taxonomy): Eukaryota > Metazoa > Chordata > Mammalia > Carnivora > Felidae > Prionailurus > Prionailurus viverrinus. The sequence goes on from NC_062569.1 coordinate 36,800,596, forward strand.
CCTTAATTATCTTGTTTTCAAGTATTCTGAAACTTCTTGATGAACAATATGGTTTTGGGTTCTTTTTGAGAGAGAGAAAGAGAGAGAGAGGGAGAGAGAGGACATGTGGGGGAGGGGCAGAGGGAAAAGGAGAGAGAGAATCTTAAGCTCAGCATGGGAGCCTGATGCTGGGCTCTATCTCAGGACAGTGAGATCATGACCTGAGCCAAAATCAAAAGTCAGACACTTAACCCAATGAGCCACCCAGGCGCCCCTAGTACATTTAAAGCACTTTGCAAATATAAGGAAATATAGACTTACAAATGTTACTGCCGTTATTATTTGGTCAACATTGATGAGTTCCTTTATATCAATTAATAAATACTTGTTGAGGGGTGCCTGGCTGGCTCAGTCAGTAGAGCATGTGACTCTTTATCTTGGGGTTGTAAGTCTAAGACCCACATTGGGTGTAGAGATTACTTAAAAAAATAAAATCTTTTTAAAAATACATACATACGTACATACTTGTTGAATAAGATGTAAGGGGAAAATCAAAATTCTATTCTATTGCATTTTGAGAAATGGCAGATGATTCTAATAGTTCATCTGGAAGAAAAAGCAAACAAGAAAAGATGAGGAAAAATTCCAAAGGCAATTAGCAATAAGGAAGACTTAGATATTAAAAGTTATTAAATAGTTATTGTGGTCAAATATGTGTGGTATTGGCACAGTAATTGACAGGCCGATTAAGGGAACAGAAATGAAAGTCATAAAATTGTAATTACATATAGGATTGTGTAGTTTATAATAAAAGAAGGAATACAAACCAATGAAAAGTAAATGGCCTATTAAACAAATGGTGTTGAGATTCTTGCCTGTTGGGGGGAAATATGTAAAGTTTGGTTCCAACCATATGGTAAAATTAATTTCAAATGAATTAAAGAGTGAAATGCTCTGTCTCTCTCTGTCTCTCAAAAATAAATGTTAAAAAAAAATTTTTTTTAAGAGTTTGGAAATCTGTCCAGAAGTAGAGATAAGCAAGCCAACAACCCCGTTTTAACACTGGCACAATAAAACCACTGACAAGAGATGAGGGAACTCAACAATATGAAGTCAATAAGAATTTCTCCTAAAATGGACGAATAGGCCAAGGGGTGCATATGTGTTTGACATATAGCCTTTAAAAATATATGTGTCCCTATGAAGCATAATTAGTAACATCTTTGGCCAGGATTCTGTTAGCTATCATGTTCATGCTTTCTTTTCCAGCGTAATAACAGATGTTTACAATAATGACTAAGGAACTTCAGGTTCCTGAAGTTTCTTTTCTATAATCTTTTATTGATGAAATCACCACACCATCACTATAGACTGTATTTCTATCACAAATGTCCGTGTCTGCAAGTGACTCATGCAGAGCACACAAGGTAATTTTATTAATTGTTCCATTCCCTGACAACGCTTGTGCAACAGATATTGGACTACAGTTTAATGTAGAAGATTCTCTTATCTGAAGTGTAGACAATGGCATTAAACAAAGCTAGTATTTAATAGAGAAAAGGTAAGAAAATAGTACGTTTAGCTGATGAAATGAAGTCAAATTTAAAAATGCAAAAATCGGGGGGCAGGGTGCCTGGGTGGCTTCAGTTGGTTAAGCGTCCAATTTTGGCTTAGGTCATGATCTCATGGTTCATGGGTTTGAGCCCCACATCAGGCTCTGTGCCACAGAGCCTGCTTCAGATCCTGTTTCCCTCTCTATCTGCCCCTCCCTCACTCATTCTCTCTCTCTCTCTCTCTCTCTCCCTCCCCCCCCCCCCCCCCCCCCCCCGCATAAGAAGGGAATTGTCTAAAATGTTAAAATCTATCCTGTGCAGATCTGTTAAGTTATCAGGAGTATCTGTGGCACTCTTTAAAATCAGCCCGGCCGTGGTATCCAACAGACAAAATAACCAATAGAGGGAAAGTGCTTCGTTCATCTCCCATGAAATGTTACACTTCAGCCAAAGCCTGGGATGGGTTCCATCCTTTCTCTTCAAAATGCCTTTCCTTCTTCTCGCTCTCTCTCTCAAAATGCAGTAATTTCATCAGAGGCTGCACAAAACCTTTAACTTCAATCTCCCAAATATGGTTTTCTTCCTGGCAATTCCCTTCTCATGACACAGTCAGAAACTCTAGCTCTCTCAAAGCTGACATTCTAGTTTCTCACTCTCTGTCACTCAGGTTCTCCATGACATGCTGTAACTTTCTTTCCGTCTTGCTCCCCAGTTGTCCCTGTGCAAATCCTGTAGCCAAAGAAGTATAAGTCCACCCCGGACGAGACATTGCCTATCTCCCTTTCCTGCTTCTGTTCAATGCCTTTCCCCCCCCCTGCCATTCCAGGCATCTGAAGTGACTTTTTCTCTTGTCAATAAATGATGCCTTCCTTAAAACAAAATCACCAACTTTTTAGGTGTTAAAGGTCCTTTAAAAAAAAAAAATGAACATTGATGATATAAACAGTGGCTTGTTTCTAACATTTCGCTTTGCAGAATAAAAAGTTGATAGCCCTATGTTGGCCCTCCCATTAAAACCATGTTAGCATACACAAAAAAAAAAAAACAAAAAACAAAAAACAAAAACAACAACAAAAAAACATGTTAGCACAGCAAACTTGTGAATTGTAGAGTCAGAGAAGCTCAGCCCTACAAAGAAGTCTCCCTTTGCAAGTCCTGGCCTGACCCCATTGAGAGAAAATAGGAGAACTGTCCTAGTCCTGAGGCTCCTGTGAGTTCAAGGATAGCAAAGAGCCCTTTCTCCTCTCTCTGTTAAGATTTGCCCTCAGAGTCTGGTTTCCTGTCTGAGGACCTACGTCTTCTTCCGGCCATTCACTGGACAGATGTGGTCTACCCACAGGGCTGCGGTCTCAGCCTTGCAGGCCTCAATGGAACAACCACATTAGAACATAACATGTGGCATGAAAAATTATCAACGTATATAATGGTGATAATATAGTTTTGAAATAGACGAAGATGCTGTTTTCTTGTATATTTCCTTATGCTGACCTCTCTCCACCCCATACCTCCAGCGGTTTCCAGTTGTTCAGGGAAGCTTAGGATTGTTATAGGAGGAATAGAAAGAAAAAGAGAAACAGAGAAAGCAAAAGTTAAGTGTCTGTTTCCAAATGAGATTTTTGAATTTTTCAGCCAGATTATCTTAAAACTAGGCTTTGTAAAGGAGAAAAGATAGTCTAGATTCTCTTCTCTGTCTTGTTAACATATCAAAAGCCAACTTGATCATAGAGTTCTTACGAAGGGAAGTCCTGGAGTAAAGAGGAAGAGAAGGAGGAATGCCTACCCTATCAGTTCTAGTGGACTATCTAAGAAAGAAGGGGAAGTAAGGTAGCGTAGCCCTCAGAGGTGAGCCTAATCTCCCTTCTCTTGGTTCCACCCAAAGCAAGGAGGTTTGTGAGGTGGGTGGGGGAAAGGTTAGGGGTTTCCAAAGACTTCATCTTTGGGACTCTGAGAGGGCCTGACGTTGCAGGTGATTGGCATCACCCCGGGAATGGCTTCCTCAACAGCATAGCATCATTCTGCTGGGAGAGAAGCAAAATGTGATTTCCTGGGCTGCCTCCAGGACCAGTATGGAATAAATTGGACCAAGGAGTTCCCATCTGCTCCAGAGAAGAGGCCTGGAAAGTAGCTGAATCAAGAGCCAGCAGGCCTCCAAGCATAGGCCAAGGAAAAGGTGAATCAGCAGTAAGACTGGGGGTGGACACCCTAGGCAAGAGCCAGATAGAGGATGTGGGGTCTGCAGCAGCAGCCAGAGCAGAGACTGAGTCATCAGGGAGCAGAAGCAGGCCTTCCAAGGCAGGAGGGACGAGGCCTTAGGTACTGTAGTTACAGCCTCAGCAGAGCTCACAGAACTTCCAGAGATGGATTGGATACAACCCAGGAAGCGTCCAGACCACCCACCCACAGCAGAAATCAACAAAGATGCACAAGATTCTGCATGGACCTGAGGATCCTATCTTTTCTCTGTCCCTGCAGGGTCTGCTAGCCACAACTCCACCATCTCGATGAGACAGAAAAGGAGGATGCATTTACCTAAGGAGGACCATTTACCTAAAATGTCTGTTTAAATTGTGTGCCGGAATACTTTTCTCTCCCTTCGGTGGTTAGAGGCTCATCAGGAAGACAAAAACTATTTTAGAGACATGAAAATGCTGCATCTTCTCTTGCGCATTTGTGAGGAGGGTGAAAAAATCTGCAACCCTTCACACTCAGGAGTGTCGCCAGCTCTTCCCGTCCTCCTCCCCGTTGCTAAATGTGGTGCCGCTTAGCTGCTCAGTTCCTCCCATCCACCCACACCCAACTGTGGAGAAGAGCTTGCAGGGTCCAGACCAGATCTTTGGGAATTCCACCACACAACCAGGGGGAGGGGAGAGGGATGGAAGTGGTATAAGCCACACAGGTAGGTTGCAAGGAGAAAGAGGCCACGGAGAGCAGGGGGCATGAATGTGTTCAGATGCATCATGTAGGAGAGGGAGAAGAAGGGAGAGAGTGGGTGGATGGGAGAGCACACTATTGGTGGGGAACGAGAGTGAGGAATGGAATGGTTGAATATTAGAGAAGAGGAAAAGTATTTTGGTGAAAGATGCTGTGGATTACATACTTGGATCCCATTCATATTCCTTGAGATTTAAAAGTGGAATTCCTGGGGCACCTGGGTGACTCAGTCGGTTAAGCGTCTGACTCTTGATTTCAGCTCAGGTCATGATCTCATGGATTGTGAGATCGAGCCCCATGTTGGGCACTGCGCTGATAGTGTGGAGCTGCTTGGGATTCTCTCTCTCGCCCTCTCTCGCCCTCTCTCTGCCTCTCTGCTCCCCCCAAAATAAACAAATAAATAAATTTTTTTAAAGTAGAATTCTTACAAGACTTTGCTTTTTTGAACCCTACCTACTCAGGGTCTGAACCACATGGATCGCAGTTTTTGGCAGGTTTACAAACACAGACACCTGCCATTTTACTGAAGATGTATTCATATACAGCACGGATTCTCAATGGGAGGTGATCATGCCTCCTAGAGGCCACTCAGCAATGTCTGGAGACATTTTTGGTTATCACAACTGGGAGATGCTGTTGGCCAGAAATGTTGCTAAACATCCTACAACGTACAGGACAGTCCCCAAGAGCAGAGAATTATCCCAGCCAAAATGTCAATAGTGCCATAGTTGAGAAGACCTGGTATAGAAAAATGGAGGGAGGAGCTGTTGTCTCCTTATATCTTCTCTTCCCAAACACTACATGAAAGACAGCTTTTTTTCATTTTATTATTATTTATTATTTTTTTAATGTTTATTTACTTTTGGGGGAGAGAGAGAGAGAGGTGTGAGCGCGGAAGGGACAGAGAGAGAGGGAGACACAGAATCCGAAGCAGGCTTCAGCCTCTGAGCTGTCAGCACAGAGCCCAACACAGGGCTCGAACTCACAGGCCATGAGATCATGACCTGAGCTGAAGTCGGACGCTTAACTGACTGAGCCACCCAGGTGCCCTAGCTTTTTTCATTTTAAACATTTCATCAAGCTTGGCAATATTAATTTTTTTAAGTTTATTTTTTTTTCGTAATCTCTACACCCAATGTGGGACTCGAACTCGACCCCCAGATCAAGAGTCACACACTTGACCAACTAAGCCAGTCAGGTGCCCCTGTGATATTAATTCTTAAACAGCACTAAATACATACAGTACTATTATGCAAATCATAGATTTTGGGTTCCTAAAAACCTTTAAGTTAGGAGAATTCCTATTGTAGAATTCCAGACTCCATGGAAAAATAAAGTTGAATATTTGGAGGTTTCCAGAAAATTCGCAAAAAGCCTTAACATATATTTCTACTCTTAATGTAAATATACACCAAACTAGCACACCAGACAAAATAGCTATTACATTTCAGGTGTGATCAGTATGAGCAACTATTGCTTCTCTCTGTCTTTTGCTCACTACTAGAAGATCCTCAGAGCCACCCCCCTCTTCCCCCAGCAATTTCACTAAAGTATTTGTTTGGTGTGGCTGCAGATAAGACATCTACTAACAAGGATTATTTGGGGTAAGGGTGCTAAGAGATAGTGGCACATCTCGCCCTCCATTCAAATGCAGTAGTAAATGCCTTTGGATTTTGATTCCACTCTTCCTGGCCCCTCTCCGTCAGCCTTTCCTCCATATCTGCACAGATAGCCCTAGAGTGTCCTCATAAGGATGACCTCACGTGGCTTAAAGCAACAACACAGCAAACTAGAGGCTTCCATTTTAGTGGCCATATTGACTCAATTATTTCAAATAGGTCACCAGCTTATCAAACTTCCTATTTCTTTTGTGGCTGAATATCCATGTCTTTTCCCTGGAATTCAGTTTTATGAAATAAATGCCAAAGTCTTCAAAATTACATAAAATACAGTTTGCAACAACAAAAATATTACTTTTAAATGTTTTAAGGGGAGAGGACTTTATTCTCTCATGACATTCCTGACCTCTATTTTATTTATTTATTTTTTTGATGTTTATTTATTTTTGAGAGAGACAGAGACAGAATGCGAGTGGGTTAGGGGCAGAGAGAGAGAGGGAGACACAGAATCCAAAGCAGGCTCCAGGCTCTGAGCTGTCAGCACAGAGCCTGACGCGGGGCTCGAACCCACGAACCGTGAGATCATGACCTGAGCCCAAGTTGGAGGCTTAACCGAATAAGCCACCCAGGCGCCCCCAATCTCACTCTATTTTAAATTGAAGATGGGGGGGGGGTCACTTGGGTGGCTCAGTCAGTTGAGCGACTGACTTCGGCTCCAGTCATGATCTTGCAGTTTGTGAGTTCGAGCCCTGCGTCGGGCTCTGTGCTGACAACTCAGAGCCTGGAGCCTACTTCGGATTCTGTGTCTGCCTCTCTCTGCCCCTTCCCCGCTCATGATCTATCTCTCTCTGTCTCTCAAAATTGAATAAACGTTAAAAAATTGTTTTAATTTTAAATGGAAAGCAGTGACCTAGGAGAAGACTACCAACACCCTTGACCTTGGGAGGTTAATTCAGGCATCTGTCCTTTCATTGGGGTCCACACTGTGAGGGCTAGAATACAGGGCTGGGTTGTCCTTAACCTCTACATTTTTCTGTAGGGCCATGTCAAGAAGTCAGAGACAGGACACAGTGCCAGAGGGAGATTGCCACCAGGCCTGATCCTAGCAAAAATGCCACCTAAATAACTGCCTTTAGATACCCCCCAGTTTGGTGGAGACCTGACTCCTTCCTCCAGTAGCAGCAAATGGCATGCACAGCCACCAAGTAATGAGCAGTGTGCATCAGGTGATTTATGAATGAACAACTTGGATTATAAGAGATGGTTTCATAGTGTCAGCACATGATGTGCAAAAGTCAAATTTGTAACAGCTAGGATCATGCTTTTGGCTTCACTGACTGACAAATGGTACCTTAAACAAATAGGCATCTATTTTTTTTTCTCTCACCAGAAGCCTGGAGGAATGAAATTCAAAGCTCGTTGCAGAGGCTCAAATATTTCAGGGACAAGAATTCACTTGTTCTTTCGGCCATAGTCACGAGACAGCTGTTGCATTTCCAGGCATTGTATCCATGTTCAATGAAAGAAGAAGGCAGTGGGGGGGGGGGGGGGGGGTGCGCACAGGGAGAAGGTGTGGCAACAGACTCATCTATTCTCCCAACAAGAAAAGCAAACCTATTCTGGAAGCACAAAGAAGACTCCCTCTCATGTCTCATTGAGTCATATAACCAACCCTGGCTGCCGGGGACCAGAAAAGCAATATTTAGCTTTATTGACCTCAATAGTGGAGGCTGCAAAGGAGAAGGAGGTGGGGAATATCTGTTGAGTTAACTATAACATAAAACTCTCCTGTTTCCAACCTGGCATCTTAGACTAGTTGGAGGCCCAAAGGAAAGAGATGAGGACTAGGGCTAAGAGTTGATTTTATGAGAGATTCTGAGCCCAAGCAGTGCTACTTAGGGGCCTAGCTCGAGAGGTGGCCATTCTTACCAGATTTGCTGACCGCTAGAAGCATTTTGTGAGCTCTGAAGGACAATGTTCTGGGCTTGGGCCTTGACATTTTCACAGCAGGCACCATAAAGTGGCGAAAGTCCCTCAAGCTACTTCCTGGGCAGACACAGTGACAAAGGGAAGCTAGAGCAGGAAAGGAAAGACCTAACAAACCCAGAAACCCCCATTCTACCAATGGTAAGTCTAACATCCCTTGGACACTCTTGGAAATAAGTAATTGGGGAGAGTTTAAATTATTTGGGCAAGTGGAAGATGGAGGCAAGACCAAGAACTTTTGAGTTAGTGATGTTAATAGGATTTCATGTGCACCTGCAGGCTGATGTGGCTGCCTGGAAGTTAGATCATAATAGCAAAAATGAAAACAACTTGCAACTTTGAAATCAAAGTTTTGTTGCTCCTACAACTTACAAAAAATTGAAAATGTTTCAATCTAGCCCACTAGTAGACCAGTTCCCGACCTATGAACTTCTGCTCTCCTGGCTATCTCTGCCCCAAATCAGCTGCTTGTTACGCACACAGCCCCAGCCCAGGGGGAGGATTGCAAACCCCTCACCCTGCCTCCTTCCCCTTCTCCTTCCTCATCTGACTTCTGAGATGTTGCCTTTTCTCTGCACCTAAGCTTTCTACAAAGCCCAGGCTCAGCCCAGTATGATTATGTGGTCTACTCTGGTTTCCCTTGTGGGTTTTAGATTCAGCATTCTGAGCTCATTTATTAGCAGCTTCTCTGAACAGGCCATCTCTCATTCATTTGCTCATTCATTCGTTCATTCATGCATTCATTCATCATTCATCAAACATTTAGTAAGTGCCTTCTATGTTCTTCTGTGTTTTATTGTGCACTAATGAGTCAAAGACAAATAAAATATTGTCCAGTCTGTGACAATCTTAGACTCTCTGGGCACATCATAGCAGTGGAATCATATGATATTTGTCATTTTGTGGCTTATTTCCCTTAGCATATCCTCAGAATTCAACTATAATGTATCATGTGTCAGAATTACCTTCCTTTGTAAGGCTGAATAATATTCCATTATATGGATATACCATATTTTGCTTATCCACTTATCTGTAATAGACACAGGTTTGTTCCACGTGTTGACTGTTGTGAATAATGCTGCTATGAACGTGTGCATACTAATCTCTTCAGGACCCTGCTTTCATTTCTTTTGGGTATATATCCAGACAGAGAATTGCTGGATCGTGTAGTAATTCTGTGTTTAATTTTTAAGACCCATAAAGACTTCTTTTTTATTGACAAAATAAACTGTCGTTGTTTAAGCCATTTTCTGACAGTTTTTATGTTACTTGCAGCCCAAAGCCTCCTAATTGGTATGATGGAGGAGAGAGAGGGGAGGGAACCTTAGACAAAGGGAGAAGTTGGATCACAGCAGATCTGCATTGAACCACCTGGCACATTTAGGAAACTACACAGAGCTAAGCATATCAGCACATAAAGTGTAGGAATGTATCTGTTGCCTCTGTGACAGAATGCATCCTAGTTAGTTTAAGCAGGAAAGAAATGCATTAAAGGTACTGAGTAACTGGGGACTCAGTTACCTGAGTCAGTTAAGCGTCTGACTCAGTCGGTTAAGCGTCTGGGTGGCTCAGTCGGTTAAGCGTCTGACTCTATTTCAGTGCAGGTCATGATCTCACGGGTTCTTGCGTCCCAGCCCCACATTGGTCTCTGCACTGACAGTGTGGAGCCTGCTTGGGATTCTCTCCCTCTCCTTCTCTCTCTGCCCCTCCCCTACTCATGCTTGCGCTCTCTCTCTCTCAAAATAAAGAAAGAAACTAAAAAAAAAAAAAAAAGGTACTAGGTAACTAAGAATCTCTTGGAGGGTCAAAGAGTCAAGTTGGAACTGTTTTTTCATCCAAGAACAACAATTATTCTCTCCTCTGAATTTAAGTCTCTTATGGCTGTAACTCCCTGGGGGAAACTGTGTCAAATGTATGCATCCTAGTTTCCAGAGAGACTTTGACCTCGAGAAAGATGGACACAATGTTCTGAAGTTCATTCAAGTTCAGTAGGAAAGAGTGCTGTGATCGATTGGCAGTATGTGCCATGGGGATGAGAAAGGGAGGTATGGGAGCTTATTATGGACTGAATGTGCCCCTCCCATTCTTTTTTTTTTTTAAGTTTATTTATTTTTGAGAGAGAAAGAGAGAGAGAGAGAGAGAGAGTGTGTGTGTGTGTGTGTGTGTGAGAGAGAGAGCGGGGGTGGGGGGTGGATGGGCAGAGAGAGAGGGAGACACAGAATCCAAAGTAGGTTCCAGATTCCAGCTGTCAGCACAGAGGCCCACATGGGCTCAAACCCACAAACTGTGAGATCATGACCTGAGCTGAAGTTGGATGCTTAACAGATGGAGCCACCCAAGCACCCACTTTTTTTTTTTTAATGTTTACTCATTTTTTGAGAGAGAGAGAGGCAGAGAGAGACAGAGCGTGAGCAGGGGAGGGGCAGAGAGAGAGGGAGACACAGAATCTGAAGCAGGTTCCAGGCTCCAGGCTCCAGGCTCCAGCTGTCAGCACAGAGCCCAATGCAGGGCATGAACTCACGAACCGTGAGATCATGACCTGAGCTGGTGTTGGACACTTAACCAACTGAGCCACCCAGGAGCCCCTGTGTCCCTCTCATTCTTATGTTGAAGCCCTAAACCCCCAACGTGGCTATACTTAAAGACAGGACCTTGAAGGAAATAATTAAGGTTAAATGAGATCATAAGAGAGGGGCTCTGATCATTATGGTGTCTTTATAAGAAGAAATACCAGAGGGTCACCTGGGTGGCTCAGTTAAGCATCCGACTTTGGCTCAGATCACAGCTTGTAAGTTGGAGCCCCGTTTTGGGCTCTGTGCTGACAACTGGGAGCCTGGAGCCTGCCTCAAATTCTGTCTCTCTGCCCCTCTCCTGCTCATGCTCTGTCTCTGTCTCTTTCTCAAATATAAAATTTAGGAAAAAAAATGAAAAAAACATTTAAAAAAAAGAAGAAATACCAGAGAGTTCATCTCCCTCTCCATGTGAACACATCAAAGAAAGGCCATGTGAGGACATAGCAAGAATAACCATCTGAAAGCCAGGAAGAGAGCTCTGACCAGAAACTGAATCGACCAGAACCTTGATCTTGGACTTCTAGCCTCCAAAACTGTGAGAAAATAATTTTCTGTTGTTGAAGCCACCCAGTCTTTGGTATTTTGTTATGGCAGCTCAGGCTGCCCACAGAATTGTAGCATACGTGTCATGTGGTCCCCATCAGTGCCAGAAAACCTCCACTTTGCAACTTCTTCATTAAAGGTTTTTAGGTAAGAAAATGCTGATTTGCATTCTTGAAACACAACTCTGGTGGCAACTCGGGGAGTGGTGGGGAGAGGAACAGACAGGAAGTAGACAGCCTACTTAGGTGTCTTTCAGCAAGTCAAGGGAAAGATGATGAGAGGCTAAGAGTGGCAGTGGAAATGGAGAAGATCACTTTGAAAGACATCAAAGGGGCAGAACCTACAGGATTTAGTTCTTGAACATGAAATACAAGGAAGAGGAAAGAGTAATGACTCCCCAATTTCTGGCTTGGGCATATGTGAGGTTGCAATTCATCCAGGTAGAATATGGAGGGAGGAACACAGGCAGGGAGAAAAGCAAGTTCACTTTTACAAAATCTCAAGTATCACCTCACAAGATGCTTATTAATTCTGTGGGAACATGGTGACTTTACAGGGGCAAATCTGGCAGATACCAGGCTAACCAAGGAATCAAAATGAATTATCACTAGTAATGGGATAGGTGGTCACATGAGCTTCCAGATAAAGATGTACCGAGAAGAACTGAGCATTGCTTATGTAGTTATTCCTGCCCAAAATACATAATACAAATTGGGGAAAATTCTGCAATGTAACTGGCCTGCCCTGCTCAAGAATAATAAGCTTGTGAAAGACTAGGAGAAACTGAAGAATTGTCCCAGCTTAAAGGAGAGTAAAGGCATGGATACTGAATGCAATAAAGATCATTACTAGGACAATTGGTGAAATTTGCATAAAGGATATAGAGTAGCTAACATATTGCTTCAATGTTAATTTCCTAAGTTTGATAAATGCACTAGTTCCTATAAGGAACTTTTGTTTGGGGGAAATACACACTAAAGTATTTAGGAGTAAAGGGCCCATGTATTCGCAATTCTCAATTATCTTCTCAAAGAGAGAGGATAGCAAAGCAAAATATTTTTAAATGTTAACATTTGGAGACTTGGGTAAAGGGTATATGTAGCCTAAAATTACATTTTTAAAAAAGTTTTTTAAAAGAATACATTTTAGGGGTTGCCTGGCTGGCTCAGTCAGAGGAGCGTGTGACTCTTGATCTCGGGGTCAGGAGTTCAAGCCCTATGTTGGGAGTAGAGATCACTTAAATAAATAAAACTTAAAAAAAATGAAAGAATACATTTTTGGACTTTAAAAATTAGGTGTAGGTCCTTGGGATTATTGGGATTCAGTGTATTTTTTTAAGTTTATTTATTTATTTTGAGTGAGAGAGAGCAGGGGAAGGGCAGAGAAAGAGAGGAGAGAGAGAGAATCCTAAGCAGACCCCACGCTATCAGCACAGAGCCAGATTTGGGGCTTGATCTCACAAACTGTGAGATCATGACCTGAGCCGAAACCAAGAGTCAGACACTTAACCGACTGAGCCATCCAGGCACCCCAGAATTCAGTGTATTTTTTATTGAATAAGGGTTAGCATTCCCCCTCCATTCCTGGAGCATAAGCTCTTAGCAAATTTGCCTCCTCAGTTCAGGCCATCTAACCTTCACTCTCTCTCCCTGGTGCCTTTGTAGGCCTCACCTGCCTGCCTGGGAGACGTATACTAGCTCAGCCATCACTCTTCTTTCCCCAGAAACAGTCCATCATTCAACTTCTGAGCCTTCATGAGCACTGGGGATGAGAGTCCCTGGACCCAGGGCCCTCCTGGAGGGAGCATCCTTCCCCTGCTGTCTGCAGGTATGATGCCCTTCTGTTCCAGCCTCAGAGCTCCTGCCTTAGCAACTTATCATCCCTTGTACTTCTTGTTCCTAGACTATCCTCCCTTCAGGAAGTGAGCGAGGGTCTTTGGACCACTCCTTTCCAAGAGCTGAAAACTTTCCCCAGCCAGTCCCCTTTAAGGCCCATTTCTTTCTCGTGCAGGGTTCACCTCTCCCTTCTTACTTCCCTGGTGGGACAGTACTGTAGGTGCCTTCTCACACCCTAATATGAGAGATCAGACCCCCTTGCAGGATCTGCAAGAGTCTGGGAGACCCGTTCTGTGGGCTTGTTTTATCATCTCCCACTCTGACCTGTAGCAGAAAGAGGACAGAAAAGTCTTACAGGACTTTTGGATTAGACTGAATCAGTTCAAATCCCAGATATCCTATTTACTAGCTGGCTGACCTGCAGAAGTCTTTTAACCTTTCTGAGATCAGAAAATAAGAATCTATAAAATAGGAATAACAACAACAAAACCAACCATAAACAATATCAACCCACACGAAGAGTCTGGCACTCTTAGTTCCTGGGTTTTGTCTGAGGGTGGAGATACTTTTCAGAGAAGTCCCCTTGGGCTTGCATTGTTGTGTTTCTGTCTTCATTGATGTTTTCCCACCCTGAGCTTTGCTTCAAGAAGGGGCTTTGGACCAGCTCTGTAGCCAGCTCCTTTCTAGTTCCTTCTAATTTCCTTTCTTCTTCCTCAGAGTTTATAACACAAAAGCATCATTTACCCAACCACCACCCCAGTGGGCTCTGATGGCACTGGGGAGGGGACTGAAAGGTGACATCAATCTCCAACCTGCCATGAGTACAGCCAGATGGGTGTTCAGTCCCAACCTGCCTCATTGACCACTATATGCCAGCCAGGTGAGAGAGAGAGAGAGTTCTTGGTCATGAGAGTCTGTAACTACATCTTCAGTGTATGAAAATCAACTGAGCCATGACTTCAGGTCCTCTAGCTTGATTCTTACCAACCCTGTGGAACATGTCTCCAGGGTCCACAGTGAAATGACAAATCTGCCTACACAAATATAGAAATTTCTCAAGCACGTACAGAGTAGCAAATGAAACAAGTACATGATTGCCCAACTTTTCCAATGTTCTTCTCAGACCTACTGATTAATCAGTCAAAATTGACAGGAGAAGTGCAGTGGAGGTGAAGTGGATATGCCACCAAGTTCAAAAGGAGGGAGCCTGAGAGTCTGAAGTCAGACTGGCCTAAAGGCATAGACTATCCCATGCTCCAAAATTCAGGCCTTCAGTGTCCCCTAGGAACTGAGCAAATGTGAAAATATTTTTAATGCAGGAGCTGGAGGCTTTAGGATAAAGACTTGTCCATATTTTCGGACATACCCTTGTTATAGCCCTGTTTGGTTTTAAGGTAAAATGTTAAAGGTATATTTTGAATATTTTGCAAAAGATCCTGAATATCTAACCTTTCCCCTCACCTTCCACTTGTCCAACTTTATTTTATTTTTTTTTAAGTGCTTATTGGGTTTAGAGGCTGCTGGTACAGTGCAACTGAGTGCATAATGCTTAATATACAAACAGCACTCTAACGAGAGGAGTGAGGAAATCAAATCATGAATGATCAAAAGAACTTGCCTTCCCACCAGTCCACCGGAAACAGTTATGCCTCATGAGTGTACAGACCGATAAGAATGATCTACATTTAAATATTTCAAAGCAAGCACGTGTTTCTTCCCCGACTGGCCAGAAAGAAGATGATTAATAACTCAGGACCAGGAGATACCCCTCATAATGTCATGTGATAGATTGGTGGGCACTGATTCAAACCAATGCTGTGTAACTGACAAGTTCTGAAATTAGTTTCTAGTTCCGGGACATATTCTTATTAAGAAGCAATGGAGTTTTCCTACCTCAGCCACCATGAAGCAAGCCAATTTGTGGGTGAAAATGACTGAATGGGTTAAAAGCTGGTGAAGAAATAGGAAAAGACATAGGAGTGAATGGTTGCTCATCAGAATGGAGGGGGTAGAGACAGGAGTGACAGCCTTTAAACACATTCATTAATAATTTGAGGAAGGAAGTGAAGTGCAAGTTTGTATATGATGCAATATTGTTCCAGTTACAAAACATCATGAAGAAATGAGAGGAACTCTAGATGAATTTAAAACACAATGTAAGGGCAATAAAGGGAGGGAGATGGGACGGCCTTCTTGTAATTTACTGTGACTAAATCTTATTAATCTTTACAAAACTTTATTTCCTGAATGTTTTACATTAAGGAAACACTGGGGCACCAGGGTGGCTCAGTCAGGCAAGCCGACCCCTATCCGATCAACTCGGGTCACGATCTCACAGTTTGTGGGTTCGAGCCCCGCATGCGGCTCTGCACTGACAGCTCAGAGCCTGAAGCCTGCTTTGGATTCTGTGTCTGCCTCTCTCTCTCTACCCCTCCCCTGCTCACACTCTGTCTTTTTCTCTCTCTCAAAAAATAAATGATAAACATAAAAAAAAAAAAAGTGGTTAAAAAAAAAAAAGAAGGAAACACTAACTCTGCTAAAGATTTCTGCAGAGCAGGCCAGTATCAGTAAAAGAATGTTAACCTCCTCAAATATTTATTCAGAATTAGAATAATTACGAATGATTTCAGATGGAGGAAAAATGGAGATTCTGGGTTTTAGTGAAACAGTATGATAATTCTGAAATTTGCAACAGGAAGACTGGAGGAAAAAAGTGGAGTTTCACTTCATGTAAAATTGTTTTTCATACCTTTAGTAACAACTTAATAATAGAGTTATGGACTTGGAGTTAAACTAGTGAAAAAGAAGGGAAATGAGGAGAATCTGGTACAGATATGGAGATTTTAGTTTACTTTTTTCAGATATTGATATTTTAAAGAAAGGAACAAACCTTTAAACACTAGCTTTCTAGACTCCTATTAGAGTTTCCCATCCTATTTTAATCATTTGGACAGGTATGATAATGAAAAATAAATAGAAAACAGAATTTTCAAAACAGGAAAACTTAAAGTCTGCAGGGTGGAGAAAGTAAGTGAACTAATATGATTCACTCCATTCATTCAACAGATATTTATTAAGGGGGTTAGCAACAATTCTAGAAGAAGAGATAAACAAGTACACAGATATATACTACTATGCAGAAAACGACCAAGAACCTCTGTCTATGACAGAGACAGATGAATGAGGCAGCATTTGGAAAGGCCGGAGGAAGGTCAGTCCTAAGACTGGTGGGAAAAGTGACTCAGTGTGGCCAGAGAGATATAAGGAGTTAGGGGAGTTAGACAGGCTGGGTCCAACCTCACCCCTGAACCACTGCCTGAGAAATTTCAACTTTATTTTCTAGCTGTTTATAGCACCCTTCACAACTGTGGCGTAGCTTGCTGGCTGGCTGAAGGGATGAATGAAGCCAGTGAGGGTTTTTTGAGCAGACGAAGTGATGAACTCCAATTTTTGCTTTAGGAAGATTAATTTAAGTGGTATGTGTAGGAGGGACGAAAAAGATGGAATACCTATTAGAAGAGTTCCAGTCAAGAGCATGAGGCAACATTTACTGAGTTAATCCTACCACGTGCCCAGAATTCCACTAGATGCTTCACACACATACTCTTAATAATTATTTAATCCTGACAGTAACGCTTTGAAGAAGGAAGAGTAAGTAGAGCATTCCCAGGCTCAGAAAGGTTGAGTCATTTGCTCAATGTCTCACAGGTAAAAGTGGTAGAACTAGGCTCCAACCCAAGTCTGTCTGCCTCAGAAGCTCATGCCTTTTTAAAAACAAAACAAAGCAAAACAAAAACAAAAGCCCGATAACATGTTGACACTACTCAAGTGAGGATGGATTTAACTAGTACAACGACAGGGAATGGAAAGGAAAGAAGAGAGAGAAGAGATGTATATATTGGCAGAATCAGAAGGATGTGGCGGCTGAAAACAGTATGGGGACAAGGGATTTAAAAAGCGGTCAAAGTTTCTAGCCCAGACAACAGCCCGTTTGAAAAGGAAGCTAGGGAATTAAGTTTTGGACTTATCGTTTGACAGGACAGCAAAACATCCAAAGAAGAGGCGGTAGGTTCACTTTCTCCAACGAGCGTAAAAATCACTGAGCGATCACCCACAACACACATGTGGAACCAGCAGCATCACTCCTCAGCGACAGATGCATACTAAAGGTCCTGGCTGTCCAGCCTTTGCACAAGTGACTTCTACCCCCTTGGCACATTTGTGCCTCTCCTCCCCCATCTCCAGTTCACCCCTCAGTGCATTTCCCAGGAAGGCCTTCCCTGACCCTCCAGTTTCCTCATCTTCGTTCTTTTCTCCAGCGCCTCAGACCTTTTCTGTGTCTCCCAGACTGAACTGTTGGAGGGCTGGGACTCCCCGAGGCTATCATTATGTCTGACCCTCAAAAAATATTTGTTGACAGACTGAATGATTCCTATTGTTGCCCTAGAAAGGAACTATTAAGGAACCTGCCCTATTAAGTCACAGTTTCTTTCTTCCTAGGGCAGTGCAGTTAACAACCTCAAGACCAGGAAATCATCTTCCTGATCTCATACCAGGGTATTATTCATGCAGTTTACTCACTGTAAAGAGTTCCCTTGAAATAAAGCTAACAACTAGTCAAAGATTTACTAATGTCCTATGTCAATCAACGTTTTAGCCAGCCCATTCATGGGGGGGGAGGGGGGGGGGGAAGGGATGGGACCTGACCCTACTTGGCTGTTTCCAAAACACAAAAAGTGGTGGTAAAAGCTTCAGAATTTTTCTATGGGAGGATCTCAGGCGCCGCTCTCATTTTGCAATTGGGGGCTCTGGTCTTTTTTTTTTTTTTTTAATCAGCTTTTGCAGGGCAGTGTTTTTACTTAAAAGCAAAGATTTATGTGTGTGGTGGTGTGGCTTGTGGGTAAGGGGGAGTGTGGATGTTACTGGGGGAATACACCTCTTGGCTCTTCTTGAATAAGGTAGTTTTGAGGTCCTCCCAACCATCAAATTCCTTTCTGTTCTCTTTCCACGGGGAGTTCCCCTGAGCTGTAGCAGCGGTGGAAGCCCGCTCGTGGTAGGGAGCCTAATTCCCAGGAGGATTTGGGGATCTCGAGAGGGCCGGGGTCGTCTCTCAGCGGGGTTTCAAAGCTGCTCAGAGCCACAGCTAGGAGCCACGCTTGTCCGGCGCCTGGGCTTTTATGGGGCAAAGAGCCGGCAAGCCAAGCCAGGAGTTGGGTCCGCGCCCGAGCGGCCCGGGCTCGGGGCAACCGTAGGGGGGGCGCCGACAGCAACCGCGGGAACCGGGTGGGGCGGGGGCGGGGCAGCGGCGGGGCGGGGCGAGCCAGGCCGAGGCCCGGGGGCGGGGCCAGGCGCGCGGCTCGCCCAAGCCTAGGCCGCCGTTGGGCTCCGCCTCGCGGGCTACGCAGGCGGTGGGGCTGCGGCACGGGCCGGGCGGCACCATG
The DNA here is from genome assembly GCF_022837055.1 of Prionailurus viverrinus. Classification (NCBI taxonomy): domain Eukaryota; kingdom Metazoa; phylum Chordata; class Mammalia; order Carnivora; family Felidae; genus Prionailurus; species Prionailurus viverrinus. The sequence continues at coordinate 36,819,056 of NC_062569.1, forward strand.
GCGGCGGCGGCGCCTGCTGCTGCGGCGGCTTCTTCCGAGGCGCCGGCGACGAGTGGGACGGCTGAGCCCGAGGCCGGGGACGAGGACAGTCGCGAGGTCCGAGTGCTGCAGAGCCTGCGGGGCAAGATCTGTAAGCGGGGGCAGGGCTGAGGGGACCCACCCGCCGGCGGCGGGAGCCGCCGTGGGGCTGAGGGGGCGGCGGGCGCGCGGGGGGTGGCGGCGCCGAGCCGCGCTGGGATCGCGGGGCGGAGAGGGGACCTGGGCGGGCGGGGGCCGGGGCCCGCGCCGGGGCCGGCCGAGGCGCGTGGGGAGGGCCGGCACGGGTGAGGCTGGAAGGGGGGTGTGTTGGGGGAGGCGTAGCCTCGACGGGGCGGCGTGGGCTGGGGCTGCCCGGGTCGGGAGGGAGTGGAGAGCCGAGAATTTGCAAGGAGGGGGGCGTCCGGCGCGGCGCCGGCGTGAGGGGCTCGGCTTTGGGGCGCGGCCTGGACGCGGGGACGCCCCAGCCGGGGGCGTGGGCCGGGGGCGTGAGGAGTTTCCGGCCGCCCAGGGACGCAGGCCTCCGGGCGGTGCGGGCGCCGGGGAGCGGCCCCGAGGTGGGAGCCCAGCGGTAATTACGGGAGGCGCGGCCGGAGGAGGAGGAGGAGGACGGGGACGAGGAGGAGGAGAAGGAGGGCGGGGAAGTGGGGCTGGCCAGAGGGGAGGGGGCTGCCTGCTTCCTGGGCTCTGGAGCTTTTGCGAGGTTGAAAAAGGCGCCCTGAGCTTGAGGATACAGGCCGCCCTGGGACTCGGGTGGCCGCCGCGCGGGGTGTTCGCGAATGAGCGCGCCGGGAGGGGCTCGGGCCGGACACCTGTACTAGCCCCACCTCGCTGCGGCGGGGACTTGGATCGAGAGACAGCGTGACTGACAGGGACTTAAGACAGGATGTAGTGGCTTCCTGTGAGCAGGTCTCAAAACAGTCATCCAGCCCGCACTTAACCCACTTAATTCCTTTCCTTCTCATGCATTTAATTGTTACTTTTGTGAGCGAGCCACACTGGTTGGCTTAATACAAAATTTTTGCTCACAAGCTCTAAGCGTTGCTGTAGACCATTTGAATTCAGCCATTTGGACATTTATTTTTTAAAAGTGACTCAGGTGTCGATTGCCAATTTTTTTCACAGTAGTTTATTCAGAGGAAACGTCCACCCCCCCTTTTTTTTTTTTTGCTATTTGTGAGATCTGTCAGTAAAACTTATTTTTGCTTTTGTCAAAAATCAGCTTTATTTTCGTTGTTCAGTATTCTCAGATTGGAAACGTGCTTCATCTTTCATGTAAATAACCCTTAGTTCTGAGGAGTACTTTTTACTTTGTAAGAAGAAAATCGAATTTCAATAAAATGGCTAACAATACTCTTTGTTGCACGAGATGTAAAATTTTCCTCTTCCTGGATAGTGATATTAATAATTGAGCTTGGATTCTCCCCCTTTTTTCAAGTTGCTCCTCTTTTCAAGTACTGGTATTTTATTAAATCTCCGAGGCAGACATATTAACTTTTCTCATCTTTTCCCAGAAGTGGTCATGGGTAATTTGAGATCTTGAGTACAGTTCTTAAAACCTAGAAAATGACATCAGAGAAATAGATCTTGTCTATATCTATGTTCTCGATATTAAAATTACTTTTTGGGTATAAATTCTGTTCAAAATTCAGATTAAGTCTTATACTCAATATTCACATACATCTAATTTTTTAACATTTGGGAAAACTGTAAACGGGCCAGAGTTCCCCCCTTGATATAATTTTCCAAACTTTACCAGTTTTACATTTCAGTGTCACTTGATGCTAGGCACTGTCCATTGGAGCCTCACTGATTTACATAGTTGCAGGTTATGCCATGGAACTACATATACACTTCTTGGAATTCAGAGTTAGGGTTGGGCTGTTTCCAGAAGGACTTATCTGCTCTGCACTTTCACCTGCTCCATAGCAAAACTATCACAGTAGGAGATATCATTGTGAGTGAAACTTGGACCTACAAATACAAAATTACAACTTTGTTTCTGTGGCTTAGAGCAACCCCACTACCCAGATTTGAAGATTGATCAGCTGGGAGTGACATTACCACTTTAACCATAATGGAAATATTGTAACTGTTACCTCAGTCAGTTTCTTACTTTTGGAATTGCTTGGTGTATAGCTCAGGTCACTGAGTGTCTGCTTTTTAGAAAAAATGTATTAGGATACGTATACATGAAGCTTCTCCCCACCTCCCTCTCTTATTTTTTTTTGCCGTTCTTTTAAAGGCCAGTATAGTCCAGAGTTGGTTGACCTTCACAACCCTGTGAAGAGATGCTGTTTTCTGTTTTCCTGAAACTGACATGTGGGTTTTACAGCGTGGGGGCTGGGGGGCTAGAGGAATCATTAGCAGGTGGTAAAGTCACAGGGATGGGATGGTGGTACATCTGACAATGAAGCTTGGGGGTGTAGGTAACCATGTCACCTTTTCCTTTTCACCATCCTGGGAGACCTCAGAGGAAAGCCTGATAGTGCCCAGTAGACTGGAGATTTGCTGCCAGATTCTAGATTGCTGTTTGAGAGCCTCAGATCTGGAGAGTTAGAGCTTTATAGGGCTCAAAGTGAGCCTGAAAGGAACATCCTTTTTCCTAGACCTAGGTAGGACTCTTCAACCCCAAATCCTACCAGCAAAAAAGTGAGGATGAAATGGTTTATATATTCTTTTCTTTTCTTTCTTTCTTTCTTTTTCTTTTTTTTGTTTATTGTTATTTATTTTGAGAGAGACAGAGAGGGAGGGGCAGAGAGAGAGGGAGAGAGAATCCCAAGCAGGCACTGCTCTGTCAGTGCAGAGGTGGACGCAGGGCTCAATCTCATGAATTGTGAGACCATGACCTGAGCCGAAATCAAGAGTCATGTGCTTAACCAACTATGCCACCCAGGCACCCTGAATTCTATATCTTTAAAGTTCTGGAGGTAATAGTCTACAGTTTCATTTAAGGGTTTTATTCTAATATTTGTTAATTTTTCCATATCCTTCACAAGGTGAAATAACCAGATCCAGGGATTGGAAACCCATTTTGTGGTCAGTTTCAATCAACTGACATTAGCAAATCCAGTGTTGCTAATTGAATTTTGTTTTATGTGCTGATCCCCAATACCCTGAAGTCATTTTAGTGCTCTAGGAAGCCATAGCAGTTCCAAATGGTCAACTTCTTTAATATTCAACAGGTAGGCATGATTGTTGGAAGTCCCGGAGCTGTCATATGAACCCTTGATAAAGGAAATTAAGGTAGTCCAGACTCCGTCCTTTGTATGAACTGGCATGCAGTGAGTGGCAGGTATGCTTAGTATCTGAAGCACTTTTGCATTGCATCCCCTCCCCCCCCAAACAAAACAAAACAAAACAAAACAAACTACCCTACACACAAGCCAAAGAGGGGGATTGGATCTTTCTTCTTAATATTTAATTTATTTATTTTATACCTTTTGTGGTTTTTTTTAAAGTTTATTTTTTATAAAGTTTATTTTTTTGAGAGAAAGAAAATGAGTGAGTGGGGGAGGGGCAGAGATCGAGGGAGAGAGAGAATCCCAAGAAAGCTCTGGGTTGTCAACATGGAGCCCACCTCAGGGCCCAGTCCCACAAACCATGAGATCTTGATCTGAGCCAAAATCAAGAGTCCAATGCTTAACCAACTGAGCCACCCAGGTGCCCCTGGAGCTTTCTTCTTTTTCTTCTTCTTCTTCTTTTTTTTTTTTTTTAATTTTTTTTAATGTTTATTTATTTTTGAGAGAGAGAGAGAGCATGAGCAGGGGAGGGGCAGAGAGAGAGAGAGACAGACAGACAGACAGAAGCCAAAGTAGGCTCCAGGCTCCCAGCCATCAGCATGGAGCCCAATGTGGGGCTCAAACCCACAAACAGCGAGATCATGACCTGAGCCGAAGTCAGATGCCCAACCAACTGAGCCACCCAGGCACCCCAAGGAGCTTTCTTCTTTATACTTTCAGGTTTCTTGCTATTATTTCATGATGTCTTCCTTTTTGGCTATACTTTTTGTTAAGTTCTCATCCAATTAAATCAGGTTATAAAATCAGAATGTAAAAATGTTGATGAAAGAACCCATGCCACCTCGATCGTGGGTTTACCTGTTCTAGGGATACCAGATTGATAAAAGAGAACCGAATCTGATGATTTGTGTGAATATTGAGATGTGCAATACAGTGCCAGATCTGCGGAATCATGACAAGTCCCAGAGCTCAGTTGGTCTCCCTGGTGTCTCCAGATGAAGAATGATGTAGGACTCTTTGGCAAAGTAGGATCTGTGGGATCTGGTTAAGTGCTTTAGTTTAGAGGCTTGTCCGGGTTAGCTTTAATTTGAATCTTAATTTCTAACTTTTGTTAACCTTTTTGTGCCTTTATATTCTTGCGTGTATAATGGGTATAATAAAAACACCTATCTCACAAGATTGATTAGAGGGCTAAATAAATCTTCTCCAGTCATTTCCTCTCTCCTCTCAGGAGCTCTGTCAGCCCTGGACCATCTTTTGGGAAGGAGTAAATAGATAAAAATTAGTCTTTATCTAATATTCTTGTCGACATGTAGCATTTTCTGTACAAAGCTGATTAAACTCAGCGGACATGTACTGTATTCTGTTTCACACGTTGATTATTACTAATGTGACTTTAGGCAGCTCACTTACCTTTGAGCTTATCTTCCTCATCTTTAAAATGGCGAGTGATGCTTCATCACTCGCCATTTTATACATGTTGTTCTGCCTAGAAGTGTTTTTCTCCTTTCCTCCACCCCATATTTATGTCAGGGAACTTCTACACATCCTTCAAAACCCTGGTCCATGTGATCTCCTGACCAAAGCCTTGTTTGGGGCACCACCACCCCCATCCCTGGAGACAAGGTGTTGGGCCCCTGTACTGGTTGGGAATTGTAATTCCTTGTCCATTTTCTTATTCTAGCACATTTTGTAGAAATTGTTTGTTTCCCCATTAGACCGCGAGCAGACTGCGAGCTCTTCCAGTATAGAATTCATTCTTTATTTTTTTTAACTATCCCACTGTCAGCATAATAGGCCTTTAGAAAATGCCCTACTTCTCACCACGCTGTCCTGAGGAGGATTTGAGATACTAGATGTGAAACTGTTCTGTAAATTTTACACATAAACTAGGAGATGATAGTATTGTTAAATGAAAACTACATGGGTCTGTGACAGGAAGTTCATCCCTTTCAAAATCACAGTGCCAACTGAGCTTATGTTTGAACTGATGCCAAAGTTGCCTCATTAGGAAAAGGATTAAATTTTTCTAAATGCTCTGAGTGCTGATTATTAGGAGATTTGAATATTGTTACTTGACTGTACTCCATGAATATTGTTACTAATTGGCCCCGAGCCTGGAAAAGAAAAATGTCATAATCATATTTTATATAGTAAATATTTTTATTTGTTGTGGAAGGTTTAAATTTTTTGGTAGTAAGGTATTTTATTGATCATGCAATAGAATTAAGAGGGAGAGATTAAAAAGAGTTTATTCATGCTAAGAATGTATTATTATCAGATATTTCAAATAAGATGTTATTTAGTAAATTAATAGAGGGAAAGATTACTAAAAGATTTGTTCATACTATGCATTCATCATTGTCAAAAATTTGAAATGAGATGATGAGTTATTTAGGATCGAGGAAGAATCCATCTTTCAGATGGATAGAAATGAGAGAAAAGGGTTCTTTGTAAAAGTTCACAGAGCAGTCTGCTAATCGTTTGCTGTGAGAAAGACAGGAGGTAAACCTCAATGAGTTCATAGAGTTTTTGTTGTTGTGTTTTTTTGTTTTTTGTTTTTTTAACTTAGAACTCTTTGAATAGCCTCTAAGAGACTGGAACTAATATAGCTGAAATAAAAGTATCATTTTATCCTTTTATCTTAGATACCAATCCTGTTCCCTTTTTAATGTGCTTTATGAAATTATTTGACAATAATATCAAATTACATGTTTTATGAAGTTCTATATGCTGTTTTGAGAGCTGCTAACAGTTTTGTTGTGTAGTCATCAATTAACGTAAACTAAGACACTTTACATTAAGAATTTTTTATGATATGTCTTTGGTTTTGTATGTTATTTCAGTCATCAAAAATCACTAGCTAAAATAATATGCTTTATAACATTATACCAATATACATGCAAACATCAATGAACAGTAATTGACAAATTTGTTATTGTGAGCTTGGCTCTAAGAATATCACTAATGACAGAATGACTGGGCAAATTCTTTAACTTTGCCAACTCCTTATTTTTTCACTTGTAAAATGAGAGGTTTGGATGTGATCTTTAAAATCCCTTCTAGCACTAATCTTTGTTGCTTTTTAAATTGAACCATTTGCTTTAAGACACTACATCAGATACTTTTATTTTAATATTTAAGTGTTTTTCATATACCTATTTTGCATAAGATGCACTGTTTGAGACATTTGTCTAAGATTTAATGGATACGATTATTTGAATCTTAAAAAAAATTTTTTTTTAGAGAGATAGAGTGCACAAATCGAGGAGAGAGATTGGCAGAAGGAAGGGAGAGAGAGAAACTTAAGCAGGCTCCATGTTCAGCACAGTATTTTTACTAATTGGTCCTGAGCCTGGAAAAGAAAAGTCTCATAATCATACTTTATACAATAAATTTGTTTATTAGCCATGGAAGGTTTGAAATTTTGGTAGTAAAAATTCAATTTTTGGTGGGGCTCAATCCCATAACCTTGGGATCATGACCTGAGCCGAAATCAAGAGTGGGACACTCAACCGACTGGGCCACCCAGGCACCCTGAAAAAACTTGTTTTTAAAGATTCAAACAGTCTTGGGGTGCCTGGGTGGCCCAGGCGGTTGAGCGTCAGACTTCGGCTTAGGTCATGATCTCGGTTCGTGAGTTGGTTTTTTTTTTGTTTTTTTTTTGAGAGAGAGACAGAGCGTGAGTAGGCGAGGGACAGAGAGAGTGGGGGACACAGAATCCAAAGCAGGCTCCAGGCTTTGAGCTGTCAGGACTGAGCCCGATGTGGGGCTTGAACTCACAAACCATGACATCATGACCTGGGCCGAGGTGGGACCCTTAGCCAACTGAGCCATCTAGGCTCCCCTTCATGGTTTGTGAGTTCTAGCGCTCTGCAGAGCCTGGTTTGGATCCTCTGTCCCCCCTCTCTCTCTGCCCCTCCCCTGCTCACGCTCTCTTTCAAAAATACATACACATTTAAAACAAAATTTTTAAAAAAAGGTTCAAACTATCTTGGGGTGCTGTGATCCCAGGGTCATGGGATCCATGCTGAGCACAGAGCCTGCTTAAGATTCTCTCCCTCTCCACCCTCCCCCCACCTTGTGCAAACTTGCTCTCTCTCTCTAAAATAATAATAATAATAATACATAAATAAATAAATAAAAAGTTTTTCTGTGACTACTAATTTATTTAGCAGTATGTAATATCTGAATGTCCATTAGGGCATTAGCCCCCTAGTGTGTGGATTGAGCCTAGGCTGTGAATGGGATGAAAAAGCCCTTACTAGTTTATCCTACAGTCTATACTAAAACAATGGTTGTTTTTAGATGCCTGTATTCTTAGAGAACTATAGAAGCTTAGAGCTGGAATGTAGGGAACATATTGTGTCCCCTCATTTTACAAACGAAGAACTTGACACTCATATACTCCAGGTGTTAACACAGTTAATGCCTATGCCTTTTCGGCACTAGTCCATTACTATCAAAGTTCTTTCTGAAATGGTAGGTGGAATGAATTCATCATTAGTATGAATGTTGTGAATGTACTCCATTTAATAGATGAGGACTACACTGCGTATCTAGTAATATATCCAGAAGTAGTAATACATTTTCACTGTGGCATCTACACACTCTCATCTGTTGCTTCCTGAGAACTTTGTGAAGTGATTAGGATTAGTGGTGAAACTATGCTTGTGACCTAGATGGAGATTGAGCCTGGATGTTTACCTATTTGTGTCATGTTGTAACTCAACTGGTTTCAGTCCTGACTGCCTATCAGTGTCACCTGTGAACTTAAATTCTGATGCTCAGGCTCTACTCCATACCTACTGAATCAGAATTTCTGGGGTGGTACTGGGACATTTCTGAGTTTGAAATGTTCCCTAGGGAGTGATAATGGATCGCTGGGAAGGTGAACCTCTCCTTCTGCCAGTTGAACAGACTAGCCACAAACTACCTGAATGTTAGCAACCTCCTGTGCATGACTGTTTAAAGGGTACCAATAGAAAGTTTGGTGTGATCACGGGGAGGTTTTAATTTGTTTGATTATTTCTTTAAAAAGATGCATTTATTTGCTTGATTAGATAATACACATACCTGGTACAAAACTGAAAAGGTACAAAGGAGTATCCAGTGAAAAGGAAGTTTCCTTACTTCTGTTGCCCCTAGCCATTCCCTCTTCAGAAGCAAGCATTACCAGTTTCTTGTGCAGCTTACAGAAATTAAGTATTTACAAACATAAATATATGAATATTAACCTCATTAACATACAAATTGTAGCAAAATATATACATTGTCTGCATCTTGCTTTTTTATTTCTTACACTTGCCAGTAGTAGCTTGGAGATCTGTCATATCCATAAGAATGGGGAGCTGCCTCTTTTATTTAACAGCTGCATGATATGGCATCATCTGGGTATACCAGTCCCCTATTGATGGACGTGTAGGTTGTTTCCAATCTTTGCTATTACAAAGAGTACTGCAGTAAATCACTTAGTTATGTAATTTTGTGTGTGTGTGTTTTTAATTTGTAATGTTTATATACTTTATGAGAGAGAGAGAGACAGAGGTGTGAGCGGGGTAGGGGCAGAGAGAGAGGGAGACACAGAATCCAAAGCAGGGGCCAGGCTCCGAGCTTTCAGCACAGAGCCCTATGTGGGGCTCGAACCCATGGACTGTGAGATCACCACCTGAGCCGAAGTCAGATGCTTAACTAACTGAGCCACCAGGTGCCCCTGTAGTTATGTCATGTTAAATATGAGTACTTGTGTCTGTGGGATAAATTCCTAGATGTTACATTGATGAACTGGGGGACACCTGACTCAGTCGGTTAAACCTCTGGCTTCAGCTCAGGTCATGATGTTATGGGTTATGAGTTCAAGCCCTGCATCAAACTTTCTGCTGTCAGCACAGAGCCTGCTTTAGATCCTTCGTCTCCCTCTCTCTCTCTCTGCCGCTCCCACTCAAAAATATAAAAAAAAAATGAATGAATGAATTGGTATATGCATTTTTATTTGGAAAGACAATGCCATATTGCTTTCCATAGTAACTACAGCAATTTATGCTCCCACTAGCAATGAATGAATGCCTATTTCTTTAGTCACATAGAGTATATTTTAAAACTTCTTGATCTTTACTGGTCTCTTAAGATGGAAAGGAACATCTGATTTGTAGTTTTAATTTGCACTTCTAAATGAGGTTGAGGATCTCTTCATATTTTTAAGAGTCTTAAAAAATTTTTTTTAGAGAAAGAGCAAGCACGCACGAGCAGGGGGAGAGGGGCAGAAGGAGAGAGAGAGGGTGAGAGAGAGAATCTTAAGCAGGCTCCATGCCCAGTACGGATGTGGGGCTTGATCCCACAACCCTGGGATCATGACCTGAGTTGAAACCAGGAGATAGATGCTGAACTGACTGAGCCACCCAGGTGCACCCCTTTTTTAAGAGAGAGCGTGCAAACAGGAGAGAGAGAATTTTTTAAAAATGTTTTTAAATGTTTATTCTTAGAGAGAGAGAGAGAGCATGAGCAGGGGAGGGGCAGAGAGAGGGAGACACAGAATCTGAAGCAGGCTCCAAGCTCTGAGCTGTCAGCACAGAGCCTCACGCAGGGCTTGAACTCATGAACCACGAGATCGTGACCTGAACTAAGTCCGATGCTTAACCGACTGAGCCATCCAGGCACCCTGAGAGAGAGAATGTTAAGCAGGCTCCATGCCCAGCACAGAACCCAGTGATGCAGGGCTCAATCTCACGATGCAGAGATTATGACCTGAGCCGAAATCAGGAGTTGGACACTTAACCAACTGAGCCACCCAGGTGCCCCATTGAGAGCCATTTTTATTTCCCTTTTTTGGTGAACTTGTTTATTTTGCTTGTCCTTTTTTTCTACTGGATTATCAGTCTTCTTACTGATTTGTGGAAATGCTTTGTGCAGTAAGGGAAAGATGTTTAAAAATTTAGATGTTTTGGCTGATGCCTGCATTTATTCTTTTTTAAAATTTTTTTTTTCCAATGTTTATTTATTTTTGGGACAGAGAGAGACAGAGCATGAACGGGGGAGGGGCAGAGAGACAGGGGGACACAGAATCGGAAGCGGGCTCCAGGCTCTGAGCCATCAGCCCAGAGCCTGACGCGGGGCTCGAACTCACGGACCGCGAGATCGTGACCTGGCTGAAGTCGGACGCTTAACCGACTGCGCCACCCAGGCGCCCCTGCATTTATTCTTGAGAAGTTGATTGTGAGATCCAGTGAGGGCAGTCAGTTGTTGGTTTCATGTACTTATATAATTTCTGATACAAGAAGAGAGATGGAAAAATAATTTTTTGGGAAAAAGTAAGTAAAGATTTATAAACAAGAATTAAGAGACAAAGAATAGATTGGGAGAAAATATTTGCAGGAAATCCTACAGACAAAAAGAAAATACTTATCTAAGACTTACTTTGTGTCAGGTACTATTTTAAAGCCCTTTAAGCATATCAAATAATTAGTCCATATGGTAACTCTGTAACATTCATTATCCACATTTTACAGATGAGGAAACTGAGGCATAGAATAAACTGAGTAACTTAACCCAGATCAGACCAGTGAGTGGTGGAGCTGTCATTCAAACTGGGCAGGCTGGCTCTAGAGTCCATCCTGTTGCTCCTGTCCTGCTCTGCTCTACTGCCTCTCTCTTTGTTAGTGTCCAGAATATATAAAAAGTTCATACGGATTTTAAACAGGAAAAGGGCATTAGAAAAATAAAAGATATGAATAGACATTTTATAGAAAGAGATTTAGAAAAAGGCCAGTAAACATAAGAAAATACTGGTAAGATTTAACAATAGTTAATCAGGGGAATGCAAATTTTTAAAAGCTATCAGTTTGTGAAAACAAAAGCTTGTTAATTTCAGTATTTGGTGGGGGTTTAGGGAAATAGATAACTTTCCTCACTGTTGCTGTGAATTTAAATGGATGAAGTAATGTTGGAGAGTATTTTGGCAATATCTGTTAAAAATCTAAATGTATATTTCCTGTGTATTTCTACTGCATATCTACCCTACAGAAACACTTGGACATTTGCAAAAGGGGCATATACAAAGGTGTTTCATGTTGCCATGTTGGTAAAACAAAACAACTAGAGACAACTTAAGTGTCCATTGTAGGAAAATGGCTAAATAAAATGTTAATATATATATTCTATAGCAGCTAAAAAGAATGAGGTGTATCTAGAGTATGAAAGGAAAAAACTTCAAGATGTATTGTTGAGTGAAAAAAGCAAGTTGTTAGAGTGATATGTTTTTTCTAGTGTACCTGGGAAAATGTACAGAAAGAGGTTTGCAAGGACGTACAACATTGGTTGTATCAGTGGTGGCCAAAGGGGATTAGCTTTACTTACAGTGGTTTAATTTTCTACATAAAATTTTATGTATTATGTATTATCTGTGTTATGAAAAATGACTTTGTATAAAAATTTGATACAGTATTAGTCCTCAGCTGCTAGAGCCTTTCTTGCCCTACTGTTGAAGACTATCCTATCTACAAAATTAAGGGTAGCCAAATGTTAAGCTTGGTAACATTTTGAGTGCACTTACAAGTAAAGTCTACTTTTCTGTCAAGTTTTTTGGTAACTTTTAATTTTTATATAATTTCAAACAAAAATTTGCAGGAGCAATATAGTGAATTACCATATACTTTGCTTGTTTTCTCCAACTGTGTTAAAAAAGTTGACTTTTAAAAAAATTCTGTTTTGTTTTAGAGGAGTGAGATAAAAAGAATAATTTTCATCCTTTAAAATATTACAGCATTTGTGTGAGTGGTGCAGAACCTCTTAGTTTTGAATTTGAACAATTTTGTATACAATTTTCTTAGTGGGTAGGGGAAAGTGAACTAATGTTTTTTTAATATATTTATTCTTTTCCAGGTACTATGTAAGTATACTTGCAAATTATTTCATTTAATCCAAATTCATGAAAAAGATTGCATGCTGACAAAACAGTTATATATGCTTAGAGTTTAAAGAGGCAGAGCCAGGTTTTCAAGTCTGTAAGTTACCAAAGTTGCTGTCCATTTATGTCTACCAATTTGCCTGTCAGATGGTATATTGGAAAGAACTGATGAGTATATTTCTGTTGTCAAGAAGTTGATAATTATCCCTAAATTGGTTATGGTCTAATGTGATGGATATTCAATAAAATTAGAATGTTGGAATGCTATAAAAATGTATCTTTAATACTGTTTAGGGGATTTACCAAAAAAAAAAAAAAAAATGTTACTCTTCTGTCTGCCTGACAATGCTTATGTTGTGCTTTTGTCTCTGCTTGTAAATGGTTCTCCTAGAACAAACACACACGCACACACATGCACATACTTGTACGTATACATTTGTAGGTGCAGCTTATTTATATCTTTTTTTTTTTTTTTTGAAAAGTACTAGATCACAATGAGTCCCATTTTGGTCCCCAGGATGCCGTTGCCAGTAATAGCTACCATTAGGAGACTTGCTCAACTTCATGCAGATTGGCCTATCCTAGGAGAGATTCCTACCATATGTGCTTCATGGTTTGGTTTGCTTGAGAAAGGGGCTACAGGGAGCTTAGGGATCAGCACACGTTCAAAAGTGAAACCTGAAGTGGGCAAGACAAACCACAGGAAGATCCTGCCCGCAGCTTGGTGACGTATCTGTAGAACCCGTGGACGCTTCCTGGCAGTACCTTGCGAAACTTGCCTTTTTATGTACAGTAGTTTCCTAACTTCTTGTTCTGGACTAAGCTTCAGTGAGAGGTGATTAATATGATAGTAATATAGATAACTGTATGATAATTATCATGCATATGACTTGTGTAAAACAAGAGGCCCCTAATTATATTCTTTAGACTTTCCCACTGAGGAGTTACATCTTACCTACTAGAACATTTTTGAGGAGCTGCCCTGGAGTTTATGCTTTAACTTTGACTTTACGCCTTCTCAAGATTTTACTTACATATTGTTGGTGTTTTATAGCCACAAAACAGTTCTTTGCTCACAGAGTCTAGGCTAACCCTCTATAAACTATGCTGGATTCCTGGAGTCCTTTGCTCACTCAAGGGCTTGCTCAGAGGCACATTGATGATTACACAGTACCTTATTTTCATAATGGAAAAGGAGTGCAGTGTTAGTGAAACTATTATTCCTGATTTCTTTAACCTTCCAAGTTCCATGTTAATATTATAGTGCCTATTCTTAAGCAGAACAGATACCTGTTAGGAATTATGGAGTCTGTTGGTTTTTTAGGATTATCAGTTAAATGAGTTCATAGAATCTAAGGTTCTATATTTAAAAAAAATTTTTTTTAATGTTTATTCTTGAGAGAGACAGAGACAGAGTGTGAGTGGGGGAGGGTCAGAGAGAGGGGAGACACAGAATCTGAAGCAGGCTCCAGGCTCTGAGCTGTCAGCATAGAGCCTGACGCGGGGGTCAAACTCAACCAACTGTGGAATCATGACCTGAGCTGAAGTCGGATGCTTAACCCACTGAGCCACCTAGGTGCCCCTAAGGTTCTATATTTTAAAGATAATTTATCATTTACTGGGAGTGAGAAAAACTGCTTGACAATCCAGTTTTTTGATAATGTTAACTTATGCGTTGAAAAACCTGACCCTACTTAGTAGTCCAGCAGTCACCATTGTCTGTTGGTATCATTTCTCAACCTGTGCTTGAATAATATCATAAGTGTATAACTTTCCAGCGGTGCTTTCAAGGTGACAAGTAAGGAGGGAAATTGCAGCTACATAACTTTTCTCGGCAGTTTTTAGGCACCTCCCCCACTTTTTGTTATCATACACCTAGGGCAATCTGACATACTTTGTAGAGGATGAATAAGAGACTCTTTGAAAGGTCATGTGTGATTATGGCAGTTCTTCTTATGTAAGACTTATTTGTTGTATATGAAGTATTTATTAGATGTGCAGAAACCGGATGAATAATAAATGGTAAAGTAGCATGTTGAAAGCGTTGTTTTCTGCTGCTTTTCTTGTAATCACCTAATCTCTCCTAGCCTCAGTTTCCTCTAATATAAATTGGAAATTATAGTTTTGCCAGGCTTGCAAAGAGGTTGTGAAAAGATTGGATGACTTGGGGTGTTGCCTGGCACAATGTGCGGTTAACTGGGCTATAACATAAACAATAGTGGTATTTGGTAAAGTATATTTTCATGGTTTTGTTGATGAACAGTTTATGTGTACCTTTTATTTTATTGCAGAAACTAAAATTGGACCTTATAAGAAAATTTGAAAGACCTTATGATATGTTAACATGTAGGATTATCTTATTGCATATAATTAAATGGCATAACGCATTTTAATTTTACACTAAACTTGTCAACAGTGAGGTTGTGTAAATGTCCATTCTTCACTTTTTTTGTTGTTGTGAATGTACATGATAAAGTTTGCATATTTTTTTCTTTTCCCCATCTAAAGTTCTAATGCTCTGTTCAGCTTGCTCTTCTTATTAGAACATCATATCCTGAGTCACTCAGGCCAAGTTCTGTGAATTACATCTCTGTAGTATTTCTTCCAGTTTTCTTTTCCTCCCATTAGCTCTTTCAGTACCTTAGTTTAGGCCCTCTAACTGTCAGAGTAATTTTCCTGAAGCATAAAATCTGACCACACAGAAACCTTTAGTGATCCTTGTTGCCTACTGAAGAAAGTTAAAACTTTTTAGCTTGGCATTTCAGGTTCTGTTGATTCGACCTTTTCTTTACAATCTTATCTCTGCTTATTCTACTTTCATCTCCCTTTATGCTTTAGCAAGTTTGTGCTATTCATTGCCTCCTTGAAGGTGCTGCTCCTGTTCCCCCCCTTCGGAACTTGTTTACATTGTGCCTTACTCCTGGAATGTTTTCCCTCCACCCCCAATATCTGTATTTTGAAAAAAAAAAAAAAATCACTCATAAGAAGTTACTGTGAAGATTGTGAGGTAATTTATATGAAGGCCCTTAAAAAACATCTGCTATGTGTAATGTGTATGTGTAATGTATTAATTTATTCAGTAAATGGTAGTTACTATTATGATTTAGTTTTCCTTCCACCCTAAATAATCTTTATTTTAGGATCATCTGGTTTAGGACCCTGGCCCTTTGTAGTTTGTCTTAGGGATTAATCCCACTGGGATCTGTGTTTGTTCTTTGTAATCCCTTGAACTAGGCTTGGATCTGTTGGTACCTGAGGGTAATTTCAGAAAGGAACAGCTTTCTCTATTCCTCTCAGCACTGCTGTGTTCAGGAAGATATTAAGAGTGAAAAGGAAAGACTAGGCTTTGGAATTTGGTTTGTCAAATCACCTTTCCAGCCATGTAGCTGAATGTTTTTTGTTTTTGTTTTTTAATTTATAAAAGGGAACAGTAATGCTTACCTCTGAAGGTTGTTGTAAACATTAAATGAGATATTTGAGAAAATATTTAGCACTGTCTTGGAGCATCCAATTAGATAAATATTTGGCTTTTTTTCTTACTTATCCCAGTAGTGTCCTCCTCTAGGACACACAAATACATACAGACCTACAGGTATAAATGCATGCACACAGCCCCCTCCAACATACGCATAAGCACATATGTGCAAACTCAGTACGTGTCTAGAAGCATATACAGCAGAATCTCTACCTGCCAGCTTGGTATTTGGAATTCTAGTCCTAAGTAGAATTTGTATGGTAGGATCTGATTACTATCTGGTGACCTTTGTGTAGAACCAATGAATTTGTACACAGAGAGTTGGCCATCTTTTTATTTTTGTTAATCTAAGTTATCAGTTTTGATTCCCAGTGGTATTTATCTTCTTGGTTTAAACTGTTTACTTTTTGCCATTGACTAAAAGCACCATTCTTTTTTTTTTTTTTTTTTTTTCCCTACAAAATATTTACTTGTCTCCCGCTTCCTTCAGGTATTTATGCAGAAGTTACCTTCTCAGTGGAACCTTCCACCCTGCCCCCCCCCCCCACCACCATTTGTGTGGTGCTCATTCCTCCTTAACAGTTATTACATAACACATCCTCTTTACTTACTTATTTATTGTTTGTCCATTTGTGTTAGCTCAATGACAGTTTTATCTATTTTTCTCACTGTTGTATCTCTAGCATCTTAGTTACACATACTCAGTAAATATTTGAGTGTGTGAATTTCAGGATTGGTTTGTTTTCAATGTGATATCTCTGTGTTAACACTGTAAAGATTCTTGTATTTAGTGCTTTTGATAACTGTATACAGGAAACTTTTTTTTTTTTTAACTTTTAGAGCAATTGACATAGATCAACTTGTATCAACTGGAAAAAAGATAAATGCAATTTTATAATTTGTGATGTGATAGCAAAACCTCCTTTTTGCCCATGGTAAATTGTAAACACACACATACACACACACACACACACACTCATACTTATTCAGTAGATATTTGATTATCTATTATAAGCTAAGCATCGTACTAAGAATTGGTGCCTTCCCTTAAGTTTGTAGTTTGGTGGAAAGATACATAGTAGTCTCCTTTGTTGGTTCCTTCTCATCTCTACTAAAAATGGTTGGAAGGCTTTAAGGCTCAGTCTTCAAATCTCCTTTCTTTCCTATCCATATTTAATCTCCTTGCGATCTTGTATAGTCTTGTGGTTTTATAATTATTATGTACTTGCTGATAATTCTCAAGTTTTACTCTAGCCAGGACTTTTCTGTCCTCTTGACATTTGCACTTTGATGTGTAATAGGCATCTCAGATTTAATATGCCCAGGAAAAACTCTTGATATCCCTCTTCTAATAAGAGGCTCCTCCTTCTGGAAGTGGCATCTCTGTTCACCCAGCTGTTCAGGCTGAAACTCTTAAGAGGTCTTCCTTAACCCCTTTTCCTCTCTTATACCCACATCCAAAATATAAAAAATCCTGTTGGCTTAATCTTCAAAATACATGCCCAGTTGACCACTTCTCTGCATGCCACGTTTGCTCCCCTGGTCTAGATTATCTCTAATCAAGATCACTACAGTAGCCTTCTCTCTACTTTCTTGCTTCCACCCTTTTCCCTCTGCAGTGATTCTTCTCAAACAAAAGTTAAATCATGCCATTCTTCTGCTTAGATCTTTCAGTAGCTTCCCATGTCACTCAGGAAAAACTCCAGACTTTCCATGGCCTACAAGACCCTATTTAATCTGCTTCCTCACCTCTACCTCATCTCTTACCATTTCCTCCCTCTTCCCACTTTGCTTATTGTTTTAGAGCCATACTTGCATCCTTGCTATTTCTTCAATGTGCAAACTGTCCTTTCTAGGGCCTTGGCATATTTTATTCTTTCTGCCTATCCATCTCTTTCCCCAGATATCTATCTGCATGACTCATTCCCTCATTGACGTCATGCAGGTATCTGTTCAGATATCTTAATAGAGGGGCACCTGGGTGGCTCAGTTGGTTTAGCGTCCAACTTTGGCTCAGGTCATGATTTCATGGTTGGTGAGTTTGGGCCCTGTATCAGGCTGTGTACTGAGAGTGCAAAGCCTGCTTCAGATCCTCTGTCTCCCTCTCTCTCTGTCCCTCTCTCTTTGCCCCCTCCCACTTGTGCTTGCTGTCTTTCTCAAAAATAAATAAACATTAAAAAAACCAATGTCCTAATAGAAAGGCCTTCCTTGATCCCTATATAAAGTAACATTGCTCTCTCTCTCTTTATCTTTTGGGCCTGGCATTCCCTAAGTCTCTTACCCTACTTTGTTTTCTTTTATGGCAATAAATATTATATACTTACTTAAGAGTTTATGATGTTTGTCTCCCCTGTTTAGATTGTACAATAGTTCCGTGTGGGCAGAGACCTACTTTTATTCTTTGTTCTATTTCCTGCATTTAAAAAAGTGCCTGGCATGTTGTAGGTAAATTTTATTTGTTGAATGAAGTGCAACAAGTGCAATACAATATGATCATTGTAGTTGAAATACATATAAGATGCAATATGAAATAGAGGAAAGAGTGACATGACTAGGTAGAAATTGAGGGAAGAATTTACAAACAGAGGTACCTTTAAGCAGAGCTTTTTGGAGGAAAAAAAAAAAAACAGGTATAAGCATTCCATATAATGAAAATAGCATTGCAGATAAAGGCATGAGAGAACACTGTGTGTTCAAGGAACCGAAAGTAGAGTACTGTTGGAGCATAACAGTAAGTAGATGAGGCCAAACATGTAGTAGACAGTGGTACACCATGAAGGGTCTTTATGCCAAAGGAATTTTAGATTTTTATCCTGTAAGAAGGGCAGTGGCAGGTAGTGTGGAATCATTGAAGACTTTTGAGAAAGGGGAATACTTTGTATATTAAAAAGGCAACTGTGTGAAGGATGGAGATCTAAGCTAAACTCAGCATTTTATTTAACATATATATGATGTTGCAAGATATGTGTGATGCAGAGAGACCATGACTATCACATGAATGGGCAACAGGCTATTTCATTTTATGGTTGGACAAAACCACTGATGTGTATTGTGAAGGTTCATTTCTTGGCATACTTGCAGTACATCTGTGAGGGAGAAGAAATGCCCAGTGGAGGATTAGATTATCAGTTATGAATTCAACAAGAAATGATGTTACAGAAGAAAAGATGTTGTGCTTGAAGGCCAGCTTTCTTTCTTAATAGAGGAACAGTTGTTTTGTCAATAATATACTTCTTGGGGTGCCAGGATGGCTGTCAGTTAAGCGTCGGACTCTTGATTTCAGCTTGGGTCATGATCTCCCGGTCGTGGGATGGAGCCCTGTGTTGGGCCATGCGCTGACAGTTCAGAGCCTACTTGAGATTCTCTCTCTCTTTCTCTCTCTGCCCCTTCCCCACTCTTGTGTGCTCTCTCTCTCTCTCTCTCTCTCAAAATAAACATTAAAAAAAAATACACTTCCTGATCTTGATTCATTGTTGAAGGAAATGGTGATCTTTGTACATATAACCAGATCTGTACTGTTTGCTGTAGGGCCAATACAGCTATCTTTGTATGACAAATATGTGCCTTTGCATATTGCAGCATCCTGCATCCTGGCATGCATAGCACTTTTAAAATGAGGGATAACCTAAAAACATTTCTTTTTTCATTCAGATGCAAGTAAAACGCATCTCCATTTTTTCAGTTGTCTTGCTCAAGTGTCATATCTTAGCAATATATTGAATGTCTTGAATACTTTAATCTTATTTCTTTAGGGTCAAGATCCGATGTGTAAATTTAAGGATGAGCTGGAGGTACCCAAAATGGTCTACATGGTTTCAGTATTGAGAATTTGGCACTCCCAAATTCATGAACATGGTACTGTATTACTGAGCATATTTAAAAAATGACATCCACATACTGCAGTAGGAAATGAAGAAATTTTTGAAAGGCAGTTACAGAAATAAGAGAATTAAGATCCATTTGCCTCCACAATAGCCAAATTTGGAAAGAGCCCAAATGTCCATTGACTGACGTATGGGTAAAGAAGGTGTGTGTGTGTGTGTGTGTGTGTGTGTGTGTATGTGTAATATACAATGGAATATTACATAGTAATCAGAAAGAATGAAATCTTGCCATTTGCAACAGTGTAGATGGAACTAGAGTATATTATGCTAAGGGAAATGGGTCAGTCAGAGAAAGACAAAAACATGATTTCAGTCATATGTGGTATTTAAGAAAGAAAACAGATGAATATAGGGGAACGGAAGGAAAAATAAGATAAAAACAGTGAGGGAGGCAAACCATAAGAGACTCTTAAATACAGAGAACAAACTGAGGGTTGCCGGAGGGGTGTTGGGTGGGGTATACGCTAAAGGGGTGATGGGCATTAGGGAGGGCACTTGTCATGAGCATTGGGTGTTGTATGTAAGTGATGAATCACTGAATTCTACTCCTGAAGTCATTATTACACTATATGTTAACCAACTTGGATTTAAATGAATACAAAACAAAGCAAAATTTAACTTATTAAAAAAAAAAAAAAGATCCGTTTGTCTACATTTCCCAAGTTGAAGCATTCACTTTTTGAGTGTGCTATGGTACTCAATTCACTATCTAATGGAACAATGAAAGTAGTTTTTGGTGAGGTATTGCTTTATAATTTTTGAGTCCATGTGTGATCCAGGTAGCCACATGTAGCTGAAAGATTTACCATACTCTGATGACCAGTAATGTGAGATGGGATTTTTTAATTTGTTAGAAATATAGGGCAAGAAAACAAACCAGTCGGGATTAAGTTACAGAATCAACTCTAGCTAGTTTAAGCAGAAAGAGATTTAATGAAGATTATTTATTTATTTATTTATTTATTTATTTATTTATTTATTTAGAGAGTGTGCAAGTCGGGGAGGGGCAGAGAGAGAGGGAAAGAATCCTAAGCAGGCTCCACACTGTTTGTGCAGAGCCCAACGAGGGACTCGAACTCACAAACTGTGAGATATAACCTGGTTTGAAGTTGGGCACTTAACTACCCTTATTTTAAGTGGTTTACAGAATTGTTGGAAGTTCTGACTGAAGAAACAGACTCTACGTTGAACTTTCACGAATGAAATTCTAAAGTCACATTGCAGCTAGGCTACCAAGGGAGTTACTACCTCTTGTAGGGTCACAAAGGTACCTACAGAATTAGGAAACTGTAACTTTTAGCTGCTTGTCTGAGAACCTTACCACTTCTGCTGTGATTAGGAACCTGCCACTATTAGGAAAGAGCCTTCACCAAGCAGCCATCTTCATTAGTAAGCTGTTGTCACTGCAGCTGGCTCCAGAGCCAAGCCACACCGGCCACAACCTGTATGACGGAATGGATGCCTTGTGCCCTTCTTGATACCTATGAAACCTGTGACTGGATACAAGGACTTCAGGAAACGCTGCTGCACAAAACTTGGACGTGTCCGTGACCGTACTTCATAGTAGCAGCCTAAATATAACCTACCTTCTCTTCTGCTCTCCAGATTTCTAGCGAGTGCAACTGATAGGTGGAATTTAAATCATATCCACAACCCTAACTGTAAGAAAGGTTGGGGAATGTACTTTCTAGCTTTCTAGTATCTGCAGTACAGGAAGTCCTATACCAAAGGATGTTGAAATGGGTGATGACCACTGATCACCATATCTACCACAGATACAAACCCCGATTCTCCTTAAGGCTAGCCATTATCAAATGGGCTATATAGATAAATTGAGAAAGATTACAAATAATACCATCAAATAATCTTGAGAAACATAAGTATTTGTTTTTCAGTATATTTTCATTATTTTATAATGACATATTAAAAAAATACCTAAAATTTGTGCTCCACCTATGGATTCAGTGGTCTGTGGATGCCAAAAGTTTCTTCATATTGAAAATGTTGATAGTGGATGGAAAGTCTCAAAGAGGGCATAACAAAACTGTTGGAATGAGTTATCTAAACTGAGGGAAGTTTGGCGTTACCAAATGCTGAAGCATGGTCAAATAAGTTGGAAACTAACAAGCAATCATTTGATTTGGTGGCACTTAATATTACTGTCCTTGAGGGTTTTTTTTTTTAAAAAAAATTTTTTGTAATGTTTATTTATTTTTGAGACAGAGAGAGAAAGAGCATGGATGGGGGAGGGTCAGAGAGAGAGGGAGACACAGAATCGGAAGCAGGCTCCAGGCTCCGAGCTGTCAGCACAGAGCCCGACACGGGGCTCGAACTCACGGACCGTGAGATCATGACCTGAGCTGAAGTCAGACGCTTAACTGACTGAACCACCCAGGCACCCCCTAGGGTTCTAATAAAGAAATAGGATCAGAAGGCAATTGCAGGTTCAAGCTGTGAGTCGGACGGAAAGGATTGGAGTAGAGGTTATAGGGTAAGTTTTCAAAGAGCAATAGTTGTGTTTCCCTCCTTCTGTCCTTCTGTCCTTCCTCTCTCTTTCTCCCTACCTCTCTTCCTTCTTACTTATATACCATAATTAGAACATAGGGGAGGTCCTATACAAGTATCACACACAAGACAAGTACAGTCTTTCAAAGTTCCTCACTTTTGTCTCTGTGTAGCTTGATATAAAGTGTGTACCATTAAAATAATTTTTCTGCTTAGAGATATCATGGGTAGAATATTTTTATTCTCAAACTGTTAGTTACTTTACTTTTGATTATTTTTTTTATAGAGTAGCAGTTAATTATTTTGATGTGTTTTTTTTTTTTTTTGAGTGTCAATATAGTTTGGAATTAAAGTCTTGATAGCTGAATCTATCAACATACTTGTATGATTGATTAATGAGCTGGGCATTGATCAGAAGAATTCACCTTCAGTGTAGTTTATTTGAATACAAGTTAGTGACAGATATTCAACAAATACAGATTATGATAATCGCTTTTACAGGAAGCAACGTTGAGTGTGTTTCATATATTACATAGACCTTAAGCTTTTACTTATTCTTAGTAGATAACTGATACCATTCATTGGATTCTGTACACAAAGTAATTGCTATTATCTCCCCCTTGAAAAGGCAGGTAGTGGAATAGATGTACATTCACAAAATAGTTCTCAAACTGCACTTATGTGAATGAAACGGGAACATATTCAAGAGCAGTGATTCAGTGTTCCAAATTCCCTCATTAGATATAGATCATATTTATTATGATTTAATTCTAAAAGTTGTTTACATTCCAGGCCCTTTGGTGACCTACTTGGATTTGGGGTTTAAAAAGAAAATACCTTCTGGATTTATAGAGAGAGGAGACATCAAAGAAGAAAAGACTTAAAGGAGAAGAGGCGCGCCTGGGTGGCTTGGTTGGTTGAGTGTCTGACTTAGGCTCAGGTCATAATCTAGCTGTTGCCAAGTTTGAGCCCCGTGTCGTCAGCACAGAACCTGGAGACTGTTTCAGATTCTGTGTCTCCCTCTGTCTCTCTGCCCCTGCCCTGCTTGCGCTCTGTCTCTGTCTCTCTCTCTCAAAAATAAATTAAAAAATAAAAATAAAAAAAAAGGAGAAGAAGGTTGAGAGTAATCAACCTGCTTCAATCAGAATTGATAGGCAGTGTTGTGGAATGAGAGGGAATGGGGTAGAGAGAGCTCGGCAAGATGGATGAGATTGGATAAGAGAAGCGACATCTAGCTTCAGGAAGAGACTGGATGGATACAAATTAAAACATATAATTTTTTCCTGTTAGGAAACTGGTTTATTTGTAAAGGCCAACCCATATTAGGCAATTTTGGAATCATTTAAAAGATTCCTGATTCTGAGTTGAGATGAATATAAGTATATTTACTCTAAGTAGTAACTTAATTTCTTTTAAGCTCTCAATGACAAGCTTTTTTTTTTAATATGAAATTTATTGTCAAATTGGTTTCTATACAACAGCCTGTGCTCATCCCAACAGGTGCCCTCCTCAGTGCCCATCACCCACCTTCCCCTCCCTCCCATCCCCATCAACCCTCAGTTTATTCTAAGTTTTTAAGAGTCTCTTATGATTTGCCTCCTTCCCTCTCTGTAACATTTTTCCCCCTCCCGCTCCCCCATGGTCTTGTGTTAAGTTTGTCAGGATCCATGTAAGAGTGAAAATGCTTCTCTGTATGACTTATTTCACTTGGCATAACACTCTCCAGTTCCATCCACGTTGCTACAAAAGGCCATATTTCATTCTTTCTCATTGCCAAGTAGTATTCCATTGTGTATATAAACCACAACTTCTTTTTCCATTCATCATTTGATGGACATTTAGGCTCTTTCCATAATTTGGCAATTGTTGAAAGTGCTGCTCTAAACATTGGGGTACAAGTGCCCCTATGCATCAGCACTCCTGTATCCCTTGGGTAAATTCCTAGCAGTGCTACTGCTGGGTCATAGGGTAGGTCTATTTTTAATTTTTTGAGGAACCTCCACACTGTTTTCCAGAGCGGCTGCACCAGTTTGCATTCCCACCAACAGTGCAAGAGGGTTCCCGTTTCTCCACATCCTCGCCAGCATCTATAGTCTCCTGATTTGTTCATTTTAGCCACACTGACTGGCGTGAGGTGGTATCTGAGTGTGGTTTTGATTTGTATTTCCCTGATGAGGAGCGACGTTGAGCATCTTTTCATGTGCCTCTTGGCCATCTGGATGTCTTCTTTAGAGAAGTGTCTATTCATGTTTTCTGCCCATTTCTTCACTGGATTATTTATTTTTCGGGTGTGGAGTTTGGTGTGTTCTTTATAGATTTTGGATACTAGCCCTTTGTCCGCTATGTCCTATCTTTTCCCATTCTGTCAGTTGCCTTTTAGTTTTGTTGGCTCAATGACAAGCTTAATGAGTATCTTACTGGTGCCTTTTCATTGATTTTCTCATTGTAATAAAAAAATTGTTTATTGAATTTTTCATAGGTGCTTCTTAAGTTTCTGATAGACTATGCTAAAATATATTGGTTTAAGTGGCGTTTAGTTTTCAAATGATAAGCAGAAAGAGACTTGAGTTTATCTAGCCCAAATTTCCATCAAGAAGGCCGTGCTTTAGTGATTTGTGTGAAGCCATTTAGATACATAGTAGCAGGGGTAAAACAGGAGCATTGATTTCATAATTCTTAGGGCAGTGCTGTTTCCCTTAAGCCAACTACCTTGCTTTCTGAATTTAGTACACTGGTGTCTGATTTCAGTGCACACTTTTGTGTGTGCTTTTGGACCATGAGTATCTCAAAAGAACTTCAAAATTAGACTTCCTGGCTTCCTTTAGTATTCCTTCAAGTATTTCTCAAATATCTACTGTATGACAGTCACTATTTTAGATTTTGGGGATCAACAAGTTCTCAGGCCTCAAGAATGAGAGAACCAGAAAATAAACATGTAAAAATTAGCAGTTTCAGATAGTTATAAATGCTTTCAAGAAAACAGAAGTAGGCTATGGTAGCAGGGTTATCTACTGGAGACAGAATAGTTGGGGAAGGTTTCTCTGAGGAGAATTTAAGCTGAAACCTGAAGGAAAAGCAGAGCCAGCCATGGGAAGATGTAGAGTTAGAGCATTCCAGGCAGAGGCCCTCCACGTGACCAAGTTTGGCATGGTTGGTGAATGAAAAAAGGGTGAACACTGAAGAGAGTGGGAAGAAAAGAGGTCAGAGAGGAGAGAATGGTAGGGCTGTGTGGATCATGAGAATGGGAATTTAGAAGTCAGATTGTATTCTAAGTGAAATGGAATGGTATTGGAGCAGGGGAGTGACCGACCTGAAGAATATGTTCAGATGATCACACTGGTGGAAAGTGGATTGTAAGGGAATACCAGCGAAGGCAAGGAGAACTGGTTGGATTTGAGATGTGTTTTGGAGGTTTGCTGGATTTACTGGTGGGTTGGATGTGGGGGAGGTTTGGGGAGGATGGTGAGAAAAAGAGAGTAAGATGGTGGTAGACTGTAGGAAGAGCATGTTTTAGGGGAGGAAGTCAGATGGTTTGTCGGGGACTTGTTAAATCCGAGATGCCTACTGGATATCCAAGGAGGCAGTTGGATATTCACATCCAGTGTTGAGGAGGAGAGATCAGGCCTAGAAATGCAGACCTAGGAAGCAACTGCATTAACACCATACTTGAAGGGGTTTGCACAGGCAAAGAAGAGAAGGTGGTCCAGATCTGAGTCCTGAAGCATTGCAACATTTAGAGGTGAGGAGGGAAAGAAGTCAACAGAGGGCCAGGGATGTAGGAGGAAAGCCAGAAATTATTGTGTTGGAGAAGCCAAGAAAAGGACATTTTAAGGAGGGATGTTAGTGTTCACTATTATGAAATAGTGCCACCAGATCAGGTATGATGAGGGCAGAGAAATGACCACTGGATTTGGCAACATGGAAAGCATTGATAACCCTAGCTAGAACAGTTGCTGTGTGTCATCATGGAGTTAGAAGTTGGCTGACTGGGGAGAGGGTTGAAGAATGGATGGAAAGTGAGAAATTAGAAACAGTGACGAGAGATGATTGCTTTTGAGAAGATTTGCTATGAAAGAGAGTCTAGAAATGGAATGATACCACAAGAAAGGATGTGGAATCACAGGAGATTTTTTTTCTTTTTGTGCTCTTTTAAAATTGGGAAATACTAAAGCTTGTTTTCGTTCTGATGGGAATGATCCACTAGAGAGGAGAATTGATGATACAGGAAAGAGGGATTAATTGTGGAGTCAAGTCTTTGAAGTGGCACTGGTGATTGGAATGGAGAGGACAAGTGGGGGAGTTGCCCTTTTCCGCGAGCAGGGACACCATGATGTAATATGACCTCATACTCCCCTTTACACCCAGCTCCTCTTTTCAGTCTCACTGGATACCTTTTTTTTTTTTTTTCCCAACGTTTATTAATTGTTGAGAGAGAGCATGTGTGCTTGAGCAGGGGACTGGCAGAGAGGGGGAAACAGAGGATCCCAAGTGGACTCCCTGCTGACAGCAGAGATCCTGATGTGGGACTCGAAGTCATGAACCGTGAGATCATGACCTGAGCCAAAGTCCAGTGCTTAACTGACTGAGCCGCTTAGGTGCCCCATCACTGGATGCCTTTAGCCCAAATTGATCAGCTTCTTTCTATAATCAGGAGTTTTTTTGTGCTACCTCTAGAATATTCTTTTGAATTGAATTCATCCTTTATAAGGCTTAGCATGAAGCAGCTGGTGGTATTTAACACCAATTTTAATTTTTGTGCCAACAGGTGAAGCAAAAAATTTATTGCCATATCTTGGACCCAACAAAATGAGAGATTGTTTCTGCACCATAAATTTGGACCAGGAAGAAGTTTATCGTACCCAAGTTGTTGAAAAGTCTTTAAGGTTTGTAAAAAAATTCATAAATTATCTTTCATATGATATATATTAATAAATAAATTTTATACTTTTTCCAGACTGTAATCATCAAGAATACTTCGTTTATCTGAAACTTTTCTTTTTAAAAAAAAAAAAAAATTTTTTTTAACGTTTATTTATTTTTGAGACAGAGAGAGACAGAGCATGAACGGGGGAGGGGCAGAGAGAGAGGGAGACACAGAACCGGAAGCAGGCTCCAGGCTCTGAGCCATCAGCCCAGAGCCTGACGCAGGGCTCGAACTCACAGAACGTGAGATCGTGACCTGAGCTGAAGTCAGACGCTTAACCGACTGAGCCACCCAGGCGCCCCTGAAACTTTTCTTTTACATTCTGGATTTTTTATTTTCATTTTTATTATTAAAATTTTTTTTAATGTTTATTATTTATTTTTGAGAGAGAGAGAGACAGAGACAGAGTGAAACAGGGCAGGGGCAGAAAGAGAGGGAGACACAGAATCCAAAGCAGGCTCCAGGTTCTGAGTTGTTAGCACAGAGCTCAATGCAGGCCTTGAACTCATGAACCACGAGATCAAGACCTGAACCGAAGTTGGGTGATTAGCCGACTGCGCCGCCAGGCGCCCCTGGATTTGTTTTTAGAATTACAGAATCTCAGAGTTTGAGGGAGCTTTAATGTTTTTTGAGCTGGACTAATCAACTGCCTTATGGTTTGTTCCTTCTGACAATTATCGTTGATAAGAGGTCATCTGACATTTGCTTAATAATGTTTGTTCCAGTGACCAAGGAGTTCATTGCTTTTAAGCAGACTATTCTTAGAACTATTCTGATCCTTAGGAAACTCTTACATTTAGTGAAATAATGTCTATCAAAAGGAGAACCTACTGTATGCCAAGAGCTGGCTGGGTGCTGTTTATTCCTATATTCATGAGAACAAGATAGATGCAGTGCTGGCTTTCATGTGGCTTTTCATTGCTTCAAAATATATCTTCCTTTTAATTGTTCCTAATCCTGCCTTGGATTTCTGGAAAACACCTTAATCTGTCTTTGACATGACATCTTTCAAGTTTTTGAAAACAACTATCAGTACACCTCAGTTTGTTCTCTAGGCTAAATTGTGCCTATTTATTTGAACTTTTCTCAGAGTACCTCATTATTTTATTTCTCTTGAGAATAAATTACTTCTGAGAGTTGTATAAGTCATTGTCAGGGAATGGATTCTTACGTAAATTTCTCATTTTTGGAAAGTGTAATAGCACTTTGAGAGTATCATAATAAATTCTAATTCATAAAATTAGAGTGTGCCACCTCTGCCCTGTAATAGCATTTGTGGGCATAATTCTAGCACAGAGCTGTGCTGACAGGGCGCAGTCTTGGACAGAGATAAGAGTCAAAATAAAGGCATGGGGAGTTGTTGGAATGAACGTGTGATGAATGAATTACTAAGTGTCATGACTCCTGTAAACTTTTTGGGGAATCTGGTTTTAAGAGTTTATTCACTTTGAGAGAGAGCATGAGCAAGAGAGGGATAGAGACAGAGGGAGAGAGAGAATTCCCAAGCAGGCTCTGCAGTGTCAGAGCAGAGCCCAAAGGCAGGGCTCGAACTCACCAACTGTGAGATCCTCAAACCAAGAGTCAGATGCTTAACTGACTGAGCCACCCAGGCACCCCTAGGAAATCTATTTTTTGGTGTTCTTTTTCATAATCTATTTTCTTTAAACTTGCCCTTTTTTCTCTGAGACTTTTCCCCTTTTATCTTTATTGTCCGTGGTTATAATTTTGAATGTCTCTAGTGTTCTTCATAGGAAAGGATTGTGTAAAGCTGAAAGTACTTCAGTAACCCCCCCCAAAATTTAAAGTAATATACTTCATGTCTTTAGTCATAAATCATCTGTCCCTGTTGTATTAGAATTTTGTTATTTATATGTTATGCATGATGAAACCGAGTCACCAAAAGGCTGAATAATTTGTGTGTATAATATAGGAAGTTGGAAGCAAACTGGAGATTGGAACCTGAAACTGTTACAACTCTTAGTTTGTTACTCAATGTACACTGATTCCATATCGCACAAAAATCAGTGATATACAGAGCTAGTAATTGTCCATAAATTGAATACTTGTGGTAGTTTCAAATATGTAGCTTTGTAAATTAGTGACTAAAATTAGCTTACTTTTTTTTTTTTTTTTAACTCTTGCCTTTGTAGATATTTGTGTTGTGGAAAGATGATGAAACCAATTATTTTTATCCATCTTAAATTATTTTTCTAGATGCATAGCAACTTGGAAGGTATTTTAAGACTAACAGTGGTTACCTTAGGTTATTTCACATGTTAGATTAGGTGCTTCTTGGATTCTAGGTGCCCCCTAGCATTTTCCTTGTGGAATAAGGTGAAAGAATCTGTAATATAAAGCTTTGCCCCCCTGGCTTTCATGTCAGTGTTTGTTCCCCTTATTTTGATAAGTCAGTAGATACCATTTAGATCTTATGGGTTCTGGATAGTACAGTTTTTATAGGCAGCCTGGATACAGGTTTTCATAATGGGTAAGGAAGAGTCCTATATGAAATCTATAGCTCCCACATTTCTACCTCAAATCCTTTTGAAGAGTGAATGGTATAAACAAACTGAGAAATAGCAATACTGCTTGTGCCTAGTGCTTTTCTTTCCCATCCCAGGAATTTCCTTAAGAGTCATATGCATGATCATACGTCAATGATAGCAATAGAGTGTTGTTTTAAAAACTGTGTAAGTCTGGTCATTGCTGCTTACCAATCTCATTGAAGTTTTCTTCAGATAGATTGATTAGTTAATTAATTAAAGATGTGGGCACCCAGATGTGGGGATTAACTTGCTGCAATTGTGGTGATATAGTGATAACAGATGGTTTAGTGGATAGTTCTGTGGTATTCTTACTTGGTTTTATAATGTATTTTAAAAATAACATTTGAGTGCGTGCATGTGACATATAAAGGAAATCCTCAATTTTATAATTGTTTATAAAATGATGCAAAGGAGAAAATACCTAAACATGTCATGTCTTTGCCTAATAGTTGTTTTTGTATCAGTTTTTATGTTGAGATTAATTAGAGGACTCCAGTTATTTTGATAGACCAACTTGTAAAAGTTTATTACATTTGAAGTGGAAAACATATTGGCAAAAGTTAACCAGGCGTTATAAACAACTAAAAAGCTGAGTCAGCTGTTTTCTGGACAAGGTCAGAAATAACTTCTGTAAGAGTATTTTCCTTTGTATTTCAGTTTCTTTTTTTAAGTTGTGACATCCTAAAGAGATTGCATTTTTTGGTGACATTTTCAAAGAATCCTTTATTTCTTTAAACATTCTTAGGAAAGAAGTGATCTTGACAAAGATAGTTACTAACATTTCAGAGATTCATGTCTTTATAGAAGAATTTAAACATCAAAATAACATTCTTAAAATAAACTTATAAAAATGAGTTGTTTGGGGGCACCTGGGTGAGTCAGTCAGTTAAGTGTCTGACTTCAGCTCAGGTCATGATCTCTCAGTTTGTGGGTTCGAATTCCGCATCAGGCTCTTTGCTGGCAGTTCAGAGCCTGGAGCCTGCTTCAGATTCTGTGTCTCCTTCTCTTTCTGCCCCTCCCCTGCTGGTACTGTCTCTCTCAAAAATAAATAAACATTGGGCACCTGGGTGGCTCAGTCAGTTAAGTGTCTGACTTTGGCTCAGGTCATGATCTCATGGTCCATGAGTTTGAGCACCGCATCGGACTCTGTGCTGACAGCTCAGAGCCTGGGGCCTGCTTCAGATTATGTGTGTCCCTCTCTCTCTGCCCCTGCCATACTCATGCTCTGTCTCGGTCTCTCAAAAATAAATAAAAACATTTTTTAAAAGTTTAAATAAACATTAAAAAAATAAGTGGTTTCATAGGAGAAAATCTTAGCAACTTGGGGATAGGCAAAGAATTCTTAACTTAGGATGTAGAAATCACTAGTCATAAAAGAAGAAAATTGAGAAACCGGATTTCATCAAAATCAGAGCCTTCTGCTCTTCAACAGACATTGTCAAGAAAATGAAATGGCCATCCACAGCTGGGAGAAAATATTCTGACAAAGGACTTGTATCTAGAACTTACTTAAAAATGAAAACAAAACCAATAAGACAGATAGCCCATTTAAAATATGTGGAGAAAACATGAATAGATATTTCCCAAAAGAATATATACAAATGGCCAACAAGCACATGAAAAATATTCAGCATCATTAGCCATCAGGGAAATGCAGTTTAAGACCATTTCTGTCACTATAGATTCTTGAACAAATGTGTCATGATCGAAATCAGATCACTGGTTTTTGTGACAGTATGGAGGAGGTGATTGCACAAGGGAACTGTCTGGGGAGATAGAAATGTTCTGTATCTTGACTGGGGTAGAAATTTCACAGGTGTAAAAATTTATCATATCACATTCACTAGAATAGCTAATTTTAAAAAGACTTTCAGTAGCAAATTTGACAATGAAATAACTTGAGCCCTCCTGCATTGCTGGTAAAAGTGTAAGCGGTACACTTTTGTTTGGGACACAGGTGTTGGAAAACAGTTTGACAGCAGTTTCTTATAAATTAAAAATTCATCTACCTTTTAACTTAACAATTCCACTCTTTTAGCTGTCTACCCAAAATAATTGAAAGCATATGTTCAGAAAAAACCTTCTATAAAAATGTTATAGCAGCTTTCTTTTTAACAGCCCAAATTAGAAACAACTTGCATGACATGACTGGGAGAATAGATTGTGGAATATTCATGAAGGGAATATTATGCAGCAATTAAAACACATGAGCAAAATGGAAAAATCTCAGTTGTTAAGCTGAGTGAGAGAAGCTAGACACAAGAGTACATACTATTTAATTCTATTTATATGGGATTCTTTGACAGATCTGTATAATAGA
Organism: Prionailurus viverrinus; assembly: GCF_022837055.1. Taxonomy (NCBI): domain Eukaryota; kingdom Metazoa; phylum Chordata; class Mammalia; order Carnivora; family Felidae; genus Prionailurus; species Prionailurus viverrinus. The sequence continues at coordinate 36,850,890 of NC_062569.1, forward strand.
AATCAGATCACTGGTTTGCCTGTGTCAGGTGTGGTGGGATAACTGCAGAGGAGTATACAGAAACCTTCTGGGAGACAGAAGTGTTACTACGTGTTGACTGGGATGGAGATGACACAGGTTTATAAATTTGTCAAATCATTAACCTCTGTACTTTAAATTGGATTTCATTATATGTAATGTATAACTTAAGTTGATTCAAAATAACCCATTGTAATTTCTTAAGTATATTTTAAAATAATACTTTTCAAAACATTATCCTTTTGTGTTGTCAATTGTGATTAATAAAGCTATAAATATTTCTGAGATGATGATGTTGTGAAGCACACTCTCCTCAGCTCATTGTGTCCACTTGAGGTGGACATGACCCTAGGCAATAATTGGGTCTTCTGTCCATAGGACTTCTGAAAAGCTGTTCAGAGCTCAGCCTAGCAATTGAGGTCCTCTCAGAGTTCAGTTTGGTTTGTATAAGGTTTAGTTGGAACTTAGCATAGAGAATAATTTTGGGCTTTTGAAGCTTTTCCCTATGATGTTTTAGTCTGTAATTTATTTTATTGAAAATACTGTTTGAGGACACTGTCAAATTTAAATTTAATGAGCTTTTCCCCCTTTCTCTCTAGCCCATTTTTCAGTGAAGAATTTTACTTTGAGATTCCAAGAACTTTCCAGTATTTGTCTTTCTATGTTTATGATAAGAATGTTTTACAAAGAGACCTTCGTATAGGTATGTACTGTTCATAATTATCTTTAATCACAGTGTTGGTGTTTCTGTTAATTCTTTCTCTAAATATAAAGCATTGAAAACAACAAAATAATACATGTTCAGTATTTCTAATCCTTTACTCTTCATGTTTGTTTGTGAATCTTACTTTTAATTTGTATGCTCAGCTTAGGTAATGCTTTGGAGGTGTCGTGACTGATCTCCCCCTAATCATGGTGTCATGTTTCCAAAGTACCTGTAGGGCCATTTTCGTTAGTATTCATTACACTTGTTCATCAGTTTTTTGTTTAGTATCTTGTCTAATAGGGTATTTATGACGGTAGAGACCATCACTCACAGAGTGCCTTACATTTAGTAAAAGCTTGGTAAGTATTTGCTGAATGGTTCAAAGAATGTTTTTATACAAAGATCGCAGTATTTGATCTCCCAAAGAACATTTATTTTTGAAGCTTTTTTAATAGAAGTAATAATTTGCTTTAATGTAGACGTATGTTTTCTCTCTGGCTCTATTGGTGACCATGAACTCTATTTCTTAAATAATTGTCTAAGGCTGGGGTATGCTCTGTGGGCATGGAGTAGAACAAAGCTAAATGGACATGTATGTGTCAGATTCATGGTCTTTGTACCATTGTCTGTATTTTAATAACAGGTAGAGGTCTGTAATTTGCATGTATTATCCTCTTGCTTTTTAGTATTGTGAATTTCGTCATTTCCATTTCTCCTTTCTGATTGGAAATATGCTCAAGTCTTCTACAGTTTAAATGGTTAATTTGACTTTTTTAAATGATTTATTTGACTTTGTCCTCTCTTAACTACCATCTAATGTGTTTCCGCTTTTGCTGTTGAACTTCTTAACAAATGGTTTGTATCCTTCTGCTTACTGTTACTTTGTTTTTAAATCTTTGTAATCTGGCTTCTATATTTTCCTGACAAACCTTTTTTGAAGTTTGCTAGAATCCTTTTAGAGGAAATCAAATAACCTTTAAAAACAGTATATATATTTTTAATTCTAAAGCTATTACATGTTCTTAGTGATCAGTAGTGGCTGTGCACAGGAATAACTAGTTAATAATTTGTATATTTCTTCCCTTTATTTTCTGTATTTATATTATTACATTGCACTATTCAGTTTTTTCCTTTTTTCATCTAATGATCCTTTTCCCTTGTCATTAAGTGTTTTTAAAAATTATTTGTTAAATATCCTCTGTAAAGAAATACACTGTTTTAACCACCTCTTTGTTGGTGAACACTTATGTTTTCAGATTGTTGATTCTCTAAATGGTGTTGCTATGAGCTCCTGGGGCACCTGGGTGGCTCAGTTGGTTGAACATCCGACTCTTGATTTCAGCTCGGGTCACGATCTCAAGATTTGTGAGTTCGAGCCCTGCATCTGATTCTGTGCTGACAGTGCAGAGCCTGCTTCAGATTCTCTCTCTCTTCCTCTCTCCCTGCCCCTCCCCTGCTTGTGCTCTCTTACTCTCTCAAAATAAATAAATAGACTTAAAAAAAATGGTGTTGGTATGAACATCCTTCTTGCATACATCTTAGTATGTCTCTTTTTCTTAGAATAAATTCCTAGAAGTGAAAATACTGGGTTAAAGGATATGAATATTTTTATTTATTTATTTTTAAAAGTTTATTCATTTACTTAGAGAGTGCATGCACATGCACAGGCAAAGGCATAAGCTGGTGGGGGGGGGGTGTGGGTGCAGGGAGAGAAGGAGAGAGAGAATCCTAAGTAGGCTCCACACTGTCAGTACAGAGTCTGATGCTGGGCTTGATCCCACCTGAACCAAAATTAAGAGTTGGATGGTTAACTGACTGAGCCACCCAGGTGCCCCAAGATATGAATATTTTAAAAATTTCTTCTCTCTGTGTTTTTTACATTGGCCCCCAGAAATACTATGGTAATTTAAATTCCCCCAAATATGGCCTGGGCATAATCATTTCACCATATCATGGATATTCTTGGATATTGGCATTGAAAAAAGTTTCTCCCAATTTGATAGGTGAAAAATAGTATTTTTTGACTTGTATTTTTTTGATTATCAATGAATTTGTTGAATTTTTTGTATGTTTATTAGTCTTATATTTTTCTTCTATAAACTAGTTTTTCATTGTCATGCCCATTTTTCATTTGGATGGATTTGTTTACTTTTATGCGTACTTATTTGTTAAATATGTTAACTTTTGTCAGCTGTACACATAACAAATACTTTCTCTTTGTCACAAAAGGCATTTTCATAGTGTTGAATCCTTATCTGCCTCTTTGTCATATTTGACTCTTTTTTTTTTTTAAAATTTTTTTTTTTTCAACGTTTATTTATTTTTGGGACAGAGAGAGACAAAGCATGAACGGGGGAGGGGCAGAGAGAGAGGGAGACACAGAATCGGAAACAGGCTCCAGGCCCTGAGCCATCAGCCCAGAGCCTGATGCGGGGCTCGAACTCACCGCGAGATCCTGACCTGGCTGAAGTCGGACGCTTAACCGACTGCGCCACCCAGGCGCCCCATATTTGACTCTTTTTGATTGCTTTTTCAGCTTGTTGAAAGCCAGAGAAAATACAGTTTGAGTTTAATGACTTTGTATTATCCTAGTTGTCTTTCTTCTTCTGAGTTCTTTATGTATATGCAGATTCTTTTCTTTCTAGCAGACCCCTGAGGTCCCATCCTCAATTCAGTGAAACCAACATTTACAAACACTTCTGTGTGTCATACAAAGAAGACAACTCAGGTTATTCCCAGGCTATCAGAGAGGCACACTTGTACTCTAATTCTAATTTATTGTAATTGGATCTGGGCTAGAGATATGAACAAAGTACTTGAGAACACAGACAACAGGTAATCTTGTTTGGTGGAGGATTAACAGACTACCTAAGTAGGAAAAGTAAGAAATTGCCAGATTATAGGGATTCGCAGAATTAGAGGAGAAAAAACAAATCATGTTTGTGGTGTATCTACTGGAATATATAAATTACTTAGGAAGAGGGTGGTAGAAGTGAAACTGGGAATATAAATTGGGACCAAGTTGTGATGGACCCTAAAAACCATGCTTAGAAGTTTGGACTTCATCCTATAGACAGTAATGTTGAACCTTTTAAGAATGAGAAAACTTAAAAAAAAAAAAAAAAAGAAAAACATTTTAAAAATTATATATGACTATGTATACATGAATACTTTTGTAGTTTAACAACTTTTTATGGCCTACAGCAGTAACTTCCAAAATACAAACTCAGTGTCTATAGATTACATATGTAAATGTATATATATGTATATATGTTCTTTTAAAGTATATATACACACACTGTACATATGTGATCTGTAGTTTATGGTTTAGAGTAGAGAAATTAGAGTCAGGGAGGCTATAATCAAATGAGATGCAAAGGGCAGTGGCAGTGGGAATGTGAATGAGTGCATGTACTTCACTGAAGAAGCTTCAAGTAGGGTTTAGGGGCTATAAGGGGATGCAGGATGGTGAGAAAGGAAAGTTAAAAATGGTATTGTTTCTATGGCCATCATTAACTGAGATAAAGAACACAGCAGGATGGGAAGAGGAAAGGATGACTTTGATTTCAAACAAGTTAAACTTGTATTACCTGGGAAACATCTTGGTGGACACTTTAGTTGACTGTTGGAAATACAGATCTGAAGCTTAGAGAGAAGGGCTTGAGATGTGAATTTGAGAGTCATTAGCATTAAGTGATACTTGAAGACTCTGCAGGAACCAATGAAATTGCCCTGGGAGCAGATAAGGAAAACTCAGGGAAAATGAGGCTTCAATGAAGATTGATAAAATTTATCAAGGATGTAGGAACAGAGATAGGAGAGATTCACATCTCAGAAGGCCAGGAGATCTTTTAATGTCAACAACTAGAGAGAGGCAGAGTAGGGTAAGGATTAGATAAAGGCTCTTGGTGGTTATGAGCGACCCTTGAGAGAGAATGTCTCTCTATCATGTCTTTTTAAGAAAATTTTGTAATTTTCATTGTTTGCATATAATACTATAGTCATCATACATTATTTCATTGAAAGGCCTTTAGTTGAGGTTTATAATTACGATTTCCAAAAGTTCCCCGTGCTAAGTTTTTTTGTTTTTTTTTTTTAATTTTTTTTTTTTCAACGTTTATTTATTTTTGGGACAGAGAGAGACAGAGCATGAACGGGGGAGGGGCAGAGAGAGAGGGAGACACAGAATCGGAAACAGGCTCCAGGCTCTGAGCCATCAGCCCAGAGCCCGACGCGGGGCTCGAACTCACGGACTGCGAGATCGTGACCTGGCTGAAGTCGGACGCTTAACCGACTGCGCCACCCAGGCGCCCCTAAGTTTTTTTGTTTTTAAAGTAAAAGTCAATTGCACTTTTAAACAAAAAAAATTTACATAAATATCACTTCTTTGTGTAACAGTATCAGAAACCCATAACTTGGTGTGAGAACTTTTTTTTCAAATAATTTTATTTTTATTAAGACAAAATTTTTGCATTTAGTGGCAGTTTTTTTCCTTTTACACATAGGAATTATTATTAAAGTAAACTCAGCATCGTGTATGTAGCTGTTAAAGTTGGAAAATGGTTTTCATTTATGAATCTTTACATTTTTGTAGTTCAACATATTTTCTTTTGTCACTAACTCATAAAGTTCAGTCGTTGCCTTTTTTTTTTTTTTTTTAAGCACTGGGGAGACAGAGGGAGCACAAGGGGAGGTAGAAAATCTTAAGTAGGTTACATGCTCAGCGCAGGGCCTAACTTGGGGGCTCAACTCTGGAATCTTGACCCGAGCGGAAATCAAGAGTCTTACCCCACTGTGCCATCCAGGCATCCTGGGGTTGTTTTTGTTTGTTTGTTTGTTTGTGTTTTAAATTTCAGCCATTGAAAATTGAGTTTAATTATTTTATAATTCTTAGTTGCTAAGTTGTAGATTAAACAGTACTATAGCATTTTCAAATGAAATTTGAGCTAAAGTTGAAAGACCCATCTTTGAAACTTAAGAATTTCTGAGAATGTGCACTAGCCAAGTACAGTTTTAAGAGCTTGTTTGTTTTTTAATTGTGTAAGTAATACATGAATTTTTGTCTTTTTATAAAAAAATTTCAAATTGTAGTACTGCAGATAATCCTAATTCATTTTGACCACTGACTCCCTCCCAGTCCCCTTCCCAGAAGTAATAACTGTTACCAACATGGGGCAAAATATTTTATGTTAGTCGTCTTCGTATGCCATGTAGTTAGTACAAAAATTTGATTGTGAATTAAAAACTTGAGACCTAGGAACTTTACTATAAAAAGATAGGAAGTTGCAAAGTTAACGTTTTATTTTACTTTGTGATATATTGACGTAAGGTATAGTGTCCTCTCTTAAAAGGAGAGAAAAAACATAAAAGTTTTATGTAAGAATGTATTTCCATTTCCAGTGAGAATTCTAATAGAAAAATAAAACACATATTTTATCTTATAGTGTGTATTTTCTGGGTGTTTTACTTTGAGGGGCATCTAGGCTGAAAAACTAAACTGTGGTTATCTGACCTAGGCAAGTTTTTTTTTTCTTTCGCCTTGTTTCAGAACAGTATAAGAGAATTTCACTAGGCTATCAGAAACCTGAATTCATTCATGACTCTGTCACTTCCTGGCTGTGTGATCTTAAACACATCACTTTACCTTCTTAGGCCTGGCGTATCTGTAAAATAAGTCTGAGTTTAAGATTGCTAAGGTCTTTTCCAACTTTTCAATTTGTAATTTCTGCTGGCATTTAGCTCTAAAGTCAAAATTGCCTAAGATGACACTTTCATATCTGTTTGCATAGGGTCTGTATCACTTATCTGTTGGTACATAACAAACCATTCCAATACTTGGTGGCTAAATACATCAACTATATATTTGGTCATGATCCTCAGGGTTGTTAATTTGGGTTGAGCTCAACTGGTGGTTATTTCATTGGTCTCAACTGGGATCACTAATGTGCACTTATCCAGAAGATTGACTGGACTAAATGGCCTGACTCATATGTCTGGTGGCTGGTGCTGGCTGTTATCTGGGGCTTCCTTTCCATATGGTTTTGGGGTTTTAAGAGGGTAAGCCCTACTGCACAGGTGTTTAGTAAGATTCTACTTGCATCACATTTGCTGATGTCCCATTTGGCAAAAGCAAGTGACATGGCCAAACCAGAGTCTGTGCTGGAGAAGACCACACGATGGCATAGACCAAGGAAGAATGATTTTTGGGGACCATTAATATACCAGTCTACCATGGAGAACAAAATGTACCCTAAACTCTATACACTAGGGCATTAAAGTTTTGTGATTGAATCGCTGTTGTTGACTGTGTGCCAGAATTTGTTCAGTTTTCTGATCCATTTTCATCCTGCATAGACAGTCACAGTTGTCACTACTTAATATCTGCTCTTTTCATCCATTTCTACTAGCGTCCATGTAGGAACAGGGCTATCAAGATTTGCCAGTTGGTGATCTGTATGAGGATGAAATTTCTAAGAATATGTTGTATCTAAAAATGGGGCCCAAATATAACACAGTTTTTACAGATGGCAAGAAAATGCTGTTTAGAAGTGGTGCTGGAAAGCTGAGAATAGTTTTTTTTTTTTTACTTTGAGACCAACAAAGATAGTTTCTGTGCCCACAGTTCCTTCATTTCTTTTTGTGTTTCCTCTCCTTGTCTTATTTTAAGGAACTAATACAGCATCTGGGGTGTGTGTGTGTGCGTGCGTGTGTGTGTGTGTGTGTGTGTGTGTGTGTGTGTGTGTGTTTGGTCTGAGCTTTTTCTGTCTATGAGTTTGTCAGGACAGTGGGGAAATGAAATAGTATCTTTAAATAATTTGTTGAGTAGGTTGTTCCTGGGAGGTTTTTTGTTTGTTTTTTTGAGGTTGGTGATTTCATGGCTACTAAAGTGATGAGTTAACTTTGCTCAAAATGGTGAACACTAAACTTGAGATAATCTTTGGGACCATTAGAGGCACAGAATTTTTACAACTAATCAGAGAAGGGCTTCTCTCTCAGAAGACCAGAATCATTCAACTCTTTCATGGCAGTGAGTGCCAGGGATGCACAAGATATGCAGTAGAAGGAAGAAGATACTTGCTTCTGGGAATTTTTACCTGTGAACTAAGAGAATTCTCATTTGGGAAGACACATGTGATAAAGATGGATACTCAGCGATCTGAGTAGAGTTCCTACTCTCTAGTTTTTGGAAGCATTACTAATTAAATAGATTTTGGTTAGCAGAGTCTGGAAATCATATCACCTTTTAAAGCACAGTGGTATTGTGATTATTTGTTGAATGAGTAAATGAATCAGTTAAGCCAGTAAACTTCAAAATAAACTTTTTCAAAAACCTTATTTTCAAGTTGGGGGCTTGCTTTGGTGATACTTGTAAATATGAAAATATATACACACATGTATATTTTGTGTACATATGCATAAATTATGTATAAAACTAAAAATCCTAGAAACTGTCTTATCAGGCCTTAACCAGGAATCTCTCAGCGAGTTACTGGATGGTGAGTAAACTCTCTTAAAATTACATGCCAGATAATATCTGCATTTTTCTGGAAAGCAGACATAAATGGTGCATAGATACCAAGATTCTTTTTTTTTTTTTTTTAATTTTTTTTTTTTTTCAACGTTTATTTTTGGGACAGAGAGAGACAGAGCATGAACGGGGGAGGGGCAGAGAGAGAGGGAGACACAGAATTGGAAACAGGCTCCAGGCTCCGAGCCATCAGCCCAGAGCCTGACGCGGGGCTCGAACCCACTGACCGCGAGATCGTGGCCTGGCTGAAGTCGGACGCTTAACCGACTGTGCCACCCAGGCGCCCCTATACCAAGATTCTTAAAGGGGGAAATGAGTTGTTTTCAAAATGTAAGAGCTTCAGCTACAGGATATATAGATCTATTTCTGTGTGTACGTGTGTGTGTGTGTGTGTGTGTATCAAACTGTTATACATTGCCTTAATGTTCATATCTGGAGTAGATTCATTGGTAAATGGAGCCTCTCGATAGACTTTTGATAATCATAATCATTTGTGACATGCACTACTTAATACTTTGTCATAATTCTGTATCTTAAGCCATTCTTGGTATTATATTGATTTGCCAGGAATTTGCTATAACCCATAGGTGAAACATATCAAGAGATTTGTGTAATTTCTCTCTTAACCTAAACTTCTTCAACAGTGTAAAGAATATTTGAGTGCCTAAATTCTGTACTTGGCTTTTAATCAATATATCCAGTAGTGGAAGAATTTGTTTTCCCATCATTTTGTGTCTTAAACTTAACCAAAAAAAGCACTGAAATATATTATTTTCCTGGTGCTATTTCCTCAAGATTTGAATGAATTATAAATTCCATATATTCACAAGAAGATTTTGGCCTTTACATTAGACTTCATCCTATTTATTTATTTATTTATTTATTTATTTATTCATCCATCATCTAACTATTGTATGTATGTATGTATGTTTATTTATTTTGAGAGAGAGAAAGCGTGAGCAGGGGAGGAGGGGCAGAGAGAGAGGAGGGAGAAAATCCCAAGCAGGCTCTGCACTAATAGTGCAGAGCCTGATGCGGGACTTGAGCTCATGAACCGTGAGATCATGACCTGAGTCAAAGTCAAGCGCTTAACTGACTGAGCCACCATGCACCCCTGCAGTGGTTTTTAGTATATTCACAGATTTGTGCAACCATCACCACTACCTAATTCCAAATTTTTAAAGAAAGTTTTTTTGTGTTTTTTTTTTTCTTGTCATACCTTTCCTTACCACTTGATACAGAACAATTGATAAATCCTGATAGAAAACTTTTTACTGTTTTCTAAAAGTTTTCAAATGTGGAACTACAAGACCAAGATAGATCAGAAGAGAAAGGGCACGAAGTGTAATTAGGACACTTAAAGTGAAATTCTTACCTGATGAAAGAAAGTGAACTTTGACTTTAGTATATATTCTGTGTTGAAACTTTTGTGTAGAGTCTTGGAATAAATTGTCAGTTGTATGCAAAACTGGGTCTACTTCTTAAAACTTGAATTGAGGAAGGAAATGCTTTGTACCAACATGGCAAATACTTCATTATAATAAGAACATTTCTGTTTCTTTCTCTCCTACAACTTTGTTCATTGTACCGTATCTTTCTCTAAGAGGTAGAAACTCTTTAGGGAACTGCCCTGATTATTATTATTATTTATCATTGTTATTATTTTTTGGTATGCATTGAAGCAACATAAGCAGTGTTTATAATGTTTTGATAAAAGCAGATTTTAAAGAAAATTATTGTCTTAATCTGTAATTTTCAAGTCCGTTTTTAAAATTGTTAGTGATATATGGTATTCATCTTTTTCTCTTAATTGGAACTTGTGAACTCTTATTAAATGCAAATATGTCTGTCTAGATAGAACATACGGTTTATTCATAGTGTTAAAGGTTTGGGAGGATTAGTTTACACTGTCATTGTACATTGCTTTTTACATGGAATGAACTTTGGGTAAAAACGTGAATCTATTGAGTAAGTACTAAAAAATTCATTTGCATGTAAATACAACTGAATTTTTGTCTAATCCCCTGATTCAAAATGACCCAGAAAAGGGTCTGCCAAGGGGCAGGGGGAACTGAGGCACTTTTTCATTCTTTAGTATATAGAAAACAACTTGACCAAAAATCTGTAATAGAATTTTAGAACCATTAAAGCAAAAGTTTAATGAGAAAAAAAAAGTGGATTTTTTAATATCAGTAGGTACAAATTATTTTAAAATATTTTCTAAAAGTATTACATATAATAGTGCTAATGATTTTTTTTTAGCAGTGCTAATGATTGTACAAAATATGTTTCTCTTACATTATTTCCTACAGGAAAAGTAGCCATCAAAAAAGAAGACTTATGTAACCACAGTGGCAAAGAAACTTGGTTTTTACTACAGCCTGTTGACTCCAATTCAGAGGTTCAGGTAATTACTAAGGCTTAAGTGGTATAAGAGATTGTCAGCATGCAGAAAGTGTGTGGAAAACAAACTATTCTAGTTTATACAGACAGCGCTATTACACATTATTTTAAATTCTGGGACCAAATATTATAGACCTTTAGGTAATATATAGCTGGAAAGAAATGCCTTGCCTTGAATTCAAGGATAATGCGTGTGTGTGTGTGTGTGTGTGTGTGTGTGTGTGTGTGTGTGAGAGAGAGAGAGAGAGAGAGAGAGAGAGAGAGAGAGAGAGAGAGAAAGAGAGAGAGTTTGGGGAAGTTATGTTAAGGGGACATTTTTTCCTGTTTTAGTTCTTTTGTTCGAGTCGCAATGGCAAATTATTAATTTTTTTGGTTGGGAAATTTTTTTTAAGAGAAAAGCTACGTTAATTCTTACTTTGAAGAGAATCCCAGAAGTCTGTGATTTTATCTGTTTTGGCCAGGATGTTGTTTATTCTCTTAATAAACTAGTCTAGTCTTGGGAAAATATTCATTCAAACCATGCCTGAGCCCACCTTGCAGAGCCTTTCATTCCCACACCCGCCCTTCCTGTTGTTCACCCTTTTTATTTGGAAGGGTATTATTACCTTTTTAAAGCTCTTCTTTCCTCTTGCCAGAATAAGAGTTCTTACAGATTCTATATGTGAGTAAAAATACATGTTTAGCCAAGTAGCTTAACTTTCTATTTCTTTCTGAAAAGTCTGAGTTTCTCTTAGAAATTGTTATTTCTATCTGAAGGGAATCCTTTTTTTGTAACCCTGTTTATTTATAAAATATGGTAAGGATTGTGAAACCATTTCCCGAGGACATACTGCAAGCAGAATTCTTCCTCTCCAAAAGAAGTTATAATTTGCCGCTGTGACTCAAACAGAAGTTTAAGACAAGAAAAAGTGCTTTACGTGCACCCACAGATATTTGCAAATAAAGTGCCTGTGTCTCTATTTCCTCATAACCTCTCAAGCATTCTCTTTGATTAAATTCTCAAAAACTTAAGTATTTGTATATAAAGCCCCTTCTTAAGTACAAAATATAATTGAAACTTTTCCTATTTTATTCACTCTACCTCATTTTAATGTTCTTTTCATTCTATTTGGCAGTAACTGTTATTCAGATTCCAGTTAGCCACTATTGTATACCACACAGGTGGAAGACAGTGTGACAAAATGGAAAGGCTTTTGCACAAGAAGTCAGAAAATTTAGATCCTAATTTTCATATGTGGTTGCTTTACTGACCTTGAATTTTATTTCTATAAAATCGAAATAAAAGTTGCCATGTTGATGCCTATGGTTGTGAGAATTAGGTGAAATATTTTTAACAGTGTTTTAAAAACTGTTAATTGCTACACAAATATAAAATACCTGTTTACCATCAGTCACTCAGGTGGCCATTTTCATAATATACCTTTACCAAAAGGCAGATATGAAAGTCTTAACATTTTTAATTTAAAACTATTAAAGCTTTTCCTTTTTAATAGTTTTAACAAAAAGTGAGACAAGAAAAGGCTTTGATAATTTGGTATAAAATGAAATTTGAGTTTTATATTAAAGATGTAATTTATTAAAATTCATTCTTATGGCCAGTATAAGTTTGCTAAAAGATCTAAGTCCCCCAACTCTCAAAAAGTAGAAATCTCTCTGGAATATGTAATTCTTGGAGATGGTATTAGAGATTAGTATTAGATAACAGGATTTAATTCAGTTGAGTGGGTAAAACTCATCTCTGAATCATAAAATCCTGGAAATAGCATTTCATTGTTAGAGATAATGTCAACATTTTTTATTTGTTATGAATGATTTTCATGACCATGAGTTATTAACCTTTACAAGTGTTTTGCTTAAATGATAATTAGTAAGGTCCCTTTAAAATACACTTTAGGGGCACCTGGGTGGCTCGGTCAGTTGAGTGTCCAACTTCAGCTCAGGTCGTGATCTCATGGTACGTGAGTTAGAGCCCTGCATCAGGCATTATGCTGACAGCTCAGAGCCTGGACCCTTCTTCGGATTCTGTGTCTCCCTCTCTCTCTGCCCCTCCCCTTCTCATGCTCTGTATCTCTCAAAAATGAATAAACATTTTTAAAAAATTTTAAACACACTTCAGATTTTTTTTTTTGACATTTATTTTTGAGAGACGGAGGGAGACAGAGCATGAGCCGCGGAGGGGCAGAGAGAGAGGAGGCACAGAATCTGAGGCAGGCTGCAGGCTCTGAGCAGGCTCTCAGCACAGAGCCTGATGCAGGGCTCGAACCCACAAACTGTAAGATCATGACCTGAGCCGAAGTCAGATGCTCAACCAACTGAGCCACCTAGGCGCCCCAAAATTTTAAACACATTTTAGAAAGAAGAGTACATTAGTGGCTGGGAGGATGTAGAACACCTTTCAGGTTAATATGGTACTATTGGAAATACTGTTGTTTGGCCCCAATTAGATACAGGAATACTAAATTAACTTTGTGAGCCTAGAAAAGATAGAAGAGTAGCCTACGTTTCATACAAATCCTAGTTTGTTAATAGATTTGTTCACTTGCATAAATTTTGTGGAATTTTACAAAATACCATGGAAATAAGAGCAGTTGATGGAGCCATCCCGAGAAGGAATGGGTTCAGTAGGGATTCCGCCTAGTAGTTACTGTTAGTGATTAGATGGTGTATCCCAAGCACAGTACTAAGTACTTAATATACATTTTCAAATTTAATCTTCAGAAAAGCATTATGAGATGTAGGTAGCCTTAATAACTCCATTGTACAAATATAGAAAATGGATTCATAGAGGTTAAATGACATCTCCAAAGTCATAGAACTATTAGGTGATGGAACCATGGTTCCAATAGAGATCTTGTCTGATTCTAAAAAAGCTTTCTTGCTTTTCACTATTTGTACTATTGGGCATGAAAAGGCTTCAGCAGGTTATTAGGAGAGAACATCTGAGTATAAGGAACAGAAGCCTACTCAGATTAGCTTAAAGAAAAAGGGAGGGGTATTTGAAAGTTCCTAGGGAACTTCTTAGAGTATAATTACAGGAACTTTGGTATGGCCAGTGAGAGCTGGAAGTTGTCAGGCATTTACTTAAGAGGAGCTGCCTTTTAAGTGGAGATCAGGTTCTTACAATAATAATCTAGATACAGTTTACATAGTCAAAATTATTTTTGAAAAGATTTTAACTTCTCATAAAGTGCACTAAAATATTGGGTAGTTTGTTTTTGGTTGACTACTACATAAAATAGTTGGCTTGCATTCGGGACCATGGTGAATGAAAAATATGTATTGTATCTTTTTTTAACGTTTAGTTATTTTTTTTTTTAATTTTTTTTTCAACATTTTTTATTTATTTTTGGGACAGAGAGAGACAGAGCATGAACGGGGGAGGGGCAGAGAGAGAGGGAGACACAGAATCGGAAACAGGCTCCAGGCTCCGAGCCATCAGCCCAGAGCCTGACGCAGGGCTCGAACTCACGGACCGCGAGATCGTGACCTGGCTGAAGTCGGATGCTCAACCGACTGCGCCACCCAGGCGCCCCTTAACGTTTAGTTATTTTGAGAGAGTGTATGAACGTGAGTGGGGGAGGGGTAGAGAGAGGGTGGGAGAGAGAGGATCCCAAGCAGGCTCTGTTTTGTCAGTGTAGAGCCCATCGTGGACTCAATCCCATGAACGGCTGAGCCCAAATCAAGAGTTGGACACTTAACTGACCAAACCACCCAGGCGCCCCTGTATTGTACCTTTAAACTGTGGACTTTCACTCAGTGCAGCAGTAGATAGTGCAAGGGGCACTTGGGAACTGAATCCACTGATTCATATTTTCTTATTCATATGCTCACTATGCTCGTTGAGTATAAGTGCTCACTGTTTAGTGTTTTTTCCTTCCCTCTTATTTTGTTAAATGAATAGTTAATATTTCCTATCTTGTACTCTTATTTTAATACTATTCACTTTGCAAAATGAAAGGAACAAAACCCACTATTTAATGATGAGATTCCCTTGTATTCATTTTGTATATCTGATGAGATTACATGTTTCTCACTTCTGTTTCTCTCTAATCTCTTCCTGACAGCTAAAAAAATGCCCACATCAGCCTGAGTTTACGTGACCCTACAACCCCTCACCTTCTAAGATCTGATTTAGTTCTCTGCCACAATTTAGAGCATTTGGCCCAACTTGGGTCATATGTCCACTGCATTCTAATTGGTATGATTGGGGCAAAGTTACTGTAAAGCAGTCTATTTTGGGACTTTGGGTAGGCATCTCCCCTAAGAAAGGGTTTGGGTGGAAGAAATTATTGGCATCTCTCCCTCAGAGGGGAAGATGTTTGTTTTCCCAGCTCTACCACTAATTGGCATTTGTACCCAAAACAGTTGCTAACCTGTTGTTGTCTGAGAATCTTCATCTGTGAAATGAGAACTTCATTGTATAGGATTCCCTTCAGTTCTGAAGTTGTAGGGAAGTAATATGCAGAAATGTAATTTAGCCTTCAAATGAAAAGATCCCAGTAGTAGTAAGATGGGTTTTATATCAAAACAGTTGAAAATTACAAAGAACACTAACCTCTTATTTTGGATTGTTTCCCGGATGCTTTATTATTGCCATTAAAAATGAAAGTTATTTTCAGGGTGCCTGGGTGGCTCATTTGGTTGAATGTCTGACTTCGGCTCAGGTAATGATCTTGGAGTCTGTGCTGACAGCTCAGAGCCTGGAGCCTGCTTCAGATTCTCTGTCTCCCTCTCTCTCTGCCCCTCACGCACTCACGTTCTGTCTGTCTCAAAAATGAATAAATGTTAAAAAAAATTTTTTAATGAGAATTATTTTCAGTTTTCAGACATTTGAGATATTATTATTAATATTTCATGAATGTATTTTTCTCCACTTTTTTTTCTGTTTCTTTTTTGTTTTTGTTTTGCAGTTTCTCCCTCCATTTGAACCATTCTCTTCCTAACCCTCTCTTATCTGCCTTCATACCCCACAATGGGCAGAGGGAGAACACAAAAGACTCTCCATAATGTTTTCCATGACGTTGTATCAATAAGTCTGGTGGACATTTTTCAGTCCCTCTCTTACATGATCTTCCAGCAGCTTTGATACAGTGGACCACTCTTTGTTTTTGAAGCATTCTCTTCCTCAGTTTCTGGTTGTGGTTATCATCCTACTAAACTTAGTGTTCTTTCTCCTACTCTTTTCCACATAAGTAAAGTTAATATGGATTCTGTGGGTGCCTCTTTCTATAAATCCTCTTTTTGGCTTCAGTGATCAGCAGCCATGCTCTTAGCTATATAGTCCTAGAATTCACAACAAACTTGAGGTATTTTTCCTTTCTTTAGTTCTTAGGTGCTGTGATAAAGAGTATGCCTTTACATAAGACTGATTAAACCATATCTGTTATCTGGAGAAGTTGGTACTCTCATTAATTAAGGGTGTTTGTCTCATACAACTTGTACAAGCAGTAAATCCAGATGCACTGTCAATCGTGTCTTTTTGATGTAATGACTTAGTTAATAAGTCTTTACCAACAAGCTTATCTTGAATTTCTGGATCATGCCATAAGCTATTGATTGTTTCATGTTTTTTTTTTTTTTTTAATATGGCCTCTGCCCTACACTTTAAACAAGTATTACAAATAATAAATGCGATGATCATACCTAATAGTACATACATCTGGGTTTTTTTACATGCCTGATTAAAACACAGTGAACATAAAGGTATAATTCATTGTTACAGGTTAATTTTGTAAAAACTTCATTTGTAAAATTGTAAATGTGAAATAACAGGAGCCATTCTAGATTGTAATAAATACTTCTTTTTAAAAAAAATTTTTTTTAACGTTTATTTATTTTTTTTGAGACAGAGAGAGACAGAGCATGAACAGGGGAGGGGCAGAGAGAGAGGGAGACACAGAATCTGAAGAAGGGTCCAGGCTCTGAGCTGTCAGCACAGAGCCTGGCGCGGGGCTCGAACTCACGGACCGTGAGATCATGACCTGAGCCAAAGTCAGACGCTTAACCGACCAAGCCACCCAGGCGCCCCAGTAAATACTTCTTTAAGGAGAAGAACAAATCTACCCATAAATAAGAGAGATTAAGTAAAAAACCTTTATTTTGTTTTTTATCTGACAGCTAATTGTGTCCAAAATGATTTACTATATATGAAAATATCTGTCAGATAACAAGAAGTTGGGATTTCCCCTCCCACCGCCCATATGAAGAAAACTTCCCACCAGTTAAAATATACTGAGTTCTTTTATGTGGAATGGTTGTTATAATATAGTATTTTGTGATAAAAACTAAAAAAAAAAATCTAGACTGAAGAAGTTTTTAAGTATGTGCATTGGGTTTTGCCCAAATACTTGTAATTCACCTGAGTTTCTGAACCTCTATGCAGAAATTCTCATGATATCTTCTACAAAAATACAGATTTTTGTGTGAACTTTTGTAAAAGTGATTGAAATAAAGTTAGCTATATTTAATACAAAATATTCAACTTTCATATAATCCTAGAGTAATATAAGTTCCTAAATATGCTTCCTAGTACAAATTAATGTGATATAATCGCATATATCAACTTAACGTAATCATTGCTACAAGATATATATAGAATAGCTCCCAAGAATTTGGTTTACTTTATTTTTTTAATGTTTATTTATTTTTGAGAGAGAGAGAGAAGCAGAGCACGAGCTGGGGAGGTACAGAGAGAGAGGGAGACAGAGAATCTGAAGCAGGCTCCAGGCTCAGAGCTGTCAGCACAAAGCCCGATGCAGGGCTTTAACTCACAAACTGGGAGATCATGACCTGAGCCAAAATCAGACATTTAACTGGCTGAACCACCTAAGCACCCCTTATTTGGTTTACTTTAAATAAAACATAGAAAATACCTTGGCAGTTATCTAATCTTCCCAATATTTTCTGACATATATGAAAAGTATACTATTTTGTCATTGAACCTCCCTTAGGAGATTGGGTAATAAGAAAGCAGTAATGGACCAAATCACATTGCATATTTATCATCAAACATAGTTTCTTATCAGAGTCTTGTAGTTGGTTCATTGTGGCTAACGTCTCTGTTTTCTCTAGTTGCTTTTAGGATTTTCTTTTGATCTGCTTTTAGCAGTTTTACTATGCTCTGCCTTCATATGGTTTTATGTTTATCCTATGGGTGTTCATAGGGGCTCTTAGATCTCTGCCTTGATGTCTTTCTTTAGTTTTGGAAAATTCCAGGCAATTATTTCTTTATCTTTTTTTTCTCTCCTTCCCTATTTTATCTGTCTCCTCTTCTGGGACTCCAGTTACATGAATAATAGACCATTTTCCTATGTTTTCCTGTGTCTCTTATGTTTTCCCCCTCTCTGTGCTTCACTGTGGATATTTTCCACTGACTAATTTATCTCCCATCTTACCAGTTCTCATTTCAGCTGTGGTTAATTTGCTGTTGAATACATCATTGTGGTTATTTTATTGCCTAATTCTAAATTTTTCATTTGATACACTTTATAGTTTTCAGTGTTTTGTTGGCTTTTTCATTTTGTTGTCTACCTTAGTAAATATTTTAAGCAGCTATTTTTTTTAAAAAATTTTTAACATTTATTTATTATTGAGAGATGGAGAAAGACCGTTTGCAGGGGAGGGGCAGAGAGAGGGAGACACAGAATCTGAAGCAGGCTCCAGGCTCTGAGCTGTCAGCACAGAGTCCAACGCGGGGCTCGAACTCACAAACCGAGAGATCATGACCTGAGCTAAAGCCGGATGCTCAACCGACTGAGCCACCCAGGCGCCCCGTTAAGCAGTTATTTTGACCTCTGTCAGTTAACTCCAACATTTGCATCTCCTCTAAATTGACTGCTTTTTGTTGGTTTTTATTTTTGTTTTTGTTTTTGGTGTATGTCTTCTGGCATGCTTCATAAGTTTTGTTGGAATGCTGAACATTGAAAAATATGAAATAGTTTAGATATAACTTGAAGCTGTGGATGATGATTTTTTTTCCTTCAGAGAAGATTTAGTTTTTTTTTATAAAGTTTTTTTTTTTATTATTTTTTTTAACATTTATTTATTTTTGAGACAGAGAGAGACAGAGCATGAACAGGGGAGGAGCAGAAAGAGAGGGAGACACAGAATCTGAAACAGGCTCCAGGCTCTGAGCTGTCAGCACAGAGCCCGACGCAGGGCTCAAACTCACAGACCGTGAGATCATGGCCTGAGCCGAAGTCGGATGCTTAACCGACTGAGCCACCCAGGCGCCCCGAAGATTTAGTTTTTTACTTTTGTCATATCTAGAGGTTAGGGGTTTGACTGATTCTAGGCTAGGTTTTGGTCTTTGTTTTTGTTTTGTTTTGTTTTTCTTTTCTTTTTTTTTAACATTTGTTTATTTATTTTGGGAAAGAGAGAATGAGTGTGCATGCATACACAAGCTGGGGAGGGGCAGAGAGAATCCTAAGTAGGCTCTTTGCTATCAGCACAAAATCTGACATGGGGCTTGATCTCACTAACTGTGAGATCGTGCCCTGAGCCGAAATCAAGAGTCAGACTCGTAACCGACTGAGCCACCCAGGCACCCCAGTTTTGGTCTTTGTACAGGCTGGTCAGTATTGTTCACTCTTACTCTTTAGGCATAGTCCTTTAGAGGTTCCAACAGAAAGCCTGTGTATTTGCCAGTGGCACTCTACTTTGTTGGGCCTTGGGCTCCAGTTTTTATATGCCCAGCACCATGAGACTGTAGACTGCCTTGTTTAAGTTCTTCAGCCTCTCAAGCCACTGCTGCAGTTAGGGAGTCCCATTCAACAAGCTTCTTCAGATGCCCCACCAGCAACTTCTACTTATATATTATTGGCCAAAATTGTATCATATGGCTGTCCTTAGCCACTATCACCTGGCTTCAGAGGAGACTAGGAAATGTTTTGCTGAACCCAAAACTACCCTCTCCAAAAACAAAACAAAACAAAAAATACCTAACTTGTTTTGCTATAATCCAAATCTATAAAATGATGACAGATGTAAATAAAACCAAACTTTTGTATGAATGTATTAAGGAGTACTAAATATTTTCTCTAAGATGTTCATAGATTTGGGTTTCTAATACTGAAAAGTAGTTTCAAGTAATTTTTTTAAAACTTTATTTTTCCTAAAAAACAGGACTCTTTGGTAGTAGAAATTTTTAAAATCTAGATGAGCAAAAAAATCTGAAATCCTACCAACCAAAGATAACTTCTGTCAGTGTTTTAGTAGATGACTTGTAGTAAATTCATATAGTAATATATATAGTATGTTTCATTTTTCCAAATTAACATTATACACCCTATTTTCTAACTTGTTTCTTTTGCTAAGTATCATGTACATACTTTCATGTTAAAGTATACAATGAGGTAGTGTTTCATAGTGTTTAGAAATGATAATTTCCTTGATTTAACTTATAAGGCTTTTTTTTAAGTTTATTTCTTTATTTTGAGAGAGAGAAGAAGAGAGGGAGAATCCCAAGCGGGCTCCCTGTTATCTGTGCAGAGCCGTACACAAGGCTTGACCCTGAGACAGAGACAGAGAGAGAGAGAGAGAGAGAGAGAGAGAGAATATCCCAAGTAGGCTTCCTGCTGTCAGCACAGAGCTCGACCCCAAACCACAAGATCATGACCTGAGCCAAATCAAGAGTCAGATGTCCAACCAACTGAGCCACCTTGATGCCCCTAATTCATAATGCTTTTTAATTTTAGTGTTCCACCCTGACAGTATATGTCTTGTGGTTACCTATTCTGTCCCCAGTCTTTTCTTGACCAGGTTAAATACACAACTATGTTATTGCTGACTAATACCAAAGGAATGGTCTCTTCAACAGCCAGTAGGAATAATGAACATATTAGGTAGGCTCTGACTGAATGATAATGATTCCTAGTAGAGTCCCATTAAATATATACATTTTTTATTTCTAGGCTTTACTTGATGCAGTGCTATGATTTTTAGTTGTGAATGGAACTATGGTACTTTTTTTTTCCTACTGTTATTTTGATAGTTTCAGTTGTTTTAGAACTAGGATAGATCCTAGATATTTCCTGAGAGACTGTTGGGAGTGCCTTGTTAGCATACAGTTTCTACCATTAAATGCATACATGTTAAAATAGTAAAATTGCTTTGAGCTGCAAATGTTGATGCAGTTGGCTAGGCTCACTTAGTAAGTGATACACGTATGCTGGTCTGACAGCAAAGATGATTCAAAATTCAAGTTGAGTAATATTAAAAATTACTACTTATCATGAACCTCTTCTGGGTCACTGTCTAGTAGTAGGGGTTGTGAATATTAAAGTAGAATTAATGACCAATTTTATAAATTTTATGTGAATTTATCGATAGTTGTGCCTGAATTTTTAGTGGGAAATTGGCTTAGTTTAATTCCAGTTCCTCCTAACTTCCAATTTTACTACTGCTAATGCTTTTGTTTCTTTAGAACTTAGCTTTCTCATGCAGACTTTTGTGTTGAGATCTGCCAGTCAGTGTTGTTGCTCCTCACTACGCATCTAACCCTGAGCTTTGTAGTTAATGCACCTCAGATTCACTCTTACGGAGCAAACCCTCATAAGATAGTGAGGCCGATTCAGGTTAGATTACTGTGAAAGAATGTCTGAAAGGGGTTATTCCAAAGAGGAACAGTGACTTGATAATGAACTTTCCTATCTCTGATGAAATTACTTACGTCATCAGCCCCTAGACATCACACCCCTGAAATCTCTACTGTGAGAATTTGTCATGTCAGCTGGGTGGAGGTAATCCAAGACTGATTCTTAACCACTTCAGAATTGCTCATAACCAGTTTAGAATTGCTCATCACTGGTGGCAGCATGAAAATATCAAGCTCCAGATTGTATTGTCCCTAAGCCTTCATTTCATGAGAAGTTGAGTTTGCTTTAAATTTATATGTAGTGCTGGATTTTTACAACTCCCATTTATTAACAGCTAATTAAGAAAGTACTCATTTATTTTCGGTATCCCATTTTTTTCATTAGGGCTCTTGGTCCTATATTATCTTTTGTTTATTGTCTTCCCACTAGATTGCGAGCTTCTTATAAGCAGTGATTGTTGTCTTATATATCTATTGATTCCTACCCAGCCCTACAGTGAGTGACTACTAAAATATAGTAGATATTCCATAAGTCTTTAATTTTCAGAGAAGTGTTGACAACTTGAGTCTTACTAGCTCTAACTTAGTTTTATTTTTCAGAATTTATGATTTCTCTCGACGTATAATGATACTGCCTCTATCCTTATTGATGGTTTAGATTTTCTGGAAAAAGCATTCTATGTTTTATAATTTGGTTTGTTTTTTTTTTTTAATTTTTTTTTTTAACATTTATTTATTTTTGGGACAGAGAGAGACAGAGCATGAACGGGGGAGGGGCAGAGAGAGAGGGAGACACAGAATCGGAAGCAGGCTCCAGGCTCCGAGCCATCAGCCCAGAGCCCGACGCGGGGCTCGAACTCACGGACCGTGAGATCGTGACCTGAGCTGAAGTCGGCCGCTTAACCGACTGAGCCACTCAGGCGCCCCTATAATTTGGTTTCATTTCAAAGTTTCCTAAAACATAAATGCTACCTTTTTTAAAAAATCTATGGTAATTGAGATTCATAAATACTTTTTGAACTGGGATTACATTCTTAGATTTGAATGCCGTGTCTGATATAAGCATTTGACTAGATCTACATCGTTGGTTATTAGTCATTTAACGAGTACTTAATATGGGCAAAGCCATGTGCTAGGGATCACAAATTTAGTTAGTGAATAACTAAATATTTTAGGTACCATTTGAAAAAGTGCATACCTTTAATAATTTGTCAGCAAAATAGACTACTCAGTTTGCCAATTTTTTTTTTTTTTCTCATTATAGGGTAAAGTTCACCTTGAATTAAAACTGAATGAACTGATAACAGAGAATGGAACTGTGTGCCAGCAGCTTGTTGTACAGTAAGCATATTTCTTTTACCAAAATCAACTGGAAATAATTCTCCATTTTGTATTCTTTGAACCTTAAGCCCACACCTTATTTTATATACTTCAGAAACTTTTTTGAAAAATGAAACTCTGCTGTGTTGTTCCTTTATTAAGTTGATTTCCAGTTTGTTTTCTTATGTCTAGTCTACTCAGGTTATGATAAGTCATTAATTCATTCAGCCTTATTTATTGAATGTGGGTTAAATGATAGAGTTAGGCAAGGGGCTGTTACAGGATCATGGATAAACGTGTCTAACTACCTGGCAGAAGAGAATTGGAAAGGCTTCCTATTAGAGGGCCTCTAGAGAAGAGACTGATACCACAGAGCTGAGCATTAGGAACCCTGGGACTAAAACTAAATGGCTACCTTGAGAATGTATTGATTCTCACCTACTTAAAAATTCCTGTTTTGCCCTCAAGTCATTTTCTGAAGTTCAGAGTCTAATCTTCTAACTGCTCTGGAAATCTGTTCAAACCTAATTCTCTCTTTTCTCTTCCACCCAAACTTTTCCTCTGTGTTATCAACAAACTACTGGATATCCCTGACTTCTTTTTCTCTTTGTATTAACTAATAATCTGAATATCCCCTGAGTTACTGTTTCCTTTACTGCCTTCTCAATTAGATGCTGTTTTCTACCATACCCACTTACCTTACAGTGGGGTGAGTGTTTCTCTCTAGACTATAATTTATTCTCCTTATTATGAACACCCCAGCCCCTTTGAGGCATTTTCCCCTCCCTCTCTCCTCCTCTCTGTCTCTCTTTATTTATTTATGTTTATTAAATATATAATATTACTTTTTTTAGAACTCTTTTTTTTTTTAAGTTTATTTTGAGAGAGAGAGAGAGAGTGCAAGCAGGGGAGGGGCAGAGAGAGAGGGAGAGAGAGAATCCCAAACAGGTTCTGCACTATCAGCATGGAGCCCAACATGGGGCCTGATCCCATGAACTGTGAGATCATGACCTGAGCTGCCATCAAGAGTTGGAGGTTCAACCGACTGAACCACCCAGGTACCCGTAGAACTCTTTTAAGGAAGGTTGCATATTATCATGATCCTTAATATATCAGTGTATCGTCCTAAGAGTAAGTATATTCTCTTAAATAACCGTAATACAATTATCAAACTCAGGAAGCTCAACATTGTTACAATAAAAATATAATGTATGGGGCGCCCAGGTGGCTCAGTTGGTTGAGTGTTGGACTTCAGCTAAGGTCATGATCTCACAGTCTGTGAGTTCGAGCCCCACATTGGGCTCTGTGCTGACAGCTCGGAGCCTGGAACCTGCTTCAGATTCTGTGTCTTCCTCTCTCTCTGCCCCTCCCCTGCTCATGCTCTGTCTCTCTTTGTCTCAAAAATAAATAAAAACATTTAAAAAAAATTTAAAAAAAGTATAATGTATGCTTTTTATATTCCAGTACTTTAATCTACAGTTATTATATTTTACTTTTGTCAGCTGTCCCGATAACGCCCTTTAAGGTATTTTTTTCTTCTCCAAAAAAGGATCCAGTCCAAGATCATGTATTACATTTAGTTTACATGTCTCTTTAATCTCCTCAGCCAGTAATCGTTTTTAGCTTTTCTTTATCTTTCATGGTATTGAGATTTTTGAAGTCCTTTTGTTTTTGTTTTTTTAATGTTCCTCAGTTTGGATTTACTTACTAAAAACAGCTCAAGATTTGTTTGCAGTATTTTTCCCCCTAGACTGAGAAGCATATAGTGCAAGTATGTGGAGTAGTCCCTTTCCACCACTCCCTCCCCTGCTCACTTTGGTTATGTTATAACATTTGAAATAGTTGGTTTGGTTTCATTTGGTTTGGTTTGTTTGCATTCAGGTTAATGGGATTTTGCCCCCATTCTTGTTGTTTACTTCTATTTTTTTAATATGTCGAATATTAGCACAACTTCAAAAGTCGAAACTCTAACAAAACGCATTACTCAGAGATGTGTTCAGTCCCCTCTCTTTATGCTCAGTTCCAGGCAACCATGATCTGATTTTAGTCCCTATAGTTTTGCCTTTTCCAAAATGTCATATGAACAGATTCATATAATATGTAGGCTTTTGTGACTAGCCTCTTTCATTTAGCATAATGCTTTTGAGATTCATCCACGTTGTTGCATATATCAGGAGTTCAATCTTTTTTTTAGGTATTATTTATTTATTATTATAACTTGGTAGATACTCTTGTCCTTATTTTACAGGTGATAAAACAATGCACAGATTGGTTAAATGAGCCCAAGTTTGTACAGGGAGTGGTAGAGCCTGGATTTGAACTGTGGCAGTTTGATTTTTTTTTTAACTTCTTGCTTTTGAGATAATCATAGATTTATAAGAAATTACAAAGTATGGAGAGGTCCTGTGTACCCTTTGCTCAGTATTTCTCAATAATTACATCTTCTATAACTATAATACAATGTAAAAACTGGAAAATTGACATTGTATACTGTACAGTATGTTGTATATCTTTTATCGTATGTGTAGATTTGTGGTAACTGCCACAATCAAGATACATAATTTTTCTGTCACAATAAATATCTTCCTTATGCTACCCTGTTATACTCACACCCATTCCTTCCCCCACTAACATTTGTAACCTTTGGCAACCTCTAATCTGTCTCCATATCTATATTTTTGTCATTTCAAGAATGTTATGTAAATGGAGTCTTATCATATATAATATATCATATATTGAGATTGGCTTTTTCAATCGGATCCATCCAATTTTGTGTAGTTTCTTATAGATAGAATATAGTTGGGTATCACTTTTTAAAACCCACTCTGCCAGTCTTTTCTTTAATGAATTTATAGCATTTACTTTTAATGTAATTACTGATATGTTAAGCTTAAATCTGCCACTTTTTGGTTTTTCTCTTTTCTTTTACTGTTTTCTTTTTCCTTTGAGTTCCTTGAACATTTTTTAGAATTCCATTTTGATTTACCTGTACTGTTTTTCTATCTCTTTGTGTAGTTTTTTAGTGGTTGCTTTAGGATTACATTATACATGTATAACTTATTGTAGTCTACTGGTATTGCTGTTTTACTGGTTAGAATAAAGTGTAGAAACCTTACCTTCTTTTAAATCCCTTTACCCTCCACCATTCTATAGTATAATTATCTTAATGTTTCCCCTGAAAACATTAAGAACCACATCAGTATTACAATTTTTGCTTCAGCCATCTAACACAATTTAGAAAAATTAGAGAGGGGAAGTCTAAGTTTGTTGTATTTGCCCATATTTTTGCTCTTTCCATATTCTTTTTTCTTTCCTGTTGTTTTAGGATTCCTTCTTTTATCTCTGTCTTATTGTTTAGAGAATCTCCTTTTACTGTTCTTTTAGGGTAGGTCTATAAATGATACATTGTCTTAGTTTTCCTTTATCTGAGAATGTCTTGATTTTTTTCTTTATTCCTGAAGGATATTCTCAATGGATATAGAATTCTTGGTTGATAGCTCTTTTTTTTCAGCACGTGAAAAATATATCACTTGCTTCTGGCCTCTGTGGTTTTTTGAATTCACTGTAATTCTATTTCCTGTGCAGGTAATGCACTTTTTCTCCCTGGTTACTTTGAAGATTTTGTCTTTAGTTTTCTATGTGTTTCGGTTTCACTATGAGGTATTTTGACATAGATTTCTCTGAGTTTATCCTGTTTGGTATGTTCAGTCAGCTTCTTGAATCTGTATGTTTGCATCCTTTGCCAAATTGGGAAATTATTGGCCATTATTTCTTGTAATACTCCATCAGCCTTGCTATCTTTCTCCTCTCCTCTTGAGATTTCAATGGCATAAATGTTAGATCTTCTATTATAGTCCCACAGGTCCCTGAGGTTCTGCTTTTCCCACCCCCACTTCCCCTCCCCCAGTCTATTTTCTCTCCCTTGTTCATATTGAGTAGTTTCTGCTGTTCTGTCTTTAAGCTCACTGATTATTTCCTCCGTCCCCTCCATTCTACTGTTAAGCCCATCTGTCAAGCCTCTTTTGGTTTTAAGTATTAAAATTTTCTTTTGATTCTTCTTTATATCTTTTCTTTCTTTAATGACTTTCTATTTTTTTGCTGAAACTTTTCATATTTCAGATGTAATTGCTCATTGAATCATTTTTAGGATGGCTGCTTTCACATTTTTGTCAGATAACTCCAACATTGATGTTATCTCTGTGTTGTCATCTGCTGGTTGTTTTTTCTCATTTAAAGCTACTTCACGGGGCGCCTGGGTGGCTCAATCAGTTGAGCATCTGACTTCGGCTCAGGTCATGATCTCGCGGTTCGTGGGTTCAAGCCCTGCATCAGGCTCTGTGCTGACAGCTCGGGGCCTGGAGCCTGCTTCGGATTGTGTGTCTCCCTCTCTCTCTGCTACTCCCCTGCTCACACTCTGTCCCTCTCTCAAAAATAAATAAAGATCAAAAAAAAATTGTTTTTAAAGCTACTTCATGGGTAGTATTCCATTGTATTGAATTTGTTTCTCTATTCATCACTTGGTAGATATTTGAATTGTTTCCAGTTTGAGGTGATTATAGAGAAAGCTGCTATAAATGTTAACAAGTAGGTCTTTGTATGGGCACATGATGGTCTGTATTCTTTTCTTCTTTCTCTTCTCTTTCACTTGAACCTCCACAGTCCATACTCCTTGGCCTGCAACACCAGAGCTCCAATAGCAACTTTGCAGAATTTATTGTTGATTTCTCAACTTTTAGAGGTTTGTGGTATTCTGGTTTTTAGTACCACTGAAAGCATAGTATTATGTGTTGTTTTCTTTGTGCTACTTGCTGAATTTACAGTTGGGGGGTAATGTGTGGAAAGGTTCATATCCTAGCAGTTACTATTATCTTCCAGACCTGGAAGCTCCTCACTGCAACATTTCTGAAATTTCAGTAAGACTTCTACCCATTGATCTTTACCATGTTCTTACCCATTTTTATTTTTTCACTTCCTTCTAGGTTGTTTTCCATGATCTATCACTGTAATCATTTTTTCTTGCACTTTTCCAACAACTTCCTTGCTCTTTTATTCATCCTTCTTATTTATCTGGAACAATCCTAGTATAAATGAACTTAGTCTCTCTGTGTTCAGTTTGCACCTGAATATTATTGCTGGAGAAAATAAAAAAAGACTGATTTTACTTTAAATTCATGATCATAAACCCTGCATGGGTATTTGTAACTGCCCTGGAGTTTTACTCTGCTTCTCTAATAACACCTGTGAGATTCTCCATCATTACAATCTGTAAATTGGTCATATTTTCCTGAATCTAAATCTGCAAACCTGTATTGGCATCCATCGTTTTGTCTTTATGTTCTAGTAGAGGAGGTGCCCTTCTCTTGTTGGGGGTGGTCTCTGAATTTCCATCTGTTTCCCCTACTCAAGGACTTTGCTCCTTCACTTATTCCTTCTTCTGTTTCATCAGCTTTACCTTCTCTTTTAGATTGTTCTCCTCAAAATGTAAAACATGTTCTAGGATCTCCTATCCTAAAAAGGCATGCCTCCCCAGACCTTATCTCCACCCTCCTCCCCTAGCTGCCATCCCCATTTCTCTGTTCTCCTTTGAAGGCAGAATTCTCAGAGTGAAATTGTCTTATAGCTACAGGGTTGTTTGTGTGAGTGTGTATGTATATTAGCTCTATTCATGCAGAAGACCTGGAAGCAGTGTCATCCCAGCAACAATGAACATACTGAGCATCTAAATATCATTCTCCAATCAGTATGGTCCAATAGATCTTTTAATGAAGATGAAAATGGTTTATAACTTAACTGTACAATATGGTAGCTACTGGTCATATGTGGCTATTAAAAATTTAAAATATGGCTAGTGGAGCTCAATAATTGAATTTTTAATTTTGTCCAATTTTAATTAACTTAAATTTAAATAGCCACATGTGGCTAATGGCTCTAGTATTAGTATTAGTGTTATCTGTTATTTCAGAGCTGCTCCAATAAAGAGAACCTGATTCTTTTTTTTAAAGTATTGGTTTGATGGGTATTGAGGAGGGCACCTTTTGGGATGAGCACTGGGTGTTGTATGGAAACCAATTTGTCAATAAATTTCATTAAAAAAAATAATAATAAATAAATAAAAAAAATAAAGTATTGGCTGATTTCAGGACTTGAGCAGGGAAAATACAAGATGAGCTCAGAGCATATGTGGAGTCAGAAAGTAAGAAAGTTCTACAAATAAATAATGAAGGCATGTAGAAAGGACATTGAAGCCAACTTGAAGGAGCTCCACGTAACCAAACTGGGACAATTTGAGCATCAAATCAAATAATAATAATAATTACAGATCAAAACCTATAGTATAGGGATGCCTGGGTGGCTCAGTCAGTTGAATGTCTGACTTCAGCTTAAGTTTTGATCTTACAGTTCGTGGGTTCGAACCCCATGTTGGGCTCTCTGCTGACAGCTCAGAGCCTTGAGTCTGCTTCGGATTCTGAGTCTCCCTCCCTCTCTCTCTGCCCCTGCCCTGCTTGTGCTCTGTCTCTCTCTTTTTCAAAACAAATAAACATTAAAAATATTTTTTTAGGGACACCTGAGTGGCTCAGTCAGTTAAGCATCCAACTTTGGCTCCAGTTATAATCTCATGGTTTGTGGGTTCGAGCCCCGCATCAGGCTCTGTGCTGACAGCTCAGAGCCTGGAGCCTGTTTCGGATTCTGTGTCTCCCTCTCTTTCTTCCCCACCTCTGCTCACACTCTGTCTCTCTCAAAAAATAAATATTAAAAATTAAAAAACAATGTTTTAAGCCAATGTATTTAAGCCTAGAATAAAATATCCATGAGCCAATGCTGCTATATAAATAAATAAACACACTGGGGAGAAAGGACTACTTTTTCTTATAGTAGAATTCTCACTAATTAATGTAGGACAAATGATGGAAATAGAAAATCCGCATGTATGGATGCTAAATAAGTGGGTGTAAACATGATGACAAACAGCATACTTGTATAGTCTCAAAGAATCTCCACCATAAGATGTCTGATAGATACCAATTTAACTGTGTGACCGAAGTTAGTGTCACTGGTAATAAACATCTGGGTACCTGGTATGCTACATTGAGAAGGACACCAAGATAGATAACCTCAATCTAATCACCGGGAAACATCAAATTCAAATTAAGGAATATTGTACAAAAGAACTGGCTAGTACTGACAGGATCAAGGGGCAAAGAGTTAAAACTAAGGAGCTGTTTTAGGATGGAAGAGACTAAGAAGACAGGACAGCTAAATGCAATGTGAGATTCTGTATTGCATCCTGGACCAGAAAAAGGACATTGACAAAATTTGAGTAAAGTCTGTAAGATTAGTTAATATAATTATTAACTAACATTGTTTCCGTGTTATTTTTCTCTTTCTATAGTTTTACTCTGGTTACACAAAATGTTAATACAGGGTTATGGGTATACAGAAACTGTATATATTATTTTGCAATTTTTTGAAAGTCAGAAATCATTTCAAAGTAAGTTAAAAAATTGTCTATACCTTATGCATTTAACTCATGTCTTTTTTCTGAGCTCCACTCTCAGATGTTCACCTGCCTTTTTGGCAACTCCACTTTGATGTCTCACAACATTGCAGATTTATCACCTGAAAACTGAAGCATTGACTATCATATCTGTATAGCTCCTTCCCATAGCCTTAGCAGTTGGAAACACCATTCACCTTTTACCCTAGCCAGACACCTGGGAATCATTTAAAGTCTTTTCTCCTCTCTCCCTCCACACATTGGATCCACTTCTTATTGATTATATGAAATATTTCTTGAATTTTCTAATTTTTATCATCTGCTGACATGTCCTTACTTCAAACCAGCAACATTTTATTACCTTGACTATTGTAGTAGTTTCTTAGCTGGCCTTCTGCTCTGCAGTCCATTCTCTTCGTAGCAGCCCAGAGTAATCTTTTAGGACATAAATTAGATCATGTCATTCTCCTGCTCAAACACTTAGTGATTCCCCTTGCATTTAGAATAAGATCCAAGCCCCTTGACTTGGCCCACATGGTGCAGCATGTTCCGACCCTGCCTGCCTCTTGGATTTCATCTTGTGGCTTGCTTCCTCTTGTTCATATATTCACTGGCCTTGTCTCAGTTCCTCAAATGTGACATATTCTTCCTGTTCAGAGATCAGCATCTGCTCTCCTTTTTGCCTGGAATGCCTATCCTGCTTCTAGCTGGTTTTCTCATCCTTTAAGTTTCAGCTTAAGCATCACTTTAAAATAAGACACCCTATTCTTTTTCCTTCATAGCACTTGCTATTGTTTTTTGCTTTATTGCTTGTTATCTCTTATTTCAAGTAGACTGTCAGCTCCATGAGAGCAAGGATGTTGTTTGTCTTATTCACCTCATCACCCCAGTGATTAGTGCCTGGCACTAATAGGCACTAAGTACCTTTGAAACAACTAAACAAAGAAAGAAAGAAACATTTGTCTTCTTAAAGGATGAATAGAAAGTAGCTAGCCTAGAAAAAGTGAGATTTGTTTTCCAGAAGGAAAGAACAATATAGGCAGAAGTATGGAGGAAGAAACATGGTAAGAGGGAGGGAGAATAATTAAAAGCGGTTTCATGTTGCTAGCATATGAAGCTTGATTCAAGAGACTGGTCAGATACCAGTGAAGTAGGCTGGAATTTGCATTTTAGAAAGATGAGATTTGTGACAGTGGTAAGTACAGAAACTGAGAGATAAATTTGAAGGGTGTTAGGGTGATCCGAGTAAGAGATTATAGGTTCAGAATAGTAGTTACAAAAATGAGAAAAGAGGACAAACGAAGAAACGTTTAAAGAGTCGCATCACTAAAACTTACTGATTATATATAGAAAGTGAGGACAAAGAAGAATCTAAATGTGGCTCCTAGATTTCTAGATGGTGTTACTAGGTGGGTGGTGGTATTTACAACAAAAGAGAAAATTCTGAAGGAGGAACTTCTTTAATAAGAGATGGTAATGAGTTGAGTTTTAGCTGCTCTTGAACATCTCGGTAGGGATTTCCATCAGGCATTTCAATATAAAAATCTTAAACTCTGGTGAGATCTCATAGAAATGTAAGGCTGATGGTAGTTGTGGCCATAGGAATGGATGTGATTAACAATAACAGCAACAACAACAGCCTACAGGGAGGTTATGTAAATAGGAGGGAGACAGATAGGTGATATGAGGAAAATTAGGAGGATGAAGACAAATGTAACCAAGAGAGAAGAGGTCTTGAAGGAGGGAAGGAGTGGTCAGAAGTGTTTCACGCAGCCAAGAAATCCAGTAAGAAGAGCGCTGAAAAATAGAGATAGCACTTAACACTCAGGGGACTTTAATGAGGAGAGTTTCCATAGAATGATGAATGTAGAAAAAACTAGATTTCAGTAGGGTGAGGAGTGAAAGGGAAGTCAAGAAATTTGGAAAGACAAACAGAAAAATTAGATAGGTACTGGGTGACATGAAGTCCAGGCAGTGATTTTTATTTTATAGAAACAGGCTGAGAAAAAGAACTTTAGGAGAAAGAGAAAAAGAAAGAAGAAACAAGATGAATAGGAGGATGTTTGTTGCTAGTACATAGTAATTTAAAAAAACACTTGTATTCTTCAACCTTGTTATATTCACTGATTTGTTCTACTAGCTTGTTTATAGATTCTGTAGGATTTTGTACATGGACAGTTGTGTTATCTATGAATAGACAGTTGCTTATTTCTGTTTCTTGCCTGATCATTTTAGTAGGATGTTGAATAGAAGATGTGAGAACAAATATCTTTGTCTTATTTCTTATCTTAAGGGGAAGGCATTCAGTTTTTTGTTTTTGTTTTTGTTTTTACCATTAAGTATGATGTTAGCTGTCATTTCTCAGGTTGAGAAAATTCCCCTCTGTTCCTAGTTTGCTGAGAATGTTTCAAATGATCTGCTTTTTCTGATTTCATGTGTTAATATGGTAAATTTTGTGGATTGATTTTTGAAGTTAAACCAACCTCCACTTGGTCATGTTATATTATCATTGTTATATATAGTTAATTTTGATGTGCTAAAATTTTGTTAAGGTTTTTTACATTTACATTTATGAAGAACTTTGCTCTATAGTTTTCTTGTAGTGGCTTTGTCTGGTTTTTGGAATCAGAATAATGACCTCATTGAATGAATCAGAAAGTAATCTCTCTTTTTCAATTTTCTGGTGGTTTGTATACAATTGATATAATTTCTTTTTTACGTGAATATTATAAGAATTCACTAGTGAAGCCATCTGGGCCTGAAGTGTTTTGGTTTTTTTAAATTTTTTGGTGGGAAGGTTCTTAACAAGAAATTTAGTTTTTTAAATAGGTACATAGCCCCCCCCCCTTT
The DNA here is from genome assembly GCF_022837055.1 of Prionailurus viverrinus. Taxonomy (NCBI): domain Eukaryota; kingdom Metazoa; phylum Chordata; class Mammalia; order Carnivora; family Felidae; genus Prionailurus; species Prionailurus viverrinus. The sequence continues at coordinate 36,883,804 of NC_062569.1, forward strand.
TTTTTTTGAGAGACTGGGAACATGAGATGGGGAGGGGCAAAGGGAGAGAGAGAATATTAAACAGGCTCCACGCCCACATGGAGCCCAACATAGGCTGGATCTCAGGACCGTGAGTTCGTGACCTGAGCCGAAGAAATCAAGTGTCAGGTGCTATATTTAACCACCTGAGCTACCCAGGCGCCCCACTATTCAGATTTTTTAAAAGTGATCTTTGGTAATTTGTATCTTTCAAGAAATTTGACCGTTTAATCTGAGTTGTTCAATTCTTTGGTATAAAGTAATTCAAGTTACTCTTTTAATATCTGTAGACTTAATAGTGATGTCAGGTTGCTCATTCCTAAAGTTGGTAATTTGTGTCTGTACTCTATTTTTGTTAATCAGTGTAGCTAAAGTTTATCAATTTTAATGACCTTCTTAAAGAAATGGCTTTTGGGGGCGCCTGGGTGGCTCAGTCAGTTGAGCGTCTGACTTCTGTGAGTTCAAGCCCCGTGTCGGGCTCTGTGCTGACACCTCGGAGCCCGGAGCCTGCTTCTGATTCTGTGTCTCCCTCTCTCTCTGCCCCTCCCCTGCTCATGCTCTGTATCTCTCTCTCTCTCTATCAAAAATAAATAAACATTAAAATTTTTTTTTAAAGAAAGAAATGGCTTTTGGGGGTGTCTGGGTGGTATAGTTGGTTAAGAATCTGACTTTGGCTCAGGTCACGATCTCACAGTTCATGAGTCCGAGCCCTGTGTCGGGCTCTGTGCTGACAGCTCACAGCCTAGAGTCTGCTTCAGATTCTGTATCTCCCTTTCTCTCTGCCCCTCTCCTGCTCACACTTTCTCTCTCTCTCTCTCAAAAATAAATAAAAGATTTAAAAAAAAAAAAAAAAAAGAAATGGCTTTTGAGTTCATTGACTTTTGTATATTTTTTGTTTTCTATTTTGATTCCCACTGTATTTTTTGTTTACTTTAGGTTTAATTTGTTTTTGTTTTCTAAGTTTCTTGTGATGGAGGCTGAAGACAGTGGTTGAAAATCTTTCTTCTTTCCTAATGTTGGTGTTTAGTGCTATCCATTTTCTTCTGAGTACTGTTTTAACTGCACCTTTCAAATTTTGATGTGCTGAGTTTTCATTTTAATGCAGTTCAGAATGCTGTAGAATTTTTCTTTTGTTTATTCTTCAACCCACGGATTATTTGTGAGTTATTTTGTTCCCAGGTGTTTGAGGATTTTCCAGATATCTTTTTGCTGTTGACTTCTAATTTAATTCTGCTGTTGTCAACAAATTTTGTATGATCTGAATACTTACAAATTTTCCAAGACTTGTTTTTGTCCACAAAGTATTGTTTAATCTTGGTATATGTTCCATATGCATTTGAAATTAATATGTTTTCTGCTTTGCATGGGTAGAATTTTTTTTAGTAAATGTTAATTATGTCATGTTGGTTATCAGTTACTGAGAGGGGATGTTGCTATCTCCAACTGTTTGTGGATTTGTCTGTTTCTCCCTGTAATTCTGTCAGTTTTTGCTGCTTTTGCAACTTTGATGCTAGGAGCTTAACATTTAGGGTTTTTAAATGACGATCTTTATCCCTGGGACTATTCTTTGTTGTGAAATCTTCTTTGTCTGATATTAATATAGCCTCTCTGGATGGCAGTCTTCCTCTCTTTCTCTTTCTTTCTTTCTTTCTTTCTTTCTTTCTTTCTTTCTTTCCTTTTGCCTTTGTTCTCTCTCTTTTCTTTCTTTCCTTCCTTCTTTTATGTTTCTAATTTAAATTTAATATTACAAGATTTTTAATCTAACTTTGACTTTATTATATTGAAAATCTTAATCCCTGACAACACTAACAATTACTGTCATTATCTTATATAATATAGAAAATAGATTCAAAATAATAATGCCAATATTACTGCTGGCAGTGAGGTTGCTGAATGAAGTTTAAGAGATCTTACTGTACTATTTGTTCTAAGGATACAGAGTCAAATACTATGTTCCAGTCTATTGAAATAATTCTTTCTTTTTTAGTGGTTTCTCATAATTTTTTTCCTTTTAAGAATTGCTTAAGTTTAATTTTACTTATGAAATGTAAAAGATTTTTTGTTTCTAAAGTCAGAACTTCTATAAAGTGTGTTTGGAGAAGTATCACATTAATTCCCAACCCCCTACCCTCTATATCAAAGTAATTAGAGAGTAGAGATTTATCTTACTCTTTTTGACAACTACATAGTATTCTAACATATAGATTTACTATCAGTTATTCAACCAGACCCCTACTGATGGACTTTTGGGTTGTTATTATCCAGAGAATCAATCAGCTTTCTTTTGATTAGTATTAGTATATATTTTTCCCATTCTTTTAATCAGAGCCTCTGTTTTTTTTTTTTTTTTTTTAATGTTCATTTTTGAGAGAAAGCACACATGAGAGGAGGAAAGGCAGAGAGAGAGAATCCCAAGCAGGTTCCACACGAAGCCAGATGTGGGCAGGACCTGAACCCATGAAGCATGAGATCATGACCTGAACTGAAGTTGGACACTTTACCAACTAAGCCACCCAGGCGCCCCTGATCAAATGGTTTTTATTCTTTCTCTTGTTGATGTGTTGTACTACATTGATTGATTTGCAAATGTTGAACTACCCTTGCATCCCAGGAATAAATCCCACTTGATCATGGTGAATGATTTTTTTAATGTATTGGTGGATTCAGTTTGCTAATATTTTGTCGAGGATTTTTGCAGATTTTATGTGTTCATCAGACATACTGACCTGTAGTTCTCTTTTTTGTAGTGTCTTTATCTGGTTTTGGTATCAGGGTAATGCTGGCCTCATAGAATGAATTTGTTGTTTTTGGAATAGAGAAGAATAGGTATTATTAACTCTTCTTTAAATGTTTGGTAGAATTCACATGTGATGCCCTCTGATCCTGTTTTTTTGTTTTGGGAGGAGTTTTTTTTATTCCTGATTCAATTTCCTTGCTGGTAACCATTCTGTTCAAATTTTCTATTTCTTCCTGATTCAGTTTTGGGATGTTATATGTTTCTAGGAATTTATCCATTTCTTCTAGGTTGTACAGTTTGTTGGCATGTTAACATATAGTTTTTCATAATATTCTTTTATAATCCTTTGTATTTCTGTGGAGTTTTTTTTTTATGAGTCTGGCTAAAGGTTTATCAATTTTATTGATCTTTTTGAAGAACTATCTCCTAGTTTCATTGATGTGTCATATTGTTTTTTAAGTCTCTATTTCATTTACTTCTCCTCTCATGGCACATGTTTTCTTGATTCTTTGTGTTCCTAGTTATTTTATGTTGGATTGTAGACATTTTGAAGTTTCTGGATATTATTTCTATCAGTGTGCTTGAAGACCTAGTCAAGTTACTTGGAAACAGTATGATTCCTTTGAGGTTTGCTTTTAAGCCTTGTTAGATGGAGTAAATACAACCTTTAATCTAGGAATTCTATTTTCCCAGTAATGATACAGCATCTGTGAATTACCGAGTTTCATACTATGGCTGGTGGGGCCTCATGCTAGCCATTTGTGGGCTTCAGGAATTATTCCCTCGAATCTAATCAAATGATTCTTTCCCCATCTTCAGGTAGTTTCCTCACAGGCATATGCTTATCAGCACTCATCTGAACACTCCAGGGGGATTCATACAGCTCTCTCGAAGTTTCTTTGTTTTGTTGTAGCTTTCTTTCTTCCAGTATTCTGTCTGGGAACTCTAGTTACTTTGGTCTTCCCCAGCTGACCACTCTCCCTCTTCTTCTCGGGAACAGTTGGGGACTCATTTCATTTCTTTTCCCCTCAGAGATGACTGTCCTGCGCTGCTGATTTTGTTCTTTTTTTTTTTTTTTTTTCCCCAGTTATTCCATTCTCTGTTCCTCCATCTTGGCTGTATGTAGACATTAGCATTTGTCTTTTAGTTTAAAAAAAAAAAAAGAGCCTCAAGGAAAAGATCCAGGTCATTCTGTATTTAAACAAGTTTGGACTAAATATATTTTCCTTTGCAATTTCTAGAAAATGCATTAATATCAAATGTCATATATAAACAATGTAAGGGGCGCCTGGGTGGCTCAGTTAAGCGTCTGGCTCTTGATTTTGGCTTAGGTCATGGTCTCATGGTTTGTGGGTTCAAGCCTTGCACGGTGCTCTGCACTGTATGAAGCCTGCTTGGGATTCTCTCTCTCCCCTTCTCTCTGCCCCTCCCCTGCTTGTTTGCTCTCTCTGTCTCAAAAAAATAAACTTAAAAAAAAAAGTAACAAAATGTAAGATAATTCAGTATACTAAGCTCATTTTCAGCATTTGTTTTCACTCCTTCATGTTTATGATAGGAGACTGTTTGATTTACCGATTAGAATAGTTGTAAAAATATTTCATAACATATGTAGAAAATAAAATAATTTGTACTTAATAATATTACTTCTGTTTGTCAGAAAACAATTTTAATGCTTTTTTTTTTAACGTTTATTTATTTTTGAGACAGAGAGAGACAGAGCATGAACGGGGGAGGGTCAGAGAGAGGGAGACACAGAATCTGAAACAGGCTCCAGGCTCTGAGCTGTCAGCACAGAGCCCGACGCGGGGCTTGAACTCAAGGACCGCGAGATCACGACCTGAGCTGAAGTCGCACGCTTAACCAACTGAGCCACCCAGGTGCCCCTCAGAAAACAATTTTAAAAGTGTCTTACATTTAAAAGACCACTTCTGATGGTTTTTATAAATTCATACTTCCGGATTAATGGGCATCATTGTTTTGTTTTGTGAAGTATTCTTATAGAAGCCTGTGTATAATGAACTATTTTTCTCAGTTTTTTTCTACCTCATAAAATTATAGTGACTTTTCTATAATTAAGATTTCTCATAATTAGTGTTTACATGAGATACATGTGGTATTACGAAGAGAGTAATACAATCAATATATTAAGGTGCAGTAGGGAACATAGAAAGATGCTGGACTTGGGAAGCAGTTAAGAAAGTAGAAATTAAGTCTTGGCCCACTTTGTACAAGTTGTAGTACCTCTTCAGCCTTATTTTGTTAATTTCTTACATAAACTTTTTGAGCCTTACTTTCTTCTTTAAGGTGTTTTTTTCTCAAAGGCAGTTGTGGGAGTTAGATACATTTTGTGAAAATAGTGGATAAAGTGCAAATGCTACATAAAAATCAGTTATCATTTTGAGGATTAGCCTGCGGTTGGCCTGAGGATTGTCAGTTTCAAACAGAACATAGTTGGAAAATTTGACTGTCCTAAGTCTAACATTAATACCCAGAATTATTATCTCGGTCTGTGCTTTCTTTGGTTAGTTGGGAATTTTTAAATTTTGATTTTTTTATACCCAATTTAATCGAATGAGTCATTATCATTTCTTCTTGACTCAGCACACCATATGCACTTCACCCACATATATGATCTGTGGGTTGTGGAGAGAAATAAGGATGTTGCTCAGTAGCCCACATCTTTCTACAAAGAATGCTTTCAGCAACTCTCATGAGTTTGTCTTAGGCATTAAGGAATGCAAACCCTTAGATACTAAACTAAATTTGTGGACTCAATAATATTTAGCGAGGAAATTGAGCAGACCATTAGGTTAGATTCTATGGCCTCTGTAAATACCAGTGACTTTATCCATGGAGGGGATTAGAAGATGTTGGGTTTTAAGGTCTAAAACATTTTCTACAGAATGATACAGGAGCTGTGTTACTGAGAATCAGAATAAAAGACTACAGAATTGTGGGAGACTTGCCCTCTATTTATGAATCAGATTTGAAGGGGAAACCACAGTCATTTCCTTGTTTCTCATTCATGCTTCAACAGAGGATGTGATGCCATAGATCTAGCTTGGTTTGTAGTTTCTCCTTTAAGGTTCACAACACATTCTTTTCCTGTTGAGAAGCCACAGCAGTGTTAGTATATTATCAAACCACAAAATGTACCTTGCTGGATACTTAGCCAGGGGATTTATGCTAAATATTATTTGGTAGTCTCAGTACTGATTATGGCGTTCTGGTTTTAAGTCCTAGTTGAGAAATGTAAGCATAAGTGAATAAGTGCACAATAGATGTATTTGAGGTAGGTGGTATATAGACATACGTCTGCAGACCTGTGGAAAAGCTTTAACCCTTTGAATATATTGATTTGTATTTAAAGATAATGCTTTATGTTGTTTAACTTAAATATACTATTAATTTTCTTTTATTCTTTCTTAGCATCGTGTCATGTCACGGGTTGCCTCTCATAAATGGACAAAGCTGTGACCCTTATGCAACAGTTTCTCTAGTGGGCCCTTCTAGGTAATGTGTTTTTTTTTTTCCCCCAGCTTTTATTTAAGTTCCAATTAGTTAACATACAGTGTGTTATTAGTTTCAGGTGTACAGCATAGTGATTTGACACTTCCATACAACATATTTGTATATGCTCATCATAAGTGCACTCCTTAATCCCCAGCTGCCCCCCTACCTCCCCTCTGGTAACCATCAGTATGTTCTCTATAGTTAACAAATCTGTTTCTTGGTTTGCCTCTGTCTCTTTTTTTCCCCTTTGCTTTTTTGTTTTGTTTCTTAAATTCCACATGTGAGTGAAATCATTATGGTATTTGTCTTTCTCTCACTGACTTATTTCACTTAGCATAATACTTTGTAGCTACATTCACGTCATTGGTAGGTAATGCTTATTGAATTATTATTAGATTTTATTTTTTTACCTCTAAACAGTTTTCAAACATGCCTTTATTTTCCATAAGTACACTGATTTTTATACAGAAACGTAAACATCTCTGAATCTGAAGATTCAGTATGTATATGGACTTAACAAATGATTTCCTTCTTTGACAGTAGGTGCTTCATTACACTGAAATGATCAGTGGTTGGCTTCTGTTCGTAACCTGGAGTTCAGAATTCAGAATAGGAGAGTGAATTATTATTAGATTTTTAAGTTTTAAAAGTTGACTTAAGAATTACAAAATTAAGGTTCTAAGAATAAATCCTAAATAGATATTTATGACACAAAGTAATGAATGCTTTGAAAGAAAGCTCTGTAGTGAGTTCTGTTATACACTTGCAAACAACCAAGTCCTGTTTTTATAGAAAGAAAATGGTTGCCATTTCGGATCTGCTAGACTCTTAGACTGTGGGGAACAACATGAGTTTTATAGTAGTTAAAATAGACTTTAAAACATAAACGTGGCCTTCTTCATTCATCATTGGCCTTCCTACCTTCAAATATCTTAGATTTTATGCAGGTAAAATTCTGTTTCAAGAAATGCTAGCCCAGAATAGCAAGACAGTTTCCATATTTCTGTCTGGAAAGTGGTTCAGAACTAAAAATGCCTTTTCTACTCATGGCATCTGTGCTCTACAGAAAGAATTCCAAGCTGTAGACAGACTGCTGAAGTACCAGAACATGGTAAAGTGCACCATATCATTGATTTAAATTATTTACGATAATTTATGGAAAAACCTATAGCACTTTGTATATTTTATATTTTATAACTTCATTATGATTTCTTTCAGAGCCTGACTAGACTGAAATTTGCCTACAACTTGAAGGTTTAATCAGGAAACAGCAAAATATTCCCTCCACACCAAACATATACATACATACACAGACACATACCCCTTCCCCCCACCTTCAGGCTCTCTAGGTATTCTTTTTATTTATTTATTTTTATTTTTTTCATAATTCCAGTGTAGTTAACATACAATGTTATATTAGTTTCAGATGTACAAATAGGTATTTTTATTTTTTAAGAAGTCACCCGTTAAGTCACTTTAAGAAATGTATTTATATATATATATATGTCTATAAAGTACCTAGCACCTTGCCTAGTACTTACTGGGTGCTTAAACAACAGTGTGCTATTATTGCTATAGATGGTTTTAAATTTGAAAGCAGATACTCAATCCTTTAACATGCATGCTATCAGAGGGACTGAATTTTGTGTGTGTATGCTAAAAATGTTTAACCTAGTAGAGCTGTTTTTTGTTTTTGCTCATAATCTGTAGCTGAAGACACATTCTTTAGTATAATCATTTAGCAACATACAAATGGAAACCGGCATATGAATTTGGTTTTAAAAGTAATTATTGGTATTGATATTGTACTATTGTTGTATAAGATGTTAACATTGGGAGAGGCTAGGGAAAGACTGCATAGGACTTCTCTGTACATTTCTTTTCAAACTTCTCTAATTTTTTCAAATAAAAGGTTTTCTAAAAAGCCACTTTGTAGCTGAGCCCCAAGAAGTAAACTGAGTTTAGTATGCTTTTTGTGTTTCTTGAGTACTTTTCAGCATAAAGGTAGTCTGAATCTCATTGTCTTCCTTCTACCATTCTAAGTTTCTTCTATAAAGTAAGCTTGTCAGTCAGTCTAGTATAGCCATAGAAAGAATAATACAGTCTTGTCATATCTGGATATACAAACTTGTATATTCTTTGAGTCTTTAAAGATACCTCAAAATTTTTCTCCAAGTAATATTTAAAAGTATAGTTTTCCCTGAGTCATCTTAACAGCTAAATGGAGGTCAGGCTCCCTGGTTGGAAATAGCATGTTTTATAATTGTGTACTATTAAGTTCTACAAGGTAAAACTCTACCACATTGGAACAGGAATGACCAAAAGAAGACAAAAGTAAAGAAGAAAACAAGCAATCCGCAGTTTAATGAAATCTTTTATTTTGAGGTAACTTTTTGTTTTATATAAATGTTAACATTGAATATTTAATATTGAATGCTGGCTTACTTCTTTTTTTTAAACTGTAGCCATAGTAATCATTTAATCAACTAATACAACTAAGCCTTTCTATTCCGAAAGCAGTAGAATCATGATGTAATATGACGGAGGCCCAATATATAAAACAAATAAAGGTAGAGCTGTGACTGATCTGGGGACAGGAGGACTAGGGCCACACCTACTCCCTAGTCATCCTCAATATCACACCCTCCTCCAAACACCCTCCCTATCTTATCCAGCCCCCACCTGACACACAGTGGGCACCAGACTCTTGTGCAGAGCACTGTATGAAAATCAGTAGTAAAGTAAGTATGATATCACTTGGTCGGAGTTCTAGTCACAGTTGACTTGGAATAAATCACTAAATCTGAAATTCAAATTTATCTTGTGAAAGGATAATTTTGTGAGAGAAAACACCAGCCACCCTACCTGATAGAATTTTTAGGAGGCCTACATGTGAGAATGCTTTGAAACCATAAAGTGCTATATGATTAAGTCCTTCTTATTAAGTTCTTTTTAGCTAGTTCCCTCTATGGACACATGCTTATTTTCATAGAGATCTTCAGCTGCCTTGAAGTTGCCCCAAAATACAGTGCTTTGGAGTTCTTTACTGTGGAGCATTTGTTAAATCATTTTTCATATCATTTGAAAACTATCGGGAAAAAAAAGTCAACCTCTGATTTCTAAAAGATCATGTTCCAACCATACAACATGTTGCAAGTGAGATTAACATGTGGGGAAGATTTGGAAAAAAGTTACATTGTGTGCTTTTTCCTCTTTTGTGTGTGTGTTTTCTTAATGTTTTCTTAATATTTCAACGTGGGGTGAGGGCACATGTTGCCATTCCTGATGACTGTACTTTAATAAAGAAACACAGGTTAAAGAAAACGCCAGAATTGAAATAAGATGAATTGTGGGGTTGGGGGGAAGGGAGAAAGAAAAACAAAAAAAAATCTACCAGTGTGACACTTTTCCATTTCCTGGCTAAGGACTTTGGTGGTTCTACATTTATCAATGACTATTACAGCTAGCCTGCAGAAAACATGGGGCAGCTTGCAGCAAGCAGTTGGCCCTTGGAAAGGCAAGGTCTAACTTGCTTGCTCCATCCAGACAAACCTGTGAGGCCTAGAACATTCATTCAAAAGGTCCCGTTGTTGAGTTGATCATAAAGATTCAATCTCTGTCCTCGAGCTAAAGTAAGAGACACAAAGCACACACAAGCATGCCTACACAGAGCAGTAAAATGCAGTAGATATTGAAGAGGTCAGGTAAGTTCTGCTCCAGTTAAGTCAGAGCAGAGGAGTATTGGAACATTTTGAGCAGAGACATAGAGAAAAGCAGAAAGTTAGTCCACAGAATAGCAAGTAGTGATTTAACTGGAGCGTTCTGAAAGAGAATAATTGGAACAAAACTTAAAAGCTAGAGTAGGACCAACTGTGAAAGGCCTTGAGTACCTGACGGAGGTGCTTACATAGTAGCCATTGAAAATGTTTTGAGCCTGGAAATGATAGGAGTAATGCAGTGTTTTGGGAAGAATTAACCATGATCTGTGGGTCATATGTCTGAGAACAGAGATCAAGAAATTGTTATCATTAAGTTGTTAAATAAAAAACAATTAAAAAAAAAAAAGGACAATGGGAGTCTGATCCAAGAGGGTAATAAGGAAAAACAAAGGAAGGGACAGATGAGAAAGAAACTGCAAAGGGCAAGATAACAAATGGGTTATAGAAGAAAAAACAAAGGGAGCAGTCAGATGTCCTAATGGTTTCAAATCTGAAATAAGAGGAAAAAAAGTTAAGGAAAGCATAAGTGGTTTGGTTTGAGACATAACGAACATGAGGTCCGACATGAAAACCCTCCAGTAGGCAGTTCATGACTGAAATTTAAGATGGGTGATGACTGTAGATAAAGACTCAAGATTTGCTTGCAGAGAGTCAAGGAGACCAAGAGAATAGAGATATACAATATAGGAGAAGAGCAAGGAGGCTCAGTTCTGCCACTTACTAGGTATTCAGCCTTGAGCACATCTCTTAATTGGTCCCTTTAGCTTCCTCATTTTCAAGATGAGGATAATAAATCTAGCTTCAGATAAATCCTGCTTCAGAGCAGGACATTCTGATGAACAAAGAAGATAATGGATGTGAAAGCGCCTTGTAGACTGTATAACACTTTGCAGCTCTTAGAGCAAAATAAAAGATAAAACCTTGGAGAAAACCCACATTTATAGGTTCTGAGGAAGAAGAGGTCCCAGAGGAAGAAGCAAAGAGATCAGGAGGTTGCCAGGGGAGTGCCTGGGTAAACTCAAAGAAAAGCGTGTTTCTGGGAAAGGACGCACAGTTGTACTCAGGTGTTCAGGTAGAGGGGTCAAGGAAGATGAGAGCTACGAATTCACCATCAGACTTGGTGATCAAAAGAGGGGTTTAGGGAGGGTGAGCTGTGAGGAAGCCAGATTATAAGGAGTTACTGTAGTGAGTGGGTGTGAGGAAGTGGCAGCTCTGTAAGGGTGGATTGCAGTTTTGAGATACTGGTCTGTGAAAGGAAGGAGATAGGAAGACCGTAATTTAAGTGGAGAATTTTTCTTAGACTTAAGTGAGGTGAATAAGCTGGCGAAGAAAGCTGTAATTAAAATAGATCGAATGCTTACTGTATATCGTGTGTGGGTGGAGTAGTCTTAGAAAAGAGGAGGCTCATCTCATCTGTTGTTCAGAAGCAATGAAAAAACTTATCAAGTAGAAAGACCTGCATGAGAACGGACCTGTTCAGGTGGACAGCAGCTGAAGAAGTGCCTGCCAGTGGCCTTGATATTTTCAGTAAAAATGTGAGATGGAAGCGTAAGGATAGAGTTGGTATCTTGAGAAATGTGGGACAGTCTTCAAACAGCTCTTGGTATGCGCAGCTTCACCAAAATAGAACAGTTTTGCTCTTTGAGTCACCAACAGATTGCATGTGAGCCAGAGAACCTAATGTTGCTGTATATTGAGTGGATAAGGGGGGGGCTTGGAGGAAAGATTGCTTTTGATATTTTTATACTGTCTCATTCTCACTTCCCTGCTACTTCCATAGCTGGTTTTGTCTTTAGCTTTTGGGTAAACTATTACCTACGCATTTTCCTCTGTTTATAATAAATAAAATTGAACATTTTAGGGATGATAGTTTTTGAAGTTCATGTAGGAAGAAATTTTCAAACTTTATTATCAACTAAAATATTTTGTTTGCAGGTAACAAGATCCAGTAGTTATACCAGAAAGTCCCAATTCCAGGTAGAAGAGGAGGACATCGAAAAGCTAGAAATTAGGTATATGTCTTGGAGTTTTACAGAATTGCTTTTTTTGGTGCCAGAAGAAAATCCTAAATTTAATTGAAAAAGGCGAACCAAACTTAATAGAATTCTCTTTAGCAAGTTGGTTGATGAAACTCTAATTTAAATTCATATTATCTTCTCAAAATCTGATTGCTTTGCAGAAATAGTCAAGGTGTATTTATTTAAAACCAAAGATGACCTAGTTTTCACCTAGTTTATTATATTTTTAATTTTCACAAATATAATTGTTCTTTAAAATTCTAAATCATAGCATAATGGATGCAAAGAGTATATAGAAAAGTAATTATATATTAGCCAATTTAGAAATAATTTTTTTATTCTTCTTAACATATCTGCTGTCTAACAGAAATTTCAGTGAGGTAAGAAGTCTTGTAAGATAATTCAACAGGTGCATGTGTTTGAAGTTTGTGTTATTTAGGTCTTAAGTATATGCTGTTTGGGAGGGGAAAGTTCGATAAGTGCATGTTTAGGTGTGGTGTTAACAGTGTGGTAAAGGGTGCATTAGACACATGTTTGGAATGATCAGGTAATGTATTTTTCTAAATCACCTATCTTTTCATATTAACTGGTTCCAGTTGAGAAAGAAACTATAGTCTTGTGTTGGTTTCTTTTCTCAAATTCAACAAAGTAACTCTAGTTTCCCCTGCCACAGGTTAAAATGAAGCCTAGACTTTGAAACTAAGAAACATAAGTGCTTTCTTTTAGACCATTTAAAGTGGTTTACTTTCTGTGCTTATCAATAAAAGCTACTGCAATATTTTGTTTTCTTAGTTTAGATAGTGAGGTATATGACAACGGTAACATCTCTTACTCTTAAAGCATGTAAAATTAATGCTATAATACAACCAAAGTAATTTGAAGCTACCTGGTGGTGTGCATTCTCTTAAACATTGTTTGCAAAAAATAAAGCCAGTTTAAAATTTTCAGGATCGACTTGTGGAACAATGGAAACCTGGTCCAGGATATTTTCCTAGGGGAGATTAAGGTTCCTGTGAATGTGTTAAGAAATGATTCCTCTCATCAAGCCTGGTAAGAAGACACATTCTAGTGAACTCCATAGTAGGTCATCACCTTTAATACACTGTATATGCAAATAAATGCTTACAATAAGCATATTTTTAAATTTGTAGTGGAATAAGCCAGGAGTCATTAACTTTAATTGATTTGGTTATTTATTTTTGCGGAAATAGAAGTACATTGATGGCTTTATGACTTGACTTCTAATACTCAGATACAAGAACTGAATTGTCTAGGAATATTGTTCTGTTCAAAAACTAAATCTTAACTCTAAGGAGAAACTGGAAATCATTTAAAACATGAGAGTTGCCCACGTGAGATGATGCTTGGTCACAGATCAGCATCTGCAGTACAGAAGCTTTATTAATGGTCGTGGGAACTGTGGATGTTTGAAAGGAAAGGGTTTATGGTAGAGAATCAGCTGTTTATGGGATCTTACCAGTGATTTTCCTTTACCACACCCCACTCAAATGCACTATGGATGGCCCTGCTATTATTTTCTAGATGTCTAGGGTCCAGATGTTAAGCTGATTCAGTGAACGCTTTTTTCAGATGCTCTGGTGGCTCAACCATGGTTACAGTATTATTTTTATTATGTCGGTTACAGTGACATTAAACTGATGGTAGATGGAACTTCATGTTCACACATTAAACTGATGTTAGCTTCCTTAGGAGAATCGATGTGAAACTATCATTTTTTTCTGTCTACAGTACTTACAAACATGCCTGTTCCTGCCCTCTTCCAGTAGGTTGGCCAGTAACCCTCATGCTAGACTTGGGTTTCTACTGAGCATAAGAGAGCAGGCCTTTCTCATTTGCCTCTAAGGCTCACTGTTTAGAACTGCGTTTCAGTGCCTGAAGAGGAGTTGAAACTGAGTGGTTAGGTGTTTGTTACTGTTGGCATCAGTCTCATTTGTGTTTAAAAGAGCCTGCCTCTCCATATTGACCGTCAGACATTCTTCCCTTTGAACTCTGTTGTCCTCAAGCAGTTATCCCTTATAGATGGATTTTTAGACTCTTAAAATTTTTACTTTATTTTTGCCTCTTGCTAATACATATCTAAGATTTGTGAGTCTTTCTGGTGGCATTTTGTATAATTTCTAAAATGTATCCACAGTGGTGTTGGGGGGGGGTTAAACTTACTCACTTTGAAAATTGACGAATAGCGTTTGAGGCCTGTCACATCACCCACCCCACATCCCATGTCTTCTTTCACCTTCCATAAAGTAGCATGCATTTTAAAATGAAAATGTCTACACTCAGTGTGTCAAGTCTTTAAAATTTTATGGTATGCTTACTTGGTACAAAATAAAAAGTGAGTTGTTATGCTGCCCAGGACCTCTCAAAGTGGACTTGAAATGTGCTACCCAGCCTGTATTTTAAGTAAGACTGTTTCCAGACAGGCCCTCTAAGTTTGGCAAAACTTTGTCCAACTACTTTGGCAGGTTGTAAAGAACACTAACAGAAATTAGTTTTATTCCAATAGATTTTTTTTTTTTTTTGCCAATAGTATTTTAAAATATTTTTAAGTTACCTGCCGAAAGTGTAAGTGCTAAAATTTATATAGCGTGAAATAGAAACATCTGCCAATTCATTTATACTTCCACAGATATAAGGAAATATAAAAATGTGAATGCCATTTCTTTTTAAATTAGAAATTAAACTCTTAGGCTCCTTTGTCATTGGTAGAGCTCTGGCATCCCCTTGTGGGATTGATGGTAACTGCATGAAAACACAGGAAAAGCTTTATTTACCTTTAGGATTTCAGGCATATTCTTTCTAATCTTGGTAGTAGGAGAGAGAATAATTACCAATAATGTAATCCTATCATTTGAAAAGTATCAAATTGCTTTCCTTTTTCACATAATTTCCAGTTAGTATTTGTCTATTGTAGTTTTTCTTGAAAACTGATTGTAATGGTTCCAGTTTAGTTCTATTTTCAAATTACAGCATGATTCAATCATTCCCCATTCATATCTTGACCTTTCAGTTCCTTGGTGATGATGTGTGTTCTTTATTCTGAAACTTCTGTCAGATGTGAGTAGCTTGTTAGTGTTGATAGTAGCTAGTTTCAACTTTAACCTTGTAGATAATAGAATTTTACTTGATTTTTTTTGAATCAGTAATTACTCACATGCTTCACAGTTCTAAAGGTAAAAATCTGTGCCTTGTGCCTGTCCCTCAGCTAATCATTTCCACATTTTCGAGGCAGTCACGGTTTTGAGTTTCTGGAAATATTTTATGAAATACAACCCCATACATATATATCATTTGTCCCCTTCTTTACACAAATGGCTACGTACTGTATCCTGCTCTGCACCTTGCTTTCCTCACCTAGCAGTTTAGTAGAACGTCAGTAAATATTCGTAGACCCCTGGTAGTGGTGAAGAGTATGGACTCTGGAAATGTATTGCCTTGGTTCAAATCCCACCTCTGTCATAACTTGGGCAAGTTATTCCACCACCTTGGCTTTGCTTTCTCTGGCTATAAAGGGGATTGTACAAATAGTACCTGCCTCCCAGAGTCGTTAGGGGATGAAATGCCCTCATCCTCATAAATGAAGCAAGCTATGAGTGCTGTGGCCGTGGGTGTAGCTCATGCTCTCCTCATTACAGTGATTGCTGTTGTCGTCACCATTCCTCCACAGCAGTACTTACAGAGTTTCTGTCTGCATCCTTTGTTTTCACACCAGTATTCCATTGTTTGGAATGTTATAAAGAGAACCTTAGAGGCAGTCTGGTTCAATCTCAATTCACCAGTCCCCTCCATGTCAGAGAATTAACGTGTGCAAAACCTTTTTATGACTGTAAAATTGGTACAGTAATTTTCCTCTCAGTGATTCAACATATAAAAGAGACTGAATATGGGGACATTGTTTAAGATTTAAGATGGGTAGATACAATCTTAGGGAGGCAGAACCAAGTTGTAAGTGTAGCACAGGTAATTTTTTTCTACTACACATGAAAAACACTAGTTAAAATAGAAGGGGAATTTTAGAACAATAAGAAAGGATTTCAAAGAGGCAAACATGGGTAGGTACTGCCCATTTAAGTACAGTCAAGGGGGATGGAGATTCTGTTCTAGAAGTATTACTATTTCCTTAGCAAAACTACTGTCTTAGCTGAGATATTAAGACTATTTCAATCTCTCTGTTGTATCCCTGTACTCATCATAGTACCTTCTGATAACATGGCTTTCCAAATAGCTTACCGAAAGGTAAAAAATGGGTTAGTCAAATTGACTAAAAATTGTATTAACAGATATAAAAAAGTATATTAGTTGCAGATGGGAGATGGTGATAATTGTTGAAGACAAGTGATAAATGAGGTGAGTGGAGGGTATTCATTATTAATATTATCAGTCTTCTCCCTACTTTTGTGAATGAACATTTGCATAAGAAAATATATTGGTTGCAATAAAAAGTACAGGTATTTTTGCTGCCTGACTTTTGTATTTCTTTTCTTAAACTTAGAAATTGGCTTTCTGCTTTGAATATGTCAGTCTCTGTGCTCATCATTGGAGTTCAAGTTAAATTTAAATAAAGCAAGGTATCTGAATTTACAGGTCTACAAAACATATACTGGATTGTGGAAATTGACCAAAGTAATGCCCTTGTCAAAATGTTGGGTGATCAACCAACTAGACTTTTCCGTAGAGGTACTTCTGGGTCACTTTTGCTAACAGGCTTATTTGCAGTTATTTTCTCAGACAAATCTTTAAGTCATTATTTCTCAAATGTGAGAGTAGAAATTCTAAAGGCTGGTCTTTTCAGATAGAGATTCCTCTTTTGTGGGTAGTGATATAATTTCTGTATAATTTCTTCTCCCTTTATTATCATCCCCTCATCTTATAAATTTTGCTTGCTTGGTTCTCTGGTTCCCATTTATGTCTTTAATTATATCTTTCTCAGAACTAATGAATATTGTATTAAACCCTTGCTACCTTCTGTTTTTAAACAAGTTAGTGTATCTAACTATGGGAAGGCCATAGATGATAAATATCTAAATATCACCAAAAGTAAATATCAAAATTACTGACAGACCTTTATAAAAAGCATTCCAGGTAGTAAGCAAAGGAGGAATGATAGAATTCTAAAACTATCATTTTGCAGTCTGACTCTAGGCAGCGCTCATTAATGACTGCTAACATCACAAAAGGAGCAGCAGACGTTAGTGCCTTTTGGTAGAACTATACAATACTATACAATCAGTGAAATGTTCTTGCCAGAATATCAAATCTGAATCTAACCAAGCCTCTAGATCTAACTGCCATTATACAGGAAGTACAGTGAGGACAAAGAACATGTTAGTGACATCATGGAGATGGAGTTAGATTTAGCATAATCCCAAATGTGGAAAATTCTAACTACCCAATTACTTAGGGGGTAGAGGGAATCTATAGATTAAACTTAAGTGTCAACCAGTTACAGTCTATGGACCTTGGATTTGAACAAACTGTAGAAAACTGTTTATATAAAGGTTAGGAGAGTTTGAACACTTACTATATAATGATGGTTTTTTAAAGTTATGTATAGTGATATATATTGAAATATAAATAAAATTATAAGATGCCTAGAAATTGTTTTAAAATGAGACAGGAATGGGATAGGGAGGAGTAGAGAGAGGTATGGCTGAAACAAGAATAGCCTTGAATTGGTGATATAACTAAAGCCAGCTGATGGGTACATGGGAGGTTCAGTATATGTTACCTTCTTTACTTTTGTATGTATTTTGAAATTTCCATGATAAAAAGTCTTTAAAAATAACTAATAGTTTTATGATTTTGGTCCTACAAACTTCTCTTGATTCCTTTTTTTTTTTTTTTTTAAGTTTATTTATTTATTTTGAGAGAGAGAGAATGTGAGCAGGAGAGGGTCAGAGAGAGGGAGAGAGACAAATCCAAGCAGGCTCCACACTATCAGCATGGAGCCTGACATGGGGCTCGAACCCACGAACCATGAGATCATGACCTGAGCTCCAACCAGGAGTCAGATGCTTAACTGACTAAGCCACCCAGGTGCTCTATTTCTCTTGATTTCTAAATAGTTCTCTTTCCTTGGAAAACTTTAAAGCTGTCTCTGTTTTTGCATATATATTTACATATATATTTTTTGCCTTCTACTTACCTGAAAAAAAATCATGTAAATCTGATTTCTGCAGATAAAAATATTTTCAGTGTAGTTACACTGTTACTCCTTTAATAATAAAAAAAAAATAAGTTCAAATTTTTACATATATAAGATTTACTTTGTGTGTGGGTTTTTTTTTTTGTTTTGTTTTGTTTTGTTTTGTTTTTTGAGAGCGAGAGAGGGAGAGCGAGTCGGAGGGGCAGAGAGAGAGGGAGACAATCAGAAGTAGGCTCCAGGCTCTGAGCTGTCAGCAGAGTCCGATGCGGGGCTCGAACTCACAATCCGTGAGATCATGACCTGAGCCGAAGTCGGACACTCAACTGACTGAGCCACCCAGGTGCCCCTATAAGATTTACTTTAAAACAAGATCATTTATGCCTTCTTGTTATTTCAGCTAAATGTGTATTTCTTAAATTCAGTTGTTATTTTTGATTATGCATTGGATTTTAAATGTTTTACTTTTTATCATCTTTTCCTAAATCTGCAAACTAATCAAACTCATTCGGTGCTTTTGAGATCTTAATTTTTATATTACCTGTACTTTTTGTTCCCCAGATAAAAATCTATATAAAGCCTTCCATTTCAATATACAACCAGTATTAAACCCCTGAAGATTGGTAGTTGACTACTTATAAAGTGTCCTAACCTTAAGTGAACTTAAGTACTAAGTTCACTTTTTTGGTTTAAGCTTTTTATAGCTTAGCTGTTTGTTTACCTCACTGACTTAGATGCTCATTCTCATCTCATGGAATTGATTGTGTTTTTACTTTAGGTACTTGCTACAACCAAGAGACAATGGAAACAAGTCATCTAAAACTGATGATCTGGGGTCTCTTAGATTAAATATATGTTATACAGAAGACTACGTACTTCCTTCAGAGTACTATGGTCCTTTGAAAACTTTGCTGCTAAAGTCACCAGATGTTCAGGTACTTTAAAAATCTTAAGTGTATAATTTAATATGAAAAGGCTAAAGTAATTCTGTAAGTAATTAGGAAAAGATTTCACAGTATCAAGTTTTATTAAAATAGTCAGTATATACATTTATCTGAACCACAGTACTGTGATTCCAGTAAGTGCTTAAAATTTCATCTCTGAGAAAAGTTTAAAAAATTAAATATTCTATGCAACAGTAATAGTCAATGAATATGCTTGAGTTGCTTTTACAGGCTAGTGATTGAACATTTAGTCATATTTCCTTGATTTTGTGCTTGTTTTCTGCCTGTCTATATTCTAGCCGATATCTGCCTCAGCTGCTTACATTTTGGGTGAAATTTGTCGAGATAAAAATGACGCTGTTTTGCCCCTTGTCCGACTGCTGCTGCATCACGATAAACTTGTTCCTTTTGCCACTGCAGTGGCTGAATTAGACTTGAAGGATACACAGTAAGAGTTATATTCAAATGTTAATTATGTTTGTTAAAATTGGATCCGAATTTGCCAGATTGTTTTTGTAATTTGAGTTCTTTTGTATTGACCACCCTCACTGGATAGGAGTCTGAAAGGAACTGCTTAGCAAGAAATAAAAGGCAGTTCAAGTTAGCAAATGGCATCCACCAACAGCAACGTTGACAGTTAATGAAGGATTTTTTTTTTTTTTTATTCAGTACTGAAATTTCCTGTTACTAATCTTTGCTGCTGCCTGTAATGATTCACATGTCACAAATAAAATTTCAGGGTTATTTTTTCCCTTCACCCGTTATGTATCGCCCTTATATACACAGGTATGACATTATGAAAAGCAGTCAGGTCACTTCCCCTTCCTGTCATAGTACTGTCTTACACACACACACACATACTCCACTTTTATAGTTCATAAATATAGTTTGCCTTTTTTTTTTTTTTAACTTAATATTTTTAGTGAGTAGTTTGGGTAAGTTTGAAAATCCTAATGGCAACAAGCTTTTAAATGGATGATAAAAATTACTAAAATTGTATGTATAACCAGAGTCACATATCTCATATTATTGGTTTCCTAGCCTTTGTTTACTGCACTTGGTTTCACCTTATTTCTGTTTGTATTTCAGAGATGCAAATACAATTTTTAGAGGAAATTCCTTGGCTACCCGATGTCTGGATGAGATGATGAAAATAGTGGGAGGGCACTACCTGAAAGTAACATTAAAACCTATTCTAGATGAGGTACCGAATATACCTCTGATAATAATAGTCTGTGTGGCCTTATGAAATAGTGTCCCCTTCATGAAGTAACCTAGTGACAGGAATGATACACCCGTTCATGTATTACTGAAAGAATAAGGGTGAACACTTCAGAAGCAGGATAAATGATTTACCTTTCCATCAGTGGATTTTTACTTGAAGGGCACATTGAATATAATCTACATAATGGTTGTTGTTACTGGATTTCTGTTTTTAGCTAGTTTCAGATACATGAGAAATACGTTTTAACAGTTCTTTCGGAGTATTGTACACATTATCTCTGGATGGGGGTTATAAACTTTGTTATAATTTTAACTTTTTACAATTGTATTATCAGAAAAAGAATAGTTCTTTTCACTCTGCAAAATTATTTGGAAAAGAGCAATTAAATGAAAAATTAATCGATTTTCCAGATATGTGAATCCTCAAAATCCTGTGAAATTGATCCTATTAAATTGAAAGAGGGAGATAATGTAGAAAACAATAAGGTAAGTCCTTGTTATCTTTATGACTACATTAAAATGGGCCTTCTCCCTTATGTGATCTTCCATAATGCTCTCTGGAAGGATGTAGTGCTTCTTATTCTTTACTTAATGCTCATACCATTAGCAGCATTTCCCATGTCTCGTTTTTAGAATATTGTTATTTCCTCATTAGGATTCACTTTATTTTTGTTCTTGATTATCTTCTCTTTGGCTCTGGGAACAGTAGTGGAGTAAGGCTGTATCCGGTTGCAGCCTCCATTCTAGCCATTCCTTTGGGGTCAGACTGATCAGGCTAAGTGGCACAATGACTTGGTCAATCAGCATTTTCGTTGTCTCTGGGAAAACAATGATGTGAGAGTCACAAGTTTTCTCTGCAGTAGATAAAATTGCCACAGTGTCCATGTGCCTGCATATCTGAGTTATTTCCCTGATTTCTCTTCAGATCATTTTATTCTCTGTTGCTTCTTGTGAAGTTTCTTCCATACATTCACCAGTTATATTTAGCTAGTCTCCATCTCATTTGTTAAATGAAGTCAGGATGTAAATTGTCCTTTAAGTGAGTTTAGAGAAGAGAAGCAGAACTTTAGAATACTAGATAGTAGCTGCCAAATCTCATTTTCACTGCATTGTTTTCCGTAAAGGCTGTGGAAAATGTGTAAAGGTTAAAATCCTGATGTTTCCCTTGTTAAATCCTACAGGAGAATCTGCGCTACTATGTAGACAAGTTATTCAGTACGATTGTAAAATCAAGTATGAGCTGCCCCACTGTAATGTGTGATACCTTTTATTCCCTAAGGCAAATGGCTACTCAGCGATTTCCTAGTAAGTGCCTTGTTTTACTAAAACATGCCATTTCTTTTTCTGTATTGGATATTTTTGTGTAGATTTACTGTGGATTTGGCTTATGTACAATGTTTAAGGTTTATAGGTACAGTCTTTTCAAAATAAATACAGCTTTTTAATGAAACATCTACTTTAATTTCCTTACAGTCTCAAAACAAATTGTTTTATTTCAATATAATGACAACTTTATACAAAGAACAAATAAAAAATCACCATTATTTTTAAGAAAAGCAAACATTTAGAACTGTAACATAATAAACATTTATACTAGCTACTTATGAGATTGTTAAATGTAATAAACAAAAACACCTTTGTAATTTGTACCAGCTACTTTTGTCACTTGTGTGCATTTAAATAATGAGAATTTTTAGTTCAATACAACTGTGACTGGATTTGACAGTTTGCGAATGCTAAGGTTTTGGTGGTAGGACAATTTTACAGAAATGTCTGGAGACATTAGAAACATCTCTGTTGTAATAGACATAGAATTTTGAGATACATATGTTAATCAACACATGCTTTAATTTTGCAAAAGCGGCTATGTCAAGGCTTTGTTTAGAAACGTTGCTATCTCTGATTGTCAATATTTGGAGTTATTCTACTTTTATGCATGTCTGATAAGTAAATAACTTTGCTATAGCTGTTTTTCCAGATCTGCCTGTAATAGGGGGAGGGGAGAGGAGGTAAGGTAGCTACTTAAATTATTAGTCTTACCCAGCCGTGTGAGAGTATAAGCGTATTTCTGTAACCATCTGAAGAAAATTTGCTATTTTTACCATGTTCTTTCAAGTGTATGTGTATGTATGTGCACACACAGTGTATACAGTTATCTGTCCTTCCACTAAATTTACCCAGTGGTAAAGTTGTAGGACTGAATTGTCTAACTAACGTGTATAAATTCAGCCCTTGATGTCTTTGCTAATTCTACTAAAGACATAATCAACTTCAAGTAAGTATACTAAATCTAGTTTTTACAACACAAATAAGGGGAGCAGAGACATTAAACATACGGCAAGATGCTCACTGAAATTATACTTTTAAATAGTGAGTTAAATCATGACAAACACAATGAGTGTTTATTTTGTGAACACACACAGTCCTACTCTCATGCCTACACTACCATATGCATTGTCTCCTACTCTCATGCTCACAACCACCGTATGTGTGATCTCCTGTTCTCACACTCACACTCACTCATAGGTACTGCTCCCCTTAGGTAAGTAATGAAACTGAGGTTTAGAAAAGTTATGTAACTTGCCCAAGGTCCAAGACATGGCCAGCAGAAAGAAGGGTCTCCAACCTGAGTCTGGCTTATTCCAAAGAATACAAAGCATACAATAGTCATTGTACTCTACACCACCCACTGATCTTGGCCTTAAAGTATGTTTAATTATGATTACAGAAATGATCTAAAACACATTTTATGGCTTTTTATAAATTCAAATGTGTCTTCTATTCTTTTTGTTGGCTTAAATGTTCGTATGTTTTCATATTCTCAGTAGACTACAGTAGTGATAGTTTTGTTGTTAGGAAACATTTCATATTTTCCCATTTGTTCTTCTGTTACCTTAGGAAGGTGAGTGGAAAGTCAGGGAGGAGACAATGAGTGTACAGCAATTACTAAAGAAGCACAGATTAAATGACTTGCCCATGATTACCTGTTGAGTGACTTAAAGAGTTAAACCAAATACAGACCTTCTCCCCCCTCACCACTTGCATCTGTCATCTCACTGTCAGGTTAAGTGTTGACTCCAGTCTGAAACAAAAGCTGTAGGTGAAATGACAAAAAACAAAAATGGTCCTCAGTTCATCTTCATTTTTATGTGGAATATTGATACCTTTTTTAAAGGAAAGATTTTCACTTAGTTGTTTTTATTGCATCATCTTTGATGTTATCAAGACTTTTGAGGGAAAATTGAAACAATATCCTAGAACTGAAAATAATGTATCCTAGTCTTAAGGGTTTCAGTATAACCAGTAGGTAGTGCTAGAGACCACTTTTATTGTTGCAATTTCAGGAGTCTCTTCTTGCAGATGAGCAAAGAGGTATTTTCCAAAGTAAAATATTTCTGAAGACCTGGTAGCTTTGCCTTTCATTTTATTAATTATTTTTTATTGTTCCTTTCAGATTTTTTTAGCCAGAGGTTTAATTTAGTCATAATCATTACTTTAATTTAGTCATAATCATTACTACCATTTCATCAACTCAATCCCCACTAGACAAATTGTATTGATCTCCTATTTAGTTTATGTTTTTTTCAATATTTTTTACTTTGTCATCTTTGTTTTTTAATTCAGTGTTTTTGTGCATGACATTTCACCATTTTTTTCCTGCAGATGACCCTCATGTTCAGTATTCTGCAGTGAGCAGCTTTGTATTTCTTCGTTTCTTTGCTGTAGCCGTAGTATCACCTCATACTTTTCATTTGCGACCTCATCATCCAGTAAGTGTTGTTCTTCTCAAAGCTTTATTCCATTTTTATTTATCTTTAAAAAAGATAAAATAACAAGCCAGTTTCACTTGGCTTTCTTGTAACTGGTACTTAAATTTACTTGGCATTTTTCTTAGCCATTTCAGCCTTTCAGAGAAGGCTAAAAATTCTATTTTTTGTTATTAAAAAGATATTATACAAAAGTAATAAAATGTGGATAGTTGTTGAAGCTTGATGATAGTTGCAGAGAAGATCCATTATATTTACCATTATATTTGCTATTGTGTGTGTGTGTGTGTGTGTGTGTGTGTAAATTTCCATAGTAGTAGGGTTGTTTGTTTGTTTGTTTTCCATGAGTTACAGGTTTAGTTTAATCTTAAAGGTATTTTTAAATCTCACAGAAATTTGAAGAGATTTATTTCTGAAAGGTGTAGAAACTTTGGAATATAATTTGTTTGGTATCTCCACATTTTTACTTTTTATCCACCTGATATTATAAATATATGAGATTTAAAACTTTAAAAACATTCTGAAATCCTATTTATTTATATCTGAATGTGTACTGTGTAGATCTATGTGTTAACATTTTAAAACTCCTATTTTTGCTGTTTGTTTCTTTGTCATGCAGAATATTTTTGCTGACTGATTTTAACCCTTTATGTTCTAACTATTTTATAATCTTATCTAATTGCTTTCATTGCTAATTTGTGTAGCAAGTAATAGTCATAGCCAACATTTACTTAGGGCTTTGTACTAGGCCTTCTTCAGAGTACTTTGTGTTTTAACTTACTTAGTCCTCCCTGTAAGGTCAATTCTATTATCATCCCCATTGACAGATAAGAAAATTGCAATTGAGTAATTTCTCCATGGTCACACAGCTGATGAAATAGGATTTGATCTCACTCAATTTGAACTGAATTAGACTGGAATGCTGTCGTCTCCTTCAGTCTTCCCAGTCTTTGAGCTCACCCCTGTTCTTTCCTGCCGTAAGGGCACTTAAGGTGTTCTAACACCTGTAATGTAGCACACACTGGTGCTCAACGCTGATGATGTGGTGATGAGGAAGACACTCTCTGCCCTTAGAAAACTTCACTAATACAGGGTAGGGAAGGCACAGGGGTTTTAGAGTTAAACTGGGCTTTGAAGGCCACCCTTCCTATTCACAGTTGCATGACATTGCCCACTCATTTAACTCTGAGAACTGAGTAGAACCTTGCTGCTGTTGCAGCAGCACACCCTTTCTTGCCAAAGGACAAACAGGCTGTGAGTAGCTGCAGCAGAGAGTGGGTCAGTGTCCTTTCATTCACAGGACTGTCCTTTCTCCAGCCTTGTTACTAAAGCTGTGCAGAATTCTGGGCCACAAAAAGTTTAGCAGCGGCATTCTGGGTATAAACAGAACTCCTACCTCTGAGCTTGTGACCCTCCCTTGTATTCAGACTTGGATTTGCATATTTCTGTAACAGATGTTGCAATAAAGTCCTTCTAACCACAAACTTTGTATTTTAGGTCACTTTTCCAATGAGTGTGCTAGAAGGACTGGTTCATACTGTGTCATGTAACTTTATTTAGTTTGCTTTTAAATGCAAACTTATCCCCTCTTCTTAAGAACTTTCGTTCTAATTAGGAGAATAGGGCAAATACATAAGGTATATAATCTAAACTAGTACTTAATTAGTACCAAGGTAAGTAGTTTAGACAATTCATACTACAGAAGTTGAGAGCAAGGAGTAATCCCAGGGACCTCAGGGTGATGGAATTGTCAAGACCAGTATTGAAAGTTACAGAGTGGTTGGGGAGGGGAACCAGTTAAAGGTTGTTGGATTTACATTTAGAAGTTCTTCGAATTTTGAGAAGCCAGTTTTAGTAGAGTACAAGAAAATCAGATTGCAGAAGATTAAAAAATAGGTAAATGTAGTTTTTACACCTGTGGCTTAAAGATATACACAAATTTAAGCGTGTACGTTTGTATACATATACACGAATGAATACTCTTTTTTTTTCTTTTTTAAGAGAGTGTGAGTTGGGGCCGGGGGTGGGGAGAGAGAAAGAGAATCCCAAGCAGGCTCCACACTCAGCACAGGGCTCAGTCCCATGACCCTAGGATCATGACCTGAGCCAAAATCAAGAGTCAGACGCTCAACCAACTGAGCCACCCAGGCACCCCTGAATAATTTTTTTAAAACACTAATTTTTGGGGACACCTGGGTGGCTCGGTTGAGCATCTGACTCTTGATTTTGGCTCAGGTCATGATCTTACAGATTTGAATTCGAGTCCCACATCAGGCTCTGTTCTGATGGTACGGAGCCTGCTTGGAATTCTCTCTCTCTATGCCCCTCCTCAACTCTTGCTCTCTCTCTTTCTGTCTCTCTCTCTCTCTCTCTCTCAAAATAAATAAATAAACTTAAAAAAAAAATAAATTTGAACAGGGAAGTCTTGATGAAATTCAGTTCAAATTCAGTTTATTAGCCATTGTTAAGAATCTTATATTCTTCAAAGGCAGAAAATTTTAGGGATCTTTTATACATATAATGGAATCTTACATGTTCTAGCTGAAATATTTCTGAATAACTATAAGGTGTGTAACTGTTTCATAAATATATCATAATGATCATATCCCAGATGCTCCATTTTTTCCAGATTGCCTTACATCTTTGTCGTCTCTTATCCTTCACATTCACTGTTATTTCCAATGTGGGAATTCTAAAATATTGAGGAATGTAACCAAAAACCTAGAGCATTTCTGTATGTAAATTTTGATGGAAGATACTTGTTTATTTGAATCTCCAAAATAAAGATATTCTCTATGTGATAAGGAAATTGGTTATGCAGATACATGGTTTGGTGGAAACTCATTAGGTTATGTACATTTAAAATCTGGTCATTTCAGGGGCGCCTGGGTGGCGCAGTCAGTTAAGCGTCCGACTTCAGCCAGGTCACGATCTCGCGGTCCGTGAGTTCGAGCCCCGCGTCGGGCCCTGGGCTGATGGCTCAGAGCCTGGAGCCTGTTTCCGATTCTGTGTCTCCCTCTCTCTCTGACCCTCCCCCGTTCATGCTCTGTCTCTCTCTGTCCCAAAAATAAATAAACGTTGAAAAAAAAAATTTTTAAATCTGGTCATTTCACTATATGTAAATTATACTTCAGTTAAAAAAAAAAGGAAGGAGACAAGGACTAATCAGGGAACTGTTTAATTAATTTTACTTACATTTACTTTTTTCTGGTAGACAGGCTAAAAAATAGCTTGGATAACAGATCCAAGTAGTTATCCTCTGCTAAGATCCTACATGAACCAGGTGACTTCTCATTTCCTAAGTTTAGTTAGGTCGTTGCTTCCATGATGAAAATAATTGATTGTAGAAGCTGTATCTGTTATTGAGTAGGATTAGAAGGTGGGTGGAGTACAGAAAATTTGGAAACTGTCATTTTAAGTTCCAATGTAGAAAATGTAGACCTGCTTGACCTTTCAAGAGTGAGTACAATTTGTTAGGTAATCCAACCTGCCATGTTGTGCAAAGCAACATATATACTACTGGTGAGTTGTGCCCATCATAAGCTAGATTTTTACTACATTAGTGATTTGAGTCAACATTTTTTAATCACTGTTTTAAAGCAAGGTAGCCTATTCACTCTATTCTACCTTTTACACAAATTCTATTTCCTAAAAACTTAACAGTTTTGTGTCTCTTTTACATTCTTTAGGATGCACAGACAATTAGAACATTAACTCTCATCTCAAAAACCATTCAAACATTGGGAAGCTGGGGAAGTCTGTCCAAAAGCAAGGTAAGTCTTTACATCTGCTTTGTGGTCACACTTCTGTTGTTGCTTTTTTTTTTTTTTTTTTTTTTCAAGTTTGAGAGAGAGAGAGAGAGTGCAAGCACATGCATGAGCAGTTGGAGAGGTGGAGGGAGGGAGGGGGTGAGAGAGAGACAGACAGATAGACAGACACTCTTAAGCAGGCTCCACACCTGGGATCATGACCTGAGCTGAAATCAAGAATCAGACGCTTAACCGACTAAGCCACCCAGGCGCCCCTGTATTCACACTTTTAAATGTTATTATACCATATCCCTCTCTCTCACTCATTCCCTTCCAAATTAAAATACGCATACACAGATGCAGTAGCTGTCTTTTAGATAGCTGCTGTGTCTTAGTCATCTGTTAAAGAAGTTTCATTTAAACTAATATATCTAAGTGGAGGAGAGAGTCTAGTGAACAGATGTAAGAACCCTCTATTGATCTGTTAGTGCCATATCATCTAATAGCTATTGAAAGAAATCCCCCTCCAAGTCCTATAACTCTCTTGAAATACATGATTGATTCCTTTTAGGCCTTAATCCTCAGCTTAAAAATACAGTTCATTATATTCTTAGTTCTCTACTTAACATATATGAATTCTGTGTGTTTTTTTTTCCTAGTCAAGTTTCAAAGAGACATTCATGTGTGAATTTTTCAAAATGTTTCAAGAAGAACGATATATTATAGCAGTTAAAAAGGTATGATTGTTTTACTCTGGGAATAGTAACATTTCTTATCATAATAGCATTGGGGAAATAGCATTTCATATTATTCCTAGAAGTTAACCCTCAGTTTAAAAAAATAATGTTTAAATTGTACATCAAATGTAGAAAAGCTATCTTTTTCTTCCTTTCTTCTCCCGTAAAAAACTATGGGATTTTTAGCTATGGAAATACCTAAATGTTTAACAACAGCTGCTATTGCCAGTGTCTTAGTAACACAGATTACAAATAGCTAGATTTAGTGTTTCTTACCAGCAGCACTATCAACAATTGGGTCAGATAATTCTTGATTATGAGGGCTGTCTTGTGCCTCTGTAGGCTGTTTAGCAGTATCCTTGGCCTGTACCGATTAGACGCTGGTAGGATGCTTTTAGATTTGACAGTCAAAAATGTCTGTAAACATTGCCAAAGTTCTGTGAAGGACAAAATTGCTTCTGATTGAGAACCTCTGATCTAGGGATAAAGGCTTAGTATGATGCTTGATGTATAGTAAAAAAATACATGAATTATCAACCATTTTATAAAATATAGTAGGCTTATGGTAGTAACTTAAGGCAAGTTACTGTAAATTAAAATGTACAGAAGACTACAGTATTTAATATCCTAACGTGAGGTTTATAACATACAAAAGTTGCTGTACTTAGAAACTGAGAATGTTTTGAAAGGATCTGTAATTCCTTGAGTCTTTTTTTTTTTTTTAAGCTTATTGATTTATTTTGGTGGGTGGGCAGAGAGAGAGGGAGAGAGAGAATCCCAAGCAGGCTTTGCACTGTCAACACAGAGCCCAACATGGGGCTTGATCTCACAAACCGTGAGATTATGACCTGAGTCAAAATTGGGTCAGATGCTTAACCAACTGAGCCACCCAGGCACCCAGATTTCTTGAGTCTTGAGTTCTAAATCATTCTAAATAAAATGTAGCATTATTGTAAAACCCTAAAATTTGTAAAGTTATTTTGAAGTAATCTAAACTTGGCTTGAAGGAAGTACTGTATTTTATTTATCACAATTTTGATTTAATGAATCAAAATTAGGCCAAATTTTAAAGATGTCACTCCATTTCTATAGCATGATTGATTCACAGTTGACTGCCAGGAGTATATTTTGATGAAGTGTATGTTTGCACTTTTTTGTGTGTGTCCTTAGAATTCTTACAGGGAGTCAGTAGATGAAAATGATGATTTTTTAAAAAATAAAACCAGTTGGAATTTTTCATCTAGAATTGTGCAAGTTCAATCAAAGTCTTTTTAAGCAATCACTGAAGGCTTTTGAGGAGAAAGCCTTTCAAAAGAATAGGCAGAGGAAAAACTGCCCTTTTATTTGTAGGACATTGTTGAAACATCTGTGGGACAGCGTAGGCAGACTTTTGTTGGCAAGATTATGATATACTGTCTTTTGTTTTAGGGTTGTTTTCCCACTTTTTTGACCTAGGTTATCGTAGCAGCTGATTTTTTTTTTCCCTGATAAAATCAGAATGTATAGAGTTGATAATGTCAGTGGAGAAAGTAGTTAAGGGTCCCAGGAGTTTAGCCTGTTCCTGATCTGTCTGTCCTGTGTCACCCACTCACATTCTCCTGGACTATCACCATAATACATTTCCTATGTCAGATTTGGTTCTAGACTCCTAAACCAGCATAGGATATTTTGCCCTAATCTAAGTTTTCTTCATTATTTACTTACTAAGTCTGGATATATGCATTGCTAGAAATTGTAGAAGCCTCTGAAGCCCAGTTTCTCATTTTGTATTGGTGTACTATTCCCACAGAGTTTAGCAAGGGTAACCTGGATAGTTCTATAAACAGAGTGACCATATAATTTAGTGTGCAAACCTTGACACTTTAAAGAGTGAAAATGAACACTGTGGATAATGTTGGGATCACAGCTGTAGACAGGGATGGCCCTGAGCAAATACCTATATTCACCCTGCCTGTAGTCCATCTTAATTATTGTGTTTTCTTTCACTTGATATAATTGTATTTACCTCATAGCTCCGTATAAATATAACAAATACTAGATGTAGTAATTGTCATAAGTAAATAATAAGTATTTTTCAAGTAAATAGATCAGTGCCTTCAGGCAAATACTGAGAAATGAAATATTTAAGTAAGTCTGTGACCCTCCGTTAGTGAACAGTCCCTCTTTGAGAACTGGAGATAGGATAGGACACTTCTTTAGTTCCCTTGTGTACTTGTTCTGTATCACCACATATAATGCAAAAGAAACTGTTCTTGTTCCTTTACTTACCAAGATTTCCTTCTTACATGCTAGAAGTAAACATTAGAAAAAATTGTAAGTGTGGCTTCTGGTGGGCAGTCTATAGCCAGTCTTAAGAAAATATGACTGCCCACAATTCTACTTTAGATTAGGCATTTGTACCTCAGTGTTATCCCTATTGGAATGTAAGTTTTGTTTTGTTTTGTTTTGTTTTGTTTTGTTTTGTTTTTTTGTCCCACGTGAGACAACGTAGAAAAATATAAAGGAAAAAGCAAGGACTAAACAAGTAGGTAGTTCATTTATGGGGCAAGATAGGATTCCTCTCTAAGAACAAGGATTGTTCCTTGAAATACTAATTTCTTTTTTCCATGAAGAGACAGCCGCATGCCAGGAAGCTCTTGACCAGTCAGGGTAGCATATTCATGAAGCTAACTGCTCTTCACAGGGGTGGCCTGCCATTGCTAGAGATGGGTACTCCAATGTTCTTGAGCCACCGTGTTCTCACATTCCCCCTAGGAAGTTTATAAATGGAGATTAGATTTCCAGGTTATTCCAGAGAACCCAGTTACACTTCAGTCATAATTATGGAGTACTATCTCTCCAGGCTAAAGTCAGTTATATGTAATAGAAGTTAGCAAAGTCTTTTCTATAAAAGAGTAAATATTCTTCTCTGCTTTTATTTTTGTTTTTGTTTTTCCAGCCCTTTAAAAATATAAAAACTGTTCTTAACTCATAGGCCTTACAAAAACAGGCTGCAGGTTGAATGTGGCCCACTGAACCATAATTTGGTTATCCCTGACTTAAAATATAGGTTCACGATCCTATATCTAAAATCTTTGGGACCAGAAATATTTCAGAATTTTAAAAGATAATAGGTATATACTGTGTATTATATTACACCCTAGTGTGGCCCGGGGTAGCACCCCATAATCAAACATACTATATAGTACAGTGTGTGAATATTCACACTAAGTAGGATAAATACAGACTATTAATAGCCTTTGCTAGTTCAAGTTAAGTTGTACCCTCAAATGAGTTTTCTATAAATCAAAAACAAAACAAAAACAACTCTTTTTATTCACAGCTTTATAGATTTCAGAGTCATAGTTTAGGGATCGTAGATTGAGCTATTTTTACAGAGAAATGTATTCTGAGTTTTAAGTAACTTGAGAATAAACTTTTTAAAATACGTAGCCAATGTGTAACTTAGGATTTCCTGTACAATTAAATATGTGTTTTGTTTTAGAAGTTATAATTATATGTATTCCTCAGTAAAGAACTTTACAATATTATTAGTGATATTTAAGACAACTGAATTTTTGATGTATGTTATCACAAAGTATAATTTTTGCCCATTTCCCTGTTTAGTTCTTGGATGAAATTTCATCAACTGAAACTAAAGAGTCCAGTGGTACGAGTGAGCCTGTGCACCTGAAAGAAGGGTAATTTAATGAATTTAGAGATTAAAGTCATGTGTCAGTATAGACGTTACGTAAGTACAAAAAGCAGGAGTCTGGAAGTGAGGAAATCCGGGTTTTGTTCCATCTTAGAACTGCCTAAGTAACATCCATCAGGTAAGTTACAGTAGCATATGAACCTCATGCCAAATGGGCATGATTCCTTGTCCATACATTCCTCGAGTAGTTTTTCAAATAGAATGAAATTACAGGTATTAGAGTAGTACTTTGAAAACTTCAGTCTTGAAGTAGTGTTACCATCGGAAGTTAAAGGGAAACTTCAGGTAAGTTTGGCCCTTTTAGGTCTGAATAGCACAGTTATAAATATTAAATTAGTTAAAAACTTTATTCCCTTAGCATGGCCAAAATAAATGCAAAAGTTATGGATGACAAAGACATTTTTGTATATGTAATACAATCTTACTCAGCCTTTCATGTCATTTAAAATCAAAGAACAGTTCTTTGTTTTGGATGAACTACTTTAATATTTGTAGCTAAATTTTTACATCTGTTGTTTTGGCAGTGAGATGTATAAAAGAGCTCAGGGAAGAACTCGGATTGGGAAAAAGAATTTCAAGAAACGGTGGTTCTGCTTAACAAGCAGAGAGCTCACCTACCACAAACAGCCAGGTAGTTGTGTTTATGCTTTATTGTGGGGTCTTTTCCTGGTCCTCGGTGAAGATTTCTTTTTTGTTTCATGTAACTCCAGTGAACCTTTTCACTTTATTACTGTAGTTGATAGTTTCTCGCAGTGATGCACACACACTAACGATATAGTAAATATTTGACAAATGACACCATGTAAATTCCATTTTTTTCCTCACATACGCTCTGTTGTCTAAAAAAAAATTAAAAAAATCCCTGGTAAATCCCAGGATTCATCTAGAACTTGGAAATTTCTTTAACTCTCAGAGCCAAGTTGGTAAGAATCAATACTTAATAAATGAGAGTATTTCAGTGGTTTGCTAGATAACATCAGCCAGAGTTTTTCCACAGTCATACCACAGATTGTGATTCCTGTACAGTTACAACATTCGTTCTAGTCTTTTGGCCAAGCTAACTTCAAAATGGAAATTTTAGTGACTGACTTCCTGAGAAAGCACAAATGGGCTATTTGGATAAAGAAATCTATCTCTGAGGGATTCAGAGAAGCAAAGTTTGTCCTTCAGTGGACTGACACAGTGCTTAAAACCTCCACCTTTTAAGTTCATTCCCTTGGAGTCAAACATGATCCACAGAAGGCCATTAGCTCCTGCTGGTATCATAGCAAGAAGAACTTAATATCTAAATCATGGACCATATTCCATAAACTCATTTATTCAAGGTGATCAGGATACAAAGAAATTTACTTAACCAAAAAGGCCAGTTAAAGGAAGAATCATTTTAAAACAGACAAAAATGTGCATACATATCTTAAATATTTACATATTTGTTTGCCAGATCTTCTGGTAGAGAACCAAGATCTTTTCTTTGAATATGGATCTATAGATTGGATTTCCCTTTGTCTTTATTTTGCAAATATACCTATAATGTATCGGTTTTCTGGTTGATTTCTCCAAAGTTTTTCCAAATTTAAATACTTGAAAAGTAATCCAAGTACAGAATTTTATTAGATTTCATGATAGTCACCCCTAATCTTTTACAGGTGTCTCACCCCCATGTAAATCAGCTTTGCTTATACAGGTGTGGGTCTCCTTTTTTGGTGTTTTTCAAAGCACTCACCTGATTTTCAAATAAACAATAAACCTCTTAGTAAGGGGCACTTATTTTGTCACTTTACATATATTTAAGTAAATTATAATTAGAACATGGAAAAATGGCTTAAACAGGTTTGAAAACAAACCCAACAGGGTTGGCAAACAAAACAGCCTAACCAGTGGAAACATAGAGTACAGGCTTAATAGATAGTAACCTAGCAACCACAAGCATTCAGCATCCAATGAGCATCATTCGTTAATGTTTCACAAGGACATGGAGAGTCTCTGTTAATCCATTAGCTCTGTTAGGTAAAGATCTGTTCAGAGAGCTTCCGCTATAAATTCTGAAATGGTAAAACAAACAACAGCCATAGGGTACTTTCAAGAGAATGTAGATTCAGTTAAGTAGAATGGTTCTGTGGAGATTCTTAAAGAGTAAAGTGATAAGAAAACTTGTTTCATAATTCCTTATTATGGCTCAACCAGAATGACTACATATGACTAATTGTATTAGTAAGGTAGAAGAAACCAAAGGCATTTTTATTTGTCACCCACATAATTTGTTATGGCATATCAATAGTCATAATTTGTTATGGCATAAAGAGCAACACGTTACATCCTTAGCCTTGCAGACCATTTTTTAAGCTAAATATGTTTTGAATGTTTTAGAAGTTACAGCTTATGTTGAATACTAAGTAAATGTTCTCACGTACATAGCAGCTTTGTAAAAAATAGCTGTCATAATCTAATTATGTTAGTACATTGAAATAAAATTTAAGGTAAGTTAGTTGTTCTCCATGAATAAATTAGCTATTTTTTCCTCATTTAAAGTATTTTCTAATCTAAACTAGTATTCTAAAGTCTTTTTTGGGTTTAGCCCTTTAAGAATCCGGTGATAGCTTTGGCCTCTTTCCTCCAGAAAAATACACATACAAACTGGACATAGAATTTTGCATATAATTTCAATGAGTCTGTAGATCCAGAGTTCATCTACGGTTCTTAAGAACCTCTGCTCTAGCTAGTGATCCTATGAGGACAAAATTCTATAGAATGATTAGGCTGCCGTAGGTATAAAATAGACACATAGAAATTACATTGTTTTCAGGCCCTAAGAAATTTAACCTATTGGAATGACTTTGGAGGAATAAGCTCTCTTACATGAAGTTTAAAGATTATTTACCAAAGCGTACAGTTTTAAGCATCCATTCTTTTTGTTTTAACTATTTTGATGGATTTTTCCAAAATGTATTACATGCTTCCTTGCCTTCTAAAAAAGAATTCATTGAACGTAAGTGAACATTTTCTAGATGAGTTGCGGCTGCCATTGATAATATTAATTATTATGTAGTGCTTTGATTTAGTGATGTTTTCAGGGCCGCTTATGAGTGTGTGCAGCTGTTTACTCCCCAGCTAAAATGCCTTGGACTGCTGTGCTTTTTTGTGTTCCTGTGTTTGCTTTATATGGTTTTTCTCTATCCCTTTTATATTTAGGCTGTTACCTTAAATCTCTTATGCTGTCAGTGAACCATAACGTAACATCACACTCCCACCTCCATCACTCAGCTCCATTTTTTACTACACATATACTTTGAGAAAACAGGTACTGTGTTTGTTAAAATTATGCTTAAAATTAAAAGGCTTTGATGGAAGACTTTAGGACTTTGCTCTCTGAAGAAAATGCATGGGCTTTGGATTTCTCTGGTTGTTCAGCAAATGTTTTGCTTACCTTTCTATTTCTTTGCTGTTTCTGAATAGCCAAGACTGCTAGTTCTACTTGTTATATGACTTTAGTGTGTGAAAGAATGCCTCCCAAATTTTCTGTAATATGGACACTAGTATTCTGAATCAAATATTTCTGCCATTTAGAATCAAACAGTAGTCTTTTCCCAATTTACTGGAAAAGGAATGAATAGAATTTTCTCAATTTTAAGGGTTTTTCCTAAGTAAGTTACTAAGTTTTTGATACCTGTTTACATAAATGCTAACAAGAGATAGTATACAACTTATCTTCATTACAACTAGATTAATGAGACTGTATGGCACTCAGCAATCAGTCATGATTATATTGACAGTTTTTTATGCACGTGTGCTTGTGATCTGGTTTTATATGCTATGTTGCAGTATAGTCATCTTCTATAAGTAGAAGTTTTTCTAGCTGTATACTGAAATCAAATGAGTTCTTGACCTTCCGGTCTCTTCCTTTTTTTTTTTTTTTTTTTTTTTTATTTATTTTTGGGACAGAGAGAGACAGAGCATGAATGGGGGAGGGGCAGAGAGAGAGGGAGACACAGAATCGGAAACAGGCTCCAGGCTCTGAGCCATCAGCCCAGAGCCGGACGCGGGGCTCGAACTCACGGACCGCGAGATCGCGACCTGGCTGAAGTCGGACGCTTAACCGACTGCGCCACCCAGGCGCCCCCCGGTCTCTTCCTTTTTCATCCAGCCATTCAGCTGCGCTTCACCAGACTGGCTGCTGCAGTTGCTTTAACTTGTGCTCTTTTACCTTTGTGCTTTTGCATGTGCTCTTCCTAGAAGTTCCCATCTTTCCTTCTTTACCTGTGTGATTTGTTGTCTTTTAAGCCTCAGATCCAGTATGTGCTCTTTATGGAAGTCATTTATAAGCTTCTAGGCACTTCAGTTGAGCTTTTCCCTTATTGTGCTTTTTTAATCACCTTAGGAGTAACACCTGTCACACTGTGTGGTCCTTACTTTTGTCTGTCTCTTCCTCTAGTCTTTAAGAGCCTCTGTCAGGGGACCACATTTTTATTATCTTCATTAATACATGGAGTAAATGTTTTTAATAAATGGTGTTCTTCGAAGAATGCCATGTCTTACCATCTGAATTACGTTAAGAACCACTGCTCTTGGTTTCTAAATTTCCACCAAGAATACTAATAATAGATTATTAGCAAATTCATCTCTGAAATTCCATCTTGTGTTTTCCAAACTTGATTAGATATGGTCCACTCTTGGAGACCTGATATACACAGATACATACAGCCTACACAACTTCCATGTGATATCAAATGTTCCAGTTCATATATCATCTATCTAGATGGTGGTTTTTTTTTTTAATGTGTATTTATTTTTGAGAGAGTGAGTGGGGGAGGTGCAGAAAGGGAGGGAGGCAGAGAATTCAAAGCAGGGTTCGTTCTAACAGCAGAGAGCCTGATGCAGGGCTCAAACTCACGAACCACAAGATCATGACCTGAGCCAAAGTCAGACGCTTAACCAACTGAACCACCCAGGCGCCCATACGTGGTGTTTTAAACATAAATCTCAATAATACATTTA
This sequence comes from Prionailurus viverrinus, assembly GCF_022837055.1. Classification (NCBI taxonomy): domain Eukaryota; kingdom Metazoa; phylum Chordata; class Mammalia; order Carnivora; family Felidae; genus Prionailurus; species Prionailurus viverrinus. The sequence goes on from NC_062569.1 coordinate 36,921,076, forward strand.
GGTTGACTTGGTTTTCACCTGTTCATATTTTTACACTCAGGGTTCTGCAGTATTTTTTCTTTGATAGCTAATGAACACTTCATTGTTGCAGTCATACATTCATTCAATAAATATTTTATTGAGTGCCTACTGTGTGCCAGATCCTTGGCTCTGGAGAAAACAGTAGTGAATAAAGCATACCATAATGTTTGCCCTTATGGATTTTCATAGCTTAAAAGTGATAAATAAAAAAAACATGTATTATATTGGATAATTATAAATGAGATAGACAAAAATAAAGCAGGTAAAGAGAATAGAGGATGATAGGCTTATGAGGAGAGTTGCAGTATTAAAAAGTCTAACCAGTGAGGGCTTCGCTAAGAAAATGACATTTTGAGCAAAGACCTAAAGATGATAAGAGAGTAAGTCAGGTGGAAATCTGGGTTAATAGTGATGTGTAGTTAACAGCAGCCAGTACAGAGGCCCTGAAACAGGAGCATGCCTAGAGTATTCAAGAGATAAGAGAAAGCTCTTCTGGTTAGTGGGGAAAGAAAACATAAAGGGGTAATCATAGGAACTTAGAACAAAGAGGTCATGGAGAAGCTAAATATGTTAGGGCTTTGTGAGCCATTCTAAAACTTTTACTCTGATTCAAAGATGGAAAGGCATTAGAGAGCTTTAAGGAGAGGAATTACATTATTAGACTTATGTTTTAATAGGAGTAATCATTATGCCATATGGAGAACAGAATGAAAGGGGAAGGAGACTAGTTAAGAGGCTAGGGAGCAACTCAGTGGCTCAGTCAGTTAAGCATCCAACTCTTGACTTTGGCTCAGGTCATGATCTCATGCTTCGTTATATCATGTCCCATGTCAGGCTCTGTGCTGACAGTGTGGAGCCTGCTTGGGATTGTCTTTCCTCTCTTTCTTTGCCCCTCCCTTACTCACACTCTTTCTCTCTCTCAAAAATAAGTAAACATTAAAAAAAAAAAGGGGGTATTGCAGTAATTGAGGGGAACAGAGATAATGGCTTGGACCAGTTGGTAGCAATGGAGGTGATAAAAATGGATCACATTCTGGATCTTTTTGAATGATAGTACTCAGATGTTTTGCTAAAGAATGAGTTATCAAGAGTGAGAGAAAGGCAAGTCAAGGACAACTCCAAGGATTTGGGCTTGTACAACTACACTGATGAAGTTGCCTTTTTAGAAAATAGACACATGAGTTCTCAATAGTGAAGAAACTTGTACAGCCATACCTCAGAGATATTGTGGGTTTGGTTCTAGACCACAACAATAAAGCTAGTTCACAATTAAGTGAGTCAAATGAGTTTTTTGGCTTCCCATTGTGTATAAATGTTATCTTTACACTCTACTGTGGTCTATTAAGTGTGCAATAGCATTATTTCTAAACAATGTACATACCTTAATTTAAAAATACTTCATTGCTTTATCCATTTATCAGTTGATGGGCATTTAGGCTCTTTCCATAATTTGGCTATTGTTGAAAGCACTGCTACAAACATTGGGGTACATGTGCCTCTAGGAATCAGCACTCCTGTATCCTTCAGATAAATTCCTCATAGTGCTATTATATATACAATGGAATATTACTTGACAATGAGAAAGAATGAAATCCTGCCATTTGCAGCAATGTGGATGGAACTGGAGGGTATTATGCTAAGTGAAATAAGTCAGTCAGAGAAAGACAGCGTATGTTATCACTCATATGTGGAACTTGAGAGACTTAACAGAAGACCATGGGAGAAGGAAAGGGGAAAAAATAGTTACAGAGAGGGAGGGAGGCAAACCATTAGAGACTCTTAAATACAGAAACAAGCTGAAGGTTGATGAGGAAGTGTGGGGGAAAGGGGAAAATGGGTGATGGGTATTGAGGAGGGCACTTGTTGGGATGAGCACTGGGTATTGTATGTAAGCGATAAATCACAGGAATCTACCCCCCCAAACCAAGAGCACACTGTATATACTATATGTCAGCCAACTTGACAGTAACATAGATAGATAGATAGATAGATAGATAGGAAAGAAAGAAAGAAAGAAAGAAAGAAAGAAAGAAAGAAAGAAAGAAGGAAGGAAGGAAGAAAGAAAGAATTACCTCATTGCTAAGAATGAAATCTTGGATTTGCAACGATGTGTATGGAGCCTGGGTTTATTATGCTAAACAAAATAAGTCAGAGAAAGACAAGTACCATATGATTTCACTCATATATGGAATTTAGGAAACAAAACAGATGAACATCTGGGAAGGGGATTAAAAAAGAGAGAGAGGGGAGCAAACCATAAGAGATTCTTAATATAAAGAACAAACTGAGGGTTGATGGAGGGAGGTGGGTGAGGTATGGGCTGAATGGGTGATGTATATTAAGGAGGACACCAGTTGTGTTTAGCACTGGGTGTTACATGTAAGTGATGAATCACTAAATTCTATTCCTGAAACCAATATCACACTGTATGTTAACCAACTAGAATTTTCAAATTTGGAAGAAAAAAGTTAAAAATAAAATTGACCAAAAAAGTTTTCATTGCTAGAAAATGCTAACAATCTTCTGAGCTTTCAGCCAGTCGTAATCTTTTTGCTGGTAGAGGATCTTGCCTCAGTGTTTGGCTGCTGACTTGATCAGGGTTAAAGTTGCTGAAGGCTGGGGTGGCTGTGGCAGTTTCGTAAAATAAGACAACTATAAAGTTTACCACATCACTTGACTCTTCATGAATGATTTCTCTGTTGCATGTGATGCTGTTTGATAGCAGTTTGCCCACAGTAGAACTTCTTTCAAAATTGGAGTCAGCCTTCTCAAACTCTGCCTCTGCTTTATCAATTAAGGTTTATGTAATATTCTAAATCCTTTGTTGTCATTTCAGCAGTCTTCATGGCATCTTCACAGGAATAGATTCCATTTCAGGAAACAGCTTTCTTTGCTCCATAACAAGAAACTTCTCATCCATTAAAGTTTTATCATGGAATTTAAAGTTTTATCATGAAATTACAGGAGGTCAATCATAATCTTTAGGCTCTGCTTCTAATTCTCTTGCTCTTTCCAACACATCTGCAGTTGCTTCCTCCACTGAAGTATTGAACCCCCTCAGTGTTACCAGTGAGGACTGGAATCAACTTGTTTCTTCGAAACTCTTGTTAATGTTGATATTTTGACCTCTTGGCATGAACTGTGAATATCCTTAATAGCATCTAGAATGGTAAATCCTTTCCAGAAGGTTTTCAACTTATGTTGCCCAGATCCATCAGAGGAACCACTATGTATTTCTTAATAGCTATGTATTTCTTAAATGTCAAGACTTTAAAGTCAAAATTACTCTTTGATTCCAGGGCTGCAGAATGGATGTTGTGTTAGCAGCCATGAAACATTAGTCTCATTGTACATCCTCATCAGAGTATTTGGGTGATCAGGTACCTTGTAGTGAGCATTAATATTTTGAAAGGAATGTTTTTTTTCTGAGCGGTAAGTCTCAACAGTGGGCTTAAAATATTTAGTAAACCATGTGGTAAACAGATGTGCTGTCATCCTGGCTTTGTTGTTCCATTTATAGAGCATAGGCAGAGTAGATTTAGCATAATTTTTAAGGGCCCCAAGATTTTTGGAATGGTAAATGAGCATTGGCTTCAACTTAAAGTCAGCTACATTAGCTCCTAACAAGAGAGTGAACCTGTCTTGTGAAGCTTCGAAGCCAGGCATTGACTTCTCTCTAGATATGAAAGTCCTAGATGGCATTTTCTTCCACTATAAGACTGTTTTGTCTACATTGAAAATTTTGTTTAGTGTAGTTACCTTTATTAATTACCTTAGCTAGATCTTCTAAGTAACTTGCTGCAGCTTCTACATCAGCACTTGTTGCTTCACTTTGTACTTTTGTGTTATGGAAATGGCTTCTTTCCTTCTTTTTCTGCTAGCTGCAAACTTTTCTTGTGGAGCTTCCTCACTTCTGATAGCCTTCATAGAATTGGAAAGAGTTAGGGCCTGGCTCTGGATTCGACTTTTGCTTAAAGGAATGTTGTGGCTGGTCTGATCATCTATCCCGACCACTAAAACTGTCTCCATATCATCAGTAAGGATGTTGCAGTTTCTTATCATTCATGTGTTCACTGCAGTGACACTTTTTATATTTCCTTCAAGAGCTTTTCTGTTGCATTCACAACTTGGCTGTTTGGCACAAGAGACCTAGCTTTGAGCCTGTCTTGGCTTTCAACATTCCTTCCTCACTAAGCTTAATAATTTCCAGCTTTTGATTTAAAGTGAGACGTACAACTGTTCCTTTCACCTGAACACTTAGAGGCCATTGTAGAGTTATTCATTGGCCTAATTTCAGTATTGTTAGGTCTTAGGGAATAGGGAGGCCCAAGGAGAGGGAGAGAGATAGGAGAATGGCTGGTTGGTGGAATAGTCAGAACGCACATAACATTTATCAATTAAGTTTGTTGTCTTATGTGGGCATAGTTTGTGGCACCCCAGGAGAATTACAGTAGTAACATCAAAGATCACTTATCACCATAACAAATACAATAATAATGGCAAGGTTTGACATACTGTGAGAATTACCAGAATGTGACACAGACACGAGGAGAACAGATGCTGTTGGAAAAATGGTACCAATTGGCTTGCTTGATGCAGGGTTGCCACGGACCTTCAATGTATAAAAAACACAGTATCTGTGAAGTACAATAAAGAAGCACACAATAAAATGAAGTATGTCAGTCTTAGACTCATTCTTTCATAGATAACAGATATAAACTTGGAAGAATATATAAAACAACTCTCTGAAGGATTTGACCCTCAAAAACTGGGAGCCATGATGGAATATATGATTATATGGCTTTTCTCTCTGAAAGCACTCCTGGCCAGTGCAATGGGAGATGGCTGAAATTCAAGCAGAAAGCCACAGTTTTGTTGGCTTGAGGTATCGAAAGATACAGTTCAGGACTGCCAGAGGAGCTGGAAATTGAGGAGAAAAAAAAAAAAAAAGGATGAGCCTTCCACTCTGTATATGAACTCCCCTGAAATCCTTGGCTGACTCTTCAACTGCTTCTGCATTGGGGAACTTCAAAGAAGTTACTGCAAAGCAGTAACAGGAAAGATTTAAAAATATGAACAGATTTCAGTTTCTTTCCTCAGGAGAAACAGTTTGGATTTTAGATGGGCTTAAACACACTGAGGTTTTCATTGAAATATCAAAAGGGCAGTGGCTCAGCAGTGAAGACTGTGTCCTAAGATTCAGAATAAAATATAAAACCAAGCCTCAGAGCAATCAACCAATGCAACTGTACAAGGGAAGGTAACTGAATCCACCTTATCTACAATGTGTCATTCATAATGTCCAGTATACAATGAAACGTTAACAAGTTTGAGAAGAAACAGTAAAATAGGACACATAGCTAAGAGAAAAAAGAATCATTATAAGTAGACCCCTCTGGGATGCCTGGCTAGCTCAGTCGGTTAAGCATCCAACTTCAGCTCCAGTCACGACCTCGTGAGTTTGAGCCCCACATCAGGCTGTGTTGACAGCTCCGAGCCTAGAGCCTGCTTCAGATTCAGAGTCTATGTCTCCCTCTCTCTCTGCCCTGCCCCCCCCCCACTCTCTGTCTCTCTCAAAAAATGAACAAACATTAAACTAAGAAGTCCCCTATGTGGTTTATGTGTTGGAATTACAGACATGAACTTTAAAGGTATTATAAGTACTTCAAGGACAATGTAAGACAGTTAAGAGTAAAGAAATGAGGGATTTCAGTAAAAGAAAACAATAGCAACTTAAAAGGAATCAGATGGAAATCTACAAGTGAAATATTTCAACTGAAATATTGAAGAAGAAAGGTTCAGGAAACTTGAAGATAGATTAGTAGAAATTATCCAATCTAGGAACACAGGGAAAAAAGTCTGGAAGCGAAAAAAACCAGTAGAACCTCAGTGGCTTTTGGAATAATATTTGGCAGTCTAGTAAATGCATGATTAATGTCAGGAGAGTAGAGAAAGAGTAGAGCAGAAAAAATATTTGAAGAAATAATGGCCTAAATTTTCCTGAATTTGGTGAAAAAATTTATTTTACAGATCTAAGAATCTCCCTGAATTCCAAACCTGATAAATATAAAGAAAATCACACTTAGGCCTATATAGTAATTAAACCAGAGATATATAGAAAATCTCAAAAGCAGAACAGAAGACAGAGTGCATGCAGGAGAACAACAGTACAGTTGACAGCTAACTTCTCATAGGAAGCAACTAAAGCCAAAAGACAATGGAATAATAACCTCTTTAAAGTGCTGGAGAAAAAAACCTCTCAACCTAGAATCCTAGTGAAAATTTCCTTTATTTTTTTAAAATGTTTATTTGTTTTTGAGAGAGAGTGCACACGAGCAGGGGAGGGGCAGAGAGAAGTGGGGACAGAGACTCCAAAGCAGGCTCTTTGCTGACAGCAGGCAGCCCATGTGGGGCTCATACTCAAACCGTGAGATCATGACCTGAGCTGAAGTCGGACGCTTAACCAACTGAGCCACTCAGGTGCCCCGAAAATTTCCTTTAAAAATGAAAATATCCTTTAGGGTAGATGAAAGCCAGGAGACTCCATTGCAAACAGCTTTGTATTGTAGGAATGCTAAAGGAAAATTTTCAGGCTGAAGCGAAATAACACCACATGGAAACTTAGATGTGCAGGAAGAAATGAAGAGCACTGGAAACGGTAAGTATGTAGGTAAATGTAAGAATGTCTTTTCTCTTTTCTCAATTTCTTTAAAAAACAACTGTTTATGGACACCTAGGTGGCTCAGTCGGTTAAGTGTCTGACTCTTAATTTTGGCTCAGATCATGATCTCGTGGTTCATGAGATCAAGCCCCATGGAGCCTGTTTGGGATGCTCTCTCCCCTTTTTCTCTGCCCCTTTCCCCACCCACTCATGCTCTCTCTCAAAATAAATAAAAAGCAATTGTTTAATGCAAAATTTATAACACTAAATTACGCAGTTTATAACAAATCTTGATATAGGACAGGAGTAGCAGAAAGGGAACGAATAGACTAAATTATTGCAAGGATTTTGTATTTTATGTGAAATGACAACATAATTTTAAGTAGACTGTAATGAATTAAGGCTGTATGTTATAATCTCTAGAACAAAAACCTTTTTTAAAGTATAGCCCACCCCTTCTCCCTTACCCAAAAAGTAAATAAGCAAATATGGCAGGAGAGGAAGAACAATGGAGCAAAAATCAGATGGAGTAGGTAGAAAACAAAATGAAACAAAAAATAGCAAAATGATAGCTTAAACACAGCCTTATCAATAATTACAATAAATGTAACATCATATTCAATATCAGGAGCAAAGCAAAGATTATCTACTTTTCTCAATTCTATTCAACATTGTGCTGTAATAAGATTGTACAATACAATGAGATTGTAATGTAATAAGGCCAAAAAAAAAAAGGAAGGGAAAGAAGGCAGGGACACCTGAGTGGCTCACTCAGTTAAATGTCCAGCTCTTGATTTTGGCTCAGGTCATGATCTCACAGTTAATGAGTTTGAGCCCCATGTCAGGCTGACAATGTAGAGCATGCTTAGGATTCTGTCTCCCTCTCTCTGCCCCTCCCCCACTGGTGTGCTCATGCTTGCACGCACGCGCGCTCTCTCCCTCTCTCTCTCTCTCTCTCTCTCTCAAAAATGTTTTAAAAAATTTTTTAAAGGAGAAAATGGGGTGGGTGGGTGGGTGTTTCAGTCGGTTAAGCATCCAACTTTGGCTCAGGTCATGATCTCACAGTTTGGTTTGTGGGTTCGAGCCCCATGTCAGACTTTGTGCTGACAGCTCAGAGCCTGGAGCCTAATTCAGATTCTGTGTCTCCCTCTCTCTCTTCCCCCTCCGCTCGCACTCTGTCTCTCTGTCTCTGTCTCTCAAAAAAGAAATAAACATTAAAATAAAAGGCATACATAGGTATCCTAAGGAATCTTCAAAACAAATACTTGAACCAATAAGTGGTGGCCTTGAGATACAAGATTCATATATATATAAACCAATTGTATTTCTACAAACCAGAAGGAAACTGCTAGAAAATGAAATCTTTAAAATACCATTTACAGGGGCATCTGGGTGGCTCAATTGGTTAAGCGTTGGACTCTTGGTTTTGGCTCAGGTCATGAGTTCGAGCCCTACATCAGGTTGTGTGCTAACATCATGGAACCTGCTTAGAATTCTCTCTCTCCTTCTTTCTCTGCACTTCCCTCGCTTGCTGCTCTGCCTCTCTCAAAATGAATAAATAAAACTTAATAAAAAAATACCATTTACAGTAGCAGCTCCCGTCCTCCCCTCCCCCAAAAAATATTTAGCAATAAATTTAACCTAAGAAGTACAAGACCTATGCACTGAAAACAATAGAACATTACTGAGATAAAATAAAGAAGACATAAAGGAGACCTACATCATGTTTGTGAACTGGAAGATTCAGTATTTTTTAAGAAGTCACTTCTCAAATTTACCTCTCCAGTTCATCTTGATTTTAACACAGTGCTACTCCAAATCTCAGCAAGCTTTTTTTGTCATATTCACAAAGTTGTAAGATCACTAATTCTGGGGCTTTTTCATCACCCCAGAAGGAAACTCTATGCCCATTAGAAGTCACTCGTCATTCCTCCCTTCTCCCAGCTCCTAACAACTATCTGTTTACTTTCTGTGTCTATGGATTTGCCTGTGCTGGGGATTTCATATAAATGGACTCATAAAATATATAACCTTTTGTGACTGACTTTTTTCACTTAGCATAATGGTTTTTAAGCTCATCAATGATATAGGCTGAGTCAGTGCTTTGTTCCTTTTATGACTAAATCCATTGTATGGATATAAGCCAAATCTTGTTTATCCATTAATAAGTTGGACATTTAGATTGTTCCCAATTTTTTACTATTATGAGCAATTCTGCTGTGAACATTTGTATGGACATATGTTTTTTATTCTCTTGGGTGTGTGTATACGTAGAGATGGAATTGATGAGTCATATGGTAACTCTTTTTGGTAGAAATAATGGAGATTTTAACTGAAACCGCGTTTCATTCATCTAATAGGGAAACTTAATGCACTAACATTTATTACGATTATTATGATTACTGCTTTGTTTTGTGCTTTCTGTTTACTAGGCTTTTCTGTTTATTGGGTTTATTTTCCTTTTCCTGCCTTTTTATTGTAATAATCAGGCCCACGCACGTTCTTGATTGCGTGCTCGTACACTCTGTCTCATGAGAGAATTTGGGCATCATATTTCAACTCTGCAGTTGTTAACAGACAAATTTAAACTTCCATGTTTATCTTAAGGTCTACAGTTAATCAAAGTCCCCACTCAGGAAAAGAACCGTAGGATGCTTTCAATTCATTATTTTCCCAAACTAATGGGAAAGCTAATGACTCCCTAGTGAAGTCATCCAAAATGTAATACTAGGTTCTCATTTTTCTTTTAACTTTGTATGTTACATTTTAATGATTTTCTATCCATGCTTAACAGTTTTGCTGATTTCTTTACCCAGCAATATTTCTTGCATAACATATTTGCCTTTTCCTGCATTTATTTCTTATTTTGCAGGAGTGCTTCCTCAAAGAATTATTTCAATAGGCTTATGGCTGATAATTGTTCTGGGTCTTTGAGTATTAAACAATGTATTTTACCCTTACTCTTCAATGATAGTGAGACTGGATTTAAAATTTTCCCTCAGAACTTTGAAGATACTACTTAATGGTTTCCTAGTTTACATTTTTGCTGGTGAGAATTTTGATATCAATCTGGTTCTGTCTTGATTCTTCTCCCTAGAAACTTTTAGGACTTTCTTTAGTCTTCAAGTTCTAATATTTGACTCCCTAGTATGAGGTAATGGTCTTTTTCTTTCCATCCTGCTCAGCACTTGGGTCCTTTCAGTCTGAAGATTGCTATTTTTATCTCTGGGACATTTCCATTGGTAATTTTCTCCGGAACACTCTTTCTGTTCTGCTTCTGGAATCTTATCAGGTATTGAAACTTCTAAATCTGTCCATCATGGCTCTTCTTTTAATTTTTTGTATCTTTGTTCTTTTGTATTGTATTTTTGGAGAGCCCTCAGTGAAATCTCCTCTTTTACTAATTCAACTTGCAATTCATTTCAGTTAATATTGCTAACTATGAAGTTAACTCTAACGACATCATGATAGTATGTGTGCCTGGGAGCAATGTGTTTTCTCTACAAATGCTGTTATAATTTGCCCAGAAATGAACAAATCCAGCAATTAATTCCAGGGTGTGTGAATGCTTTATGTATAAAATAAATCTAAAGATAGAAACTTCCTGCAAAAATATAAAATTATCTGGAATTTCTATGGTGCTACCCCATGTAGATCAGTACCCAAAGGAAATTCATTATACCCTTCATTTCCTTAAATGTTATCCTCTTTGTTGCGTCTGTGTGTCTCCTTCAGGGTGCTGATTTTCCTCATTGTTTGGTGATCTTTTTGGTGATTTCCTCATCTTTATGTTTTTACAGTCTTTTCATCTGCTTGAGTGTTCAGTAGCCTCCTGCCAATGATTGTGAGGGAAGTACAGGACAAGCTGCCAAGGGGCAAGGCTGCGGGTGCTTGTCTCCTGGTGTGGATGCTCTCCTTCCCTCTGAGGGTCAGCGACTACCTGTGACATAGTATTGTGGTTGCAGCCCCAGTAGGCATCATTACTGCTAGAGCCTGGAACATGCACCCCTGTTGACTGCTGCTTAGTACAGTCTGAGGGAGGGGGAGCTCTCCCAGATGCAGCTTACCTATTAATCATCTCCATGTATGTCTGAGTGTGTGTGTGTGTGTGTGTGTGTGTGTGTGTGTGTGTGTCCGTCCATCCTTGTGTCTCCAGTCCCCAGCTGTCTGCGTCCCTTGACTCTGGCTTGAAGCTCTCTTCTAACTACTACTTTTGCAGATGTCTTTTCCTTCATCTGGTTCAGGCTGTGGCTTCCTTCAGTTTACTCTTCCCTCCCCCCTCTCCCCCCCCCCTCCCCCCGCTGCCATAAATTTGATCTTGTCTGCTTCCAGGAAACTGCTGATAGTCTTTTCTTATTTTCTCTTGCACTTATGATTTGTATTTGTTGAATTTAAATGTTTTCTGAGAAAAGTTTTCCTTAACTACCCAATTTAAAGTCACTTCCCAATTGTTTTCTAGTATATCACCTCAGTTTATTTTCATTGTAACATTTATCTCGACCTAATATTTGTCTTCTACCAGTCTTTCTAGACCTAAGCGCAGACTTCATTAGGGGTCTTAGATATTCTGTTTACTACTGTATCCAAAGTGGTTAGAACAGTGTCTGGTATATAGTAGGCATTAAATGTATGATAGTTGAATTAAGTAACTTTATCTTTTTAAAAAAATGTTACATCACATCTGCTTGAATTACACAAATTTTAGATTTTACACCAGCAACCAGGTTTAACAAATATTTTAGGTTAACCTCTCTGCAAATATTTTAGGTTAACCTTTATTAACCAAATAACTGTCTTTGATTAGAAAGCTGTACATTAATCCATGAACCAGTACAAAGTGTAAAGGTCTTAACCTCCAGCACTTAAATACATATGTCATTAAACTCTGTGAGAATAAAAGCAAAGCTTTGATTTTACTAAGAACAACATTACAGAATGGCCAGGAAAAGTCATAACTATATTTGCTTATAGTTTCTATAAATATATGAGATAGTGTCTATTCTGGTAAATTATAAATCGAAAATACATCGTATCATCATGATATGTTATAATGGAGCTCCTTTAGCAAACTCAGATTTCCAAATTCTTAAATTAGGTGAAGGATTCACTCTTCCAAATAAAAACTGTACTCTTGTTCCCTATATCTCTTAGAGTAAATTTGGTAGTTCTAGTCATCTGACCAGCCAGTATATGATAGTAATGAACAGTTTTTCAATTTCAATCATAGTTTTCAGGGTCAACCCCTTAAATATTACACTATTAAAACAGAAAAATCTACTGAGGAACAGTCTGAGTCACTCCCTATGTGAGAACTCCCTGAAAGAAAATTCCATGTCTGGGCAAGTTTTGAGCAGGCCTCTACTGCTGAGTATAATATTTTTTCAGCCCCCATATAATTGTTTCAAAAGATAGTAACATTTCAATTTTATACATTGAGATCAAATTTCTTCCCACATTTTTCCGTAAAAATTTTTAAAACTTTATATTGAAAAAAGTAAAGAGGAAGTCACTTTATAGAAAACAAGCAAAATTCATCTGTTCCATAAAACAAAGAATACTTAAATGTGTATCATTCAGAAACCTTCAGATTATATTCCTGCTATGATGAGGATGAGCTTAAACTTCACAGATTTAACCTCTCACATAATTCTGATGGAAGTTATTTTAATCTTGTTCTACTTTTTTTAATAATTTAGGCAAAGATGCAATTTATACAATTCCAGTGAAAAACATTCTTGCTGTAGAAAAACTGGAAGAGAGCTCTTTCAACAAGAAAAATGTAAGTTACATAAATATTATTTTTAAAGTTTTAAATGTATTGGTTGAAAATTTTTAAGAGATTGTTTTTATTTTTGCCATTAATCATTAGTATTTTATAATTGCTGGCTAGAACTGTGTCTTAAAATTGTCCATTATTGCTCCTGAAACTAATGGAACATCATGTGTCCATTGTATTCAAATAAAAAACATTTTTTAAAGTTTATCTTTTAGAGAGAGTACAAGCAAGTGAGGGGCCAAAAGAGAGGAAGAGAGAGGATCTCAAGCAGACTCTGCACTGAAAGTGCAGAGCCTGATGCAGGGCTCGAACTCACGAACTCTGAGATCACTACCTAAACCAAAATCAAGAGTTGGACACAACCGACTGAGCCACCCAGGCGCCCCAAATAAAAAATATTTTTAAATAAATAAATTGTCCATTATTGTTGATGCCTTATATATGCCTTATATAGTCTGTCTAGCCTATTAAAGGTACTTTCTCAGTACGTGCCTAATCTGACCTCTCAACTTGACATTCAAGTCTTTTTTTTTTTTTTTTTTTGACATTCAAGTCTTTAATAATATAGTCCCAACCAATCTGTGCAATCTTATCTCCTGCAACCACTCAGTATATACTGTGTACTCAAACCAGTCAGGATGATTTCCTGTTTCTCTGTATTTCCCCACTGCTTTGCCCTTACTCATACTTTTTCCTCCATCTGCATTTCCCTCCCTTTATTAGTGTTTATATGATAGAGTTCATTCTTTGGGCATGTGTGGCTTCTAAAAATTATATTCTGTGGTACTACTTAGTACCACGTAACTCAGATTGTCCTTGGAACTAACTTACTTGAAAAGTAACAATTCATGGGGTGTCTGGGTGGCTCAGTCAGTTAAGTGTCTGCCTTCTGCTCAGGTCATGATCTCGTGGCTCGTGAGTTCGACCCCTCATTGGGCTCTATGCTGAGAGCTCAGAGCCTAGAGCCTGCTTCAGATTCTGTGTCTGTCTGTCTCTCTCTCTCTCTTTCTCTCTCTGTCTCTCTCTGTCTCTCTCTGCCCCTGCCCTGCTCACACTGTCTCTCTCAAAAATAAATGAATGTTAAAAAAAAAATTATAGGGGCGCCTAGGTGGCGCAGTCAGTTAAGCGTCCGACTTCAGCCAGGTCACGATCTCGCGGTCCCAGAGTTCGAGCCCCGCGTCAGGCTCTGGGCTGATGGCTCAGAGCCTGGAGCCTGTTTCCGATTCTGTGTCTCCCTCTCTCTCTGCCCCTCTCCCGTTCATGCTCTGTCTCTCTCTGTCCCAAAAATAAATAAACGTTGAAAAAAAAATTAAAAAAAAAATTATAAATAAAAAAAAGAAAATAACAATTCATAAGCTACCTGAATAGCAGTTATCTAGCCAAGCAAACTATATTTCTTTTACATAACTTTTTCTGTTTGTACTGTGTTGGTTTTTAGACTCTGTTACTAACTTTTTATCTTAATTGCTTATGAAGATGTTCCAAGTAATACATATGGAGAAACCGCTCTATGTCCAGGCAAATAATTGTGTAGAAGCTAATGAATGGATAGACGTACTCTGCAGGGTCAGCCGATGCAATCAGAACAGGCTCAGTTTTTATCATCCCTCTGCGTATCTCAATGGAAACTGGCTCTGCTGTCTGGAGACCAGTGAAAACGCTCTGGGCTGCAAGCCATGTACTGCGTAAGTTTCTTTCTCATTAAAAAAAGCAATGTTTCAAGTGTGGTATATGGACAGAAAGAAAAATTCTGCCATAAAGTAGAAGGAAGTACTGATACATGCTTCAACATGGATGGACCTTGAAAACATGCTAAGTGAAAGAAGCCAGACACAGGCCATATACTATATGATGGCATTTGTATAGTGTATCCAGAGTAGGTAAATTTATAGACACAGAAAATAATTTAGTGGTTGTGACGGGCTAGAAGGAGGGAGATTTGGGGAGTGCTCATGGATACACTTCTTGGGGTAGTGAAAATTTTCTCCAGTGTTTGGCCCAGGTCAAAAACTTGGGGTCAGGATGGGCAATTTTAAAATAGATACACAAGCCTGAGCAAGGAAGGACTTAGCATTCTCTTTCTGATTGCATGGAACAGCCATCGTAGGTAGCTGTGTCGACCTAAGAAGTAATATATTGCTTTTGTGATGAAGCATAGGTGTTATGAAAATGATTTCTCTTTAGATTGGATTTGGATTAGAGTTGCATAATGACCAAAGCTCTCATGGCCCCATTTTATTAGATTATCAGATGAGACTAGATTGCTGAGGTTCCTTCTGCGAAGTTCTGTGGTTCTGTTTTCTAGTCTCAAGCCACCAAAAGTTTTCAGCATGTTAACAAAGTGAAAATTTTCAATGTCTTTAATTTCATTTTTTACCATAGAGGTGTCCCTGCAGACATCCAAATAGATATTGATGAAGACAGAGAAACAGAAAGAATTTATTCCCTTTTTACCCTCAGTTTACTTAAGCTGCAGAAAATGGAAGGTAATGTACAATTAAAATATTTTTATATAACCCATGATCCTTCATTACCAGTTACTGATATAATTGCTTTGGCATTGTCTTAAAATTGAAAATACCCCTAGCTTTACCAAAATATTACTTATATGAACATTTATAAACTCTCAAGTGGGCGTTTTTCATAGATACTCATGAAAGTACTGTTTTTGCATATATGTGTTGTTCGTAATTAATAAAATGAAAGTATCTGGGTTATCTGTGCATTTCCAGTGGGAAATCTTCCCAGCTTGAAAAACTTGAAAAGTTCTTATGTATTCTAAAAATTACATTTGTGGAATTTAGTTTTCTGACCAGAGATTTTACTGCTCCTTGTAGAGGCTTGTGGAACTATAGCAGTCTATCAAGGACCACAGAAAGAGCCTGATGATTATTCTAACTTTGTAATTGAGGATTCTGTAACAACCTTTAAGACAATTAAGCAAATAAAAAGCATCATAGAGAAGCTAGATGAACCTCATGAAAAGTATAGGAAGAAAAGATCAACTAGTGCAAAATATGGGAGCAAGTAAGTATTTTTAAGATACTCTAAACACATTTTTAAACATTGTTTGACCGTAAGAGACTCTTGAAAACTGAGACTAAACTGAGGGTTGATGGGGGGTGGGGCAGAGGGGAAAGTGGGGGATGGGCACTGAGGAGGGCACCTGTTGGGATGAGCACTGGGTGTTGTAGGGAAACCAATTTGACAAATTTCATATTAAAAAAATAAATAAATAAACATTGTCTGAGATTCCAACTACTACTAGGTATGTACAACTGACGTGCAGGCCTCCTGCCTACCTTCATCTTTCAGGACCCAGCTCAGAACCTTTCTCTTGTGTGTTAAGTTCCCCTGTCCACTCACACAGTGATCTTTGTCTTTGTAGTTCTGGTATTGTTTCTTTGTGTTGGTGCTGTACTTTATCACCACTTTTAATGTTAAAATTAATTATTCCATTAAATTGAATACTTAGTACTTTTTGTTTTGTTTTTACTATTCCTCTTCCTTAATATCTCTGACAGTGCCTTATACATACTAAGTACTAAAAAAAAAAACAGCTGTGAACATGCTAGAAGTATTTTATAGTTGATTCTTTGGACTCATCTCAGATGTAGGTGGATATTACCATGGATAACAACAGCAACAACTAACATTTTATTAGAAGCTTAGTCCACTGCTGAGCGCTGTATATTATGTATACAGAGTTTTATATTTTATATCGTATCACTTAGATTGTTTTTAGAATCCCCATTGATGTGGCTTAACCAAAAGGACATGTTTCTACCTCACAAATAAAGTCCTGACTTCCATGACTGGTTAGTTCAGCAACTCAGCACTGTCATCAAGGGCTATCCAGCCACCAACCCATCCTCAGCAGGATGGTTTCCGTCCTCCTCAAGCTTGTCCTCTTTTGGTCACAGATGAGTTGCAGTAGTTCACTATTTTTATATAATATCCAGAGGCAGAAAGACCTGTTTCCTTCTCACAAAGAAGAAAGAACCTTATCTAAAGTTACCCCCACCGCTTTCCCTGGGACACAGGTCTGCACAGTACCAGCACTTAGAATCAGAGTCATGTTCACACAGAGGTGAAGAGGAGAGGATGGTTCTTAGACCAGCAAATGAGTATTTGCCACACTGTACACTCTCCCACTCATCCTCGCATCAGCCATGGTTATATTCCCATTTCATAGCTAGAGACATTGAGGGTCAGGGAAGTTAAGTGCTTTGCCCAGGGTCATACAGCTGATTAGTGAGGGAGCTTTGAATCCTTGTGCCACCATTTGAAGTATTCTTTAAAAATTACATGATTATTGGGGCACCTGGCTGGCTTAGTCAGTTAAGCATCTGATGATTTCAGCTCAGGTCATAATCTCACAGTTTATGAGATCAAGGCCTGCATTGGTCTCCATGCTGAAAGTGCAGGGCCTGCTTGGGATTCATTCATTCGCATTCGCGCGTGCGCGCTCTCTCTCTCTCTCTCTCTCTCTCCCTCTCCCTCTCTCCCTCTCCCTCCCCCTCCCTCCTCCCTCCCTCCCTTCCTCTCTCCCTCTCCCTCCCTCTCCCTCTCTCTCCCTCTCTCTCTCTCCCTCTCTCGCCCTCTCTCTCCCTCCCTTCTTCGCTCCCTCCCTCTGCCTCTCCCCTGCACACATTCATTCTTTCTCAAAATAATTTTTTTTAAATAATGTGATTATTAATTACATCTTTGATTTATGAACAATAAAAACAGTTTGACAGATGTCAATGTTTTTGTTCTCCCTGGATAGAAGGCTCAGTATGTTAGAAAGGTTATCGTAACCATCCACATCCTTTTTTTGTTTGTTTTTTTAAGTAGGCTCCATGCCCCCAATGATGAGGGGCTTGAACTCACAACCCTGAGATCAAGACCTGAACCAAGATCAATAGTCAGACGCTTAACTGAATCCTGTCTTTTCTATGTTAGTGTAATTGGCTCTCTTCCAACAGTGCTAAAACAAGTTTTCTTGGAGTCCCTGGAAATTTCCATCTGAGGTCCTAGCCAATGCTTGACCACCCTTCTTAAATAGTACCTATCCCCTCCCACACACACACTGTATCTTTTCCCAGCTTTATTTTTCTCTATTAAAAAATGCCAGTCTCTCTTGTACTAAATATATTCCTTGTTTGTTTTATTTTCCCTATGCCAGAAAGTAAGCTGTGTGGGAGCAGGGTTTTGTCTATTTTGTTCACTACTGTATCCATAGCTTCTAGAATAGTGCCTTACATTTAAAAGGTGATCAGTAAATACTTGTTGAATTAATGAAATAAGCCTTGACGTGAGAGATTATCAGGGGAAAATTGTACTTAATGGATACTATGAGATAATTTGTCACTTTTTAAAGTGTTATATTTTCTGACTTTTGAAAAATGGTTTTCTTTTATTTTTTAGGGAAAATCCAATTGTAGGAAAAACATCTTAGAGTGTGACCAATTGATTCAGAAGAACTGGAAAATACTGTTTTTGTTGGAGTTTTTCAATTCATCATGTATTTTGTTCTTAGTATTTAAGAATGAACATTGGCTTCAGTGTCACCTGCATTCACGTTGTATTTAATATTTAATAATTGAAAGTAACTGGGAATCCTGGTATTGATGCATTACTAGAGAATTTGAAATTCAAGATTCCCTTCATATCTTACGTGTCAAAAGCCATGCGTCTGCAACTTGTTTTTAATAGAAAGAATCTTCCTAAAGAAGCTTTGTAACAAAAGAACTCCTCCATAGCAAGAAACCATCTCTTCTTGTAACACTCCATGTTCTGTGGACTTTCACTACCATTAGTGCCTGCTCTATACTGCCAATGTTGTGTTTTACTAGAGAATCCCAATCCATGACAATTCAGAGCTTTCCATTTAGTTCATCTAGACCCTCCCTCTTCAAAAAAGAAAAAAAAAGAGAGATTTTTCCTTTTGTCTGTTAGTCATTACAAATTAATTAGGGACTTTAGAAAACTGCCAGAGCATCCTTGAAGGTTGGTGGATCCTTTTGCCTATTTAAAGATGTAAACAGAACCCAGACAGGAGGAATCAGAGAACATATACTGTTTTGTGCATCTTGTTTACATTTGGGATGAGTGATGGCAGATGAAATACAATGAGATCACTAAATTTTTGTTGTTGTTTTAAATATCAGGTACTCATTTTCTTGATTTGAGAGTTCGAGTTAATATGACTTGTAAGGACGTCTCTTCTGAAAAAGAAGAGACAGGAAATGGTGAAAGACGGTGGTAGGAAAATCCCTTGACTTCACCCGTTACTCCGCATTATTATCATAAGGGCCACCACCAGGACACCCTCCTCCTAGTGTGAGGTTGGGAGCTAACTCGAGAACAGTCACTCGGCGCACTTTAATAATCTGGGCTGCCCCAGATTATACTTTAGATACTCTGTGGTATCTAATCTTTATGATCAGTTGAATGATCAGTGTTTAAGTCTAGAAATAGTGCTTTCCTGAAAATGTTTATATTTCATTGCTGTTTTCTTATTGCCTGCTAGCCAAAAGGAGTGTGGGCAAGCAACTGTTTTAATTCTGTTTTTCCGTAACGATTTACTTTTATCCTAAAAACCATAATTGTATATAAGCATTCGAAGCAAGTTGCTTCCTTGAAGTTAAGAGGGATACAAATTGCTTCATCAGTATTAAAAACCATGGTACTCTTATTCTGTCTTTTTAAATTTAAATCATTTTCTAAATGTGGTACCTTGAACCTTGGAGTATTTACATATTTCTGTTTAAAACTGTGACTTATCAATGTAAGTCTAGCTAGTAGTGCTTTTTTTGTTTTCCTGAGCATAAGCTAAACTTCAGGATATACTTTGCCAGTTACGTTATTGGTGAGTAGTTGTTTTTAAATTATATTATTACTAGGGAATTTTTTTAAAGACCATTGGCACACAATCAAAGTCATTCCATAAATGATTATAACTGACCAATGTATTTCTCTAAATGACTTGTTAAAATCATTTGGTTTTATTTAAGAATCAGTCCTAGTCTCCATTATGGTAGGTTTATTCCTGGCCCATTTTAAAGACAAATTTGAAAGATTCCTTTAAATTTTATGAGCTTGTATATTCCATAAATTACACTGATTTATCAATGTGAAAGAATTTAACCATTTAATAAATTTCTCATTGTTGAATTTCATTCAGATTGAAATGTCCTTTTAAGAGTCTCTGAGATGTCTACCTGAAAAGGACATGTGAGCATTGCCAATTACCACTTGTTACTCTCCAGTGGCTGTTTTAGCCCTCTGCTAGTTCTTCAAGGCAAAAGAAATATTTTTTTAATATTTCTGATATCAAATCCCCTATTATGGTGGTTTTTAAAGATTATGGCATTATCAAAGGGACCAAGGCTGTGTGTGAATACATGACTCTGAATTTGAAGGGAAGAGTTCAATCATATAGTTATTTTTTTCACAGGACACTTTTAAACACCCTGTTTGACTGGAATTAACCGGTTTGGCACAGCCTAAACAGAAGTAATGTGAAATTAAATTAATTTTCTTTAAAAGTCTTCTGAAATAAAAGACCATGTCAGTAGGATCTTAGGATAACCTAGGTACTTGCTTCCAAGGGCCTCATCCCTCTGTTGTTACTTAGGAGTACTTTGGTTTCTGCTATGTGATGTGCTTTCTCTGCCTTTTCCACACTTGAAAACTACATGGCAGCTCACTTCACCCTAAAAACCTGAAAACGCCTAGAAGGACAGAAAAGGATGATTTGGAAAAACCCTTGCCATAAATGCCAGTTCTGGTTCTTAGTTTAGCCATTTTCATCAGTTGCGATTTTGGCGATCTGTTGTTATTGTTTGTTCTGGGGTTTTTTTAGTTTGGTTTTTTTAATAGTCATTTAGTAAGATGATGGCAATAGCAAAGTTTTTTACTCCCAGGAATATTAATGTATCAAGTTGAATGATTTTATTTGCCAAAGAAGTATGTTTTAATATCACGGGTAATGGCTAAGTGTCAAAACTAGGTTTTCCCTTGTCATAAAAGAAAAGTGATGAATGATGTGGCTTTTGTTTGTTTCTGAAGCCTGATTTCATTCATAGACTCATTAGTGCCAGGTTTTAGAGAACAGACTTTTTTCTTTTTCTTTCTTTTTGCTTTTTTTTTTTTTTTTTTTTTAGTAAAAGCACCTTTAATTTGTTCTAACGGTACATCCTGTAATGACAATGCTACAAAGCCTTTTAGGTGTCCTTACAGTATGTGAAAAATACAGGACTCATTCTAGAGTTAAATTACCTGTCATGACTGGTGTTATTGGCTTCCATTTTTATTAACTTGGAAATTAATATGTTGCTAGTAAATATTGGTTTTTACAGTGTCCAGTTTGAAAATATAAGTTATCAAAACTTAATGTAGTGAATTTGTGTAACCATGTTGTATTGTTGAGAATGTATTTTTATTTAAATTTTATTTTCTTATCAAGAGTATTAATAAAAATTAAAAACTTTTGTAACTGTCGCTTGGAAATAACTCAAATAAATTACAAGAAGCCTGTCTATTCTTTGTGAGACCTCACTTTCTTACTGGTTTCAGAATTCTGCTTGTTTAAAATTATTATACCTTACCTGTTAGTAAGGGAATAGCAAATTTGAGAACTCCTCAGGAACAAAAAAGAATAAAGCAATCTGGAAAGAGCTCAGATTCTTTTCTTGCACTTAACTAGGCTGATTTTTGATGCACTATGGTCCTTAATTTGCTTATTCATTCAACAGACTTGTTTTGAGGACCTACAGAGTGGAGGCACCATGCAGGATTCCTTCATTCCCGATAGCCAGGCACGTCTGGTATACAGGAATATATTCCCCTCCTGTCTAGGTAAGTTATTTAGAGCTGATTTTTTCAGCCTATGTTAGACTTTAAAAAAAAAAAAAAAAAATTTTTTTTAATGTTTATTTCTGAGGAAAAGACAGCACGAGTGGGGGAGGGGCAGAGAGAGGGAGACACAGAATCCAAAAGAGGCTCCAGGCTCTGAGCCTGGGGCTCAAACTCATGGGCTGTGAGATCATGACCTGAGCCGAAGTTGGACACTTAACCAACTGAGCCACTCAGGTGCCCCTAGACTTTTTAAAGTATCCTGTGTTCTACTTTTCTCAAAATGTTGGCATCAGAGCTCTTCTGGTTACTCAGGTCCTACACATTGGCCTGCCCTATAGTTTGACCTTTAGTGCGGTCCGTCTGGATGTTAGGATTTGACCATGTTGTGCCATGCTGAATTCTCTAGAAAATATAAAGTAACAGCACCAAAGACCGGGTTAGTGGGTAGCTTGTGCCCACAAGGAGAGCAGCTAGGGTGTTTCCCCATTAGTGCTGCAGCAGCCCTCTTTTCATTTCTAAATGAACCTCTGTAAAATTTAGCCCCTGCGACTCCAGAAGAGTTTGAGGTTAATAAAGAGGAACAAGCAAGGTTCCAAATACCTAGGGATCCTATTTTTATTGAAATACCAGAATCCTGCTCATACTAGCTCATGTATTAGAACTTATCAGAAACATCAGTGACTTCAAGTTATAGTCTGTGATATGAACAACTAGTTCTTTGACGAGAAAGGCTGTCCTACTTTTCCCTTTCCAAATTTCAGGATTCCAAAAGAGGAAATACCTGTAAATAGAGGTCAAGTAGGGCCCCTTCATGTGTACACCAGAATACGAAGGCGTGGCTAGCACTTCTGGGTTCTGATTGCCGATAGCACTACTCCCATGTCCGTGGCCTTCAGAGAACAGCCTTTCTTGCTACACATGACATGCTTCAAAATCAACTAACCACTCTTCAGAGATTTTTGGTCTTGATTCCTCATAGGCATACTTACCTGACTTACCTGAGGTTTGGTCTTTGGTGGCCAAAAGTCCTGTCATTTTGCCATTTGACTTCTTTGCTTGGTGACCTCATTTGCACCATATTTTAAGCTTATGCCTGTATTTTGTGTTAACAGCCAAAATGGTATAACCTGTTTAAGTCCTATCAAGATTTGTTTTCTGCTTTGTATTTCAAATCCACTTTGTTTTATACCACCTTTGTGCTTTCTTTGTGTTGATCTACTTTTTGACATGGTGTTTAGTCCTTAGATATATCAAGTTTTTGCTCCTCAAGGAAGAGTTCTTTTGGCTGTAGTGAACAACATTGTTTTCCAAATGTAGCATATTCCTTATCTGAGAACTGAGAAAGCCACACTGCCTGTTAAAGAAGCACCCTTCATTTTAGATGGATTCTCAATGCAGGATGGGTTATCAATGACCCCTAGAGAAGCATAATGGGAATCTCTCAGAGGAGACAGAGGAGAGGGCTCAGGGGAAGGAAGGCACATAGTTCGAAAAGGCATAGTCATTGTTAAAATTTTACACTTGAAAATATAAACACACATCTAGTTTTATAATTCACACTACCAAAAAAGCTCAACATTACTGATCATTACTGATACTGATGGAAAGGTGGGACCGTACTTCTCACTTGGAGGCCCTTGTCAGTATGGAACTTGAGATATTTGTGTTAATGTGGGGCATGGTTTTAAAGTTTGGGAAACACTGGAATGTGGGCTAAATTCCAAATCCTGAGCCTGAGGCTCAGTCCTAAATTCTACATCAAAATATGTGTGAGGAGTGAGGATACTGCCACATCACTGCTTCCTTGGAGCTTATACTCCACGGAGAGAAGGACGACCTATGAAGTTACAAATATTGGATGGTAGTAAGTATTCCAGAACAAAGCCAGGAAAGGACACAGGGAGTGCCACACATGGGACTGGAAGGTGCAGGCATACCCTTTGAAACTGGGTAGTCAGGGCAGGCTTCACTAGGAAGGAGGTATTTCAACGAAGAGGTGAGGAAAGGCAGTCCCAAGGATGTCTGGAAAAAGATCCTCACAGGCAGAAGAAATAAAATGCATGGTGTGCTCAAAGACAGCAAGGACGTTAGTGTGGCCAGAGCACAAAGAATGAGGGGAATGGTAGGAGCCAGGTCCTGGGGGGTTTTGAGCCTAGTTGAGAGAGGTCTCAAGGAAGGCACAGGAGGAAGTAGGAGACCCAGTCAGCTGATACGCTGATCCGGTGAGGGATCATGGCAGCTGGGTCCTCGGGGTGATAGCATGGAGTGTATGAGGAATGATTAAAGTCCGGGTATAGTTGAAGCAGAATCCATAGGATTTGTAGCCAGATGGACTATGGGGGAAAGGAGGGAGTCTAATCAACTGGAAGAAAGGAAGGTTTATTTACTGAGATACAGGTTTGTACTTAGATAAAGCATATGATATCCATGGTAATGATTCCTAGAAAAGATTCATTTAAATCAATAAGTACCAGCATATATCATATCTAGTCTTATACATTTATCATATCTTCCTCAGTAGACTATAAATGATTCTGAGGGTAAAGAGGGACTTTATTGTAACCCCACAGCTCCTCGCCCTTAACTGAGGAGACTTAATGCATATTCCGTGAATGAATGACACACTGGGACTAATGATGGAGCACCAATGCCTTGGTTGAAAATCACGACTCAACTGGAAACTACCTTTATGGTCTTGGTCAGACAACCTCTTTAGGTTTTGGTTCCCCTCTACATGTACAATTCCTAAGTTTTTATTTTCAAGAACAAAGTGCCCGGCCCTTGCTATGCACTAAGCACTCTGCTAAACTCAGGAGCCCTAAGATGATGCCTTCAAGTTGCTCATGGTCAAGCTAGAGACAGGACCAGAGTGACCTGAGGATTCTTCTACAATTTCAGTACCCAGACAACCCCCAAGGGCCTTCCCACTGGCCCCTCCCCAACAGTTTCACTAGATGATTCAATTCCTTCAGATCTTTCCTGACAGAATGTGACTGGCATTTCCCCAAGGCTCCATGACTGAGGACCAATTTAGCAGCAGGGACAGACCCTATAGACTGCATTATAATTGTCTTCCTGTCATCATTTAATAGAGTCCTGATTGTTAATGAAGTCACTGATGTATAAATAAAACACTGATTTACAAGCTTCCTGGTGTAGGAAAAGAGCCCAGCACTCATTCTGCCAAAGTGTTAAATTAATTAAAGAGGCGATTAGATGGAGGTGGCTTTAGATGTCATGGCTGCCTTTGTAATCAAACCAAAATCTAAGCCTATAAATGCCTCAGAGTTACAAAATCAAAACCTAAGGAAAGCAGTCCCAAACAGCCACTAGGCTTTAAGCCGTAGCCAGCCAATCATTCCTTTTCCTAACTTCCGCACCTTCTCTGTGTCACTCCCCAGGCTTCTGTAGGAAGAGAGCTCCTAGCTACTTCCGGTTTGGTGCTGTCTGATTGGAATTGATTTTTGCTCAAATAAACTCTTAACATGTTTCATATGCTGCAGTTTGTCTTTTAACAATTTTTAGACAAAAAGCGGCCTTAAAAGAGCAAAGCTGGCACTGACTTGCCAAGGTGATTTATTTGGATTCAAACAAGGAGGAGAAGGGACTGACCCTCGCATTTTAATGTCACAGAGGACAACATTTTGGATGATAATCAGCCCTTCTAGTGACTAAAGAAGATGAGGCACAGATTCAGGCATTCTCCCCCTCCCCCCCTTCACCCCCCCCCCCCACTGGCTTTACTTCTTAGAGCAAGCCCGGCCCCCTGCCCCCCACCCCACCCTACTCCACACTTTTTTTTTTTTCAATATATGAAGTTTATTGTCATACTGGTTTCCATACAACACCCAGTGCTCATCCCAAAAGGTGCCCTCCTCAATACTCATCACCCACCCTCCCCTCCCTCCCACCCCCCATCAGCCCTCAGTTTGTTCTCAGTTTTTAAGAGTCTCTTATGCTTTGGCTCTCTTCCACTCTAACCTCTTTTTTTTTTTTTTCTTCCCCTCCCCCATGGGTTTCTGTTAAGTTTCTCAGGATCCACCTAAGAGTGAAACCATATGGTATCTGTCTTTCTCTGTATGGCTTATTTCACTTAGCATCACACTCTCCAGTTCCATCCATGTTGCTACAAAGGGCCATAGTTCATTCTTTCTCTTTGCCACTCCATTGTGTATATAAACCACAATTTCTTTATCCACTCATCAGTTGATGGACATTTAGGCTCTTTCCATAATTTGGCTATTGTTGAGAGTGCTGCTATAAACGTTGGGGTACAAGTGCCCCTCTGCATCAGTACTCCTGTATCCCTTGGGTAAATTCCTAGCAGTGCTATTGCTGGATCATAGGATAGGTCTATTTTTAATTTTTTGAGGAACCTCCACACTGTTTTCCAGAGTGGCTGCACTAGTTTGCATTCCCACCAACTGTGCAAGAGGGTTCCCGTTTCTCCACATCCTCTCCAGCATCTATAGTCTCCTGATTTGTTCATTTTGGCCACTCTGACTGACATGAGGTGATATCTGAGTGTGGTTTTGATTTGTATTTCCCTGATGAGGAGCGATGTTGAGCATCTTTTCATGTGCCTGTTGGCCATCCGGATGTCTTCTTTAGAGAAGTGTCGATTCCTGTTTTCTGCCCATTTCGTCACTGGATTATTTGTTTTTCGGGTGTGGAGTTTGGTGAGCTCTTTATAGATTTTGGATACTAGTCCTTTGTCCGATATGTCATCTGCAAATATCTTTTCCCATTCCGTTGGTTGCCTTTTAGTTTTGTTGGTTGTTTCCTTTGCTGTGCAGAAGCTTTTTATCCCAGTAGTTCATTTTTGCTTTTAATTCCCTTGCCTTTGGGGATGTGTCAAGTAAGAAATTGCTACGGCTGAGGTCAGAGAGGTCTTTTCCTGCTTTCTCCTCTAGGGTTTTGATGGTTTCCTGTCTCACATTCAGGTCCTTTATCCATTTTGAGTTTATTTTTGTGAATGGTGTGAGAAAGTGGTCTAGTTTCAATCTTCTGCACGTTGCTGTCCAGTTCTCCCAGCACCATTTGTTAAAGAGACTGTCTTTTTTCCATTGGATATTCTTTCCTGCTTTGTCAAAGATTAGTTGGCCATACTTTTGTAGGTCCAGTTCTGGAGTCTCTATTCTATTCCATTGGTCTATGTGTCTGTTTTGGTGCCAATACCATGCTGTCTTGATGATGACAGCTTTGTAGTAGAGGCTAAAGTCTGGGATTGTGATGCCTCCTGCTTTGGTCTTCTTCAAAATTACTTGGGCTATTCGGGGCCTTTTGTGGTTCCATATGAATTTTAGGATGGCTTGTTCTAGTTTCGAGAAGAATGCTGGTGCAATTTTGATTGGGATTGCATTGAATGTGTAGATAGCTTTGGGTAGTATTGACATTTTGACAATATTTATTCTTCCAATCCATGAGCACAGAATGTTTTTCCATTTCTTTATATCTTCTTCAATTTCCTTCATGAGCTTTCTATAGTTTTCAGCATACTCCACACTTTATTTCTGAGGAACATGGAGGAAATTAAAACCCGCAGCCAGTAATGGTGTAATCATCATTTTGGAACTCAGTTGGCACTTGGTGGTGGTGGTTTAAAAGAAAATAACTAAAAGTGCTGAATTCCAAAACCATACATGGCGAGAAAATGAAGCAAATCATTCACTGTCTGACTTTCACAATTAACTGCCCTATTGTATTTGGAAATTTTCGCTTTAACATTTTAATTTGACATTAATATTTTATTTAAATGCTTATGGAAAGAAAAAAGACTTGCTCAGTTTAAGAGGTGGAAATGCTTAAATTAACCACTGTTTGAAAGTCTTTTATCGCCATATTGAGAAATCTATGAAAACCATTACAAACAGACGACAAAAATGTAGTATGGAAATAGTCTTATACCCCGCATGTCTTAAATTCTACGCAGCAGTAAGTGAAAGTGCCAAAATTCAGTTAACTTGTTTCTCAGCCATCCTAGCAAATGTGTGGGGGCAGGGGTGGGATGGAGATTCCAGTTTCCGGTAACAGTTCAAGCGGTGTTTTCTCAAACTCAGACCCAATTTTCTTGCAGTTTCCTGCAATTCCAATTCAACCAGCCCCATGGGGTGGGGGATAGGGGAAGAGTGTGTCTCTTAGTCTTCTCTGCACTAGAACCCTTCACTCATCATTGTAAGGAGACAGAATGGACTTGGGGGAGGGGCCTCCCCCGTGCAGGGACCTCAAAGAGCCACAGAGAAACCCTCCTTTCCTCAGACCTCCTTCCTCAGCAGAGTAAAGGTGGCTACAGGGCTCTGTGCTGGTTGGACTGGCCTTTACTGGGCTACCGGAACCTGTGCCGGCCTCCCACCCGTGGGGCTTCAGCAACAAGAGAGACCTCCACACACCCATGGAAGAGAGGCGGGCAGCTGCTAGGCCTGGGGAACAGATATCCAGAGGGCTCCCTGAAGCAGAGAGGTCAGACCCCTGGGCCAGGCCCTGGTGGGCAGAACCACACAGGAAGGCGCACCGGCTGACACAGCGGCCCCTTGCTAGCACGAAATTTCTTCCTGTGCTGAGTCAAAAACTCCCCTGCAGTCCCTGCCTGCCCCTCAGGTTCTTCCTCTGTCCTCCCACCAGCCCTCTGCCCCCCGGATTCCACCTCTTAAAGCCACTCACTTGCTTCCAAAACAATCCTGAACTGGGGCAGGAAGGGCTCTAGAGATCGCCACCGCAGCGTGGCTTCCAGTGTGGATGCCCCGGGTGGGGGAGGGTTGCCAGATTTAGAAAATAAATATAGCTGGTGAGACAGGATCAAGGCACTGGTATAGTGAGTTCTCTCTTGCTCTGGGGGTGTCTGCAACTGCAGGATGTCAGAGAAGACAGTGGGATTCTTTACTGATGTTCATCTACGCACCTCCACCTAGACACTCCAAGCAGCCCCCCCCCACCCCCGTTGCTACCTTCCGCAGTCGAGTCAGCTCCCAGAAGCCCTCCTCTTTCCTCCGGCCCCCTTGGTGACTGGCTCCCTGGCTGGGGATGGACGACTGGATATCAGCTTGAGATTTCAGCCTGCTCCATACCTTCTTAGAACCCAGGATAGGGTCGTGCTGAAGGCTCCAGACCCCAACAACGTCAGCACTGTTTTCCCAGGCTCTGAGCTCCATGTGGAATGTGCCATGGTTGGCAGCTCCCATCAGCCCTTACAGCTATGGGTGGACAAGTGTGTGACCAACCCCCACCAGGATCTACACTGCAGTCTCATCAGGCATCGTGGATGCCTGGCAGATGGCAAGGACACTGTTCCCACTTCCTGCCCTGAGAAGTCCCCTAGAGATCGAAGCTCTCCTTCCAGGCTTTCAGCTTTACTGATGGCTCCTAATGACGCCTCTGTTCACTACTGGATGCTGGTCCAGGACCCAAAAGTACCATCTGATGCTATCAAGGAGGCCTGTTCCTTCCACAGGGATGCAAACCGGTGGGAACTTCTGGAAGATGCTTCCTTAAGCAGTACGTGTGACTGTTGTGAGTTACCTGCCTGGCCTCCTGCTTGCCCATGGAAGAGCCCTAGTAGCCTCTGGGAGGGTCCCTGAGGAGGCTTCCAACCAGGTGACAGAAGACAGATTGCCTTGTCCTGTGAGATGAGTCAGGCCTCTGACTCCAGGAAGCCTCCCCAGCTCACTGATGCTGATGACCTTGACCCGGCTCATGGTGGTGTTGATTGTTGATGTCCACTTTGGGCATGGGCTTCTGCATCTTCACCCACTGCAGCTGGCTCAGGGCACAGAGCCTTGCAGTACATCCAGCTCCAGGCCCAGGAAGCAGAATCTAAGGAATCCCTAGCACCTACCAGAGTTTTCCAATAAAGAGATGTGTACCAAGAAAAATTAAAAGAAGAAAATATAGAACACCCAAGTAATTTTGGATTTCAAAGAAACAGCAAATAGGTTTACAAGTAAGGATGCTCCAGGCAGATTTCTGTGTTTTATCTAACAACCCGACTTTTTCCAGACGCAGAGGACAGTCCCACGGGAAGAAGTGCTCTTCCCTCAGCCAGCGCTTGGGGTGAAGGGTTCAGAAGGATAGAACACAGAAGGTGCCCACCAGGGAGGTGTCCTGTGAACTATAACCAGCAGGGTCTTAACACTTTGCTTTTAAGGAACTTATCTTCAAGCGTCAGAAAAGACCTTAGCCTGCAGATGGCTCAAGACACCAAGCAGGCCAGGCTGGGCCCGTCCTCCCTCTGAGCCTTCTCCTGCCCACCAGCCCCTCCTCCCTCCCACCAGCAGGGCCTCTACCCCAGCTCCCTTCCTCCTGGCCAAGCCTCTGTAAGGCCTTCGCCTCTGTCAGTGCCTCCTCAGATGGAGGAACATGGGGAATCCAGGCTGCGTGGACATATCTCAGGGGTCCTGGCTCCATTCCCTGCCATCGTGTCCCCTTGAGTGGAGTCCCCCGCAGACACCTGTCTACACTACCTCTATACATTGGAGACAAAGGCCACCACTTTCCTCCTGGGGCTCTGTGGGGCCAAAAGTGTGTGGTTAAGAATGGCACCTGTAGGGGTGGTTACTCTTCTTGAGGTCCCTAAATCTGAGTCGGTCAAGGGGCCACCTACTCTTGCTTTCTGTCCTCTCCCCTTTGGAACATAATGGATAAGGAATGGGTGCATCGTGAGGCACCAGATTGGCTGAGGGCCCCTTTAAATCCCTTTAACAGAAAGGATTACCTGTGTGGGGTACACCAGAATTAGTCCCACTTCAGAGTAGGAGAATGGCCCCCTCCGTTCCTTCCAGTCCAGGGACACTCTCTGAATCGTTTCACATTCTAAGAATTATCTTTTCAGAGGCCTTCTACACTTCTACAGTTTTTCAAATTTCCATGTCACCTGAACTTTCATGGCCCAGGGGCAGAGAGCCCAGGCCACCCTCTAGCCTCACCTGGCCCTGCCTCGGTGCACACTACCCCACCCCCACCCCAGCATATAGCTGGAGCTCCAGATTGCCAGCTGGAGGGCTAGACTCTGGTGCTAGACAAGGGGCTCAAAGTGGATCACACTTCTAGAAGTGGGGACGAGGATGGGGGGCATTGATCCGCATTTTATGAGCACTCTCCCATAATCCTCGTAACCGTCCTGACATCAAGGGAGAAACTGCTGCTGCTTAGAGAGGCCAAGAGACTGTCCCAGGGAGGAGGGTATGGCCCCAGAACTGTTCCACTTGTCAGACCAGCAGGTGGAAGCCAGGGCAAGGCTTCAAAGAGCTTGAAAGCAGGCTGGTGATTGTGTCAGTGCTGGCAAGTCCCAGGTCCCACCCAGAATAAGGGACCAAGTCGCAGGGTGCAGCCAGGCTCACTGACCAGCCTCCAAAGGGGAGGGGCCCAGAGAGATCATCAAGGACCAAGAATTGGAAAGCTGGAGAGAGAAACCGGAAGTGGCAAGGGTAGACCCCCGGGGAGGTCTGACACCAGACAGTCCAGGAGTGTTTTCGTCTGAGGTCCAAAAGGGCCCAGAGTCGGGGGGGGGGGGGGGGGGGGGAGGGAGGAGGGGGGGAATGAGGGCAATGTGGAGGACAGTCACAGTAAGGAAGGCCTATTAGATGTCCGTGGCCAGGGGCCTGGGCCAGAACTCAGAGAAACAGGAGAGCCAAGGTGGCAGCACCAGGACCTGGGGCCCCTAGGTCAGCCCTGTGAGTACCCTGGGAGCCGCACAATGCCTCATTTCCTAGGCCCAGCCACAGGGCATTGTGCTGGGATGCGGCCTGAGTCACCTCTGCTCTCAAGCTGGGACTTCCCACCTCCCCCTTCATTTCCCCACACTCTTGTCTGCTCAGCTACTGAGGGTGGTGGCTGCCTCACAGACTGCTTGCCCCCTTCCAGGCCCAGGTCTCAGGTTCACTGGGCTCCCCCAACATGACACTTGTTCCCAAGGGCTGCCTTCCTCCAGGCCTGTGGACACCCTCTCAGGCAGCCAAGATGGACTGGGGTCCCAGGTTCAGGCCTCAGGCTCCCTCCTCTCTTTGGCTCCGTCCCTTCTCCGTCTAGGCTCAGACACCCTGAACTTCAGACAGCCACGGAGAATCCAGAATAAACCTCTCCAGAGTCGTCTCCACAGAGTGACCAAATCCGGGTACCTTCCAGAAAGTTGTCAGGGGCCAGGCAGACTCACTCCTGAGACAATTCCCCTTTCTCCAGGCCTGGGAACCAGTAAAGTGGCCTTTCTTATGCCTCCCAACGTAACCCACACCCCTGGGGGAGGATCTCCTCTCAGGCTGCTACAAGTCAGTTCCCCAGCTGTGAATTAACATTTTGGGGAGAAAGAGAAGTATTAGACTAGTGCTTCTCAAAGTGAGATCTCAGGAGCGGCAGCAGCACCTGGGAACTTGACAGAAATACAAATGCTTAGGCCCCTGACCGCGTCACAGTTCTGAGGGGGGATGGTGGGGGGGGGGCAGCCATCTGGTCAGTGTGCCCTGCAGGGGATTCTCACAGTCACTCAAGTTGGAGAGTACCTGCTTTAGCCACTGGTGAGCAGGTCTGCGAGGGTGTTGGTGGTTGTTCTCCCTGACACCGCGGAAGAGGGGAGACCAGCCTCCATGTCCAGGGGGAGGAGGAGATTCCTGGAAGCACCAGGCCGGGTCACCCCCCAAAGCCCTTCTGACTTACCCTAGGTGTTAACACTGGGGGGAAAGCCTGAAGCTGCATCAAAGTGGTGCAGAGCCATCTAAGATAAAAAATGAAAGTTCCCCAAATATTATCCTTGGGAGTACTTAGGAAGGCTCTACTGTGGTGCCTTTTACCCAAATATTGTGAGTCACAATAACTGTGTTTATCTTCTTTTTCCTTCAACAAATAAGGAAACATCTGTGGGGGTGTGGATATTTATTTATTTTTGGATGAGCATCGTGACGCTGGAAATATTTCGTTCAGGATTATAGAACCCTGGGGCTAAAGCACTGCCCCTGAGGAGGAGCGAGGAATTAATTGGTAAATAATGTAGATCTTCCCTTTTAATTAAGAAGACCTCAATGTGTCATTCTTTGTTTTTAGGTGACATCTGGCTTTCAGGCATCTGGCTTCTCAATAAAACGTTAGGTCAGACCAGTGGGAAGGGAAAGGCAGTCCTTAGCAGAGGGCGCCTGGCCCAACAATCTCTAATTAAATTGCCTCATCTGTGCCTCAGTTTCCCCCTGTTTCTCTGCCTTGTGGAGGAGCTAAGAAGCCAGATGCAGTGGCAGACTTAGGCCTTTGATCTCTTGGAGCCAGGCCCTTGGGAGGGGTACTTAAGCGTAGGTCCTTACAGCGGTCCCCATAAATGTTCTGCCTAAAAATCCTACCGAGCTCCATGGCTCCTGCACTAAATGTAAGGGGACAAGGCGTGCTTTGTATCCTGTGACAATAGAGCCCAAAGAAGAACAGCCCTGTTAAAAACCTAATCCAAGAGTCTGACCCAAAAGCAAGGTGTATCCCCTGACTCTATGTTCTTCAGAAAAAGGCTGGACACAACCAGCATTTAGAGAGAATACTGTTGTTGTTGGTTTTTTTTTAGTTGTATTGAAAGAAACAAAAACATATATCCACACACAAACTTGCAAGGAAGGCTCATAGCAGCTTTACTTGTAACAGCCAAAATATGGAAACAACCCAATGTCTGTTAACAGGTGAATGGATAAACAAACCATAGTTTATCCAAACAACAGAATGCTCCCGCTTAGCCATATAAAGAGATGAACTACACAAAAGAGCGGGAGTGAATCTCAAAGTCACTGTCCTGCGTAAAATCAGCCGGGCAAAAAGAATACGAGCTACGTGATTTATTTGTATAAAAGTATAGGAAGCACAAAATAATCTGTAGTGACCGAGGGCAGATCAGTGGTTATCTCTGGGGAGGGAAGCTGGCAGGAGGGGTTACAAGGGCACAAGGGGATGCAGGTGCTAGATATGCTGTCTCTTGACTGCAGAGATGGTTTCCTGAGTGATTTTTCGTAAGTCAAAACTTAACCAAATGGTAGACTTGATCGTATGTCAGTAATACATCAATGAAATTGAAACTGGTCACGTTTCTGCTAGAGTCCTTACTCTTCCTGGCTGAGTTGGAAACATGCAGGTTTTTGTGGTGAGCTGTTGACACCAACAGAGAGATGAGGGGTATTCCAGGGCAAATGGTGTGTGCGTTCGTAAGTATGAAGTGTCTCTTTCATAGCGACCATGATATCAATGACCATCATGAGCATCTGTTATCTGCCAGGCTGAGTATTTTACAAACATTCACCTGATTTAATGCTCGTACAACCTTATGAGGAGATGTTATTGAACCCGCTTTACAGAGCAGGAAACAAAGTCCAAGGGAGACTAAGTCCCTCAGGAGTGGCCGCCAGGTCCAGGGTTTGAACAGGTCCGTAGCACTGCACTCTGAGATATTCAATATGACCATCTCTGGCTGGTCTGATCAGAAGTGAATTTTATTTGGGGGGTGCCTGGGTGGCTCAGTCGGTTGAGCGTCTTTCTAACTTGATTTCGGCTCAGGTCATGAGCTCATGCTTCATAGGATTGAGCCCTGTGTTGGGCTCTGCACTGACTGCTCAGAGCCTGCTTGAGATTCTCTCTCTCTCTCTCTCTCTCTCTCTCTCTCTCCCTCTCCCCCTCTCTCCCCCTCTCTCCCTGCCCCGCCCACACAAGTGTGCTCTCTCTCAAAATAAATATTTTTTAAAAAAGAAGTGAATTTTATAATTTTTAAATGTTTATTTATTTATTTTGAGAGAGAGAGAGAGAGAGCATGGTGAGGGAGTGGCAGAGAGGGAGAGAGAGAGAGAGAGAGAGAGAGAGTGAGAGAGAGAGAATCCTAAGCAGGCTCTACACTCTCAGCACAGAGCCAATGCAGGGCTCGATCCCACGAACCATCAGGTCAGATCATGACCTGAGCTGAAATCAAGAGTTGGACGCTCAACTGACTCAGCTGCCCAGGCACCCCATTTTGTAATTTTAAGTACTTCTCAAACTTTCTACAATAAACATGTCCTATTAACTAGAGTATTTTTAAGTCTTTAAAATTATTATAACCACTTTGTAACAATACTTTTAAAATTCTTCTCCTGTAAGGATAATTCCTACTGCTTATTAGGCCTATCCAGTGCCACATACTTAATCTCTCATTTTATTTTTTTTTTATTAAAAAAAAGTTTTAAATTTTATTTATTTTAGAGAGAGTGTGCAAGCTGGGGAGAGGGGCAAATGGAGACAGAGAGAATCTCAAGCAGGGTCCATGCTCAGTGCAGAGCCCGATACAGGACTTGATCTCATGACCTGCGCCAAAATCATGACCTGCGCCATGAGATCATGACCTGCGCCAAAATCAATAGTCGGATGCTTAACAGACTGAGTCATCCAGGTGCCCCTTAATCTCCCATTTTAATCTACAAATGAAGAATGGGAAGTTGAGGCCCAGAGTAGGTGAGTTATGTACACCAAATGACAAAGCTAAGGAGTGGGAGAGCCAGGATTTGAACAGAGAACATTCTGGGTGTGGAACAGTTGTCCTTTTCATAGTCCCAAATCCTACCACATCCCATCAAATGATTGCATGGCCATTTTAACTTTCCTGAAGTTCCCTTCCAGCTCAGCCATGCGTGCAAATATTGAGCATATCTGAAGTCACTGTATCCATCTGTCACTGTTTTGTTTTTTCCTCCTCAGACCACCAAAGCAGTATTTTCCAGTTAATACATAGATTCTTATTCCTTCTTCAATGGACCACTAGGGGCGCCTGGGTGGCTCAGGCGGTTAAGCATCCAATTCTTGATTTCGGCTCAGGTCATCATGTCAGAGCTCGTGAGATCGGGCTCTGCACTGACAGTGTGGAGCCTGCTTGGGATTCTCTCTCTCCTCTCTCTCTGCCCCTCCGCCCCAATACACAAATTCTTTTTAAAAAATAATAAATAATTAAAAATAATAAGTAATAGCCATATAATAGTTCAAGCAGCTGATGTATTATAATCACTGGTTCTTCCATTCCTCTACAAATGGTTTACAATGAGCCTTTTTTTTTTTAATTTTTTAACCTTCATTTATTTTTAAGAGAGAGAGAGAGAGCATGAGCAAGGGAGGGGCAGAAAGAGAGGGAGACAAAGAATCTGAAGCAGGCTCCAGGCTCTGAGCTGTCAGCACAGAGCCCAATGTGGGGCTTGAACCCAAGAACAATGAGATCATGACCTGAGCTGAAGTCAGATGCTCAACCGACTGAGCCACCCAGGCGACCCTACAATGAGTTGTTTTTGTTTTTTTTTTTAAATAGAAAACAGTGCTATTTATCAAGGAACCAAGGAAGCACCTGGTAAATTATACTTGCCTCCAAAAATAATAGGGAGAACCAGAAAGGGCAGAGACGCTTTTATGACTAGAGACAGGTTATTCAGACCCCAGATCATGACAGGGAATGGCTCAGCAAAATCAACTCTCTCACCCTCAAGAAGGAAAGCAACAGGGTTTAGAGGAAAGCTCCAAAGTATTTCTCCACGTTGATGCTGGCAGAGCCCTTGCCAAAGTTTGTTTCTACTTTTTGATAAAATAGCACATTTTTCTTTCACTCGCTATGAAACAAAGATTATCCACCTAACCCCTTCCTTGGGGTCAGCATTGGTTCATTTTTATCTTGCCACATGGAATTTTTGGCCATTTCTGAATTAGGGAGGACTGGATGCTGATCCAGCCCTATAGGACAGGGGTCAGTGAACTATGGCCCATAGGCCAATGTGGCCCACCACCTATTCTAGTACAGTCCATGAACTAAGGATAGTCTCTATGTTTTTCAAACTGTGATAAAACACACAAAACATATACTTTATCATCTTAATTTTTAAGGGTGCAGTTCAGTGACATGAAGTACATTCACACTGTTGTTCAACCATCAACACCATCCAGAGTCCATCTCTACAACTCTTTTCATCTTGCAAAACTAAAACTCAGTACACATTAGACAGAAAGTCCCTATTTCCCCTCGTGAGCACCTGGCAACCACCATTTCTTTCTGTCTCTATACGTTTGGCTGCTCTATGTACCTCATGTAAGTGGAATCATCCAGTACTTGTCATTTGTGATTGGCATACTTCACTTAGCCTAACTTGCTCAAGGTTCATCCATATTCTAACATGTGTCAGAATCTCCTTCCTTTTTAAGGTTGAATAATATTCCATTGTATGTATATACAATATCTTGTCTATCCATTCATCCCTCGGTGCACACTTAGATTATTTCCATCTTTTGGCTGCTGTGAATAATGGTGCTATGAACATAAGTATACAAATAACCTCTTTAAGGTCCTATTTTCAATTGTTTTTAATATATACCCAAGGGACACCTGGGTGGCTGTCGGTTAAGCATCCAACTCTTGATTTTGGCTCAGGTCAGGGTCTCACGGTCCTGAGATTGAGCCCCAGGTCAGGCTCTGCACTGAGCGTGGAACCTGCTTGGGATTCTCTCTCCCTCTCTGCCCCTCCCCTCCTTGCACTTGATCTGTCTCAAAAAAAAAAAAAATATATATATATATATATGTATATGTGTATATGTATATATGTATAACCAAAGTGAAATTGCTGAATCATATGATAATTCTATTTTTAATTTTTTGAGTAACCACCATCCTGTTTTCCACAGGGGCTGGACCACTTTACATTCTCACACACACACACACACACACACACAAATGACTGTACAACTATTCCAATTTCTTTACAACCTCATAACACTTATTTTCTGTTCTCTTGATAGTAGCTATTCTATACACTTTTTTTTTTCTATGCACTTTTAAATGGTGGAAAAACCAAAGAGATGGAACCACTGGAAAGGGGCATGTGGTAGCGGTCCCCCGCCCCCCTGCCCCCAGGTCATCTCTAATGTTGATAGATTTCCAGTCTGAGGGTATTGAGGACTTGCCAGCAGTTTCTGCAGCAATCAGAAAGCCTGGGCACCAGAGAATCCCAGAGCCGGAAGAAATTTTGGTGTCCACAGGGCAATGGTCCTCAAACTTGAGCATGCATCAGGATCACTTAGCTTGTTAAAACAGAGGGCTGGGTCCCACCCCAGAGTTTCTGATTCATTAGGTCTGTGACACATTCCAAGATTTTGCTTTTCTAACAATTTCCCAGGTAATGCTGATGCGGCTGGTCTGGGAACCACACTTTGAGAACCACTAACCCACAACTTAATATTCAAAGTGTGGTCCATGGACCAGCCACATCGGCATTATCCAGAAACTTCTTAGAAATGGAGAATTTCAGATTCCACTGTAGACCTACTGCACCCGAATCTCGTGCTGACAAGATCCCCGTTGCAATTTGTGTGCACATTAACGTTTCAGAAACCCATAGGGGCACCTGGGGGGCTCAGTCAGTTAAGCATCCAACTTCGGCTCAGGTCACGATCTCACGGTTTGTGAGTTCAAGCCCCGCGTCGGGCTCTGGGCTAACAGCTCACAGCCTGGAGCCTGCTTCGGATTCTGTGTTTCCCTTTCTCTCTGACCCTCCCCCCATTCCTGCTCTGTCTCTCTGTCTCAAAAAAAAACTACAGAAACAGTAAAAAAAATTTTTAAGTTTCAGAAACAGATCCACCTTGCTCATGTTGCAAGTGAGGAACATTGATTTAGAGTGGTTGAACAGCTTGCTTGAGGAAGGGGAGAGTTGACTTCTGATGTGCATCCTGATGTATCCTTCCACACACCAGTGCCTTTCCCCCCTGGCTGCATGGTAGCATCACTTGGGGAGCAAACACAATTCCCCAGCCCCAGCCCAAAGATTCTGATGTAATTGGTCTGGGGAAGGATGCTGGGCACAGGTATTCTTTGAAACCTCCCAGCTGATTCTAATGTGTATCCAGGGTTGAGAAGCACTGGGACAGCCCACACTGAAGACTCAGTTTTTTTGTTTTGTTTTGTTTTTTGTTTTTAAATTTTTTTTAATGTCCATTTATTTTTGAGACAGAGAGAGACAGAGCATGAAAGGGGGAGGGGCAGAGAGAAAGGGAGACACAGAATCTGAAGTAGGCTTCAGGTTCTGAGCTGTCAGCACTGAGCCTGATGCAGAGCTCGAACTCACAGACTGTGAGATCATGACCTGAGCTTAAGTCAGACGCTTAACTGACTGAGCCACCCAGGCGCCCCTGAAGACTCAGTTTTATAGCATCACCCCATGCACTTCATTGGAAAACTATCTGAAGCTTGTGTTCAAGTGTCCTACTCCTGACTGTCCTGAGACTCTCATTGGAAAACATTCCTCACCCCTTTTAGTCATGGTCCTCATGTGGGATTTTTTTTTTTTTTTCCAGACGCAGGTGTTCCAGAAACACGTGCAAACGGTTGCAAGGCCAGTTCTCACTGACTCTCCTACATCTAGTGTTAATATATTTCGGATGGGCACAACCTCAGGAAAAACTCCTCGACCCGCTAAACATACCTTAGAAGAAACTCCCCCCCTCCCCTAACACAAGGGTCTCACTATTTCTTCACCGAAGAGGTTGCCTCTTTTTTCTCTAGGGACCCAGTCAGGCCTGAATGATGGCTACGGAAAGAGCAAGCAGAAGAGGGAAGCTTTCCTGGAACTGTAATAAGCTGGGGAAGGTGGTGGCTGCCTTCTCAGGGTCCACATTCCTTCCCCTAACCCGCCAGTCTGTGCTGGAGGAAACAGAAACACAGGTGGAGTTATTGGAGGCCAAGGTGAATGAACTAGCAACAGTTCCAACTCTCTTGGTGCTACAGCCTGCAGGTAGCTAGCTCCTTGCATTGAACCTCTATGTGAACCACTAGAAACGGGAGGGGCTTAAAGCTTTAGCTTTTCGGTGTTCTGCTAAAGGATGTTCACCAAAGATTACTAGGAGCTCACCTGCAGTAAAAGAAAAAAAAAATGTTGGGTTCATGGGCTTGAGACAGGAGAGAAAGCCCCAGAGACTTGGGAGGGAGCTGTGAGGGACTTCTTACAGGATCGGCGGTGTGCTGGGTGACACCTGGGAGGCATGAGGAAAGTGGGGGACAGTCCTAGATTGCATGCTGTCAACGACAGAGCAATTGGGGGGGCCTGGGTGGCTTGGTTGGTTAAGTGTCCAACTTCGGCTCCAGTCATGATCTCACAGTTCGTGAGCTCGAGCCCCGCATAGGGCTCTGTGCTGACAGGTTAGAGCCTGGAGCCTGTTTCAGATTCTGTGTCTCCCTTGCTCTCGGCCCCTCCCCCGCCCGTGCTCTGTCTCTCAAAAATAAATAAACATTAAGAAAAAAAAAGAACAGAGTAATTTGATAATTGGATATCGGATCTTATCTGGGAGGCGCAAGCACCAGCATTCCTGCAATTGGCAAAGGAGCAGCAGTCACCGGATCAGACTCATCAGAAGAGGGGGTCATTTCCTCACTTTTGTGTTTGGAGAATGGCCACGTCCGTCTTGTTCTAAACTTGTTGGAGGACGGGGGGCTTGCGTGAGCACGGCTGAGCTGCAGTTAGGAAACCACCATCTGGCTGCCAGCAGGGCTGGTTGTCACGTTTTCAATTCAAAACCTCATGTTCGTCTCAAAAACCCGAAGAGACTGTGTCTTTATTTCTTGTCTCTAGAGTCCCTGTTCTCTTCGCAGCAGTTACTGTGCTTCAGAGAGGGGTCAACAATACAAATCTAAAAAAACAAAACAAAACAAAATACAATCGCAATAAAAGGGTAAAGCCTATTCACCACATACTTTCTATATTTTGGAATTGCATGTCTGCATATTTTCTAAAGCTGTCCAGAAATTCTTGTTTCTAGAAACCTCTGTTCTACAGTGGGCAACAGAAATCTGAGTAACTTTCCCTTAAATAAATTAGGGTAGTCTTTTCTACCCTAATACAGAGAAAATACAGAGAGGGCAGCCCAGACAGGGTCAGCTGCTCCACGGGGCTCAGACCCAGACTCCTTTCATCCGTCTTCTCAGCCATCCAGACCTGTATTTGATGAATCATTGATTATGTACGAGACAGCAACTTCACCTTCAGCACAAGGAGGGTACTCCAAGCCGGAACAAACAGAAGAAACAAAGACAACATTGCATGCCACCTGCTCCTTTTAAAGAGCTTTCAAAAAAAAAAAAAAGCTTCTGCTCCTGTCATCCTCCAGTGTTATGTCACATGATTACCCCATATGCAAGAAAGACTAGGGAAGGTGGTTTTTCTAGCCTGGTTTGCTTGCGCCCATGCTAACATTGAGTTACATCAGCAAGGTAGAAATAGAGAACAGATAGTAGGAAGGCTGTCGGCAACTTGGCCGGCTTTGCAGGAGCCTAAACCACACGTTTAACCTCTCCAGTATTCAGCCCATGTGAGTGAGTCACGCTTCAAATAATAACAACTGTGAAACGAGTTCCAGGCTGCCCGATTTACAAATGCTTACGGTATGAGGAACGCATATAGTACTTGCAAACTGGTGTCTATCTCACCCAATGCCCAGTTCTCCCTGTGACCCTGGCAGCTGGCCCAGATTGTTATCTCCCAGTATCCACCTTCCCCCTTTTCTGGAAGTAACAGAAGCTCCCATTTTTAGCTGGACACATGTCTGCCTGGAATAAAGACGATATTTTCCATCCTTTTTTTGCAGCTAGATACGATCATGTCCATAAGTCTGGCCAGTGGAACCTAAGCAAAGGTGTCCCATGCAGTTTCTGGGAAATGTCCTTATAGGGAGAGAATGTGCACTTCTGTGTCCACTTCTCTGAAATCTGTCTGAATCGTGGACAAAATGGCTGGGGCTCAGAAACCATTTAGGGCCATGAGGTGGAACTCACACGCTGAGAATAGCAGAGTAATAACGTAAAAGGAGCTTGGGTTCCTCATGGTCTTGAAGCTTCTGTAGCAGCCCTGGGCTGCTTATCCATGAGCTTCATGAAAGGGGAATGAACTTCTATACTGTTTCAACCAGTGTTAATGGGTTTCTGTCACTTGCAACTGAACTTCATGCTAATGTTCCATTTTCTTTAGGAATCTTCCCACTGTGCATAAGGAGGAATCCTCAACTCATATGTGATGAGCCATCTGGTTTCTGACCCTTACTCCGTCCCTGTCTTCTGGGCCATGGCCTTCCTCATCATTCTCTGCTCCTTAAGCATGTGCTTTGAATCCCAGTCAGTGACCTGTAAGTGTACTCTTTCCCCCCACTTTGTGCTTGTCCTC
This sequence comes from Prionailurus viverrinus, assembly GCF_022837055.1. NCBI lineage: Eukaryota > Metazoa > Chordata > Mammalia > Carnivora > Felidae > Prionailurus > Prionailurus viverrinus. The sequence continues at coordinate 36,962,522 of NC_062569.1, forward strand.
CTTCACTGCCCCTCTCTAGCTGTGTCCTAGAAAGACTGGACTAGGGCCCAGTGATGGAGGAGGAGGGGGTGGGAGGTGGAGAAGGACGGGGAGATGGAGTATGCACAAAGTAGAATTAACCCAGCAGCACCGGACTCATGGGGACACACTCACTGGAAAGTCAGTCTGTCCAAAGGTAGGATCCCTCCTTATCATTCTGTACCTCTTTCTCCTCACTTTGTGCCACACATGTCTACCATTACAGGCAGGCTCCAGGCTCTGAGCTGTCAGCACAGAGCCTGACGCAGGGCTCGAACTCACGGATCGTGAGATCATGACCTGAGCCGAAGTCGGATGCTTAACCGACTGAGCCACCCAGGCGCCCCCAGCCATTTGAGTTTAAAGTACACACTTAGAACTACAACTAGCCGTGGAGGAGAAAGGACTATTTTCCATTTGCAGTTTACTGTGAATTAGTTTAATCCACTTTCTTTTTTAATTCATTCTTCCATTGAACATTCATTAAGAGCCTATTTTATATCCTAAGAGATAGATAGGTAATTTATTATTTGTTCTGGAGATCAGAAATCCCACATGGGTCTCCCGGAACTCAAATCAGGGATCAGCAGGGCTGGGTTCCTTTGTGGAAATTTGGAGAGAATCCATTTCCACAGCTATTCAGCTTCTAGAAATTTTTTTTTTAATGTTCATTTTATTTTTGAGAGAGACAGAGTGTGAGCAGGGGAGGGGCAGGGAGAAAGCGAGACAGAATCCGAAGCAGGCTCCAGCTATCAGCACGGAGCCGGATGCGGGGCTTGAACTCACAAACTGTGAGATCATGACCTGAGCTGAAGTTGGAGGCCCAACCAACTGAGCCACCCAGGCGCCCCTCAGCTATTCAGCTTCCAGAGGCTGCGGAAATTCTTTGGTTTGCATCCCCCTTCCAGCATCTTTAAAGCCAACAACAGCCACTGGAGTCCTTCTCATTGCATGTCTCTGACCACAGGGGAGAAGTTTTCTGGGCCATGTGTTCTCTGACTCAGGTGATTAGATTCCTTGACCACCTCCTCCCTGCCCCCTCCCCCCCCATCAAAGGTAACAGTCCTATCTCAAGGTCTGTAACTTTAATCAATCTGCAAATTCGCTTTTGCTATGTAAGGTAAGAAATTTACTGGTTCCCAAGACTAGAACATGTAGATCTTTGGGGGCCTTTACTCTGCCCTTGTATTTACAAGCCCCAAAGCCACTACCCACAGCCAGATTTCTTAAAATCCTTTTTCCTCCCCCATCCACTCCCTAACTGCAACTGCTTTCTCTTTGCCTCTTCAATATCTCCCCCCATCCCCTCCCCAAAAAACCTCTGTCACAGCCCAGCCCTGAGCTGCCTCCTTTATCCTGGCGCCCCCTTCCTCGTGGGCCTGGGGAGGGGAAACCGCTCCAAAAGGAAAGCGGGCTGCGGGCGGGAGAGTCCCCTCGCGGGTGTCCGCGTGCAGCCTTGGGGTGGGACGCAGCTACCTTTGGCGACCTCTGCCCCGCCCCAGGCCCTGCCGACGGCCAGGCCCACACGGGTCCCCAACTTCTGTCTCCTCCTAGACCTCGTCCCTCGTAGCGCTACTGGCTGTGTAGACCTCGACCCTCGGCGAGGACACTAGGAGCTCTCCACGCCCGAGCCCAGACCCACACCCACGAACCCTGGAGGGAGCTTTCCCCCCGCCCCCTCGCGAGCCGCCCCCTCCAGCCCCCGCCCCGCGCCGCGCCCACCGGCGGCCGTCTCCATGGCGCGGGGCGCACGCGGGAAGCCGGCCGGAGAGGGACTCGGGAACCCGGCGCCCGGGTGAGTGCGGGGCGCGGGCCGGCGGCGGGGTGGCGGCGTGGGGGACCGGCATTCGGTCCGGGGGGGTACGGAACTGGGGCGTGCAGCGGGAGCCCTGGAGGAGGGGGCGAAAAGCAGCCCCTCCTCGCCCCTCCCCCCACCCCCTGCCGCTCCTTATCTCCTGGGACTCGTGGCGGGGGGGGGGGGGGGGGGGGGGGGAACCTGGGCTAGCGCAGACTCACTCTTCTCTCCTTCTATCTCGGGAAGGGTGGGCGCTCCTACCCCTACTGTCTCCCCCCCAACCCTCACCCCACGCCCCCAGCTCCCAGAGTCACGATTAGCACCGGGTGGGGCGCCTACCCTTCGGCCTCCAGTAAATATTCGTTAGGAGTCAGCCAGTCAAGGCGGGCCTTGAGCACCCAGGTACTTGCTAACTTGGGCCCCACAATACTGTCTATGGAAATGACAAAGAAATGCTCGTGATAAAATAGTAAGAGAAAAACTCAAGATTTCAGAGGGACTTGCTGGAGTATTCGTAGCATGTTCTCTGTGAAGCTTGTGCTCCTGTAAATACCCAGCGAAGGCTGGGGAGAAATACCTCATATTGTCAACAGTAAGTGATACTCTCCAGTACCAATCTTAGCTTGGCTGCCTTAACAAAGTACGATAGACCGGTGGCCTACACGACAGATATCTATTTCTTACACTTCTGGAGGCTGGGAAATCCAAGATCAAGGTCCATTAAGGCAGGTTTCATTTTGAAGCCTTTTCTTGGCTTGTAGATGGCAGCCGTTTCAAGGGAGAGAAAATAAACTCTTTGGTGTCTCTTCTCATACGGGCACTAATCCCATCGTGGGAGTCCTGCCTTCATGACCTCGTCTGGCCTGTATCATCTCCCAAAGGCCCCCTCTTCATACACCATCACACTAGGGGTAGGACTTCAACATATGAATTTGGGGAGAGGGAGACAAAAACCCTCAGTCTGTAGCAGTACCTTTTAGGTGGTATGTTACAGTGGTTAAGAATTTGGGCTCTGGATGGGGCGCCTGGGTGTCTCAGTCGGTTGAGCAGCCGACTTCAGCTCAGGTCATGATCTCGCTGTCCATGAGTTCGAGCCTCACGTCAGGCTCTGTGCTGACAGCTCAGAGCCTGGAGCCTGTTGCGGATTCTGTGTCTCCTTCTCGCTGACCCTCCCCTGTTCATGCTCTGTCTCTCTCTGTCTCAAAAATAAATAAACGTTAAAAAAAAATAAATTAATAAATAAATAAGTAAATACATAAATAAAAGAATTTGGGCTCTGGAACCAGGCTGCCTGAATTTGAATCCCCACTGCGCCATTTACTAGTGTTTGCCCTTAAGCAAATCACTTCCCTCGCTTTGCCTCAGGTTTCCTGCCTGAGAATTCAGCATGTGCCAGGCTCTGTTCTGAGCATCCATCATGTACGAATTCCTTATTCCTCATAATAATTCTTTCTTTTCTTTTAAGATTTTTTTTTGATGTTTATTTTTATTTGTTTTTGAGAGACAGAGAGAGCGCAAGCAAGGAAGGGCAGAGAAAGAGGGGAACAGAGGATCCGAAGCGGGCTCTGTGTTGACAGCGTAGAGCCCTCTGCGGGCTTGAACCCAAGAACCCATGAGATCATGACCTGAGCCAAAGTCAGACACTCAACTGACTGAGCCACCCAGGCGCCCCTATTCCTCATAAGAGTTCTTTATCATCAGCAGCATCCCCATGTTACTGAAGAGAAAACTTTACATTTAATTTGCATTAAACCCTTAAAAATACCAAAGAGTTTATTTTCCCACCATTTTTACAGATGGAAAAAATGGGGTTCGGGGAAGTGAAGTTGATACCCCCAATCACTCTACTAATAATTGACAGACACAGGATTCAAACTGGCTCCTCCTGCAACAAAGCCTGGGCTGCCCTCTCCAGATGCTTACCAAAAACAGTTTGGGGAGCCAACAGGCCCAGTCCTTGTTCCCAGCCAGCGCGAGTCACTTCTTTCCCTTCCTAGGCTTCAAAAGGAGCACCCCTTTTAATGTAACATAATACACACATTTTTGGATAGTCTCTATCTGTAAACTTTCCCAAATGGGAAGTCTCTAATAATTCCCATAAACCTTTGTCTCTATGAATGCAGTTCAGAGTTGCAGCTGTTACCTTAAGTTATTGTAACCGAACCAATGTGAGTTGGATCCTTGGGGAGTCCCAGATACACCAGGTGGAGCTGCCGCAGAAAGTAAACTTTATTTGCAGCACATAAGGAGATCACAGGACATAGCTTCCAAAGTGTGACTCCCAGGGATAGGGTGAATGAGTTCCTTTTGTTTAGGGTTAGGATGACTATTTAGTCGGGGAGGCCTTGTCATGGTATGTAGAGGTGGGCATAAGGTCACACATACACCTGAAGGCAACATGCCTATACATACATCGCATGTTATGTAAATGAGGCTGAGGCTCTTTCTTGGGGGGAAATTTTAGTATTAAAATGAGGGAAAGGTAATTGCTTATCATCCCAGAGGTCACTCTGTGGCCCATCTGCACATCGAGCTGGGGATTTAGCTCAGTCTGGGTGGGCTGGGGCAGTGGGAGGCATTGCCAGGGCAGTCGCCATGCCCTGAGGGGTGGTTTCTGGTTTCATTCGCCTGAGTTAAGAGGCAAGCTGGAAAGAAGGGCTTAAGGAAAAATATGAGGCAAACGTTGGTGAGTACAGGTTGGCGGGCAGTGAAAGTCAGGTCCTTGAGTCTAGCTGGTGGCATTGTCACGTGGAGGGACCTTTCAAGGCTGAATAATTGAAAGGACAAATCAATACTGATTTGGTGGTTTCCTGTGCCCAACAAAATAATAAGAACCTCAATAGTAACAATAAAGCCTATTGAGCAGTTTCACTGCATACCAGGCATTGTGCTAAGTGCTTTATTTATTTTTTTAAATGTTTATTTAAAAAAATTTTTTAACGTTTATTTACTTTTGAAAGAGAGAGAGATACAGAGCATGAGCGGGGGGGGGAGGGGCAGAGAGACAGGGAGGCACAGACTCGGAAGCAGGCTCCAGGCTCTGAGCTGTCAGCACAGAGCCCGACGCAGGGCTTGAACTCATGAACCATGAGATCATGACCTGAGTCGAAGTCTGACACTCAACTGACTGAGCTACCCAGGCGCCCCAGTGTTTACTTATTTTTGAGAGAGAGGAAGAGAGAGAGGCAGAGAGGGAGGAAAACACAGAATCCAAATCAGGCTCCAGGCTCTGAGCTGTCAGCACAGAGCCAGACATGGGGCTCAAACCCAGGAACAATGAGATCATGATCTGAGCTGAAGTCGACCGCTTAACCCACTGAGCCACCCAGGCCTCCCTATGCTAAGTGCTTTATAAATTTACCTTACTCAATCCTTGTGACAACCATAATCCATTTTACGGATGGGGAAATAGGGCTTGAAAAAGCTTCATAGAGTACCTAAAGCCAGTGAGTCAAGGGGTAGAGACAAAACTAAGATCCTGGTCTTGTTCCCCTTCAAAGCCCATGTTCTTAACCACTATGGATAGCTGCCTCCAGGAAGTATGTCTATAAAGAGAACTATGCCATTTTAAAATCAGTATGTCTTTTGTAATATTTAGTGCTCACCATTATTAATTGCATTCCTTTATAACTGAGTTCCATGGGTTCTGCCCCCATTTTAAAGAATCTAGAAGAAAGAACATGAATCCATGAATATAGAGATTGGAAATTGAACAATTCTGCTCAACTGTCTCTATGTTGATTTTCGACTCCCATTTTAAGATACATGAGGCACTTGAAAATTTTCAGAGAAGGGTGTGCAGCAATATTTGCCAATTTTTAGTGGGGGAGGTGTGATCTGCTCCTTAAAAAGACTTGTATGTATTGGGTTTCAGGGCAAGTTACAATTTTCAGAATCCATATGGAATTTAACCCTGTAAGACAATGCCAAGAGAGAAAGAAGGAAAACAAAAAACTAAAGGAACACCCCTGCCCATCGTTCCAATTCTTCAAAAGTTCCTGAAGACCTATCAGAAGCATTGTGCACAGACTCAGACATCTGTGTGTCCAGCCATCAAACAGGACTTGAAAACCAGCATCAACAACGAACAGATTCTCAGGAAAGTGAGTGTGTGGCCTCCCTTTCTTACTCTTCTCTGAAAGGAACTGACTAAGGTTTACTCCTTAGGAACATGGGTCCCCAGAACTCTCCAGCCCAAACTGGTGGTGTCATCCCCTCTGCTTCCTGTCTGAATGAAGTCCAAAGCCTGCCTCCGGTACCCAGGCTATGTTCAGTACTTCTGCCTTCCTCCTCCTCCCTCCAAATCTACTCATCCCAGTCCTGCAGCAGGCCTGCCTTTTCTCATACCGCTTTACATCTGGAATAGCCAACCTGCCCCTCCCACTCTACATCTGGAAAGCCCAGCTCAAAAGCACCATTTTTGTCATCATTGCCCCTCTCCCCAGGTCTTTCTAATTCCTTCCTTTGCATTGCTTCTCTGGACTCCCCCACACACTTCCCTGCTCATCCCAAATTCAGGAGCTTCTCAGAGCCATCGTTTTATGGTAAAATAATTACTACTTTATTTGTATTCTATACTTCTTATCATTAAGCTCCACTACTTAATCATAAGAGTTAATTATAAGCCTTGTTCAAATTTATAGTCCCGTCAGCAATGTTTTCTAAACATTTTAAATTACAATCACTGTCAGAAATACAATTAACTTTGGGATGCCTGGGTAGCGCAGTCAATTAAATGTCTGACTTTGGCTCAGGTCATGATCTTGTGGTTCGTGAGTTTGAGCCCTGATTTGGGCTCTGCATTGACAGCACAGAGCCTGGAGCCTGCTTCAGATTCTGTGCCTCCCTCTCTCTTTCTGCCCCTACCCCCCCTCTCAAAAATAAATAAACATTAAAAAAAAGAAGAAGAAGAAATACAGTTAACATCATGACCCAATATTAAGTACTGGAGTGAATCATAAGACTACAGGGGCTGTTTATGTCGGGTGGGTTGCTTTGGTTGGGTCTCCATTTTGATTTTGAGCATCACTAAAATAAAAGTCTCATGAGATGTTTATTCTTTACTACATAGGATACACTTAGATAATTTCTCTTCTATTTCATTCATTCAAGAAAGAAAAAAAGCTGGTTACAGCCTACTCAATTTATTTCCTAACCCAATAATGGGTAGTAACCTATTGGAAAAATCACTGCCCTGTGAGATTTTTCACGGGGCTTTGCATATGGCAGGAACTCCATAAGTTTTTGTTGAATTACCACCCCAATGCACATGTGATCCAAGGTTAATTACTATTTTAAATGTTCTAATGTTGTCTAATGACAATATTCTTTTTCTACATATTCAGATGCATGGACATGTCTTTATGATTCCCACCTGTAATTTTTTTCTGACACTCCAGTTTATGCTTGTAAGACCTGATGACTCCCCACCAAGCATCCTGCCAATTTCCTTGGAACCTTTGCTCATGACAATTCGAGATGAGTGTTACCTGCTGGGGAAAGAGATCTGTATCTGGGGCCTTCAGCTGAGTAACCCAGAGATTGCCAGACTGGTGAGTCATGCGTTTTAAAAATATTCCTTCAATTAAACTTAAAATTGAATATAAACATAATATATCTGTATTCCAGCTATAGTTCATTTGGTTATTGACTGATATGCTATAAGCTTTTCTTTAAAAATTTCTTTTAATGTTTATTTATTTTTGAGACAGAGAAAGACAGAGAATGAATGGGGGAGGGTCAGAGAGAGGGAGACACAGAATCTGAAGCAGGCTCCAGGCTCTGAGCTGTCAGTACAGAGCCCGATGCGGGGCTTGAACTCACGGACCATGAGATCATGACCTGAGCCAATGTCGGACATTTAACTGACTGAGCCACCCAGGTGCCCCTACAAGCTTTTCTTTAAAAAAACATGTATTTTTTAAAAGTATATTTATTTTTTTTGAGAGAGAGAGAACACAAGCAGGAGAGGGGCAGAGAGAGAGGGAGAGAATCCCAAGCAGGCTCCACGCTGTCAGCACAGAGCCTGATGTGGGGCTTGATATCACAAACCCATGAGATCATGACCTGAGCCTAAATCAAGAGTGGGATGCTTAACCAACTGAACCACCCAGGTGCCCCAAAACAATGTGTATTTTTTTTAATAAATATTTTAATGTTTATTTTTGAGAGAGAGAGAGAGGGAATACAAGCAAGTGGGGGAAGGTCAGAGAGAGGGACACACAGAATCCAAAACAGGCTCCATGCTCTGAGCTGTCAGTGCAGAGCCTGACACAGGACTCAAACCCACAAACCGCGAGATTATGACCTGAGCTGATGTTGGATACTTAGTTGACTTGAGCCACCTAGATGCCCCCAAAACAACATATTTTTAATGAAGCATTTCAGACTTATGTAAAAGTGCAAAAAATAAAAAAGAAATTATGGTATATTCATATAGTAGGAAACTGTATAGCAATGAAAATACATCAACTACAGCTATGCAAAAACAAAATAGGGTGACTCTCATAAGCCTAATGTACAAGTGAAGAAAGACACAAAAGAATACATGCTATATGTTGCATTTTATAAAGTTTAAAAACAGGTAAAACTATAATGTTTGACTATTATAAAATTACTTTTAGGGAGGAGAAAGGAGGTAGAAATTGGGAGAGGACATTAGTGCCCATTTTTCTAGTTTCTTGACTATTGGAAAATGCCTTGTTTTATGTCATTGAATGTGTTAAACTTCTCATCTGTGTCTAATAGTTTCAATAATCTGAATTATTTTGCAGTCTGATACTGCTGACTGGCTTCTACTGGCTCCTACTCATGGGACATTTCTTTATGTGTTTTTGTGATTTCTTTTGTACTAGAAACTCCTATTTCCTGGGGAAAGAGTTGAGGCAATTCCTTGAGCTCTGATTTGAAGATAGAATTCTCCGAGAGGGTTTGCATTTGCTTCTGCCACACACTCAGGGTGATAGCATCTCAGGGCTATACTAAATTACTAATTTTTTTTAAGTTATTTATTTTTTGATGGCGGGGGGAAGGACAGAGAGAGAGAGGGAATCCCAAGCAGGCTCTGATCTGACAGGGCTCGAACTCACGAACCTTGAGATCATGACCTGAGCCGATGTCAGATGCTTTAACCCACTGAGCCACTCAGGTGCCCCAAATTAATACATTCTTGATCTGAGGTCTCTGAACCATCCAGGTGGTATCAGTTCAGTGTGCAAATACCTGTGTTAAGACTAGCTTGTGAGTTCATAGTGGGTATATTTTTTTCTGTGTAGTCAGGCACAGTTTGAGAGGCAGTTTTCCCTGGAGAAAGAAGAGTTAGGTTTCTTTCTAGTTCATCCTTAGTCTAAGGACGTAGTGCAGTAGCTCACTTTATGTTTGGGGCCATACCTTTATGCAGCATTTCCTCTCAGACTCCTCACCTCCAGTGGCCTTGGGCTTTATCTCTTGTCCCCTGGACTACCTGATCTATGAAAAGCAAAACTTGACTCTGCTGCTTCACTGATGCTCTCAAACGGAAAGCTGGCTTCAGTGCCCTGCAAATCTCCCTAGGTTCCCATTTTCTCTCATGCACCGACCTTTGGGTATTCCTCACTAACCTGCCAATTGACACATTTTAAAAAGATATTTTTAAAACTCTGAGAAGAAAGCATAGAGGAAAAGCTTCATAATGTTGGACTTGGCAGTCATTTCTTATATATGACACTAAAAGCATAGGCAACAAAACTAAATGATTTGGACAAAAAAATTTTCAACTTCCGTGCATCAAAGGACACAGTGAAGTGAAAAGGCAACCCGCAAAATAAGGAAAAATAATTGCAAATCATGTATTTGATAAGGGGTTAGTATTCTGGATGTATAAAGAACTCCTACAATTCAACCACAACAAAAAACAAACAACTGATTTAAAAATGGGCAAAAGACTTGAGTACACTTTCTCCAAAGAAGGTATACCAACAAACAATAAGCACACAAAAAATGTTCACCATCACTAATCTTTGGAGAAATGCAAGTCAAAACTACATTGAGATACTACCTCAGGCCAAATAGTATGGCATCTATCAAAAAAAGCAGAATAGAATGGGTTGACAGGATGTGGAGAAATTGGAAAATTTGTACACTATTGGCAGGAATGTGCATTGGTGAAGCCACTATGGGAAATGGGATGGAGGTTCCTTAAAAAAATTAAAAATAGAATTACCATATGATTCAACAATTCCACTTCTGGAGATATACCCAAAAGAATTGGAAGCAGGACCTCAAAGAGATATCTGTATGCTCATCTTCATGGTTGCATTATTCACAATAGTCAAAGGTGGAAGCAACCCAAATGTCCATTGGCAGAGAGAGAATGTCCATTGAATGGAGAACAAACTGTGGTGGATACATACAATGGAATATTATGCAGCCTTACAAAGGAAGGAAATTCTGACCCATGCTACAACGTGCCTGAACCTCGAAGAACTTATGCTAAGTAAGAGAAGTCAGTCACAAAAGGACAAATATTATATCCTTCCCCTGTATGAAGTACCCAGAGTAGTCAAACTCGTAGAGACACAAAATAAAATGGCAGTTGCCAGAGGTTTGGAGGAGGGGAGAATGGGAGTTATTTTTTAATGGGTATAGAGTTTCAGTTTTACGAGATGAAAAAACTTCTGGAGGTGAATGGTGTTGAGGGTTGCACAACAATGTGAATATACTCAATGCCATTGAACTGGATGCTTAAAAATGGTTAAGATGGGGGCATCTGGGTGGTTCAGTCGGTTAAGCATCTGACTTTGGCTCGGGTCATGAGCAGGACTTTGGCTCATGAGTTCAAGTTCCATATTGGGTCCTTCCCCAGCTTGTGCTCTCAATCTCTCTCAAAAATAAATTAACGTTAAAAAAATGGTTAAGATGGTAAATTTTTTAAATGTTTATTTTTGAGAGAGAGAACGGGAGTGGGAGAGGTGCAGAAAGAGAGGGGGACAGAGGATCCTGAGTAGGCTTCGCAATGGCAGAAGTGGAGCTTGAATCCATGAACTTACTAGGTCATGATCTGAGCCAAAGTCGGCTACTTAACCGACTGCCACCCATGTGCCCCTAAGATGGTAAATTTTATTGTGTATTTGACCACAATTAAAAATAAATTTCAAAAAGTAATCTTAAATACAGAACCAGAATTTTTAGTTGTTTTTATTAAAAGGGTCAGTCCATTTAAGCAGGAATAGAATGCTGTCCATCCATGCATATTAAAAGTGATCGTTAAAAAAAAAAGGTGATCCTTAACAGTTCTTTAAAATGTAACCCTCTTGGTCACCTGGAGGCTGCTGAGGAATTCTGTGGTAGATGGCTGTGGTCTTGCCCACAGCAGTACTGGTGCCCCAGGGAGTGACACTGTAAACCACTGGCCAAGATCTTTAGGACGTGGTCAAGAGCCTATTTTGCACAGACCAGTGTTACCATAGGCAGTGACATGCCACATTTCCTCCTTGGTCAGAAACACAGCTTGAGAAATCCAATCCAGCACTTAAACTAGGTGTTTTCTCATTAGAGAGGCCTCAAGCACCAGCTCTCTATAGTTAAGGCTGCAAGGGCTTTTATATTCTCAACCGACATATAAATTTGGAATGTTATCTCTGACCAACATGTCATTACCTCAAGAAACCCTAAATCCTCCAAACCCCACCAAAGCCTCTTTTAGGTTTAAATGCTGAACTGAAGAAATCCTTAAGTTGTGGTGATTCTAATTGCTAAAAGGTGGCCTTTGTGATTTATAGCTTTAAATACCTTCTCCAGTTAGGTAGGGATTTAATTGTCACTGGAATCCTGTTACCACAAGGAATGGCCTTCCCATAGATCTCTCCATTCAGGAGACCGAGAGAACTTGAGATGGTTCCAAATGTTCATGTGTTGCCCCCGGTCCTGTGGCTTCACCATGAAAAGCACCTCATTGCTGAATTTACACAGTCTAGTTCTGCGTAGACCTCTAAATGCTAATATCTGGGGACACCTGGGTGTCTCGGTCAGCTGGGCATCCGACTTCATCTCAGGTCACGATCTCAAGGTTCATGAGCTCAAGCCCGACGTCGGGCTCTGTGCTGACAGCTCAGAGCCTAGAGCCTGCTTCTGATTCTGTGTTTCCTCTCTCTCTGCCCCTCCCCTGCTCACAGTCCCTCTCTCTCTCTCTCTCTCTCTCTCTCTCTCTGTCTGTCTCTCTCAAAAATAAACATTAAAAAAAAAAAAATCTTTTTTTTTTTTTTTTTAAATTTTTTTTCAACGTTTATTTATTTTTGGGACAGAGAGAGACAGAGCATGAACGGGGGAGGGGCAGAGAGAGAGGGAGACACAGAATCGGAAACAGGCTCCAGGCTCTGAGCCATCAGCCCAGAGCCCGACGCGGGGCTCGAACTCACGGACCGCGAGATCGTGACCTGGCTGAAGTCAGACGCTTAACCGACTGCGCCACCCAGGCGCCCCCAAAAAAAATAAATCTTAATATCTGTAATAATGGCTATCACTTGTTTAGGAGATAATTTATTATAATTTTGCCTAATTGTAAGAAGATTGGCATAGTGATAGTTCTTTACTAAAAAAAATACAACTGTTACAGGATTTTTTTTTACCTCAATACCCAGGATTCCTTGTCGCTTTGAGGAACGAAGAAGGGGACACAGAGTAAAATGAGCAGCAGGCAAAAGTATAAGATCAGAAAGTAAGAATAGTAGGAAAGCTCTTTTTGCAGAGAGGGAGCATTTGAAAATAAATACCCCCAACTATAGGCAAGGGTCTTTGTTTTTTAAGGTTTTGGTCAATGCCCCCTCCCCTTCCCCCTTGTTCCTTGTCAGGTTCCACCCATACCTGGCTGGATAGCTCTAGGTGCTGGGCTGTCCATTCCAGATTGGCTTCATTCCATTGTGCGAGGAGTCAGAGCGGTCTTACTGTCCCTCAGATAACATAAATTTTATGGTTTATTTAGTTTCGTTAGGTATTTTGATTGTCCAATTCCTGAGGGGAACCTGAAGGGCAGTAGGTGGTGTTTGTTACATTCTTAAGAGGAACTTTATGCCTGAGTGAGTTTGCTGTGGTCAGATACTCCCAGCATTGTTCCAAAATATGTGTTTTTACCCCACCCAGGGACCTCAGGTCCTAACCTTTCCTTCTCTGCCTATTTTATCCTATCTCCCTATCATACAACCATAGGAAAATAAATTTGTTGGTTAGAGTATCAACATCTGTATTAGTCTGCTGGGGCTGCCATAACAAAGTACCACAGATTGCAAGGGTTAAACAACAGAAATTTCTTTTCTCACAGTTATGAAGGCTTAGAAGTCTGAGCTCAGGGCGTCAGCAGGGTTGGCGTCTTTGAAGGCCTCACTCCTTGGCCTGTAAATGGCCACTTTTTCCCTGTGTTTTCATGTTGCCTCCCTCTCTATACGTGCCTGTGTCTAAATATCCTTTCCTTATAAGAAAGTCAGTCATATTGGGTAAGAGCCCACCCTAATGACCTCATTTTAAATTCATACCTCCTTGAAGACCCTTTTTCCAAATGCAGTCACATTCTGAGGTACTCGGGGGTAAGACTTCGGCATATGAATGAGGGGAATGACGCAATTCAGCCCACAGCATCTAAAAAGATATGCTGCAGTATATCTCATCACAGAGCGGCATTTCCCATTTAATTCTTCATAGTGTGCCTTTAAAAAATTTTTTTTAACATATACTCATTTTTGAGAGACAGAGAGAGAGAGAGAGAGCATGAGTGAGGGGGAGGCAGAGAGAGAGGGAGACATAGAATCCGAAGCAGGCCCTAGGCTCCGAGCTGCCAGCACAGAGCCCTACGCGAGGCTTGAACTCACGGACCGCAAGATCATGACCTGAGCCAAAGTCGGACACTTAACCAATTGAGCCACCCAGATGCCCCTAGAGTCTTCCTTTTAAAGGGAAATTATTTTATCTTCAGGTCACTTTCTCCTTGGACATTGGAAAGTTGTGTTAAAGGCAAAAATGTTGGGGTAATTAACGTAATCAACTTTTAAGAAACATTAAAACACAGAGCGTATTTGTCTTCATTGTGTAAGCCCTTTCTCACCTCACGTTCTTAGGCTTCACTTCTGGAATTGAAGGGGCGCGCCACCTGCGCATTTACCACCCTGGAACTCATTGACTGCAGGATGGATCTGTGGTCTCTGCAGAGACTGGGCAGGGCTCTGCCATGCAGCTATTTGCATTCTCTTGTCCTGGATTACTGCAGGTGAGTTTGGAAGGCAGAGTTCCTTCAGGGCTCTGACTGCTGAGGGAGGCAAAGGTAAGGAGCTCAGAGTCCTGGTTCCTTGTGGCTCATCAGGTCATCACAACTCAAAAATCTTCTTAGAACTAATGTTTCTGAGTAAATGTCAGGGTTCTCAAAAGGATTCTTCCTTCCTCCCTCCCTCCCTCCCTCCTGCCCTTCCTTCTTATTCATTTATTCTTTTAACAAATATTTATTGATGGCCTGTTTTTGCAAGACACTGTGCTCAGTGCTAAAGAAGATACAAATATATATAAAGCAATGCCACTGTCCAAGGAAGTCCTCTGTATAGTGGAAGAGAGGAGATATGCTCTTGATTATGTATAATGGAAGGTAGATCACAAAGGATGTCCGTATAAATTTTTTTTTATTATTTTTTACAGAGAAAGAGAGCACATGTGCATGGGGCAGAGGGACAGAGGGAGAGGGAGAGAGAGAGAGAGAGAGAGAGAGAGAGAGAGAGAGAGAGAGAATCTCAAGCACACTCCATGCTCAGTATGGAGCCCTACATAGGTCTCAATCCCATGACCCTGGGATCACACCTAAGCCAAAATCGAGAATCAGATGCCCAACCCACTGAGCCACCGAGGTGCCGGGTTTGTATAAATTTTAGTCGTGGTTTGGATAAGGGAAACCATGATTCCCTAAGGGACAAGTCATTATTCACCAGCAGAGGAGGTGGGAGGAGAGGTGTGGTGCTAGGGAAGAAAGAGGAAGTCTTTCGAGGGCTATGGCACCAGGCTGTCAGGAGAGAGTCAGGGAGCAATAATAATAATGATAATACCAGCTAATTTTTATTGAGCGCTGTGTGCCAAGTACAGCACATGGATTATCTCATTTATTCTCCCGACAATAGATAGATATATACCGTTACATATGGACGTATGATATATGACAGATGTTTATCATTTCTATCCCTTGACTATAGATGAGCAAAGACTCAGGGGATTAATTGGCTTGTTCCAGGCATTCACCTCTTAGGGATAGAGCCTAGATGTGAATCTAGCTGGCTGAATCGGAGCCCGCTTCTGATCCGAGATACTAGATTGCTGGGGGGTCTATAGTTTGCCATCCGTAAATAATTTTAAGCTGCTTGTGTGATGCGGGGTAGGTCCTGCAACCTCTCTGACCTATGAGGTGATCTTGTCCACTTCCCAAGTCTTTGATTCTGTGACTCTTCTTCTGGAGCCAGGTAGGGTCCTGTACTCAGAAGGCCAGTGGGCTGTGAAGTGAAAGAGATGATTCGTGCCTGACAAATGGAACCACAGCGACACAAAGGCCCCTTTAAAGAACTAGGGTCTTATTAGGGCCCTGGTGGTGACAGTGGACAAGTCTCCAGCAAAAGCTGAGGAGAAGGACTATCTCTGGAGGTTCTCCATGTTTCTGAAAAGCTTGGAGGAGCCTGAGTCAGGGTCTCCTAACACAGGACAGCAGAAAGCCAGTGTCCTCAGGACACCCTGCAGTGACTGAAGACCAACTTGGGAGTCTCCCAGCTTCCTGCACTGTACTAGACACACCCAGCCCCGCTGCTGAGACCCCTGTAGACTCCAGCTCCTCCACTGGTGGGGAGAGAGAAGGAAGAAAGAGGGAATCCTCCTCTTTAGAAAACACCATATTTTAATTGTTGTTTAATATGTTAACACCATATTTTAATAGTTGAAATCCTGCTGCTGCCAAGACACCTGGAGTTGTCAGTGTTGGGTGGTTGGGAATCACCACTGGTGAAATGGCAGGTTACTGAGGGACTGGAGTTCTTTCCTCCTATTTTCCCTGAGGCTGTGAAGTCCACCAGGCAGGATGTCCTTCTTTCTCATACACAGCTACACCCCCACACCCACCACGGTAGTCGCCCACCGTAATTACTTATTGGATAAACTAGTAAATTTAAGAAGTTGTTTCTGTTAATACGATTCACCTTATTGGAAAGGTCATCCCTTGACATTCCAAATTCCCTGGCATGATGCTTGTGCCTTCTCTCTGCAAACTCCAAGGACTGGGTGGCACAAGGCGAGGAGCAGCATGAGGCCAGGAAGGAGGGGCAAGAGGTTGAACTTTCCTGAACCTGCTCTGGACATACTTTTTTTTTTTAAATTTTTTAATGTTTATTTTTGAGAGAGAGAGAGAACACAAGCAGGGGGGCACAGAGAGAGAGGGGGACACAGAATCCAAAGCAGGCTCCAGGCTCTGAGCTGTCAGCACAGCGCCCGTCACGGGGCTTGAATCTACAAACCATGAAATCTTGACCTGAGCCAAAGTCGGACGCTTAACTGACGGACCACCCAGGCGCTCCTGCTCTGGACGTACTTTAAAAGGCTCCCTTCTTACACAGCCTCCTGCTGCTGGAGTCTTCTCAGACCCCTCCACTCCTGTCAGCTGGGCAATCTCTCCTGTCTTCAGGAGCCAGAGCTTGCTCTCCATCTGCTCCTTTGGGTATTTCAAACCATGCTCTGCTCCCTTTGCCCACGAGTCAAACTCTGGGTCCCCCTTCCTCCACATGCAGGCTGTCCCCATCAGTCACCCAGCCCACCCCCGTAGCCACCCCGGCTGTGGAAGCCCAAAGTGGGGGTTGACAAAATCTGATCTGCCTTGGGGGGTCAGGGAGTGCCTTAAAATGAATAATCCAACAGGTGACATAGGTTTTAAAAGTCACTATTTGTTCCCATTTCTTTCTAGATTTGGAAATGAAGAAATTGAGAGTATTTTCTCAGGCCTGGAGAACAACCAAAGGCTTCAAGTCCTCAGTCTGCGCTACTGTGGTCTGGGGCCACAAAACGGGGCACAGCTGGGCTCCATCATATGCCAGAGCTCCATTTGGTGAGACGCGTCCCCTGCTCCCCTCCTGCTTCTGGCTCTGTTCTGTCTTGAGTTGTAGAATCAGCTTGTTTACAGAGTCTACGAACCCATGAATTCCCCTGAGTTTTCATGATGTTTTTAGTCATCTTTTTCTACTGTCTAGTTACTTTTGTTTTCTTTTTCTTAACTGCAAGAGAAAGATCCTTTAGTTACATTTAAGAATCAAGGGTAACATGCTAAACGCATATCTTTGGCCCGATGACATGGTCATTAGGTCTATTTTTGACGATGTGGTCTGCTATCTATTATGATTATTTATTATTTTGTAACCAGGTCTATTATGAGGTAAGACCTCAAATCCAAATTTGAGGAAGTGAAAATAATATCAGGTGAACAGTGTATTTCACCTCTTCCCCAGTGAGCTGCACCTTGATGGCAATTACTTACAGTGTTCTGGAGCCCTGGCTCTCCTCAGACCCATAGCAGAGTACGCAGAGATGCAGGGGAAAGACCAGCCAGACACCAGGAACTCCCCTCAGCAGCTGCAGGGTAAGTGCTGGGGGACTTCACTCAACACTCTTTGGGACCACCTAAAGAAGGAAACTGCTTTGTGATTAAAGTGACCTTTCCTTGGGTGCCTGGGATGACTCAGTCGGTTAAGTGTCCACCTTTGGCTCAGGGCATGATCTCATGGTTCGTGAGTTCAAGCCCCATGTCTGGCTCTGCGCTGACAGCTCAGAGCCTGGAGCCTGGTTCGGATTCTGTGTCTCCCTCTCTCTCTCTCTCTGCCCCTCCTCGCTTGTTCGCGCGCTCTCTCTCAAAAATAAGCATTTTTTAAAAAGGGACCTTTCCAGTGGTCAGTGGAAATTCTTCTTCCTGAGTATGCATGAGAGTAGAATAACGGACCCCCAACAATGTCTTTGTCCTCAGAACCTGTGTTGGTGTTAACCTCACATGGCGAAAGGGACTGTGCAGATATAATAAAGTTGAGGACCTTGAGATGGGGGCTTACACTGGATCATATGGGTGGGTCTGGTGTAATCAGGGGATCTTTGCAAGAGGGTGGCAGGAGGGTCAGAACCAGAGAGGAGGAGCCATGGAAGGAAAGGTTGGAGTGATATGAGGAAAGGGCCAGCAGCCAGGAAATGTAGGTGGCCTCTAGGATCTGGAAGGAACAGGGCAACAGGTTCTTCCCCAAAGCCATCAAAAGTCACGCAGTCCCCCAACACCTTGACTGTGAGACCCATTTTGGACTTCTGACCTCCAGAACTGTAAGGTAATACACTCCTATTGTTAGAAGCCACTAAGTTTATTGTTGTTCATTATAGCAGCAGTGGGCACTTGTACAGCATGTTAATCAGAACTCTTTCAGTTAAAAGGGAAAGCAACCCAAACGGAATTAAAGGTAAATAGGGGTTTATTGGCTCACATAACTAGATGTTCATAGCTACCTTCAGAGATAGCCGAGTTCAGGGGCTCAGACCATGTCACCAGGAGACCCTGAGTTTGCTGCTCTCGACTCTACTTCCCTTCCGAGGGTTGGCCTTCTCCCCCGGTGCAGCCAGCCTTCTTCTGCATCTGGCTTGTTGACATGTCTACCAGCTGTCCCAGGGCTATAGCATCATGACTTATAATCAGCCAGAAAGTGTGACCCTCTGTCTTCCAGTGACTGTGGGTTAGATCCCACAGGAGGACTCGCACTGGCCACATACATACCTCCTGGACCAGTCCCTACAGCCCAGGTCATGATAAACCGTAACTGGCCGGGACTGACCACACACCCCGTTGGGGGAGGGGTGGAGCACAGGAACAGCAGCCAAACAAGAATCACACCATTCACAGAGGGGGTGGGGGGGTGGGAAGTGACAGTCCCCCAAAGAAGTAAACAGATAAGGACAGATGCCGGACAGACAGGAACAACAGCTGCTTACTCCCTTAATAGATCCCTAATATGCATATTTATGACATGTTTTAAAGCTGACTACCTTTGGGGCACCTGGGTGGCTTGGTCGGTTGAGCGTCCAACTTCGGCTCAGGTCCTGATCTCACGGTCCACGGGTTCGAGCCCCGCGTCAGGCTCTGTGCTGACAGCTCAGAGCCTGGAGCCTGCTTCAGATTCTGTGTCTCCCTCTCTCTCTGCCCCTCCCCTGTTCATGCTCTGTTTCTCTCTGTCTCAAAAATAAATAAACGTTAAAAAAATTTTTTTTAAATAATAAAGCTGACTACCTTTAGTCATTGGTAACAGAAACTATACCAAGTGGCTAATAGCACAGCCTTAAAGTCAGGTCTGGGTTCAGATCCTACCCCAGCTGTGCATTAGTTTGGGCAAATTATCAAATTGATCTAACTTTAGCTTTTTCAGCTACAAAATAAACATAATGATAACCACCTCATAGTGTTTAATGAGGAATAAGTGGTATAATGTAAGGCAGTTAATTTGACATGATGCCTTGCACATAGTAAGTACTTAAGGGATATTAATTATCATCATTACCATCCTCATTATTATAGCAACAACAACCTTTTCCCAGGAGAGTAAACTTGAGGCATGTTGGTGAACATAGTCACTTTACTTGCCTAAAAAAATGAAGATGAAAAGCTCAAGGCCAATGTCCGGCATGGGGACAATAGTTAATAACACTGTATTGTATATTTGAAAGTTGTGAAGAGAGTAGATCTTTTTTTTTATTAAAAATGTTTTTTTAATGTTTTATTTATTCTTGAGAGAAGGAGAGGCAGAGCATGAATGAGAGAGGGGCACAGCAAGAGAAGGAGACACAGAATCTGAAGCAGACTCCAGGCCAGGCTGTCAGCACAGAGCCTGATGTGGGGCTCGAACTCATGAGCCGTGATATCGTGACCTGAGCCAAAGTCAGACGCTCAACCGACTGAGCCACCCAGGCGCCCCGTGAAGAGAGTAGATCTTAAATTCTCATCACAAGAAACAAAATTTGTGACTCTGTGTGGTGATGGACAACTACCTTACTGTGGTGAATGTTTTACGACGTATACAAATATCGGGTCATTATGTTGTACACCTGAAGCTAATATAATGTTAGATGTTAATTTTATCTCAGTAAAAAAAAGTATTCACTGACTTGTGCTATTAAAAAAAAAAAAAAGGAACTGGGCACCTGCGTGGCTTAGTTAGTTAAGCATCCGATTCTTGGCTTTGGCTCAGGTCATGATCTCACAGTTTGTGAGATTGAGCCCCGCGTCGGGCTCTGTGCTGACAGTGCAGGGCCTGTTTGGGATTCTCTCTGCCTCTCCTGAACTCTCTCTCAAGATAAATAAACAAGCTTTAAAAAAAATAGGGGCGCCTGAGTGGTTCAATTGGTTAAGCGTCCAACTTTAGCTCAGGTCATGATCTCACGGTTCGTGAGTTCAAGGCCTGCCTCGGGCTCTGTGCTGACAGCTCAGAGCCTGGAGCCTGCTTTAGATTCTGTGTCTCCCTCTGTCTGCCCCTCTGCTGCTTGCACTCTCTCTCTCGCATTGTTTTAAGAATAAATAAATTTAAAAAAATTAAAAAAATTTTTTTGATAAAAAATAAAGAGAGCTGAAGTAAAGGCCACTTTGTGGAAGTGAGTGCAAAGAACTTGTAACTGTGGGAGATTTGTAAATACAATAGTTATCCTCCATTTAGGAACTTTCATGATATCAGAATTATATAGGTTATTTGTTGAATTTGATAATTCAGTCAACCCAATAAATATATAGAAGGGACCTGGAAAACAGTGTTTGTTATCCAAGTATTACTTTCCCTCTGCGATTTTTACCACCAATCCTGTAAAAGGCCACAGTCCTATTTATGAAGTCTTCTATTATAACTTCAGGCCTAGATAACCAAGTGAATCTGTGCTTTTTAAGAAAAATAATTGGAAATATTGGGATTGGGATTGGCATGTGGCAGGCAGTGACAGGTATGAGGTGTGGGATTGGAAAGGCAAAAAAAATAACAAGAATGTGGAGAGGGGAAAATGTGGAGATTTCCTTTTATGGTTGTTCTAAGTGGTTTCTGATCAAAGGGGCATTAAGGCTTGATTTTAAAGGTTCTGGATTTCTTTTCCCAGAGACCAAACAAGCCAGGGTCAGAGCTGACCTGAGAGAGTGCCCGCCCTGTCATTCTTCACAGCAACCTGGGACAGGGTGGAAACTGCTCCAGCTGGGCCAGGCCTGCAGTCAGCGGTCAGCACGCAGAACCTCTTTGAAGTTCCTTTCATTATTCATTCACTAGAACCTTAATTTTTAGGCAGGTAAACTGGTACCTTTTAGCTATTCTGCATTCTTTGGGTAACTGTATTAGACTGCCCTGCACTGGCTGCGGTAACAAAATAGCACAGGCTGCGTGGCTTAAACAAATTTTTTTTTGTTTAATTTGCACAATTCTGGAAGCTCGGAGTCCCAGATCAAAGTGCTAGCTGATTCTGATCCTGGTAAGAGCTCTTTTCCTGGCTTGCCAAAGGCCACCCTCTTGCTGTGTCTTCACATGGCTGTCCTTAGGTGTGTGCAAGCAGACAGAGGGAGAGACAGAGCTCTCTGGTGTTCCTTTAGTGAAAACACTAATGCTGTCTGATCAGAGTCCCACCCGTGTGACCTCACTTAACCTTAATTACTTCCTTAGAGGCCCCATCTCTAAATACAGCCACACTGGGGGATCAACATATGAATAGTTGGGGAACACAAATATTCAGTCCATAGCAGTAACATATGCACCAGCACAGAGTAAAAGTACCTTCTATTTCAAAGCTGGATCGTTAGACCTTTGCTCAGACAAATTTGGTTTTCCCATCTTAATTTCACTTCTTTGCCAGCAGGATAGTCATAAATGAAAAAAGAGGCATAGGAGGCAAAAAAAAAAAAAAATTAAAGAATATTACCAGCTCTCTCCTGGCCACAGATGGGTATTGAAACCAAGCCCTGCCACACCAAAAACCTGATTCTTGAGCAGAGGAACCTGGCACACCACCCCCCAAAACAATCTCTGTGTTAGCACATCCTGCCAGATCCCTGGGACTGCCCTGGTCCCTGTCCTTTACAGCTCTTGTCTGGAAACAAGGGTGCTATAGACTGATGTTATGTGCCCCCCCACATTCATATGTTGAAGTCCTAATCCTTGAGGTGATGGTTTAGGAGGTGGGGCCTTTAGAAGGTGATTAGACCATGAGGTTGAAACCCTCATGAATGGGATTAGCGCCCTTATAAAAGAGAGCCTACGGGCGTCTGGGTGGCTCAGTCGGTTGAGCATCCGACTCTTGATTTAAGCTCAGGTCATTATCCTAGGGTCTTGGGATCAAGCTCCACATCAGACTTTGTGCTGAGCGTGGAGCCTGCTTAAGATTCTCTCTCTCTTTCCCTCTCTCTGCCCCTCTCCCCAACTTGTGCTTTCTCTCTCTCTAAAAAATAAAAAAAAAAAGAATAAAAATTAAAAATTAAAAAAAAAAAAAAAAAGAGTGCAGAGAGCTCCCTCGCCTCTTCTGCCCTGTGAAGTTATAACGAGAAGACAGCCATCTATGAACCAGGAAGCCGGCTCTCGCCAGACGCCAAATCTGTCAGTGCCTGGATCTTGGACTTCCCAGCCTCTGGAGGTGTGAGGAATAAATGTTTGTTGTTTATAAGTCACCCAGTCCACAGTATTTTGTTATAGTAGACCAAATGCACTAAGACAGAGAGAGGGTACGTGAAAACCGCAGTAGGTGTGTTTGGGAGGTGTGGATTGTTTGAAAGAAATGTCCAGATTCTGAACTTTCATAAGGATCCAGTACTTGTGGTTAATATACTTTGTCACAATCTTTCTACTTTGCGAGGGAAAGGCATGCTTCTCTCACATCCAGTATCTTAGCAGACGTTATTTTCCCTAGGGTATGTACCAAAAGCAGAGACAATTCAAAATATTAGTGGAAGTGTTGAGAAAGTGAATGACTGTAGTCAGTGACATGCCAGTTTTTAGATCCCACGTGGCTTCCGATTTTTGGTTTTAACAAAATTGAAGGAGGATTTAATCAAGCTATCAATTGACAGATCATCACAAATATTTTTTATTTTGATCAACCGCTGTGTGATATTTAGCCTATCATACAGGAGTTCAAAGAACTGAATAATACTGCTGTGATAAAACTCCTTCTAGGATTACCCAATTAAATTTGAATTTTAGATGGAAAACATGTAATTTTTAATAAGTATATCCCATGCAATGTTTGGGATATACTTAACTAGAATAATTATTCGTTGTTTACCTGAAATTTAAAAGTCAATTGTGGGGGGGGGGGGGCGGGGGTGCCTGGGTGGCTCAGTTGGTTAAGCATCCAGCTCTTGATTTCAGCTCAGATCATGATCTTGCAGTTTGTGAGATCGAGCCCCGTGTTGGTTTCTGTGCTGATTGCATGGAGCCTGCTTGATATTCTCTCTCCGTCTCTCTCTCTGTCCCTCCCCTGCTAGTGCTTTGTCTCTGTCTTGCTCTCTCAGAATAAATAAATAAACATGAAAAAGATTATCAAAAAAATAACAATTCAACTGAGTATCCTATATGTTTGGGGGGACAAAAGAGGTTAAATCTGGCAACCCTGTTTTATCCCCATATATGTGAGTAAGATTTCTCAGTATCAGAACTATAACAATGAAAAATAGAAATAGCACTGATGCTGAAGTCTGCCTCATGTTAGCAGTAATATTCTTTAATGAATACATGAATTAATTATAAAAGCAAATAAAACAGCATCCATCTCATAAGAGAGGCATTCAATAAAATTTTATTTCTGTATTAGGATTTATCAAAATGTATAAAATGTATATATTATACTAATCAGTTTTATACTTCTAAAATTGATTAATAACTGCAGAATACATTTTTAATGCCTTAGAGTTTTATAATCCCAAGATATTTAAAAATTTTAAATACCCGTAAATGTAGTATTTTTATTCCAGAGAAGTATAACAGGATGAAATCGAAAAGACTTGCAAATACAAAATTCAGCAGAGTAAGTAGAATGAAAATACGAGTGAAAACATAAGAGGAGCACCTGTATGGCTCAGTCAGTTGAGCATCCAACTTCAGCTCACGTCCTGCCTGATCTTGTGGTTTGTGAGTTCGAGCCCTGCATCGGGCTCACTGCTGTCAGCGCAAAGCCTGCTTCAGATCTTCTGTCCTCTTCTCTCTCTGACCCTCCCCTGCTCATGTTCTCTCTCTCAAAAATGAATAAAAACATTAAAAAAAATTTTTTTTTAAACACAAGAGTAAAAGGGAATGATGTAAAATTTTCAACCACTGAAGAAGAATCTGCTCACATTTTGGGTTGTTTGGGATTTCTTAATGGATGATGATAGATACCAAATTGCTGGGAATTTAGATTCCACCGGATACACTTAAGAGAGTGGTGTAACAGATTTTATTTTTAAAGGCCAGTATTTGCTATGTCCTAGAAATCTCATGCCTTGATACTTTAAAACTTATGATGAGTGAGTTTAGACAACCAACCTAAAACTGTAAAGATAGTACATCGCCTTTCAATATTCCTGTGGGATATAAGGGAAGCAAAAATGTTTTGAGGCCACTGTGTTTTAAGGCCCAAATGCTTGGTTTTCTCTCTTGTTCTGTGAGCTGCTCCCAGGCCTCCCAGTCACTGCTTCTGCCCACTAGGGTCAGGCACAATGGCTCTCCGTCGCTGACAGAGAGGCAGGAACGCCTCATGAGCCAATGACAAGTTCTTCTTAATTGTTATAATGTGTAAAATGCAATCTTAGTAATGATGTTGCTTCCTTCATCATGTGTGTGTTCGCATGTGTGCATTTCTGTCTCTCCTAACATACACCAAGTACTCTTTCTGGTGCTTGGGATACATAGGGTAGAAAACAAAGGTCCTTGCCCCCGAGGAGGGGGCTGGAATGCAGTGTGCGTGTGCGTGTGCGTGCATGGGTGTGTACATGCGCTGTGTATGTATGGGGTGGGGAAGTCAGATAGTCTTTAAAAGGCATAATAAATATACACATGCTCTAGTTTGTTAGAAGGTGGTCATTGCTATGGAAAAAAGAAAATGTCAAAGGGAGCCTGGCTGCTCAGTTCGAAGAGCATGTGACTGTTAATCTCAGGGTCATGAATTCATGCCCCATGTTGAGTGTAGAGGTTACTTAAAAATTAAAAAATAAGTAAGCTTTAAAAAAGTGTCGAGCAAGATTAGCAAGTTTGGGAGTCTGGGGAAGGACGATGGTTGGGGTGTGATTTTAAATAGATGGTTGAATGTAGTCCTCCTTGAAAAGACAGCATTTGTGTACAGACCAGGAGGTGAGGGCGTGAGCCTGCCAGTGGGGAGAGCGTGCCAGGCAGAGGGAACAGCCTGCGCCAAGTCTCCAAGAGACCTGTGCACAGGGAGCAGAAGGGTACCTGGGTGATGACAGGGACAAGGGATCACGGGCCTTGTTAGTGACAAGGGAGCAGAGGAGTTAGGACTTACTTAGGACTTAGGTTTGAGAAAGACCTCTCAATCTGTATAGCAAATGGACCGGGTGGGGCTGGGGGGGCGGGGAGGCCTGTTGGAAAGCTGTCCTCATCCAGGGAGCAGTGAGGGTGGGAAGTGAGAGGGGTCTACCCAAGTGAGACCAGGGCAGTGGCAGAGGAGATCATGTTCCACATCTCTCCCATTTCCTGATGCTTGGGATGTGGGGTGCAAGAGAAAGGAAAGGAAGGGACTAGAATGACTCTAGAGTGATAATATACTAATATTTTAAAAAATACGCCCAAAATGTGCTCCTCTCTGCTACATTCTTACTAATCTCAGATGTTTGGAGCCACTTTTATAGAGGGCAGCTGTGGAACGTGGAGAATGTACAAGAGGCCTTTTAGGATGATACTTGGGGCCCTACTTGGTTGCATGCTCTCCTCGAGATTTTGAGGAAAGAAACACGAGAAAGAAAGAACTGAACTGAAATGAGTGGGATTTGACAATAGGCCGGATAATCCTCTCACGAGAATATCTCTGCTCAAAGTGTACATAAAATGAAGGAAATAATTAATAGCAAAGTGTGTAAAGCCCCATTCATACAATTCTGAACAGGCTTTTTTCTCCATCCTTTTCTTTTCCATGCAGCCAAACAGAGGGCAAGTTCAACTTCGAACCGGATTACAAAGCCATCTGGTGCTGAAACAGGGAAAACTGCTTCAGGGAAGGAGAGGAGAAAAAAAGGTACTTGGTTCTTGCTTCAACTCTCCTTCCCTCTTCCTGCATCTGTAAATCGCTTCCTCCTTTCCCCGGCTGTGCAGTCCTGCTACTACAGTAATTACCCCAAACGGAAAAACTCACTTGGAGAGAAAGAAGACTCCGTGTCTTGTGGTTTCACGGAAACCAAACACAGAACAGCTTGGCCTTGTCCACCAGAGGGATTTCTTCGGCACATTCAGCAAGCCAGCATCCATTAGGGGGCGTGGGCTCATTGGGCAGTATCTGCAGTAAACAGCTAGTGGGACCTGGTTGATTCAGCTTGGAGACTTCTCTTCTACCCTCATTGCTTAGCATCAGAAACGGAGTCATTTAGAGGGAATTTTAAGAAATCACCAACCCCATAACCTCTGAGCAGGACTGAACAAAGTGAGAAGCTCTCCAAGCATTAAAGGTTCAAAGCTCAGCATTAGGGAACATGGGTTCTGTGCCCAGCGCTTGCCCTGGTGCCTGTATCTCAGCATCCTATTCTGCAAACCAAAGAATTTGCGCTCACAGCTTCCTAAATTCCACTCCAGCTTTAGCATTTTGAGGTTATAAAGACACAGCACAAGGGGCACCTTGGTGGCTCAATTGGTTAAGCATCCAACTTCGGCTCAGGTCATGGCCTCTTGGTGGGTTCGAACCCCACATAGGGCTCTCTGCTGTCAGCACATAATCTGGTTCAGATCTTCTCTCCACCTCTGTCTGCCCCTCCCCTGCTCACACATACTCTCTCTCTCAAAAATAAATAGACATTAAAAAAAGTAAAGATAAGCACTAGATGATCACTAGAGGTGTCATGAGCACAGTCTGTGGGAAACTCTTTGTGGAGGCTAACCTAAACTCATGTTGTTTTGTGTTAGTCCACTATATATATATTTTTTTCATACAATTAGTGTGTGGAAGGTGACAGGCCTTTGTGATGTAACTCGTTGCCTTGTGCCTTTTTCTTTCTCAATTTTAATCCGTTTTTGTGGTCTTTTTCCTATTTTTTAAATTATCCTGTGTCTCCTCTGTGAAATCTCTCTTAATTAGATAAATACAAATTCTTAGGATCTAAAAAGCCAAATTAAAGTGAAAAGTGAGAAAATTTATTAGATCTGTCTCTGTCATCTTGTATAAATACAGTCTTTCCACTGGGTAGTACTAGTATATTTTGAAAAACCTACTAAAAGAAAAAAAAAGAATAATAATAAGAGCCATTCTAGGTTATCACTTGTTTTAGACATTTATTTACCATTTGGGGATATTTTCAATCAAAAATCCTTTTGGAGGAGTTGATTTTTGAGCATTCCTTTTGGGATGAGGATGATCATTGGTCTCCAAGGCAGGTGGCCCTACAGAGGACAGTCCTTACACTGGGCCAGATGACATCTGAAGGCAGAGGACTGCTGGGTCACTAGTTCTAACTCTCCATATAGACCTAGCAGAAAGTGGTAATGAGGACAAAGACTGAATCTGTGTATCACGCTGTGCAGTTAACTTGACATTGCACCCAGACCCAAAGGTCAAAATCTGTATGGGAACTTCAAGACTTCTCAAGGCTGGAGAGAGGTTCTGACCACTTCTATTTGTTGAGACTTCCTGATTAAAAAAAAAAAAATTTTTTTAAGCAAAGAAGGTTAAAAAATTTCATAATACTTAAAGTCTTTATGTTTAACAAGCTAGCTCTTCTAATACGTATAAAAACAAAGAGAATGCATGCATAACCTCAATAGGCAATGACAGCAGAGTCTGAATGTAAGGCCTTCGTGAATGACACCTCCTGTGTGCCACCACCCCGACCCAAGCCCCCCAACCCCCCACCCTAATGTAGGCCTGGAAATGTGTAACCCTCAAGAAGGTAGATAGTTTGAGAGAAAGGTCAAAAAGAGAGCAATACAACTGTTCATCCTACAGCTTTTAAATAATAGCTTTGTTGAGGCCCATGTCACAATAATACCTTTCAGCTGCTAAAACCTGGCACAAAAATATCAGGCTTGCCTCTTTTGACCTTAAACAACAGAAATATATTGTCTCACAGTTCTGGAGCCTGGAAGTTAAGATCAAGATGTCGGCAGGGCTGGTTCCTTCTAGATGTTCTGAGGGGGAATCTGTTCCATGCCTGTCTCCTAGCTACTGGTGGTTTGTTGGCAATCTAGTGTTCCTTGGCTTATAGATGCATCACCCCGACCTTGGCCTTCATGTTCCCCACACATTCTCCCTGTGTGCGTCTGTGTCCAAGATTTCCTTTTTATAAGGACATCAGTCATACTGGATTAGGGGCCAACTCTACTCCAGTCTGACCTCATCTTAACTAATTACATCTGCCACGACCTTACATCCAAAAAAGATCACATTCTGAGGAGCTGGGACTTAGGACTTCAACATAGGAATTTGGGGAGGGAACACAACTCAGTTCATAACAGGGGGGGTTCAGAATGTAGTTTATAAACAGGATACACATCTAGGAAAACAAATAGCCACACAAGGCAGCATCTTTCAGGGGCCAAACATGGACACTGGGTTTAGAGAACCCAGTGAACTCAGAGAACCCAGGGATGGACACTGGGTTCAGAGAAGGGCATTGTTCCCCAGGGGTGAAACTGAGGAGGAGTTAGAAGTTGACATGTAGAAAGAAAGGACTTACAGGAAGAAGGATTTGAGAGAGGAGAGAGGCTTAACGGTGCAAGCCCAAAAGCCTACAAGTTTAGCTGGAACAAGAGGATGTGGGTGGATGGACCTGTCAAAAACACTAGGTCACATTAAGGAAGACTTTGCATGTCAGGCCCAGAGTTGGGACTTGATCCAGTAGACAGTGGGAGCCATTAAAGTCTTCTGGCTCTCAAGGGATTCTGTGCCTCAAATGAATAGAAAAAAAAAAAATCCTGTGTTTAATACATATTTAATTTATAGCTTCTTGTCAGAGCAGACCATTTTCCAGAGTTCACAAAGCAAGTGAAAAAATAGCTTCCCACATTGGATAATTACTTTCAGTCATAAGGTATTTGGTTGGGGGTGAGTTTTGTCTTTGGTAGAAGAGTTCTACCTGCATCAAAATAAAGAGTCAGATGGAGCTGATTTATATTAACCTCTTAAGGGTGGAGTCCAGATGGTTTCCATTTGGTCCCAATTGGAAACAGCCAAACTATTTGTATGCTTGCCCCTTTGTGGACAGGAGGCTTTGGCCTGTTGCTTGGAAAGTTGAACTCACAATACTGTATGAATCAAAACCTCCATTCAGAAGCCTGACACCCTTTATTATTCCTCCTGAAACGTGTAATTACAAGAACCTGACGATTTTACATTTAGCAGCCAGTTGTAGGTTGATAGAAGAGGAAAAATATTCCAATTCTGTGCCTGCAGAATTTAGACATCTGTTCATCTAAGCCAGTCCTGCCTCAAAGCAGCACTGAACATGAAGATTCATTAGATCAGTGGTTCTCAAGCTCAAGCAGCATCAGAGGCACCCAGTAGGCTCATTAAAACAAAGATTGTGGGGCCCTGCCCCACAAAGCACCGAATCTGTAGGCAGAGGTAAGGCTGGAGAGCTTACATTTCTATCAAGTTCCCAAGTGTTGCTGATGCTGTTAGCCCACTTTGAGATCCACTGCTTTAGAATTAAAAGAAAATCAGATCACCTACTCTTGATTTATTTTGCTCAGTGAAGAAAATCAGGAGGCAGAGTGAGACTCCTAGATGCCTCTTCTCTGCCTTGGAGACCACAGAACAAACAGGGCCCAGGCTTGTTTCTGCTCCAGCTTCTCTGTCTCTTCCACACCCAGTCTGGCCTATGTCTGAGCCCCATGGCTCTGTACCAGGAGTCTGTGGGAATTGGGAACCCTGGGTCTGAAGGGTGATTAACACTCAAGTGAGTGATATCTGTTCTGGCCTATGCCTAATCACAAGCCTGTTAGGTCCATAAAGAGCCAGAATATGGCAAAAG
This sequence comes from Prionailurus viverrinus, assembly GCF_022837055.1. NCBI lineage: Eukaryota > Metazoa > Chordata > Mammalia > Carnivora > Felidae > Prionailurus > Prionailurus viverrinus. Next base: position 36,992,509 of record NC_062569.1, read on the forward strand.
ATGGGAGGTCACTGAATGGTCATCAGGAATAGTCTTCTGCAGATAAGATAGCGTCCCTGAGCCCCATTCAGCAGGTCCTGCCATGTCACCTCAAGGCCCCAAAAGTTGCTAAAAGACTCAGCAAGGACTCAGGCGTGCCCTGTCACCTGGGCCTGCTCTGTTTCCTAGCCCAAACCCCACACTGTAGTTTCTAGGTGTCTTAATTGTCAAGGATTTAGGACTAGGAGGGCCAGTACATGACTTAGACATGTACTGAGAGCAAAATCCAACCATAAAATGGTCAGTCTACAAGCTTGAGATTGATCAGACCTTTGCTACAGTACCAATGCCACCCAAGTGCCAAATTCACTTCCCCAAAGAAGGCATTGTTTATAACATAGCCGTGGTCCATAGGAATACTTTGGCATTAAGGAATGCAAGCATCAAGTTTAAAAGACAAGATGTAATCTTCAAAACAGTTTTATTGGTTCCAGATCCAGAAGTTACTGATTAATATCCTGAAATTATTTTACTTGGGATTTTATCCTGGAGTGATAGGCAAACAATGGAAACCTTTGTGGACATGTTCCAAGGTCCAAGGTATGAATCACCCAACACTAATTACACTTTGCCTCCTTAAGTCCTGCAGTCAATGTTCTGGTTTATAAATCTCTGGTAATTACATAGGAAATCACACATATTCCTTGTTGATGGAAGGAAACTATTTTGAGCAAGTTTTGTTTGTTTTTTTTTAATCAGCCTTATTAAGAAGAAGGTCCTGCTCAGACCTGGCATCTTTAGATGAACATTTGAGTAGTTCTTAAGCAAAATAGAATGTGTGATGTCCAAGAGAATATGCAATGCACAGCTGTCCTGGTGATCCCAGGAGACACCAGAGAGTGAGGGGAAAAAATGAGGAACCTCTCTGGGGGAACTTCTGGTTCCATGAAAATTTTTTACACTTGACCTTTGAGTACTGGCCCACATAGGAAATAGAGTTCTTTCCAGAAAGACTGAAAAGAGGTTTATCAACTGTGAAAGAGAGGGCATTCTAGGCAAAGGGAACCACATGAGAAAAGGCTCAGGGGGTGAAAGTGCACAGAGTGTTCAGTGTATGGGAAGTGTGATGTTCACTGCATAGTGGTCACTGAGAGAGTGGCTGGAGGTGTAGCTGAAAAGGCCAGAGGACCCACGTGGCCAAAGAGCCATGAATGCAGTTGAGTTGGGGTTTCTGCTGTGTGCAGAGTTAGAGCCATGATTCCTCTGAAGCAAGGCAGTGACATGATGAGAATTGGATTTTTGAAAAGAACCTTGGGCAGCATTGCAGCATGTGTTTTGGAAAAAGGGACATGCGGGTGAAGGGAGACCAGTTTGGAGGCTATCACGATAGTTCAGACATGAGGAGCAAAAGTGCAGAGTGCAGTGACAGAAAGATGGTCCAGGTATATTTAGGAGGGAAATCTGAAAGGACCAGATAGCCAGTTCAATGAGGGTGAAAGATTCTGCAGTCAGAGACAGTTGGGGGAGCTTGGCAATTAACCACAGAGAAAATGGGATGAAGCACAAGGTTGGGTGAGTCCAGACGGATCTGTGGAGAGGCTTCCAGAGGAGGTGTGCAATTATAAGAAGTATGTATCTGATCCTCAGGGAGGCGGTGGCAGAAGGGGAGATACCTTCCACAAGGAGGTTTTCCAGGAGGGCCGCTCTCATTCCAGCGTTTCAATGACTTACAGTTTCCAGAAATGAAACTGAGAAGACAGGCAGTAACATTTGTTGTGTACTAAGTACCTCTACAACCATTACTTCACCATGCTTCCCAGTCGATCCTCCCAGTCCATCTAGGAAATGAGTATTATCTCTGTTAGAGCAGCGAGGAAACTTGGGTTCAGAGAAGGTAAGTGGCTTTCTGGGGAGTCCCACAGAGTTTTTTAGAGAGAGGTTTTAAACCCAGGGATTCTGCTTTCTCTACACCCTCCTGCCTCTTAGTCACAATTGGCATTGCTGTGCCGCCACTAAGTTCTCGGAGACAGAGGAGTGTAAATTAAAATAGTCATTGTCTGTGAACTTGTTTTTGTTTTAAAGAAATGTTAAGATTAGGGGAAAATAGGTTGGGATGAATACAGCTGGGGTGGATCAAGTATTACCAGGGGCTGAGTATGTACTCACCTTTCTTTACTCTGAGGAATTTGTTTAGTATTCAGAGAAAAGTATTTGGTTCTGCTTAAATTTTGGATAAAGGCCCAAAGGAGGAAATCCCTGTGCTAAGCAATATCAGTCTTCCTACCCTCTGACAGGGCACTGTGACTCCCTAAATTCTGCAGAATGGTTTGGACCAGCACTTTCCAAATTGGTTATTTTTCATGAGCAGAGATGACATTGCGACCTTGCTTTCCACCAGTTGGAGGGGAATTTGGATTGCTTTTCCCCTGGGGATGCAAGTTGTACCAGGCCAGTCACAGACCCGGAAGCCCCCTTCCTCTCCAATTGCATACATTTGTGCCGTGCTGGCTAAGTCGGTGGGGTGGCAGGGGTAGACTCGCAAAAACTGTTTCTTTCCTTGTAGTGCTCTAGTGCTCAGCAACTGCACAGGAATTTGGCCTTTGGCCTTAGCTCCACTGGCCTCATGTTTCATCACCACTGCTTTCTGGCAAAAAGGGGACAATAAGAAACGAGTGCCACATGTGATCAGTATCCACATCATTAATTATTCTGAGCAGTAAACTTAACTTTTCAAAGGCACTATGTTTGTGAAGAGATTTTATAAGTAGAAAAGTCATATCCTATTCGTGTTCATAAATGGTCTCAAGGCATTATTAGCTCCCTTGTACTTGGAAAAACAATAAACAGTGAGATAAAAGTTTCCACAGTATGATTACACTCTATACTCTATTATTCATTGATTCATTCATTTGTTCAATGGTTATTAAACACCCACAGTGTGTCAGATACCGTCCTAATATATTAGCACTGTTAAATTATTTACAACAGCTGTCATTTGCCATCATTCCCATGCCCTGGATGTAAGAACAAATACATTTGGACAAGTTAGGCTTACCCCCAATGAAACTAAATGATGGGCTAGTTTTCATCCCCCCAACTGTGTTTTGAAGGAAAATAACAAAAAGTCCAGCTATATCACCTTGCCCTAAAAAGTCATTCTCTTTCATGAATTGAAAACTTATACTTGGTTATCAGTGACTCTTCTCTCTTCCTTGTTCTTCCTACACACTAGATAGCGATCACTTCATGTCAGCTTCAGATGGCAGGGAGTTTGTCTCTTCTGTTCCCTGTTGGATTCCCAGCACCTAGGACAGTGCCTGACATCTGGTAGAGCTCAAAAATATCTGTTGAAGGGGCGCCTGGGATGGGCATCTGACTTCGGCTCAGGTCATGATCTCACAGTCCTTGAGTTTGATCCCCACGTCGGGCTCTGTGATGACAGTACAGAGCCTGCTTAGGATTCTCTCTCTCTCTCTCTCTCTCTCTCTCTCTCACTCTCTCTCTCTCTCTCCCCCTCTCTCTACCCTTCCCCCCTTGCTCTCTTTCTCTTTCTCTCTCTCAAAATAAATAAATAAAATTTTAAACAAAGAACATACTCTTTTAAGAAAATGTGTTGAATGTTGAATGAATTCAAGTACAGAAGAGTCCTGTCTAGCCCTTGGGATTAGGTTCTCAAGTCAGCATATTAGGCAAAATCAGTGTATAGCTAAATGATTCTTTACAATCCTTTAAACTGTACCCCAGTGTTTATAGCAGCACTTTCAACAATAGCCAAATTATGGAAAGAGCCTAAATGTCCATCAACTGATGAATGGATAAGGAAATTGTGGTTTATATACACAATGGAATACTACGTGGCAATGAGAAAGAATGAAATATGGCCTTTTGTAGCAGGGTGGATGGAACTGGAGAGTGTTGTGCTAAGTGAAGTCATACAGAGAAAGACAGATACCATATGTTTTCACTCTTACATGGATCCTGAGAAACTTAACAGAAGACTATGGGGGAGGGGAAGGAAAAAAAAATATAGAGGGAGAGAGCCAAACCATAAGAGATTCTTAAAAACTGAGAATAACTGAGGGTTGATGGGGGGTGGGAGGGAGGGGAAGGTGGGTGATGGGTGTTGAGGAGGGAACTTGTTGGGATGAGCACTGGGTGTTGTATAGAAACCAATTTGACAATAAATTTCATGTTAAAAAATAAATAAACTGCCCACACAATAAATGTATAGAGGTATATTATTCCCAAGTCCCGTGCAGTTTCTTGCCAACTTTGGAACAGGTCATTGTTAGCTAAGCCCCAGATGAAGTAGTTGGCTAGTGTTTAGGGGGTTATATTGTACACAAAGCATATAATTTCAAACACTTGGAGGCAATCTGGCTTTGGGACCAGAGACTCAGATTTCCCATCTCACACTTACTGAGTGAATTAGCTGGCATGTCCATGGCTATTTATTCTTCTCCATCCTCTTCCTGTCTTTCTCTTTGCCAAACTTCTAAACTTGAATGGGTATAAATTAAATGTGTACATGATGCCATTCCATAGCACTGAGTGACACTGAACTTCATAAAAGCTGAATGGACCAATGGGGGTAAATTAGATTCCAGGACCACTGACCTCAGTCATGAAGTCTACAAAGGCAAGATGGTTCTTTCTACTTCACATTTGTTCTCCTAGAGTTAAAAAAATGTGACAACTTTGCATATTCTGAATCCCTGGGTAAGGACTATCACTTCCCTAGGATCAGTGAACAACTTGCTTATCTTCTACTAGGAAATTTCTAGAAACATTGATTTTCCTCTTTAGCCAAAGTAAAGGCAACAATTTAAATCTTAAGTGAGATTTCCTTTCATACAGAGCAATTTGGGGCTTGCTATTATAAAGAATAAAGGATGTACTGAGTACTTTTTTAAAGGATTTCTTAAATTACATCTATTTCCTTGACTATATTCCAAAATAAATCTACTCACATAAGTCAAATAAGTATAATCTTAAAAATAAAATCGGGGCGCCTGGGTGGCGCATTCGGTTAAGCGTCTGACTTCAGCCAGGTCACGATCTCGCGGTCCGTGAGTTCGAGCCCCGCGTCGGGCTCTGGGCTGATGGCTCAGAGCCTGGAGCCTGTTTCCGATTCTGTGTCTCCCTCTCTCTCTGCCCCTCCCCCTTTCATGCTCTGTCTCTCTCTGTCCCCCCAAAAAATAAATAAATGTTGAAAAAAAAATTAAAAAAAAAATAAAATCAACGTATCTGGTGGTAAGTGGGGGAGCTATTATCTAAAAATAACAAAATACTATTATTTTCTTATAGGAATCAAAAAAATTAAAGATTCGACTGGTCCTTGGTTAGTGAAATTGTATTTGGCAGATAATGGCATAGATGGAAAAGGAAAAGAAGGAGAAAATGGCTTGTTGGAATTCACTCAAATTTTAACATGGTGAGTAGAAAATTAAGAGGTTTTATTTGTTCACCTTCTAAAACTCGGTGCTTTAGTTAAATTGTAGGGACAACAATTTAATTGCAGTTTATTAATAGTGCTAAGTGAGGGTTTTTAGCTCTGAGAGGAAAGCAGGGACCCACCTTGGTCTTGGTTTGTGATCTTAAGGAAAATCCTGAAATCATAAAAATGGCAGACAGTTGTATGTGAGCCCACAAAGTGGTCCCAAAGACCTCACTAGAAGCCCCATTTTATGAAGTTGGCAACAGAGGAAAGGCAGGAGTTATGACCTCTAGATTTTTTTCCCCTAAAGTCAGCTATGTGACCTGAGGAAGAAAGGCAGACTACTCGAGTGTGAGCACTTTTTTGTTTTTGATTACAAAGTTGTCCCAAACTACTTAGGCAGAAAGAGCATTTCTCAAAAGCTCCTGGAAAACAGAATATTTTCTTGCCATGTTTATGCTGACAACCCTGGACATCTCTCTGTCCAGCTCTCCTGAATCCAAATACCCAGTGGGCCAAGCCACAAGTCAGCATTTGCAGCACAATAGGAAAGATTGCCCAGTAGAAGACTCCAGGTTATACCATGTCAGGATATTAGTACTTACAGCACCTTAGGGTAATCAAGGGCAACAGAACATGCCAAGGTTGGAAACTTGAGGTCTTGATTGATGGCTATTATTTTACCAGAAAAAGATTCTTTTTTTTTTTTTAATGTTTATTTATTTTTGAGAGAGAGAGAGAGAGAGAGAGTGCGCGCGCGCGCGCGCGCGCGCGCGCGCGCACAAATGGGGGAGGGACAGAGAGAGAGGGAGACATAGAATCTGAAGCAGGCTCCAGGCTCCGAGCTGTCAGCACAGAGCCTGACACGGGGCTCAAACTCATGAGCTGTGAGATCATGTCCTGAGCCGAAGTTGGACTCCCAACCGACTGAGCCTCCCAGGCGCTCCTAAAGATTCTTTTTCTAATATGCTTTACTTCTTTATTTAGGAAAGTTAGGAATTTCCCACTTGGATAACTTTGCTGCTATTTTTATAATAATTATATTAATAAACTTCATTTTATTACCCTTTTAATATATTGTTAGATTTACTGTATTGCTGATGGTTTATCCTTTTGTATATTGCTAACATTTTGGTAAGAGTTTTCACATCAGTGTTCATGAGGACTATTGGTCTCTACTTTTCTTGTAATGTTTTCCTCTGGTTTGGGATCAAGGTGATTTTGGCCTTACAGAATGAGTTAGGAAGTGTCCCCTCCTTTTTTATTTTATGAAAGAATTTGTGTAGAATCAGCATTATTTTATCTTTAAATATTTGATGAAATTCACCAGTGAAGACATCTGGACCTGGAGTTTTCTTTATGAGAAGATTTTAACTACAAATTCAATTTCTTTAGTAGATAGAAGGCTATTCTGGTTATTTGGGGAGGAAGGTGTTAAGCTTCGGTAGTTTATGTCTTTCAAGCAATTTGTTCATTTTGGCTAAGTTTTCAAATTTATTGCCTTAAAGTTATTCATAATATTTCCTTCTCATCCTTTTCCTGTCTGGAGGATCTGCAGTGATGTATCCTCTTTTGTGCCTGACATTGATAATTTGTTTTCTTTTTTCCCCCAATAAATGTGATTAGAATTTTATCTATTTTATTTATCTTTTCAAAGAACTCACTTTTGGTTTCCTCTAATGTTTTAGTTTTTTCCAATTTCATTGCATTATATTCTTATTTTTATTATTTCCTTTATTCTGTTTACCTTGGCTTTAATATGTGCTTTTCTTTCTAATTTATTAAAGTAGAAGCTTAAGTTATTGATTTTAAACTTTTTGTTTTTCTAATGTAAATGGTTATATTAATACCAAGGCCTTTTTAATTGTATCCTGCAAATTTTGATACGTATTTTTATTGTCATTCAATTCAAACTATTTTCTAATTTTCCTTTTGATTTCTTTGACCTGTCGGCCTAGTTTCCACATATTTGTAAATGTTTCAAATATTTTTCTCTGGTTGATTTCTTATTAAATTCTGCTGTGATTGGAGAACATACTTGTTTTATGGCCCAGATTATGATCTGTCTTGGTAAATGTTCCATGTTTACTTGAAAAGAATGTGTATTCTGCTGTTTTTGGATGGAATGTGAATAAATGTCAATGAAGTTTAGTTGGTTGGCAGCATTGTTATGGTTTTCTGTATCTTTACAAATTTTCTGTTTACTTGTTCTATCAGTTGTTGAGAGGAGAATTGTGACTTTGTTCATACCTCTTTGCAGTTTAATCAGTTTTGTTTTATATATTTTTAAGATCTTTTGTTAGGTGCAAAATATTTAAGATTAAGTCACTTGAAGAATTGGCCCATATTATCATTATGGAGTCCCTAGTAATATTTTTCCCTTGTCTCTGATAATATTCCCTTTTCTGAAATCTACTTTGATGAATATTAATATAGTCACTTCAGCTTTCTTTGGATTAATGTTAATATGATATACCTCTCTCTGTCCTCTTACTTTTAACCTATCTATGTTTTTATCATAATTTCTCTGTAACTCAGTTTCCTCTTTTGTAAAAATGGGGATAATAATAGTGTCTAACTCAAGAGATTCTTATAGGGTTAAATTAGATCATGGAAGGTGCTAAATATAGTGCCTAGGGCTCCAGCAAGTACCTTTATACAAATTAGAAAAAGAGCCTCTCTGGGCAGATGAGTTAAAAAACGTACCACCTCTGGCCAATGAGTGGGAGGAGTTAACCTTTCTAGGTCTATGCTCCAGGGCCCAGGACTTGACCAGCAAAGCTTGGCAGATTTCAGCTCCACTCCTACCCTTGGAAGGCCCATTTGTGCTGGGCGCAAGTGCTTAAGCATGTGGGTGGCCCTCATCACATGTGATGTATAAAGAACCGTAATTCATGCGAGGCTGAATAGCATAGTGATTAAATCCTTGGCCTCTGGAATCAGAGTTAGATGTAAAATTGTCGACTTGTGATGTTTGTCTTCAACATTCTTCATTCTCTTCCTGCTTCCTTCTGAAGCATCCCTGTTCTCACCCATCTTACCTGAAGGAATTGGATATAGGCAGGCAGTTCAGGAAGCCAAAGCCAGGCAAGTCCTGATTAGACAGGCTATTTAGGAGAGCAAGACCTTTGAGAGGGAGAGTCTGGCGGAACCACTCAGCCCCACCCTTGAATTCTGGCTGCTGAATCAATAGAAAATGTGTACAGGGAGCAAGAGAATGACCTTGTATTCACTACTGATCCTAACTAAAATTTCATATCCTCAGTGTGTGGTAAGGACTCAAAATTGTTTTATTGGAAGTCAGATGATAATTTCTTTCAGAGCAGAGGCCATGAGTTAAATTCGTTTAATCCCTGCAATGTTAGACATAATATGCATTTAATAAGCCTGTACTCAGTATGATAGCATCATTGATACTGCATTTTGCAAGATATTTTCACAGGAACTGCTTCATTCTGTTTTCACCACAACCTTATGAAATAGGCAGAACAGCCAATTTGGAGGCCAGTTTTACAGATGAGAAAGGTGAGAGAGGACGCATGACCTGCCCATGACTACATGGTTGACAGGAGGTATAAGCTAACCAGGAACCCAGGCCTTCACCCAGATTTCATGTCCATTCATCATGCCAGAGATTCCCCAAGACCAGTTGACAGGCCAGTGCTAGGGCATGAAGGAATTTTCAATAATCCTCAAAGAGATTAGAAAAAAAAAAAAAAAAAGACAGATGGTGTGTTCATTTTTCATAAAGCTAAACTTACTCAATTTTATTTATTTATTTATTTTTTAATATATGAAATTTATTGTCAAATTGGTTTCCATACAACACCCAGTGCTCATCCCAAAAGGTGCCCTCCTCAATACCCATCACCCACCCTCCCCGCCCTCCCCCCCCATCAACCCTCAAAAACTTACTCAATTTTAAATGCAATCCTTTATTTTGAGACTATGCCCTTCCTAATTTCATGTAAAAATATATGTTCTTTTATTTATTGACAAGGTGAGAATTGCTATTTATTTGACATACTAAAAGTTGCCAAACCATTCCCTCCCAAGTTTTTGACATTTTACTGGTGTGCAAAATCTAAAAGACTGGGAAACCCTGCACAACCCCCACATCTTATGAATAAATAAATGAATGGAATATTGAAGGCAACTAAGTCTTTATCCTACCAACTTGCTGAAGGGGGCCATCCAATCTAGAGAGATTAAATTGGAAAAGCCTGAATTCAGGATATCTTCAGTTTTCAAATTGGGTCAGTGCATCATCTTTGGAAGTGGGGTCAAGGAGAGTATTGAGGACCTAAGAAGAAAGATCATACTCCATAATAAGTGGATTGAGTTTCTTTGAGTAACATTGCCATTTTGATTTGTCATTTTCTTTGTCCAGCCTGATCAAATACTCTGCTCACTTAAGGGAAATTGACCTTGGAAACAATGTCCTGGGAGAAATGGCTGCTACTGACATACTTGAAGCATTAAGAGCCAGAAAGACAGGTAGAGTGTTTTCAGTTTGTGTTCCTCTCCACTTGTCCACATCCATTCACTCCTAAATGCTATTCTACTCACAGCTTGCTCTACTTTTTTCATTAAATAACTGGTCTGAGCTAAGTGATAACCAAGAGCACTATCATAAACCGCCTACCCTTGTACCAATTTGCCCAGTGATTTGCACAGAGTTCAAGAACTTCTAGGATGTCATATGTCATCTTTGACCTAAGTACAGTAGTCTCCCCTTATGCGTGGGGGACATGTTCTAAGATCCCCAGTGGATGCCTGAAACTGCAGATAGGATCAAACCCTGTATGTACTAGGTTTTTTCCTATGAATACATACCTATGACAGTTTAATTTATAAATTAAGCACAGAAAGAGATTAACAATAATAACTAATAGTAAAATAGAATGCTTATGATAGTATACTCTAATTAAAGCTATGTGGGGGTGCCTCGGTGGCTTAGTCGGTTGAGCGTCCAACTCTTGATTTTGGCTGAGGTCATGCTCCCAGAGTCATGGGATTGAGGCGTTGGACTCCATGCTGAGTGTGGAGACTGCTTAAGATTCTCTCTCTTGGGGTGCCTGGGTGGCTCAGTCGGTTAAGTGTCTGACTTCAGCTCAGGTCATGATCTCAGAGTTTATGGGTTCGAGCCCTACATCAGGCTCTGTGCGAACAGCTCAGAGCCTGGAGCCTGCTTCAGATTCTGTGACTCCCTTTCTCTCTCTTTCTGTCTCTGCCCCTCCCCTGCTTGTGCTCTCTCTCTCTCTCTCTCTCAAAAAATAAATAAACTTAAAAAAAAAAAAAGATTCTCTCTCCCCCACTTCCTCTCTCTCCCGCTCATGCTCTATAAATAAATAAATACATACTATGTGAAAATGGCTTGCCTCTCTCTCAAAATATCTTACTGTACTGGAGTCACCCTTGTAATGATGTGAAATAACAAAGCCTACGTGAGGAGGTGAAGTGAGGAGAATGACAGGCATTAAGCTCCTACTGACCTTCTGATGACTCCTCAGAAGGAAACCCATCTGCTTCCTGACTGCCGATGACTGAAACTGTGGAAAGAGAAAGCCCAGATAAGGGGGTGAGGGATGGGGCTACTGTAACGATTGTCATTAGAGTGAAATTTTCTCAGTTGCTCTTTCTTTTCCCTCTCTTCTCTCAGTCTCACTTATTCTCTGAGGGACTCTGTCCTATTCTCTATTCTCCTTCCCAACCCACCTGCAGATATTCCTCCAGATAGCAATTGGAAAACTCAGGTGACATCTCTCATAAGATTCTGATGTGCTTTCTGGACCATCAAAGATGGCTTCAATTTGATTGGCATCGGGAGAGCAGTAAGGGTGGTTTATGACCGTGTAATCCTTTGAAAATGAGAGACTCACATATGGAATAAGTTATTTATTACACATTGGCCAACGCTGCCCTCTTCCTTTCATTAATATGCATGACCAGAATTAACGATAGCCATACTTACAGCTGACAGAGGGATGAAGTAATGCCATTTTAAATAAAGTTCAATGAAAGACATATAAACATATTTGAACATCCAAATTCAGTGTTTAAAAGGGGGAAAGAGATGTACATGGGTGGCTCAGTCAGTTGAGTGTCCAACTCTTGATTTGGCTCAGGTCATGATCCCAGGGTCTTTTGATGGAGCCCCGTGTAAGGCTCCACTCAGAGCCTGCTTAAGATTCTCTCTTTCTCTCTCTCCCTCTTAAATAAAAATTTTTAAAAAGGGTGGGGGAGAAATCTTGGTGCATTATCTGGCAGGTTATGTGGAGAGAATTAAGTAGTAGAAGTATTGGTCTTTGTCATCTCTTCAATAAAATGATCTTAGAGACATGGCATAGTTTTAGGTTGCATTTTTTTTTTAACAGTGGCAGTTTTACAAGAATTACACTATTACTTCACCAATAGTGAAGTAATCACCACTTTAAAACTAAAACCACCAGGGTGCCTGAGTGGCTCAGTAGATTAAGTGTCTGACTTTGGCTCAGGTCATGATCTCACAATTCATGAGTTTGAGGCCCCGCGTCAGGCTCTGTGCTGACAGCTTAGAGCCTGGAGCCTGCTTCGGATTCTATGTCTCCCTCTCTCTCTCTCTCTGCCCCTCCCCTGCTCACACTCTCTGTCTCTCTCTCAAAAATAAAAATAAAAGATTAAAACTACTGCATTGCCATTTCTTCACAAGCCAATCAAATGATTCCAAGATTTTTAAATTTTTTTTTTAACGTTTATTTATTTTTGAGACAGAGAGAGACAGAGCATGAACAGGGGAGGAGCAGAGAGAGAGGGAGACACAGAATTCGAAACAGGCTCCAGGCTCTGAGCTGTTAGCACAGAGCCCGACGTGGGGCTCGAACTCACGGACCGTGAGATCGTGACCTGAGCCGAAGTTGGACGCTTAACCGACTGAGCCACCCAGGCGCCCCAAATGATTCCAAGATTTTTTAATTATCCCTTTATTTTGGAGAAACAAAACATCTTCCTAGTCCATTTGAATTGAATTCAAATTCAAAGAATTATTAAAAATAATTTAAATTTAACTTTAATTTGAGCTTAATAAACTGAAAGCAGGTTAATGATTTCATTTGGTTTTCCTTAGTATGGGAGTAACTTACTATACCCTGTGGCAAAAGATATTATAAAATACCACAGGCAGTGTTCTGATCTTTATTGTAGTTAAGTGCTAATGATGGGCAGTCTCAGATGATTTGACAGAAAATGATTCTCATTGAGTACTTATTTGGAGCTGCAAAACATTGTGCTTGCTTAGTAAATAGTTCAATTTGCATAAGTAGGGAAGACAATTATGAAATACCCACCTGAAAATACAGATTCTCATTTAAAAAGCATTTAAAAACAACTTATAGTTCAAGGAAGTATTAATTTCCCAAATATAGTAGTATATATCATGAGTAGCTTTAATACATCCACATTTTGAACCAAAATAATTATGACTTGTTTCCACGGAGCACCTCAGATTGTTAGAAAGACTCCTCAAAACAGGGTTAGCTGATTGGATTCTACAGGGAAATCTCTTGCCATTTAGCCTTAATGGTATCCTTTTAAACATTAAAAGCAATGAGTGATATCACTGATTATAGAACTAATGTTCTTCTTTTGTTTGCTTTTGTGTTCTTATCATTTGCAAGTTAACAAGCTAATTTCTAATTCTACTTCTTTCATGAGATCCAAATTAATAGCCTAAAGTAATTTATTTGCCTACCAAGGAATTCTTATTGAACTACCTTTAATGATGGAACACACACAATGAAAGCTTCCTCAGAAACATCAGCAACCTCACTTGTTACAAAAAAAAAAAAAAAAAAAAAAAAAGGTTAGCAGAGGGTTGAACTGTCTACATCTTATAGGGTTGCTTTTTGACTAATTAAAAAAAAAAAAAAAACCAGAATACTTAAGGATCGTTTCACTTATTCATTCTTACTGATTTATTTATTTATTTCAACATGAATTTATTAATGCTGTAGAGCAAGGCCAAAGGGCCCACGGTGACCACTGAGCTGAATGCAAACAGGCTCACGAAGCGACCCACCTCTAAATAACCATAGGCCCTAACTAACCAATTACCAGTGGGCACAGTTCCTAAAATTATCAAAAAGGGAAAATTCCATACATTTCCTACCTCCTCACTGTGCTCTGTAACTGTGGCTCCTCACCCGTGCTTCGTTACAGTGTCTCCTTTGCTGTCTTGCCCACTGCTTCCTTACAATGTATTCAGTAAACTTTTATCTCTTTTGTTCTGCCTTGGGTGAACTCTTTTATCGTCTGTGCCCCTGGCCTCCACCCAATCGGAGTGCCCCATATTTGATGGCTACTCCATCTGATTGGGACAACCCACAAATGCCAGGCCTTGTTTGAGTTAAGCAGTGAATTCCTGCTTTCATGGATCTTACTTCCTAGTGAATGACAGACAGTAAACCAACTATCAAAAGAAGTAAAATACACATTATTGTATATCGGATATCAGATGGGGATCATACTTAAGGGAAAAATAAAGCAAGAAAAGGAGATAAAGCATATGTGTCAGGGGTTGGGAGTTTTAGTTAGGATAGCCAGAGAAGGCTGTACGAAGAAGAAACATTTGAGTGAAGGCCAGAAGGTGTGAGGGAGCAAGCCATGTGTATCTGGGGAACGAGAATTCCAGGTAAGCCGAACAGCGAGTGCAAAGGCTTATGGCAGGAGGCTACCTGGTGTGTTCTAAAACCAGTATGGAAGCCAACATGGGTGGAGTGGAGTGAGAGGTAATGGGAGAGTCATAGGACAAAAAAAAAAATTCCAAGAAGTAAGCATGGAGGGCAAGGGACCTTCTAGGCAATTATGATAACTTTAGTTTTTAACTCTATTGAGAATGGGAAGGCATTTGAGAATTTTGAGAGGAGTGACCTGATCTGACCCACATCTCAGCAGGATTACTCTAGCTCTATGTTGAAAATACATTGGAGGAGAGGTGAGGACAGAAAAAGGAAGACCAGTTAGGGAGTTTTCCCTAGAAAAATTAAACAGCCCTTCAGCAGACCCAGCACACCCAGCATGGCAGAGAATGAGAGTGAAGTAAGAAGCTGAAAAGAGGAGGATTAGGGAAAATTCTACACACTCAACACTTGGGACACAGCCTTTACCATTACTGCAGCCTTCTTTGTCTGCCCTGCTTCCGGAGGCCAAAAGCCATGTAGAAGACTGGGGTATTCTTTGAAAACTGGATAGGCCCAGAGAAAGGAAAAACAGGTGCTGACACCTGGCCATGCCCTCATCATTCAAAGAAGCCCAGCAGGTAAGCAAGCCCTGCTCCTACAGAGGAGCTTCCCATAAGCCTTTGGATGCCTCATGCTTCACTGTGAACAGAAATCCGAACATCTCCAGATACTTGAGGCAATAGTTTGATATAGGAAACCAAGCCTGAGAGAAAAAAGGGAACTCTGAAGATAAAGAGACAATACAGAAAATTAAGAAATTAGTTATGACTCCTCCCAGTGAAACAGGCATAATGCATCTGTGAAACAAGAACAGGATGCTATGAAAAAAGAATAATCAGAAAATAAGAAAAAGTTCTTGTCAAGTAAAAATGATAGCCAAAATAAAAATTTCAAAATGAATGTTGAAAGATGAATTCAAACAAGGCTTTAAAAAGTAGAACAAAAATAGGAAGATGAAAAATTAGAATATATTAGAGGGGATCAGTCTGTGAACACCAATATTTTACTCATAGTTCAGAAAGAGTGAACAGAGAAAAGTGGGGAGAGGGCATTATCAAATAATTATCAAATAAATCAAGAACTTTCCCAGAACTAACAGACATAAATCTGTATATTGAAAGAGCCCATTGAGTGCCCTGCACAGTGAATGATAAAAGCTATATCACCATGGCATTTAGAACACTAGGAATAAAGGGCAAAGTCTAACAATTACAGATAAATACTGTATATTCCGTACAAAGGACTGAGAATCAGCATGACCTCAGACTTCTAACCGGAAGCTAGAAACAATGAGGCACTGCCATGAAAACTCTATGAGAACTTTATACATTCCCAACTTCTAACCAAGTATGAGGATAAAGTAGTTTTCAGTACACAAGAACTCAAACTCTTTGCCTCCTCTGTTTCCTAGGAAGCTCCCAGAGAACACATTTGAGCAAAATGAGAATAAACCACAAGGATGAAGAATCCAGAATCCAGAAATCAGGAGAACCAATACAGAAAAGTAGAAAAGAGAGTCCCAGGGGCACCTGACTGGTCCAATTGGTTAAGTGACTCTGATTTTGGCTCAGGTCATGATCTCACCGTTTGGTTTGTGAGATTGAGCCCTCATCGGGCTCCACGCTAATGGCTCCACGCTAAAGAGCCTGCTTGGGATTCTCTCTCTCTCTCTCTCTCTCTCTTTTTCCTCTCCCCTACCTCCCTTTCTATCTCTGTGCCCCTCCCCTGAGCTCTCTCTTAAGATAAATAAACTTAAAAGAAAAAAAAAAAAAGAAAAAGAAAACAGAATCCCAGATGATGGTTGAACGTCAGAACTAGTCCAAATGGACAGAAAAATAGAAGACTTTGGAAAGGAGGAATACTGTGGTAAAAAATGAATCGAGCTTTGGAAATACTTAAGTATTTTGCAAGAAATACTAATGGGTGTATGAAAAATAAAAGAAATTGGGGAAAATATTTAGAATTGGTACACAGGAAACTGTGCAAATGAAAAATTAACACTATTAACTCAGAAGAAAGTTATATAATTGGGGCACCTGACTGGCTCAGTCAGTAGATCATGTGATTCTTGATCTCAGATTGTTCAAGCCCCACATTGGGTGTAAAGATTACTTAAAAATAAAATCTTAAAAGTTTTATGAGTAAGAAAAATACTGTGAACGAAATATATATGACCATACCAGTCAATACAACAAGTGTTGATTTAACTAAAAATTTTGAAATAGAACTGTTGAGAGGTTTGGTGAGAAGATGGGATAACAGTCAATACATAAAATGTTTAATGGAAATATCATATAATATAAAAAGCACTTTCTTTGGAGTAAGGCAGCAAATCTCATGAAAAACAGCTGAATGAATGAGTATCAAGGAGGGCGCTTGTGATGAACACTGGGTGTTATGTGTAAGTGATAAATCACCAGATTCTGCTCTTGAAATCAATATTACTGTATATGTTAACTAACTAGAATTTAAGTAAAAACGTGAAACCAAAAAAAAAAAAAAATAATAATACAAAAGAAAAAAAACAACAGCTGAATGAGTTAAAATGGTTTTCTTTGGAGAAGAAGCCTGAGGGAAGGGAAAGGGTCTGTTGTTTTTCAGTATGAACTTTTTAGCCCTGTTTGATTTTTTAGCTATATGTATGCATTACTTTGATTACATTTTTAGAGAATTGAAAAGTGCATAGCTTTTTAAAAAAATCTTTTTCAATGTTTATTTTTGAGAGACAGAGAGAAAGAGAGACTGGGGGAGGGGGAGAGAGCGAGAGAGGGAGACACAGAATCCGAAGCAGGCTCCAGGCTCCAAGCTGTCAGCACAGAGCCCAACATGGGGCTCAAACCCACGAACTGCGAAATCATGACCTGAGCTGAAGTTGGACGCTTACCTGACTGAGCCACCCAGGCGCCCCAAGTGCATAGCTTTCTACCATGTGATTCATTGTTATATAATTCCATGTCAATATCTAATACTATCTGAAATCACCTCAGCTTCCACTAAGGAACTGAAGGCCTCACACGCTATAGAGCATTGCCGTATGGCTAGAGTTTTGTAAAGAAAAGCGAAAAGGATGACCAAAAGTGTGGTGTTCAGGGAACATGACAGTCTTTTGTGAGTTTGGCTGCCACATGAATCCTCTGAGGCCTTAAGCTGGCCCCGCCTGCCATACTCCTGGCCCCATTTTAAGTGGTTTGCAGCCCCTGGCACTACTCACAGATGAGCCATGCATCCCACACTGCTCCCTCAGCTTCACAGTGATCAAGACTTTAGACCTTGTTTTCCTATTGAAGCTCTGTCCTCCTCTACATTTGTGCTTGCCTTTTTTTTTTTAAATAACTCTGAGTTTTGTTTTTCTCCATGACGATGATTTATACCTATTTGCTGCTAAATTCTGCATCAGTGAGAGATGATGTTTGGCTACATGGAACAGAACCAGCTATAGTGGCTTAATCAAGTAGAGGAAGACTGAGCAGGTACAGATGTGCCCCAACATCATTCCTTTCTCTTTCTCCACCATCTGCCTTAGCAGGTGGTTTTTATCCTCATAGTTTTAAGGTGGCTGCTTCACTGAAAGCCTCCCATCTCCATTCCAGACCAGAAGAAGAAGAAAGGGACAAGGAGATAGTGCTGGTACCTGTATGAGGGAATCTCAGAAATCCTCAGCAACTTTTGCTTATTTGCAGTTGGCCAGAAGCATGTCACATGCTCATCCCTAATTTTTAACTGGGAACATTGCTGCCATAAGAAAAATGTGAGCTCTGTTAGAAAATAAGGTCAGAGGCGCCTACGTGGCTCAGTCATTTAAGCGCCTGACTCTTGGTTTAGGCTCAGGCCATGATCTCACCATTTGTGGGTTCAAGCCCCACATCAGGCTTGCACTGACAGCACAGAGCCTGCTTGGGATTCTCTCTTCCCCTCTCTCTGCCCCTCCCCTGCTCACATCCTCTCTCCCTTTTTCTCTCTCAAAATAGATAAAGAAAATAAGAAAGAAAGAAAGAAAGAAAGAAAGAAAGAAAGAAGAAAGAAAGAGAAAGAAAGAAAGAAAGAAAAAGAAAGAAAGAAAGAAAGAAAGAAAGAAAGAAAGAAAGAAAGAAGAAAGAAAGAAAGAAAGAAAATAAGGTCAGAAAAGATATTAGGCAGGGAACTAGAAGTATTTGCCTTAAGCTCTTTTAGATTGCAATACATAGGTCCAATGGTCCTTTCTACCCTAGACGTGGTCAAAGAGGCCTTTGCAGCCAGTGACCCCTCTGGAGTGGCCCAAGTGAGACACCAAGGTCTATATTAGACATTTGGCATGGCCCCTCATGTCACCTAGCAGACTTATGTCTATATAACCTGCTGCTCTACAAGGAAACATGGAAGACACTGGGCCAAAATCAGACCCAGGAAACATGAAGGGCTACTGCTCAACCTCTCAATCTAGGCACGCTCCTGGGAGACTTCTTGCCCTAGATTTTGTTATGGCCCAGCCCCACCCTGAGGTTCCAGAGCAACTTTCCCTGCGACCCCACCTGATTTTTTGTGACGACCTGTATGTAGGATGGAATGACCCCAGCACACCAAGCATCAATAAGCACTGCTCACCAGAGGAAAACATCCAAATAGGACACTGACTTTGCTTCTCTTCCAGGCACATATGTACCACTCAAGCCCCCAGCGACATGGTTTCTGGTCCTTTCCAAGCCTTGAAATTACAAACTGTATTGTCTTATACCTCCTGGTCCCTTATCCATATTCATCCACCTTGCCCTCCACTACCTCTTACTGTGCCCAGCCTGATTTGTTCTCACAACCTTACAACCATTTTCATGTTTCAACCTCAACTGACCCTCTGGAGGTGACATTCAGTACTATTTTTAAGGTTCATAATTTTCCTCTCAACCATACGTCTTACTTACCTGTCTGCTTCTAGCCTCTTCCTGGTGTATCCTGGCCTCCACAAACTACAGCTTGAGGCACCTGTGATGCAAACAGGACCTGGACATTTGGCTAGATGAGAAACAGGAAGGGGGAGAAGGGCAAGTGCCATGGGAAATAAAAGAAGGATGGGCTGACACAGGCTCTCGGAATGGCATACTAGGTATTTGAGTCTTATTATTCTGACCCCAGTTTTGATGTGTGGGCGTAGGTCTTTCCCCTGGCCACGAAACAACTGCCAAATGTGAGCGGGGTGTCCTACAATTCAACTCAATTCTGACCCTACCTATCTGGAGATAGCATTAGATTCTACAGGTTAAGGGCTCTGTCATACGAGACTATCCCCTCCTCTCCACCACCATTTTAGACACCAATCACAAGTCCAAGTTGTTACTGTGCTTCTGACTGACAGGCTGTAAATCTGAGGTTCTCATGACCCCCTCCTTGAGTTTTATTAATTTGATAGAACAGCTAATAGGACTCAGGAAACCAGTTTATTTACTGGATTACTGGTTTATTACAAGGATATTAAATCAATAGCCAGATGAAGAGATATTTAGAGGGTGAGGTCTCAAACAAAGGAGCTCTGTCCTCATGGAGTTTGGGGCCCAGCATGGTGGCACACAGAAGCATTCTGGTTTCCCAACCTGGAAGCTCTTTGAATCCTGTCCTTTGGGTTTTTATGGAGGTTTCATACATAGGCATGATTGATTAAATCCTTGACCACTGGTGATTGATTCAGCCTCTAGCCCCTTTCCCCTCCCTGGAAATCAGGGGGTAGGACTGAAGGTTTTAACCCTCTATTTATGGTTGGTTTCCCTTGGCAACCAGCCCCATCCTTAGGTGCTATCCAAAAATCACCTCATTATCATAAACTCCAGTGTGGTGGAAAGGGGCTTGTTATGAATTATAAGGCACCCATTTCCCCTTTGTGGCTCTAAGGTGTTTTCAGGAACTGAGAACAAGGGACCAAATGATTTATTTTTCAGATCTTCTTTTTTAAATGAATTCCAGTGTGGCTAACATAAGTGTTATATTGGTTTCAGGTGTACCATATAGTGATTGAACAATTCTCTACATTACTCAGTGCTCATCATGATGTGTACTTTTTAACCCCCGTCACCTATTTCACCCATTCCCCACATACACCTAAGAGACCAAATCTTATAAGAAAAGATGCTCCCATTGCTCTTATTGCTCAGGAAATTCCAAGGGTTTGGGAACCAGGAACCACGGACAAAGACCAAATATATATGAGAAATATGAATGACCAAATATATATATTTCTTCTAATCACAATATCGCAGGTCTTTATAGGAAAATCAGTGAGAAATCTTGGTCTCAAGTGATACAAGACCAACTCAAACTGATTTAAGTACACACACACACACACACACACACACACAAATTGTTGACCCATATAACTAAAAGCCCATGGGTGGTTCTAGCTACAGATCCAGGTGGATTCAGGGGCTCAAGTAACACTACCTACCTTCATCTCCTGGAAGTTCTGCTTCTGTGTTGACTATATTCTCAAGCAGGTTCTTCCCGCACAGTGGCAAGTTGGGTAGCACTAGCTAGTTTACATTGTGCCAGTTTAATCTAAGAAAGAGCCTTTCTCCTGATTTCATTGGACCATCATGAGTCACATGCATAGCTGTTAACACATCACTGTGCCAGGGAGAATAAATCCACTAATTGATCAGATTTGGGTTATGTGCCTGTCTAGCCTGAGAGCACAGGGGAGTGGAACCCCAAAGTAAATTCGAGATTCTGTTCCAGAAAGAAGCTAAAATGCAAGCTGGACAAGAAAAACCAAGAGAGGTCCACTAAAGATGAAGGGCCAGGGGAGTGTGTGTAGGTCAGTCGGTTAAGTGGTGACTCTTGATTTCTGCTCAGGTCGTGATCTCGCAATTCGAGCCCCATATCTCGCTCTGCACTCACAGTGCAGAGCCTGCTTAGGATTCTCTCTCTGTCCCTTCCCTGCTCATGCTCAATCTCTCCCCCTCAAAAAAAAAAAAAAAAAAAAAAAAAAGATGACGAGCCAATAAAGTATTAGAGGCAATGAAAGACAAGATTAGAATTTCACTTTCAGATGATTAATCTGGAAGTAGAGCCCAGAATGGATTTGGGGCTGGGAAAGTCTGAGGCTAGGAAGACCAGTTAGAAGGCCACTGGAATTATCCAGGTAAACATATGACAGTAGGAATGGAAAAGAAAGGACTAGGGTAAGAAGTTATTACAGAAATAAATTGTTATGGATCACTCACATTAAGAGGGAGGGGTGCCTGGGTGGCTCAGTCCGTTGAGCTTCCAACTGTTGATTTTGGCTCAGATCATGACCTTGTGAGATCCAGCCCCACGTCGGGCATCAGACTCCCCACAGGGTGTGGTGCCTGCTTGGGATTCTCTCTCTCCCTCTCTGTCTGCCTCTCCCCCTCTCAAAATAAATACAGAAACAACTATATAGATATAGATATAGGGAAAAGGTATTAAGTGAAAGGAATATTGCCCAGTTAATAAGAATGTGGGAGAATGCCCCTCTCAGAAGCCCCAGACTTACTCCATTAAATGGAGTTGTGAAATATCTTACGCATTTACTATTATGTTCTTTCCCCCATCAGGTAAATGTCCAGTCTTAAAAATTACAGTCACTCCTCAAATCTCTTCAGAAACCTTCAGATCTATTTGGAAAAATAGCAAGAAATCTAGTATCACCTGTAAAAAGAAGAAAAAGGTATGCTCTCGGATGTCTGTGTCTGTGAATTTCAGCCACCAGGGGGGTGCTGTATGGATTCCTGGGCACTAAACGGGTAGATGCCATCCTCAGCAGATTTTGCACTTGATAAAATCATGAGAATTTTGGTTCTGGGTAACAGTATCCTTGTGATGGATGATGATTGGACAAAGGACAAGTAGTAAGGGAACAACATAGTTCCCTCAAATGTTAGTGCAAATCTTGCCTCCTGTCTTTAACTTTCCCACTTCCCACCCGAATCCTGGTTCCTGTTAGCTTATTGTGGATTTGAAATGGTGAATTTACTCAAACTATTTATGAAGCATGTGGGATCTATTAGGGGGTAATGATTTACATATGTTTGCTCTTTATTGTATGAAGTTGAACTTCCTTTTTTTTTTTTTTTAATTTGTGATTCTTGTTCATTATTTCACAGGCTAAAAACTGAATGTGGATGCCATATCTTTTTATGGGTGCTATCTATCTTCATAGCCTAGAAAGATATTGCTTGTTCAATAATAATAGTTTTCACTGGAACCGTGCCTCTTTCAAGTTCTAAATTTTGATGACTATTTTATGAAAGTTCAAAGTAGTGTTAATCCTATTATGCTTGTCATTTTCGAAAATGTGGGTTTCACAAGTTGGCCTTAGTAAAAATAGGTAGGATTCTTCTCTGGGGCTTCTTATGTGCATGTGAAATTTATAATTTAAAGGAAGTCGTGATCTTTAAGAAAGAAAGAAAGAAACTACTTCCATAAGTATATCTATAGTTGGGAACAATAGGAATATTTGGAAGTAATAACCACTTTCTGAAAGACAGCATCTCCCAAAATGGGGATCTTCCCCAAATGAGGAAACTTCTAATCACTTTATCCCCCTGCCCCATGAAGACATCTGCTCCATGGGAAAGGCAAGAGGTACGGTTGACCGATGTATGGATGATAAATTGGATTAGGTTAAAAGTCATATGTATGACAATATGGTTCAGGGATGAAAAACATGGACTGGGGAATGAAATGGACTGAAATTTTCTGGAAAACTGCTGCTTTCCAGGTGTGTGACATTAGCCAAGTCAGTGGGCCTCGCTGAGCCTCAGTTTTCCCTGATGCAAGATACAGATAAGAGTAGCACCTGGGGCGCCTGGGTGGCGCAGTCGGTTAAGCGTCCGACTTCAGCCAGGTCACCATCTCGCGGTCCGTGAGTTCGAGCCCCGCGTCGGGCTCTGGGCTGATGGCTCAGAGCCTGGAGCCTGTTTCCCATTCTGTGTCTCCCTCTCTCTCTGCCCCTCCCCCGTTCATGCTCTCTCTCTGTCCCAAAAATAAATAAACGTTGAAAAAAAAATTAAAAAAAAAAAAAAAGAGTAGCACCTGTCTCATGAGATGACACATGTCAAGCATTTTGGGACAATACTTGTTTCATAGTGCATGCTCAAATATAAATATTAGTGGCTACTATTATTGTTGATGTTAGAATTGAATGTTTCCAGTTATTTCACTTGGAACAGCTACATAAGAAAAGACCTCTTCATTTTTGAAGTTAAAAAAAAAATCACAACAAACAAGACTGTCGGGGTGCCTGACTAGCTCAATTGGGAAGGCATGAGACTCTTGATCTCACGATCATGAGTTCAAGCCCCACGTTGGGTGTGGAGCCTGTTTAAAATTAAATTAAATTAAATTAAATAGGGGCACCTGGGTGGCTCAGTCAATTAGCTGTCTGACTCTTGATCTCAGCTCAGGTCTTGATCTCAGAGTTGTGAGTTCAGGCTCTGTGTTGGGCACTCTGTGTTGGGCACTGTGTTGGGCACTGGGCTCTGTGTGAAGCCTACTTAAAAAATTTAATTAATTAACTAATTAATTAAAGTTATTTTTTAAAAGGCAAGACTGTCATTCATATTATATACAAATGTAACAAGTTCTGGCAAGTCTGCGGAACCAAACTATCTGTGGAGTTGAGGATGGGTAGAGTAAATTATGTCCACCCTTAAATATCTTAGCATCTAGCTAGGAAGACAAGATTCTCATCCGTTAAAAGTAAACAATAATAGAGTGTAAGAGTTGAAATAACAGATCTTCAGAACTGACACATCCAGTGTGTGAGGCCTCCAGAGAAATTGTTCCTGCTTAAAAAAAAAAAAAAAAAGACCTTTTTGAAATCTGCCACAGACATCCACTGGGTCGGGGTGTAAAATCTTTAGATTTTACCTCTTTAGAAGTCTTTTGACAACGTCTATCAAAATTAAAAACACATAGCTTTTGGCCTAGGCATTCTACTTCTAGAAATTTATTTTACATACATACTCTCACAGATGAGTTAGAAAATATTTAAAATGATGTGCACTGCAGCACTGCTTATTATACGTTGGAAACAGCTAAATGTCTCTCAAAGGATTCTCAGAGAAATCCTCAGAGAAATGGGGCAATACTGTGCAACCATCAAGAATACTGTGCATATGGAAGTGCTTATATGGAAAGTGTCCTCTCATACTACACAAAAAGAGCAGGCTAGAGAATAATATGTGCAAAAAAAACCTCATATGAAAAATGTTGTAATATGTAATATGTACCAACAATCCCACTTCTGGGTATATACCCAAAAGAAGTGAAAGCAGGGTTATGAAGAGCTATTTGTACACTCATGTTCACAGTGGCATTATTCACAATAGTCAAAATGTGCAAGTAACTCAAATATCTATTGATGGATGAATGGATCAGCAAAATGTGGCCTGTCCACACAACAGAATATTACTAAACATTAAAAAGGAAGGAAATTGGGGCGCCTGGGTGGCTCAGTCAATTAAGCATCCGACTTTGGCTCAGGTTATGATCTCACCGTTCATGACTTTGAGCCCTGAGTCGGGCTCTGTGCTGACAGCCCAGAGCCTGGAGCCTGCTTCAGATTTTGCGTCTCACTCTCTCTCTCTGCCCCTCCCCTGATCGTGCTCTGTCTCTCTCTCAAAAATAAATAAACTTAAAAAAATAAATAAATAGAAAGGAAATTCTGAAACATGCTACAACATGGATGAAACTTGAAGACATTGTGCTAAATGAAATAAACCAGTCACAAAAAGATACTGTATGATTCCACTTATATGAGATACCTTGGATAATCAAACTCAGAAATCAGGTAAAATGCTGGTTCCTGAGAGAAGAAGGGCAGATAGAAAATTGTTTGATGAATATAGTTGCCATTTTGGAAGATGAAAAAGTTCTGGACTTTGTAAATGTAAATGTAAACTTTGACAATGTAAATGTACCTAATACTATGGAATTCTACACAAAATAGTGATAAACTTCATTGTGTGCATTTTATCACAATTAAAATTTTTTAAATGAGTTGTATTATGTATCTGTTTGTACATGTATAGGAATTTCTGGAGAGTCTATTAACAGTACTTGCTTTTTTTCATTGTAGATCATTTTACTATTTTAACATTTTTATCATTTATGAGCTGTCGATTTAAATTTTTTTCATTTTTTTAATGTCTATTTGAGAGAGAGAGAGAGCATGAGCATGCACACGTGCAAGCAGGGGAGGGGCAGAGAGAGAGGGAGAGAGAGAATCCCATGGGGGCTCTGCACTGACGGTGAAGAGCCTGCTTGGGATTCTCTCTCTCCCTCTCTCTCTCTCTCTCTCTCTCTCTCTCTGCCCTGCCCTGCTTGTGCACTCTCTCTCTCAAAATACATAAACTTTTAAAAAACAAACACTTAAATTGTTTGATAAACATCAGTAATAGCCGTTTTTGGTTGCTGTGTGACCTGGTGACAAAAGAGTACAGTAAGTGCTGTGATTTCCCAGAAATATATGAATATATGTTGGCAAAGAGCAGTGAGTGAAGACACAAAGATGAGTACGTTTTTCCTCAGTACAGAGAACAATCCAGCTGGAGCAGGTAGGGGAAGTTCTGTCCGGTTGAAGAGATGTTAAAGTGTAGGGAAAAAAGAGTGTCCTTGAGTTTTCAGCATTTCAACTGCATGTCTCTCCTTTTTCTTTCAAACCGCCCCGTTCCCAACAGCAGAGTGCATTTTATCCTTGTCTAGTACCGGCCTTCCTCCTTTGTTAGATGTCTGCATTTAGAGCCGTCTCTAGTCTGATGTGTGGTCGTTTAACATGAACAGAACATGTGTTTTGTATGGTTCATCTGGGTTTGTTTACAAGCATTTTTATCTGGCTCATAAAGTTAGTGTGGTCAGATTAACATCTGCCACCACTTCTACTGCTCTGCTCTGGCTGACAGCTTGGGAGAGGAGTGCTTTCTTCACTCATTTCCTGGTCTGGAGGGCCTCCCATCTCCCCCCAGTTCAAACTTGACCTCTTCCATGAGGCTTTTCCTGACAGCATCAGTCCTCAGCATTATCTCTGTCCTTCACAGCACTTCACATTCCACTCAACAAGCAGCACACATAGCATCTAGCCAAATGTGACCCTGTGTCCATATTTCCATTTTTACATATTTATGCATCCTTGTATCCTCTGCCAAACTCCTTGAGTTTGGTTAGCTCCTATCCAGGCACAAGGCCCAGTATCAGGAGACCAAGAGATGTTGAGAGGCCCATTAAGAGGAGATCGGATGTTCTGAATTCCAAACCTTTGGTAACAGGTGTCCACCACTAGGTGGTGGTGGTGATCAGGCATCTCCTCAGGCGTTCACTACCTCAGCGTTCTTATCTTTTAAATGAAGATGTTGTCTGCTTTGCTTGAGAAAACGGAAGAACATGACCCCGGGCTAAAAGTAGAAGAACCCACGTTTCATAACTGTCAGCTTCACTAACAGCAGTGTACTCCTTAAATTACTTTTCTGGACCTTATTAAAAGGAGGAGGTCAAACTAGATCAGAGGTTTTCGGAGCCTGGATGCCAGGGTTCTTGGCATTCTTCCAGGGGACCAATAGGTCAAAACTATTTGCATAACAGTATTCGGAGCGATTTCTCTCTTTTCACTCAATTAAAATTTATTAAAAAGCAAATATATGCATCTTACATAAAGTCTCTTTAAGGTCCTAATAATTTTTAAGTATAACGGGGTCCTGAGCCCAAAAAGTTTGAGAACCACTGAACCAGGTTTCTCAGAACTTCTGAGGCCAGACGTTTCCTAGATACCAAGAAGAAGGTGGTGTTAAAGGCCTGGTCTCAGCTCTGAAAGAGTTTACGAGTCGCGGGGCGGGGGGGGGGGGGGGGGGGGGAACGAGACAAATGGTTACACTAACAAGATAATTTGTGAGAGTGGTAAGTTTCACGAAGTCACACAGCAAGGCATCTGATGCCTGCACAGTGTGGTCCGGAGCACGGGAGAGCAACACTCAACAGCACACCGCCCGGGGTTCACAACGGAAACTCCCTGGAGGCCCTCAACCCTCGGGGTTGCCCCAGCGAGCCGAAGTGCTGGGAGAAATGCGCCAGAGCGCTAGCGTCATGTGACGTCACTGGGCCGCGCCAGCCAATCCGGGCGGTCCTTGTCGTAGGCACTGCGGTGGCCCGCGGCCTGCAGGCGGCGCTGTGGGCCCGCCGGGCGGCCCCACAGAGCCGCCATAGCCGCCCGCCTACCTCCGACTTAACGTCTCCGCTGTGGGCTCCGCGCCGCCGCCATGGCCGACGTGGAAGACGGCGAGGAACCCTGCGCCCTGTCCTCTCACTCCGGGAGCGCAGGCTCCAAGTCAGGAGGCGACAAAATGTTCTCTCTCAAGAAGTGGAACGCGGTGGCCATGTGGAGCTGGGACGTGGAGTGCGATACGTGCGCTATCTGCAGGGTCCAGGTGATGGGTAAGCGCTGCACGCGAGGCCGGGGCCGAACTACGGCCTCCGCGGGCCGATTCTGGGCGTGGAGGACGGGCGAAGGCTGGGAGAGACCCCAGTCCAGAGGAGTGGGGGCGGGGATGCCGGGAGCCACCGGTGCTGCTGCTGGCCCGAGGGCTGGTGCTGCCGTCGCCTGGGGCTCAGCAGGCGCCCAGCGCCCGGACCTGGTATTCTAGGGATAGAAACGGGCAGTGAGCTGAGGAATTAAGGTAATTTCTGGTAGTGATGGGTGTGGCCAAGGAAATAAAACTGGATGATTTGTTGGCCGCTGGGAGAAGCCACTTCGGTTTGTTTGGCCAGCTCCATGTCTAAAAGCAAACCGCAAAGGGGTCAGGGTAAAGGCCCTGAGTAAGTAGGGCACTTTAATGGTTGTGGTCACGCACCAAAGTGATGCTCTGGAGTCATCTTCCACAGAAACGACACCCTCAGTTCGCTCTTGAGAGGCGAAAGGAAGAAAATGTTCCTAGCCATTGCCATTTCCGAATTAGCGACTGCTATTCTGCGGGCTTTTAACTCTGGATGTTTCAGGATGGGTCAGATGGCACTCGCTTGTCTTGAAGGGGGATACAGTGTGGTTCACGAATATTTTTAAGGTTCATGGGAGTTGAAGAATGTAAGCCCTTTATTCAGAAACATAAAACTTTTTCTGGCCCCTCCTATCAAAGGATGCCATTTTCTGAAGATCCTGCCCTGCTCTGAGTCAGGCCTTTGTGGAGAGCCCTGTTGTACAAATAAGTCTTAACTTCTTTCTGTGATATTTCGAATAAAACTACTGGGCCACGCGAAACCTTTCAGAACAGCTTCATCCTTTTATATTTTACATCCTGTATTTTTTAAGATCTCAGGCCACCTTGAAAAAGAGATGCTATTCTAAATGCCAGTTATATTTTTAAACAGAGCATTTAAAACTACTGAGAGAGAATCTTAATTTTGTTTCTTGGGGGTAGGTGAAAACTGAGGTTGTATAGCTTGAAAACTTTGTGGCTTGCTCTGAAAAATGACAGAATTGGAGAAAATAAACAGAATTTCTCTCTCAAGGGATGAAATTTAAACCTACCAGAATCAAGAGATTTTTTCAATTTACACTCTTTAGTACACACTTGTTTTTTATTCATGAGGACTTGCTTCAAAGAGGATTTACAGCAAAGGGATTCAGATTTTTTTTTACTTTTTACTTTTTTTTTTTTTTTCCAACATTTTTATTTATTTTTGGGACAGAGAGAGACAGAGCATGAACGGGGGAGGGGCAGAGAGAGAGGGAGACACAGAATCAGAAACAGGCTCCAGGCTCCGAGCCATCAGCCCAGAGCCTGACGCGGGGCTCGAACTCCCGGACCGCGAGATCGTGACCTGGCTGAAGTCGGACGCTTAACCGACTGCGCCACCCAGGCGCCCCTACTTTTTACTTTTGAAAGAACTTGATTTCAGACATGATCCACTTGTTTTGCATATTAGGTCTTAAAAGTACCTAGCTTATTGGCCTGCAATACAGCCCCCTTACCCCACCCCTTACTTAAGAACTAGAATCATAATTTCCATTTTGGGTGGCGTTGTTAACTTATCCAGGCAACTTAATCTTTTCTTCTTTTGCAAGACAAGCTTTGCTAAAAATTTTATCCCCTAAATATCCTTTAGTTCAAAACGAAGAATGTTCCTGAAAAGTGTGTTTTATATTTCTACCCAAAGAAAAATTTTAGATCTGTAGGTAGAAATGCAGAATTCAGAGTAGTGGTTGACATCTTTGCAACACATAAACTTTACTGGGATATTTGGAGTAAGTCAAAATATGGGCTATAAATGTTTCACATTCACATTAGCTTTCTAATTATAGCAAGTGTTCTGCTACTGTGGATTAATTTTGCAGATTTGCAACAGCTGTACTTTGAGTTCAGCAAAGTGTTCTGGACTAGACCTTTGTATTTTCTTTATGAGGTGTTAAAATCCATTTAGTGGTCAGGTAACAGCAGAAGGAAGTTTGTTTTTCAGACTTCCCAAGCTAACCCTAGTTAGCATCATTCTAAAAGGAGTTACTGTTATTGTACTCCTTAGAAATGTTTTGTTTTAGATTTTAGGAATATCGTGAAAAGAATTTTTTTCTTTTATCTAAAACTTTAGGACTTTTTATAGATTTAGGTTGGGTTTTGATAATGAGTCTAAATCAAATGTCAGTCATAATCCCGAGATTCCTAGATTCTGCAAAAGAGGCCACTTAATTCCTTAATTTTTCAAATTCCTCTCATACACCTAAATGATTTGTTACGACTTCTTGACCCAAGATTTGCCTGTCAGCCCATTCTGATGCGGTTAACACTCTCTGGTTTCCTTCATTCTGAAAGGAGCAGACGGCACAGTGAGCAAGTGTTGAAGAAGAGGAAAATAGTTTGCTAGTACTGCTGCGTTCTAAAGAGCCAGAGTAACCCTTCATGGCTATTTATGTTAACTTGGACATTTGACATACCTTCTGGAGTCTTGTTTTCCTAATTTGTGAAAGAGGTAGTTGGGTACACAGACTGTAATTCTGTGATTATACAGAACCAGAGCTGTGTCTTCACCCTTATATCATGATCCTTATGATATTTAGTTGTTTGCCTGCCTACCTCCCCATTTCCTGGTGAGACCAGGGACCCAGACTTGGTCATTTTGGTGTCCCCAGTGCATAACTCCATATACAGAGCAGATACTCAGTAATTGTGGGATTGAAGAAAGCCTCAGGAGGCAGTGGTTGTTTTCAGTCCACACCGAAGTGGCCAGGGTGGTGTGTTTTTTTAGGGTAAGAGCATGCAGAGAGGAGCAAACAAATGCCTGAGCATAATCCAGTGTTAAGAAAAGGACCAGGCTTCAGCTCCACCGTGTATCTATTTTTACAGAATTCTTTTTCTCTAATTTATGTTAAAAACTATTTTGTTGTTGTTGTTGGTTTGAACTTCCTTTTACCCATCTTGGACTCCTCTTTCAGCTAGTGAATGAATCCATTTCATTGGTCCCTAAAATATCCTATAATACCTCCTTCATCAAGCAAATAGTAGTATAGATTAAATTTTGAAAACTAATATACCCTTTAGGTTCCCATTCCTAAAATGCACTCCCAAGTAAATTATTAAAATACATTGCCATTGTTGGATAAATGCTTTGGACTCAGACATATTTGTAGAAGGAGCATTTTCTTTAAAAAAAAAAAAAAAGAGAGAATCTAGTATTTAAGAGGTTCTTTAAAAATTAATTTTAATTTAATTTTTATATAGATCATACAGTCACAAAATTCAGAATTTTAAGAAACTATACAATGAAGACTCCTTCCCATTCCATCTTCTCTTAGGTAGACTTTATTATCAGTTACTTGATTATTCTTCTAGAGTTTCTGTATGTGTGTACAGGCAAATACCAATTTATATGCATGGCTTAAGTTTAAAGGGTGTCTTAAATAAGCTACCCCCAAGGTTGATCTATGTGAGCATGCCCAGTGAGCTTATAGGAACTTCTAATATAATGAAGTATGGCATAGTTTTCTCTGGTGGTTGAATCCACCTCGGGGACACCTTTTTATCAGAGCTGGTGAAGATAGAGGGTCGGTAACCCATGTGAAATTGCTCCTGGTCATAAGTAAATGAGTAGAGTGCCTTGCACTTTATTCATCTTTAAACAGTTATGTTTAGATGAGAGAGAAATAGTTTGAATCTTTTATCTCCATCTCTAACCCTTTGGGCTTTTATTTGACTTTGAAGTGTCTGGGTTTTAGAAATTGCATTCTGAACATCAGAATGAGAATTGCTATTTGTTTACTTTTAGATGCCTGTCTTAGATGTCAAGCTGAAAACAAACAAGAGGATTGTGTTGGTATGTTGTAATTTCATTCTCTTGCTTTTTCAACTGAAGGTTTTCTCTCAGTGGGGATGTTTGAATTTGTGATTAAGATTGACTTTATCAATACATAAAAATAAACTGTAAAGCAGTGATCTATTATTGATGTAAAATGTGTTAGTTCTCAAAAGGCCTTAATGGAATTAATCTGCAAGTTCTTTTATTGCCTGTAATTAAGAAGAATTGATTATATATTCCAGACATGGCCATAGTAAATATTTGATAATCAACAAAGAAATAATTCTTTTCTGTTAAGAAAATTGTAAGGGATTACCAAAATGTCATTTAAATTTTAACTGTGTTATAGGTCAGATTTGGTAGGGTTTTATTCTAATAAAGCATTGAAGTTTTCAGTACTGTTATTATTCAGTATTTAACTTTTCAGCCAACATAGAAAAAATTCTAAGTGCTCTCTTTTGCAGTATAGTTTGTATATGGAAATCTGTTGAATTTTGCTAATAGCCTGGGACTACAAAAGTTGTTTTACGATAAATATTTTAAGCAGTTCAAAGGTTTTTATGTCCTAGTTCTTGAAGTCATCACTTCTAGATTGCTATATATAAAAGCTTTTCTGAAAATGAAAGGTTAACTTTGTACTTTGTGTTTGCTTGGTTTATATATAGCTTTTTAATAATGATTATTCAGTATTTATCAAATCCTGTTTCTTCTCCTGAAACACTTACAGTGATTTCCTTTTGCTTCCTACTCCCTGTAGACAGTTTTCCTAAGAAGGTGGTTATTTTTTTCTTTTTTCCATGTTCTTTCATTGTTCTGTTATCATATAGGTCAAGCAAGGGACAAATAAAGCCCACATTTGAGATTGCATTTCAGATTATGGGAGATTGCCCTTGGTTTAAGAAATATTTAACTTGAGAATTGTGAGGTTTAGGGCACCTTTCTTTGATCACAGAAAGTCCTCTGTTTCTAGCCAGCCACTTTGAAAAGTTCATGTGTTTCTCACGTGAGGAATTGCACTGCTTATGGATGACATCAGCACTTCTAGAAAATAACTGAGTAGATGTACAGCTGATAATGTTTAGAAGTATGTCATCTATTTGTAACAGACTATGAACTGAAAACTCATGTTGGTAAATAAAAATCAGGAGGATATTTTTCAATAAAATAAAGATCAAAAGGTCTCCAAGGTCAGTCTTTGACTGAGAAGGTCTGGGATCTAAGGAAGGCTCAAGTTCTTTAATCTCCTAACTTCAGGAAGACAGCATGTGGAGCTGTGTAGGGGCTGGGGGCCACCACATCACTCACAGACTCTAAACAATGATGAAAAAGTCCCCCAGTCACAGCGTCTCATCTCACTTCTTAAGTGTGGTTTACACAGGTAAGTTGTTATTTCTTTATAGATAGAAAAAATGTTGACTAATTAGCCATCTTTATTCAAGATTATGAATCATGATTATTCTTCATAATATAAAATAACCTGTAATTTTGAGTTGGATAATTTAAATTAAAATATGTAATGTCAAATATTCTTTTTTTTTTTTCCTTTCAGTGGTCTGGGGAGAATGTAATCATTCCTTCCACAACTGCTGCATGTCCCTGTGGGTGAAACAGAACAATCGCTGCCCTCTCTGCCAGCAGGATTGGGTGGTCCAAAGAATCGGCAAATGAGAGTGGAGGCTTTCTTAGTGCATTTGTTTGGAGCCCTGGTGGATCTTGTTATCAAGTGCCCTACAAAGGCCAGAACACTCCAGGGAATTAATTCTTCAAATAGGAGGAGATGGCTCTGTGGTCCTTTGGTACTCATCAAAGGCATGGCTTAGCATTTTGTTTTATTTTCAGAAATTCTCTACAATTAAGAAGATAATTTATTAAAGATGGTCTTTCCTACCTCTGTGGTATGTATCCCACACACTGCTTAGAAGTGCTTTAAAGGAGGAGAGAGCTACAAATTTAATGACTTTATAATTTGCTTATTGGTATCCCGGGGGTTGTGGAAGTAGTTCCATTCAGAAGAGAACTTGTTGCATGCTTATAGTTGATCAGTTAAAAAAAAAAAAAAAAGACAATGTTACAGAAACAAATAAAGTGCAGTTTAAAACCCAACTCTTATCCTTAATTTGTTCCTCATATTTATTTTTGGCTGGGAGGGGGTGATTCATGAAGTCTTTGTATGATATAATGAAAATTTTAAGTTTGGACCAGTGAACAGGGTAAATAAAATTTAATCTTCAGGCGTATGGAATTGTGGTTGTCTTTTAGGCTATTCTCCTCTATCTTTGGTTCATCAAGAAAACCTAAATCTGCACTCACTTCACTGTCCAAGCATTGAATGGTAAAGAACAGAAGTATTTGTTCTGGTCAGATTATGTTGTAATTTAACTGTTTTAGGTGGAATGTTAATGAGGGGAAAATGTTTACCACTGTAGCACTGGGTCAAAAAGTTTATTTTATTACACAGTGTTTTAATAAATGGTTTATTCTGTTTACTTCATTTGAATTGTCATTATTACAATTTTTTAATTTTTTTTTAATGCTTATTTATTTTTGAGAGACAGAGACAGAGTGTGAGCAGGGGAGGGGCAGAGAGAGAGAGAGAAAGACACAGAATCTGAAGAGACTCCAGGCTTTGAGCTGTCAGCACAGAGCCTGACGCGGGTCTCGAACTCACAAGCCGTGAGATCATGACCTGAGCCGAAATCAAACGCCCAACCGACTAAGCCACCCAGGCTCCCCATCATTATTACAATTTTATGTACAACTTTAAGCTTCATGTTAATAAGCTAATATGTCAAGTGAATGCTTTAATTTGAAAAAATATTCATATACTCTTATTTGGTAGTAATAAAATTTAAAGTTTATTACCTGGAAATGTGAAGTGTGAGAAAATACTTAAATTTTATCAAACTCATTCACATTAATGGAGGTTATCTGGTAACAGTTTATGGACCACAAGTTTATTTTGAATTATTCCATAATAAAGGCCACAAGCTATGAATTTTGAAAAATAAATCTTTATCATTCACTTCTTCAGTTTGTCAATCTGAATCTTCTTATATCTAAGTGATGCAGATACATAAAAGAATGTTAAAATATAATTTAAAAACTAGAATTCATAGGCTTTCATATTGGTTTTCATATTTCATACTAATCTGATTTCTCTGGAAACTTGCTTTAGTATGCATTTTTTCACAGTTTACTGAGAAAATTAATTACCATATGGGGGTAAATAAAGCACCTTTTTATCCTATAACATTAAGTATAATACTATCAAGTTTTCCTAAACTTAACCATATGATTAACATAATCATATCTTACAGAAAACTGTGACTAGAGCTATAAGTACAGTCCAGCCAAGACTTTGAAGAGGTTTATGTAAGTTTACATATGGTGAATGTGTGTCTTCAGTGAACACCTGCTGA
Source organism: Prionailurus viverrinus (assembly GCF_022837055.1). Lineage (NCBI taxonomy): Eukaryota > Metazoa > Chordata > Mammalia > Carnivora > Felidae > Prionailurus > Prionailurus viverrinus. The sequence continues at coordinate 37,027,320 of NC_062569.1, forward strand.
AACCACAGAGTTGAGGGGCAATATGTAAGTGCAGACTAGGAAGAATGAGACAAGTGGGAAAGTCACCCTGCTTAGATGTAGTTACTTCACTACTTCTGCCCCAAACCATGTATCACAGCACATTCTATATATGCTTATTTTTTCAGGGATTTTCTTTCTTTCCTTTTTTTTTTTTTTTAATCTTTTTAATGTCTATTTATTTTTGAGAGAGACAGAGACACAATGTGAGTGGGTTAAGGGCAGAGAGAGGGGGAGACACAGAATCCAAAGCGGGCTCCGGGCTCCAAGCTGTCAGTACAGAGCCTGATGCCCGCGGGGCTCGAACTCGTGGACTGCAAGATCATGACTTGAGCCGAAGTCGGTTGCTCAATCGACCGAGCCTCTCAGGTGCCCCTTTTCAGGGATTTTCAGTTGAAGAAGAATCAATAGGGGCACCATGTTTCAGCTTAGAGAAGTAGTTGGAAAGAGTATTGGCTCCCATCTTTGTAGTTTATCCAGATCATTTTTCTTTTTTGTAAATTAATGACAGCAGTTTCAGATAATTTTTCTTTTGAGTTATATTTAGGCTTTTTAGTTTGATGTGTGTGTGTGTCCTTTTGCAAGTTCTGCTATTGAAGATGCTTTTCCAGGTCATATTTAATAACTTGCTTATATGGTTCATTTTGTAAAGTCTATTGAAAGATATGTGTATCCATTAGAAATGAATCTTCTTTTGCTTTCATAATCCTGATTGTGTAGTACATGCATATTAAATAATGAGATAAAAAGTTAATTACAATACACAAATATGTTTGACCACTTGAATGCTTGTCATTGTACAGTGAGCTATTTTAGCAGCTTTTGTTTGACATTTTTAAAAGGATATATCCATAAAATGTGAACCAAATATTTGGCTTTGCACTGAAGAGAAAATCAGTAAGAATGTCTAGTTATTTTAGTCAGTATGACAGAACGTAAATGCAGTGTGAAGGATGGAGTCATAAGTAGATTTTCCACACAGCAAAACCACAGGCCCACTGCCGAACAAAGCTCTGTTTCTACTCCGCATCGCCATCTGAGGATGGAAGAGGAGGAGGGGCCGGGACAGAGCAGCACTGATCCTACCCATCCTGGGATGATATCAGCTCATCTGCATAGCCATCTGAAAGTTTAGCACATATTGTTTCATCAGAAAGACACACTGTGACATTTAATTATGAGTTCTAAAGCAAAAGTTAGACATTGAACAGCCTTTTCTTTCCATTGGATTAAATAATACTGAATTTTCTTTTGCTAGTATAATGGAAACATGTTGGTCATCTTCACCTATTTAATTTTCCATCAATGCAAGGCGCATTCTTATATCACAAGTAACATCTAAATCAGTAAATCTTACCCTCTCAAACCCATTCCTTTTTATAAACTGTGTCCCCATTACTATCCTGAAATTCATAACTAACACATAATTAAAGTGTATATAATAATTGTAATATATAAATATAAAATAACTGAATTATAAAATACAAGTAAAAGGAAAGTATATTCTAATTCATTTGGATTTCAGTATGTATATACTTGGGTTTAATTACACCAGGAAACATGAAGAAGCAGGCTGATCCACGTATGGATGTGTGTGTGTGATCACCATATATAGACCGCAGTAAGGTAGACTGTTGTGATTTAGTAACATGGGAGCATTTTCATTGATAGTAAGAGCTACCCCCTCAAATGGTAGATCACACTTAGTGTACAGTCTTTTGATTTACATGTTAGTTGCATGGTTGGAAATTTCAATGACGTAGTTATTGAATATTCACTTGGCAGTCTTCTAGGCATAAGGAATAAGCTCAAAATTGTTTTACTTAACTGAAGCTAATGTAGAAGTCTTTAGGGTCAGAGAAAAAAAAAAAGCTTAAATGTTCCTTTAGAAGTTTAGTAGACATCTGATAATAAATGTAACTTTTTAAAAATGTTTTCTGCAGAATTTTTAACAGGGAAGCACTTTTTTTATCTTTCAGAGAGAGAGAGAGAGAGAGAACATGCAAGCAGGGAGGAGGCAGAAGGAGAGAGAGAGATTCTTTAAGCAGGCTTCATGCTCAGCGTGGAGCCTGACACGCAAGGCTCAATCCCACGACCCTGGGATCATGACCTGAGCCAAAATCAAGAGTCAGATGCTCAAACAGACTGAGCCACTCAGGTGCCCCTGTTTTTCTGCTTTTTAAAGTTATTGCCAAGAGCTAACTTTTCAGGATAATTCTCTGAAAAGAAAGTTAGAAATTTTCCATGGTTAATTTAGTAAGCCCAGTTAAAAACATATATATTTAGAGGAAAAACACTGCTGGTTTGAATATAAGGAAGATTGGAATTAAAGTATAAATGTATTTCAAATATTTTTAAATATAAAATTTAAATATATTTTATATTGAACATTTGATATAACAAAACACATGACAAATATTTGTAGAAGAGTTCCTCTTCAGCCATTTTATGTCATTTCCATTTCTGCCACGGTTAGGTTTTGTTCAACAAAATAATGTCTGACAGGAAAAATATCTTCTCTGCATTTTGACTCTCCACTTAATGGCTGAACGTGGACCCTAGAGCCAGGATACCTGAATTTGAATCGCAGCACCTCCGCTTGTATGACCTTGAGAAAGTTACTTAGTTTTCTCCTATACAATGTAAATAACAATAATATCTCCCTCACTAGATTGTTTCGAGAATTGAAGACTACATGAATTAGCACACATGTAAAACTTTGAGAGTAGTTAAGCGCTACTGTGACTTCGTTTTAGTCAATTTTGGAAGCTCCTTTAATAGAAGTGGCACTTAAAAAATAATGTATTTTTAGTTACAGGGTAGAGCACTCTTCTTAACTGTTCTCAATAAACATTTTGTAAGAAAAAGTTAATTGTTGTAAACATAGGTTACTGGTCTCACTGTGAGCTTTTGTGAAGGGTTGTAATGAGGCCTTTAATGACCTGCCTGTCACATTTATTTCTAATCATGGGGTCAACATGATTTCCAGATTCTATAATAAGAAAAGGTTTTGTAGGATGCCTGAGTGGCTCAGTTGGTTAAGTGTCTGACTTTGGCTCAGGTCATGATCTCACAGTTCATGAGTTCAAGCCCTGCATCAGGCTCTCTGCTGTCAGCACAGAGCTCACTTTGGATCCTCTGTCCCCCTCTCTCTGTGTCCCTCCCTCATGTTCTCTCTCAAAAATAAAATAAGCATTTAAAAAAAAAAGAAAGAGGGGCACCTGAGTGGCTCGGTCATTTAAGCGTCCGACTTCGGCTCAGGTCATGATCTCCTGGGCTGGGTTCGAGCCCCATGTTGGCTCTGTGCCGACAGCTCAGAGCCTGGAGGCTGCTTTGGATTCTGTGTCTTACTCTCTCTTCCTACCCCTCCCCCATTTTGTCTGTCTGTCTTTCTCTCTAAAAAATAGATATACATTAAAAAAAAATTTTTTTTAAAAGAAAGAGAAGGTTGTATGGGGTGCCTGGGTGGCTCAGTCAGTTGAGCAGCCAACTCTTGATTGATACTGGCTCAGGTCATGATCTCACGGTTGAGGTGAACCTCCAGGCAGGCTCTGTGCTGGACATGGCGCCTGCTTGGGATTCTCTCCTTCTCCCTTTACCCCTCTCCCCCGCTCATGCTCTCTCTTTCTTTCTCAAAAAAGGAAAGAAAAAAAAAAAGGTTTGTAAATATTGAGCTCTCACTTTAATTTTAGGTTTTCCATCTCACTAGGAATATTTTATTGACTTGTTGATAAGCATATGGGGTGCATTTTTTGACCACTTGATTTTGCCAGATACCCATATAGCTTAGAAAATGTACCTTTTTTTAAACCCTCAATTTTCATCTTCATAGTCTTTCAGAGTAGTAAGTGTTACAATCAACTTGCTGCCTTCTCTTGTCCATGCACTCAGTAAACCTGAGTCAGTGATCAGAAAAGGACCTGCTTTTCCTAACTTGGCTGCAAGCAAGCTTTCCCTGAGCAAGTGTAGTTGTGGTGTGGAATAGTAGAAGGATTGCAATTTTGGAGCCACTCAGCCTGGCCTGGAATCTTGACTCTATCGTTTACTACCTGTGTGATACTGCACCAGATTCTTAACTTCTCTGTCCCTATCTGCTCAACTAAAATGGGAACAGCAATATTATATACTTCATTCAGTTGCTATGAAGATTAAATGAAATAATACATGGTAACCGCCCAGAACAGTATCTGAACCATAGCAGGCAATCAGTAACTGTTAGCCATTATCATAGTTCACTGTTGTCACTGCTGATCTGTGCCTAGAGGATGGCCTTGAAAAAATTATCTTGTTTTCAATGATGATTCTTGTAGGAATTAGAATGTTTGTGTGCACCCACAACCTGTGCAGAATTGCCAACATGAGTTTTTAGGAGAGGGGTTTTCAACTTTTTAAAAACCACCCCAACACATCTGAGAAGCACATTCCCATCAGCAACAGTGGGCTGTCCCACAATGATTTTCAAAGAAGTATGTGTGTATAAACCAGGCAGGGGGGAGAGTTGGAAAAAACTACCCAGATGAAAATCTCAGTTAAAAGCTTTTGGAACTATTTCAGTGCAGATGAAATGTTCTATGCCATTTGTATTTTATCCTAGCCTTTAAAGAGCTAGCTACCTATCAACTAAATGTATTGGGACTTCTATAAAAAGTCCAACTACATTATTTGTACCAAATTGTATGTAACAAAATAATCAGAATTCTTGCCAGATCACCTGGGATGTGACTTCATAAATCTGAAAAATACATAGTAAAGAACAGGTTTTGTGTGGCTGATGTAATACAATTGTCATCTAACTCTTTAGTGGTGATTCTTAGACCTTCCTTATAAATTATGTCTGCTATACTAACCCCTGCTCTGCTTTTTCTAAACCTTTATAGAAATTATGTATTTATAACATACTTATATTAGAGATTTGTGATTTACTCCTTCCCTCCTATATATGAGGCTTTGCCTTCATGGTAGAAAGAATTTAAATATAAATAAGTTTCCTATCTTCCGAGACTGCAGGGCCTGTTAGGGAATATTAGATTTACAACAGATTTGTGGGTTTTTAAAATTTTTTTTTTGATGTTTATTCCTGAGAGAGAGAGAGAGAGAGAGAGAGAGAGACAGAGCGTGAGTGGGGGAGGGGGAGGAGCAGAGACAGAGGGAGACACAGAATCTGAAGCAGGCTCCAGGCTCAAAGCTGTCAGCACAGAACCTGATGGGAGACTCAAACCCACAAACTGTGAGGTCATAACCTGAGCTGAAGTCAGACACTTAACCAACTAAGCCACCCAGGTGCCCCTTCAACAGATTTGTAAAGTGTAATGTAATGAACCTTCTAAGAGATGCATAATGCCTGAGAAGTAGAAGGGACAAACCACATTCACTTGCAGGGTATACAATATAATGATTAGAAGGACCATCTATTGTGTGGATTATGAAAACCCATTTCTATTTTATTTAACAAGATGTGCTATGTCTGTGCTCCATAGCATTTCTGGGGAGAGAAGGGGTGTCCCCTTGAAGTAAGTTGTTCACATTGCTCCCATGTCTTTGCATACCTACCTTCATACCTGTCCTTTACATCCTTTACATCCTTCATACCTGTCCTTTACATCCACTCATATTTGCCTGGTTGTAACCTTCTTTATAGGGCAAGGAGAAAAGGGGGCCTGCCATAGACAAAAGACATTCTTAAGGAAGGAAAACAACAGTTAAGATAATTTCTTGAAGGGTATGTGTCTGTGCTATCCAACAATGTAGCCTCTAGCCACATGTAGATATTTAAATTTTAATTACTTCAAATTTAAAATTCAGTCCCTGAGTCACATCAGCCACATTTCAGATGCTCAGTAGTCACTTGTATATGATAGCTTCCATATTGGATATCCCAGAATAAAATATTTCCAACAAGAAAGCAAGTTCTGTTGGACACTGCTGGTATAGATCATCTGTTTATAAGGCCTGTTCTATCAGAATTTAAGAATCCTGGGGGCCTCTGTTATGTCGAATTTAAGTGATCTTCTACCTTCCCTTTCAACGATTATCTTTGGAAACTATAGTGTTGAGCATAAGCCTTATTTTACTAGTTAAAACACGCTTGACAAAGAGAATCACACATTTTTAACTGGCCACTACACTTAACGGGAAAAAATGAACCCAAGTATAAAAGGTCCAAAATTATATTGAAACACCTCAGTTCAAAAAAGGATTGTTGGCATAGTTTCCTATTCTTTACATTTTGTAAGCATTTCTTATATTTTCAAAATTACTTAATATTTTTTTAAAAATTTTTAATGTTTTTTTTTTTTTGAGAGAGAGAGAACAAGTAGGGGAGGGGCGGAAAGAGAAGGAGACACAGAATCCAAAGCAGGCTCCAGGCTCTGAGCTGTCAGCACAAAGCCCGACGTGGGGCTCAGACCCACGGTCCAGGAGATCATGACCTGAGCCGAAGTTGGATGCTTTGCCGACTGAACCACCCAGTTGCCCTTCAAAATTACTTAATATTTTAAACTATAAATTTATGTAGTTCCTTTTGTAGCCTTGATAGATTTATAGCAGTGGTTCTCAGCCAGGTAATGGTTTTGCCCTCCAGGAGACATTTGGCAATGTCTGGAGACATTTATGGTTTTCACAACTGATAGGCGTGCTGGGATCTATTGCATAGGGAATATGGATGCTGCTAAACATCCTAAAATTCATGGGACAGCCCCCCCCCAACAAGAATCATTGAGTCTAAAATGTCAATACCATTGAGGTTGAGAAACCCTGATTAACAGTAATTTATATACGTTTTAATAATATTTTTGAGAAATCAGAATTCCCTATTAAAAACTTGCTGAAATACAGTCAGTAGTAATATTAAAACTTGTATAACACTTACTAGGTACCAAAATATCTTCTAAGAGCTTTACATATGTTAATTCATTTAATTTTTTTATCCTTAAATTTATGAAATATTTAATTAAAAAATTTAAAAAATACCAGTCCTTTACAAATACTTCCAAAACAGAGAAAGAACTGAGAAGTTGCCCAAATCATTGACCAATTCATTTTATGAGACCTGTTATTACCCAGAAAAGAGAGCCAGATAAAACCATCATAAGTAAACTACAGATCATTATCTATGATAAACATAGACACAAATTATAAAAAATGTGCAAATTGAATCCAACAACATATAAAAATAATTATATACAGTAAGTGATGAATCATGGATTTCTACTCCTGAAACCAGTATCGCATTGAATGTTACCTAAACAAAATTTATTTTTTTATATATAATTTATTGTCAAGTTGGCTAACATGCAGTGTGTACAGTATGCTCTTGGTTTTGGGGGTAGATTCCCATGATTCATCGCTTACATACAACACCCAGTGCTCATCCCAACAAGTGCCCTCCTTAATGCCCCTTGCCCAGTTAGCCCATCCCCCCACCCACCTCCCTTCCAGCAGCCCTCAGTTTGTTCTCTGTATTGAGGAGTGAGATCTTCTTTTAAACACTAGTGAATTGGCCGACAGTACATTTGTCTGGCAATACCAGAACACCCGACTACACTGTCTTAAACAGATAGTGGTTTATTGTCTCTCACAACAAAAAGTCTAGGGGTGGGAAGATTAGGGCTAGTAAGTGACGAGTGTTACCCTCGGGAGCCAGGCTCTCTTCTTTCTGCTCTCAACGTCTTTGGCATGAAGCCTCATTCTCATACCTCTTCTTCATAGTCCCAAGATGGCTACTATATTTTCTAGTCTTATATTCACGTTCTTAGGGAAAAATAAGGGGCAAAAGGATATTGTTGTAGTTTTCTTTAGCCAGAAAAAGAAACTTGGGAAGATACTTTTATTTGGGATGAGGTGCCCTCACTGGTGTCTTTAGTCTGTTCCTCAGTTGCCTGAATTATGTCCCAGAGCCACTTCCAGAAGCAATAATAATAATAATAGGAGGTGAAGTATTTGGCTTTCCAGCTTTCACAGTAGAGGAACAAAAAGGGAATAGTGATTGTGAATAGTTATTGAATTAATCAGCCTATATTACTTAAAAATTTTTTTTTAATGTTTATTTATTTTTGAGGGAGAGAGCAAGGGCAAGGGGCAGAGAGAGGGAGACACAGAATCTGAAGCAGCTCCAGGCTCTGAGCTGTCAGCACAAAGCCTGACGTGGGGCTCAAACCCACAAGCTGTGAGGTCATGACCTGAACTGAAGTCGGACGCTTAACCAACTGAGCCATCAAGGTGCCCCTAATCAACCTATATTATTGTCCATCATTAGTATTAATGACTAACTTCATTATTGTTAATACTTTGAGAGTTGCTGTTATGCATACTTCTTTGTCATAAACTCTTAGAATTGGAAAGGATCTTAGAGGTCATTTTATCCCTGAAATGACATCTTTATGGCTGTATTTTTTAATTTGCTGACTTGTAAAACAAAACTTTTTTTTTTTTAACGTTTATTTTTGAGACAGAGAGAGACAGAGCATGAACAGGGGAGAGGCAGAGAGAGAGGGAGACACAGAATCTGAAATGGCTTCAGGCTCTGAGCTGTCAGCACAGACCCTGACACAGGGCTCGAACTCACAGACCGTGAGATTATGACCTGAGCCGAAGTCGGACGCTTAACCGACTGAGACACCCAGGTGCCCCTAAAACAAAACTTTTAAGTGATCCTTTAGCATATGTTCATCGTGACACAAATTTGGATAGTCCTTGAGTAAAATTATGTTTCAAAATATAATGCCATATGGAAAAAATATTATGTTATCTAGGCTGTGACACTACTTTTAGATATTTCCCCCAACCCTAATTTTATGCTGAGGTTAAAGAGTAATTGTTATTTGTGTTCTAAAACTGAACTGAAATAGCACATGGAGCCTTTTACAAATTAAATGGTTGCTTCTACGGTTGTCCTATGAAATTTAAACCGGAAAGATCCAAGTCTAATGCTCTTAACCAGTTTATTTCTGCCATTGCTGCCTCATTGTCCATACAGCATATAGCTTCTCTATTAAAGAACATGAGCAGTCGGGGCGCCTGGGTGGCGCAGTCGGTTAAGCGTCCGACTTCAGCCAGGTCACGATCTCGCGGTCCGTGAGTTCGAGCCCCGCGTCAGGCTCTGGGCTGATGGCTCGGAGCCTGGAGCCTGTTTCCGATTCTGTGTCTCCCTCTCTCTCTGCCCCTCCCCCGTTCATGCTCTGTCTCTCTCTGTCCCAAAAATAAAATAAAAACGTTGAAAAAAAAAATTAAAAAAAAAAAAAAGAACATGAGCAGTCAACAGAGTACTGCCTGATTAGGCCACATTCTCAACAAAGTTTAATTAAGGAGCTGGATAATGGGCAAAAGAATTGAAAAGATATTTCACAAAAAACATACAAAAAGGCAGTTAAAACATGAAAACGATCGTAACATTTCTCTTCAGAGATGCAAGTTAAAATTACACAGAACACCTCTACATACCCCTAGAATAGCTCAGGTTACAGAGACTGTTAACACCAAGTCTCAGTAAAGATGTAGAGGACCTGGAACTCTCCTACGTTGCTGGCGGGAAAGAAGAACGGAGCAGCCGAAGAGGAAAGCAGTATCGAAAATGTTAAATATACATCCACTCTATGACTTAGCAGTTTTGCTTCTAAGTATTTTCCCAAGAGCAATGAAAACTTATGTGCACAAAAAGACATAGATGAATATTCAAAGCTGCATTTTTTGTATTTACAACAGCCCAAGTGGGAAACGACCCAGATGTCCATCACCAGCATAGTGGTACATTCATAGAATGGAATGCTACTCAGCAGTAAAGAAAAAAAAAAAAAAAAAGGAACAAACTACTGATCCGTGCAACAACATGAATGAGCCTCAAAATACTGTGTGGAGCAAAAGAATCCAGACACAAAAGAGTACTTAACTGTATGATTCTGTTTATATGAAGTTCAAGGACAGGCAAAATTAATCTACAGAACTCCGAATAGCTTGCCTCTTGTTGGGGGTATTGACTGGGAAAGGGCACAAGAAAGCTTTCAGCGGTGATGGAAATGTTGCATATATTGACTTGGGTGTGGTTATATGAGTGTATACATTTGTCAAAACTCATAAAACTACACATTTAAGATCTGTATATTTTATTCTGTAAAATAAAACTGAATTTTTTAAAAAAAGAGTGGTGGATATTATTATTTAAGACCACAACCAACACCCTTTTATATTTGCTACTAAGTGGAAAATACAAGAAAATGCATTAATGGTTGTTCCATTTGTCTTATTGTTCAACTCTTCAAGAAAGCACTCAAATCAAAATAATTGTGTTTCTGATCTTGTTCTGGTCCCCTGTGGAGGTAATTTGAGAAAGCTCCTTGGAGTTCATTAGAAGTGTTTCATTTTCAAGAAGTTTATCAAAATGCAGAAGAAATAAGTAATGGAAGAGGTGATTTTTTTAAAAGGGAAAATGTTTTATTCATCCCAGCTCCCTTCTAAAACATTTTTCGGGGTTTTAAGTGCACAAAATCTTAGAGCTGCCCTCAGTCATAAGATGGAAATTTTAGCGTAGCCTGAAATTCCTCACTGAACTCTGAACACCTCACTGAACAACACGGACTCAGAACTTTTCTGACAGTGGGCTTAGAACTTAAGGGTACAAGATCTGGACTAGGGTCATTCCCATACCTTCTGCTTTAAAAAGCGCTTAATGGCTCTGAGGTTGTAGTGCTGTTTCTGTCGGACAGATGGCCTGGACCTGAGGTCTTATGAGTGAATATACATAGACCCCTTGATAAAGCTTAGGAGGGCTAGAGTCTTTCCTGCTCCACTGCAGCCCTGCTGCTGGGTCCCAAGGTGGATGCAAAGTAAAAGGAGTTACTCTTGGTTCTGGTGCAGTCTTCACCTGCAGCCTTCAAACCTGCATCTAACCACAAAAATGCCCCAGATGCTCCCAGCTCAGCTCAGATCACCCCTCTGCCAGATCCACACACATGGACTAGGTGGGCGGGGACCCAAGTATTCTACATAAGACCTCCCACAATTCAGTGGTCAAGTGGGACCAGTGGTCTCAGCTCCAGCATGCTGCAGGCCCACACCAGCCCAGCACCTCTCCCTGCCCCAACACTTAGAGCCTGGCCAGCACCACTGAGTCGTTCCAGTTAGGTCAGAAAACACAAAAAACCCAGACTTCCCAGGTCAACTCACATTCTCTCAAATCTAACCCCAAGTAGTTGGGTTGTTTGGATTTAAAAAAAAATTTTTTTAATGTTTATTTTTGAGAGACAGAGACAGAGTGCAAGTGAGGAAGGGGCAGAAAGAGAGGGAGGCACAGAATCCGAAGCAGGTTCCAGGCTCTGAGCTGTCGGCACAGAGCCTGATGCAGGGCTTGATTGAACTCATGGACTGAGATCATGACCTGAGCTGAAGTTGGACGCGTAACCAACTGAGCCTCCCAGGTGCCCCGAGCCCCAAGTAGTTTTTTATATCCCCTTTTATTCCTTCCTCTCCCACTCCTCCTCAACTTCTGAAACTTCTTCTGTGCTCTCTGGTAGTTACGCCATCATCAGTTTGTTCTGTGTATTTATATGAGTCTGTTTCTGCCTTTTGCTTGCATGTTTATTCGTTCATTTTATTTTTTAGATTTTACATGCAGGTGCAGTCACATAGTATTTGTCTTTCTCTGTCTGACTTACTTCGCATAATACCCTCTAGGTCCATCCATGTTGTCACAAATGGCAAGATCTCATTCCTCTTTACGGATAAGTAATATGCTACTGTATATATACACCACAGCTTCTTTATCCATTCATCTGTCAGTGGACACTTGGGTTGCTTCCCTATCTTGGCTATTGTAAATAATGCTGCTATAAACATAAGGGTGCATATATCTTTTCTTTTGTTTGTTTTTTTTTTTTTTTTTAAGAGAGAGAGTGAGGAGGGGCAGAGGGAGGGGGAGAGAGAATCTTAAGCAGGCTCCATGCCCAGTGCAGATTCCAACCCAGGCCTCTATCTCACAGCCCTGAGATCATGACCTGAGCCTAAATCAAGAGTTGGATGCTTAACCAACTGAACCACCCAGGCGCATCGGGAGTGCCTATATCTTTTTTAATTAGTATTTTCATTGTCTTTGGGCAAATACCCACTAGTGGAATTCTATTCATCATAGGGTAATTCTATTTTAAATTTTTTGAGGACCCTCCAAACTGTTTTCCACAGTAGCTGCTCCAATTTATATTCCCACCAACAGTGCATGGGGGATCCTTTTTCTTCCACATCCTCACCACAACTTATTTCTTCTCTTTCTATTCTAGCCATTCTGATAGGTGTAAGGTGATATCTTATCTCATTGCTTATATATCATTTTTTATTTGCATTTCCCTGATGATTAGTTATGTTGAGCATCTTTTCATGTGTCTGTTTGCCATCTGTGTGTCTTCTTTGGGAAAATGTCTTTTCTGTTTTTCTGCCCACTTATTAATCAGATTATTTGTTGGTGTTGAGTTGTGTAAGTTTATACATTTTAGGTATTTACCCCTTAGTGGATATGTCATTTGCAAATACCCTCTTCCATTCAGTAGGTTGCCTTTTTGTTTTGTTGATGGCTTTCATTGCTGTGCAAAATCTTTTTATGGTGTATGTAGTCCCAATAGTTCATTTTTGCTTTTGTTTCCTTTGCCTGAGGAGACATATCTAGAAAAATGTTGCTATGACTGATGTCAAAGAAATTACTGCCTATGTTTTTTTCTAGGAGTTTTATGATTTCAGGTCTCACATTTGGGTCTGTAACCCATCTTGAATTTACTTTTGTGGATGGTGTAAGAAAATGCTCCAGTTTCATTCTTTGGCATATAGCTGTCCAGTTTTCCCAATGCCATTTATTGAAGAGACTATCTTTTCTTTTCTTTTTTTAAATTTTTTTAATGTTTATTTATTTTTGACAGAGAGAGAGAGAGAGAGACAGAGCATGAGTGGGGGAGGGGGAGAGAGAGGGAGACACCGAATCCGAAGCAGGCTCCAGGCTCTGAGCTTTCAGCACAGAGCCAGACGCGGGGCTTGAACTCACAGACCAAGAGATCATGACCTGAGCCGAAGTCGGACACTCAACTGACTGAGCCACCCAGGTGCCCCCAAATGCCATTTCTTTAAGAAGGTCATTAAAATTGATAAACTTTAGCAACACTGATTAAAAAAAATAGAGTATAGACACAAATTACCAACTTTAGGAATGAGCAACATGACATCACTATTAAGTCTACAGATATTAAAAGGAGTAACTTGAATTATTTTATCCCAAAGAATCCTTTGTCAAAGATTAATTGACCATATAATCATGGGTTCGTTTCTGGACTCTCTATTCTGTTCCATTGATCTATGTGTCTATTTTTATGCCAGCACCATAGTATTTTAATTATTTCAGTTTTGTAGTATTCCTTGAAATCGGGGCGTATGATACTCCAGATTTTTTCTTTTATTTTTTTATGTTTGTTTATTTTTGAGAGAGAGAGAGAGAGAGAGAGAGAGAGAGAGAATGAATGTGAGTGGGGGAGGGGCAGAGAGAGAGGGAGACACAGACTCCAGACTCTGAGCTGTCCGCACAGAACTGGATGCAGGGCTCAAACTCACGAAGCTCAAACTCACAAACTGCGAGATCATGACCTGAGCCAGTCAGGAGCTTAACCAACTGAGCTACCCAGGCACCCCAGCTTTGTTCTTCTTTTCAAGATTGCTTTAGCTATTTAGGGTCTTTTGTATTTCCATGAAGGTTTTGCTGTTATTTGTTCTAGTTCTTTGAACAATGTTTTTGGGGAAAAAATGCTTTTAGTATTTTGATAGGGATTGCACTGAATCTGTAGGTTGCTTTGCATAGTATGGGCATTTTAGCAATATTAATTCTACCAGTCCATAAACATGGAACATCTTTCCATTTTTTTGTGTTGTCTTCAGTTTCTTTCATCAGTGTTTTATAGTGTTCAGAGTGAAGGTCTTTCACTACCTTGGTTAAGTTTATTTCTGGATATTTCATTCTTTTTGGTTCAGTTGTACATGGTAGTATTTTCTTAATTTCTCTCTCTGCTACTTCATTATTAGTGTGTAGAAATACAACCAATTTCTGTGTATTAATGTTGTGACCTGCAACTTTACTGAATTCATTTATGAGTTCTCATAGTTGTTTCGTGGCATCTTGAGAGTTTTCTATATATAGTATCATGTTATCTGCAAATAGTGACAGTTTAACTTCTTCCTTACCGATATGGATGCCTTTCATTCCCCCTTTTTTTTTCTTTGTCTGATTGCTTTGGCTAGGACCTCCAATATTACACTGAGTAAAAATAGGGAGAGTCTACATTCTTGTCTTGTTCCTGATCTTAAAGGAAAAGCTCTTGATGTTAGCAGTGTGTTTCTTATATGGCCCTTATTATGTTAAGGTTTGCTCCCTCTAAACAAATTTTGAGAATTTTTATCACGAAGGGATATTGAATTTTGACAATGCTTTTCTGCATCTGTTGAGATTATCATATGATTTTTATCCTTCCATTTTATTAATTTGGTGTATCATATTGATTGATTTGTGAATGTTGAATTGTACTTGCATCTCTGGAATAAACCCCACTTGATGGTGTGAATGATCCTTTCAATGTATTGTTGAATGAGGTTTGCTACTATTTTGTTGAGGATTTTTGCATCTGTGTTCATCAGGGATATCGGCTTATAATTTTCTTTTCTTTTATTTTTTTAATGTTTGTCTAGTTCTGGTATCAAGGTAATGCTGGTCTCATTAGAATGTATTTGGGAGCTTTCCTTCTTTTTGTATTTTTTGGAATAGTTTAAGAGGAAAGCATAGACTCTTAGTATTTGCTAGAATTCACCTGTGAATCCATCTGGTCTTTGACTTTTGTTTGTTGGTCAATTTTTTGGTTACTGATTGAATGTTGTTACTAGTGGTTGGTCTGTTCAGATTTTCTCTTTATTCCTGATTCAGTTTTGAAAGATTGTATGTTCCTAGAAATCTCTCTTCTTATTGTCTAATGTTAGGCATATAATTTCTCATAGTAGTCTCTTATAATCCTTTGTATTTCTCTGTTGTCAGTTCTCTTTCATTTCTGGTTTTATTTATATGGGTCTTCTCTCTTTTTTTCTTGATGAGTCTGGCTAAAAGGCTTACCTATTTTTGTTTATCTTCTCAAAGAACCAGCTCTTGGTTTCATCTTTCACTTTCTTATTATCACTAAAACCTGTCTCTCCCCTGAGGCACTGCTTCTGCAACCTTTCTTCTCCTTCATATTACTGAAGCTGTTTCCATTTCTCTGTTGCTACTTCTCTCCCTAAAACACCCAGCTCTGACTCTCATGTCATTAGAACACCACTCACCACAGTCTTCCTGTGACCCCAGTAACTCTCCTTTGTTCTTTGAAGATGCTAGCTTGGCTCTCTGTCAGTTTCTCCATTGCCTTACCCTTTGGGTAATTCTTGGTGATTTCAATATTCACATGGGCAGTGCTTCTAATACCTGATTTCTCAATCCCCTGACGTCCTCTCCTCCAGCGATCTTGTCTTTCCACCTTATGTTGGCCATTCACTCCAGTGATCATACCCTTGAGCTAAATTCCTCAGAGGAGTAGCTTATACTGGCTGCCTCCAATTTACCTCCTTCTATTCTCTCTTGAACTGACTAATAAGGGTTTCATCATACCACACCATTGAAACTGCTCTTGTCCAGCTCCCTAATGACCTCCAAATTGCTAAATCTTTTTTGGGTTTAAATATTTTATTAAAATAGCATATTTAAAAAAAATTTTTAACATTTATTTATTTTTTGAGAGACAGAGAGAAACAGAGCATGAGCAGGGGAGTTGCAGAGAGAGAGGATGACACAGAATGGAAACCAGGCTCCAGGCTCTGAGCTGTTGGCACAGGGCCCGACACGGGGCTCAAACTTATGAACCATGAGATTGTGACCTGAGCCAAAGTTGGAAGCTTAACCGACTGAAGCCACCTAGACGCCCCTAAAATAGCATATTTAACCAGTTAAGCAAGAATACATTAACTGTCTCTCCCTGCCAACCCACTCATCCCCAGAATATGCAGCACAACATAGGAGTGACTTAAAATATCCTTGATCATGACAACCCGCAGAAATATCTCAAAGTTAAGTTTGCAGTTAAAAACTAGACCTTGGAAAATTCTGAGTTAAGAGAAATATAAAGCTCTCAAATAGAATTATTTTATCTGCCCAAAGAATAAATGCTGCTGTGCCCCCCACTGAAGATACCACTAGGCTTTCTTTTTCTCCTTTATGCATAGTATTAGTCTCATATAAATACCAACTTTTATAGCACTTCCCACCCCATTTTGTGTTCCTTTCCAGTGTCACAAAGAAACCAGTAAATAAAACTTTCGAAGTCAGTTTTCCGTACTTGCCCGGCTTGACCTATCAGCAGTACCTGCCACAATTGATCACTCTCTTCCTTAACACTATTTCCTCACTTGGTTTCTAGGGTACCATCCTCTGTTGGCTTTTCTTCTACTCCTCTGGCCTTCTCACCTCTCTGACCTCTCGGCTCTGATCTCAGACCTCTCTGCTTTCACCCCCAGGGTGTTATATCCAGTCCCACGGCCTTAATATGCCTTTCATATACTGGATGACTCCAGTGAATACCTCCAGCCCAAGCTTTCCTCCAGGCTCTAGACCCACAGACCCAGCAGCTACTCAAGATTCCCATTTAGACGTTTCATGGACAATTCAAATGTAACAGTACAAGACTAAGTTCTTGATCTTCCCCACTACCTGCTCCTCCAGAGGATTTTCAGCTAAGTCTGTGGGCTCTTCATCCTTCCACTTACTTAGGACCGAAACCTTGGAGTCAACCTTGTCCTTTTTCTTACTGCTACACCCCACATTTACTGCAGAAGCAAAGCCTCTTAACCGTTACCTCCACTGATGTCTCACCAGGGTCACTGCCTTAGCCTCCAAACTGATTTTTCTGTATTCCCCCTTTCCCCCTTAGTCTGCCATCTTGCTAAAGTGTCCATGTAATTGTAGCCGTCCTCAGCTGAAAACCCCCAGTGGCCTCCCAGCTGAGCTCAGCCATCTGCCCACCCCCCAGTTGAATGCAACCACAGGAATCAGACCAGCAGAGAGCTGCCCAACCAAAGCACAGAATTCATTATTTTAGGTTACAAAGTCTTGGGGTCATTTGTAATTAAATATATGGTATATTTTACTTATTAACAGTCTCACTCGCTAAAATGTAACCTCTCTAAAGACAGGGATTTTTGTCTATTTTCTTTACTACTGCACACAGTGCCCACTACAGTGCCACCTGACATCTCTGTGTGGCTGTCTCATTGGCACCCCAAGCCTGCATGTCCCAAACTAAACTCAAACCACTCCCCCTTCAAGGTTTTCTGTATCTGGGTGAATGGCATTGCCATCTGTCTAGTTCCCTCAAGCTGGAGCCCTGGAGTCACCCCTTCCTCTTCTTCACCCTGCATCTCACCATCTCCTGTCCGTTGTGCCTTCTGCATAGGTTGCGATTCTTTCTGCTTCCTTCCATCTCTGCTGCCATCATCATTACTCACTGGGCTGCCTATGGTGTCTCCCCCAACTCCCTGTTCCCAGTCTCTTCACCACACAGCAGCCAGGGGGATCTTTCTGAAAACACAAGTGTAACTATGTTATATGGCTAAATACTCTGATGGCCTCCCATTGTTCTTAAGACCGAGACTACATCCTTAAAAGGATGGTTTGACTCCTGGCTGTTCCTGTGGCCTCATTTGCTGCCACATATCTTCTCCCTTATTCAGGACCCTCCACTGGTCTTTGGCATTGAATGGGCTGCTCCCACTTCTGGAAATGCACTCCCCACTTTCCTTTGGGTAATGATGATATGCCAGTATACATTCATTAATTGTAACAAATGTAGCACTCAGGAGGGAAGGACGATGTTGATAGTGGGGGGAAGCTATGCATGGGTGGGGGCAGGGAGCAAGTGGAAAATCTGTCCTTTCCTCTCAATTCTGCTCTGAATCAAAAACTGCTTTAAAAAAGTTAAATTGTTAAAAAAAAAAAAAAGAACAAACAAAACAAGAGAGTGTTAGATGAAAGTGAAAGGAAACTGGCAAAGTGCTAATAATACCGATAATAAAGTTGGCTGATGAGTATGTGGAAGTTCATTTTACTATTCTCTGTACTTTTATGTATGTTTGAGATTTTCCGTAACAAAAAGCTCTCTAAATATGGTGTGATAAAATGATGATTTTTATCTCCTGTATGACTTTTATACTTAGTCCTCTAAAATTACCTTGTGTATCACTTCTTTCTAATTTCACTAAGAAAACCTCAGTTGTCTCTAGAACTCTGTTGAAGAAAATCTAGCAAGACCACCCATTGATCTTACTGTTCAGAATTTCAACAGAAAAGACAAAATGGTTGAAAACTAATTGTTTTGTGAGAAAATTCTGTGACCACATTGAAACAGTAGTCTACAATTTATCTAGCTCCTTTCCCTCTCTTCTCTGTTTAGTATTCAACAAATTTTAACTGATAAGATATCCTTGACTTTTTCAAATTATTAAAATATAAAGCGTAGTCAGCTCTTGTTGGAAGGAGAAAGACCCTTTTGCTTTTCCTTCCAGTAGAGGGCTTCTACTAAAAGAAAAAAGCAAAATCTTTATTATGGAAGGATTTAATTCAGAAGTTGAAGAATAACCTGGCTTCTTTGGGTATCCGAATGCTAATCTATTAGTCTGTCTCAGAACTTACATTTAATGTACAAAATGTCTTGTTTATGAGACACATCGTATCAAGTTACATTATTTCATAATTTTTTTAGATTATTTTATTCTTTTATTTTAAATTTATTTTTAATTTTTTTTAACGTTTATTTATTATTGAGAGAGAGAGAGAGAGACACAGAGCATGAGCAGGGGAGGGGCAGAGAGAGGGGGAGACACAGAATCCAAAGCAGGCTCCAGGCTGTGAGCACAGAGCCCGATGCGAGGCTCGAACTCACAAACTGTGAGATCATGACCTGAGCCAAAGTCAGTCACTCAACCAACTGAGCTACCCAGGCACCCCATGTTCTTTTATTTTTTGGAGAGAGAACAGAGGAGGAGCAAAGGGAGAGAGAGAGAGAGAGAGAGAGAGAGAGAGAGAGAGAGAGAGAATCCCAAGCAGGCTCCAACCTCAGTGTGGAGTCCAGATCCCATCATCCCATGATTCCACAATCATGACCTGAGCCAAAATCAAGAGTCAGATACCAACTGACTGAGGAGCCCAGGCGCCCCTATTCCATAATTCTTGATCCTCAAATACATATGCTATTGGGCCGTGCAGAGAACTGTGGATTGTAAGGGAGTGTCATGTTCTTACTAGAAACTTTGCTTTGCTATTTTCTTTATCCACAGATATATTTTCAATATTAAAAATCCTTAGAGAAGCAAACCAAGCATACCATATTACTAATTTAACCCAATGTTTTATATTCTTTGAGTTTCAAGTATATTATATCACAGCATTTTAAAATTTAAGAATATCTATATCAGAAAATAATGCTTGAAACCACATGATGCCAAATGTAATGGAAGATGTGAGTAAAGAACATGCTTTTCCTTTTCTCTAGGTTACAAAATTAATCATAAAAGGTAGTAAAATATTTTCATTGTTTTCCCAATGATAAAAGTTTATTTTTCTTTCAAAATGAAAGATCTCTTTTTTTCATATGACAGAGTTTAGTTTCTGTTTTTATGAAAGAATGCAGTAAATCATTTAGTTACATTAGTTTATTATTATTTATTAGAACATTAGTCACTGAATGAATCTGGTCTCTCTGTCTTCTAGCTGCACCAGACTCCACAGCTTTCCAGGGTCACGTGAAACCCTGAATTGGCCGCTCTATGCTATGTGAGCATTGCACACAGAAACCCACCTTCTTCCACATTGCTTAGGTCTCTCCTACCTCCAATCTGAATATCAGAAAAGCATAATTGTATTCTTTTTATTATTACTATTTTTTAAGATTTTATTTTTAAGTAATCTCACACCCACCTTGAGACTTAGACTCACAACCCCGAGATCAAGAGTCACCCCCCCACACACACACACCAAAAGCATACTTTTTGATTAAGTTTTGATGATTCATAGTCATCACTTAAAAGCTAGTACTTTCGATCACTTCATTGTGCCAGGCACTGTTTGGCATTTAATTCTCATAAGAACCTACTCAAGAATCAGCACTTTATTTCTGTTTTCAGATAATGAGACTGAAGCTCAGAGAAGTTAAGTAACTTGCTAAAGATTCACACAGCCAAGACTTCCTGGAGTGAGATTCAGCTCTCCCAAGCAGTCTCGGAGTTAGTGCTTGTAACCGCTGGGCCACATCTCCAAGTTTTCTGGTACTTTTCCCCCTTGGCATAGGGTGTCCTGAATGTGCGCAGCGCTTAGCTCGGCTTCTAAAGCTAAGGATACAATGCTGTTATTTAATTGGATCTCCAATTACCGTTTCATCAAGTTGGGAAAAGCCCTGGACCCTAATTGTTAGTAATCACATAAAGTGTTGTCTTAAACAGACCTCTTTTTTTTTTTTTCAGGTAAGTAAAACTTAAAAATAATGACACTCTGTTTTAAATTGCCAGTAGGCAACATGCAGTCATTTTATAGCTTCTAAACTCTGTGTTCAACTATTATCTACATTCTGTTCTCATCAATTAGATAATTTTCAGTTAATAAGGGAGGTGTTTTGTTTGTTTGTTTGTTTGTTTGTTTTACCCAGATGGCCTATGGGATTACTGATTAGAAAACAAACAAACATAAGAACAATTCCTCTTCATGACAAAACTAGGTAAAGAAGGGTTAACTCTCTGCTGTCCAATAGGGTAGCCACTGGCCACTTGTATCTGCTGAGCATTTGAAATGTAGGTGGTTTGAATTGATATGTGTGGTAAGTGTCACATACAAACATATTCTGAAAACTCAGGACATAAAAAAGTACGTAGGGGACCTGGGTGGCTTAGTCAGTTGAGGGTCCGATTTCCACTCAGGTCATGATCTCATGGTTCACAAGTTTGAGCCCTGCATCTGATCTGGCTTTCTGCTGTTAGCACGGGGCCCGCTTCAGATCCTCTGTCTCCCTCTCTCTCTGTGCCTCTTCTGCTAATGCTATCAATGTCTCTCTCTCTCTCTCTCTCTCTCTCACAGAAATAAACATTTAAAAATGGCAAAAGGAAACATTTGCAACAGCAATAAAAATATAATTTAAAAAAAGGATGTAAAATATCTCATTAGCAACTCATATCAATTATATGTTGAAATGATACTATTTTGTATATAGTGGGCGAAATAAAATATATTATTAAAGTTAATTTCACTTGTTTCTTTTTCCTTTTATAACTGTGGCTATTAGGAAATCTCAAGTTCCATGTGTGCCTTCACATATTTCTATTAGACAGAGCTGGGCGTAGTGATTACTAGAGATAAAGGAAGGTATTAGTCCAAGTGGAATCAAGCCATTCATAACATATATGTTCATCACTGAAAAGCATTCTTTTTTCAGCGATAAGGTTAAATACCGATGTGATGACAATTCTACCATTTTCTCAAAGTTCTGCCCTGTTCCATTGCCATTGTATTCATATGAACCACAGGAAAAGGCATTTCCTCCTTAAGAGACATTCTCAGACCGGTTTTTCACTACTCAGAAATGTGGACCCAGGATGACATATCAAGAACAAAAAAAAGTACCAACATTTCTGAGCGTGGTCACTGGCGCAGATTGCCTGTCTCTACCATAGGGGTGATGGTTTACAGTGCAGCAGTGAAAGCCAAAGTGCACCCATGAGTTCATTACATAATTCTTGGTAGCATGAGGCCAAGCGTGTATCTGCTCTGGGGAACGGAGGGCAGGCTCCGACAGGCCGACCGAGGTGGTCATGATGATGTTTGGACAGAGTGTGTGCTAGAAGTTGTTTGTTTGGAAAAAGATTGACCAGCTTCCCCCCTCCCCCCCCCACCCCCCTCCTCTCTCTCTCGCTCCGATCTCGCTCTCGCTCTCGCTCTCTTTCCCTTTTAAACACTCTGGCATAATACTGAATGACTTTGTTTTTAAGCTGCCTTAGCCTTGCTTTGTGAAGAAAAAGCCTGAGTACTCTTTCCCTGTAGGACACAAGTGTTATTTTTGGAGCAGAGGTTCTTAGCCTGATCTCTGTCTAAACCAATTTCTGTTCTTTGTGAGGTCGTGGTCTGGGGCGGCTCTGAGCGATCTCCGTGGAGGAAGCTTCCTGGCTTCGTGAGGGAGTATTGGCAAAGATGTTGAGGGGCCACGCCTGAAACTGCGCTGCTCTGGGTCTCAACACAGAAGAGGCTCGTTCACATTCGGATTCCACTCATTAGATTGTGCCCTTGGAACAGTTGCAACCACATGTGGTGAAGTGGTGTTCTTTTTCTGCTTATGTCACTTCATGGGATGTTTTGGGCCAAGATGACCCCCCCCCCCTTTTTTTTAACCCAGTACTTTAAGTCTCAGACTCCTGGGAACTAGGAAAGCCATAACTGGATGATCTCTGCGGACTGTTCGGGGTGCAACTGACTGTGGGAAAGCCACGGTCCACTCTGAGGGCCGCAACATGAGTCCCCGAGGGCCTCTGGGAACATGTCTCAGGACTCAAAGTTCAGAGCATCCCCTTCTGTAACCTGCTCTGTGTTGGGCTGCTAGACACGGAAGAAAACCTCCCCTACCCCTCACAGTTCCTCTACCTGACTGACCTGGCATTTCCTGGGAGTTTACCTAGCTTGAGCCTGGAAGGAAATGTGTAAAATTAGAAGGAGTTTAATAAAATAATGCTGTCGGCAACAAATAGTATACCACCTTATAATGACTCCTTTCCTTTGGAAAGTGGTAACTGTGTATTCAGGAAGCAGGTATGTATGTCCCCACGATGAACAAGTGGCCTTCACAGGTGTTTCTGGCTGCTTTCTTCTTGGTGGATGGGAGCATGACCTGTGATGTGCCCTTCTCTGGCCGGCTATACATAGCCAGCAAAGCTTCTTACAAGAGAAACCTCTTTCTGTACCCTCCGCCAGTGCTACCCGTGGACTAGAAGACTCCCTGTAAATCCTCTGGAAGCTACTGAACCTTGCAAGGGAAACCATCCAGCTGGCCCCCAGACGTACTGAGTCCCCACCGCAGCTGTGCATCCTTCCTTTTCTTTTCCTGGGAGCACACCTTGTGCTCAGCTATGGTCGACATGGGGGGCCTGGACAACCTGATTGCCAACACAGCCTACCTGCAGGCCCGGAAGACCTTGGATGGAGACAGCAAGGAGCTGCAGAGGCGACGCCGGAGTCTGGTGCTGCCCGGGCCACAGTCCTGCACCCAGCTCCGCCAGTCCCTGCCCCAGGACTTCAACAACCTGTGCGAGCAGCAACCCATTGGCCGCCGCCTCTTCCGGGACTTCCTAGCCACAGTGCCCCCATACCAAGAGGCCGTGGCCTTCCTTGAGGAGGTGCAGAGTTGGGAGCTGGCTGAGGAGGGTCCTGTCAAGGGCAGCATGCTGCAGGGGCTAGTGGCCACTTGTGTGGCTGCTTCTGCTCCAGGGCACCCACATCCCTTCCTCAGCCCAGCTCTGGCCACCAAGTGCCAAGCAGCCACCACCGAGGAAGATCAGATAGCCCTGGTGGCACAGGCCAAGGCTGAGGTCATGGCCTTCTTGCAGGACCAGCCCTTCCGGGATTTCCTGGCCAGCCCCTTCTATGACAAGTTTCTGCAGTGGAAGGTCTTTGAGATGCAACCGGTGTCGGACAAGTACTTCGATGAGTTCCGAGTTCTGGGGAAAGGTGGTTTTGGGGAGGTAAGTGTCTCAGAATGGCTGGGCTGGAAGGTGAAGTACACAGCATAAAAGGATTTGGTTTTACGTTAACAACAACAACAAAAAAACCTCAAGAGGACCTACTTAGAACTGATTTCAGTGCCTCCTGTGGAGAATTCCTAGCTGGCTCCCACATCTTTTTTCTGGCCACCATGTGAAATAAAATGAGAGTGGGTTGGGAAAGACAAACAAAATGTGGAGTTGGCCAAGAATCTTTATGATGGTGTCTACGCCAGGAGCACAATGAAGTGCCCCCCAGACACGAGAATGATAGCAGCACACGACCACGGGAGCTCTCCGTTTCCCTTAATTGTGGTAATGGACTTGATTTGAGAAAACTTCAGGTATCTGAGGAAACATTCATCTTGAAGTAAAGTTGAGAATCAATTTTATACCACTGCCATGATCAGCTCTTTATCTTTCTAACTAGAAAAACATTTTTTGACGTAAAATTCACGTAACATAAAATTAACCAGTAGCCATTTCAGTGGCATTGAATACATGCATCATAGTGTTGTGTAACCATCACCTCTGTGTAGTTCCAAGACATTTTCATCACCTTTGTACCCATTAACAGTTACTCCCCAGTCCCCTCCCCACAGTCCCTGGCGACCACTGGTCTGCTCTCTGTCTCCATGGATTTGCCTACCCTGATGTTTCATCTAAATGGAATCACACAATATGTGACCTTTAGAATCTGGCTTCTTTCACCGAGTATAGTGTTTTGGAAGGTCACTAATGTTGCAGATATATTAGTACTTTCTTCTATTCTATTGTGTGGGTAGACTACATGTCACTTACCCATTCATCTGTTATTGGGCACTTGGGTTTTTATGCCTTTTGGCTACTGTGAACAGTGCTGCTGTGAACGTTCATGTACATGTATTTTAATACCTGTTTTCATCTCTCTTGTGTATATGCCCAGGAGTGGAATGGCGGGGTCATGTGGCAATTCTATGTTTAACTTTTTGGGGAACCACCAAAATCTTCCACGTTTTATGTTCCCACCAGCAATGCACAAAGGTTCCAGTTTTTCCACATCCTTGCTAACACTTGCTATTTTCCCTTTCTTTTTCATTATGCCCCCCCTAATGGGTGGAGGGTGCAGAGTACCTCACTGTGGTCCTAGCTCTTTCTTGAAGAACCCCTATTGCTTTTGGCTTCTCTTTTCTCAGAAGCCTGCCATCTTTTCACCTCACCCGATTTCTGCCCTTTCACCCTCTGTCCTTGCTGTCTTCTCCCACTAGTGCTTCTTTCTTCTACCTCATCCTCTCCCTTTCTTTCTCTCTCTAAGGTATGTGCTGTCCAGGTGAGAAACACTGGTAAGATGTATGCCTGTAAGAAACTGGACAAGAAGCGGCTGAAGAAGAAAAATGGTGAGAAAATGGCTCTTTCAGAAAAGGAAATCTTGGAAAAGGTCAGCAGTCCTTTCATCGTCTCTCTGGCCTATGCCTTTGAAACCAAGTCCCATCTCTGCCTGGTCATGAGCCTGATGAATGGGGGAGACCTCAAGTTCCACATCTACAGTGTGGGTACACGGGGCCTGGACATGAGCAGGGTGGTCTTCTACTCGGCCCAGATGACCTGTGGAGTGCTGCACCTCCACTCACTCGGTATTGTCTACCGGGACATGAAGCCGGAGAATGTGCTTCTGGATGACCTCGGCAACTGCAGGCTGTCTGACCTAGGGCTGGCCGTGCAGATCCAGGATGACAAGCCTGTCACACAGAGGGTGAGTGGCTCTCCCTTGGTCCCAAGGGTGGGGTACAGAGTCGGAGAGAAGGGGAGAGGGCTGATCTATTCCCAGGGCAAACAGAGTGTTGGACATAATTCTTCTAATTTCCTTCTCCCTAAAGCCCTTATATTGTCATCTTGCCTTAAGTGGAGTGATGTAAGAGGATTAGCTTAACTGGTTATTTGGGGGTTACTTTGCTCTCCTTTCCTGGCAGGCACAGGGAGCTTTCTTTTTGAGTTGGAAATGGTCTGTGTTTTCATGGTGAGATGGAAAGAGCTGAATGCATAGTCGGCATGTAGTATGTTCCACCAATAACCACCTCCCTGGTGCTACATTCCTGAGTCCATAAAGCCTCGGTTTCCTCCTCTGGAAAATTTTAGGGGCTGGGTCCTAAAATTCCAGGAACCTAGGAGGTAAATTTTAATAGGATAAGAAAAAAGAAGAAACCCCTAACACTTAGCACATTAAAGTAAATATCTCCTTTCCCGTTGAGTGTGGATGGGGGAATGTTTTACTTTGGATACAGATGAAATTCTGAATGAAAATTTGTAGCAGAGAACAAAGGCAACTAGTTTATTTTGATCAGTTTGTTTCAAAGTGGCCTGCAGAGAATTCTTTGATTAAAAGGGTATTAATTCTTTGATTAATTAAGCAATTATGTTAAGTAAACAATACAAAATCTCTGGGATTCTGACAGGTCCTTACCTTTGAGTTTCTGTGCACAAAGGTGGGAGACAAGGGCCCAAGTCAGGTTCTTAAACATTCACTTGAAACTTTGTTTTTGTACAGTTTCCAGCTTACAAGGCAGCGAGGACAATCAGCCAAGGAAGTGAGAAAAATCATGGCAAGTTTGGGAAAGCGCAGGTGATTTTATGTGGCTGTAACATAAGGGATTTTGACAAGATGTGTAGGGCTCAGATCATACAAAGTCATTGGAATACTTTCTTTTGGGGGTTGAGGAGCCCTTGAAGGGTTTTAACAAGGGGAATGACGTGAGTAGATTCACATTTTTAGAAGACTAACTTGGATTGTAGATGGAAGGTAGAGGACCTAGTTAGGAGGGATTGAAGACAGTAGGATTGAAGACGTGGGAATAGATTGGCACCATTGGAAAGAGACCTGCTGGGACATTAGGACCAGCTGGGTATGGAGGCAAGGAAGAGGGAGGGTCTCTAGCTCCAATGACTGCATAGAGGAGTAAAACTGTTGGAAAGCTGGCAAGTTCAGCGGTGATTGTGTTGTATATGTGACAGGCAGGTCCAGATGTTCCCTGGGCATTTAGACCTATAGGTCTGGTACTGTGGAGAAAGGTCTGGGCTAGATATTGGGATTTGGAGTCATCGTGACTTGGGCAGCATCCAAGAGGAGAGGAGCAAGGATAGAAGCTGAGGAACATGAACGTGTAGGGGATGTGGAAGAGGAGCCTTGAAGAGGTTAAATAAGCAGGTTGAGGGCTAGGAGTGGCATAGTCATGGGAGCTGTATCAGTTAAGGTTGATCTCGGCAGCATACCATAGAAAACCCAAATAGCAGTGAATTAAACAAGACAGGGCTTTATTTTCCTTATGTAACAAGTAGTGTGGAGATTAGTGGTGCTGGCATTAATTCCACAGCTGCAGGATGATGAGATCGACATCTCTGAGATTTTGGTCCTTTCCATGCTCCATAACCGTCTGAATTTGGAAGAGAATCCTGAGCACCAGATAAGAAGACAGTCTAGCAGACATCTTGACTTTGGTCTTGTAAGATCATAATCAAAGAACCTTGCCATGCTGTGCCCAGACTTCTGACCTGAACTATGAACTAATAAAGGAAGGTAACTGGGGGAAAGATTTTTGTATGATAGCATCAAAATGAATAAAGAATATTAGCAAGGTGCTGGACATTGTTAGAAGGACAATGTTGTCCTTTCTAATAGGGCTCAGAATGTGTACCATCTATCATAATAGAATGTGAGGCTGTAACAGAATTTGAAACTCTGGACTTGATTCTTCCAAGTGGGTAACTCTTCCCTAGGTAGGAGCTAGGCATCCTTGGAAGGGCGCAGTCCCTTTAAGGCTATTGGGGGACACTAGGTAAAGCACTTTGGACATTGCTGTATAGGCAATAGGGAGCCATTGAAGGTTTTTCAACAAGAAAGTGGCATGACCAGAGTGACCCTTTAGGAAGATGCTTTGGACACTATGTAAGATGAATTAAAGGAAAAAGAGACTGGGTTTGGGTCCCCACAAGCAGCAACTAGAAGGATCTACACAGGAGGTAATGAAGGTTGAGGAAAGGCTTTGGGCTCTGAGTAGTCATATGCCCAGAGTTCAGCAGCCCCTGGCCTCTCACCTAGGCTCCATCACGACCCATATCTGGACTGACTTCTCTTAAAATGTGGTTGTCATCAGTGGACGGGATGAGGTGAGCACAGAACCACTCCTAAAATGTGGTAACAGAGGGAGACACCCCAGGGAAGAAACACACAGGTGTCTCCACTCAGGTGTGAGAAAGGCCAAGGCAGACACACCGGGAGAGGCAGGGATGTTTAAGAGTGCTGGCTTGGGAGGCATAAAACCTGGATCCCTGTCCCAGCTGTGTCACTGAGTTACTGTCTGCCATTTTAGGCAGGCCTAAGGGCCTCCTTCGTCTCCCAAGTTTTATGAGTCTGTGAGATAAGTCTTTGAATTATTTGGAGGAAAAGACTTGGAAATTCAAAACATTAACGTATGGAATAGTTACTATGATTCATGGGACTATCAGTCAGGGTTCTTATGGAACAAAGTGAAGTTACTTAAGAAGTGAAATTAATAGTTTTCATAACTAAGAAGCTCAGAAGACTGGCCTGATCCAGGTGCCTGAGCAGTGTCCCTGGGGATCTCTCCCTCTGTTTCCCCACACTGCTGTCCTTCACGTTAGCCTCACTCTCACTCGGGTGATCCCCCCATAGAGGCCATCTTCATACATACCCTACCAACTGAGCAACCCCATGGACAGAAAACACTTCTTTAAGAAAAATTCCTTCACATTTCCCAGTGAAGACTCTCAATGGACAACTTAGGTCACATGTCCAAGCACAACCGATTTTACTGGCCAGGATGCAATCACTGCTATTCCCAGGAGCCGGGGAGAAGGTCTGTCGTATCTAAACACGAGAATGTGTTCTCCAAAGGAAAATCAGGATGGAAAAGAATGAGAAATGGATGTCAGCTAGGCAAAAAGCAGTAGATGCCCCTAATAACTGCTGTTACCTCTGTGGTTTGAAAAGTTTGAAAGACTTCTGACCCCTTAATCAAGGGATGATGGGACCCTCACAGAAGATTCTGTGAGGTAGGAATATTAATAGCTCCATTTTACAGATGGAGAAATTGAGATTCAGAGAGGTTAAGTTACCCACTCAAAGTCACATTGCTGATATGTGACATGAATCTGGGTACATCAGATTCGAGGGCACTTACAGATTTTGGTTTTGGTTTTGGTTTTGATTTTGAGACAGAGACAGCATGCACATGCATGTTGTGTACACACGTGAGTTGGGGAGAGGGGCCGAGGAAGAGGGAGAGAGAGAATCTTAAGCAGGCTCCACTCTCAGCACAGAGCCTGACTCAGGCTCGGTTTCACAACAGTGAGATCAAAATCTGAGCCAAAATCAAGAATTGAATGCTTAACCGACTGAGCCACTCAGGCGCCCACGGGCACTTACAGTTTCGTTTCTACTCCGTTAAATTCACACAGAGGGCAGGACATAGAGCCTATGGTTTTTAATACTATGAAAGGCTTTCTCTCAGTAAACCTCAGAATAAGTACATGTGATGACATTAGCATATCTTCCTCAGCCTGGTCTGATGTGGATACCAACCACAAATCTACTTGAACTCCCAGAGTGAAGACTTCAAAAAGGAGCACCCCCACCTACACAGGGAATGATGTGACTAATGTCTCAGAGCCAGCCTCCCACACATAGGCACAATATAACTAAACATG
Organism: Prionailurus viverrinus; assembly: GCF_022837055.1. Lineage (NCBI taxonomy): Eukaryota > Metazoa > Chordata > Mammalia > Carnivora > Felidae > Prionailurus > Prionailurus viverrinus. The sequence continues at coordinate 37,056,852 of NC_062569.1, forward strand.
GTCCCAGCCACTGTCTGTGTGCATTTTTAATAAATGTGATAAGCACTCCTGCCTGTTCTCAGCTGACATCTACATGCATACAATAAAACTAATTCATATCACTTTTTTAGAGACTTCAGGAAGATATAATAGGAAAATTGGGCAGTGGGACTCATGCAGAGAGACTTTCAGTTTCTGAATTCTACGTGGAGAACAGTGGCCTTCAGATTTTATGGAACATGAGTCTTTAAGACTTGCTGTTTTGTCAGGAATGGGAATGAAATTAGAACAGTGACCAAAACCTTTTGACACATTTGGTTACCTTGTCCTGCTCTGACATTTCTGACCAACTCCTCATATTCAGGGGGATCATGGGTGACAGAGGTTGGGCATTATATTTATTTTGAAGTCTCTTTTGTCCCAAATACAATGCTAGAGACACACTGAATAAGTGATTTAAAAAAAATTTTTTATGCTTATTTACTTTTGAGAGAGAGAAAGAGAGAGAGAGAGAGCACGAGCAGGGGAGGAACAGTAACACAGAATCCAAAGCAGGCTTCAGGCTCTGAGCTGTCAGCTCAGAGCCCGACGCAGGGCTCAAACCCATGAGCTGCGAGATCATGGCCTGAGCCAAAGTCAAATGCTTCACTGACTGAGCCACCCAGGTGCCCCTGAATAAGGGAGTTTTAAAAGATCTCAGAATGTGTTTCATCAAAATTAACACCCACAGGGGTGTCTAGGTGGCTCAGTCGGTGGAGCGTCTGACTTCAGCTCAGGTCATGATCTCACGGTTTGAGAGTTCGAAGCCCACATCCAGCTCACTGCTGTCAGCACAGAGCCTGCTTTGGATCCTCTGTTCCCCTCTCTCTGCCCCTCACCTGCTTGCGCTCTCTCACAAATAAATAAACATTAAAAAAAATTAACACCTACATACCTCACAATCATTATGACCCTGCTCCAAAATTTTTTCTCTTTGAGAATTTACTTCTGAGAAACAGTGTAAGAGCCTTACAGGAGAGGAATTCTGGTGATTTCTTGGTCACACATTGGTCTCCACCAAAATTACAACCACTATCATTAACTAAATTAATTCCTAGTAATTTTTGATCACTACCAGAACTTCAAATCCATTTTCAAAGTATTTACCACTGTTGAAAGGCATTCAGAAATATTTGTTATAGTCTTAGAATTATTTTTAACATCCCTTCATTCAAAAGGCAGTCATTCATTCACTCACTCCTTCATTCAACATATATGTACCAGCATTTCCCACACACCAGGACTGTGCTAAACCTAAGAGATAGAATGATGAGCAAAAAATGGACATGATTTCCTGCCCTCATGGAACTTAGTCTAGTGGGGAAGATAGAACTTAATAATTACTCACAGGAATGTAAAATTTCAATTATGACAAATGCTGTGAAGATGTGGTACATGGGCATCTCCAAGGAGGATTTGACTTAACACATGAGAGGCAGAGAGTTAACCATAAGGGAAATACAACGTAACCTGATATCAGAGGGACAGATAGGTATTCACACAGCAAAGTCCTAGGAGAGTGTCTTGGGCTGGGTTTCCTGGAAACAGACTCAGACCCATTTCCATGTGGAAGACTTATTAAGGTGCATTCTCAGGAGATGTATGCATGAAGAAGGCAGGACTTGGCAGAGGGAGAAGCTGACCCACAATGAAGTGGAAGGAACTAAGACCTCAGTCAATCCTTCAACAACTCTTGAGTTGGGATGGCCCTTCAGAGGCCGTACCTTTTAGGGATCCCTTAAAGGGCCAGTCAGTGACCTGGGCCTGCTGCTACAGGGGGCAGCTTGGGGCTAGGCAGTTGCCTGGGGTGGAGGGCCGTTCCCAGGGTGAGGTGCAGCTGTGAGCCATCAGCAGTCAATGCTCCCAGCCAGGGTTGGCCATATAAGTTCCAAGCTTCTTGCAAATTGCTAATGGAGGACCCTCGTTCAAATATCAGCAAAAAGCTTTCTCCAGTCTTCCATGATCAATCTTTCAACAAGTCGTGGTGGTTTTTTATTTGCTATTCAGTGTCACATTCCCTCAGGCTTGGAGAGATAGGAGTGAGGGAAGACCCTCCTAGGCCTCAGGGCCCCACCCACTAGCTGGGCCTGAGGAAGCATGTGCCTGACCCCAACCCTGAACCCAATGCTGCACCTGAGTCCAGGCCTCCACAGGGGCAGGGACTCACAACTGTTGCTGAGCAGAGACAGTGGAGGAGACAACCAGGAGCCCACGACTGGGAGGCAGAAATGTGGCAGGAGACAGGACTGTGTGTGAGCCAGGCTGCAAGCCGCAGGCACATGCTTCATTGTCTCATTGGACTTAATTTACAAGATAAAGATTCAATAATGGGTCAAGACAGTCTCTGTACAACTTTTAACCCTAGCACTGGGCTGCTGCTGGGCACAGGACGGCATTAGAGGCTGGCCTTGATCCCAGGAGGAGTGGAGGCCACACCTGAAGAGGGGATCTGGCCAAAGTACCATGGTCTCCACTCCAGGTCGGATCGCCAGTGCAAGGGACCTGTTGCTTTTTGGGAAATAAAAGGAAGCCAAGAAAGGAAAAGGACAAAGCAAGAGGAAATGTGGTTCAAATGAAGCCGGAGAGGTGTCAAGGGCCACACCAAACCTGGCATTACAGGCCATGTTAAGGACTCCAGTTTTTTGCTTAAGAGTATCAGAAAGGAGGTACCTGGGTGGTTCGGTCAGTTGAGTGGTTGTGTATCTCTTGATCTCAGCTCAGGGCTTGATCTCAGCTCAGGGCTTGATCTCAGCTCAGGGCTTGATCTCAGAGTCCTGGGTTCAAGCCCCACGTTGGGCTCCATGCTGGGTGTGAAGCCTACTTAAAAAAAAAAAAAAGTATCAGTAAGTCTATGAAAGGATTTAATCAAGGGAACAAAATACTTAGATTTCTGTTTTGAAAAAATTAGTCTGGGGGCACCTGGGTGGTAAGCGTCTGACTTTGGCTCAGGTCATGATCTCATAGTTTGTGAGTTCGAGCCCCAGGTGGGGCTCTGTGCTGACAGCGTGCTGCCTACTTTGGATTCTTGCTCTCTCCGTCTATGTGCCCCTCCCCCACTCAACTCTCTTTCTCAAAAGTAAACATTTAAGAAAGAAAGAAAGAAAGAAAGAAAGAAAGAAAGGGAAAGAAAAGAAAAGAAAAGAAAAGAAAAGAAAAGAAAAGAAAATTAGTCTGAAGTAAGAACCGACCAGAGGGGATTCAGGTGGATTATGGTCATTTGTAATCCAGATGAGAGAAGGTAGCAGCTCAGATCACAGAGCAGCTCTGGTGGAGCCAGAGCACAATGGATGAATTGGGAAGAGATTTCAGAATGAATAGGCCTCAGTGATTTGGAAAGGGTGTAAGGGAAAGAGGGGTGTCAGGGGTGATTTATAAGTAAGGTTGTATCACAGGTACAGACTTGGACCCTGAGTATAGTGAACCAGGCACACAAATGCTTGCCTTCCTAAAGCCCCAGGACAGGGAGGAGACTGACAAGTAAAAGGGCAGTGAGAAAACATGTGAACAAAGTTGTCCAAGTCGGGTGCCTGACATTGGATTGTGGTGTCGGGAAGGGCTTCCGGGAGGTGATGACAACTGAGTTGAGACTTAAAGGCAAGCAAGCTAGGCAGGTGAGGAGGAAGGGTAAAGGCTGGGCAAAGGAGTCCTCAACTGAGGGCAATTCTGGCCCCCAGGGGACTTTTGGCAACCCTTACAGGCATTTTGGTTGTCGTGATGGGGGAAGTGCTACTGGCATCTGGTGGGTAGAGGCCAAGGATGCTGCTAAACATCCTATAGTGCACAGCGCAGCCCTCACCACAAAGAATGATCTGGCCCACAATGTCTGTGCTGTCACAGTTGAAAAATCCTGCCGAGCTAAAGGCCTGAACAAGAGGCCCCGGGGCTCAGGCACAGAACGACTCTGCAGCTGCCCAGAGTGTGGAGTCACTGGGTGGGAAGGGTGCAGAGAGTACAACTGGAGAGTATAGCAGATGTCAGGCCCTCGGAGGCTGGAGGAGTCAGGCAAGGGCATTTGAACTCAGGGCCTAGGGTGCTGGGGAGCCATTGAAAGCTTTCAGGCAGGAAAATGACAAAGCAGGCTTGGAAGGACACTCAGGAAGAGAGAGTTGGGATGGCAGTAAACAGGAGGACCTGGGAACTGGATGACGCTGGAGATACATTGTCCAGTGAGTTGTGGAAGTGAGGAAGGAGAGCCAGGAGGTCTGCAGGGGCGGCAGGAGGGGACTGTCATGCGGGGAACCAAAAAGTTGCATCATGGAAGTTGATGTGGACACGTGTTGGCAGCCCAGAGGATCCATTCAGATCAGGTGCAGCTGATGAAATATGATCCTCAGCGTCAACCAGATGGAAGGGGTATGTGTGTCAGTCCTGGTTCTGACACTTACCGTGGCTGCGGTGCACAGACTGACCCCTCACGTGGGGCACTCGGCCATAGGGATGCTGAGGACTGAGGGCCAACCCAAGCTGTGCAGGGTGCCTTCTTGTAATTGGCACAGACATGCCACTTAGGCTGGCTTAGCCCTGCACTTGACCCCAGGCTGTCTGCCTCTTAAGCTTAATGATAAGATTAAGAAACAAGGTAGATAAAAGCCTAGCAAAGGGTAAACCTTTAGTAGGTACTCAAGAAATGATTGTTCTGATTATCCTACCAGAAGCCAAATACCAGACCCCTCAGTCACAATTCCTTCTGTTGCATTGTTTCTGCCTCACCTGTTGGCACTGGGCTTCTCAGGTGACCTCTGCACCTGTGCTTTGTTCTCTGAGAGGCACAGAGAGCCAGCAGGACTATGGGGCCGCAGCAGGTGCAGTGGGGCGGGGGCACGCAGCTCCCCTGTAGACTGAGCCCATCAGGCACGTAGTTGCCTTGCTTCCTCACAGTCACATGGTACTCACTTGTGGTTTCATTCTGAGCATCTTAGAGACACCATGGAAAATGGGCCTCAGCCCTCTGCCGGAGAGATCCACTAGGGAACGTGGAGCCACCGAAGAACACACTCCAGTGGAAGAATCGCGACTATCGATCTCTGCCCGTGTGCCAGGCCCTGAATTTCAATCTGATGTAGTCTCAGAGGTTTTGGAGTCTTTCTTCTTGGGTAGCTGTCCTGCCTGAGACAACCGGAACCCAGGCTTGGTGACCGTGGTCTCTAACACCTGTTAAGGCTCTGCTCTGTGCCAGGCTTTTGGGAGGTATTCAGTAGGTCTTAGCGCTTTAATCCTCATCACAGTCCTATGAAGTAAGAGCTGTGAGGCAGGGGGTGACCAGTAAGTGAGAGAGCTGGAATCCGAACCACAGCAGAATGACACCAGGCTGTACAGCTGTGGAAAGCATTATTGCAGAAACCTCTCTTTTGGATCCCCTGCAGGGGCTCTCTGAAATAGGTGTCCTCCCTCGGCTGTCACAAAAAGCAGGAAGCCACCTCTGGTGAGGCTTCTGCTGCCCACCTAGGAAGTGGCCAGCAGAAAGCAGACCAGGTGCAAGAGCAGGCACTCTGGAGGCTGCAGCCTGGGGCTGAGCACGCAGGCGGAGCCTCGGAGCTGAATCCCCTGGGGTCTCAGGCCGCATTCCTCTGAGGTCTGCAAAGGCCACCGCTTAAAGGCGCAGAGGAGCAGCTGGGAACGAGAACAAAGCGGCCAGGCCCCCCTCGGAGGAAGGAAGGAGAGAGCCCCAGGAAACAGCTGATAGCGCTAAGCTCAGCTTGTTTTTTTCCTCTGCTCAACAGTTCTCCTGCCACGGCAAACAAAAGATGTACATTCTGATTCCCTCTTCTGTTTGGATTGTGCTGTCGAGTGGATCTGGTTTGTGATGAGCTGGGGTTGGGGGGGTTGGAAGAAGCATCCCGGGCAGTTTCTTTCTCTGCTGGTCAGTTTGCTGGGCCACCACCAACAAACCCAGAGAGCTTCCTTTTCTGCATATTTCTCCCCACCCGGTCATCAACTCCAGTCTGGCCTGGTCACACCAGGGGCACGACGCTGGCATTTCTTCTAAGGATGGAATTTAAGCTTGCCAACTTTTCAGATTCAGTGGGAGCTGGAGGTTTACTGGTGACTTTGACCTTGAAGGACCTGCACGTACACAGGCATACTTGCACACACACCCTTTTTTTATGGATACACAGAACTATTAAGTTGTGAACTGTGCCCTCTCAGTCCCATTGAAAGTCCCCTCCCTGTTCTCAGCTCTGCCAGGGTCACAGTCCACTGCTGTCCAGAGCCACATTGGGACTGCCCAGCCTGGCCCTGCCACTCAGCTCCCATGGGCCCAAGGGTAAGAGTGAGGACAGCTACAGGGCCAGTGGAAGCCAGCATCCAACAGCAAGAGTAATGTAAGGGGCATCTGCACAGGTCCTGACAGGCTGGCTCTGATCCTGATCTGAGACTAGCGTGTGCACCTCCCTCCAACTTTCAACACCTGTAGGTGTCAGGAGGTCCTGATGGGCCTAAGCAGTACACATGTGTTGACTGTAGTAGATGCACTTCTTGCTGCCCCCTGCGGGGGGGAGGGTGGAGTATAAAGGAGGCGTCATTACTGGCTTCCTAAACCCTGTGCGGTGTGATGCTTGATGCCCTGCCATGCTGGGGATACCTTGTTTTGCCTGACCAGGTCTTGACTATGTAGGTCCATCAAAAGGCATTGTAAAACCAAAAGAAAAAAAAAGGGGGGGGGGAAGGAAGGAAACAAAACAAAAAACATACACAAAACCTCCACTAAGTGTTTTGTTGCTGCTGACACTTGGGTGATCCCTATAGCCCTGGCAATGGCAGTTCTGGTCACATGGACTGAAAGCGACTGTTTTGATGACAAAGAGACTGATGTGTGGGGGCCCTTTGTAACTGCAGGAGTTAAACTAAGCTGTGAGAGGTCAGCATGGTTGGACCCTGCCCCATGCTGCTTGGCTAATTCTCTCCTCCCACCCCACTCTGAGGAGGCAGTTCACATGCAGAAGACAAATGGCATAAAGGGCAGGCAATTAATTTTTTCAGCTGGAGGCTGCGATGGAATTTGGGTGCTCAGAGTCTGGCGTGTGCCTCTAATTCCATTCTTCTCTGTGAAATACCTCCACTCCTCAAGGAGGTGGTGCCCTTCAAAATTCCATCACTGACATTTTCTGTCTTTAGGGCCAAGAGGTAAAGATAGTCCTGAAAACTATTTGGAATGCATCTCAAGCTGCCCTGCATGCTGTCCTGTGCTCCTTCCATTATACCAAGAGGCTGTAGTGCTGTGAGGATGGTGGGCCGACTCTTCACTTACTTCCCTGGGGAGGGAGCAAGATGGTCCTGGAGGATGGCTCAGGGTCTGGTCCCCACCTCCTAGCAGAGGTTGCTTGTGTGGAGCAGCCCAGCCAAGCCTGATGAGCAGAGATACAGGCAAAGGATGAAGAGCTTGTTGGGGAAAGGGGAAGGGAAGCAGCTTAAGCAAGAATGAACCAAGATGAGGGCTTGGTCCTTGATAGATAGAGAGAGGGAACGAGAGGACTCTAAGGGGAGCAGAGAAATCTGAAGGGAACTTGGAAGAGTTTGAAAAAGCCAGCTCACCTACTTCCATAGAGGCAGTGCAATGTCGTGGTTCAGAGTGCAGACCTGTGTGTGAATCCTGGGTGGATGACCCCAGGTAAGATTTAAACCCTCTGTGGTTCTGTTTTCTAATCTGTAAAATGGGAGATAAAATAGTTTCTGTCTCATAGGTTTATCATAGAGATGAAACGAGAAATTCACGTAAAGCACTTGAGAAAATATTTAGCATGTAATAAGCACGTAGTAAGTATTGTACATTATTTCCAATTTTCTCCCCAGCCTGTGTCTTACATCCTTTGTTTTAGGACAAGGCATGTTCTCTCCTTTCACCCTATACCTTCTACTGAGTAACCGATGTTTATCTGGTGTCCTGATTAGCTATTTTAATCCTTTCAGTCACTCACCTCTGAAATCTGCTAATTGGAAGGGGGCCACACACACAGCAAGCTCACAATCAGTATTGCTAAGTAGAATTTACCAATCACCACCATCTAAACTGCACTTGGATGTCGTTTGTAATCTTTCATCATGCCTCTCCAACCCCAGCAGAAGAGACTGAACCAGAGAGAAGCTGGACCCAGGAACATATAGCTCAGCTGAGAGTTGTAGAGAGTGAAATACTTTGTACAGGGAGACCCTCCATCCCCTCCACACCTTAGCTCTCAGAATGAGAGCAAGCAGGCTGACCCCTTTCAGATGGGGTATTGGAGCATCTCTGTCTGGGGAAACTGAGCATGCTAACACAAAAGGTCTGTGGATACTCACAGGTGGGTCCCCATTGAAATGGCTTGGCAGGATCACCCTATGGTGAAGCCCATCATTTGACAAGCTGCTTGTCAGCTTTAAACATGAATAGTCAAAGATCATTTATTATTTGAAAGAACCTTCCAAAATGAAAGACTATGCAAAAACCAACAGAAGAAAGAAGCTTATAGAGAGCAGAAACAATGCAATGAATAGAACATTTTTTTATTTATAATTAATATCATATGAGATTTAAGAGGAAATACTGCATCCATGAAACAAGAACAAATGCTAGAAAACAAGAAACATTCAGAGAAGAAAAGGACATTTGGAAATAAAAAAAAAATCATGAATAAGTTTGCAGAACAACATGGATAAATCTCAAAACATTACGTCAAAAAAGAAAAATCAGACACGAAAGAATACCTACCATACAATTCCATTTACATGAAATCCAAGAACAGACAAAACTAATCTATGGTGACAGAAATCAGAAGGTGGTTGCCTGCAAAGTAGGGAGGAGAATGGACTAGAAAGAGACACAAGAGAACTTTCTGGGTGGATAAAAGTATTCTATATCTTGTTTGGGTGGTGCTTATATGGGTATATTCAATTATCAAAATTTATTTAACTGAACATCTACTATCTGTGCACATTTTTCTATGTTAATTGTATGTTAATAAAAAACATTTGCAGAAATGAAATTTCGGTAGAAGGATTAAGCCTCTAGATCTAGCTATTAATTTATAGGAAACACTAAGGATAGAGGAACATGTTAAATGATACCACAGGGATGCTATCAGCAAAATCTCACCTGGGATACTCTATAGTTTAGCCACTTTTTCTAACAAAAACTTTCAGAGGACTGGGAGGCAGAGAGATGAGGTATTTATATATTCACAAAAATTTATGAGACATACCAAGCAATTACACTGTATTAACCTTATTTGTATAACAAACTATTTATAGGACAGGTTTACAGGACAAGTGGAGAAGTGTAAGCATGTCCAGATTTTGATAATGATAAAGAATTGTTGCTATTTTTAAAATGAGATAATGGTATTGTAGTGCTTTGGCATTGTTTGTTTTTTAAGTGGCCTTATCTTTTAGAGATTCATAGTGAAATACAAGTGATATGATGTCGAGGATAGTCTGGGGCAGTAGGAGTGGGTCAGGGATAAGAGATGAAACAAGATTGACCATTTGTTGATAATTGTCAAAGCTGAGTGTAGCCTATACTGGATTTATTATTCTCATCTCTCTTTTGTGTATGCTTGAAATTTCCCATAATAAAATACTTTAAAAAAGAAGAAGAATTGGAGAAAAAAATAGAGGGAATGTCCTGGAAAGAAAGAAGGAAAAGAAGAGAAAAGAAAAGAAAAGAAAAGAAAAGAAAGAAAGGAGGGAGGGAAGGAAGAAGGGAGGGAGAGAGAAAGAAAAAGAAAGAAAGAAAGAAAGAAAAAGAAAGAAAGGAAAGACGGAAAATAAAAACAAAAGATAAGAAACATAGGGGATTCATCGAGGATTTCCAAAAAGAACAAGAGAGGAAAGAAAATGGAAGGGAGAAAATGATCAAAGAAATAATATGAGAAAGTTTCCAGATTCTGACAGCCATTAGTTTCTGGATTAAGCAGCCAACCAGTAACCAGCATCACAGATGGAAAAAGCCCCCCACCAAAGTACATCATTGAGAAATTTCATCAGGTTTGTATACTGGCCCACAAACCTCACACACCTTCTCACAGTCCCTCTCTGTCTCTTCTCTCTGTTTAGGACAGCACCCTCCTGGCTCCACTTGTAGGCCCAGTTGCTCCTCTACTTTTAGAATTGGAGGAAATATCATACTGTGCGACGTGAATCCTGGTTTCTAGGCAGCTGCTAAAGGTCTGGATGACATATCTGGAAATACAGACCAGTTAGATTTGGGGAATCCTTGATTCGTGGAAGTAGGAGATGGGAGGGAGCTGGGCAGATGGATTCCCCCTCCTTCCCTCTCTCCTGCAGTTCCTCTTTATAACCCTTCCAGAAGATTCTCTTGTGCCTGGTGAACCGGCAGCCACCCAGTAATGCCTGGCATTGCATCCCCTTCCCTCACTCCTTTTTCCCCTTCTATGTTCTTATAAAAACTTTCAAACATGTAGGAAAGAATTCCACATCAAGAACCTGTATACCCATTATCTAGCCTTTACTGTAGACATTTGGAACAGCTTTACTGAGATATAATTTAACTGCCATAAAACTGACCCATTTAAAGTACACACGTCAGTGGGTTTTAGTATATTCATAGAGCCATGCAAACATTATCACAGTTTTAGAAATTTTTCTTCACCCCAGAAAGAAATCCCCTACCCTTTAGCATCACTTCCACTGCCACCCCCCACCCCCCACCCAACCGTAAGCAACCACTAATGCATTTCTTGGCTGCATGGAATTGCCTATTTTGGACATTATATACACATGGAGACATACAATATGTGGCCATTTGTGTTTGGCTTCTTTAACTTGGCATAATGTCTTCATGATTCATCCATGTTGTAGCATATATCAGTACTTCATTCCTTTTAAGGCCAATGTTCCATTGTATGTCATCAATATTTTATTAGATTCACTTTGTCACATGTCTATCCATTTATCCATCCCTCTATTGATCTATTAATCTGTCTTACATCTTTTATATATTTTTTTAAATGTTTATGTGTTTATTCTGAGAGAGCGAGAGCGAGAGCAAGACAGAGCATATGAGCAGGGGAGGGGCAGCCAGAGAGGGAGAGAGAGAATGCCAAGCAGGCTCCATGCCCAGTGTGGAACCCAACCCTGAGACCTTGACCCGAGCCAAAATCAAGAGTTGGATTCTCAACTGACTGCGCCACCCAGGTGCCCCTCTTTTATGTATTTCTAAGCAAGCTCATTCCCCCTCTTCCCCAACCCTTAGCACCTTGACCTTGCACAAGGTCACCCTAGGTACAAAGGAAGCTGGGAGATGGAGTGCTTAGCCTTCTGGCCTCTCTAGTAGAGGGATAGAAGGGAAAAGGGAGACTGGGAATGAGTTTTTGCTATTTTGGCATACAGTGTTTCTCAATCTCATCCTCATCTCTCTCTCTGGTCTCCCCTCCCACCATTGCATCCCACAGATCCTGTATTCCAGAAATGTCAAATTCCTTAAAGCTCCCCACATTATTCCTGGCTTCATATCTCACATATGCTTATTAGCTAGCTAGCTTTCTGTGTGTGACAGATTCTTCCCTCATGGTTCAGCTCAGCTATCACCCTTCAGTGAAGTATCCCCAACACACACACACACACACACACACACACACACACACACCTTCTGGCCTCTCTGTGCTTGTTTTATACTCCCATTATGGCATTTACCCTACTTTATTGAGTTGACCTTTTGACCTGTCTCTACCAGCCTGTAAATCCTGAAGGGCAAAGGCCGGGTATTATATGTGTTGGTATCTCTAGAACTCACTGGAGGGCATGACTCAATAAATATTGGTTGGATAGTGAATGGAAAACATCCAGTTACCATCGTTGCTATTGTTTACTTAACAAACATTTTGTTGGGCATGCCCAGATGAGGCCCTGCAGTAAGTACCTAGTTTGGATACAGAGATGAGTGAGACTATATCCTGGGCCTTAGAGGAGCCTACAGGACCTTTTGTCTGGACAAATGCAAAACTAGACAAGATGCCAGGGCAACAGATGTAAACTGGGACTGTACCGGGCAAACCGGAACATATGGTCACCCAAATTATATATCAGCTTCTATGAAAACAGCAGTGCCGTGCTGACTCATGCCCAGCCCGTCAGACCCCAGTCACTTCCAGAACCGGCCAATTACTTCTCATTAGTGCTTGGGTCATATATATTTTTCATTGTTGTTATCCACGTAGAAATTACCTTGAAATTTAATATTCCTAATGCAATATATATACTGTGCATGTAAAAAACATATACTTAAGCAATTAGACAGAAAAAAAATCACCAAATAAACAACTAAAAACATGTTCTAACTTTTTTGGTGTACTGGAATGCATATTTGTAATTGGTGTGTGAAACCCAGTATATATTTAAACTTCTTGGTATTAACAGTAGACTTTAGTCTGTTGTCTTTATTGATGGGCATTTGGAAATTTCCAGCTTGTGACCATTATGAATAATGGAGCTGTGAACATCTCAGCATAGATTTCTTTTTCCTTCTTCTGAGTCATTTCTTTGAGATACATACTCCAAAGGTAAGTAAACTGGTTGAAGAAAAGGAACAGTTGGTACATATTATTGTCTATGACTATCTATATCTTACTGCTCTCCTAAAAGTCTGGGTCAATTTACACAGCACATCTGTTTTTCACACCTCTGCCAATAATTTATATTATCATTTTTATGTACTAATGGGAGCATATTGTCATTTTAGGGTGTACTTTGAATTTTTAATTGCTGAAGAAGTTATGCATTGTACTTTAACCAAAAACAGGTTAGTTTTTATGAAATCATAATGTGTTTGTGTGTGTGTGTATATGCATATTATAAACCATGTGTATATACACACATACTTACACACATATATACATGGTTTATAATGAGGTATGTTATAGGTATTCATTAAATATTGAATTAATTATTAAAATCACACATTCACAAAAGGACAATAACTGCTTGATTCCACATATATGAGGGACCTAGAGTAGGCAGATTAATAGAGACAGAAAGTAGAATGGTGGTTGCCAGGGCCTGGGGAGTGGGGGCAATGGGGAGTTATTTAATGGGTATAGAGTTTCAGTTTTGCAAGGTGAAAAGAATTCTGGAGATAGATAGTGATCATGGTTGTACAACAAGGTGAATGTACTTAATACTCTTGAACTGTACATTTAAAAATTATTAAGATGACAACTTTTATGTTATATGCATTTTGCTGTAACAAAAATATGTATTTAAAAAATACTTTTTTAAATCCAGTGGTCATTTGGCATGTATTTCCATTAGAAGAGTGCCTACAAAATATACTCATGCATGTTAGATGAAATTTCATATGTGGAATTTTCTAGATTAAAATGACTCTGCTAATTTTCAATTCAGACAGGCAGAGATGTGTGAGATTAATATCAGTATGTAGCAAATAGAATAAGAATCACAGACCGGATAACACATGAACATTCAATATTAGCAACCTTTAAAAACCTTTAGCAACGTAAAGTGCTCAACCTTTAAAAACCATGCATCTAGGGGTGCCTGGGTGGCTGTCCGTTAAGTAACCAACTGGTGATTTTGGCTCATGGTTCGTGAATTCGAGGCCCACACTGAATGGCTCTGCTCTGACAGTGTAGAGCTTGCTGGGGGTTCTCTCTCTCCCTCTGCCTCTCTCTGCCCCTCCCCACTCACATGTGCATGCCCGTACCCTCTCTTCCTCTCTCTCTCAAAATAAATAAGTGAACTTTAAAAAAAAAATACCATGCATCTAATTTTCTATTACCTGTGAATAAAATACAGAGGCCGAGCTTAGGGGAATCATAAAGACATCTAATTGAACTTTTCAACTTAATGATGAAGTGTCCCACTTCAAGGACAGCCTCATTTGTCCCTTTTATAATGCACTGCAGTTAAATCCTCTTTATGTCTCATTTGCCAAAATGGATCACATGGCGTGCCCCAACTGCACTAGACGATGCTGGAAAAGCAGGGACTAGAATAGGTTAGACATATTGCCACCCCAAATAAGTTAAGATTCCCTTAACAAAGAAAGAAAAGGAGAATGGGTATTGGATAGGCAATCAGCAGTGTTTGTTACACTCACATTAGTATTTTTGTTTTGTTTCTTGTTTGGGGTATTACAGGCTGGAACCAATGGTTATATGGCTCCTGAAATCCTAATGGAAAAAGTGAGTTATTCCTATCCTGTGGACTGGTTTGCAATGGGATGCAGTATTTATGAAATGGTTGCTGGACGAACACCATTCAAAGATTACAAGGAAAAAGTCAGTAAAGAGGATTTAAAGCAAAGAACCCTGCAAGAAGAGGTCAGATTCCAACATGATAACTTCACGGAGGAAGCAAAAGATATTTGCAGACTCTTCTTGGCTAAGAAACCAGAACAACGTTTGGGAAGCAGGTAAACTACCATATAACAGAGGTGATTAGCAGTGTCAGCATTGTCCATGGGGATTTAGAATGTACTTTGGATTAGTGCTGAGGCCTTGAGGTTAAGTTTTATTATTATTTTCCTATTATTATTTGCATGTTATATGGTTAAGTATTTCTGATACTTTCAAACACTATAAGCACTTGATATGGAACAATCTCCAAGATATGTATATATATCTTGTTTTCATATATATATTATATATGAAATATATAATATATAATAGAACATAGAATATAATGATAACATATATGAAATATATAATGTATATAAATATATATTAAAAACATATTATTTATATTTACTATATATTTTTAATATTTATTTATTTTGCGAGACAGCACACGAGTGCTTGAGCAGAGGGCCAGAGAGAGAGGGTGAGAAAGAATCCAAGAGGGCTCCCCACTGAGCATGGAGCCTGAGGCAGAGCTTGATCTCATGACCTGAAGATCATGACCTGAGCCAAAATCAAGAGATCAAGAGTAGGACACTTAACTGAGCCACCCAGGCACCCCGAATATTCTGCCACGTAATTTTTTTAATTAAAAATTTTTTTTCAATGTTTATTTACTTTTGAGAGAGAGAGAGAGAGAGAGAGAGCACACATGCATGCTGGTGGGGAAGGTGCAGAGAGAGACAGGGGGACCAAGGATCCAAAGTGGGCTTCAAGCTGACAGCAGAGAGCCCGATGCAGGGCCTGAACCCACAAGCCTGGACCTGAGCCAAAATCAAGAGTTGGACACTTAACTGACTGAGCCACCCAGGTGCCCCGACCTGATTTTTTTAAATAGCAAAACAAAATCCATTTGTAATAACTTCCAAAGCATGACAGACACCACACTAACAAACACGTATTTTGAAATTTGGTGGAAATCCTGCATTTATGTGAAGTAAAACATGGAGCTGATTTTCCTGTGTAGATTCCAATGTTGTATTACCGTGGTCAGAATAGGCCACGTCATGATAACAAGCAAATCCCAAAGTCTCTGCAGCTTAAAACTAATGGAATTTTTCTCATTCACACAAAGTCCCTTATGGGTCCAGCAGCATTCCAGGGTGTCTCCCTACTGAGCAGTGACTCAGAGATCCAGGCTACTTCCATCTGACAGCTCCATTGGAACTCGTGGCTTCCAGTTGATGTAGCAAGAGGAGAGAGCACGGAGAACCTGGGGAACTTTGTACCGCCTCAGTCAGGAAGTGACCCACTTGCACAGCACTTCACACACACTTCCGTTTGCCCAGAATGAGTCTTGGCCCTGCCCAAGGTCAAAGGGTCTGTCTAGTGTTGTCTTCCATGTGCCCAGGAAGGAGAGGAGACACAGAAATGGTGACCACTGACCATGACCATGTCTACACGCGGGTTCTCAAGCACAGGGAGGATGAGCGGGCACACTAACAGCGGCCGAGGCAGCAAGGAAAGCAAACAGTCTCTCTAGATGACTTCCCTGAAGGGAACACCACCGCTTGCCAGGATTGATTGAAAATCTATAAACACGCTGTGGGTATATAAAATGAAATGTTGACAAACTTCTTCAGGAAAATGCCACCTTAAAGCCCTGGCTCATTGCCTGAAGCTGCTCCATCAAGCAAAACCTTTTAATAAAGCATCTGTTGTTGTGACTGTTTTGAATAAAACTGTTTACAACATTAGAGAAAAGGCATATAAAAACCAGCTGTTCAGTGAAAGACAAAACCTTCCAACATTTTCATTTCAACTCTGTATTTTTTTAAAAATTCAAATGAGATAATGCTTGATTGATTTAGTGGTGTCCTTCAGGGCCGAGCAAATGCCTACACAGCATGTCACACAGAAGACGGGTCACGTGGCCCCTCCCTGTTGCATTCACGAACATTTGAAATAAATTTTAAAAACCCTTTCCTTCTTTAGATGCCACTGAAAGGATCTTCCCTTTGTCTTCATAGGTCTGTGAATTAATTTTGCAGAAAAGTTGAAAGCTTTTCTGAGCATCTCACAAGGGCTCTTGAGAGGATTTATCGTGTTTTCCAATAAAATAAAAGCTAAAGCCCATTTAAACATTTTGCAGGTTTTATTCTGATCAGTTAGTGCAGCAGAACAAGATCAAATAACCGTGCAAGCCTCTGACTTAAGTGCTTCTCCAACACATAATTTCATACCCATACATACTGTTCTTGGCAGACCAAACCCCACAGTGTATGGTCAGGTGGTATCTTTGCTTCATTGACTGTTACAAGAAAATCCATTGTAATCTCGATGTGGGGTTCAGGAATACAAGAGCACCTGTAAATGCTGTGAAATGAAATCTACCCCAACAAGCAGGAGAATCTCCTTTCCTCCCGTGGCCCATTTGGCTGTTACAAAAGATGCCGCCTCAATCAGTAGCCTCTCCTATTTGTCCAAAGTGCTCTGCATAATGGTGGGCAAAAAAGATCTCTGCACGAAGCTGCCAGGGAAAGATTCAAGAGTAAAATAATATTCATGCTATTTCTAATTACAGAACTGACATAAGAGACACCAGTGCAAAAAGTAAAGCGATCAGCTTTGCAGTGTCCCAGACACCGAGTGAAAGGAATAGGGGTTACAAAGCCTGGTCTTTATTGTCAGCATCAGCACCACAGACATTTAGTGGAAAAGGGCATAAAGCATGGACCCTGCCCCCCAGGGGCATCTAGTTGGGGTGACGGAAAACATAAAGAAAACCTTTCGGGGGCTATTGTTGCTTTTGTCCTTTGTCACTAGTTGCAAAAGGGCTGCAGTCAGCCATCCCTGCCGGACAAGCCAAGGCCATTTGGGCCTGTTGCTTGAGATATTACTTGAGAACTGTTCATCCTGATGTCAAGACCAGCTTGACAAGTTTCTCAAGGCTACTGAGCCCCTGGGCACTCTGTTTATCCAAGTTAAAACTGCTCTGAGTGAGTTTGAGGAGGACTCTTGACCTGTGGGACAGTGTGTTCATGCCTGCTGATGGTCATCAAGGTGGTATGAGCTCCTTCCTCAGGGCACCTGGTCCCATTCCAACTCTCGTTTTCGTTGAGACTCCGAGACTTGGGGTTCATTCCTGATCTACTTGGACGGAATTCTAGCTCTATCCTTGTTCTGCCACATTTAAAATCTACGTGATACCCTCCCCACACCAAAATCTGATACCTTAAAATGGTGAATGTTGCTATGTGAATTATACCTCGTAAACCTAACTTCAGAGAAAAATCCGTCTTCGAAGCTTCAAATGATCTCACTAACCCTCCCTCAAGACTGTGACTCTACAGGATGGAAGCCACACAGACAGACACCGGTCAGTGAGTTCTAGGAGATGGCAAGCCCGCATTTTCCTTCCTTTCAGTTGAGGGAGACTTGGTGGCTTTGAGAAAAAGAGAGACACCTGCAGTATCTCCTGATGCAGTTCTCCATACCTGTTTTTCACCTGGTGCATAATGAGACAAGTCCAAGGAGCCCTGCACCCACCTTTCTGGATGGTGCTAGGCCTGAACCACAGAAAACAACCCAGAGAATGGCTAGACATCAGACGCCTCCAACTGAATTTCTCTTTTTCACAATAATATTCGATTACAATTTTCCTTTGAAAAACTCACCTATGTCTTTTGGCTTTTTCAGAGGCACAGCTATTTATGAATGCAGAAGCAACTGAAGAGGGTAAAAGAGGTTAAAAATGCAGTTAAAAGACAGACAGGCATTGTTGTGATGGTTGACTATGATAACAGTGCTTCACTTTGTGTTAGTTGAGAGTAGGCTCTGGATAGATGCTAGTTATTCTCCCTGCCGTTATTAGTAATGTCATTATTGTGTTTAGAACCTATTGGATAGAGTCTGCTGCAGTAATTATCTGACATTGTAGGGAGTCTGTGAAGGGGGTATATGGGAGAAGTCCTCAGTCCTTTCCCTGAAAGCTCTTTGATAACTGGAATAAAAGTAAAGGGAAAACTATGAACGTGATTAATTTTTAATAAGGTTGATTTATGACAGAAATCGACTTTTCCGTAAGAGAAGATATTTCTTAGAGCAGTATATCTATTCACATAAAAGAAAAAGGAAGGGGTGCCTGGGTGGCTCAGCTGGTTAAGCGTCTGACTCTTAGTTTCGGCTTAGGTCGTCATCTCATGGCTTCTGAGTTCAAACCCTGTGTTGGGCTCTGCACTGGCAGTGCAGAGCCTGCTTGGGATTCTCCCTTTTTCCTTCTTTCTCTGCCCCTCCCCCATTCATGCTGTCTCTGTCTCAAATAAATAAATACACACACACAAAAAAGGAAAAAATCATTTGAATCTGATGCCACAATACAGCCCTCTTTTTATTTCTTTAAAATTTAGACTTAAGGGGGACCAAAAGAAATGTGTGGTAGGCTGCCCCTCGTATGGTTCCCAAAGATCCCCCTTCTATTATCCACAGTCCTGTGTAATCCCTTCCCTTAAGCATGGGCTGGACTTATTGGTTTGCTTCTAAAAATATAGCAGAAATAATGAGATGTCATTTCCAAGATAAGGTATTAAAAGACTGTGCTTTTTTAATCTTGGGCTTGCTTTCCCTCTCTCTCTCTCTCTCTCTCTCCTCCTCCTCCTCTCCTTCCCTTCCCCCCTCCCTCCCTCCCTTCCTCCCTCCCTCCCCCCTTCCTCTTTGATCATTTACCCTGGGGAAATCCAGGTGCAAAGTTATAAAGTAGCCTTGTGCAATGGCTCACATGGTGAGGAATGGAGGCTCACCAATAACCACGTGAGTGAGCTTAGAAGCAGATTTTCTCCCTCAACTCCACTCAAACCTTCAGATGAGACCACAGCCCTGAACAGCTTTACTGTAACCTCATGAAAGAGGCACCTAGTGAAACCATTTATAGATTCTTGACCCACAAAAATTGTGGGATAATAAATGTTTGTTGTTTTAAGTCACTAAATGTTAGGGTAGCTTGTTACACAGCAATAGATAACTAATATAAGAGTTTACACAATTGGGAACGTATATTTTTCTCCCTTATTCTAAGGTAAATGCTGGAATAATTTCTAGACAAGGGTTTGATAACAAATAACCATAGTCTTGGGCACTGAAGGTATGCTCATTAATACTAATAATTACTAATGCATTTAAAAAAAATTGTTTTTATGTTTATTTATTTTTGACAGAGACAGAATGTGAGTGAGTTAGGGACAGAGAGAGGGAGACACAGAATCCGAAGCAGGCTCCATGTTCCGAGCTGTCAGCACAGAGCCCAACATGGGTCTCGAACTCACAAGCTGTGAGATCATGACCTGAGCCGAAGTCAGACACTCTACCAACTGAGCCACCCAGGCGCCCCCTAATGCATTTTTTAAGTCTTTAAAAATACTGTGGCAGTGGGGGGAGGTAGGTGGAGCTCCTAGACACCATGTCATATGAAGAGTGGGGAGATATGGGTGCTGTCTTTTAGAATGTGGTGGGAAGAGACATGCTTCCCTTGTTCTGTCTGACCCTGAAGGGCAGAGCAAAATGCAATGGCTATAAAGTTGCAGGCAAGCAGATTCTGGCCTCACTGAATTTTGCTTGTATTTCCACAAAACACTAAGGATAAAAGTCATGTCAACTGCTTGACTCTAAAAATTAGATCTACATGTGAAGGTTTATCCTCAAACAATGAAAATGCTACTGTCTGTGTAAGGTGATTTTTGAAGTCATTATTTTTTTAAATTATTCTTTATGTCGTTATATTGTCTTTGCAATTAAAATGAAATGTATTACAGGAAAAGAATGCTGCACATTTTGTATTGTTAGACTATTTCCTGTTTTGGTTTGTTAGTGTGACTCAGTCTGACCATCTCCTTTCTTTACAGAGAGAAGTCTGATGATCCCAGGCAACACCCTTTCTTCAAAACCATCAATTTTGCTCGCCTGGAAGCTGGCCTAGTTGAGCCCCCATTTGTGCCAGACCCTTCCGTGGTTTATGCCAAAGACATCGCTGAAATTGAAGATTTCTCTGAGGTTCGGGGAATTGAATTTGATGATAAAGATAAGACGTTCTTCCAAAGATTTGCAACAGGGGCTGTCCCCATAGCATGGCAGGAAGAAATTATAGAAACGGGACTGTTTGAAGAACTGAATGACCCCAACAGGCTTGCAGGTTGTGGGGATGGTAATTCATCCAAGTCTGGTGTGTGTTTGTTATTATAAGTTGTTCTCTCTACCAGATGGGCAGCAGGAATTTCAGCTGACATAATCCTTGAATGTTCCTAACACATGAAAATCTGTTGAATGAGGACTGATCAATCAGGAGGGACATTTCAACCATAGAACAGTTCAAAGGACAGGTCAGCTCACCACTAGGACACATTTTTCTTTTGCCTTCCTTCCTCCCTCCCTCCCTCCCACCCTTCCTTCCCTCCTCTCTCTCCCTCCATCTCTTTCTTCTTTCTCTTTTTTTCATAAAGATGAGTCAAGTAAAGTTTCAGTTTTCACCAAGGGCTGGGAAAAGGAACAGTCAGGTTTATTTTGATAAACTAAAAGCATGAGCCCTCCAGCATCATGTCCCTGAAAATGACACAAAGTCCTAGGAATAGAGATTGGAACTTTGTGGTGTACTCAGTAAATGAGCATTTGCAATTCTTAGTAAATAATCATTTTAGTTTTTCTTTGTTTATATCCCTTCTTCTCTTCTTCTTTCAGTATTTATTCTGCTTCTGTACTTATAAAAAAGATTTGGAAGCTGGAAATAAATGTTCCTGATTTTCTCCCCCCTGAAAAAGAGTGGATTGTAGTGTTTGGGCAATATTTTAAATTACAGAAAAAATTTTAACTTACTGAAAGTCTCTTATTCATATTTTTGAAATATTTTGCCATTGTAGTGTTGAAGTATTTTAAATGTAAACATACATGAGACCTGTGAATTTAAAGTATTCCGTAAGTCGAGTCCTTTAGGGAACATGCTACAAATTGCTTATGTGTAGTTTTTCACATCCCATTGGTTCCCAAACTTTGCTAAACTTTGGAATCACCTAGGGATCTTTTAAAAATACTAATGTCTGACTCTCAGCCCTAGATTTTATTTGATCTGGGGTGCAGCCTGGGCATCTAGATTTTCAAAAGCTCCCCAAGTGCTTCTGATGTGAGGCAAGTTTGAGAACCATGGCCACGTAGGCTTAAATGCTGTTATATATGGACTCTTGTTTTGGTTGCTCAAAGCTTCAATTACACATTTGACAGCAACTTTTCAAATACCCAGAAAACATGTAATTTTGGCAGTTGCAATATAGATGAGACCAAAGATAATCTGTATTCATCTTGTATATTCTCTTGTCCTTGTACACTTTCGTTCTTCACACGTACCTCCAGAAGTAGATCTCTTGGCTATTTCAAGACCTGAAGAAATACCGACTCGGAAACTGATTTGAACAAATTGTAGCTCTCGGTTCAAGTGGCTGCCCAGCCAGCACTGTATTGTAGAATTAGCACTTCTCAAAAGCACAGCCAAAGTGAAAATTCTAAGGGTGCAAAAAAATATTTTGGACCCAAGCATAAACCTGAGGTGATTATACTTAAAGAAAAAAAAAGAGGGGCGCCTGGCTGCCCCACTTGATAGAGCATGTGACTCCTGATCTCAGGGTTGTGAGTTCAAGCCTCATGTTGGGTTTAGAGCCAAACAGAGTACAAAAAGAATAAAATACAAAAAGAGTAAAAATAAAATGAAATTTTTAAAAAGGAACAAAAAAGATATATGTGTGCATAAGAAAATCTCACTTGTCCCGGTGGTGAGAGACCTGGCTGAAATCAATTTAAAAATTTTGTCCCTTGAGTAAGGGAGCCAAGAGTTGCAGAAACACTGGCCAAAAAATATTTGGTTGACTGGAATCCAGCTAACAGTCATGCTCGACTGCAAGACAACATTAGGCATATCCAAACGAGTAGTAAGAAATCGGCTTGGACTTGAGTCCTGGGTTAGTGCATCTGCCACTCACCCTTCTGCTCGTTCTCTATCCTCAGCAAGCTCTTGATGCTCCAAATCCTGCCCTGGAGACACCGCAGAGTCCTGAGTCATCAAAGCAGATACAGGTGTGTCCAGCAAATTCTTTTTCCTAAGGCAAGAAAGTAGATTACAATTTGATAAGATTCCGAATAAGTCTATTTTAACAAAAGACAAATTCACAACTAACAGAAATCCAATTCACCAGAGCATTCCAAGACTAGAGGTCTTAGGGTTTAGCCTTATAATTAGACATTGAAAAGTCATGTCATATTGCATTGGTTCCTCAATGTGAATGTCTGCTTCTTTTGATAAACTTAGAACTAAGTCAGGAAAGTAACTGAATAAGATAGCTGTTTTCAAACAATCACCAAGTAAATATGTGTTGAGCTCTAGTTCACACTGAGCCCTATCCTGGGCATTTGGGGGATACCACAGAGAATTAAGACAACTGTCTAAGAGAGGCTATATGGTGTGGTATAGAACACATATTCCTGTCAGTGTTACTATTCACATTTTAAATGAGAAACTGAAGCTCATCGATGTTCTGTAGCTTATCTCAGGTCACACCGCTTTCCAGCGTTGTTGCACAGACTGGAAATAATGTATATGTAGCACATAGCACATGACTGCATATAGTAGGGGCATAATAAATTGAAGACTGTAGTCAGTAAGTAGCAGCTGGTCAAATGACCCTAGATCAGGGAACAAAGAACTAAACCTGGCTACCTTGATTAAAAGTTCCAAAGGAGGTGAGAGAAGGAAGAGAGCTGGGTCCTGGGGAACGGTTTAAAAGGAAAGTTTTTATGCACAATGAAAGAAAAACCTACTTAGAATGAGTGAAGACATTGGAGTCCATCCCAGGCCCCATCCTTACCACATGCCAGGTGCAGGACCCACCTGGGCCACGTCAGAGTTGCAAAGAGATCTGTGCAGGTCATGGGTGGGATTCAGGTATAGACTTAAGGAAGATGAAACCTGATGTCTCATCAAAGGAAGAAAGTGATTTTTGAAAGGGGATGATGCTTGCTTATTTTCCAAAAGTTAAAATGAGCTTACATTTTTATATAAAAGTTTCATAAACATAATGAAGTATCAGGGGAAACAAACACATATGAGTGAAATATGCAAAGAAGGACCAGAGAGAAGTCATTTTTATTCTTCCAGTTTGTCAGGGATTATTTGGAATGTTTGTTTCCTACAGGAGGAGATGGGTCTAAAGTAGATGGATAAACTGCTTAAAGGGACGTAGAGCTGCCCTCAAAGCAGAAGGTATGGATGAGGTTTTCATAGAAAACAGTGATGAATTATTGAGTTTAAGACTTCAAGCCACAAAGAATTAAAAAATGTTCCCAAGTGTTTATTTAGAATATCAAATTTAAGATGTTTCATTTAGGTGACAAAGCATGGATTGAAAATTCAACAAATTGGGCTTCTTAGGAATTGCAGGTCTTGAAATCCTGAGTCTATCAGATCGATTTTTAAAGTTTATTATATTGTATATATCATTAGGGCAGTTTAATAATAAGACTTAATTTATATAAATTGTCTGGACACGAAAACTAGTGAAAATACATAATCCTTGATTCTTAAACAGTTTGTTCCGGGCACTTTTAAGTCTTACAATTTTTTTTAATGATATAAGGAAAAAATCAGATACAAGAATTTTTGAGGGGGAGGAGGTTGCCTGGAAGACTTATCAGATTAGCCATTAGCCATTTTGATTATCAAAACATTTTTCAAAGACTGAGTTTTCCTGGATTGTCTAGGAAAAAGAATTGCAGTCATGTAGGTTTAGTTATTCTTTCAATAAATATTGGGGCACCTGGGTGGCGCAGTCGGTTAAGCGTCCGACTTCAGCCAGGTCACGATCTCGCGGTCCGGGAGTTCGAGCCCCGCATCGGGCTCTGGGCTGATGACTCAGAGCCTGGAGCCTGTTTCTGATTCTGTGTCTCCCTCTCTCTCTGCCCCTCCCCCGTTCATGCTCTGTCTCTCTCTGTCCCAAAAATAAATAAAACGTTGAAAAAAAAATTTTCTTTTAATAAAAATAAATAAATAAATATTGCTACCTGCCATGTGCCAGGCTCCATTTTGGTTTGGGGAGAGATGCTTGGTTTTCTCCCTTTAGGATTTTCAGATCAGAAAGTATTTTTGTTCCCTCTGTGTGTCAGTAAACTTTTATATCTCTCTGGGTAGAGGTGAATTTTGTTCTTTCTGCTTTTTCTCAAGTTTTCTGCACTGAACATGTATTTATTTTAAAAATCAGGAAACCGTATATTATTTAAAGCAAGGCAGGGCCCATCACAGTTAGACCTGGGTATGTGGGGCATGTCCAGGCTGGCTCTGGCAATAATCAGTCCCTGAGAACCCCTTTCTGGCCAAAGGGTATTAGCCTGGGTCCTGGGAGTAAGGCTAGGATGTCCAGTCTAAACCAGCAGAATATCCCTGGACAGAGCCAGCATTTGGTGCCTAAGGCTGGGGCCTGATTATTTGTTCCGCAATCCAGAGTATGAGCTGTGGTGGTCTGTGGTGAAAGTTTTACCAAACCCCAGAGAAAGAAAAGCAAGTACAAGGCAACAAAGTTTCTCATGCAGGATTCACTTCAAAATATCTTCTTAGGAAGCAGTTGATATTTGACAAAAGTAAGACTGGAGACCTCTGACCCTCCCTCAAAATTTTTATGAAATTTTACTGACCTGTGAGATCTCAAATGCTGGGAACCCCTGGACTGGATGACCTTGAAGGGCACTCCAATTGTAGGGAAGTATTTGTGCTTCAGTGGAAAACGAATGCATTGCCTAGAGGAGCATATGCAAACTTTTTCTGTAAAAGACCAGAAAAAATCTTTCTTATTTCTTAGACTTTGCAGAAGGCAACTACTTACCTCTGCCTTTGTAATGGGAAAACAGCCATAGCTGATGTGTGAAGGACTGAGTATGGCTGGGTGCCAGTAAAGTTTTATTTACAAAAAACAGGTGGTAATACTAGATTTGACCCACAAGTAGTAATTTACTGTTCCTAGTCAAAAATTATCTTGTTATTAAACTGACTAGGTTATCTGATTCTGAAGGAGCTATTTTACAATTCTATAAACTGTAGATAATTAATGGGAATGCAAATGCGTATAGACACGCAAATGACCCTCCCCCACTGCATTAGTCAGTCAGGGCTATGATACCAAAGGATTGCAGACTAGGCGGTTTAAACAACAGAAACTTATTATCTCAAAGTTCTGGAGGCTCCAAGTCCAAGATGACGGTGTGAGTGGGGTTGATTTCCTTTAAGCCTCTCTCCTTGACTTCTAGATGACTACCTTCTCCTGTCTGCCATGATCTTCCTTCTGTGTATCTCTGTGTTTTAATTTCTTCCTATAAGGACACCAGTCATATTGGATTAGGGCCCATCCCAGTGACCTTATTTAATTTAATCATCTCTTTAAAGACCCTACCTCCAAATACAGCCACAGTCCCAGGTACCTGGGGGTTAGGACTTTAACATACAAATTTTGAGAGATACAACTCAGTCCAGT
The DNA here is from genome assembly GCF_022837055.1 of Prionailurus viverrinus. Classification (NCBI taxonomy): domain Eukaryota; kingdom Metazoa; phylum Chordata; class Mammalia; order Carnivora; family Felidae; genus Prionailurus; species Prionailurus viverrinus. The sequence goes on from NC_062569.1 coordinate 37,082,707, forward strand.
ATCAGTACCCCCTAAACCAGTTTTATGTTAATTTGCTCATTCTTTTCAACATTCCTTTGCTGCATATAGGTTTATGGTTTTTATTACTTTTTTCAACTGGTTGTAACCCCAGTTTTCTCATGAATGAGTTAAATAAAAATGTTTAACATGTGTTCATTTTTATTTCGCTATGACAGTCCCAATTTTACCTTTTTTTTTCCCTTAAGATTATCCATTGACACGACCCGGAATGTCACAATACCATCAAAGAACCTAAAGCACCCTAAAGCCTATTTTTGACATTCTGCTTCCGTTAACCAAAGTTCTGAGCAAGACCCCTTTCTCTTTTTGTTCTCTTATGAAACACACAGCAGAAAGAAGAGCCCCCGAACAGAGGGCTAGGGGATGTGGTGGCAAGCCCAGAAAGCAGCTAGCATTTTCCCAGCAGTTTGGTTGAGGTGCCTGGGGCCAGCTGACTATTACATATTTTTAAACCAAGTCTCCTCACCCTGCCTCTCCCATCTGCACTGCCAGTTGTCTCATACATTCCTGCCATGCCCATGCTTCCTGCATGCCGCGGGAGAAGCTGCTGGGGAAAGAGAAGCAGAAGGGAGAAAGCCAGGAGCCAGAAGAACCAAGGAGAGCTTCATCAGTTCACCTGCTAGGGCAAAGTGTGCTGAGCCCCTGAGGCCATCGATGCAAACAAACATTCCAGAGACACACCCTGAGGCAGGCTCCATTTTAAAGTCCCTGTACTAACAACTCCCCTTGAAGGTTTGCCAGTTCAAATGCAGGATGTCCAGTTAGATTTAAATGGCAGAAAACAACAAATTGATTTTTTTCTAGTATAATTATGTCCCAAATGCTGTATTGGACATACTTACACTAAAAAGTTATCTGTTATGCGTGAGTATAGATAATCAATGAAGAATACCCTGTGGTCAAGATTAGAGAAAACGCGGGAAAACTAGCACAGCACCTGGCACAGGCAGAGCTCCACCTGGGTTGCCTGAATCTGTCAATTCTATCTTCCAGTACAGCTCCTGCAAATTTCTTCTTTCGGGTCCACATGTGTGCTGTCTCCTACTCAAGGAGTCGGCTGGGCAGCATTGCCAGCCTCACCACCCCTGCTGCCAAAAATAAAAATGCAACCAAAGCTTCCATTTACTGAGCACCTACTATGTGCTGGGCACTGTACTTGGCACTTTTTGTGTATGACTCCCCATGCTCACTATCATCCTGTGAAGTATTTTCTGAATTTTATTGATGAAGAAAAGAAAGCTCCAGAGGTTAATGGGCTTCTCCAAATACACAGTTAGGTGCTGAGTAAACCCAGGTCTACCTGACTATTCTTGGCTGTGAGGTCACTGGTTTCCCAGGTTGGAACTGCCCCTGTCCCTTTTCCCTGAAATGTCACCTGGGGGAGGGGGGGCTCCGAGCAGACTTAGTGGACTAAACCCAAGGAAGAAATAATTTCTAAGAAGTATTTTGTAGGCCCTAGATGGAGTAGCACTGCTGGGACTAGAGTGAGGTGAGCAAGGCACCCAGGGCATGATATTTAAGGATTTCTCAGTCTCCGGTGCACACAAGCACAGCGTGGAAACGTGCACAAAACTGAGAGTGAATGCCTGAGTCACGCACCTTGGGCCTTGTGTTCCTTCCACTCACCCTACCTCTGGTCCTGTGGGTTAATGGCTTGGGTGTAGACACTTAGAAGAAAGATCCTTTTTTTTTTTTTTAATGTTTATTTATTTTTGAGAGAGAGAGAGAGAGACACAGTGCGAGTAAGGGAGGGACAGAGAGAGAAGGAGATACAGAATCTGAAGCAGGTTCCAGGCTCTGAACTGCCAGCACAGAGCCCGACCTGCTCGAACTCACAAACTGTGAGATCATGACCTGAGCCGAAGTCGGAAGCCTGACTGAGCCACCCAGGCACCCCTAGAAAGATCCTTTTGAAACTACACTTCTTTATTTCTTTGTCTCCTCGAAAATAATCATGTACATTCATTCATTCCACAAATATTAATTCAGGGTTTACCATGTATTGGGCCATGTGGTAGGAGAAAGGAATCGAACCCAAGACAGACCATGCCGATCCTGAATATTTCTCCCTTTGGCTAGACATCTCTGTTAGCCAATATGGATCAATAATTCTTCCTGTTTCTCTTTAGTTGATGCCAAGGACCAAGAAGCGTAATGCCCAAAGGGATTTAAGAACCAGAATTCAGTTTACCCTCTTCCTTTTCTCCTTACAAGAATTTATCCCAGGTGTATGCTTTAAAATCCTTGTTCTTAAAAACCTGTGAAATTAGGACTTGTGAACTCCTTGTTACAGCTCCCTTAAAGTGGAAAGTTACAGGCAGGCAAAAAGACACATCCAGACTGGATCTCAGTGAATGTTTTTTTAACAAATGCCAGTGGAATGAAGGGGCGAAGGCAGCTCGGGCACATGTTATAACTGGTAATAAGGCAGACAATGGCGAAATAGCAGCTCAACCAAACAAACATTCGGATGCCCTTGTTCGCGCCCCGCTTCCTGGGGAGCGCTGTGCCCTCCGGCCCTCGCCTTTGCTTGGTTGTGTTCCGGGCTAGGCCCATAAAACAGAACAGCAGACACTGCAGGGCAGAACTTCGCCCAGACATGTGGAATTTTCACTGTTTTTATTACTTTATATGTCTCCGTTGGCAACATTTCATAGTTCGGTGTTTGATCTAGTGACGGATCATTCAGTGTTTAACCCATCGTGTCGCTTAGGTCTGACATGCAGTGTGTGGGCTGTCCAATCATCTTGCCTCACCCTCTCACAGTCCACTCGGGTCATTTTGTCACTCACTGTGCCCTACCCCATCATGTATAGGGTCGCAGAAAGGAAGTGAAATACATCCATCCGCTTGATTTTGGAAGAGGTGTTTAAGATGAAGGTAGAAACCATTAAATGAAGTCTGGATTCTCTGGGAATTTAAATTATATACTCTGTTGGCTCACCCTCTCCCACCACCACTCCCCTTTCTCTCCTGCTCTAGAGAGAGCTTTCTCTCTAGGAAGCTCAGCTAATTAGTCTCAGATATTACATTAAGTCGAGAAATTTCTTGTGTGTAACACCAGAGACACAGCGAAGGAGCCAGTCGCTTGTCACCTTCCACGCACGGTGACCATCTTGCCAGTAAAGGTGACTGTAAGCCAGCATTACTTCACCCAAGTAACAAGGAACAGTGGAGAAGACCAAGAGCAAAACGCAGTTCGAACTCAAAGTTTACTTTCGGTTATACGCCCATGCAGAAGACTAACTTGGGGAGAATGTGTGTGAAAAGTTTCCTTTGGAAGAAATTGCAGAGGGAGCGTGTGCCCAGTCCTTCCCTGCTTGGGAGAAGGTAGACAACTGAAATCTTGTGTCATGAGGACATACCTGCACTTGGCCCCGTGCTGTGCTGGAGTGGATCGTGCACACCTCCTACCGACTCCATTTTCAGGGTGCCCTCACCTTCGTAGCTTGAATTAGGCCGTGGTGGATATACCTGCAACACAAAAATCAGCAAATCCTACAACTCAGGGTTTGCTTTTTCTGGAGAATGGGTTTTTAAGTATTTACCAGCACTTCACTGACTTGCCCCTGAAGTTAACTGTGCTTGGTCAGATGGGAGTCTGCCCAGAATCTGGCAGGTCTGGTTCCATTTTTAGGAGGTGGGCAAGGTTGTAGGGGAGAAGCCAACCAGCCACACATGGCTGCCCATGGAGGACACTCACCAGACAGAAAGGGGAAGAAAGGCCAGGAAAAGCTGGATACGAAGCTATGTAAAAGACGACAGTGAGAGAACGCGAAAGCCGGGGGCAAGGACCAGAGCCGGAACAAAAAAAGAAAGAAATACAGAGAGGGGGAAACAGACTGAGTGGTCTGTGAACTCACTACAGAAATTTTACATAAGGTCCCAATCGCCTGAATCATCACTCCACAGTGCAGGTTCATTAAAAATGTGATGAAGCTAATGTTGGCATGTGATTTATTTGATTAAAGTTACTTTACATTAATGGCATCTGCCACCTCTTCCACATGCACTGACTTAAAGCAAACATGATTCATTTAGCTGCAAAAGTATAAAACAGAGTTACAAGTGTCCCCCACAGGCTCCTGAGGAGGACTTCCATCTGATGGAAATTCTGTCCTTCAGGCATAAACCCCACCCCAAGCACCTGCCACAAACCTAAGCCGTAGACCCCAAACCTGCAGTTATGAGCTTCTGGGCTGCTGAACATCACTGAAAAGACTCTGGGATTCCTTCCTGCCCCGAAGTTCACCCTTCCAACAGCTTTGAGGATCAGGAATTGGGATGTGTCATAAGCTAAATAATGCACCCCAGAGATATTCATGTCCTAATTCCTGTAAATGTTGTATGGCAAAAGGTACTTTGCAGATATGATTAATTTAAGGACTTTCAGATGGGGAAATAATCCTTCATTAATAATAACAACCCTCCTTCTAAGAGGGATACAGGAGGAGCTGGTTAAAGAAGGCTGTTTAGGGAAATATGCCATTGGTAGAGTTACGCATGTTGAAGAAAAAGAAAAGGGCCACAAGGCAAGGAATAAAGGAAGTCACTAGAGACTAAATAAAGCAATAAAATGGATTCTCCCCAGATCCCTGAGAAGGAACCAGCCCACAGTCAACACCTTAAATTTCAGCCCAGTGAAACTTTTAGGTTTGGAATTTCTGGCCTCAAGAGCTATAGGAGAATAAATTTGTATTAAGTCATGAAGTTTGTGGTAATTTGTTACAGTGACCATAGGAAACTAATACAGGGTATAACATAGTTTTCACAGCCTTGGAATTAAAGAATTTTCTGAGGCCTTAAGAGAGTTAGGAAAACATAGAGGTTGATTATTCTGTGAAAGAAAAACTATGAATTTCACTAATGAGTAGACCATGTCTGCTGTTCCCCAACCTTGACCTTGACCCTGCCCCAGGCCTTCTACGTTTTAGGCCTCTTTAGAGGAAGGACATGAGAGGAATGAGGAAGGGGTTATAATGGCAGGCTACCCAACAGCTGTCTCTCCTTCTTCCTTGCACACAGATGCCAAATATTTCCAGGGGAACTATATGCCCTTACCTAGAGGATGAATTATGATTGGTCTAAACTCAACATCTTTTTGCCAGTAATTGGTCTAGGCACAATCATGTGACATCACCCTGGCCAATGAGAAGTAAACAGATACTTGTTCGGATGTTGTTGGATGTTAGATTTTTTGGCCTAAATGAGTGAACCATGTGAAAGAAAGCCATTTTTGCCCCTGCCTTTTTAAACGTTTGTTGTGTTGTAAAAGGGCAATGATGCCTTGTGCTGGGTGGCCATCTTGAGACCGTAGTGTATGAGCTTGAAAACAAGAGCTAAACACGAGGAGGCAGAGTGGCAAGATGGGAGGACATGGGTTCTTGATGACATCACTGAGCTGACCCTCCTTCTTTCAGACTTCTTAAGATGATAGCCTCTTTAGAGTTTAGATTTGTACTGACAGTTGAGTTTCTGATTACTTGCTAAAATGCATTTAAAGAATAAAAGAGGGATGGGAAGCCAGAGGGATACATGTCAGCCTTTGCAGAAATGAGCTGTAAAGTCTACAGCTGCTCTCAGAGCCCCAAAAGTAGGAGTCCCCAAAGTGGACTGGAGGCAGGAGGCAACCAACACACCTTTGGCTAGTAAAGGTGCACTTTGTGCACTGCCTGCTTACCATGAATCCCTTCTCAAACTCTGGAGCTGGTTATCCAAGTGACAGTGTTACTTAGGCACCAGCACTGAAACCATGAGAAAAGCGTGTCATAGCAAATATCAGAGTAGTCATAGGAAAAAATTAATTGTTTAACATTTTCTTACCCTAATCCAGAATCTAATGTGATTTGGATTTGGATTACATATGGTAAAAGGCACAATATTTTTGGTGCTCAGACTCTCAAGCAATGAAACCACAGAGTGATTAATTGTACAGACCTTAGGGCCATGCTACTTAGGTTTCAATCCTGGTTCTGTTACTCACTACTTGTATGAACTTGGGCAAGTTACTTGGGTGTTTTTGGCCTTAATTTCCCCATCTTGAAAAGTAATGATACCAGTAATAGCACCTACCTCTTAAGGTTGTTATGAGGCTTAAATTACACACACACACACACACACACACACACACACACACCATTTAGACAGTACCTGGCATAGAGCAGATGCTATATGTTTATAAGTTCCTGCTGTTATTATTATTGTCAGAACCTCTAAAATATCTCAGTGTGGTCCTCTTGGACACAGGGAAATGACTTGAACCAAGTCCCATCAGACAGAGACCTCCCCACATTGTATGACTGAGAACCCACAGAACCCCGACCCTCCCTTACTGAGAGGCTGTGAGCTGACATGCCTGGGACTCAGGTCAGAGGCATGAGAGTAGTGAGCCCAAGGCCCCAGGGATGTTCTGCATCCATCAACCACCTTTATGTCTGCCTGCCCTCCAGTGGGGTCACAAGACCCAGCTGCTTCCCACATTCACTTGTTAGAGGTGGGTTTCTGTCGCTTGCACCAGAAGCTAGTCTTGACTAAAATGTTTGCCTGATGAAGATCTGGCCTAGGTCTGTGCAGAATTGCACTTACTTGCTCCTGATATGAGTAAAAATGCAATGCTCTGGACCACTATGGATCTTGAACCAATTTTCTTATTATTTGGCCTGTATTTGGAGTGAAATGAACAATAGTTCCTCTTATACAGTCTTGGAAAAAAATCTAAGTAGTTTTTTTCCTATTAGAAAGTAATACACGGTGTAACAAAATTGGTCATGAGCTAATAATTGTTGAAGTTGATGGGTACATGGCTGCAGTGGGGGTCAGGGTGAGGTGGCTAACACAATTCTTTCTCTTTTTATGTTTTAGTTTTTCCAAAATAAACAGTTCAGAAAAAAGCACATATTCATTCTATAAAACTGGGAAAGAAAGAAAGAAAGGAAAAGGAAAGAAAGAAAGAAAGAAAGAAAGAAAGAAAAGAAAAGAAAGACGGGAGAAGAAAAGGGGCTCCTGGGTGGCTTCGTCAGTTAAGTGTCTGACTTTTGATTTTGGCTCAGGTTATGATCTCATGGTTCCTGGGATGGAGCCCCGAGTCGGGCTCTGCGATGACAGCAAGGAGTCTGCTTGGGGTTCTCTCCATCTCTCTGCCCCTCCCCTGCTGACATGCACTCTCTCTCACATTCTTTTCCCCCACCCCCCAATAAATGAATAAACATTTTTTTAAAAAGGAAAATATCAATCACTATTTTGAGGTAAGCACTGTTTGTATTTTGGCAGATATATTTAGTGAACTGGTAACATATTTGGTTCATTTGGTGCATTTTTGGTGGATTATTCTATCTAATCTATCTATATCTATATTGGTGATTTTTAACAATCTGGGGTCATAGCATATATATTGTGTGATAATCCGTTTTTTAATTTAACAATATATTGTAAGCATCTTACCCTGTCAAAAAAATTCTTGTTAATCATATTTAAAACTGCATTTCATTACATGGATACACCATAATTTATCTATCCAATCCTCCTTTTTCATTATGATTTTTTTCCAGTTTTTCCTGATTATAAATAACCCTGTAATGAGCATCCTGTGGCTATCTTGCAACATCCTTAATTATTATTTATCATTGTCCTAGTATGAATTCTAGAAGTGGAATTCTGAAGTATACTTTTAAGGCTTTTGATAAATATTGCCAGTCTGACCTCCAGAAAGGTTATACCAGGTTGCACTCCCATGAGCCCTGGGTTGTGATCTTCTGACAAGGTAATAGAAGACTAGCACCACCAGAGATTGGTAGCCAGCTACCTCCTCAGCCTGACTGTCTTTGCTGGGTTGCCTTGTGTCAAGGACAAGTACTACTTGTATGCCTCAATATTTCCATTAGGAAAATGTAAAGAATGTAATTCTAGGCTTTTAAGGTCAGTTTGGACCTCATCTAGACAACTCCCTCATTTTACAGATACGAAAACTCAGCCCCAAGATTGCACAGCTAATTAAAAACTTTCTGGAATTTCTGTGCTACAGAAGAGCTATTGTGATAGTGTAGCCCTGATGACAATAATAGCTAACATCTGTTGAGCATTTACTCTGTGCTTTGCATGAATTAATCATTTGATCCTTCCCCAGCCCCATGGTGTTGGGACTCTTCCATCCCCATTTTACATTTAAGTTAAGGGGGCACTAAGAGGCGAAGTAACTAGACAAAGGCCACACAACAAATACTTTGAGGACCCCAGGTTCACATCGAGGTAAACACTGTCCAAAACCAAAATTTAACCATAGATTGTCAGCACATCTCTTATGTTTGATCATGGAAGGAAATTTAATCTATAGTTCCTTTCAGGCCAGGCTGGTCCCCACCCAGTTGTCCAAGTGCACATGTGTGACTGGAATCTTGTCCCTGCTCTCATACACCTCCACTGACCCTCATGCCTGGTACTGCTCACCTCCTCATAAGGGAAGCATTTTTTTTTTTTAAACAAACTTCATTTTTGTAAACTTCTTTTTTTTCTCAATGATAGAAACTACTATAGACCGAGAGGACAAGGTTTATGATTTCCTTTTCCTTAATCTGGTCAGAGTTGGATGTCCAAATTTTAGCTCCTCAGTAGCACTGGAAATGTCAAACACCTACCAATTGTATGTTGTGAACAGTTACTAATTGATAGCTCTTCCTGGGGTCTTCCTGTCAGAAGAAAAAAGGTCTGGCTGCACCTGGACTATTATTTGCTTAAAACAATGAAAGCACTCACAATAGCAATGAGGGAAAAGTTACTGGGCTGGGAAGTAATGTAACCTGCAAATAATCCCCAGGTCTCTCTGGAGCAAACAGAGGCCGAATTTTAAAAGCTCTTTCCTTCTTGCGTCTGAGGCAGCAAACTTAACGAATTGTAACTGCCTGGACAGTGGAAGCCGTGACTCAGTTGCAGGGCATGTCTCCAACCCTAACAGGAACGGAAGGTGGACGAAAGGGACCTGCTTATAATAAAAGTCTTTCAGGGGCCCCTGGGTGGCTCAGTCAGTTAGGCGTCCAACTTTGGCTCAGGTCATGATTTCACGGTTGGTGGGTTCGAGCCCCACGTCGAGCTCTGGGCTGACAGCTCAGAGCCTGAAGCCTGTTTCAGATTCTGTGTCTCCTTCTCTCTGCCCCTGCCCCACTCATGTTCCCTCTCTCTCTCTCTCAAAAAAAAAAAAAATACATAAATGTTAAAAAAAAATTTTTAATAAAAAAATAAAAGTCCTTCATTTCAACTCCCCCCCCCCTTTCCAGCCCTAACCTACACTTAGAATTTTGAAAGAGAACATAGTCATTAAAGAACAAGACAGTTACCAGCAGATTACAATCTTATTTATTTATTTATTTATTTTTTTGCCAGAGAGGAGTACCCCACCTCATGAATCATCCAACCACTATTCTTTGTTTGGCTTTTTCTCAGCTCATTTCCTTAGTTCTATCAATTGCCTTTTTTTTTTTTTTTTTTTCCTGCTTGAGGAAAAACCTCACTTCAGGTTAATCTCCTGTCCCCAGTGCCAAAGCCTGGCAGCCTCACAACCCACTTGAGGTAGGGTGCATCTTAATTGTCTGTGGCAGGAAGGAGCTGACAGGTTCAGTGGTGTCTGGGGCTGTGAGCTGGGGGACAGAGAGCCTGGACACCCTTGACCTGCCCTGGGGTATCTGCAGAGCCAGCCACATGCTCACTTGCCACAGGTTAGTTGCATATTCACCCACTTATGGATGAAGCTCGGAAGGCAATTTAACAAAGCATGATAGAAAGTATCTTGGACAGGAGCACCTAGATGGTACAGTCGGTTGAGTGTCCAACTTTGGCGCAGGTCATGATTTTGCATTTCATGAGTTCAAGCCTCACATGGGGCTCTCTGCTGTCAGCATAGAGCCCACTTCAGATCCTCTGCACCCTGCTTTCTTACCCTCCCTGACTCACATTCTCTCAAAAATAAATAAAAAACATTAAAAAGAAAGAAAGCAAGCAAGAAAGAAAGCAAGAAAGAAAAAAAAGAAAAAAGGAAGGAAGGAAGAAAGAAAGAAAAAGAGAAAGAAAGAAAGAAAAGAAAGAAAGAATAAAGAAGGAAAGAAAGAAAGAGAAAGAAAGAAAAAGAAAGCAAGCAAGAAAGAAAGCAAGAAAGAAAAAAAAGAAAGGAAGAAAGAAAGAAAAGCAAGCAAGAAAGATAAGAAAGCAAGAAAGAAAGAAAGAAAGAAAAAGAAAGAAAAAAAGAAAAAAGCAAGAAAGAAAGAAAAGAAAGAAAGAAGAATAAAAGAAAGAAAAGAAAGAAAAAGAAAGAAAGAAAAAGAAAGCAAGCAAGAAAGAAAAAAAAAAGGAAGAAAGAAAGAAAAGCAAGCAAGCAAGAAAGAAAGCAAGAAAAAAGAAAGCAAGAAAGGAAGAAAGAAAGAAAAGGAAGAAAGCAAGAAAGCAAGCAAGCAAGAATGAATGAATCTCAGACAAACCAGCTAAATTGTCTTTACCTACCTGTGTGTCCTGATGGGCTGTTCTGGCAGAACTTAATGGTTATTCACAAAACATCGCCATGTCTGTCAGTGTTCACAGTGCCATTTGCAGCATCGCAAATCACAGAGATTCGTGCCTGTCACAGGATTACAGCTCCTTGATCCTTTTGCCAGGTCAGGCCCACAGCTGGAAGGCTCTGAATCGTTCCCAGGTTCCCTTTCTTCACTTTTTCTCTCAATCTTGACCTCTTCGCAGGGCTTCATTCCATCCTTGCCCATTTGCTTTCTCTTTGGTGGTTTCATTAGGATTTCTCAAAGTTGCTAAACTGGGGTCAGCTATTTTTGTATGTTTTAAAACTCTCAAAACTTTGAACAAGTGAATAAACATTCAGAAACGCCTTTCAGAGACACAGGTGACCCTCATAAGCATTCCATAGGCTGCAATGAATTCAAAGTAGGTGATGAGAGTTTGACTTTGAGAAGTGCAGATTCTAGGCTGAATTTCAAACAGATAAATAATCAAGAGTCTCTTCTTGTAAATGGTCACCATCATATATAATTTAACTAGGCTGAAAGACAGCAGAGGGAAATGGGTAATTTCCCTCACACACATGTGGACTCTAGAATTAGACCAACCTGGGTTCAAATCCCATCTCTTAGTAGCTTGTGACTTTGGCCATGTTATCTAAGGTCTCCCCATCTGTAAAATGGAGCTGAGAAAAGTAGCATATCTCACAGGATTGTTATGATGATTAACAGTGTCTCTATAATTAGTTATTAACTTAATAGTAAGAAATTATAAAGTACTTATAAAAGTGTCTGGCACATGGTAAGCACAGAGCAAGGGTTAGTTGTTAATATTTTCAGAGGATCACTGGGAATGCAAGCTGGTGCAGCCACTCTGGAAAACAGTATGGAGGTTCCTCAAAAAACTAAAAATAGAAGTACCCTATGACCCAGCAATTGCACTACTAGGCATTTATCCACGGGATACAGATGCGCTGTTTCAAAGGGACACATGCATCCCCATGTTTATAGCAGCACTATCAACAATAGCCAAAGTATGGAAAGAGCCCAAATATCCATCAATGGATGAATGGATAAAGAAGATGTGGTATATATATATATATATATATATATACACACACACACACACACAATGGAGTATTACTCGGCAATCAAAAAGAATGAAATCTTGCCATTTGCAACTACGTGGGTGGAACTGGAGGGTATTATCCTAAGTGAGATGAGTCAGTCAAAGAAAGACAAAAATCATATGACTTCACTCATATGAGGGCTTTAGGAGACAAAACAGAAGGGAAGGGAAACAAAAATAATATAAAAACAGGGAGGGGGACAAAAGAGAAGAGACTCATGAATATGGAGAACAAACAGAGGGTTGCTGGAGGCGTTGTGGGAGGGGGGATGGGCTAAATGATTAAGGGCACTAGGGAATCTACTCCTGAAATCATTGTTGCACTATATGCTAACTAATTTGGATGTAAATTTTAAAAAAATAAAAAAATAGAACAAGTTAATTAAAAAAAAATATTTTCAGAGGATCACAAAGTGCCAGGAGGATGTGAGTGATTTTTCTTTTTTTTTAATTTTTTTTCAACGTTTATTTATTTTTGGGACAGAGAGAGACAGAGCATGAACGGGGGAGGGGCAGAGAGAGAGGGAGACACAGAATCGGAAACAGGCTCCAGGCTCTGAGCCATCAGCCCAGAGCCTGATGCGGGGCTCGAACTCACGGACCGCGAGATCATGACCTGGCTGAAGTTGGATGCTTAACCGACTGCGCCACCCAGGCGCCCCATGAGTGATTTTTCTAATGAAACTTAGGCTTTTGTTCATAGAATTTTCCCAGAAAATGGGCTCATTTTTGCCTCTTTAAATTTATATTTGCTGTAAGCATATTATGGACATCCTAGAGTTTGTGGCAACAATTCCATACTTATTAACAATAAACTGTAATCACCAAAGTTTGGCCTAACGTTTTACTTATACATATAATATATATTTTATAGATATATATCTAATCTCCTAGGCTTAATTGGATGTCCTAATATCTTCTAGGTTAGTATTCCCAGGAATTTCCCTTTATTCTCCTATGTCTCAGGCTTGGGAGTGGTCTCCGTAGGTCAAAAGGTAAGGTCATGATTTCCTCTTTTACCCATAGACATAAGCCAAGTTTTATTTTAATTAAAAAAAAAAATTTTTTTTTTATTTTTAAGTAATCTGTACACCCAATGGGGCTCAAACTCACAACCCTGAGATCAAGAGTCACATGCTCCACCAGGGCATGTGAGCCAGCCAGGGCCCAGCCAAGTTTTAAATTTTCCTGGGACACACACACACACACACACACATACAATCTTACATTTGCATGATGCTGAACAGTTTGTAAAGAACTTTCAAATAAACTCGCTTTCAGTCCCTGGAATAACACTTTGAATACGTGGGGCAACTCTTCTTGCTTTAATTCCTGGAACCTGACATTTAGCTAAGTTGAGTGACTCAGTCATTCCCCCACCATTCCCCTGTGATTCTATGAATTTTTATACTCCTAGGCTGGTCTGTGCTTCTTCGATAACAGTCAGCTTCAATGCCATGCTCTGTGACATGCCTTTGCTCCTACCCCATGTAACCACTCCCACTCCTGAGCTCCTACAGAATACTTGTATTATGATGAGGCTGGTGGGGGTACCAAGGGCTCAAGAGGGAAATGCCCAGGTTCGAATCTGTGATCCTCCCCCTTGCTGGCTGGGGGAGTCCAACCCAACCCAGGCTCTGCATCTTCTTGAGTTAAATGAGACTAATATTTCTACCATTTATTATGTACAAGTGTCAGACACTTTACAAATTAGCTCATTTATTTCTCCCCAAAGCTTGAGCAGATTTTGACCCCAGGCTATCTGACTTCAACCAATTTCTTTGTAATAGTTTATCCTCTACCTTTTAAACTGAAATGATTCTTTTGTGATTCCCACTGCCCCAATCTTTGAGAAGGTTAAATAGATACGTGTATAAACACCTCTGTGACTCAGTAGTTGTCTTGGTCTCCTTGTTTCTCTGCCCAATCACACAGTCTTGCTCGTCCTCCACCAGAGTGGTCTCACAATGTGCACAGAGGGGTCCTCAATCTACATCACAGATCATACACCGCAGACACAGAATGTTTGCATCAACTATGATTGGCTCCAGAAAACACTGACCTCAGTCTTTGTAAATACACACAGACACAAAAATACGTGGGCACAATTTTTCATCTGTGAAAAACAACACACTGTTAAAAAGAAAACCACAGCCCCAAGATGGAGTCACTTATGCTAGACCAAGTCACCAAACCAGGATTTAATACTTAACCAAATTGCACTTTCAACCTCCCCCAGAAAAGTAGACTTAACGAGTTAGGAATTTTCTGGTCAGCACCAATGAGGTAATCAGCACATGGGTCTTCCCCACCGCCCCCCCCAAAATAGAAATGAGGTAATCTGCATAAGACCCTGTGTCCCCTCCACCCCAAGGGAAACTGAACTTTCCAGAAACGATCCTTTCTGGTTTTTTGCTAATAACTTCCTTGCCCCACCCTCCTTCCTATAAAAACCTTCTATTTTGTCCAACCCTTTGAAGCTCCCCTCTATTTGCTAGCTGGGGTGCAGCCTGATTCATGAATCACTTAATAAAGCCAATTAGATCTTCAAATACACTCAGCTGAATTTTGTTCTTTAACACATACCTAACAATCCACGAAACATAAGAATGAAAGCTTAAAGAATTATTATATAAGCTGAAAACACGTGTAACTACCCCCAGGTCAAGAAATAGCTTATCACCAGCACTCAGAGGTCCCCTCATACCCTTTTCTAAACACACCTCCTACTCTGTCTTGCCAGAATTAACCACTACTCTTTCATAGAAATCACTTCCTTACTTTTCTTAATAATGCACAGCCCAGTAGGTATCCCTAAACACTGTAGTTACATCTTGCCTATTGTTGAACTTTATATAAATGGGGTCATACAATATGTATTCTTCTGTGTCAGGCTTCTTTCACCCAACATTATGTTTTTGAGAGCCACCCATGTTCTGTGTGAAAGCAGTTTGTCCCATTTCATTGCTGTATAGTATTCTGTTACATGAAAAAACATACATACCATCCAGCTGCTATGGTTTATTTCGGATTTCTCTTATTTCATATATATACATGTACACATGCACATATATATATACATGTATATATACATACATCTATACGCATATGCACATACACATATATACATATTATATATATACACATATACATATATATACACATATATACATATGTATATAATAAAATATAATTTACTTATCACTTCTACTACAAGTAGGTATGGGGATTCCTCCATTTGGGGGCTATGATGAATAATGGTATTTTGAAGACCCCTAGTGTATTGAGTCCAGTGGTCTTTTTCACTAATCCACAGGTGTATTCCTTCTCTCTTCTGTTCAGAAGTGACACTTTCTCCCCAACACACTACCTCACCCCTACCACTTCATCCACTATTTAGCTTGGAAATGTGAGAACATTACAGTACAAGTTAGAAACCATGAGCTATTAAAGAAATAGGAGGTCAGAGACTTTCCGGAGGCCTCCCTTCCTTTCTGCTTTAGATTTGACTTCTGATAACAAGAGCAACAACGACAACAAAATACTTAAAAGCATGAAAAGAATTCTTATTCATTTCCTCCAGGTCTTGGAGGGAAGCAGGGGAGAAAATGCTGATCTTGTTGGTATTGCTGGTAAGGCTGGGCCCAGGCTCTTAAAAACCTCAAGCAGAGAAGGGGTTCTACTTCTGCACCAGCAGAAGGCAAAGGAGAAGTGGCTGGGCTTCCCATTATCTGGGTTTCTGCTTCCATGCAGGGCTTGGATCCATAGCCAGGTTTCAGATAATTTGGCAGGGTTGGGAGTGAGGGGAAGGACAGTAAGACAAGTAGCAAAGGAGCTCATGCTAGTTGCAGACTATGCAAGAAGCTGGCTGGGCTATCTGGGCTATCAGCTTGCTCCATCAACCTGGCTCAGAGAAAGTGGGCCCAGGTGAAGTGGAGGGAGGATTCCCTCTCCAGCTTATGCTAAGAGGTGCCTGAGTGAACTTCCCC